>NC_018217.1:2573407-3860111 GCF_000219625.1 Zymoseptoria tritici IPO323 | reverse complement strand
TAACCCTAACCCTAACCCTAACCCTAACCCTAACCCTAACCCTAACCCTAACCCTAACCCTAACCCTAACCCTAACCCTAACCCTAACCCTAACCCTAACCCTAACCCTAACCCTAACCCTAACCCTAACCCTAACCCTAACCCTAAGTCCTAAAAGAGGCTATTTACGTAGATATCTACTCTTAATTTTTCTAAGCTCTAATCTTTTTTTCTAGCCCTTATTCTATTTTTCTCTTCTTTCTTTAAGTATTCTAATTCTAATAAAAATACTAGCTAAGGATTCTAAATTATAGTAAGCTCTAGAAAATTATATCTAGAATACCGATTATCTTAAAATAATTTTAGCTTCCCGAAGAGAGTACTTTTTCGACGTCTCTTATTTTTTCCTTAATCTATAAGCCTTAAGGGCTTATAGAAAAATCCCCGAAGCCCTCTCGAACGACTCGTCGCTTCGCGAAAAATCGCCTTATAGCTCCGCTCGGGTCGACTTCGTCGACCCGAGCTACGCTATAAGTAGGACCGTTCCACAACTCGGCTTTGGCGGTCGATAACGTAAGAACAGAGAGAGAAGGTCTACTAGAGGTGGAGGTGAGCCCTGTTTACCTACTACTATACGTCTACGCGTCCGTACGGTCCTAGGTGCGACTCGCGGTGAAATCCCTCCCCTCCGAAACGCTCTCCGTAGCGTCGACCCCCCTTGGACCGTCAGCGTTACCGTGAGCGGCGCGGTCGAGAGCGGCCGCGAATTGGCGCGGTAAAAGCTAGGTAAGCTCCCCTATAGCTCCTCGCTTCACTTCGTCCCTCGCTTCACCCGCGAATTGATACTTAAACAAGTGATACCCGCCAATGATCTTAAGGTGATTGAAGGAGTAAAGTGTGGTCCACGCGTCCGCGCGCTCCTAGGTGCGAATCGGGGTGAAATCCCTCCCCTCCGGAACGCTCTCCGTAACGTCGACCCCCCCTGAATGGACAGCGTTACCGTGAGCGGCGCGGTCGTTCGCGTAGGGTTAGGGTTAGCCCTTACCGCTCCTGCCGGTCGGACCACCTCACATCCACTTATCGTCCTCGTCATCAAATTCACCATCGCTCTTACTACTGTCCGGTAAAAGGGCTACTAAAGGTAGAGGTAAGCCCTATTTACCCTCTACTACACGTCTACGCGTCCGCGCGGTCCTAGGTGCGAATCGCTCCCCTATAGCTCCTCGCTTCACTTCGTCCCTCGCTTCACCCGCGAATTGATACTGAAACAAGTGATACCCGCCAATGATCTTGAGGTGATTGAAGGAGTAAAGTGTGGTCCACGCGTCCGCGCGGTCCTCGGTGCGAATCGCGGTGAAATCCGTCCCCTCCGGAACGCTCTCCGTAACAGAGACCCCCCCTAAACGTATAGGGTCACCCCGGCCGGCTCTGACCATGCGGAACCCGAAGGACTGCTCGTTCTGCTTGGATTGCTCGCTGAGCTTGAAGAGCTGCAGCATTGAGAACCCGGGGTATGGAATATCTCCTAGGAGGACGGCTGGAGGTAGAGGTAATCCCCCTTTACCCTCCACCCCCGTCCGGCGCGTCTACGCGCCCGCGCGGTCCTGGGTGCGAATCGCGGCGAAATTCTTCTCCTCGCAAACGCTCTCCGCAACATAGATACCCTTTAAACGGACAGGGTCGCCCCGAGCGGCTCTGACCCTACACTCCCCTTCGGGGGAAGAGTGATATCCTTCAGCGGTTTGTGCCGACAACGCGGCAGCATATTGTTCTTCGGCGTTCGTATAGCTTTCCGGGCCAGGCTTCAAGAAAGGACCAGTGTAGTTCAGGGTGAGCCCCCTTCACCCTACTCCCGTCCCGCGCGTCCACGCGTCCGCGCGGTCCCCGGTGCGAATCGCGGTGAAGTTCTTCTCCTCTTGCTCGCTCTCCTAGCCTGGTCCTTAACCGACTCGGACCACCTCACGTCCACTCATCGTCCTCGTCATCGGAATCACCATCGCTCTCACTACTGTCCGGTGAAAGGGCTACCAAATGTAGAGGTGAGCCCTGTTCACCCTCTACTACCCTAAACGAGTCCGCGCGGCCCTAGGTACGAATCGGGGTGAAATCCCTCCCCTCCGGGACGCTCCCCGTAACGTCGACCCCCCCTGAACCGTCCGCGTTACCGCGAGCGACGCGGTCGGTCGCTTAGGCTTAAAGTTGGTGCCTGGGGTTTAGGCTGAGGGCTACGACTAGGACCGAGCATCCTAGACCGAGTCTCTTTCCGGATACCCTACCGAATCTAGACTTCTTGGACTGGATTATCCCCTCCTTTCCATGGCAACAATCTCTTCATCCACCGCCCCCTTCTCCGCTAGAGCATAGGTATCTACCGACACCTAACAAACGTCGTGCTGGGATTGCCTCGCCGGGATCCTAGCTTTAAGCATCTTATCTAGAGAACAATAAGGAGAACGGAGAATGCCCCAGCTCCACCTCTGTTCTGGATTGAACCGGGAGCTTTATAGTAGGTAGGAATGTACGTACCAAGGGAAATAGCAAGGAGGTACTTGGTACTATTGGCTATGCGATTCCAACGCCGTGGTCCCTTTGTCGACCTAACTAGTATCCGCGGAGATGCCGGCGCCAACACCCTCGACCGAGGCCGTGAAGGCGTTGGTCAGGGTCGCCCCAGGGGCGGATTTTGAGACGGCGAGGTAGCAAGAATCCGATGGGCAGAGCGGGGTAACCGACCCGCGCGACTCCAACGCCGTTGTCCGTTGGTCGATCCGACCATCGCCCGTGACGATATCGTCGCCAACACCCTCGACCAACACCTACCCGGTTTTCGCGGAGGCGTTGGTTAGGGTCGCCCCAGGGGCGAGATTTGAGACGGCGAGCTAGGAAGAATCCGGAGGGCGAAACGGGGTAACCGACCCGCGCGACTCCAACGCCGTCGTCCGTTCCGCCGTCCGACCTCTCCCCGCCGAGATATCGCCGCTAGCACCCTCGGACCAACGCCCCCCGGGGTTTCGAGGGCGTTGGGCGTTGGTTAGGGTCGCCCCGGGGGCGAAATTTGAGACGGCGAGGTAGAACAAAACCGATGGCCCAGGTGGGGTAACCGACCCGCGCGATTCCAACGCCGTCGTCCGTTCGTCGATCTGACCATCGCCCGTGAAGATATCGTCGCCAACACCCTCGACCAACACCTACCTAGTTTTCGCGGAGGCGTTGGTCGGGGTTACTGGGTGTTTTTCTTATGGTTTCTTGGATGCTTTTGTGGAGGTGTGTGGTTGCCTCCTTTCCTTTGTACAGATGAGAATAAAATGAGTGTTCTGAGTGTTGTGCTTCTTAGTTTTGTGACAAATGAAATGGTGTGATTCTAGGGAGGGAATCCTTCTTAGGTGGGAATGCAGGTATTAAGGCATAAATTTGAGAGCAATTTCCCTCTTCTCATCAAGGGCTAGTTGGTCTAGTGGTATGATTTCTGACTACAAATCAGAAGGTCATAGGTTCAATTCCTGTATCAGCCTCTCTTATGTGTCCATGTTAGCTGCCTAACATGGACACATAAGTATCTTTTTGCTGGATTTATAGATCTATACATTAGAGGATGGTGTTTGGGGATTTTGGTTTTGTTAGACAGTCTGCAAGCTGCATGTCTATCCTTACAAACTCCACCTTAATACTCCCCTTGTTATGTTGTTCTCTGCAGTAATAGTTCCTAAGAGAGACATGTCTCGATCTTTTGGAGTTAGCATGGTTTTCTACAAGGCTGATAGCTAATTAATTGTCCACTTTAATGAGGATAGTAGAAATGCTTTTGGCCTAGGTGAAGGGCTGGAGCTTATTAATAAGATTCCTTACCCAATTCACTTCTCTTGTTGCCTTAGTAAGAGAGAGGTACTCTGCCTTAGTGCTGGACAGCACCACTTCTTTCTGTAGTTAAGATCTCTAGACAACTGGGCCTCCTGCAATTTTAAAGAACATTCCTAAGGTGGACCTAGATGTGCTAGGATCACTAGCAAAGTCAGAGTCTGAGAATGCTTTAATCTGAATTTGCTCCTTGGTTTTCCTATATATAAGGCACTTGTTAATTATGCCTGCAACATATCTCTAGATGTGTTTGGCTGCCTGAACATGCAAAGGTCCTAGGTTCTGAAGGAACCTTGTATAGTGGTTAATAGCAAAACTAATGTCTGGTCTGGTATGGTTTGACAGATGTTGTAGTTCCCTAATAATCTTGTTAAAGAGATTATAGTCCTCCTTTGTTCCCTTATCCTGGAGGGGTTTAAGGAGGGTGTTAAGGGGGTACTTGACACTCTTTGCATTGCTAAGACCATGTCCTTGAAGTTTGTCTTTAGAATAGTGTTCCTGAGAGACAGACATGGAGCTATCTTTCCCTTCCTTTAGGTAAAGTCTAAGAAAGACATTAGTATTAACAACCTTGATTGTGTACTTCTGCTCCAATCCCTTGATTAGCTTGTCAATCTTATGGTCTGACTGTCTAAAGATCTGGAAGTCATCTACATAAAGGAGAACAAGGATGCCTTTCCCTTGAAAGAGGCAAGCATTGCTAATAGTTCTTGTTAGACCAAGGGATTTTGAGACGGCGAGGTAGAACAAAACCGACGGCCAAGGTGGGGTAACCGACCCGCGCGACTCTAACGCCGTCGTCCGTTTCGCCGTCCGACGTCTCCCCGCGGCGATATCGTCGCTAACACCCTCGACCGAGGCCGTTTAGGCGTTGGTCAGGGTCGCCCCGGGGATGGAATCTTGGACCGTCAAAGTGGAACAATCTAGAGTTGGAGTTAGACCTGGTCAGCATTGACAACTCTACTCTAGGTCTTATCTTAGCGATTGGTTGCCCTGTTTAGCAGGCATTGATACAGACGCGGCCCCTGACCGACACGGCACGAGCTCGGCGGACTTGGCAGAGCCGAGCGCGGCTTTGTTGACGGTCACAGCGCGACTAGTCTCGATGTCGATGCGATGCTGGAAGGCCTGACGCTGCTTATTTGCTAGGCGTTTGAACAGGGTGAGCAGTGTCTGGCGGGCAGCTTTGTACAGCAGGGTGGCCGAGAGATGGCCGAGTAAGGCTTGGAGAGTGGAGGCGAGCATACGACGGACTGCGGTCTCGATCTTGGTAAGCATGAACTCAGCAACGTAGTACCACTCGGGGAGGGGCTGCAGGCAGAGCTTCTAGTCCACAACGGATGAGGTCTCGCCAGCAATGTCTGCGCCGGGAGCGGAGTCGTACTCGTGTTAGACCTGATCCAGCTTGAACACCGTGCGCACCGGTTGCCGAAGCAGCACGGCAGGCTCCAGCTTTGGCTGCAGCGTTTCCGATCGGTCCGTCCGGCTCCTCCGTAACCTACCCTTCTGACGACACCTCTAGAGACCCGGACCGATAGCGGTGCTAACACAGCATACTACAGAGCAGGACGAGGGGGGGATTGTCTGGGTCTTTCGCGGAAAAGTATAGTTTCGGGTATAGCTTAGGCGTTCGGAAGTATAGTAGGAAGCTTTAGGTACGATCGGGGAGAGTAGAAGGTACTAGCCCTACGGCCTCCTCCCCCGTTCCGGTAGTTAATCTTTCCTTTCTTCCTAGTTCCTCCCGCCCCGACGACGAATTCTTCGAGAATTGTTTAGGGTATATAGGCGAGCTATAGGAAAGAGTTCTCCACGGTGCTAGGATAGATCCTTCCGAGTATTAAACACCGGAACAAAATAAAGGCCGGCTTCTCCTAATCGTCTTCTATCGTTCGTAATGTTTTAGTACGGGTTCGTTAACTCGTAGTACTTCTATATCGACGAGGTAACGTCGGAGATTACCGGATAGAGCTAGTATATAAGTCTAGTACGGTAGAGCCTTAATGCGGGGAAGTTTAACTTTACTCGCTTATCGACTTTACCTCCCGGTTAGTTTTCTTAATCGTAGTCGCTCGGAAAAGATCTTATACTACTGTAGACCGAGGATCCTTATAGGTCTATCGGCTAGTATCTCCTTAGCCTAAAGCTATAGTATATTAATCCCTCCTTACTTATATTCCCGATACGGCTAACCCCGATAAATATAAACGTAGCGAAGTATAGTTCGAACCTTTCTAACCTTAGACGGTATAATCCTTGGCGTCTACCACCTCGATTCCAGACGTGGCGCGGACCACTAGTATAAGTCTCAGTACCTTCGCCGCAACGGTCGAGGTATATACATCGAGATCGGTGGTCCGAAGATCTCCTCTAGTATAGATCCTCGCGTTAAACTTTGTAGGTTTTCCTCCTCCGTCTCCCTTCTACTTTAAGACCTATATGAGGGCGAGAGGTTTCGCGGTGGAATTCTCGACCGCTTCCGAGGCATCGGCTTCCTCGAGTGTTCCTCTCTCGATTACTCTTACGTATTCCTCTCCCGCGGCCTTGAGCTAGTAGTCTCTAGATCGATGCCGGGGAGCCTCCCTCTGGGTCCTCGGTTCCGGTAAAGGGTCTAAGATTGGAGGTCCCCATCGTCCTTGGAAGGGAGTCGGCGGTTTCTCTGGGTTCCTGGAATTGGTTTACTCTACTACAAAGACTACGTGTAGAAGTATGCTTGAGGATAAGAAGCAAGTGTCGACTCCGGGATTCTACGCTCTGTCGTCCTACCTGTCGTCCTATCGACTTACTACCCTCCTGGCGCATCGATAGCGCGCCGGGTAGTACCGCCGTCCCTACCCCATCCTAGAACCCCTGACCCCGAGCACTCGGCTCTACATCGGGCGGCGTAGCGGCGAACTCAAATCTCCAAAGTGGTTCATCCCCTCCGCTACGCTCCCGCCTCTCGACCTCCGATACACCCTACATCAACTGCTCAAGATCGCCCATCGGCGCGGAAAAATACCGACTCCCTACTCGACATCTCGTCGGTGACCCCGAATGTCCCTCCTTACCGATATGTGGCGCGCGCGAGAATTCGCTGCCGGCTACCGGTCGTTTAGGCAGCAGCGACGCCCGGACGACCTACCTCGCCTCGTGGCCGGATACGACGGCGCTGCCCTTCAACACGTGGTAGAAAACTGCATCGGAGACTTCCGCTACCTCCGCGAGGGAGCACTCGACCGCGTCGTGTTCCTCGAATTCAATCGCGCCCTCGCCAACCTCGACGCCTGGTACGAGAGCGTTATCTACTTCGCGCGACGACTCGGACCCGCCTGGGATAAGGTCCTACGATCACTAGACAGGCTGCCTACATCCCTCGGGTCGAACGAAGAATTCGACGAGGACTAGACTCGAAACCGATTGGCCTGGGAGAGAGCCTGCTAGAACCAGAGGAACACAGTGCTGGTCGAAGTGATCAAGGGCTTAGTCGATCCACGCTTTCATAGATACTTTACCCGGAGACCTCTGGCCTGGGACCTGCTCTGCGGCATGATCCTGGCCGACTTTGGAACACCGGCGTTTCGGGACAATGCTCACGAGAGGTGGTCGGCAGAGCTGGCCGAATTCCCCGGGATCGAGTAATGGGATCGCGCGGACGAGTAGCGATACGGTTTCTGGACGAGGCGGCAGGACACGGGGAGCTAGGGCGTTGGGGTTTCGATTGCAACGTAACCGACTGACGGTCTAAGAGGAGTGCTGTGCTGTCGGGTAGATGGTTGCGTCTGGGATAGAAGGGTCTACGATCTTCCACCTTCGGCGCCGGCGAGCGTAGCTAGAGGGTGGATGGTTGCAGCTTCGATCGAAGGGTCTACGATCTTCCACCTTCGGCGCCGGCGAGCATAGCTAGAGGGTACATGGTTACATCTTCAATCTAAGGGTCTACGGTCTTTGACCTTTGTCCACGCGCCGACTCCGCCGCATCCCAGGGTTGTGCCGTCCACCGGTGAGCGGCACGGATGGCCCGCTCCTACATCTCCTGCCCGTTGGCGGCGTAGGTCGGCGAGGCGCCAAGGCAGTCGTTCCGGACCGCCTTCCGCTGATAGTACGAGAGGCTCCAGCGCTGATCCGCCTCGCAATCGCCGTCGACAGCCGCCGTGGCGTGGGTTAAGCTGTTCGTCTGGAAGATCACGAGGTCGTAGGGCTGGAGGTGGACGCGGAGCTGGAGCTTAGGCAGGACGAGCCAGCAGCCAGCACCAAAGTTGGCAAGGATGGAGTAGTCCGTGTCGCTGGTGTCCCGGTGCTCCCGCGGCGAGAAGGTCGTGAAGGGAGTGACCATGCTGTATAAGGGGTGGAGGAGGCCATCCGCGCCGGGAAACGTACGCTGGAGGACGGCGAAGACGTCGGCGCGAGACCGCAGCTCCGCCTGGATCTCCTCCGGTATTCCGTAGCGGTTGGTCCGGCTGTGGAGGTACCGGGCGATGTGGTCCTCTATGTACTGCCGCGCGAAGAGGAGGACGTCGTCTACCCGATCCCGACGAGTCGTACGGGTAGCGGCTAGTCCGCCGCTCTGTTTCGTGTCGGAGGTCCAGACAGGTGTGGTTTGGCCCTGTCCCGCCCAGATGCCGAGGTAGTAGACTGGATGTCTTGCCTCGCTGTTCCTCGAATCCGGTCTCCCCGGGATCGCATCGCGCTGTATAGCTTCTACTACTTGCCGGCCGCGCTTGACAAGCGCCCCTTGCTGCGCCCTTATGTTCCACTCCGGCTGCCCAATCCGCTGGAGAACGATCTCTCCGCCGAGCGAGAGAAGGAGATTCCGTCGGTAGACCCGAGGTTTTCCGGTCGAGCTGGAAGGTAGGAGTATACCGTAGCCCCAGACGTCGGTTATTCCGTCGCTGGTGTAGGTGTCGGGGATGTCGCTGTTGTCGCCTCGGCGCACGGAGATGGTCAGGGGATTAGAGAGGCCATGGATGATTTCCCGCCGGCCACGCTGCCGCTGGTCAAAGGTAGTCCACTTTGTAAGGTCTATGCCGAGCGAGAGGGGGTAATATAGTCCAGGAAGAACAGTAGGGCAGGAAACCCGGCAGAACGGGAAAGATGGCAGAGGAAAGATAGCAGAGCAGGAAGCTAGCCGTCCTAGGGAGATGGCAGTCTAGGAAAAAGAACAGTCTAGGAAAAGGAACAGTCCAGGAAAAGGAACAGTCCAGGAAAAGGAACAGTCTTAGAAAGCTGGCAGAGGAAAGATAGCAGAGGAAAGATGCCGGTGTAGAAAGCTGGCAGTCCCAGGAAAATAGCAGTCCTAGGAAGATAGCAGTCCCAGGAAAATGGCAGTCCTAGGAAGATAGCAGTCCTAGGAAGATAGCAGTCCTAGGAAGATGGCAGTCCTAGGAAGATAGCAGTCCTAGGAAAATGGCAGTCCCAGGAAGATGGCAGTCCTAGGAAAATAGCAGTCCTAGGAAGATAGCAGTCCTAGGAAGATAGCAGTCCTAGGAAAATGGCAGTCCTAGGAAGATGGCAGTCCTAGGAAAATGGTAGTCCTAGAAGAATAGCAGTCTTAGGAAGATAGCAGAGTAGAAAGATAGCAGAGCAGAAAGCTAGCAGAGTAGAAAGCTGGTACTAGGAGGAAAATTAGGTAGGCTGGGCCCCAACCTATATAGTGCCAAGCCTGAAACCCTTACCTGCTGCTATCTTTCTACCGCTATCTGCATCTCTATTTCTTCTATCTTTCTTCCTTAACCTGCATACTCTTCTTCTACCTACACCCTTCTTGTCTAAACCACCTGCCAGACTACCTGCCAGATTACCTGCTAGATTACCTGCCAGATTACCTGCTAGATTACCTGCTAAACTACTAGCCTAATTACCAGCTAGACTACTAGCTAAATCACCAGCCCAATTACCAGCCAGACTACTAGCCAAATCACCAGCCTACTACCCTCCTACCCTACAGAAAGAGCAATGGATTATACCCTGGGACAGCTATATAGCCAACAGGCCCACAAGGAGGAGCTGGGACACTAGGTGGAGATGTCTGCCCTGCTAGGAGCCTAGCTGGACTAGATAAAGGGACTAGGAAGGGAGGAGGGGGTCCTAGAGAGTGTGAGGATAGGAGTTTAGATGGCAGATGAGCTAGTAGCCTACTATATAGCAGCTCTCTAGCAGATCTAGGCCTAGGAGAGCCTAAAGAGGGAGAAGGAGCAAGAGAGGGCTAAGGGAGTAGTACAGATGCTGGAGGGTAACTTTAAGTGTAACATTAAGCCCTATAAGGTATATAGAGAGATCCTAAAGGGTCTAGTTAAGGCTAGGGAGAACAGGGACCTGGAGGAAGTAGAGTTCTAGCAGGGGCTAGAGGACTAGTACATATATAGGACATAGAGAGAGCAGGAGTACCTAGAGGGGACTTTCTAGCCAGAGCAGCCAGGTAAGGAGGTAGAGCAGAGCTTTGCCAGTCCTTAGGAGCAGTAGGCTTAGTTCTAGAAGAACAGAGGTAGTTAATACTAGAAGGGTAGGAAGCTAAGGGCCTAGAGGGAGGAAGAGCAGGATAGAAGGGAGGAGAAGTTTAAGGAGGTCCAGATAGCCAAGCTAGATAAGAGGATGCAGGACAGGGAGAGGTACTGCTAGCAGGGCCTAGAGCTTATTAGGGGGCAGCAGAGGAAAGAGAGGCAGATAAGGGAGAGGGGGGAGGAGAGGGAGAGGGAGACCCTAGTAGCAGAGGCTACTAGCAGAGGGTTAGCCAGGTTTAGCAGGTTAAACACATTAGGGTAGAGCACATCTATTTCCCTTAGATAGAACAGACAATTTGCCTTTAGACAGAATAGTTTACTTCCCTTAGATTGATTTGCCTTTGGACAGAGCAGTTCACTTCCCTTAGATTAATTTGCCTTTGGACAGAGCAGTTTACTTCCCTTAGATTAATTTCCCTTAGGACAGAGCAGATCCATTTCCCCGTGGATTCGTTTCCCTTTCGACAGAACGGATGACTTCCCTTAGATCGATTTCCCTTTGGACAGAACAGATCCATTTCCCTATGGACAGAATAGATAATTTCCCTCCGATAGAGCAGATAACTTCCCTTAGACGGATGAGATCCATTTCCCTTTGGACGGAACAGATAGCTCCCCTAGAATAGAACAGATTATTTCCCTGTGGACGAAACAGGACCTGGGCTATCGTCCTTACGGCTTTTAGGACTTCCGGCGGCCGCGTTGTCGGCGGGTGGTGTCGGACTCGCCGTGTCTACGATCTCGTGCGGTTTCGTCGGTTACGACCCGAGATATCGCCGCCGCAAGTCGCCCCGGCTACCGGCGACGGCGGGGTAAGGTTGTTCTGGATCCGATGGCGGATACGACACGACATAGAGACGCCTGGAGGAATGGATGAGGAGGTGTAGTAGAAGGGGTGTTGTGGATCACCCGCCGGTTTAGCTGTTGGGCGGAGGCACGCGACCCTAACCACGTGACGAGTGCCAAGGCGAAGAGTTTTCCAGCGGGGAGAAACCCCTCCCGGTTTTCTCTCTGCAAGACGATATATATCGACCGATCAAAGGGTGTCCTTCCTCTCGGCTTGAATCTAATCATAACTACTCATAAGCCCGGCGGAACTACTATATACATAGAGAATGGGAAGGATCCGGAGACCCTAAGGCTACAACCCCCACCCCAAAACCGATGTGAGCCTACGAACGGACTTATGATATGTTCACAATGGCCTTCGGGGTGCCTATTAAGTCGAACAAGTCCGACGGCACCCACTCGACCAGCCTGACCACTATCCCCGACCTCCTAACCCTAACCCAAACCCCGACCCGCTCCGCGCCTTACCCCTAGCCAGAACTAACCGGCACACATACTACACAGCCGGGACAGTTAGGGGGGGTCGAAAAGGCCACCGAGATCTTTTGGGAGAGCGGCCTTTCTTGGTTGCTGCATTGGCACATGACTTTTCTTCTGTTTCGCTTAAAGGCTTGGATTTTTGGTGTGTTAGGCAGCTCTGGGAGGCTTTGGGACGCCTGGGATGGATCGGGGAGGGTGGAAGGCACCGGCATCGAAGCCTCCATCCCCGATCTTGTTGTTGTTCTTTAACCCTCTCCTGGTCCTCCCTGCCCGAAGGACGAATTCTTTTATGATTTGGGAGGGTGGATAGGTGGACTGGAGGAAAAGTGATTCGGATAGATTCTCCTAAGCGTTAAATACCGGGGCGAAATAAAGGTCGGCTTCCCTTACTTCTCTCTCTACTTCCTATGACTTATAAATGCCTCGGGGTTAGTACTAATCCTCGGCGAGTTCTTGTTTTTCTTCTGGCGGATTTTGAAGTCAAATTTTGATCCCACCTCCGGGAGGTGACGTTAGTCGGCTTCCTAATAGAGCCGATGCACTCTCGAGTTACGTCTTGATATGGAAAATGGAGAGTGAAAAGTGGGTCTTATCTATGGGGAAGTTCGACATCACCTCGTAAATTATGTTTGTTCAACTTTACTTGCTCCTGGCTTTCCAAGTCGCGGTTGCTCTATAGAGGTACCGTGCTGCTGTGGGCAGAGGAGTGTGGTCGATCTATCTGCAGGCATCTCTTTTGTGGGCGGCCACAGTGTGTTAATGCGCCCTTGCTCGACTTCCGGTCGTGGCTAGCACAGATAAATGTCTACATGGCGAAGGTTTGTGTTAGGCTTGCCTGCGTTGAACGGTATTATCCTTAGTGTCTGACGATTGTCACAGAAGAGCAACAGAAATCTCCTATTGAGCTTTAGGCGGATGTTTAGGGTTAGGGTTATGGGGTTGTTTCCGAGCTGGATCCTAGGTCTTCCCGCCTCGGTGCTTTGGAAGACTTCTTCTTGGTCTTTAGTTCCTCCTTGTGGTAGTCCTTGAGGATCTTCTAAGTAGGTGGATCTTCATGTGTGTCGCTTGTACGCTTGCGATACCCGGGGTTTTCCCTGCGGGACCTCTTCTACTCCTTTAGCTTCGCCTTATAGACTAGGAACTGTTCTGCATCCTTTGAGACCCGTGCTCGAAGTCTGTAGTCTACAATAGTACATTCCGAGCGTTTTTCGCAAATGTTCTTGCCTTTTGCTTCGGTGAGATCTTACTAAGACGGTCGTGTACACTTCCCGTCTTTGCCTGAAGGTTTGTTGGACGAGCTCGGCCTTAAGTTTATAGCTTTCCTTTTCCGACTGTTCTCGTTGCGGCCGAGTTCTTGTGCTTGTCTTTAATCTTGCTGTGACCGTGACATTGGAGCAAAGGCCATTCTTCCACCTTTGTTTCTTTCAAATGTTTGGAAGAGTCGAATAGGCTTGTCCGGTGGAATCTCCTTGTCTGGCTCGTTATGAAGCATCCAGTCTCTTCATGAAGTGGGTGGATTCGCGCGGTCTGGTTCTATAAGACCCGAGAAAATCGTCCTATAGCGGCGTTGTGGCGTTGCGTGGTTGTTCGTCGAATCGATGTGGTCGAATTAAAGGTCGAAGTGCCGGATTTCCCGTCGGGAGGTGACGTTCGGATTTGAGTTTGCCCCTGGTGGACGATGTCCGCAAGTTGCCCGATCCGGTATAGGCCGGCGTTCAAATCTGGGGCTGCAAAGACCGCTTTTGGACTTGGTCGATTTCTGAACCGGCGTTCGGAGCGTTCTCGAATATTCGGGTGTTCTCAGATGTACAGAGTCGAAAGATGCGCTGCTTCCGGGCTCATAACGTTTGGAAAAACGAGTGGGTTGTCGATTATCTACCGGTGCGAACGAGGGCTATATATATCCGTAACTACCGCATCCGAAAGGTTCCACGAAGGCGTTAGCCGACGTCGGAAGGCGTTGTATTTGTAGGCAGAAACGCGGTAAAGGTTCGATGCATTTCCGATAAAGCGCTTACTAGAGGTTGACCGCTGTCGATTGCCGATGCATACGAGTGTCTCCTTGCTACTCCCCAAGACCGTCTCGACCCTCTTGTTAAAGATCAAGCCTGGAACGGAATGGCCTTGA
This sequence comes from Zymoseptoria tritici IPO323, assembly GCF_000219625.1. NCBI lineage: Eukaryota > Fungi > Ascomycota > Dothideomycetes > Mycosphaerellales > Mycosphaerellaceae > Zymoseptoria > Zymoseptoria tritici. The sequence continues at coordinate 3,846,344 of NC_018217.1, read as the reverse complement.
CCTATGGAGTTAATAAGACCGACCTGTGTTTCTGCATTCCAGACAGAGTCGCGGTGATACTTGGGGGACAGATCGATGTCATTTGGTGCGTTGAACAGTCCTATCGGATCTCGTGGAGTATGCTTTCGTTCTTTGCATCGCGGCGGAGTGCGAGAGACTCGAGAGCTATCCTGGTCGTAAAAGGTCGCCGATTGATCCTCGAACTCTTCGTTACTCGTGTCATCGAGCGTGCCAAGGCGGGTGAGGACAGACCTGCACCTCGCAGACCGTCCGACAGAACCGAAATCACCGACGCCATCCTGTAATGTAGGCGTCCACCAAAAAGAGCATCTCGTGCGAGCACGAGAGGAACACATCCTGACGTGGTCGCACGAAATGAGAGGCCGATATGGGGATTGAACCCGTGACCTTCCGTGCACTGCTGTGGACAGAAATCATACCACTTGACCAACTAGCCATGGATGAGAAACAGGGGATTTCCCCGACCTTATACACCCTTACATCAGCACTCGTATTCTAACCCCGGATGGCTCCCTACCTAGGGTCAAAACCACTCCAACAAGGACTCCGAGGAGCTCTCCGATCTAGACCTCCCCTTCTCCTCGGAAGGGAACATTTCCCACTTGGATCCGGTTTCTGATGTGAGAAGGGAGGAGATTTCCTCTTATTTGATGGCATGTATATTGGTCGAAGCTCCAAATTCACTGCAATGTAAATATGCACGTTAACTTTCTACGTAGGATCGGCCGCATTCCGGCCAGAACGAGGAGCCAAACCCCTCAAATCGAGAGCAACAGATGCAGAAAATCTCCAGAGATGAGAGTCAAGGTAGGGCGGAAAGTAGGAAAGAACACCTCGAGATTCCCATTACAACCCTAACCCTAAGCATAACACGGCAGCCTACATCAAAGGAAAGGAGAAGCGCTCCTCGGATCTTGCGCCCTTTCCCCCCGTTCCGGAGGAAGACTTCTCCCTTTTACGGCTGCGGGACGAGGTTAGGTCGGCATTGCGTAGAGGACAGGGGGAGTGCGTACTATTATAATGTGAGCCTAGGCTAGTCCCTGGTCGTGGAGATCCATCCTCTGCTTGTGCACCGCTCTCCGGATAAGATTGTCGCGCGCCCTGCCTAGGTAACCGGCCGCTACCCCCTGCTCCGCGGGAGTAAGGGCTGCATAGCTAGGCCGAAACACGAAGCGGGAGATGTCCTGCTCCGCTTAAGCCCGAGTCTTTCCCTGCACCTGGGGAGTCCAGCAGAGGTTAGAGAAATCCAGCTAGTTTATGTACTCTACCGCAGCCCTCTTGTAATCCTAAGTCTCCTCGTAGACCGGGGCCCTATATAGCCGAAGAGCACCGGGAAGCAGCACCAAGTTGTCCTTATTTTCCTCCGACCTAAAGAGTAGGAATCTGGTCTAGGTGTTATATGCTCCGCCCGGCATACTAGTCATTCCAGGAATAATAGGTTTGTCCCGGGCGGCAGTCTCGTGGACCTGCCGTAGGAGATCTCTCTTGAATTTGGTCAGACTGGCGGGAGCATAGTTAGGGAAGTTCTGATCTATTTGGCGCTCGTCCAGAGTTTGGTTTAGGGCATGCATATTAGGGAAGACCGGAGCAGCTATGTCGATGATAGTGTGGACGATTGTCGATGTGGGAGTGCAGTCGTGGTAGAAGGTATAGGTATGTAGTTGCTAGAGGTAAGGGGTAGTGTGTTGTCGTAAGAGGTGGTAATCGTAGACTGTGTAAAGGTCTAAGGGAAAGGGAAGGAAAGGATTGCGGAAGTTAATAAAAGAGAGAGGGTTTGAAAAGAAGAACGTAGTCGCTTTTGTGCCCTTAGAGGGGCGACCTGCTAGTGAATTCGACTACGTGCTAGCAGTTACCAGCTTGAGGCTTGTAATAGTACGTGAATTAGAGCATTTACCTGCTGGAATCAGCTGGACGATTGCACTTAAGCCCTTACCTTCCGAGCAATTACGGACCTCCTAGATTACGCTCGTTTATTCGAGATTACGCACACCTACTTAAGAGCATTGGCATATAACCTAAGCCTTTAATTAAGGTTGTTACGAACGCTTGAGGTTACGCATTCACCAAAGGGGAGGATGTTTAAAAACACTAAAAACCTCGCTTAGGTTTACTTAAACCCTTGAAGCCTCGGGCACTGTTTCACTTAAAGGCTCGTCATTATCACATAACTCGCTCGTTTCAGTTAGTCTATATAGCTTGAGGGCCTTCGCCCTCATAAATTAGTATTATTCTTTTCCGCTTTTTAATTAGAAGGGCGACCTGCTGGTAAATTCCACCCCGCGCCGGCAGTTACTAGCTCGAGGCTTGTGATAGTACGTGAATTCGATTATTCACCTGCTGGAATTAGCTGGACGATTATAATACTTTAGCTACGCTATTGTACTTACTTCGACCTTGAATTTGTACATCTGCTCTATATGTGCGAGCTTTCATTCTTAGAGCAATTTAAGGCTCTCCTAGAACTCTCCGCCTTCGAGGCTATTAACGTCGCCGACCTCTTCCGGCATAAATAATAGCATTTTGGCGGTACGATTGTCTAATTCTTTAATATTTAGGCAAGCGCTAGGACTAACTTAAGGTGTCGATAGTGCTATTAGGGCTCGTAACTGCTCTTCTTCTTTAAGCGCACCTCTAGTAGCGACCGAGCTTGAATTTCCTTCGATCTCGACGTCTTCGTCCTTAGTTGGCGTTGTAGGTTGCGAAGCCTCTACGGTAATATCGGTTCCTATCTCTTTTTCGACATGCTCGTTACGGATCTTACTCGCTCTTGGAAACAATAACTGCGATCGAGCTTGCTCCTACGACTCTCGTAAAGACAGACCTAGCACGAGCGCTACTTTCCTATTAACGCTGTTGCCGACGATCTTGTGTTGCTAAGTAGGGCTACCTATTAGAACCTCCCAGTCTTAATAGCCCTGAGCTCGCCTCGCTTCTATAACAGTCCAGATCCGATTCTGAGACTAGTGTATGAAACGTCTATTAATGCTATCTCCGATAGCGGTCTTAGTAACGATAGTTGGAAAGAGGCTATTTGGGAACATTCGCGAAAACATTCTCGAGTTCTCCTGCCGACGGGTTGCGTTAATGTTGTCGCAGAATGTTAAGGGTTCTCCGCGTAGAAGCCCGAGCAATTTGGCCTACATAAGACCCATCCCGTACGGTCGAGTAGGCATAGCCGCTATCTGTATTTAGTTTGTTGCCGACTCTAGCGACATAGTCCGATGGTCTGGGAATTGCAGGCAAAGCTACGGTTGCGCATCTCCGATATCTAGCAAGTCGGCGTAAGCCTACGCCGGAGTAACGTATAGGAACGTAGTAAACTCGTCTTTGCGACTGCCGAAAGGCAGGCCGTTGCTCGAGAAGCTAAGTACACGACTTCTGAAGCTTATGTTTAGATAACTGTAGCTGTAAGGAATTAGCGACAGTAGCGGCAGACTAGGAGCGGAAGTAGAGATAAACACTCGTGATTGTTACTGTGGACTGCTGTGCGACCAGGCATCGCCTAGGAATTGCTAAACTTAATAACTAAGTGCGACTAAGGCCGCAACGATTTGTGAAAACACATTCTGATCTTTATTCGGTCCTATCCCGGCCGTTATCGTAACAACGTTCTAAAGGAGGAAGTACCGCGGGACGTAGAAGTCTACAAATGACACGATCGACGCTACTAGCGAAGCGTTCTGCTTAGACTGCTCGCTAAGCTTAAAGAGCTGCAGCATCGAAAATCCGGGGTATGGACTTCCGCCTGTGAGAATGTAAATATCTCCTGGCTGCGCGATGTTCGACATTAGGTCGCCCGCTATAGCTCTAGTAAGCAAGTCGTTAACTGAGCCTAGGAAATACTCTATTCTATCCGGCCGTCGAACGTTTGCCTGGTAGCTGTGCAACGTATGTTTATTCTAGTCGGCGGTATACTTGAATCTAGCGATACCGGCTTCTTCCAAGCTACAGTTAAAGGTTCTACTACCGTAGAAGAGACTCATTCCGACCATTTTCTCGCTGTAGTGTATATTAGGATTCCATCCTTCTTTTATTAGTAGGAAACTATCTCGTGCTGCGGAAAGGTCTTCGGCGAGGTAAAAGAAATCGCTAGTCCCGTCTCGGTCGTATAGCGTAACAATATCTCTAGAATCGATTTAGTCTTTACGAAAGCAGTATATATGGCACTTCCGGATGATTTTGTCGTATGCTTTGTTAAACACGACGTCTGTAAGTACTAGCTCGTTCGGCCTAGCTTTCGCGCCCGTCTGCTGCTCGCTCTTCCGCAAGAATTAACGTAGAACGACGCGCCGCTTCTAGGTATCGAACTCGATAATTTGGGCTGGCTAGAGCCGGTCCTCGTTAAGGTCGTTATTCTATTCGCGGACGAGGACGGTGTTACTAATTGCATATTTGCTCCGGCACTCGTCGAATATAGGAACGTTATGCTTGCACTAGCACCTAAAGTCGCTTGCTTAAATTGCAACGAAGTCGTATATATCTTGCTCGTGAACTGTGCGGAACTTCTGGCGCACGAAGTGTCCTCCCTGCTGATATAGATCCTTAGTATACTAACATACGTCTGCCTTATCTAAGACGCAATCTAGGTCGAGAGCCGATGTGCCGTAGCTGTAGTTGTCGGATAAGAAGAGCTTATTCGCAAAAGGGTAATAGGCTTTGCTAAGTGTAGTGTCCTTTAGCTCGTACAGCTAGAGAACATCGAGCGAAGTACGATCTTTGCGAGTATGTACGTTCTGAACATAGGCATACTATGCGTGCGCTTTAATCCCCTATTTAGTACTTATATCCGGCGCGACGTATACGACATCCCCTGTGTTTACCGTGACTGCTTTGTTCCCCTCTTGAGGTTCGCTTCGGCTCATACTCCTAGGCATTAAGGTTTGTATTGGCGGTGCACTCGGAGATGCTCGTCGCGGCGTTAGTCTAAGCCTTGCTTTTAGCTTATCCGACTTCTTTAGCACATTTCGGTCTGTAATCGTCCGCTCTTCTAGCTAGTTACCGAAGTACATATGTCGAAAGCACTAGTAGACAAAAGGCGTGACGATCGTTCGCAACTCCTTGTTTGGCTGCGCTAGGATAGCTGTAAGATTATAGGGATTAACTTTACCCTAGATCGGTTGTCGGCATAATCTAGACTCTTTGTTATTGATATCCTAGCATTCTTTCTAAAGGAAGCCGACCTTTGCGGCAATGGTCGTGCGGAAGTCTTTAAGTTTGCATTTAGCTAGCTATTAGTTAAAGCTAGTTTTATCGCTATAGAGTCTAGTTAGCTATTAGTAAAATCGTCTGCGGAAATGTCTAAGGGTAACCTGCTAGTTGCTAAGGAGGTAGTTGACGAAGTGCTTCCCGAACTGTGCTAGCTAAAGGAACGGCTCGTAGAATCGACGATATTCCGGTGTAGGCGTTCCTAGCTTGTACTAATAACTAAATAGAGCGGACGCTTTCGACTGTAGCTTCGATTAAATGCAGATGCTACCGGCAAAATCTGTGAAGTCTAGGTCGCTGTACCTACTAATAGCTAAGATCTTAAACCGTATACCCTGTACGTAGCGCTTTTCGTTGCCTGCCGATAGAATGCTATCGAAACAGAACTCTGTATAGTTTAATTGCCGCAGTTTCTTAAGAGTAACGAGGTCTAATGCGCGTCGTCTGTCCGCTATGTATACCGAGAATTGATCGAGTTTGAAAGTAGTACATTCCGGAGTTTCGGTGCTAGTAGACTTCGCAGCTGCGAAGAAGCCTGCACTTAAGTCTAGGCTTGCTTCGACCTCGTTCATAGGTTGCAAAGGAGGTTTGTATCCGTAGTAAGCGCTTCTCGGAAATGCTAGTCCTGCAATAGAGATGTGGCTTAAGTAGCGAAGCTGCTGTCGTTTCCTAGAACGAGCTGTGGCCCCAGGCTCTGCTCTAGTAGCAGGCTCGTCCCCTAGTTCTGTTTCGGTCGCTGGAGGAGTAAGTGCAGTCCTAAGCCTTCGTTGTCTGGGCGTGCGTAGTAGGCCCTGGTCCTTAACTTCCTAATCTCCGACCGTTTGGCTTGTCTGCTCCTCGCCCGATTCTATCTTATACTAAACCGCTCTCTGCACTCTATCTTCTTCTTGTTGTTTCGACTCGCCTCGGTCCTGCTTAGAAGCTGTAGGACTAATTATAATTGCATTGCTTAGGGAAGCTCTAGCGCGTAAAATGTCTATCTGCAATTGTCTATTCTAAAGCCGCGGCTTCTTAGAAGGCTTCGAAGTAGGTCCTACTATAATATTGTCCTCGTCATCCTAAATAACAATCGTGTCGCCGCTAATCCGTCTCTTTATAGTTGCCGTGCTGCTTAATGCCGTCGTGTGCGAGGTAGTAATAGGGTTAAGAATGCCGCTGTCTCGCTACAAAGGCGCTATGTTCTTTTCGTTGCTCGAAGCAGTCCGTCCGCGGTAAGTGTGCCAAATCGCACAATGCGAGTGCTAGAGCTGCAAGTAAAGTCCAAGAGTAAATGCACTAACTATTTACCTTGCAAGCCGTGTACGTAGTGTAATAATCTGCCGAAGCAAAGAAGAAATAGCAGACTAAGATATCTGCAAAACGAATATCCGTAGAGGTAAAAAGGAATGCGCGCAACTTGCCGGTAAGACGTTGCTTCGTAAGGTAGTTAATAAAGTGTGGTCTGGAAGCTTTGAAGTGCGACCAAGGATGTTCTAGCTATTAACTTTTAACCGCGCCTGCACCTTAATGCCTATAATAGCCGCCATCGCGAATGGCATGTATTAGTGCTGTCAAATTTAAACAGTAGAAGTGAGATAGATTATATTCGAGATTACTTATGTACGCCTACTTAAGGGCGGTGGCATATGACCCGAGTCTTCGCTTAAGTGTTGTTACGAACGCTTAAGGTCCTCCTTGACTGTTCCTTGTCCGGCCACGGCATCGCGCTAGGCCTAGGCCTCTCGTATTTAGGGTTTAGCGTTCCTCGCTCTTTCGTATGCTTGGAGAGGGCGGCTCAAAAGTCCTTGCTCTTGCGGATAGTTCTCTATAGCGGTTCTCGCCGCTGGGGGCGTAGCTTTCGAAGTAGAGGGCTGGATAGCACAGAGGGTTATCCGTGCCTAAGAGAACTAAGGCACCTCTAGGAACCGTGTCCGGTTAGGCTTTGTTACCCTACCCTAGGCCTAGCTTAGGGTTTCTGCCGAACCCAGCGGAGAAGGATGATCCCTACGAGTTTACGCCGTTGTTGCCTATGCTATGCACTCTCTCCTCCTCTTTGTAATCTTCCTCCTCGGAGTTCTCTTCTCTATAACTATTCTGTTTCTAACAAGTTACAAACCGAATCGCAATTCTCCTCCCTATAGCCTTCTTCCTCCTTACCTCTTCTCTCGCATTGTAGCCGCCTTAATTAACCCGATCCTCCGAAGAGCCTTTGTTGTCGCAATCGTAGCGCAGTCGCATCTAGCGCGATCGCCTCCTCCCTCCTCGAATCCTCTATAGTCGCATCTGTCGCAATCGTAGCGCAGTTGCATCTAGCACGATCGCCTCCTTCCTCCTCGAATCCTCTGTAGTCGCATCTGTCGCAATCGTAGCGCAGTCGTATCTAGCGCGATCGCCTCCTCCCTCCTCGAATCCTCCGTAGTTGCATCTGTCGCAATCGTAGCGCAGTTACATCTAGCACGATCGCCTCCTTCCTCCTCGAATCCTCCGTAGTTACATCTGTCGCAATCGTAGTACAGTCGCATCTACCGCAATTACCTCCTTCCTCCTCGAATCCTCTATAGTCGCATCTGTCGCAATCATAGCACAGTCGCATCTACCGTAATCGCCTCCTCCCTAATCGAATTCTCCGTAGTCCTATCTATCGCAGTTGCCTCCTCCTGTAACCTTCCTAACCGCCTACTTACTAACGATGCTTAACGAAGTAGACGGAGTAGTGCAAATTCCCTTGGACATCCTGGACGCGCTCTTCCGGGCGACCGAACAGCGAGCCGGCGATACGAACGACTTTGTTATTGTTCGCGCTAATAAGGCCTAGGACCGCCGCGAGGTCTGCTGTCTCTCTCGAGGATCCTAACGCCTTCGGGAACCGTTTGCCGTCTCCGAGGCTTAGGCTAAGGAGCAACTAAGGCCACATACGGAGAAAGAGATAGAGACTCGTATAAACAAGGAGGTCCGCTAGTGCATGTCGCGATATTTCGAAGAGAAGGCCTGCCGACAGATCTCGTCGGTAGTAGGAGCGGAAAGGCGGGGACAACAACGCCTACGCGCGACCTCCTCGCCTCCGCTAGCGTATATAGAGTATCCCTCCTCTGCGTAGCCGGTACTAGGCAAAGCAGGTAGTAAGGAGATAGCTCCTACGTTAGGAAGAAAGCGAAAGCAGGACGACTGCCGCGTACGGAGCTGCCTAGCGACGTTACCCCTTCGACACTCTCCTCGTCGAGAGAAGTACTCCAAACCTACTATAGAAGACGGGGTAGAGGAAGACTAGCTGGCGGAGAGCGACGGGGAAGAAAACGAGCCGGAAGACGAGCAGCTGTTAAAGAAGCGTCGGAAGCCTATTTTGCCGCGGTAGGTAGTAGAAAGCAACGCCGACGAAGACGCTGTTAACAACGGTAGCGACGACGGCAACGGGGAGCCCGAGGAGATCGTAGTCGCTAAGGTAAGGGCCGCCTCCTTATTCTGTTACCTAAAAAGGTATCTAAAGTAGAGGCTAATGTAGCTTAAGGTACTAAAGGACCTACTGCTATAGAAGCGCAAGTCTGGTAAGGGGACCCTAAGATCGACTATTTCCCGTAAGACTGTAGATAAGATAATAGGTCGAGAACCGGGAGCAGCAGCGGAAGCAAGAGAGTAGGACCCTGCGGATCCGGAGGGGAATAGCAGACTAGAGAACGCTAGAGGAGGGCCAGACCTACCTAGAAGCGATAGAGAAGGGTTAGATCCTCCCGAGAACGCTAGAGGAGGGCTAGACCTACCTAGAAGCGATAGAGAAGGGTTAGATCCTCCCGAGAACGCTAGAGGAGGGCCAGACCTACCTAGAAGTACTAGAGGGACGTCGGATGTTCTGGAGAACACTAGGGAAAGACTAGACCCTCCTAGAAGCGATAGAGGAGGACCAGATCCTCCTATAAGCACTAGAGGGACGTCGGATGTTCTAGAGAATACTAGGGAAAGACCAGACCCTCCTAGAAGCGATAGAGGAGGACTAGATCCTCCTGTAAGCACTAGAGGGACGTTAGATGTTCCGGAGAACACTAGGGAAAGACCAGACCCTCCTAGAAGCAATAGAGGAGGACTAGATCCTCCTGTAAGCACTAGAGGGACGTCGGATGTTCTAGAGAATACTAGGGAAAGACTAGACCCTTCTAAAAGCGATAGAGGAGGACTAGATCCTCCTGTAAGCACTAGAGGGACGCCGGATTCTTAGGAAGATACTCGCTAGCCGCCCTATAGTACGTTAAAACCCTCCGCCCTGCACTGTCCGCTACTAACTATCCGAAGCCGGCGCTAAGGCCTGATGTGCGGAGGGCCTCCTGTAGCTCCGCTAGCATCCTACGGCGGCGGGCGCCGTGTCTGGTGTGGAGGGAGTGGGAGGCATTTCCCCTACCTACCCGGATTACCGCCTCTAGTATGACTTTGTTCAGGACGTCGCCGACAACGCCGGCAGCGCTAAGGACCATTACGTGAGCGCGTAAAGCCTACGGAAAACACAGGAGGTCGACCTAGGTCTCTAGAAGCACTTCGAGAAATGCCTCGCTATTGCTCGTAGGACTATAGGAATAATCGTAATCGACAAGTGGCAAGGCTTTTTGTAACAGAGTTAAGACCTATGCCGGCGGGATAGGGACAAGGGGGAGACAGCGTTCGTCGAGGACGAGAGGCAGGAGGAGAGGCGGGAGGTAGTCGCCGTAGCATATCGGGAGTACCGTACAGCCGTAGATTGCGAGGTGGGGATCTGGCAGTCGAACTTTAAGTTTCGCTGCGCGACGGTGCGCCTAGCGGACTAGCTAGACCTCTATAAGAAGCTCCTGCTGCGAGGATCGTCGTAGACGACAGCGATGGTACTTCCGGACAAAACGCCCTCTGCGAGGGGGGCCCTCTTCCGGGAGATGCGTCCGGACTAGACCAACAGACTCCCCGCCGGCTTTACGAAAGAGGACGTAGTGTAGGAGGGCCTGGGGACGGAATGGAACGCCTTTAAGCGTGCGATTAAGGTAGGGAGGCGCTGGAGGAGGTTCGTAAGGGTTCTAAACCTTAACGCCCTGCTCCTTATTAACCTCGGGAGGGATCTGTCCTACATCTAGCACACTATCCCGCTTCCCGTCTTTGTCGCCTAGGTCTATCTTATCTGTCGAGTACGGCCGGAGATTGCGCCGACGGCCGAGCGACTCCAGAGGTAGAGGTACTATAACCGTGCGCGAACTGCTGCGAAACTGTATGTTGCGAACCTGCGGCTCGAGATGCGCAGGTATCGCGAGCTGTCGCTAACGCAGCAGTTTAAATTCTCGGGCAGCGAGGACGGCAGGCCGCGGACGTGCGATCCGAGTGTCCTATTGCAGCCTAGCGATGCGGTAACCGACGTCGACTAGGGTTCGTCGTTTTCGACCTTTCTGAACGACGAGGACGTAGGCAGAAGGGCTACGGAGGGACAGGATAGTTAAGAGGAAGCGCGGAGGAGATAAGGTCTAGCAAGTTATCCAAGTATAGATTTAATCCAGACCGGTCCGGCTCCTCTGATTCGTCGACTACAAACTCTAAGCCCCACGTCTTGGTTAATTAACCAAGGTGGGTCCGTGTCCGGTTGCGTAGACGAATCGGCCGCGACGGGAGGGCCGCTGCGTCCTCCCCTGCCTATTGGCTGGCTGCAAACTCTAAGCCCTACGTCTTGGTTAATTGACTAAGGTGGGTCCGTGCCCGGTTACGTGGGCCTAGAAGCGCACTGCTGAACTGTCCTACCCGGACTCCTCCCTCCCTTCTACGACCTCCTCCGCGGTAATTGCCTCTATCTCCTATATAGCGAACTCCTCCGTCTCGTCCGCCTCGACGCGGATTTCGTTGAATCCGAGTCTGCTCGAGGGTAAAACAAGCTCTTATAGATACGACATAGAAGATTTTTAATAGACAGTTCTTCTCGTAATTGCCCGGTCTCGGAGCCCGTCTTTGTTGCGAAAGAAACTATCACAAGGTTCAGAAGTAAGGTTTTCTAAGTATGCGACGAGCGTCGGATTCGTCTTGCTGCCCCGACTTGCCGGCAGTAAGCTTGTTATATTAGATTGTATTATATATAAGGGTAGTAACAATACAATACAACGTGTATCTTAGCAACATATAGTAGATATCCACTGTATACAACACTCTTAGACCTTATCGTCCACTACTGTTGCTTATAAGTCTCCTTAAGTAGTGTAGAAGGTTGTAAAGCCGGCTGTTGTATCGCTTATAAATGAGCTTGTTGTCTGACCATCTATAGACTTCTTAATGTCCTCGTCGTCGTCAAATGCTAGTGTTGTTGCTCCGGCTCTTGTTGTCTTAATTGGAGGTCTATATGTACTGCGAAGGAACGTATAAGCTTCGATAATGTCGCTATAGAGCTGTGAACGGCGGTAGTTAATTATATCTCTGCCGGAGCTAAATGAGCGCTTAGGGTTGTCGCTTATAAGGGGGACTAAAAGGCAGTCGAGTGCCATTCGTAAGAGGCATAGCTACTGACGGCGACGAGCTATCTACTAAGCAATAGCGTCGAATAGTGGTGTGCGTTCGCACAACGAGTGTATTTAGTGCCCTTGATCTTAAAGGAGTCCGGCTAAAGGGCCTTGTCGAATACAGCGCTACTCTTACAGAGCGTAATATCGTCGGAGGTGCGATCCTTACGTAGTAGCAGTTGCCAGCCTGCTGTCGAGGGTGTTAAGGCTGAAGATAAGGCTATGTTAATAGCAATAGTGTTGTTACAATAGTTATAAGAGTAGTGGATTAATAGCTAACTTCTCAGGTGCAGACTCTGTTTATGCAGTGTAACAACACCGGCGCAGACTCCGAATACACCTCTGAAAACACCACCTCCTAATACACTACTATAAACATAGCCCTTAAAACTATGCCTACTATTACTAGATACAGCTGTATTATATCTAGCCGTACAGCACGACAATATAATACACCAGCCTTAAGGTAAGGATCCACGACAGCTATATATACGACAATACAATACAATACAACAAGGATACAATACAATAAGCTTACTGCTTGCCGGCAGACCCTTTACAAAGGATTTTCGGGTTTCGACTATAACTAACAACACCCGAGCAAGACATAGTACTGCCGCGGAAGAGGATAGTAAAGAGGAAGCGCGGAGGAGATAAGGTCTAGCGAGTTATCCAAGTATAGATTCGATCCAGACCTATCCGGCTCCTCTGATTCGTCAACCGCAAACTCTAAGCCCTACGTCTTGGTTAATTAACCAAGGTGGGTCCGTGTCCGGTCGCGTAGACGAATCAGCCGCGACGGGAGGGCCGCTACGTCCTCCCCTGCCTATTAGCTGGCCGCAAACTCTGAGCCCCACGTCTTGGTTAATTGACTAAGGTGGGTCCGTGCCCGGTCACGTAGATATAGAAGCGTACTGCTGAACTTTCCTACCTAGACTCCTCCCTCTCTGCTACGACCTCGCTGTCTCCTCTACTCCGAACTCCTCTATCTCCTAGACTCCGACGTGGATTTCGTGCAATCCAAATCTGCTAGCGGGCGAATAAAGATCTGATATATACGATATCGAAGATTGAAAACAGACAATTCTTCTTGTTATAACCCGCACTCGGAGCTTGTATTAGTTTCGAAAGAACCTGTCGTAAGGTTAAGAAGTTGGGTTCTAAAAGTATACGACGAGCCTCGAATTCGTCTGTTCGCCCCGACTAGTCGGCAGACCCTTAAGGAGGATTTTCGATAGTTAAGAGGAAGCGCGAAGGAGACGAGGTCTAGCGAGTTGTCGAAAGAGCCCTGCTCTAGACCCGTCCGGCTCCTCTAATTAGTCGACTATAAACTCTAAGCCCTATACCTTAGTTAATTAACTAAGGAGGGTCCGTGTCCGGTCGCTAGGACCAATTGGCGCACTGCTGAACTTCCCGCTAAGACTCCTCCCTCTCTGCTACAACCTCGCCGTCTCCTCCGCTAGGATTGCCTCTATAGCCTGCACTACGAACTGCTCTACCTCCTCCGCCTAAACGCGGATTGTATCGCTTTCCGGAGCTATAGCTGAAGTCTACCCTTCTCACGATATAGACGATGCTAGGGCAGGCCGGCTACAGATTACGGGTGTGGGCGGATTTCTCGCCTAATGCCGGGATAGGCGGATTTCCAGCCCACCTTGCCGCTGGGCGGATTTCTCGCCTAATGCTAGGATAGGTGGATTTCTAGCCTACCTTGCTGCTAGGCAGATTTCTCGCCTAATGCCGGGATGGGCGGATTTCCAGCCTACCTTGCCGCTAGGCGGATTTCTCGCCTAATGCCGGGATGGGCGGATTTCTAGCCTACCTTGCCGCTGGGCGGATTTTCCGCCTAATGCCGGGATGGGCGGCCTCCGCCTAAAAGCAAAACGGAAACTTCTAAGAATTATGGCTTTCTGCTTTTACCTCTCGTATCTCGCGTATATAGCTAATTTCAAAGATTCTAAGAACACGGAGAGTAACTCTAGTATAAGAAGTTCCTTTCTATGTGTCTATATTTAATTTGAGATCGTTGTTGTAGTGTTAAAAAAGGTCGAGAAACTTGAGGTGTCGCTGCTAGACTGTATGTCGGAATTTCCGTTTTAGCTTCTACACCTTAGGCGGATTTCCAGCCCACCTTGCTGCTAGGCGGATTTCTCGCCTAATGCCAGGATGGGCGGATTTCCAGCCTACCTTGCCGCTAGGCGGATTTCTCGCCTAATGCTAGGATGGGCGGAGAGCTGACCCAGCAGCCGAACACGTAAGCGGCCTACACCTCCTACTCGACGCTTAAGAACAGCCACCGTAGAAACCTCTACGGACATAGAAGTCCTACGATATAAGAGCCTGCGACGCTAGCGCTACTACGTGTAGCTTTGTTACGCTTTCTACTAGGTGCCCGATAAGGAGGGGGTAGTGCTGAATGTAGGTAGGAATTACTACGACGGGAGAGCACTACACTACGTCGTCGAGCTCCTCGTTGGCAAAAATACGCGGATAGCAAGTCTAACGTAGATTTAACAGCCTATAGAGGACGGCTCGGGTACGAGAACAGTACGAAGGAGAATAGATTAACGAGAGTAGGGCGGAGGAGGAGGAGGGAGAAGACGTGGACATAGGAGATTCGAAAGCGAGACGGTAAGGTAATAGACGAGACCGGAGACGAGCTAGGCGAAGGGAGAGGAAGACGGGAGGATAAAGAGGATATAGGCCTAGTAGGACAGGATAGTATCGAGATGAGGACGATATAACGATGCCTAGAGAGGACGATATAACGATGCCGGGGATAGCCTATTCTTAGACTAGGGAGTGGAGGAAGAGACGACGAGTAGGACGAGTAAGTACGGAGGGGAGGGTGGCCCTTTATACCACCACCTCGTCGAGTGTAACGATTCTAATTAAGCCGTAGACCCTAGTAGACGGCGAGATAAGAGGATGGCTATCGACGATAACTATCGACGATCGTAAGGCTAACCCTGCTCGTAATTGTAAGAAGGACGACCACACCCCGGCCCTATAAGAGCCGGATGTGTTCCCTCCTCTCTGGAGCCTCGCTACTATCCGTTTACGCTCTTAGCCTCGGTTTTCCTCTGCGGTAGAGACTTCGAACTATCCGTAAGCACTCTCTGCCTAGGTTGCCCTCTCCTTCGAGTGCCTCCTACTACCGATCCCGACTCGTTACTTCGCCGACCTCTCCCTCGACGTTCCTTGTAGCTTCCTCCTCCCCTCTACCCTCGGCGTCGCCCTCTCTGCCCTCTAACCTTCGGATGTTATCCAAACCGTCGACGAGCACGGTACGGCCCTAGGAAGGTCTGACGGCCTTTGCGGACGCCCTCTAGGAGCTCTATAAGGGCATTATCCTATGCGGCGGCGAGATTAACTACTTTGGCGTCCTGAGGAACAAGACCGGACATCCCGACACGGAAGGACGATACTACCGCACCTTCGAGTATAAGAAGTGTTGTACAAACAAAAGGCGTACTGTTAAGGCGTGGATTAAGAGCGTTACCGCGGAAATCGGCTGGTCGAGACTTATACTTGTAGCGCAAACGATCCTGGACTAGCTTCGTAACCGTAGTAAGGATACGGCCTAGCTCGTTACCTAGATTGAAGATCGACTAGAGGAGCCGGTAACCGCGCCGGCGAAGCGAGCACTTAAGTCCGAGTTTTCGATCGAGACTGCGTCCGCGGATTGTCGGTTAAGGAAGACGATCCGGTGTAAGGAGGACGTGTTCCTAGATATTGTCTCTACAGATCTTCCTTCTACGAGCATCCCTTCGACGAAGATTCCGTCGACGAATCTTCCTTCTATAGACATTCCTTCTATAGACATTCCTTCTACGAGGCTCCCTACCGACATCCCTTTAACCGGGCTGCCTTCTATCGACATCCCCTTAACGATCCCTACTGTCCTCGTCCTAGAGACCGACCCTGCCGCGATTCCAGTCGACCCTGTACCGAAGCCTATCGTATAGATACCCTTCTTTTAGAAATACGCCGAGGCCTGCCTAATCCGCGTAGCGAAGGAGACGAAGCGATCGGTTGACCGCCTCCTGTACACCCTAGGCGAAGGTCCTCCTTATTGCTCGGACGAAGGTCCTCCTTATTGCTCGAGTGAAGATCCTCCGGACCCTCCTGGACCTAAAGACGGCGCGAGCGAGCACTAGAAGGAATCGAGACCCGCTACGAACAGAGCCCTACCGCCTAGCCGGAACGACGCGCGAGCGGAGTCGATCGAGGAGAGATAGTAGAGGAAGAGTCTTCTGTACTATTCTGTTAAGGAGAAGCGCGGAGGGAAGAGTGTTCCTCCCGAGGTGCGACCCTACGACCTCTTTCCTAGTAAGGACTACAACCTTCTCTCGCCCTTTTCTACAGCATCCGTCCCTCCTCCCCTTATGCCCTCTCCGGACACGCCCTCTCCTGCAAAGGCAAAGGAGCTTACTCCCTTTCTGTTCTCTTCGTCGGGACGGTAGAGGCCGTAGATCGCGGACCTAGCCGCGCGTGCCGAACTAGTAACGCCCTCCCCGAAAGCGAAGACCTTCTGGATTCTCTCCGCGGAGCCGAAGCTACAAACGAAACCGACCTCTCCTTTAGCGGACCGTAAGCGGAAACTACTCTAACCCCGCTTTGTAAACCTTCCTAGAAGATTGTCTGCGGATTAGGTCCGCGAGTTCGTTGATTGCTATTAAGAAGCCGATAACAAATTCAAAAGGCAAGTAGTGCGGCAGAAGGCAAAGAGTGCCGGCGTCTTCGACAAGTTTAAAGCCGAGCTAATACGGCAGGGGCTAGAAGAGGAGCCGGCGGGACGGGAGGATAGCCTAGGCTCGAAGAGAGAGACTCGAGGAGCATCCTCTAAGAGAGAGAGTCGAGAGGCATCCGGGGGAGGCGAGTCCTCTCGCGGGTCGCGAGACTAGGAGGAATGCTAGGATTAGATATATTAACATCCGGGGCTTGGGGGATAATAGGTAGCCGATCCTAGCGGCGCTAATTAACGACGACGTCCTCGACTACCTCTTTATCGTCGAGACCTAGTTCGTCGAGCATAAGAAGCGCTAAGCGGATTACCGCGTAATTGCGACTATAGTAAAGCCCGATATAGTGCCAAGAAAGGGTCGCTTGGGCTGTGGGATTCTGGTAATAGGGACAGTACGCGCGCGAAGTTAGCTCACCGGCGAGGCGTAGATTATTAGGACAGACGCTATAACCCTGCCGACGGACCGGGGAACGATTAGCGGAGTCTACTTTCCCCCTAAGTAGAAGCCGGATAAGGTCCAGTCTACGCTTAAGGCGGTTGCCGGCTCGGATGTCGTTCTCGGAGATATTAACGTCCACTTTGGTAAGATGTCTCTCTAGAGCAGGAAGGCGTCGCCGCTTCCGAGACGGAAGGTCGTCTCGTAATAGATCGAGGACTCCGCAATAACCTATCTAATACCGATCTAGGAGCCGATTATGATTGCGGACGCTATGTGCGAGAAACAACTAATGACTAACTACTGCTTTGTCCGCCGGACGCTGCCGCATGCGACGCTAGCTCTACCGCGACCGACGGAGAAGATGAATACCGACTATGTCTACTAGCTCTACCTCTAGCTAGACCTAACTATAGGTACTCCGGGTAGATTAGCCGTGCCGTATTAACTTCGACGCTATGCGATAAGCCGGCTAAACGACGACGATACGGCGTAGGCGCTCTGCTATAGCTAGGAGAGAAGGGCGCAGCATCGACAGCATCTGTACTATATGAGCGCCGATGTAGACAAGCGGAATGCGGAAATCGTATCGCTCTGCCAGCAGGTAAGCGAAGCCGTGCTAGGACTCGCCTCTGTGCGTCGTCGAAATCGTCCTCTGGGTAGACAAAAGGCGGAGGATATAAGTAACGGAGGTGGAGAGAAGAAGAATAGAGACGGAGAGAAGAAGGATAGAGGCGGAGAGAAGAAGAATAGAGGTAGAGAGAAGAACGACAGGCCTCGAAAGGCGATAACAGACCCGAAGCGAAAGCGAGCTGAGGATAATAACGACGCTACTCGCAAGCTAAAGCGGCTACGCCGCTGTGGCAAGAAGAAGAAGGACTAGCGTCTTAAGGCGATAGCGAAGCCGAATCCAGACGCTAATAGCGGGACGCTCGAGACGGTCCGTCTCTATAAGAGAGCGTAGCGCCGCGCGAACGAGAATATACCGCTAGTGCCGACCCTAGCGGGGAAGGCGAGAGGGATGACGGCAATTGACGAGGTAACAGAGGGATTTGCCGGTCGATTCGTCTCGACAGCGACCCTCCTAGTACAGGAGATGTTTCCTATCGACGATCGATCCGCCTCGCTCTCCTTCTCGATCGACGAGATAATATAGGAGCTTACCTACTAGGATGCTACGAAGGCCTGCGGAAACGATAGGGTACATATCCGTCTAATGAAAACCCTCGCGACGACGAGCTTCCTCCGGATCCTGGCCGCCCTCTATAATTCCTATCTCCAGAATGGTAAGACGCCGCGGAGCTGGAACGAAACTGTCGTCTGTCTGGTCGTCAAGGATAAGACCCGATAGGAGGATAGTACGATGCCGGCGAAGGACGCTAATAACGTTCGTCCGATCTCGCTGGTAACGATGTTTCGAAAGGTCTTCGAGCGCCTGCTCCTCTAGCGCTTTAATAGCAGGACATAGGCGAGGATGCATCCTAACTAGGCGGGATTTCGAAGTCACCACTCTACTATAACGAACGCCGCAGTCGTCTACGCCTTCCTCAAATCGAGCCGGATTATATACGCCGTGTTCCTCGATTTTCAAGCCGCCTTTAACGTTGTAGATCATGTACTGCTCGCGGACGTTCTACGCTAGCGGAGATGTCCGGAGAATATGCTAGCTCTAATTGCGAGCCTCTGCTTTTTCGACGTCTGGTCCTTTGTCGTTTCGGATTGTACGGCTTCTTAGTAGTTTCCGCGGACGAGGGGAGTTCTATAGGGCTTACCCCTCTCGCCCTATCTATTTAACATCTTTATCGATAGCTTGCTCGAGGACTTGAATCGACCTAGGACACTCGCCCTGGCCGGCTCTTCCGACGTAATGCCCGCGGCGCCGCCGATTCTTCGCGCGCTGTTCTTCGCCGATGATAGTGTTCTCCTCGCTAGCGACTTAGACAAGGTGCGTGTACTAATCCAGATCCTCGAGCGCTGGTCCTCCGCTAACCGCATCGCCCTAAATATTAAAAAATGCGCCTATCTAGCACCGGCGTCTTTGTAGGAGGCGATCTACCTCTTTAGTGCGGAGGTACCGAGGAGAGAGGTATATACCTACCTCGGATTTCCCGTAACGGCGCGAGGGATTAACTTAAGGAGGCACCTTAAGAGCCGGCTCGAATAGGCCAGGAAACGAAGCGACTTCCTGACCCTCGACGCGGACGGTTAGGGCTTCGCGCATCGCCTGCGAGTCTATTAGTAGTATCTCGCACCGATGTTCGAGTATAGCGCGCCTCTCCTCGCGGCGTTTGCCGAGGACTCTCCTAAGTTCTAGGACGAGACGACTAAGGACGTTACGAAGCTGACGAAGTAGATCTCGGGTTATGCTTCTAACCCTTACTTTACTCGCAATCTCCTGGGAATCTCCGCCCTACCCTCGCGATTTAAGGCACTAAAAACTGGCTTTTAGGTCGTAAAGAAGCACGCTCTGGAAGAAAGTCCGCTGCGGAAGTTAGGATTACTAATCTAGAAACCTAAAGCGTTCTTCCGGCGCTTGACAGAGGACAAGCTCTACAAGAAGTACCGCAAGACACCCGAGTCCTGGCCTCGCGACCGAAGCCTTAGCGAAGACCGCCGTTCTGTCTAGCGGTTCCTGCGCTAGGAGAGAGAGGAAGATATAGCCGAAGAGGCTAAGAAGTGGAGCCTAACCCGGATTATACCGGAAGAAAGCCGCCTAAAGCGGGACTTACGAGGAGCCGATTACTTTTTAAAGGCGCCGCAGTCCTTCCAGAAGCGCTTCCTCTAGTATCGGCGTAGAACCTTCTATACCTATGGTTTCTGCGTCTGTACAAGCAAATTCATCTAAGGACACGAGACTTGCTACTAGGAAAACAGGACGAGCTAGCTCTCGAGGAAGGAACGACGGGCGAAGCAGAAGATGCATAAGAAAATGGGCACTACGAACACGAAGTTTACCGAGGTAGACTTCCTTCTAAATACAGGATGCTAGGAGCGAGCTAACGAGATCCTCGAGCGAATCTCGACGAAGATTACGAAGGAGGAAGCTGCGAAGGAGGAAGCGGAGGAAGCGGCGGCACAGACCTAGTGCACACTGTCCTAAGTAGGACGTTAAAAGGCTCCGTCCAATAAGTAGGATGTAAAGTGGCTCCGTCCGATGAGTAGGACGTAAAGTAGCTCCGTCCGATAAGTAGGATGTAAAGTGGCTCTGTCCGATGGGTAGGACGTAAAAAGGCTCCGTCCGATGGGTAGGACGTAAAGTAGCTCCGTCGACCTGGGACGTAAAAGCGGAGATCATCCCTCGAGGATAAATTGGGTGTTTACCCTATTAAAAAGGAGTCTCTTCCCTTAAGATAAAAGTAGGCGTCCGATCGGTAGGACGTTAAAAGGCTGCGCTGCGACGTGGGAGACGTGGGCGACTAGCGAGGCCCGGACTGGCTCCGCACCGGACGATTAACTCTATCCGGAAGGCCCAGCGGTAGATGTAAGGCGTGTACCCTAGATCTGCGGCTGCTTCCTCTCAAAGCCGGGGAGCGGGAGGAAGAAAACTAGTACCTCTATAGAGCAGTAGGAGGCTTAGAGGAAAGCGAAGGCGACAGCGTAGTAGGGGAGAGGAGTGGACGACGACGATCGCTAGAGGAGGAATTCTAGCCGAAGGGAAGACGGCTCTCCCTAAACCGTTCGGGAAGCACTTGTGGACTAGTGTGCAAGCGGCTCGATTGGAATCGAATGTCTCCGACAGTGGATACGCCGGACAGAGGGAGGACAGAGCTCCACCGAACAGTCTTAAAGCAGGATGTTCCCCCTTAACGAGACGGGGTTATAGTTTCGGGCGGATGAGGAGACGCACACCTTGTCCGTTACCTAGGAGGTTTGGAAACCTAAGGTACGATAGATAGTAAGCGATTGCTAGAGCGATATTGTGCGTTAGGATGCGGATTAGCCTATCGGTGGTCTCTCTTTTTGGCAGTTTGGTCAACTCGGGAGATGGTGAAAAGGACACCGTAAAACGTGGTTGGGCTGGGAGTAGCTGCGGTGCCGTGCATCGCGAGGCGCTTTACGTGGGAGCGTGGGTCTGTTTCCTCCCCTCTGAAGACGGCCAAAAGAGCCGGGAGCAAGGGCTTGGATGGGGCTTCAGTTCAGATCAGGTGCAAAGGTAGACTAGCCTATATAAACAAGTACAATGAACCCCTAACCCTAAACCCTACCCTATGCACTCTCGAGTTACGTCTTAATATGGAAAATGGAGAGTAAAAAGTGGGTCTTATCTGTAGGGAAGTTCGACATTACCTCGTAAATTATGTTTGTTTAACTTTACTTGCTCCTAGCTTTCTAAGTCGCGGTTGCTCTATAGAGGTACCGTGCTGCTGTGGGCAGAGGAGTGTAGTCGATCTATCTGCAGGCATCTCTTTTGTGGGCGGCTACAGTATGTTAATACGCCCTTGCTCGACTTCCGGTCGTGGCTAGCACAGATAAATGTCTACATAGCGAAGGTTTGTGTTAGGCTTGCCTGCGTTAAACGGTATTATCCTTAGTGTCTGACGATTGTTACAGAAGAGCAACAGAAATCTCCTATTGAGCTTCAGGCGGATGTTTAGGGTTAGGGTTATAGGGTTGTTTCCGAGCTAGATCCTGGGTCTTCCCGCCTCGGTGCTTTGGAAGACTTCTTCTTAGTCTTTAGTTCCTCCTTGTGGTAGTCCTTAAGGATCTTCTAAGCAGGTGGATCTTTATGTGTGTCGCTTGCACGCTTGCGATACCCGGGGTTTTCCCTGCGGGACCTCTTCTACTCCTTTAGCTTCGCCTTATAGACTAGGAACTGTTCTGCATCCTTTAAGACCCGTGCTCGAAGTCTGTAGTCTATAACAGTACATTCCGAGCGTTTTTCGCAAATGTTCTTGCCTTTTGCTTTAGTGAGATCTTACTAAGACGGTTGTGTACACTTCCCGTCTTTGCCTAAAGGTTTGTTGGACGAGCTCGGCCTTAAGTTTATGGCTTTCCTTTTCCGACTGTTCTCGTTGCGGCCGAGTTCTTGTGCTTGTCTTTAATCTTGCTGTAACTGTAACATTAGAGCAAAGGCCATTCTTCCACCTTTGTTTCTTTTAAATGTTTGGAAGAGTCGAATAGGCTTGTCCAGTGGAATCTCCTTGTCTAGCTTGTTATAAAGCATCTAGTCTCTTTATGCAGTAGGTAGATTCGCGCGGTCTGGTTCTATAAGACCCGAGAAAATCGTCCTATAGCGGCGTTGTAGCGTTGCGTAGTTGTTCGTCAAATCGATGTAGTCGAATTAAAGGTCGAAGTGCCGGATTTCCCGTCGGGAGGTGACGTTCAGATTTGAGTTTGCCCCTAGTAGACGATGTCCGCAAGTTGCCCGATCCGGTATAGGCCGGCGTTCAAATCTGGGGCTGCAAAGACCGCTTTTGGACTTGGTCAATTTCTAAACCGGCGTTCAGAGCGTTCTCGAATATTCGGGTGTTCTTAGATGTACAGAGTCGAAAGATGCGCTGCTTCTAGGCTTATAACGTTTGGAAAAACGAGTAGGTTGTCGATTATCTACCGGTGCGAACGAGGGCTATATATATCCGTAACTACCGCATCCGAAAGGTTCTACGAAGGCGTTAGCCGACGTCGGAAGGCGTTGTATTTGTAGGCAGAAACGCGGTAAAGGTTCGATGCATTTCTGACAAAGCGCTTACTAGAGGTTAACTACTGTCGATTGCTAATGTATACGAGTGTCTCCTTGCTACTCCCTAAGACCGTCTCGACCCTCTTGTTAAAGATTAAGCCTAGAACGGAATAGCCTTAACCTATGGAGTTAATAAGACCGACCTGTGTTTCTGCATTCTAGACGGAGTTGCGGTAATACTCTAGGGACAGATCGATGTCATTTGGTGCGTTAAACAGTCCTATTGGATCTCGTAGAGTATGCTTTCGTTCTTCGCATCGCGGCGGAGTGCGAGAGACTCGAGAGCTATCCTGGTCGTAAAAGGTCGCCGATTAATCCTCGAACTCTTCGTTACTCGTGTTATCAAGCGTGCCGAGGCGGGTGAGGACAGACCTGCACCTTGCAGACTGTCCGACAGAACTGAAATTACCGACGCTATCCCGTAATATAGGCGTCCACCAAAAAGAGCATCTCGTGCGAGCATAAGAGGAACACATCCTGACATAGTCGCACGAAATAAGAGGCCGATACGGGGATTGAACCCGTAACCTTCTGTGCACTGCTGTGGACAGAAATCATACCACTTGACCAACTAGCCATAGATAAGAAACAGGGGATTTCCCCGACCTTATATACCCTCACATTAGCACTCGCATTCCAACCCCGGATGGCTCCCTACCTAGGGTTAAAACTACTCCGACGAGGACTCCGAGGAGCTCTCCGATCTAGACCTCCCCTTCTCCTCGGAAGGGAACACTTCCCACTTGGATCCGGTTTCTAATGTGAGAAGGGAGGAGATTTCCTCTTATTCGATAGCATGTATATTAGTCGAAGCTCCAAATTCATTTGACTTTCTACGTAGGATCGGCCGCATTCCGGCCAGAACGAGGAGCTAAACCCCTTAAATCGAGAGCAACAGATGCAGAAAATCTCTAGAGATAAGAGTTAAGGTAAGGCGGAAAGTAGGAAAGAACACCTCGAGATTCCCGTTACAACCCTAACCCTAAGCATAACACGGCAGCCTACATCGAAGGAAAGGAGAAGCGCTCCTCGGATCTTGCGCCCTTTCCCCCCGTTCCGGAGGAAGACTTCTCCCTTTTACGGCTGCGGGACGAGGTTAGGTCGGCATTGCGTAGAGGACAGGGGGAGTGCGTACTATTATAATGTGAGCCTAGGCTAGTCCCTGGTCGTGGAGATCCATCCTCTGCTTGTGCACCGCTCTCCGGATAAGATTGTCGCGCGCCCTGCCTAGGTAACCGGCCGCTACCCCCTGCTCCGCGGGAGTAAGGGCTGCATAGCTAGGCCGAAACACGAAGCGGGAGATGTCCTGCTCCGCTTAAGCCCGAGTCTTTCCCTGCACCTGGGGAGTCCAGCAGAGGTTAGAGAAATCCAGCTAGTTTATGTACTCTACCGCAGCCCTCTTGTAATCCTAAGTCTCCTCGTAGACCGGGGCCCTATATAGCCGAAGAGCACCGGGAAGCAGCACCAAGTTGTCCTTATTTTCCTCCGACCTAAAGAGTAGGAATCTGGTCTAGGTGTTATATGCTCCGCCCGGCATACTAGTCATTCTAGGAATAATAGGTTTGTCCCGGGCGGCAGTCTCGTGGACCTGCCGTAGGAGATCTCTCTTGAATTTGGTCAGACTGGCGGGAGCATAGTTAGGGAAGTTCTGATCTATTTGGCGCTCGTCCAGAGTTTGGTTTAGGGCATGCATATTAGGGAAGACCGGAGCAGCTATGTCGATGATAGTGTGGACGATTGTCGATGTGGGAGTGCAGTCGTGGTAGAAGGTATAGGTATGTAGTTGCTAGAGGTAAGGGGTAGTGTGTTGTCGTAAGAGGTGGTAATCGTAGACTGTGTAAAGGTCTAAGGGAAAGGGAAGGAAAGGATTGCGGAAGTTAATAAAAGAGAGAGGGTTTGAAAAGAAGAACGTAGTCGCTTTTGTGCCCTTAGAGGGGCGACCTGCTAGTGAATTCGACTACGTGCTAGCAGTTACCAGCTTGAGGCTTGTAATAGTACGTGAATTAGAGCATTTACCTGCTGGAATCAGCTGGACGATTGCACTTAAGCCCTTACCTTCCGAGCAATTACGGACCTCCTAGATTACGCTCGTTTATTCGAGATTACGCACACCTACTTAAGAGCATTGGCATATAACCTAAGCCTTTAATTAAGGTTGTTACGAACGCTTGAGGTTACGCATTCACCAAAGGGGAGGATGTTTAAAAACACTAAAAACCTCGCTTAGGTTTACTTAAACCCTTGAAGCCTCGGGCACTGTTTCACTTAAAGGCTCGTCATTATTACATAACTCGCTCGTTTCAGTTAGTCTATATAGCTTGAGGGCCTTCGCCCTTATAAATTAGTATTATTCTTTTCCGCTTTTTAATTAGAAGGGCGACCTGCTGGTAAATTCTACCCCGCGCCGGCAGTTACTAGCTCGAGGCTTGTGATAGTACGTGAATTCGATTATTCACCTGCTGGAATTAGCTGGACGATTATAATACTTTAGCTACGCTATTGTACTTACTTCGACCTTGAATTTGTACATCTGCTCTATATGTGCGAGCTTTTATTCTTAGAGCAATTTAAGGCTCTCCTAGAACTCTCCGCCTTCGAGGCTATTAACGTCGCCGACCTCTTCCGGCATAAATAACAGCATTTTGGCGGTACGATTGTCTAATTCTTTAATATTTAGGCAAGCGCTGGGACTAACTTAAGGTGTCGATAGTGCTATTAGGGCTCGTAACTGCTCTTCTTCTTTAAGCGCACCTCTAGTAGCGACCGAGCTTGAATTTCCTTCGATCTCGACGTCTTCGTCCTTAGTTGGCGTTGTAGGTTGCGAAGCCTCTACGGTAATATCGGTTCCTATCTCTTTTTCGACATGCTCGTTACGGATCTTACTCGCTCTTGGAAACAATAACTGCGATCGAGCTTGCTCCTACGACTCTCGTAAAGACAGACCTAGCACGAGCGCTACTTTCCTGTTAACGCTGTTGCCGACGATCTTGTGTTGCTAAGTAGGGCTACCTATTAGAACCTCCCAGTCTTAATAGCCCTGAGCTCGCCTCGCTTCTATAACAGTCCAGATCCGATTCTGAGACTAGTGTATGAAACGTCTATTAATGCTATCTCCGATAGCGGTCTTAGTAACGATAGTTGGAAAGAGGCTATTTGGGAACATTTGCGAAAACATTCTCGAGTTCTCCTGCCGACGGGTTGCGTTAATGTTGTCGCAGAATGTTAAGGGTTCTCCGCGTAGAAGCCCGAGCAATTTGGCCTGTATAAGACCCATCCTGTGCGGTCGAGTAGGCATAGCCGCTATCTGTATTTAGTTTGTTGCCGACTCTAGCGACATAGTCCGATGGTCTGGGAATTGCAGGCAAAGCTGCGGTTGCGCATCTCCGATATCTAGCAAGTCGGCGTAAGCCTACGCCGGAGTAACGTGTAGGAACGTAGTAAACTCGTCTTTGCGACTGCCGAAAGGCAGGCCGTTGCTCGAGAAGCTAAGTGCACGACTTCTGAAGCTTATGTTTGGATAACTGTAGCTGTAAGGAATTAGCAACAGTAGCGGCAGACTAGGAGCGGAAGTAGAGATAAACACTCGTGATTGTTACTGTGGACTGCTGTGCGACCAGGCATCGCCTAGGAATTGCTAAACTTAATAACTAAGTGCGACTAAGGCCGCAACGATTTGTGAAAACACATTCTGATCTTTATTCGGTCCTATCCCGGCCGTTATCGTAACAACGTTCTAAAGGAGGAAGTACCGCGGGACGTAGAAGTCTACAAATGACACGATCGACGCTACTAGCGAAGCGTTCTGCTTAGACTGCTCGCTAAGCTTAAAGAGCTGCAGCATCGAAAATCCGGGGTATGGACTTCCGCCTGTGAGAATGTAAATATCTCCTGGCTGCGCGATGTTCGACATTAGGTCGCCCGCTATAGCTCTGGTAAGCAAGTCGTTAACTGAGCCTAGGAAATACTCTATTCTATCCGGCCGTCGAACGTTTGCCTGGTAGCTGTGCAACGTATGTTTATTCTAGTCGGCGGTATACTTGAATCTAGCAATACCGGCTTCTTCCAAGCTACAGTTAAAGGTTCTACTACCGTAGAAGAGACTCATTCCGACCATTTTCTCGCTGTAGTGTATATTAGGATTCCATCCTTCTTTTATTAGTAGGAAACTATCTCGTGCTGCGGAAAGGTCTTCGGCGAGGTAAAAGAAATCGCTAGTCCCGTCTCGGTCGTATAGCGTAACAATATCTCTAGAATCGATTTAGTCTTTACGAAAGCAGTATATATGGCACTTCCGGATGATTTTGTCGTATGCTTTGTTAAACACGACGTCTGTAAGTACTAGCTCGTTCGGCCTAGCTTTCGCGCCCGTCTGCTGCTCGCTCTTCCGCAAGAATTAACGTAGAACGACGCGCCGCTTCTAGGTATCGAACTCGATAATTTGGGCTGGCTAGAGCCGGTCCTCGTTAAGGTCGTTATTCTATTCGCGGACGAGGACGGTGTTACTAATTGCATATTTGCTCCGGCACTCGTCGAATATAGGAACGTTATGCTTGCACTAGCACCTAAAGTCGCTTGCTTAAATTGCAACGAAGTCGTATATATCTTGCTCGTGAACTGTGCGGAACTTCTGGCGCACGAAGTGTCCTCCCTGCTGATATAGATCCTTAGTATACTAACATACGTCTGCCTTATCTAAGACGCAATCCAGGTCGAGAGCCGATGTGCCGTAGCTGTAGTTGTCGGATAAGAAGAGCTTATTCGCAAAAGGGTAATAGGCTTTGCTAAGTGTAGTGTCCTTTAGCTCGTACAGCTAGAGAACATCGAGCGAAGTATGATCTTTGCGAGTATGTACGTTCTGAACATAGGCATACTATGCGTGCGCTTTAATCCCCTATTTAGTACTTATATCCGGCGCGACGTATACGACATCCCCTGTGTTTACCGTGACTGCTTTGTTCCCCTCTTGAGGTTCGCTTCGGCTCATACTCCTAGGCATTAAGGTTTGTATTGGCGGTGCACTCGGAGATGCTCGTCGCGGCGTTAGTCTAAGCCTTGCTTTTAGCTTATCCGACTTCTTTAGCACATTTCGGTCTGTAATCGTCCGCTCTTCTAGCTAGTTACCGAAGTACATATGTCGAAAGCACTAGTAGACAAAAGGCATGACGATCGTTCGCAACTCCTTGTTTGGCTGCGCTAGGATAGCTGTAAGATTATAGGGATTAACTTTACCCTAGATCGGTTGTCGGCATAATCTAGACTCTTTGTTATTGATATCCTAGCATTCTTTCTAAAGGAAGCCGACCTTTGCGGCAATGGTCGTGCGGAAGTCTTTAAGTTTGCATTTAGCTAGCTATTAGTTAAAGCTAGTTTTATCGCTGTAGAGTCTAGTTAGCTATTAGTAAAATCGTCTGCGGAAATGTCTAAGGGTAACCTGCTAGTTGCTAAGGAGGTAGTCGACGAAGTGCTTCCCGAACTGTGCTAGCTAAAGGAACGGCTCGTAGAATCGACGATATTCCAGTGTAGGCGTTCCTAGCTTGTACTAATAACTAAATAGAGCGGACGCTTTCGACTGTAGCTTCGATTAAATGCAGATGCTACCGGCAAAATCTGTGAAGTCTAGGTCGCTGTACCTACTAATAGCTAAGATCTTAAACCGTATACCCTGTACGTAGCGCTTTTCGTTGCCTGCCGATAGAATGCTATCGAAACAGAACTCTGTATAGTTTAATTGCCGCAGTTTCTTAAGAGTAACGAGGTCTAATGCGCGTCGTCTGTCCGCTATGTATACCGAGAATTGATCGAGTTTGAAAGTAGTACATTCCGGAGTTTCGGTGCTAGTAGACTTCGCAGCTGCGAAGAAGCCTGCACTTAAGTCTAGGCTTGCTTCGACCTCGTTTATAGGTTGCAAAGGAGGTTTGTATCCGTAGTAAGCGCTTCTCGGAAATGCTAGTCCTGCAATAGAGATGTGGCTTAAGTAGCGAAGCTGCTGTCGTTTCCTAGAACGAGCTGTGGCCCCAGGCTCTGCTCTAGTAGCAGGCTCGTCCCCTAGTTCTGTTTCGGTCGCTGGAGGAGTAAGTGCAGTCCTAAGCCTTCGTTGTCTGGGCGTGCGTAGTAGGCCCTGGTCCTTAACTTCCTAATCTCCGACCGTTTGGCTTGTCTGCTCCTCGCCCGATTCTATCTTATACTAAACCGCTCTCTGCACTCTATCTTCTTCTTGTTGTTTCGACTCGCCTCGGTCCTGCTTAGAAGCTGTAGGACTAATTATAATTGCATTGCTTAGGGAAGCTCTAGCGCGTAAAATGTCTATCTGCAATTGTCTATTCTAAAGCCGCGGCTTCTTAGAAGGCTTCGAAGTAGGTCCTACTATAATATTGTCCTCGTCATCCTAAATAACAATCGTGTCGCCGCTAATCCGTCTCTTTATAGTTGCCGTGCTGCTTAATGCCGTCGTGTGCGAGGTAGTAATAGGGTTAAGAATGCCGCTGTCTCGCTACAAAGGCGCTATGTTCTTTTCGTTGCTCGAAGCAGTCCGTCCGCGGTAAGTGTGCCAAATCGCACAATGCGAGTGCTAGAGCTGCAAGTAAAGTCCAAGAGTAAATGCACTAACTATTTACCTTGCAAGCCGTGTACGTAGTGTAATAATCTGCCGAAGCAAAGAAGAAATAGCAGACTAAGATATCTGCAAAACGAATATCCGTAGAGGTAAAAAGGAATGCGCGCAACTTGCCGGTAAGACGTTGCTTCGTAAGGTAGTTAATAAAGTGTGGTCTGGAAGCTTTGAAGTGCGACCAAGGATGTTCTAGCTATTAACTTTTAACCGCGCCTGCACCTTAATGCCTATAATAGCCGCCATCGCGAATGGCATGTATTAGTGCTGTCAAATTTAAACAGTAGAAGTGAGATAGATTATATTCGAGATTACTTATGTACGCCTACTTAAGGGCGGTGGCATATGACCCGAGTCTTCGCTTAAGTGTTGTTACGAACGCTTAAGGTCCTCCTTGACTGTTCCTTGTCCGGCTACGGCATCGCGCTAGGCCTAGGCCTCTCGTATTTAGGGTTTAGCGTTCCTCGCTCTTTCGTATGCTTGGAGAGGGCGGCTCAAAAGTCCTTGCTCTTGCGGATAGTTCTCTACAGCGGTTCTCGCCGCTGGGGGCGTAGCTTTCGAAGTAGAGGGCTGGATAGCACAGAGGGTTATCCGTGCCTAAGAGAACTAAGGCACCTCTAGGAACCGTGTCCGGTTAGGCTTTGTTACCCTACCCTAGGCCTAGCTTAGGGTTTCTGCCGAACCCAGCGGAGAAGGATGATCCCTACGAGTTTACGCCGTTGTTGCCTATGCTATGCACTCTCTCCTCCTCTTTGTAATCTTCCTCCTCGGAGTTCTCTTCTCTATAACTATTCTGTTTCTAACAAGTTACAAACCGAATCGCAATTCTCCTCCCTATAGCCTTCTTCCTCCTTACCTCTTCTCTCGCATTGTAGCCGCCTTAATTAACCCGATCCTCCGAAGAGCCTTTGTTGTCGCAATCGTAGCGCAGTCGCATCTAGCGCGATCGCCTCCTCCCTCCTCGAATCCTCTATAGTCGCATCTGTCGTAATCGTAGCGCAGTCGCATCTAGCACGATTGCCTCCTTCCTCCTCGAATCCTCTGTAGTCGCATCTGTCGCAATCGTAGCGTAGTCGCATCTAGCGCGATCGCCTCCTCCCTCCTCGAATCCTCCGTAGTCGCATCTATCGCAATCGTAGCGCAGTTACATCTAGCACGATCGCCTCCTTCCTCCTCGAATCCTCCGTAGTTACATCTGTCGTAATCGTAGTACAGTCGCATCTACCGCAATTACCTCCTTCCTCCTCGAATCCTCTATAGTCGCATCTGTCGCAATCGTAGCACAGTCGCATCTACCGTAATCGCCTCCTCCCTAATCGAATTCTCCGTAGTCCTATCTATCGCAGTCGCCTCCTCCTGTAACCTTCCTAACCGCCTACTTACTAACGATGCTTAACGAAGTAGACGGAGTAGTGCAAATTCCCTTGGACATCCTGGACGCGCTCTTCCGGGCGACCGAACAGCGAGCCGGCGATACGAACGACTTTGTTATTGTTCGCGCTAATAAGGCCTAGGACCGCTGCGAGGTCTGCTGTCTCTCTCGAGGATCCTAACGCCTTCGGGAACCGTTTGCCGTCTCCGAGGCTTAGGCTAAGGAGCAACTAAGGCTATATACGGAGAAAGAGATAGAGACTCGTATAAACAAGGAGGTCCGCTAGTGCATGTCACGATATTTCGAAGAGAAGGCCTGCCGACAGATCTCGTCGGTAGTAGGAGCGGAAAGGCGGGGACAACAACGCCTACGCGCGACCTCCTCGCCTCCGCTAGCGTATACAGAGTATCCCTCCTCTGCGTAGCCGGTACTAGGCAAAGCAGGTAGTAAGGAGATAGCTCCTACGTTAGGAAGAAAGCGAAAGCAGGACGACTGCCGCGTACGGAGCTGCCTAGCGACGTTACCCCTTCGACACTCTCCTCGTCGAGAGAAGTACTCCAAACCTACTATAGAAGACAGGGTAGAGGAAGACTAGCTGGCGGAGAGCGACGGGGAAGAAAACGAGCCGGAAGACGAGCAGCTGTTAAAGAAGCGTCGGAAGCCTATTTTGCCGCGGTAGGTAGTAGAAAGCAACGCCGACGAAGACGCTGTTAACAACGGTAGCGACGACGGCAACGGGGAGCCCGAGGAGATCGTAGTCGCTAAGGTAAGGGCCGCCTCCTTATTCTGTTACCTAAAAAGGTATCCGAAGTAGAGGCCAATGTAGCTTAAGGTACTAAAGGACCTACTGCTATAGAAGCGCAAGTCTGGTAAGGGGACCCTAAGATCGACTATTTCCTGTAAGACTGTAGATAAGATAATAGGTCGAGAACCGGGAGCAGTAGCGGAAGCAAGAGAGTAGGACCCTGCGGATCCGGAGGGGAATAGCAGACTAGAGAACGCTAGAGGAGGGCCAGACCTACCTAGAAGCGATAGAGAAGGGTTAGATCCTCCCGAGAACGCTAGAGGAGGGCTAGACCTACCTAGAAGCGATAGAGAAGGGTTAGATCCTCCCGAGAACGCTAGAGGAGGGCCAGACCTACCTAGAAGTACTAGAGGGACGTCGGATGTTCCGGAGAACACTAGGGAAAGACTAGACCCTCCTAGAAGCGATAGAGGAGGACCAGATCCTCCTATAAGCACTAGAGGGACGTCGGATGTTCTAGAGAATACTAGGGAAAGACCAGACCCTCCTAGAAGCGATAGAGGAGGACTAGATCCTCCTGTAAGCACTAGAGGGACGTTAGATGTTCCGGAGAACACTAGGGAAAGACCAGACCCTCCTAGAAGCAATAGAGGAGGACTAGATCCTCCTGTAAGCACTAGAGGGACGTCGGATGTTCTAGAGAATACTAGGGAAAGACCAGACCCTTCTAGAAGCGATAGAGGAGGACTAGATCCTCCTGTAAGCACTAGAGGGACGCCGGATTCTTAGGAAGATACTCGCTAGCCGCCCTATAGTACGTTAAAACCCTCCGCCCTGCACTGTCCGCTACTAACTATCCGAAGCCGGCGCTAAGGCCTGATGTGCGGAGGGCCTCCTGTAGCTCCGCTAGCATCCTACGGCGGCGGGCGCCGTGTCTGGTGTGGAGGGAGTGGGAGGCATTTCCCCTACCTACCCGGATTACCGCCTCTAGTATGACTTTGTTTAGGACGTCGCCGACAACGCCGGCAGCGCTAAGGACCATTACGTGAGCGCGTAAAGCCTACGGAAAACACAGGAGGTCGACCTAGGTCTCTAGAAGCACTTCGAGAAATGCCTCGCTATTGCTCGTAGGACTATAGGAATAATCGTAATCGACAAGTGGCAAGGCTTTTTGTAACAGAGTTAAGACCTATGCCGGCGGGATAGGGACAAGGGGGAGACAGCGTTCGTCGAGGACGAGAGGCAGGAGGAGAGGCGGGAGGTAGTCGCCGTAGCATATTGGGAGTACCGTACAGCCGTAGATTGCGAGGTGGGGATCTGGCAGTCGAACTTTAAGTTTCGCTGCGCGACGGTGCGCCTAGCGGACTAGCTAGACCTCTATAAGAAGCTCCTGCCGCGAGGATCGTCGTAGACGACAGCGATGGTACTTCCGGACAAAACGCCCTCTGCGAGGGGGGCCCTCTTCCGGGAGATGCGTCCGGACTAGACCAACAGACTCCCCGCCGGCTTTACGAAAGAGGACGTAGTGTAGGAGGGCCTGGGGACGGAATGGAACGCCTTTAAGCGTGCGATTAAGGTAGGGAGGCGCTGGAGGAGGTTCGTAAGGGTTCTAAACCTTAACGCCCTGCTCCTTATTAACCTCGGGAGGGATCTGTCCTACATCTAGCACACTATCCCGCTTCCCGTCTTTGTCGCCTAGGTCTATCTTATCTGTCGAGTACGGCCGGAGATTGCGCCGACGGCCGAGCGACTCCAGAGGTAGAGGTACTATAACCGTGCGCGAACTGCTGCGAAACTGTATGTTGCGAACCTGCGGCTCGAGATGCGCAGGTATCGCGAGCTGTCGCTAACGCAGCAGTTTGAATTCTCGGGCAGCGAGGACGGCAGGCCGCGGACGTGCGATCCGAGTGTCCTATTGCAGCCTAGCGATGCGGTAACCGACGTCGACTAGGGTTCGTCGTTTTCGACCTTTCTGAACGACGAGGACGTAGGCGGAAGGGCTACGGAGGGACAGGATAGTTAAGAGGAAGCGCGGAGGAGATAAGGTCTAGCAAGTTATCCAAGTATAGATTTAATCCAGACCGGTCCGGCTCCTCTGATTCGTCGACTACAAACTCTAAGCCCCACGTCTTGGTTAATTAACCAAGGTGGGTCCGTGTCCGGTCGCGTAGACGAATCGGCCGCGACGGGAGGGCCGCTGCGTCCTCCCCTGCCTATTGGCTGGCTGCAAACTCTAAGCCCTATGTCTTGGTTAATTGACTAAGGTGGGTCCGTGCCCGGTTACGTGGGCCTAGAAGCGCACTGCTGAACTGTCCTACCCGGACTCCTCCCTCCCTTCTACGACCTCCTCCGCGGTAATTGCCTCTATCTCCTATACAGCGAACTCCTCTGTCTCGTCCGCCTCGACGCGGATTTCGTTGAATCCGAGTCTGCTCGAGGGTAAAACAAGCTCTTATAGATACGACATAGAAGATTTTTAATAGACAGTTCTTCTCGTAATTGCCCGGTCTCGGAGCCCGTCTTTGTTGCGAAAGAAACTATCACAAGGTTCAGAAGTAAGGTTTTCTAAGTATGCGACGAGCGTCGGATTCGTCTTGCTGCCCCGACTTGCCGGCAGTAAGCTTGTTATATTAGATTGTATTATATATAAGGGTAGTAACAATACAATACAACGTGTATCTTAGCAACATATAGTAGATATCCACTGTATACAACACTCTTAGACCTTATCGTCCACTACTGTTGCTTATAAGTCTCCTTAAGTAGTGTAGAAGGTTGTAAAGCCGGCTGTTGTATCGCTTATAAATGAGCTTGTTGTCTGACCATCTATAGACTTCTTAATGTCCTCGTCGTCGTCAAATGCTAGTGTTGTTGCTCCGGCTCTTGTTGTCTTAATTGGAGGTCTATATGTACTGCGAAGGAACGTATAAGCTTCGATAATGTCGCTATAGAGCTGTGAACGGCGGTAGTTAATTATATCTCTGCCGGAGCTAAATAAGCGCTTAGGGTTGTTGCTTATAAGGGGGACTAAAAGGCAGTCGAGTGCCATTCGTAAGAGGCATAGCTACTGACGGCGACGAGCTATCTACTAAGCAATAGCGTCGAATAGTGGTGTGCGTTCGCACAACGAGTGTATTCAGTGCCCTTGATCTTAAAGGAGTCCGGCTAAAGGGCCTTGTCGAATACAGCGCTACTCTTACAAAGCGTAATATCGTCGGAGGTGCGATCCTTACGTAGTAGCAGTTGCCAGCCTGCTGTCGAGGGTGTTAAGGCTGAAGATAAGGCTATGTTAATAGCAATAGTGTTGTTACAATAGTTATAAGAGCAGTGGATTAATAGCTAACTTCTCAGGTGCAGACTCTGTTTATGCAGTGTAACAACACCGGCGCAGACTCCGAATACACCTCTGAAAACACCACCTCCTAATACACTACTATAAACATAGCCCTTAAAACTATGCCTACTATTACTAGATACAGCTGTATTGTATCTAGCCGTACAGCACGACAATATAATACACTAGCCTTAAGGTAAGGATCCACGACAGCTATATATACGACAATACAATACAATACAACAAGGATACAATACAATAAGCTTACTGCTTGCCGGCAGACCCTTTACGAAGGATTTTCGGGTTTCGACTATAACTAACAACACCCGAGCAAGACATAGTACTGCCGCGGAAGAGGATAGTAAAGAGGAAGCGCGGAGGAGATAAGGTCTAGCGAGTTATCCAAGTATAGATTCGATCTAGACCTATCCGGCTCCTCTGATTCGTCAACCGCAAACTCTAAGCCCTACGTCTTGGTTAATTAACCAAGGTGGGTCCGTGTCCGGTCGCGTAGACGAATCAGCCGCGACGGGAGGGCCGCTACGTCCTCCCCTGCCTATTAGCTGGCCGCAAACTCTGAGCCCCACGTCTTGGTTAATTGACTAAGGTGGGTCCGTGCCCGGTTACGTAGATATAGAAGCGTACTGCTGAACTTTCCTACCTAGACTCCTCCCTCTCTGCTACGACCTCGCTGTCTCCTCTACTCCGAACTCCTCCATCTCCTAGACTCCGACGTGGATTTCGTGCAATCCAAATCTGCTAGCGGGCGAATGAAGATCTGATATATATGATATCGAAGATTGAAAACAGACAATTCTTCTTGTTATAACCCGCACTCGGAGCTTGTATTAGTTTCGAAAGAACCTGTCGTAAGGTTAAGAAGTTGGGTTCTAAAAGTATACGACGAGCCTCGAATTCGTCTGTTCGCCCCGACTAGTCGGCAGACCCTTAAGGAGGATTTTCGATAGTTAAGAGGAAGCGCGAAGGAGACGAGGTCTAGCGAGTTGTCGAAAGAGCCCTGCTCTAGACCCGTCCGGCTCCTCTAATTAGTCGACTATAAACTCTAAGCCCTATACCTTGGTTAATTGACTAAGGAGGGTCCGTGTCCGGTCGCTAGGACCAATTGGCGCACTGCTGAACTTCCCGCTAAGACTCCTCCCTCTCTGCTACAACCTCGCCGTCTCCTCCGCTAGGATTGCCTCTATAGCCTGCACTACGAACTGCTCTACCTCCTCCGCCTAAACGCGGATTGTATCGCTTTCCGGAGCTATAGCTGAAGTCTACCCTTCTCACGATATAGACGATGCTAGGGCAGGCCGGCTACAGATTACGGGTGTGGGCGGATTTCTCGCCTAATGCCGGGATAGGCGGATTTCTAGCCCACCTTGCCGCTGGGCGGATTTCTCGCCTAATGCTAGGATAGGTGGATTTCTAGCCTACCTTGCTGCTAGGCAGATTTCTCGCCTAATGCCGGGATGGGCGGATTTCCAGCCTACCTTGCCGCTAGGCGGATTTCTCGCCTAATGCCGGGATGGGCGGATTTCTAGCCTACCTTGCCGCTGGGCGGATTTTCCGCCTAATGCCGGGATGGGCGGCCTCCGCCTAAAAGCAAAACGGAAACTTCTAAGAATTATGGCTTTCTGCTTTTACCTCTCGTATCTCGCGTATATAGCTAATTTCAAAGATTCTAAGAACACGGAGAGTAACTCTAGTATAAGAAGTTCCTTTCTATGTGTCTATATTTAATTTGAGATCGTTGTTGTAGTGTTAAAAAAGGTCGAGAAACTTGAGGTGTCGCTGCTAGACTGTATGTCGGAATTTCCGTTTTAGCTTCTACACCTTAGGCGGATTTCTAGCCCACCTTGCTGCTAGGCGGATTTCTCGCCTAATGCCGGGATGGGCGGATTTCCAGCCTACCTTGCCGCTAGGCGGATTTCTCGCCTAATGCTAGGATGGGCGGAGAGCTGACCCAGCAGCCGAACACGTAAGCGGCCTACACCTCCTGCTCGACGCTTAAGAACAGCCACCGTAGAAACCTCTACGGACATAGAAGTCCTACGATATAAGAGCCTGCGACGCTAGCGCTACTACGTGTAGCTTTGTTACGCTTTCTACTAGGTGCCCGATAAGGAGGGGGTAGTGCTGAATGTAGGTAGGAATTACTACGACGGGAGAGCACTACACTACGTCGTCGAGCTCCTCGTTGGCAAAAATACGCGGATAGCAAGTCTAACGTAGATTTAACGGCCTATAGAGGACGGCTCGGGTACGAGAACAGTACGAAGGAGAATAGATTAACGAGAGTAGGGCGGAGGAGGAGGAGGGAGAAGACGTGGACATAGGAGATTCGAAAGCGAGACGGTAAGGTAATAGACGAGACCGGAGACGAGCTAGGCGAAGGGAGAGGAAGACGGGAGGATAAAGAGGATATAGGCCTAGTAGGATAGGATAGTATCGAGATGAGGACGATATAACGATGCCTAGAGAGGACGATATAACGATGCCGGGGATAGCCTATTCTTAGACTGGGGAGTGGAGGAAGAGACGACGAGTAGGACGAGTAAGTACGGAGGGGAGGGTGGCCCTTTATACTACCACCTCGTCGAGTGTAACGATTCTAATTAAGCCGTAGACCCTAGTAGACGGCGAGATAAGAGGATGGCTATCGACGATAACTATCGACGATCGTAAGGCTAACCCTGCTCGTAATTGTAAGAAGGACGACCACACCCCGGCCCTATAAGAGCCGGATGTGTTCCCTCCTCTCTGGAGCCTCGCTACTATCCGTTTACGCTCTTAGCCTCGGTTTTCCTCTGCGGTAGAGACTTCGAACTATCCGTAAGCACTCTCTGCCTAGGTTGCCCTCTCCTTCGAGTGCCTCCTACTACCGATCCCGACTCGTTACTTCGCCGACCTCTCCCTCGACGTTCCTTGTAGCTTCCTCCTCCCCTCTACCCTCGGCGTTGCCCTCTCTGCCCTCTAACCTTCGGATGTTATCCAAACCGTCGACGAGCACGGTACGGCCCTAGGAAGGTCTGACGGCCTTTGCGGACGCCCTCTAGGAGCTCTATAAGGGCATTATCCTATGCGGCGGCGAGATTAACTACTTTGGCGTCCTGAGGAACAAGACCGGACATCCCGACACAGAAGGACGATACTACCGCACCTTCGAGTATAAGAAGTGTTGTACAAACAAAAGGCGTACTGTTAAGGCGTGGATTAAGAGCGTTACCGCGGAAATCGGCTGGTCGAGACTTATACTTGTAGCGCAAACGATCCTGGACCAGCTTCGTAACCGTAGTAAGGATACAGCCTAGCTCGTTACCTAGATTGAAGATCGACTAGAGGAGCCGGTAACCGCGCCGGCGAAGCGAGCACTTAAGTCCGAGTTTTCGATCGAGACTGCGTCCGCGGATTGTCGGTTAAGGAAGACGATCCGGCGTAAGGAGGACGTGTTCCTAGATATTGTCTCTACAGATCTTCCTTCTACGAGCATCCCTTCGACGAAGATTCCGTCGACGAATCTTCCTTCTATAGACATTCCTTCTATAGACATTCCTTCTACGAGGCTCCCTACCGACATCCCTTTAACCGGGCTGCCTTCTATCGACATCCCCTTAACGATCCCTACTGTCCTCGTCCTAGAGACCGACCCTGCCGCGATTCCAGTCGACCCTGTACCGAAGCCTATCGTATAGATACCCTTCTTTTAGAAATACGCCGAGGCCTGCCTAATCCGCGTAGCGAAGGAGACGAAGCGATCGGTTGACCGCCTCCTGTACACCCTAGGCGAAGGTCCTCCTTATTGCTCGGACGAAGGTCCTCCTTATTGCTCGAGTGAAGATCCTCCGGACCCTCCTGGACCTAAAGACGGCGCGAGCGAGCACTAGAAGGAATCGAGACCCGCTACGAACAGAGCCCTACCGCCTAGCCGGAACGACGCGCGAGCGGAGTCGATCGAGGAGAGATAGTAGAGGAAGAGTCTTCTGTACTATTCCGTTAAGGAGAAGCGCGGAGGGAAGAGTGTTCCTCCCGAGGTGCGACCCTACGACCTCTTTCCTAGTAAGGACTACAACCTTCTCTCGCCCTTTTCTACGGCATCCGTCCCTCCTCCCCTTATGCCCTCTCCGGACACGCCCTCTCCTGCAAAGGCAAAGGAGCTTACTCCCTTTCTGTTCTCTTCGTCGGGACGGTAGAGGCCGTAGATCGCGGACCTAGCCGCGCGTGCCGAACTAGTAACGCCCTCCCCAAAAGCGAAGACCTTCTGGATTCTCTCCGCGGAGCCGAAGCTACAAACGAAACCGACCTCTCCTTTAGCGGACCGTAAGCGGAAACTACTCTAACCCCGCTTTGTAAACCTTCCTAGAAGATTGTCTGCGGATTAGGTCCGCGAGTTCGTTGATTGCTATGAAGAAGCCGATAACAAATTCAAAAGGCAAGTAGTGCGGCAGAAGGCAAAGAGTGCCGGCGTCTTCGACGAGTTTAAAGCCGAGCTAATACGGCAGGGGCTAGAAGAGGAGCCGGCGGGACGGGAGGATAGCCTAGGCTCGAAGAGAGAGACTCGAGGAGCATCCTCTAAGAGAGAGAGTCGAGAGGCATCCGGGGGAGGCGAGTCCTCTCGCGGGTCGCGAGACTAGGAGGAATGCTAGGATTAGATATATTAACATCCGGGGCTTGGGGGATAATAGGTAGCCGATCCTAGCGGCGCTAATTAACAACGACGTCCTCGACTACCTCTTTATCGTCGAGACCTAGTTCGTCGAGCATAAGAAGCGCTAAGCGGATTACCGCGTAATTGCGACTATAGTAAAGCCCGATATAGTGCCAAGAAAGGGTCGCTTGGGCTGTGGGATTCTGGTAATAGGGACAGTACGCGCGCGAAGTTAGCTCACCGGCGAGGCGTAGATTATTAGGACAGACGCTATAACCCTGCCGACGGACCGGGGAACGATTAGCGGAGTCTACTTTCCCCCTAAGTAGAAGCCGGATAAGGTCCAGTCTACGCTTAAGGCGGTTGCCGGCTCGGATGTCGTTCTCGGAGATATTAACGTCCACTTTGGTAAGATGTCTCTCTAGAGCAGGAAGGCGTCGCTGCTTCCGAGACGGAAGGTCGTCTCGTAATAGATCGAGGACTCCGCAATAACCTATCTAATACCGATCTAGGAGCCGATCACGATTGCGGACGCTATGTGCGAGAAACAACTAACGACTAACTACTGCTTTGTCCGCCGGACGCTGCTGCATGCGACGCTAGCTCTACCGCGACCGACGGAGAAGATGAATACCGACTATGTCTACTAGCTCTACCTCTAGCTAGACCTAACTATAGGTACTCCGGGTAGATTAGCCGTGCCGTATTAACTTCGACGCTATGCGATAAGCCGGCTAAACGACGACGATACGGCGTAGGCGCTCTGCTATAGCTAGGAGAGAAGGGCGCAGCATCGACAGCATCTGTACTATATGAGCGCCGATGTAGACAAGCGGAATGCGGAAATCATATCGCTCTGCCAGCAGGTAAGCGAAGCCGTGCTAGGACTCGCCTCTGCGCGTCGTCGAAATCGTCCTCTGGGTAGACAAAAGGCGGAGGATATAAGTAACGGAGGTGGAGAGAAGAAGAATAGAGACGGAGAGAAGAAGGATAGAGGCGGAGAGAAGAAGAATAGAGGTAGAGAGAAGAACGATAGGCCTCGAAAGGCGATAACAGACCCGAAGCGAAAGCGAGCTGAGGATAATAACGACGCTACTCGCAAGCTAAAGCGGCTACGCCGCTGTGGCAAGAAGAAGAAGGACTAGCGTCTTAAGGCGATAGCGAAGCCGAATCTAGACGCTAATAGCGGGACGCTCGAGACGGTCCGTCTCTATAAGAGAGCGTAGCGCCGCGCGAACGAGAATATACCGCTAGTGCCGACCCCGGCGGGGAAGGCGAGAGGGATGACGGCAATCGACGAGGTAACAGAGGGATTTGCCGGTCGATTCGTCTCGACAGCGACCCTCCTAGTACAGGAGATGTTTCCTATCGACGATCGATCCGCCTCGCTCTCCTTCTCGATCGACGAGATAATACAGGAGCTTACCTACTAGGATGCTACGAAGGCCTGCGGAAACGATAGGGTACATATCCGTCTAATGAAAACCCTCGCGACGACGAGCTTCCTCCGGATCCTGGCCGCCTTCTATAATTCCTATCTCCGGAATGGTAAGACGCCGCGGAGCTGGAACGAAACTGTCGTCTGTCTGGTCGTTAAGGATAAGACCCGATAGGAGGATAGTACGATGCCGGCGAAGGACGCTAATAATGTTCGTCCGATCTCGCTGGTAACGATGTTTCGAAAGGTCTTCGAGCGCCTGCTCCTCTAGCGCTTTAATAGCAGGACATAGGCGAGGATGCATCCTAACTAGGCGGGATTTCGAAGTCACCACTCTACTATAACGAACGCCGCAGTCGTCTACGCCTTCCTCAAATCGAGCCGGATTATATACGCCGTGTTCCTCGATTTTCAAGCCGCCTTTAACGTTGTAGATCATGTACTGCTCGCGGACGTTCTACGCTAGCGGAGATGTCCGGAGAATATGCTAGCTCTAATTGCGAGCCTCTGCTTTTTCGACGTCTGGTCCTTTGTCGTTTCGGATTGTACGGCTTCTTAGTAGTTTCCGCGGACGAGGGGAGTTCTATAGGGCTTACCCCTCTCGCCCTATCTATTTAACATCTTTATCGATAGCTTGCTCGAGGACTTGAATCGACCTAGGACACTCGCCCTGGCCGGCTCTTCCGACGTAATGCCCGCGGCGCCGCCGATTCTTCGCGCGCTGTTCTTCGCCGATGATAGTGTTCTCCTCGCTAGCGACTTAGACAAGGTGCGTGTACTAATCCAGATCCTCGAGCGCTGGTCCTCCGCTAACCGCATCGCCCTAAATATTAAAAAATGCGCCTATCTAGCACCGGCGTCTTTGTAGGAGGCGATCTACCTCTTTAGTGCGGAGGTACCGAGGAGAGAGGTATATACCTACCTCGGATTTCCCGTAACGGCGCGAGGGATTAACTTAAGGAGGCACCTTAAGAGCCGGCTCGAATAGGCCAGGAAACGAAGCGACTTCCTGACCCTCGACGCGGACGGTTAGGGCTTCGCGCATCGCCTGCGAGTCTATTAGTAGTATCTCGCACCGATGTTCGAGTATAGCGCGCCTCTCCTCGCGGCGTTTGCCGAGGACTCTCCTAAGTTCTAGGACGAGACGACTAAGGACGTTACGAAGCTGACGAAGTAGATCTCGGGTTATGCTTCTAACCCTTACTTTACTCGCAATCTCCTGGGAATCTCCGCCCTACCCTCGCGATTTAAGGCACTAAAAACTGGCTTTTAGGTCGTAAAGAAGCACGCTCTGGAAGAAAGTCCGCTGCGGAAGTTAGGATTACTAATCTAGAAACCTAAAGCGTTCTTCCGGCGCTTGACAGAGGACAAGCTCTACAAGAAGTACCGCAAGACACCCGAGTCCTGGCCTCGCGACCGAAGCCTTAGCGAAGACCGCCGTTCTGTCTAGCGGTTCCTGCGCTAGGAGAGAGAGGAAGATATAGCCGAAGAGGCTAAGAAGTGGAGCCTAACCCGGATTATACCGGAAGAAAGCCGCCTAAAGCGGGACTTACGAGGAGCCGATTACTTTTTAAAGGCGCCGCAGTCCTTCCAGAAGCGCTTCCTCTAGTATCGGCGTAGAACCTTCTATACCTATGGTTTCTGCGTCTGTACAAGCAAATTCATCTAAGGACACGAGACTTGCTACTAGGAAAACAGGACGAGCTAGCTCTCGAGGAAGGAACGACGGGCGAAGCAGAAGATGCATAAGAAAATGGGCACTACGAACACGAAGTTTACCGAGGTAGACTTCCTTCTAAATACAGGATGCTAGGAGCGAGCTAACGAGATCCTCGAGCGAATCTCGACGAAGATTACGAAGGAGGAAGCTGCGAAGGAGGAAGCGGAGGAAGCGGCGGCACAGACCTAGTGCACACTGTCCTAAGTAGGACGTTAAAAGGCTCCGTCCAATGAGTAGGATGTAAAGTGGCTCCGTCCGATGAGTAGGACGTAAAGTAGCTCCGTCCGATAAGTAGGATGTAAAGTGGCTCTGTCCGATGGGTAGGACGTAAAAAGGCTCCGTCCGATGGGTAGGACGTA
Organism: Zymoseptoria tritici IPO323; assembly: GCF_000219625.1. Lineage (NCBI taxonomy): Eukaryota > Fungi > Ascomycota > Dothideomycetes > Mycosphaerellales > Mycosphaerellaceae > Zymoseptoria > Zymoseptoria tritici. The sequence goes on along the minus strand of NC_018217.1, from coordinate 3,803,568 downwards.
AAGTAGCTCCGTCGACCCGGGACGTAAAAGCAGAGATCATCCCTCGAGGATAAATTGGGTGTTTACCCTATTAAAAAGGAGTCTCTTCCCTTAAGATAAAAGTAGGCGTCCGATCGGTAGGACGTTAAAAGGCTGCGCTGCGACGTGGGAGACGTGGGCGACTAGCGAGGCCCGGACTGGCTCCGCACCGGACGATTAACTCTATCCGGAAGGCCCAGCGGTAGATGTAAGGCGTGTACCCTAGATCTGCGGCTGCTTCCTCTCAAAGCCGGGGAGCGGGAGGAAGAAAACTAGTACCTCTATAGAGCAGTAGGAGGCTTAGAGGAAAGCGAAGGCGACGGCGTAGTAGGGGAGAGGAGTGGACGACGACGATCGCTAGAGGAGGAATTCTAGCCGAAGGGAAGACGGCTCTCCCTAAACCGTTCGGGAAGTACTTGTGGACTAGTGTGCAAGCGGCTCGATTGGAATCGAATGTCTCCGACAGTGGATACGCCGGACAGAGGGAGGACAGAGCTCCACCGAACAGTCTTAAAGCAGGATGTTCCCCCTTAACGAGACGGGGTTATAGTTTCGGGCGGATGAGGAGACGCACACCTTGTCCGTTACCTAGGAGGTTTGGAAACCTAAGGTACGATAGATAGTAAGCGATTGCTAGAGCGATATTGTGCGTTAGGATGCGGATTAGCCTATCGGTGGTCTCTCTTTTTGGCAGTTTGGTCAACTCAGGAGATGGTAAAAAGGACACCGTAAAACGTAGTTAGGCTAGGAGTAGCTGCGGTGCCGTGCATCGCGAGGCGCTTTACGTGGGAGCGTGGGTCTGTTTCCTCCCCTCTAAAGACGGCCAAAAGAGCTAGGAGCAAGGGCTTGGATGGGGCTTCAGTTCAGATCAGGTGCAAAGGTAGACTAGCCTATATAAACAAGTACAATGAACCCCTAACCCTAACCCTAAGAGGAGGAATTCTGGCCGAAGGGAAGACAGCACTCCCTAAACCGTTCGGGAAGCACTTATGGACTAGTGTGCAAGCGGCTCGATCGGAATCGAATGTCTCCGACAGTAGATACGCCGGACGGAGGGAGGACAGAGCTCTACCGGACGGTCTTAAAGCAGGATGTTCCCCCTTAACGAGACGGGGTTATAGTTTCGGGCGGATAAGGAGACGCACACCTCGTCCGTTACCTAGGAGGTTTGGAAACCTAAGGTACGATAGACGGTAAGCGATTACCGGAGCGATATTGTACGTTAGGATGCGGATTAGCCTATCGGTAGTCTCTCTTTTTGGCGGTTTAGTCAACTCGGGAGATGGTAAAAAGGACACCGTAAAACGTAGTTGGGCTGGGAGTAGCTGCGGTGCCGTACATCGCGAGGCGCTTTACGTGGGAGCGTGGGTCTGTTTCCTCCCCTCTAAAGACGGCCAAAAGAGCCGGGAGCAAGGGCTTGGATGGGGCTTTAGTTCAGATCAGGTGCAAAGGTAGACTAGCCTATATAAACAAGTACAATGAACCCCTAACCCTAAACCCTAACCCTAAACCCTACCCTAGACATCGTAATAGCGATATATAGCTTAGTATCGCAAATAGGGAAATAGGAAGTAAGGAGTATAGATACGTATTCGGAAGGCGTATAGGAAAAGGTTAGTAAGTCGTCGTCGATACCGGGGCGGCGGGAGTAGACTATTTAAAGCTCTCGAGGGTTTGCTAGACTATTAGTCTAGGAAATATTGTTACTACTAGCGGTGTACTATAGCTAATTATACTGTTTATATATAGTCTAGGGCTATATTCGATAGTCTCCTTAGTACGGGCTAGGTATAATCGTACGTTCCGGGTACGTAGGACGGCTAAGTATCTAGAAACTCGGGAATAAGGCGGGATCGCTTCTCGTACGGTATAAAAGAGTCTAGGGTAGGGAAATAAGGACTAGGGATACGTCTAGGGTCCGTAGCTTAGTATTATTTATTTACTAGACCCTCTTCCTAATTTAGTCTAGGAAACATCGTATCCTCGAAAGGTCGTACCTCTTAGACTATTCTAGCTAGCTAGAGCCGAGAACTATATATCGCATTCTTGTACCGAGAACCTAGTATCGGTAGATCTAGGTAGGGCTTATATACTCCCTAGTTCTAGTATAGGGTTCGTAGCGATATTATCTACTATTACCTCGGAAAGTAATACTAAAGAGCAGTCGGACGATCGGTACGATAGGGCGACGTTTCTTAGGGTATTTGCGACGCCTACGCTATAATAGCTAGTTAGTCTCGTTTCTTATAGCCCTTCTATCGAGAGCGCGGGACGGCTTACGTAACCGAGTATTCTCTAATGTCTAGTATATCTATTATAGCTACTACGGCGGTCGGTAAAGTTTTCTAGGTACTTAAGGGCTCTTTTTCTACCCTATTTCTCTTTCTTTTCTTTACGAGCGCCTCGTATAGGGTTTACCGTACGCCTAGCGTACCTACCTCGGTAGGTAGTCGGGTATAGGAAAAGCTATAGCCGTACGATTTTAGCCCTAGGAGGCTTGTTTTTACCCTATTTTATATCCGCTAGAGTCGATATTATCTCCGTAGTAGTGTCGCGTTTTAAAGGCGTATAGCTAAGCTCGGTAGCGTAGTCGTTCGTATAGGTATAGGAGCGATAATCTCTAATGTCTATTATATCTATTATAACTTTTACCGCGACCGGTACGATATTCTAGGTACTTAAGGAGGCATATTTACTCGCTCGTCCTTCTTTTTCGGAGCATATAGGGCACTACGGGCCGCTAAATAAGAGATAAAATACGGTCGCCGCTCGTCTCGCTTACCTTTACCGGTAGGTAGTCGGGTATAGGAAAAGCTATAGTAGTACGATTTTAGGCCTAGGAGGCTTGTTTGTTTGTTTGTTTGTTTGTTTGTTCCATTTACGTCCTGTAGGAGTCTATGACTATGTAGGACGGCTGTCTCGCGACAGCAGTCTATCTATGTACAATCGTTGTTCTCTCGTATCTCTTAACCTTAGGGAAAGACCCGTGCCTAGGATAGTAGCAAGCTAGTATCGAAGGACTTTAAAGAAAGACAAATAAGGAAAAGTAAAAGGAGTGTAGGCTAGACGGTCTCGTCTTCGCCTCTTGCTAGGTGCTAGGACCTAGAGGCAATCTTTGTATCCGAGAGAAAGGTAGTAAGGTGTTTCCGGAGTTCCTTATCTTCTACTATTTCTAGTAGAGATTGTGCTTATCGTAGCGGTAGTAGCCTAAATACATCGTAGATAGGGCAGCTACATACAAGGTGTTCTGCTGTTTCTCGTCGTCCGCAAGGGCAGTCTAGCGTCGTTACGTGTCTAAAGCGATAGAGATAGGACTTTAGGTATCCGTATCCTAATAGGATAGTATAGAAGGCACTAGTTAAAGCGCGTCTTCCTCCTATTCTATGTTTTCCTAGCGAGCTCCATAGAAATCGACTAAGGTAGCTATTTGTATTCCTAGGTACCTTATTAATCTCCCGTTGTCTTACTATTTCGTATCGGGTTTTCTAGACGCTAAAGAGATCGTCTTTTGCGTAGTTAGCCCTCTCGTATTCTACGAAATGCTTGTATTGTCGGAGTTAATAATAGAGTAGTTATATCTATGTTCTCTGTCGTTTTTGCGGAAGTATCTCTCTCGAGTCCTCGTGTCGGACTTCTCGCGTATCCGAAGGCGCGCTTTAGATAGCGAGTCTTACGGGGTAGTTTTCGGGTAGCTTTGCTGCGCGTAGAGAATATAAAATTAACTATCTCTCTAGGCGTAGATCCGGGGGGAAGAGATTTGACTCTACTTCGGACAGGACGTTTAGGGCGGTACGGAAAACGCCTAGGATCTTTCTACAAGCTTTACTTTGTAGAGATACTAGAGGTTTTATACTCTTTTTCGACCGCTACCAAACCGGGGCCCCGTAGTCTGCTATTGTAGTAACGTAGGCTAGGTAGATCTTTCTTAACGATATAGAAGATAGACCGCGTTCGGTATTTGCTAGTCTTTCTAATCGATAGAATGCCGCTTGTGCTTATGCCGATCTTATTGTAATGTACTCCTTAAAGGTAAGACCGGCGTCTAGCTAAATCCTAAGCCACCTTATCGCTTTCTTTGCCGGGCGAACAATATCGCTGTTTAGAAGAATTACTAGGCAATCGGACCCTTTCCCTTTCAAGAAGTGTACTAGGTCTGTCTTTGCTAGGTCGAAAGCAATCGAGTTCTTCTTTCCTAGGTCTATTAGCCTTCTTGCCTTACGTTCTAGTACCTTAGAGTTCTTCTTAAGGGACGTAGACGAGGTAGATAGTCTAATATCGTCGACGTAGGAACTAGGAGTAACTCCTTATAGCGAGAAGAATATGTCGCGCGTATAGATAAGAAAGAGGATAGGAGATATCGGGCTGCCTTGCGGAACGCCGATCTCTACGTCCTAGAATTCCTATATCTGTCTGTCGAATGCTATTTGTAGGCGTCTATTACTTATAAACAACTAAACCTAATGTATAAGGCTATGCGGAAGCCTTAACTAGATTATTATTCTTAATAGTCGGTTCTTTGCAACGTAGTCGTATACTCCTCTTACGTTAAGGAAGATAACCGAAGTCTTCTTTTTCTTTCTTCGATTCTCCTCGATTTCGTTTGTTAAGAGAAGCACCGTATCGATAGCCGATTTCTTCTTTCGCCCTCCTAACTACGAGTCGTATAGAAGGGGCTTCGTCTCTACGATAATCCCTAGGCGTTTTGCGAGTATTCTCTCGCTAATCTTACTAAGGCAGTTTAGGAGAGAGATAACTTAGTAGGCCTTAGGGACCGAATAGTCTAGTTTTCCCGGCTTTGCTAGAACTACGCCTGTCGCAACTTTCCAGCATCGGGGGTAGTGTCCTTCGTCGAGTAGCCTACTGTATATACGTAGAAAGGTAATAGGAATAGCGCCGTACGCTTTACTAATAATAGCTTACGTAATACCGTCTAGGCCCGGCGTTTTTCCTTTTACTATCTTCGTACTATAGGCGGCAGCGAGTTCCTCTTCGGTTAGCGTAGTCCAGCCCTAATCCCCGGCTGTATACGCTTCCTAACAGCTAGGTAGAGGTTCCTCGGCAGGAGGGCGCGGAAATAAGGCTTCGGAGAAGGCCTTACATTTCCCCTCGAAAGAATCTTCGTTATTTATTGTAGGTATCTGTCTTCGGCTGCTATTCCTAGTATAGGACATAGCTTTAAAGATAGATTTCAAGTCTTCTTTTTCGAGGAAAGCGTTCTAGTAGTTCTTCTTAGCTGTTTTAATAGCTTAGAAGTACTCGTTTCTCGCTTTCGTATACGCCTCTTTCTCGTCTAGCGTCGGCGTACGTCCGTAGGTAAAGGTCTGTCTATATGTTCTAGACATTATACGGCGTAGCGTACGTAGCTCTCTATTCTACTAAGGTTTTGCGTAGGCGTGTACTACTTTCTCTAGGATTGCTCCCCGCATCGATTCGGTAATACACGAGGTAAAGGAGTCTACGATGTCGTCGAGGGAGTTCGTATAGTTAATAGACGTCGCCTTGCTTATTAGGAGATCTGTAAACAGTTCCCAATCCGCGGAAGCTATATCTAGTACTACTTTCTTCTATTAGGCTCGATCTTACGCGCTAATAAGGTCTATAGATATAGCCTTATAGTCTAAGCCTGTCGGAATCGTTCTCTAGTCGATTTCTTTCGTAGATAAGGATCCTCTTATAAACGTAAGGTCTAGGACCGACTCTGCGTCTAGGTACGGCCTATAGAAGGTCCCGACACCTATCGTATTACGTAGAGTAAAGCCCTAGTCTTCTATCCACTTTATAAATTCGCGGGCACTAGTAGTATCCTTTCCCCTCGGATCCTAGGACGGGTGTCTAAGGTTAAAGTCTCCTACTAGTAGAGTGTTTAGAAGGAACGTGTTGCGTAGAGAGTAGAGGCTTCTCTCTATTGTTCGTCGGTTTTGCGGGTTCTCGGTATCCCGAAGGTCCTTCTCGTTATAGAGATTAACTATCTAGATCTTGTTGCCCTTCTTATCTAAAATAACAAAGGAAAGTATGTCGCTGTCGTCTAATAAAATAGGAGAGATATTAATGTTAAGTCTTATGCTAATATATAGCATTATTCTTAGCCGGATCGTCGAATCCGTAGTCGTTAGGAATAGCTAGTTGTAATCCCGGTGTGCGATAGATCTTGTCTCTTTGTAGCCTGTTATCGGGTCTTCTATAGTCTACGGTTCCTAGACTAGTAGAAGGTCGGCTTTCTGCTTAACCGCGACGTCTAAGGTAGACTCTGTAGCCTCGATAGATTAGTTAAGATTAACGTAGAAAATCCGTAGAGAGTATTCTAACATATAGAACGTTCTAGGGGCCTCCCTTTCTGTTATATACGATCCTTCGCCTTCTCGACTCTTAGGCTGTCCGCGCCTATGTATAGACGGTTTTAAATAGCCCTTTTTGCCTCCTCCTCGGTAGCAAAACCTACTAGAACTATCGCCCTAGTAAGAGTCCTTCTTCTCTCTTCGTTCGTTAGCCAAATCGGGGTGCCTACGAGTTTAAGACCTCTATTAAAGGTCTTAATTTCTTGTTAAATGTCCTATAGGCCCGTTAGCGTGTTAAAGTTCGCGGTCGAGACGCCGTAGACTACGACCTTGTGCTAGAGAGAGTCCTTTATTACCTATGCCTCGCCTACGATATTAGTAACCTTAGTAAGGCTATTGATCGTTCGTTAGCGGGCTTTCTCTATTACAAAGTTTAGGATAATATTACCCCGAACTAATTTCTTTATCGCAAGGACAGCTAGCTCTTAGTCTTCGCCTTTAAGAGCGTCGTTAATTTTGTCTCGGGTTGCGATCTAGTCGAGTTCCTTCTCTTTATCCTTTGGTACAAGGATAAGAGGCATCGGTTCTACTTGTTCTTTCGGCTTGCTAGCCCTCCGGGAGACGGTCGTCTAACGTTGTTGTTGTTGTTGTTGTTGTTGTGTTGTCTTTGTTGTCGAGGAGGTAGAGGTAGAGGTATCGGATCCGCTATCTCCCTTAACAACGTCTGCGAAAGTAGGCTTCTTCGCCTGTGCTGCTAGTTTCTTTATTGTCGTTTCTAGGTTCGAGACTTGCTTTGCGAGGAGGCTTCTTTTTACCCTAAATCGCGTCTATTATAGTCGATATACTCTCCGCTATAGCGTCGCGCTTTAAGGGCGTACATCCGAGTCCGGTAGCGCGGTTATATATATTAGTACGAGAGCGCTTTATACCGAGCCTCTATACGATGTTAGTATCCCTTTTTTATATACTCTTTTGCTCCCTCGGTTTCTTCCTTCTCCTTCTTAGGCTATATCGACGAGCTGCCCGGCGTAGGGTATATAGCTCGGTAGGGTATAGGGAATATATCTATATATTCGTATATTTAGGGTATATTCGGTAGTAGATCTAGCAATATATATATAGCGATTTGTATATTAAGGTAGGGTATATTCGGTAGTAGATCTAGTAATGTATATATAGCGATTTGTATATTAAGGTACTTTATATTTTAAACTTAGACTTTAATCTTAGGTACTTAAGCCTACTGCCCTAGCTAAGGGGTAGAGGTATATCGTAATCCTTTCTTCGAGGGAGGGTATTCGTCGTATATATCGTAAGTACTCGTAAGGCGACCGGCGCTATTATCGAGGCCGTAGCTACTCCGCACTTCCGTACTACTACCTACCCTTTATATATCCTCCTTCTCCGCTTTCGCGAAGGAAGGAGTCTTATATCGTCTACTAAAATATAAGGGGGGAACTTCTAAAGGTTCCGATCTCCCGCGGATAGTAGTAGTACGGACGTATAGAGTAGTATAGGGGGCAAAAAGGGCGGTAAACTATACAATTAGAGTAAAAGGTATAGGGGCAAAAGAGGTAGTATTAAGTGCTCTGTACTATTAGGCCTCGTATACGTATCGAAGGTCCTTCCGGAGGTACTAGTAGTCGGTGTCCTATTCCTCCGGAGGTCGATGTCTTTATAATCCTCCGACCTATATACGAAGCTAAAGCTAGATATAGACTATACGTAATAGTACGATATTCCCTACTATACTATCTAGAGTAATAAAACGTTAAGTATAAGCTATACGTACCTATAGCGTTACTTAGTATATATATAGCCTTCTACTCGGCCGAAAGGAAGCTTATTCCTAATTTAGCCTAGTAGATTTCTAAACCGGCGTTTGTCCGTTAGGTATTAGTCTAGGTATCGGTATAGCTAATATAGCCTTAGGCTCTAGCCTCTAATAGATATCTATATATAGACTACTTATATATATTAGTTACTACCTAGTTATACTATCCTTATACTATAGTATAGAGATAGCTTAAATTATATAGCTCCTAGCTCTCTTAGTTCTTAGATTAGCCTATTAGTAGTTCCTACTTAAGATTCCTAGAATAAGTAAGTATTCTTAGCCTTAATTAGATAGCGTCTATCTTAAGTTAGGTAATATATTCTTTTATTTCCTTTAAGGCGGCTATATATTTACTAAAGTAAGTAGGGCCTAAGCCTATATTTATAGATTAACTTAGGTAAGTAGGAGTATAGATAGTAACGTTAGCTCTTAGTAGAGTAGAAAGATTCGTTTAAGAATAAGTCTTAGAAAAGAGATAAGTAGGAATAGATAATACCGCCTCTATATTACTAGCTCGTTCCTTAATATAATTAAGTTCGCTAGTTAGGCTTAGATAGCTTTATTTATCCTCCTTCTTAAGCTCTTCTTCTTTAGTAACTATAGAGTTTAAGTTATAAAGGAAAGGAAGCTCTATAGTTTATTTAGCTTGGCTAGTAGCGGATATCTTATCTTAGTAGAATAGATTATTAAATTAAATTACTATTATTATTACTTCCGGTAACTTAAAGAGTTCTAACTTCCTTCTTATAGTTTCTTAAGTAGCTAGGTAGCCTCTAGCTATTATTATACTTAAATATAGTATACTTTAAGTTAAGAACTTAAGATAAAATAGGATTTATACTAAAGTTTAGATAGAAATTAGTAATTCGGAATATATAATACTATTATATAAGTTGTTATATTAAGGAGCCCTAGCTATAGAAAATCCGGTGCTTCTAGTTAGGTATATAGTCTAAGTAGAAGGTCCGGTATAATCTATAGTTCTAGGAAGGTCTTAAACTATAATCGTTTTAGGCTAGTTTAGCTAAAGAGGTAATAAATTAAGTATCCGGCTAGCTCTAACCCTTAAGTAGTAGAGCTAGCCGGTAAGACGGCTAAGGAGCTACCTTAAGTACTCTTAGCTACTAGATAATTAAAAAGTAGAAAAAGAGTAATACTAATTTATAAGGGCGGAGCCCTTATACTATATAGACTAACTAAAACGAGCAAGTTATATAATAGCCCTTAAGTAAAACAATGCCTAAGGCTTTTAAGGGTTTAAGTAAACCTAAACGGTTTTTAGTGTTTTTAAATACTAGGAATTTATTAAGAGTCTAAGGGGCTGCAACAGAGATAGTGCGGTAAATGTGCTTCGTACAAAGCACCCCACGAAATCTGTACGACACATGATCTCTATGCGGACCCCAAACCAGTCGCTGCAATCCCGCCGTCTCGCCATGATTCCCTCCATCTCGCCCTGTCGCCTTTCTCCGACACCATCTCGTTAATCCTAGGCTCATTCCAATCCTCGGGTCGTCGCTTTCTCCTCTCACCCGAAGCTGGCGACGAACTCCTGAAACTGCATTGTGCGAGCGTCCAAAGACCGCCGCAACGCTTCAAGACTACCCTTGAGTTCCGGCAGTCTCTGCGACGAGATCTGGTGTACTTCACGCCCCTCAGCTTCTGCGACTGCACGATCTGCGTCCGTCGCAATACCAAGCTCGATCAACGATGGAATCTCGACTTCGAGCCACTTCCGCTCCGCGTACAAACGCCCTTCGATTCGAAAGCTGAGGATCTGATCGCGCAGGTTGGTGATGCTTATGTCCTCCTCGAAGGGCTCTGTTGGTGCGCGGACCGCATGGTCGTCGTCCGAGACGACAAAGACTGGAACTTTCAAGTCCCGCCGCATTTTCTCGCAGATGTGCTCCGAGTGCTTCGTCGTACATCCCGGAGCGTTGCTGTATTGATCCGCACGGTCGTCAATGCTGTCCCGCTTTGTAACCACGACAGCAACGCGGTTGGGTCCATTGTCCTTCATCTGGCGGACACGACTGAATAGCGTGGAATCGCTCAGGGCGAAGTCGGCTTCCGTCACAAAAATGGCATACCAGACCTCCCGGGCAATCCGTGACAGTCCCGGGGCGTCCACGATGGAGATACCCTGCTTCATGAGAGGGGCGTGGAAATGAAACCGAATCATAGAGACCAGCGGCCACATTGACGAGCTCGCGCGGATGACATATGGTTCGAGCTTGCGTAAGAGATCGGCGAGGCCAGATCCATCGCGGCCTGCACCTCTTTGACGAAGTTGTGGCCGTAGCAGTCGCGCACGAGTTCGGTCAAGACGGCGCGCTGGTCCGTCGATGGAAAGAAAGAAACCTCGGCAAGGAACGGTGCGGTTTGATCTGGCTGCGCACCGCAGTACTCGTTGAGGATAAGGCTACCCTCCGCACGCGCGATCTCGCCAACCTGATAGAGCGAATTGATCGTGGCGCTTCTGCCGGAGCCCGTTCCACCAGCAACGTAAACGCCGATGCAGCCGCGCATTTGCTTCTCACACTCTTTCATGCGCCCGATGAGATCGTCCGTAGCATCGCCACCCTGCTTGGCGATCATTTCGATCATAGGCCAATATTGTTCATCCAGCTTTGCGCTGAAGTCGTGCCAGGGAGCACGCTTCAGGGTGCCGATGTTTCCTCGCTTCGTTGCCATGCTGTGACGTGGAGTTGCTGGCTGTCAATACCGCGCGGGTATATCGGATGGTGGATGTACTATTCAAGGCGATATAGCGTCGACAATTGGAATGCTGCAGAAGTAAAAGGTAGTTTCAATGTCGAAGTCGAAGGTTGCGCTGCTTAATCGTAACTGGTTTCGATCAGCAGGAAGAGAAGAGAGTGAATGGAAGTGAACTTGGGTGGGTCCTGAGGGTCACTCACCTACGAATAACGTAATTGGCAATGTAGCAGAGCCGCTCAATCAACGGACCGAGCACGAATATGGAGACGCTTCTTGTTGTAAGGAGGCTGACTGGCGCATACGATGAGGAGTCGGAGTGTGGATTTCAAAGTGACTGAAGAGAGGGAAGCTTGGAGACTTGTCGGTCCCGAGAAATATTACATACCGAGCTTCAAGTCAATACCGCTGGTCACAGCCAGGCATTAGCAGCACCCTGCCTTCTTGGCCGCGTTCCGATCCGGTCCTCCCAGTGTCACTGCACGCCCGCCTCCAGCTCCGGGTCCTTTGACACCGCTTCTTCGATCGTTCAGGTCGTATTTACCTGCTTCAATATTCTGTTCAATGAGGTCAGCATACACTTCCAGCCCTCAAAATAGAGGACACGTACCTGGTATATCCTCTCTGCAACCTCCAAGAACGCCCTCTCCACGTTCTCTCCACTCTTCGCTGAAGTCTCCACATACTGCATGACTTTGTTCTCTCTACACCACTCTTCCGCCTCCTCCCTTGTGACCTGCCTCTTGTTCGCAGCACTCTGATCGCCCGACACCGTTGACGAAGCTGCCAGATCCGATTTATTTCCCACGAGTACCACCACGATATCGTCCTCCGCTATTTGCCGTAGGTCGTGCAGCCATGCTGTTACGGATGCAAATGTGTTCCGCCGTGAGATATCAAAGACCAGCAATGCTCCTGAAGCTCCACGGAAGTACGATCTCGTTATCGACTTGTACGTCTCTTGCCCAGCGGTATCCCATAATGAAAGCTTCATGTGTTTCTGCTCCGGTGTTTTCGGTTTCGTCTGTGCCTTTGACTTTGCATCTTTGGCAGACTGTTGTGCGGGCACAGCGGCGGGTGTGTGTGAAGGGTTGTTGATGTTGTACTCGAGACTGGCAGGTGGCCCTACGGGAACGATTCGCGAGCCGAATTCAACGCCGATGGTCACGTCGTGGTGGGAGACAAAACGACCTTCGCAGAGCCGGATTGTCAGCTATGAAGAGCAGATACATCAGCGGACTGCTGAGCGGGACGACAAGGGCGGAGAGGGCGTACACTTGATTTGCCGCTGCCACTATCTCCCAAGCTCACGATCTTGCTGATGTAGTCGTAGGGTTGCGCCATGATGGCGGTGGAGGTTGCGTATTCGTGCGGCAGAGTTGCGAATCACAGTAGCAGCTGGTAATATGCGTCGGCGTGTATCAAGTCGGTAGTGTTATTCTCAGGTTGATGTCGAGACGCAAGACAAGGCACATGCAGTCGAACAAGGAACAAGCTGCCGCGGAGCCACCTCCGCCATTTGATCTCACCCTGACCGCTGACCACGAGCTGCAGCCCTCCGTCATCCCACCCCCTGCAACGTCCCCATCCGGTCTGGCCATGGACAAAAGCAAAGGTTTACACTCCACCGTCTCAATCCGTCTGGCCTATTGAGAGGCTATTCGCTAGGTTTTCATTCACTTACCAGACTATCCCTTGCGGGGACCGGGTCTCATTGCTCTTCCAAGGTTCACCAATAGCAAAGTCTACGTCCGGCATGCGCAGCGTCCCAAGGTCCACTGTGACTCGATACGCTGACTCTTCTCCTTCACGCCTTCCACCACATATATTATTGTGTCTTTGCTACGAAGATCTCTTCCTGTCCGATTTCTTTTGTCAAAGCAGTCTTCTCGCCAACACTCACTCTCCAATCCATTCAGGGCGTTCGCAACCATGGCCGCCGCCGCTGGAGCTGATGTCAGCGCTCTTGGACAGATCGTGCCTTCGAAGACCAAGCCGCCTACTGTCTGCGTATTGTATGTCTAGCTCTTTTGATGCCCTGTACGGACTGACTTCTCCTCCCAGCTGCGGCGCCTCGCCAGGAACCTCTCCAGCCCATCTCGCAGCCGCTCGCGAGCTCGCACACACCTTCCACAAACACGGCATTCGACTCGTATATGGCGGTGGCACCGTCGGAGTAATGGGAGAGATCGCGAAGACGCTCGTATCCCTCGCTGGGCCGGACGCAGTGCACGGCGTCATTCCTGAGGCTTTGTTGCAGTATGAACGCAGCAACCGAGAAGACGGACTGGGCGAAGAGAAAGTACAAAAGTTGATCGACGAGGATGTCTACGGCCGGTTCACAGTGGTGAAGGATATGTAAGAAACTGAAGGACAGAAGGCCTGTAACCGTCCGAGATTATCTCTCGGGCAATGTCAGCAGGTCTCAGTCTGTCCTTACACCATGTGTCCGAACTACTGCTGACCCTTCTGCCCTTCTACTTCAGGCACACACGTAAGCAGATGATGGCGCGAGAGGTCATCGAGTCCGGGCCAGGCGGCGGATTCGTGGCGTTGAGTGGAGGCTACGGAACATTGGAAGAGTTGATGGAGGTGGTGACGTGGAATCAGCTGGGTATACATGAGAGAGGAGTGGTGCTGTATAATGTGGAGGGATACTGGGACGGCATTCTGAAGTGGGTCAATACGGCTGTTGAGAGTGGCTTCGTTTCGGAGAGCAATCGGGGGATCATGGTGGAAGGCAAGACTGCGGAAGAGGTGGTGCAGAAATTGAGCGGATACCAGAAGACGGCTGGCAGATTCAAGCTGGAGTGGGGAGCGAGGTGATGAGATCAGGTCGTGCATTTGCATGCATGGGATACTGGCGAAGAGAGGCCAGAGGGAAGTCCTCCGCAATAGAGTAAGAATCTAGACGTAGAAAAATGGCTGACTTTCGCTACCATCCCAGGCCTACGGATCTCCTCCGCGCCGTCTTGCTTTTCCCAGCGCTGGACTCATTCCACACCTTATGTTGCTGACAAACAGAATGCTAACGTTGAGCTCCGGCGGCTTGGGGAGGGTGTACTCACAGTGAGTTCCTTCGCAGAGTGGAATACGAACCCCATGAGAAGAGGAACAACTGACAATACTTCTCATTAGCGAGTTTGACTCATTGACCGCTAGGCCCTGTGACTATCCATCATCACGATATCGTCTCGGTTCAGTTTATTCCGCGCTCACTTGCCTCACAGCCTCTCACTATCAGCTGCTGTCGTCGGAATCTTTTGATTGAGGACCGTGCGTTTTCGATGGCATATCAGTCTTGTTCTTTGGGCTCGAAAGCGAGACTAAAACATCTACCTCTCCGACCATTTGATCTTGGTCACCACCTTTGACACAACTCCTTTCCGAACAGCTTCAGATCCTTTCATCATGGCGACGCCAGAGACGATCCCTTTCCCAGCGAGCGAAGACCGAAAGCGTCGAGCTGAAGACCCGTCTGTCGACACCATCAGCACGAAGAAGGTGCGAGCGGACGACCACCAACAGGAGCAACGGTCCAATGCTGTGGTCCCGCCTCCGTCTGTCGACATTGTAAGCACGAAGAAAGTGCAACCGTACGATCATCAGCAAGAGCGATGGTTCAGTGCTGTGGCCTTGACGAAGGCGTGGGCGACGCTGGAAGACGGTCGACGCCGTATCTACGAACTGATCACGGAACCTTTCGAGCTTGCGAAGCATCGTGACCAATACACCGAGCGGCACGTGAAGTCCTGCAAGGATACTCTGCTGTACATCAAGCAGGAGAGCATCACGGTCGGCATCAGTGGCGGGTCCGTTGAAGGTAAGTAACGACGCTTGTTAATATTTGACATCTGCTTACCCTTTCCAAGACAGGGACTCGACGCTCAAGTCTCTCCTTCATCATTTTGAAGATCCGCTCAGGAAGCTTGGTGTCATCATGGTGGACGCTGCGGAACGTCAGGCCGCTGGACATCTTATTATCCTGACAGATGTCGCAGGCTCGAAAGACGACCCTGTGGTGTCCGAACAAGTGAAAGCTATGTGTGCTCTTGGAAACAAAAGAGTTGTGGTAGTGGTGCCACATCCCGACAAAGTCGACGGCGATGCTGGCCTAGCGCAGACACAAGACCAAGCGAACAAGATCCTGGAGCTCCTAGCCGAGTGTGCTCGGCTGCGGTCATTGGTAGATAATATCGACAACAGAATAGTGGGATATGAGGAGGCCGGCAACTTCGCTCAAGCTGGAAAAGACGGCCAGGAGAAGAGAAAGGCCGAAGTGCAGGCAAAGCTCGCCGACAACAAACTTGAGGCGTATCGCTTAGGCCTGCGAAATAAGCACAACGCAGCTGTGGTTGTGGAGAATCTTGCGAAGTCTTGCAAAGCTGCTGCGTTGGTACCTGTTCTCTACATCGCAAATGGGCCATACGCCGAACACCTGGCTGGCCATTCAACGAAGGCCAGTCCAATGCTGTCGGTCGAGCAAACGAACATCCCGAAGTTGCGCGGACTGATTGCCTCGTTTCCTAACGAAGTACTTCTGAAAGAAGCGCGCCTTCGTCAAAACACTGCTATTCCGGAGCTGTTCATGCGACTGCATTCATACGCCTCGGGAGAGGTCAGGGAGCGAAAACTGGACCTGGACGTACACTTGAAGTTCCCAGAGTCCCAGTCCGATCGATTGATTCAGCAGCACTTCGAACAGCTCGGAAGGAAGCTCCGAAGTGCCATCAATACAGCCGTTAAGGACAAAGTACAAGGCTGGGCGACCCAAGCTGGCATCCTCTGCACTAAATACGAGGCGCAAGTCAGCTCTGACGTGTTCCTTACGATCATGAAACGCCACGGTCGCCGCCCATCCAGTGGCGGCCGTCCTCCTATCGATATGAGCTCGGATCTGGTCGGGATTAGCTCATCGACCATGCAGCACATATTCGGCAGGCCCGTTGACCTTGTCGTCCACAAATTCGTCCGTTCTCTTACTCGAGACATCGACACATTGTCTGGCAACCTTGCCTCGAAATTACAGGGTACGTGCAGGAAGTCAACTTGAACCTGCACCAGTTAACACCATACTAGAGCATTCAGACACTTTCTCCGTCAACTTCGACGCATCGATACGAAGTCTGAATAGGGCCAAGACTCGATTCCAAATAAGCGTGGAGACCACGACCAGCAATATCCTTGGTGGGATGAAGTAAGATCTCAAAGCTTCTCTTTGATCATTGGCACGATGCTAATCTTGATCTAGAGAACTCGAAAGAAAGGCATGCGCGCCGGGAGAGGATACATACCTGCTCACTGCGATGGTTCCGATCTATGAGCAAGTATGGCAGCTTCAAGGTATGTTCTTCTTGGGCTAGTGGAACACTGCCGACTGACTTCGTCCCCAAAGTCAATGCCATCGATCCCGTGACCAAGGAGAAAACCAAGGAAAAAAACCGAGACCCGCGTCCGCCAGAAGGTTGGGCAAATGCACGCAAAGCCGCAATCAGAAAAGGCGTTGCCCAGGTCGACGGGGTGTGGGCTACGGTGCGCGGGCTCATGAACCAAGAACTGGAGACTCTGCTTTCGGAACAGATGACTGCACTGCAGAAGGAAATTTGCACGGCGTTTCAGGCTTTCCGTCGGGAGTTCGACACAACTTGCGCGGACAAGTTTGGCAGCTCACCAGCGGAACTGGAGTTGCAGCAAGCCTTGCTGGAGAACCTTGAAAAGGCTCGGGAACATTTGCTAGGCCCCATGCGGCGTGCCTTTGATGCGCTGGAGAAGGACCCCAAGTATAGATGACGGACAGACGAATCGGTGACCCGCAATGAGACGAAGCGAATCTGTAAGGATTGCTTCA
This sequence comes from Zymoseptoria tritici IPO323, assembly GCF_000219625.1. NCBI lineage: Eukaryota > Fungi > Ascomycota > Dothideomycetes > Mycosphaerellales > Mycosphaerellaceae > Zymoseptoria > Zymoseptoria tritici. Next base: position 3,786,875 of record NC_018217.1, on the reverse strand, counting down.
CGGCGGACAGACGCAAGTAGCGAAACATGCTGAAAGGTAGCGGCAACGAAGCGAGTCGCTTGTGGCATGGATTTAAGACTGCGAGCTGCGACGGCTCGAACTGATACCGGAGGAATGAGCTAACGGCGGGAGAGCGATACACGATGGCTTGCGTGAACCTCGAAGCAATGCAAGCCACGAGCGAAAAGCGACATGTCGTACATTGAAGCACGGCCAAAGCAAATGGTTTACGGCGGAAAAGCGAGGTTTGTTTCAGTAAGTATTGCTTTCGAGACTTTCAAATTCTGTCATGTCCAGCAGGCTTCTTTCACGTGAAAGACTATATAGTCACTCCGCGCGAATCCTAGTCCGAACACACAACGGAGCATTCACCTACAACCACGGCCCGCGGAACTCCGATCTTCCTTCCCGCTTTCGCTGAGCACAAACAAGGACTTTCAAGTTCTTCTCAACCTGAGACCTTTTTCCTACCTTCATCGTTCGGCAACCTTGATCGTCGCCCCTCCACATCGACCTTTTATACTTCACTACTAGACATTACATCGCACTATGACATATCACCTCTAACTCTTTGGCGCACTCAGCCACTCGGCAGATCTGCGCTCTCGCAGCACCGGAGCACAGCTCGCGCAGCGCTCCAGCAATTCAACTCACTCCGCACTCGCAGCCTCGTCGAGCTCAGCATGTCAGCGACTACAGAACGAATCACCATTGGTGTCGTGGGCAGGTCAGGGTCCGGCAAAAGTGCAACTCTGAATTCTGAATTCCAGGTCGGCGAGATCGCGCGATATGGTGGATCGGTTTCTTGCGTCACCTTCACCACCAATCTGTACTGCGGGAAGAGAACAGATCAGATCTCGCCGTTGCTTGCTGAAGTTTTCTTCTTCACAGAAGCCGATCGGTACAAAATGATTTCGAGATGGATCCACGACTACGATAGCGCCGCAGCTCCCGACCCTACGCAGAGAATGATGGCCACTGCCGCACAGCTGATGGTATGCCAAGCGCTGGAGACCATTTTCAAGGATCATCCGGAGTGCGAGGACTACCGCGCTGTTTATCGCTTCTTGGACGACGCCAAACCCGGCAACAACGGAGCTATTGGCGCGAAACTCGTGCAGTGGTCCAACGACTTGCTTGCGCGTACTATTGGAGCGAAAAAGACAATCACAGTCACTGGAGTCCACGCCACCGATCTGTTGACTCAGCTCAGGCCGTACGACTCCAAGATGCGCGAAGGTCCGTCTTTATGGCCGTTCGTCTCTTTGATCCGTTTTCATGTCGATAATCCACTCACGGCGAAAGGTATCCATTTCCTGGACACTCCTGGGCATATCGTGTCGGATTTCACGCGCCAGTATAACGCAGCAAGATACCGTGAGTAGGTCACGCATGCTATGATTACGACAAACACCTGTGGGGCTCTTTCGGATTGGACTGTGAATCAGGAAGGTCTGAGGATGCGACATCTGGGCAAAGATCGAGTCGTTGTCGTAGTGACGAAGACGGACATCATCGGCGATCATTCCATGTCGGGCAGCCTGCGTGACGAAGCTCTTGCCCGCAAATTCAAAGACCGCTTAACGCAGCTGGAGGCTGAAGATAAGTCTGTTGACATCGACATGGAGGATGCCCTTGAGGCGGGTATTCAGTCAGGTGACTTGAGCAACTATTTTGCCCCGAGAACTCGACACACAGAGTTGAAGACTATGGTTCGGTGCGCCACAGCCCAAGAGAAGGTGCACCGTATCAAAATGCGCGGCGAGATAATCTTCAATGCGCTACAACCGGACTTGTTTGGTTACACGGAGTCTCCCGTTCCAGTCTGTTCAGTCTCGGACTCCGAGTACGCAAAGCATGTCGACGGCTACGAGGCGACATATGACAAAGAACCATTCATGTCATTGGAGGAGACGGATATTCCTAATCTGCGGCGGCTGATCGGCACCTTTGTATAGGAGAGCTGGAGGACAAAGACGCAAGTGAGCCGGCTGGAGGTGTCTTGCTGACTCCGGAGAAGCGTATGCAAGCTGAGGGCGTGCTTACGATGCGATATGGGAGCACTTTCCATTGAATTTCGGCGTATGGACGAGTAGTACATTGTAACGAAGCCTGTTGGGGCAAACGGAAGCGCAGCGAACTGTTCGTGGGTAGGAAAGCGGCGCTCGAGACGATGTTAAGCTGGAATAGAGCGGACCATGCGGTATGCTCTGGTTTATGCGCTCCCAAAATCTCCCAGCAGGTTGAACAAAAGGCGCAGGTGACGGCAAAAGACTACGAGACGACATGATCCGTATCAAGGTTGAAGTAAATGTTCTCGCGGCGAAAAGCGAGATTGCGCTCATCGGCGTCAGGTCTCGAACTGTGCTCATTAAGAATTGTAAGCTACCAGAGTCCAACTTTCTCGAGTCTTCCCGGATGCGCAGATCGATGTGTGCACGAGTGCTAATACCTTACGTCTGCCTATTCGATCGCACCTGTCCGTACTCGCGCGCCACACGAAGCTCACTTCACTTCATTTCCTTCTGTACTTTTCATCCGAACACAACGCCACAAAGAAAGACGTCCGAAAGCGATTGCGATTCAATTACCGCCATGGCCCCGTCTCTCATCTCAGCAAAGCTGCTCAAGCGCCTCGAACTACACGATAGCGATTTGGATGGATACATGGATAGCAAACAAGTCATCCGCGAAGGCCTAGACCTCCTCGTCCCAGAGACAGCTCCTGAGTACCGGGCCGCTCTTTTTGATTTTGCCGAGATCACCATCGAGGGAGCAGCCGAATAGTCGCTGAATAAACAGAACAAAAAGGAGCTGGAGGAAGCGAGGTCTGCCTTGGCTATCGAACAGATTGATCTCGCTAACGGACAGCGTGAACTCTGGGAAGCACAGCAAGATCTGACCACGGGAGAGCGCGACGTCGCGGAACGAGAGAAGATGGTTGCTAAGAAGGAGAGAGATCTTGCGAAAGCGCAGAAGGGGTGGCACGAAATGGAAGCGAAGCGAATGCAGTCACAGCTCAGGGATCAGAGCGATGCTCTGAAGAGGCTCGCGCAAGCCGTCGGCCAAAACACCTCGGCCGTCGACCAGCTGTCAAAATCTCTCGGATCGACCTCGACGTCCCCTGAGAACGAGAGAAGAAGGTCCACTTACCACGACACAGCGAATCAAAGCGTTCGATTCAGCTAAAGGGGTTCGCGTTACAAAGATCCTGCTTCGCTTTCAAGACGCCAATGGGCACCGAGGGCAATGGTCAGTTTGAGATGCGAATTCAGGACGTGGCTAAAGTGTAAGGTGGAAGAGCTTGCGGATGTAATAGGGTTTCTCCAGACAAAAATCAAAATGAAATGCTACGGTCTATGAGTGCACGCATCAGACAACAAAGAAACGAACAGGTCCAGCCACACATCCTCATCCGCCTCATCTTCCATCCACATAGACAAGCCTGCCGGAAAGGTCCGACGCTTCGCGATCGCCGTACTCTGGTGCCTTCCCTGATCCCCTCGCCCGGACCGAGTCTTCTCAGGGGTAGTGCACACACCACCACTCGCCTTGTCTCCCTCCCGGAGTGCATTGAGAGGGGTTTCCACCCCCAGGTACCGGGCCCGTCTGGTCGCGCGGTTGGAAAAAGATTTCGCCCAATGTGGCCGTGGCGCATTTCGGATGTTTGCGGATCCTTCCATCGCACTGGAGAGTGTGTCAGATATGCACGCGAAATGGCGGAGAGGAGTCTTACGCAGGCGGGAATTCCAACAGCGCATCTGCCTTGACTTGGATCGTAGTTGGAGACGCAGCATATGTCGTCTGCCATGACATGATCTGCGATTGCGAAAAGAGCTGCGATGAGAGTGGCGGCCTTCATGTTGGAATGGGGTGGGATTGGCAAAGAGAGCAGAGGTAGGATGGACGGTCGGTATGGATGTTGGACTGGTGATAGACTTGGAATGGAGTTGACAACAAGCACGGAGGTCAGATCTGCTGGTCAAGATGGGTGTTGGTCGAGTGATGGACTTGGATGAATCAGTGCAACGAAGAGGAAGAGTCCTGCCTTTTGAATGCGTTCCCTCGAGCGGTCGAGCGGGTCCTCCTTGCGACTGACGCTGGTAACGACACCGACGAGCACGCTGGCCGTGGATGACCTTGCTGTCGCCCTAAGTCAACGAGAAAACTCTAGTTCAGATACAAGATCCGATGGACATTGGTGGGAGCTTTTCGGAGTCAGCACATGGTGTCTCAGGAGCTCGCGGGCACGATTCCAGAATATCGGTCTTGTGATGAGGTAGTATCTCGTGGGGGACCATCATAGTACGTCTTGGTGGCGTGCAGGTGCGATGCCAGTATGTTGGTCTTGTAGTAGCGTCGAGATACTCTCATTATTGTCCGCGGCGGGTTTATGTCGAGGAAGACTGAGAATCCATCTTCTGATTGGACGGGGACAAGTTCGGAGCAAGACGTTACGACTTGCCCCTTCGACACGCCCCCTGTAGATTCCGGAGCAATTCAGAATGCGAGATCTCGCGCTTGTCATTAGCAGAATCTCGATAGCGAATAGCGAGTTCAGGCGAGACCACGGAGTGAGCTCCACCCCCCGGGGTCTGCCCCTTAGGGTGACCAAGTGCTCGAGCACTTCGAGAAGCTTGCAAAGCTTGTGGTCATTTCTCCGGATCGCTGGTCTCCACGTGGGGTCGCTAATCAACAATAAGCAAGACATTGCACTTGGGCTAACCGCGAGGCGCAATGGTGACACATCGGAAGAGTCGGCTTCGGATCCGGCGTGAGTGCAAAAGCCTGTTCAGCAAGGGAGCAGACCACGGGCATGAGTTCGCATCGGCAGTCGCAGCCGTAGCCCTATAGCGTGTATAGACCAGGATCCGGACTTCACCTGTTGATGCCACAGTCGTCAACCTACGTGTGTCGAGAGGAATGGGACTCAACTCGCCCACGGCGCTGTCGAGAACAAGACTACATTCCGTACTGCCTTCATAGCCCGATAATCGTGACCGATCATGTACAAAGATTCCACTATGCTCCGGGTTGATCCTTGTTGTTTGCTCAGAGGCGGCGTTGGACGATCTCGTCTCGTCACACCTTAGTGAGTTTCCAAGGAGCGCCCTAGGAGATCTCGTCTCGTGACTCTCGTGTTATCTTGACCTCATCTTGTGACTCTTGACCTACCCTGACTGTGGTTAGAGCAACTCGTTGCAAGACGCCGTCTCATCTCATCTTTGGAATTGTCCGAGCCCGCTCGTCGTAAGGCAAGACATTGTCTCATCTCCGACTTTGTACGAAGTCGAGCATTACGCGGCTCGTACAGCGTTTCCCGCCGAAGCTCGAGTATATCGCTCATACAACGAACATTGGAGCGACGCCAACGGTCATCTCAGTCACTCGGCGCATTCTTTGCCTAGTATCACCGCGAATGTTCCAATCCAATACATCGGCGATGAGGCATTTGGACAGGAACTACAGGAAACGGTGTCGGATGATTGGAAGAGACCATTCGACCTTGGTGGTTCTGCCGTGGAGACGCCTCACGTCCTCACGAACGAGCAACTGAATGGAGAGGGAAAGAACAGATAAATACCTTCGATGTATTCGCTCAAACGGATCTTTTACTCGACATCTCAATCATCAACTCTCAACATCAGCTTCAGTACAATCATCCACACTCAAGACCGCAATCACCAATCACAACCAACAATTCTCATCTACAATCCCTCAATTCCAACAGCAACAATGCAATTCTTCTACACCGTCGCAGCGGCCCTCTTCATGGCCAGCTCCGTCTCCGCCGGCCTGGACTGCTGGGGATACTGCCAGTGCTTGCACAACGACGGCAGCCATTGCTGCGTCGACACCACCTATGGAGCAGCTGCCAACGGTGGCACCGCGACCAAGTCCGGGGAGGACTGCGAGGCCCGCTGCGGGACCCGCCAAGTTTATGGCAAAGACGGCAAACCCGTAGGCTGCGGCAGCAGCAAGTGGAGCTGCGTGTCTGGCTGGAACGGACAATTCCGCACTGCTTGTGTTCCAGAATGGGTTCAGCCCACCAAGAGGGAGCTCGGACAGGAGGAGCCTCGAAGCATTGAGGCCAAGCCTATGGGTCAGGCCTGGCCTAAGGTCGAGTAAATGGGCGAGACGGTCGTCCAAAACCTGGCCGAATCTGTGCGATCGATCCCGACGTCGAACTGGAGAACGAAGAAAGGGACGATATGGCGCGACGCATTGAGCTGGGGGCCTTCCCTCTTCAGCTCAGTCTCAAGGGTTTTGGATTGCGAACTCGCGATGGTTTGGTTGTGCTTTTGCTGAGAAGACATGCACTGGAGGAATATTTCATTTGTGAATTGATGGGCAGGAAGTAAGCAGGGCGTGAGATTTAAGAGGTTGCTGAGGTACGACGGGGCTGGTGGTGGTTGGCAGATAGCAACGGAATTGCATGCTTCTTCTCCTTGATTTCGGTACTTCTCGTGACTGACAGGTTTGATCGTGCCCTTGAGACTGCGGCTTCATTGCCGCCCAAAATACCTGCGTGGCCGCGCTCAAATTTTGCTGGCACCCTCAGCTGCTTAGAGTGTGCACTTTGGGCAGGGCGACAGCAAAGTGGGTACTGGACAGCAAAGCTGTACCACACTGCGTGGGTATACCTCACCTGCACCCTCACTAGTCGTAACCTTACTTCCTCGGCTCGCGGGCTTCCCCCCTGGAGGGGCATGGACTGTGCCAATGGGATCGTCGGTTCGCCTGTGATCGGAGAATCGAAGCGGGAAGTGCAAAGCTAGATGAACAGGTAGCCACCCCTCTTCTCGCTTCTTCTTCGAGGCTTCGACTGTGCCAGCATGACCGGTGCTGTGTGTATGATCCGTGAGCCATTTTCAGAGATTCTGCACAGCAGTAGGAGTGGCTCGACGCTTTAGGTATGACGAAGGCTGCAAATCGAGAGCTGACTTCAGGAGCCTACTTCACTAGAATCCTCACACAATGGTCGGACGAAGTCTCACCCTGCAGTAGAGGCGATCCATTGGACGTGCTCGGTGCTTACGGGTCGCATACTTGCGCCCTCGTTTGCATCACACATTCTTCCTCCATCTCTTTCACGGCAGTATCCCGGTCACCCTCGACGCCATCCTCCTGCCAATCGGCCCGTGCTATGCGATATCTCCCTTGTCAGCCGGTTCAGCTCTGCTCGCGAACATTGAATAGCAGGCCGGGCGAATGTGAATGCTGCACGCCGGAACGGGGACCATGCGGAGATGTGGCGAGAGCTGGATGGAGCTGGAGGGAACTCGACGAGTTGTATAGATTGCGTCTCATGTTCAATTCAGAGGCCGTAGAATATTGATATCGGCCGAGTCTAAACTCGGTCCATGGCCGGCGTTTGACGGCAGTGACTGCTTTAGCCTCCAAGACTCCCTGGCGTGGAGGGACGTACAGCCCTGCTGGGGCATACAAAACGTGGCATATAGGAAGTATTGCTCACGCCGAATACTCCATCGTCGACCTCTTTGGGCAGCCTGCAGGTTTAGACTGTTTCTCGGGCTGCATTGGCTCGGAAAAAGTCGGTATCGCCACCATTGGGCGAGCGGACACTCTCCTAGCGCGGTGATGATGGGATAAGAGCTCACGTCGCCAGTCGAATGAGTGTGCATCTCCGAGAGGAAACACATTGGCACATCCAGATGTATGACGTGCTTCTGCAATTACTCTATCCAGCTAGCAGCCCGAACAGGAGATACGTCCTTCTCCAGCTCTCCTTTGCACTCCTCATCAGCCTGTCTTTCGCCGCAGTATCCAGGTCGCCCTTCGTTCTGTCTAGGCATTTCTCGGCTAGAGACGCAAGCATAGCCTCCCGCTTTTTGCCCGCATCGGACTGCGGAGCAGACGGTGAAGCCGACGCTTCGTCGGCTGAAGCATGCAGCATGCCTTGCAGATAGAAGATGTCGAAGAGAATCTGTAGCAGCGGAAGGGATGGCAGCGACGTCGTCGTGGCTGTGCTGCTCTGCGGATCGACGCCCGCATCACCCGCATCGGAGACATCCTTCGCCTCGGCTTCTTCTCCATTCGATTCCTTCTGCTGTGATTCTGCGTCTCCCGTCCCGCCATCCTCAACGGATTCATTCCGATCAATGATCTTTCCCATTTCCTCCCCAACGTTCCTCTCAACTTCTCGCTTCACTGCCAAGACGGCATCTCGACTCCACAAGTCCGTTCCCTTATCCGCCATTTCGCGATGTAGATCCCGCAAGAAGCGGAATGTGCAAGTGGAAAGTTGAACGGGCAGAGGAGGAGTGCCATCCCATAGCGTTGACGTGTTCCGCAATGCCGAGGATGCGAGAGATTGTTTGTAGCGCTGTATAGGTCTAGAGATGACGGAGGATGCGAGACTGCGGTGCAGAGAGGCGATGAATGATTCGTCTGCGTGAGGTGTCGATGTGGACGGCGAGGAGGTGGATGACTTGGCAGTGAGAAGGCTGACCAGCGCACGCCGACGATGATCGACTTCGCGAACCATGCGGAGTGTGAGAGCTGGATCCTGGGACGATGAAGACTTGCAAGAGGCCTCGAGCTTCTCGTAAGCGAGATTGAGATTCTTCGCGACAGCGGTTTGAAGCCTTTCTTCGAGTGACTTTGGGTCTTCCTGACTGAGGGAGTGATGCAGACCTTCGGCATCTGTCAAGTCGTCGAGGTCCAGATCAAGGTCATTTGCCCATTTGATAGCCTTCATGCCGGCGATGGCCGCGGTGTAGGTTTGGATATTGCTAGACCAGGAGTCTAGGATGACGGAAACGTTTTGCGTGGCGGAACTATGGCCATGTTGATGAGTGAGAATTGCTTGTCGAAAGCGGGAAGCGCCGGCAGGTGAGTCGAGATCGGAAGTCGAGTGAAGAGCCCATACACTCGGAGGACTGGCGGATGAATGAGGGAGATTGGAGGTGAGGTCGGGGAGTTCAGCGGCCTGCTCAGTAAGTTGTGAAAGCCTGGCGAGGAAGGTAGAACGAACAGATTCGATGGCTCGAGTATGCTGCTCATTGCGGAGTTGAGTGCTGAGGGAGATGTACTTCGACAGGACCTGCTGTCGGATCCGTAGCACCACGTCCACATCAATCTGAGACTCCAGAGCGGCGTGTATACCTTGAAGCACAGTCGTCTGCGCTTGCTTCGTCCACGCTGCGAGCCCACTGCTCACTTCGGCCGTAGTGAGTTGTTCATGTCGGACATATGGGTGGAAGTTCCTGACGTCCTCTGGTATCCATTTCTCGTACACATCCAGGCTCAGTCCCTCCATGGCACGGACATCCGGATCTTGCACCAGCGTGGTCTTCTCCAATGCAGACAGCGCGTCTGTGAGCTTCCGAGGAAAGATACTCTTCACGTCCACCAGCGTCTGCGCATACGTATCCAGCACTCCAACCAAACCATCCTCTTTCTTTCCTGATTCGATCGCCTCGGCTCTCCTCTCAACCTCTCCCAGTCTGACCTGCAAAAAGAATCTCAATACCTCCTTCGGCGCTGCACTGACCACGAGCGTATATGCCGTCAATGCCCTCACAACTCCTTGTCTCCCTTCATCCTTCCGTCCCACAACCTTCTCAATCCACCGCAACAGCCTCTTTCTCGCACCATTGACCCTCTTTCCCAACTCTGCGGTCTCCTGACTCGCTTCTCCAGTCTTCTCCATGCTCTTGACAATCAACCTCGCCAGCACAACATCCTTCCCAGCAGCCAGCACATGCCCACCCCTCCCTCTCTTTCCCAACCTCCCCGCTCCATCGACCAAACTCCTGACCACCCGTCCTCTAACCAACGCCTCTGCTTCTCCTCCTCTCTCAACTCTTCCATCCTTCCACTTCGCCAAACCTCTGGCCTTCCTTTCCACCATCCCCGCTGAACATCCTCTCCCCAGGGTGCCCATCAATTCTTCGACTCTTTCCACGTCGTCCGCCATAGTCACGATTCTTTCGGCCGTGGAGAGCAGCTCTCTGTACCGCGATCCGACTAGTGAACGTTGAGCCGTGGCATTGGCCGTGAGGGTCTGGCGGAGGGAGACGGAGAGTGAGTGGAGAGCGGGAAGAGAGTGGGTTTCGAAAGCGGATTCCCACGTGGGAGGATATTCTGTCGAGAGGGCCATTGTGGGTGAAGGCGACCTGGCCTGGCCTCGAGGGTGGTGTGCGAGAATGTGAGTAAAGAGTGTAGTTGTGGTGAGGTGTAGTTGTGGTAAGTTCGAAGGTTATACTTACGAGATCGCGATTGGCGGGGCGAGCTCCGGCTGCCAAGAATTTGCATGTGAGCACGGGAGGACCTCACTTGGTGCTTGCTGTTCTTCATCTTGCAACATCAGGAAGCACGATTTACGGTACGTTATGACCAAGGGAGCCAGCGATACGACTACCCCTTATCATATACTGGGAGTCTTCTTACGCGCCCAAATAAGCTCGCAGTACAGCTTGCGAAGAGGCTCAGGTGAATGACTGCTTTTGCTGCTCGTTGCAACGGGAACGATTGAAACAACGATCGTCTTGATGGCACAGACGGCAGCCGTCCCATCTCGATATGCTCACCTTGAGCGAGACTTTACAAGGTCGCAAGCTCTAGCTGGGTTTACTTTGGAGTCTCAACTACACTTGGCCCGAAACAAAACCAGATCAGTCCGCTGCCAGGAGGTAGGAATGGAAGGCCCGCAACGACCAGAAAATACCAAAACATTCCAACCGCCAATCAGCGCTTTGAGGTGGACTCGTCGCCTAGCGCAGCCAAAGCGTTTCGCATCGGACCGTCCAAAGTCCTTCTCGCTTTCAGCAGACTCCCTACCAAATCTTCTCGCAGCTTCTGCTCCCCATACTCTTATCCTCGTCGTGCGAAGCTTCGTCAGAGGCAAGTACATCAAGTCGGTCAAACAGCGCTGGAATTGTGACGTCCACCAGCTGCTGCATCTCGTTGCAACGAAACTCGTTCGCGAAGGCGGTAATTTGTCTGCGCAAAGTCGGAATATTTGTCTCCTCGAGCGATAAATAAGGTCCGTCGAAAACCGTTGGCGGCAATCCGGCTGCGTGCTTCTTGTACTCGCCATTCGAGGTCGAGAGGATCGGAATCGGGTTGATCTTGAGTTCCCCTTCGACAGCTTTGCGACGCAGATGGAACCTATGGGCCTTCTCCTCCACGAAAGCAGCGCACTCGAGTTGCACTAGCTCCCATCTGCGCTGTGTCATCGCGGTGTATGCTGGGGAAAATTCGGACACCGCTGTCAGATTCTTATCGAGGGATTTCTGCTCTGTCCTTACGTCGGCGAGTTGGTTCTGCAACTGTCTAGCACGGTCTCTGGGGCGTTTGTTGTGTTGTACAGGACCATCGTTGAGCGCATCGGATTGTGTTATGATTGCAATAAGTCGGTTACTGCCAAGTTGGCGCATGGTCCTGATATGGCTGTACACAGCCGGATCCTGGACAGCTCGACCGACTGTTGTGGCGATAATAGCGTGCGTTGCGTCTCGGTGGTATCGCAAGTCGTTGAGCTCGCGAATGTAGTGCGGAGCATCCGCAGGTAGCTCCAGGAACGAGATGTCGTCGTTCGTCAGAGGACTGTCCAAGTGGAAACTGATGGAGGAGACGAATGGCCAGAACGAGCGCTCGCTGTACCGACATTCGTATGGTTCGAGCTGGTCCAGAAGCTCAGCCGGCTTGGAAGCGCTGAACACCACACTCTGCTTACCTTCCATCAGATCGTCACCATACTGCATGAGCTCCGCAACGATGGAAACATCGTCTTCTGCTTCTGCTTCAGCAAGGAGTGACGCCACCGCTTCGTCATCCGTGCAGGATGGCCAGTCGTTGAACAACTATCGCAGAGCGCGAATCACAACAGGCGTCTTCGAATTGTTACGGTAGCAATCGCGGACGAACCCTGCGAGGATCTCCCACCGATAATTTCGAGAGACGAAGGAGACTTCTGCGAGGAATGGGGATTTGGCCCGGCAGCTTTCCGTTGAATGATTGCCTAGTTAAAGTCGTCGCTCCAAAATCGTCGCCATCTCTTGCAATATCGCTCACAGCGAGGAGCGAATTGATCGTGGCGCTTCGACCTGAGCTCGCTTGTCCCACTAGTGCAAACATAACTCGGCCGGGTTTCTGCAGAACCTCTTCGATGCTGCTAGTAAGATCTTGCGCCGTCTTGCTGTAAGCTTTGATGCTTTCGAACGGTTGCGAGAGAAGCTGACGCAACAGAAGAATCCCAGCTTCCAATTCTTCCCATTCCCTTGTTGTTTTGATACTCTTCGTCGCCATGGTGGAAGTGCTTCGAATCGGATGCAGATTCCAGTTCTGTGATACCGCCGAGCGTCGTCGTTGTTGGGGTGGAAGATGCTTAGGATTTCGATCGAAGAGGAAGAAGCGGACGTTGTTGTTGTGATAATGATGGTGGAGGCCAAATGATGTCGATTGAGCGAGCGGAAGAAGCTTCTTAGGCCCCTTTTCGAGCTTTCACATGCAAATCGGCAGCCTCTGGGAGGATCGAAAATGTTAGTCACGAAGCTAGTTTAGCACACCTGTTCACTTGGCGGAGCTCAGGAGCTGATCTCAAATTTTGCGCCGCGAACTCGGAGTAGGTGATTGTGGATTCCGCGCGGATGCGACGTCGGCGATATGATCGGTCGATGTGGTAGGTAAGGAAGCGGTGTCGAGAATCCAGCGCCCAAAAGTTGCTGCTCAAGAAGAAAGACTGCCGGCCTATGATCTGTGACAGCAGAAATTCGTGAGGTCGTGGTCTGTCACATGCAGACAGTAGGGTCGATCGTTGGTGGTGGAAGTCAAGAGAAGGACTTCGTCAGACGTGAATACCTCATGTAGCAGCTGATGATAGTATTGGTCTTTGGCTACAGTGCACTCTATGGCAGCAAACAAGGGGACTGGGATAAAGAAACGAATCACTTGCTTTGGCTCGCTGTTCTCCTTACTGCACGAGCTTCTTGGTAAAGGATCAGAGAAGTGCCATGGTCACATTTTCTTCGTGAGTCAATGAGACGGAACAATTTCTACAGTAGCTATCTACAGTAGCCAGCAAAACTATGTAGTCTCACCGACCTCACCAACACAATACCATAAGCCAACAGCGATTCGGAGGCAAATCGCCAGTTCCAGCCATTGCGAACGGAGAGCTTCTGAGCTATCTGCCATTCCAGTCCGCCTTGGAGGAAGTCCTCGCATCCAATCTCCCTTGGTCGCCGCAACTCAACGTTTGATCTCGCCTCTGCCCGTGTCTCGCCATCATTCCATTTGCCTTCAAAGCAAGACCTCTACTGAAAGTCCCTGCACAACGCATCAAAAGCAGACCTCACCGGCCCATCCAGCATCGCCCTTGCCTGAGGCAGGACGTTCATCAAATCACTCCGCAGCCTGTCATGCGTACCCTCCTGGGAGACAAAGGCATCCAATCGATCGAGCTGAGCCGGCATAACAACCTCTACCAACTGACGTACTTCGCCCAGACGAATCTCATTCGGAAAAGTAGCAACCAGTCTGCGCAGCTCCGGGATATTCGTCTCCTCCACAGATAGAGCTGGAGCATCCCGAGGCAAGTATCCAGCAAAATGAGTCTCATACTTGGTGTTGGAGAGCGGAAGGACTGGACCCTCGTAGGTCAGCGTTTCTCGCAGACGGGCCTCGATTCTTTCGTTGTTCATCTTGATGCGGTGCACTTTCTCGGCGTCGTGGGATTGCTTGATCGAAGCCCTCGTCTCGTCAAGCTGTTGAAAAAGTTCAGGTAGTTGATGACAGTCGTCACACTCATCGATCTGCTCTCGAAGGCTGTTTTCGATGGCGTCCATCTCGACGCACTTTGCCTTCAGTCGGGTAGCCGTATCCTTTCGATCCTTCGTTCCGCGCGGCGTGTAGTTGTCGCCGACTTGGTCGGCACCAGTCACCACAACAACGACTCGATTGGATCCAAGACGCTGCATCTTGCTGGTGCCGATGGATACAGTGGGCACAAGACACCCGGACTTCGCGACAACCATGGCATGCGTGATGTGCCGGGATTTCGGCAGTTCGCTGATGTTGTCGCTCAATTTGAGATCGGTGAGTTCTGGAGTGTCCAGAAAGGAGATGCCGAGATCCAGGAGAGGGTTGCTGAAGTGGATGCGAGCGATCGAGACGCAGTGCATCAGCGATGGGCCAGTATAGACATTGCCTTCGCTCGTAGACGTTGCGAGTTGAGACAATAGCTCAGCCTCGGTCGACGCTGTGAGCGTCACCTTCACCTCGTTTCCTAGAGCTTGTGCAATCAGACCGTCAGCCCATCGCACAAGCTGGGCAGTCACCGCTTCGACTCCACGTGGTTCGGCGTTGGCCAAAAATCGGCGGACCGCGTCAACACTCCTGCATTCCGAGAATCCCTTGAAAAGTGACAGCAAGGCCCTGACTGCCCTCGCTCTCTGGAACATCCCACTGTAATAGTCGCGAACGAAGCCTGCCAAGACATCGTATCGTTCAGCTGGTGACAAGAAGACCACTTGCGGCAAGGTACTTTGCGATTTGACCCTCTTGCCGCCCGCAAAACTCGTTGCTGGTCACAGTAACCTGGCCTCCACCCGCGTTCGAAGGACCGATTTCGCCGATACTGAAGAGGGAGTTGAGGACCTTGCTCTTGCCACAGCCACACTTTCCACTGACGCCAACAAGGACTGGACTCGGTTCCTGCAAGATTTCAGCGATGCCGCTGATGAGATCTTGCGTAATGTCATCATGATCGTCGCCGTGCTTGAACGGTTGCGACAGCAGACTGTGCATATGCCCGGCCCAGAAATGCACAGCTTCCCAGTCTTTCGCTTTCGTGATCGCATGAAACGGCTGCTCCTGTGTCGAATCGTACGGTGGAGACGTCTCTAGGCGCAGTGTCCTCGGCTTTTTGGTCATGGCGAGGAGTTCCTCCTCGGATCGCTTCCGTGTGATACCCATGGTGAGGATGCAGAGCGTTACCGTCAAGCTTGATAGTGTGGTCTCGATTCGTGCGAGGAGCGAATTGAATCGCTGTCGGCCGAGGTTCCCGTGCCGGAAGAATGGCGTGTGAGATGGTGTCGACTGTCGAGGGAAGTCGCTGTGATGCGCTGTCGAATTCTGGCCTTTGCTGTAGGGAGTAGGTGAAGGATTGTTGTATGTCACCAAGAAGAAGTCGTGGGCTTTGCTAGCGCTCCGTGGAAGCAGGCAGAGAGAATAGAAGCACGACCGCGAGTCGCGAATTGGTAGTGCACGGAGCGGTACGGCGCCGTGAGAATGGCTGGCGAGATGATGCCGAAAGATATCGATGCGATGTGTCGAAGGAGGTTGAGGGGGTATGCTCCTGAGTTCCGGCGATGTTGCAGGAAGAAGGTGAAAGGGTTATAGGTGAAGAAGAAATCGAGAAGCGTATTGGCGCTCCGTGAAAGCAGAAAGAAAGAGGGAGTCCACCACCATAGGCTGCAGCTTCGTGGTGGGTGAAAAGAATGAAGTTTTTCACATGAAGGAAGATCTTTTATGTGCGAATCAATCCGGTGTTGCAGGAGGTAAGTGGACAGGTCGTTGATGGAGAAGAAAGGGAGGAAATTTTGGTGGTGGGTGAAAGCAGGCAGAAAGAGTCGGAGCATCGCCGCAGGCCACGGCTGAGTAGTATCTAGGTGAATAGTATGACGTGATCTCAGCTCGAGTCTGCACCGTGTGAATAGTCCTTCACATGGAAAAAGGCCTTTCAGGTCCCAATTGCAGAGATGTCGTTGCCGTGAGAGCGAGTGGTCGAGCATTTCGAAGAATCAATCAAGCCCCGTGCTCCAAAACCTGCAACCAGACTTTCCGCCCGAACATTGAGCAGAAGCAAAATGAAGTCACCACAAGCGAGTAGCTGACCTACAGTTCATGAATCCGTTAGCTGGCCAATACACAACAACATGAAAGGTGCAAGGGGAAACGCAGCAAGAACACTCATGAAAACCTCCGCTTCATTCATCCTCGGACTTCATTTTCATTACCACCTTCCTCATCCCATCATTACCAACATCCCACCTCAAAACCTTTTCACCACTCAATCCTCAACAAGCGATCTCATCTCCCGATGAGATCAAGAATGAAATAAATCCCAGGCCCTCTCACAAAGTCTCAAAAACTCCTCCTTCTTCTCCCGACTTCCCATTCCTCTTTTCCAATCCTCCTCTTCTCTGCCTCCTCGCTCATCCCTCTCGCCGTACGCACCTCGCTCCCTTTCCTCGAATCTTCGAGCGCCAAAGCCATTGGCCATGACGTTCTCAAAAGCAGCCCGTTTCTGTTGTTGACTTTCGTGGGAGTGGGAATGTGGCGGACTGTGGTTATCCTGCTCGAATTCTTCTCTCGTCCGCCTTCGCGAGGAGGGGAGGTGACCGGCAGATGTCGTGCGAGCCAGAACGTCTGGTCGTTGGGAGCCGGGGTAATGCTGAGCTTGCTGAGCGCCTACTGTGGTGTGTCCACTTTGTGCCGAGGAGTGTTGGTGATGATGACCTTGGAGGTGGCCAGGCATAGGCGAAGGAGGAGTAGGAGGCTGGACGCCACCGTAGTGCACCACCTTTGGCATTAATTCGTCGCGGCCGCCGGAGAGGCCTTGAACTGCTTCCTCGGCGGAGCGGAACTCGCGTGCTCTGGCGGAGAGCGGTGGCTGTCCAGTACCACTCTGCGCAGAAGGCGGAAAGCCAGGCGATGGAACCGGCGGAGGATGACCGTTCGGTGAATTGCCGTTATTGTTGTATCGTCTCGACTCCAGACGGTCGTTCGCAAACACATCCGCGATCGGAGGAAGGCGGTTGTTCGTCTGCGTGGCTGGAACGTGATGAATATGTGACGTCTGGCCGAGTCCACTAGGCCCGTGTTGCGCGTGACGGGAAGCCGGATATTCGCCAGGTCGCAGGCCTGTGAACGTCTGGTGGATCGGAGCAGATTGTATCACGCGGTCGTTCTGGAATTGTGCGGCGGGAGGTGCGGCGATGGACAGACCTGCCGGTGGACCCTTTCGCCGAGAAGTGAGAGGAGTGCGAGTGCCGTTGGTTGGAACGCCGAAGAGGGTTGTATCCTGAGTCCGTGGACCATCGTTGTCCGCCGAGCTGCCAGACCCTGATTTTCCACTCTTTTGTCTTGCTTCAATAATCATGCGTTGGCGGTCGCGCACGTTGAGACTGCGTTGAAGTTGTTCCCTCATGCCCGGGTCGTTGGTCGCAAAGCCTGGTGATAGACATGCCAAGCCGACGTCTTGAATGATGAGGCCAGCCGACTCGCGCGAGGTCAACGGCGCCGATGGTCGTCCGGTATGCGGTCCGCTTCGGCTGTTGTTCATGCTGGAGGAGAGATCGAGGCGTTTCGGTCGTGGGCGGGAGGATGCTGGCGCGGGTGAGCCTGGCTCTCGCTTGACTTTGATCGGGGGAGGAGGTCCGGAGCGTGATCTGTGAATGTGTTCGTCAGTGGGGAAATTCATCAGTAGATATGATGTCCATGTCCACGCACGTCGCATTTTGCGGGCTGTTGCTATTCGACGCCTGTCGATCTGTAACATATTCGGGAGAAGCATTAATTCTTGCTCGCTTGGCAGCGGGTTCGTGGAGTTGCGAAGACGAGGAGGGTGAGGAAGTCGGCGCGATGGAGGCGTATTGTCGCGGAGAAGGGTGACGTTCGACGGGTGTGGGTAGAGAGGCCGCGGGCGTTGCGACGGCGGTAGACATGATGGTCCAGTGGTGATGGAAGGCGTGAAATTCGTGATGTCGTGGCGCTTCGTGATGGGAGAGCGCGTGGGGCAGGGTGGAGGTAATGTTGAGGAGGATTCGACAGGTAAAGGATGATGTCGCGG
Source organism: Zymoseptoria tritici IPO323 (assembly GCF_000219625.1). Taxonomy (NCBI): domain Eukaryota; kingdom Fungi; phylum Ascomycota; class Dothideomycetes; order Mycosphaerellales; family Mycosphaerellaceae; genus Zymoseptoria; species Zymoseptoria tritici. The sequence goes on along the minus strand of NC_018217.1, from coordinate 3,769,054 downwards.
TCGGATGAACCAAGCCCGAGGAGATGGAATCTCAGGTATCAATGCAGGTGAATGAGTAGAAGGAGTCGAAGAGGCTGAGAGGTGATGAAGAAGCGTTCCCGTCAGTTCGCAAAGACTCAGGAGCGACACACACGAGTCGCGCGGGACTCTCCTCTCTCCTCTCTGAGGTGAAGTCGGGAGTGGTTCCTCTGGGACAAACCGGCACGGCGCTCCACTGATCTTCACGCCAAAGAATCGATGGTCATGGACCCTGTCTCGTTTGATCCTCCCGATTTGTGGACGGCGACGACTCGGCGGTTGGGCGGAGGTGTTTCTTGGGGGGTGGTGATCGTCCTGGTGGTGAGAACGACGTTGGTATACACGATAAGGTAGCGAATGTCAGTGTGTATCTGTCGGGAAGTCTCAAGCAAAGCAAAGAGTGAGAAAAGAGATCTCAGTACCTCAAGGGTGATGGGATCTAGTTCTAGTGGCTCTGCCCCTTCGGGAGGGGTGAGCATCCCGAAACAGGCGTGTTTGTGTGGTGAAACGGTAGAGGCAGCAGGCGGATCCCGGATGACTCCCACTCATTGGCTGCGTCTCTTCGCCGAGCCGCCAGTGTCGCATATTCCAATATCGAATGATCGACGCCGGATGGGGCATCTCTCGCTGTCTGTCTTGCTCTCACGAATCATCCCGCATCATACTCGACGACACCTATAGCCACACGTCCATCTCGAAGACGCGACAGCATATGTCATCCAGAACACCCTTTGACCTCGGCGAGAAGAATCCCTTCCATCCCTCACAATCCCTCCCATTTGTATCTGCCGACGAACAACCCTTGGACCTAGCACAGTCACAGGCGAATCGCGGCGAAGGACCAGGGCGAACCCAGGCTACGCAATGCAGCAGTGGTAAGACGCTCAGCTGTTTCATCCATCGCCGGGTCTCTCCCTCCCACTGGCACAGACGACGGACACAGACACGGGGCCACGCCGACGCCACGCCTCGCTTCGACCATAGAATGCCACTCTCCGCCCGGTGAGACGAAGCAGGGTGAGTCACATGTCTCTCTTTGCTGTGCCATCATGTTGTTGTTGTCGTTGTCGTCGTCGTCGCAGAAAGAGGTCGCTTGACCACTTCTGAAGCTTACCTTACTGCTGGACCCCTTGACCGAAACCTCCGAGGCTCGACACGATGACATCTCAAATCTCCAGCCATGTGTCCAACCAAGCAAGATCCAACACCAAGGCACACCTCAAGGCCAAAGTCCACGTTGCCTGCTCCACCACGCGCGCATGCACCGCGTTCTGGAAGAACCGAGCGCTTTGATCTTTTTCAGTATTAGTGCGGAATCGCGATCGCACGCGCTTACACCGGCGAATCAATGGCTATACATAGCCCCGTCTCCGCTGCCGCTCGTTCAGAATAGCGCCGTGCGTGTGCGTGCACAACCTTGCTCCTCACACCCGACCTTTCCACGCCGTGCACTGAGGTGCCTCACACACTGGCGACAATGCAGCGCCGGCCCGTTCGGACCACATTCGTTGATGACGCTGCGCATGTCGATGCGACATCGTCGACAGCCGTGAAGCGCGTGGAGCATCTTCACTCCGCCTCGAGGCACAGCCAAAGACGCCCTCAGCAACGTTGAATCTCACCGCGATGCCTTACCGACTGCCGAACAGTGAATGGAAACCCGGAAAATGACAACAAACACATCAACAACTGCCCGGGCAGCTCACCTCGCCACGCCCACCTGCGACAAAACCATGCCGCAAACAATGGAACAACCTCTCATACAACCAACCTGGATCATCTCATTCTCCTCAACAGACCCTCACAAACAGCCAACCCAAACAGTCCACCGCACCGTCAACCCAGCCTTCAAAGAAAAAAAAACCACTTCCTGCAGAACTACCGACATTCAAGCCGAACAACCACAACAGCGATCAGCCCTGCCCGTCCAATCCTCCTCAAAATCAAATCTCACATACGCTGCGTCCACCTCCCAGACAAGACCACCTCCCACGCGAGTTGACAGCTCTCTCAACAACGATCATCCCCGCAACCCCGTCGACCAAACAGGAAATCACATTCTTCCAGAAGGACCAGTCTCGTCATCATCCGCCAGGGAACACTTCATCCGACAGTGTACCTTCTCAGGTACAGGAGCCGTAGCCGTAGCCGTGCACTACATCCGAGAGAGGACAGGCACCCTACAACGATGATCCCGACAGACATGCATCCTTTTCAAATTTCTGGTCCTTCGATGAACCCTCGGGCTCTTCCGCATGCTGTCGGGTCCTACCTAGTCTTGTCCGGAACACCCACCCATCCTCCGGGGTGCCGAAGGGAGAGAAAGGGACGGGAACGAGGATGGAAGGACTTTCGTGGTGCATGCTGCTCGGGCAGAAGGTGAGTGAGTGAGTTAGACTTCGTTCAACAGAATGCTCATGGCTTTCGCATGCTTCTCGTCGGTAAGTAGCCACCATCTCTGCCGAACCACACCTTTCTCTCCCTTCGCTCGCTTCTGCACGCAGTACAAGGCAGCGACTCTGCTCAGGAACGAGCCTACAGCAGTGAGAGCGTAGCGTACCAAAAGCGTAAGCCATGCACCACTCACCTCCTCATCCCCGCGACACCCTCCGCGATCCTCTTCCAAACCCCTTTCCTCTATCTTCCCGCATCTCCGGCACGCACCAACCCCTCCGTACGAAAATCCATAGCGTTCGGACGCATGCGGTCTTCCTCACTCGGACCTCAACACTGCCAGCCAGCTACTGTCCTTTCCTCGGCAGCCGCGAGGAAGGGAGAAAGCGGTCTGTCCTTATCGGCCTCTCATTCCAGTTCCAGGCATCTGGAGAGTTTCCTCTCTCCGGCTAAAGGCTCCGTTGTACTCGTCAAACCTCTTGGATTGGTATAGTCCTACGAAGGAGGAATGCAGAGCGAGGAGCATACACTCGTAAGACTTCGTGGAAGCACCACTACATGAGTAAGAAGGTGAAATCAAGCTCAAGCGGGAGACCAAAGCAAGGAAATCCTCAGCTGTAGACAACATCTTGTTCCTCCTGTTGACTCTTCTTCTCCAGAAGCCCACCTCTTGGACTACGCTCACGGCAGTAGCGCTAGCATTTCCATTCCCGTTCTCGGGCAAGAGAAAAGCTCGGTAAGATTCATGTCCGATAAATTGTTCGCTGCCCATAACGTGCTCTTCCTCCATCCATTCCACTTCTCCACGATTGTTCCTTCCCATCTTCGATCCCCTCAGCAGTCCTCCCGAACCGAAATGCATCCCTATTTTCCGGATCAGACACAACTGATCCCTCGACTCTCACCCATTTTGTCCCGCATCTTTCCTCTGAGTTTCTCATCGCGGATGATCTAGGATTCGTTTGATTCGGGAATGATGCAAAAGTGCCCACCCAAAGGTGAGAAAGGCGCGCAGGCTTCCTCGGTGGCTGGCGATGGTGTGGATGAGGTGTAAAGGTTTGTGTCCATGTCCAAAAATTTGCTGCTGAAGGATGTCGGTGTGGGAAGGTGCAGGCTGATGGTGATACCCGGTGGGATGGAAGGAGATGTGGTCTGGGCTGAGGAAGTTGCGGTGGTGGTTGGTTGGTGGTGGATGCCTGTTGATTGCGTTAGAGCTGGGCCGTACTGATTTCGGGGAGGATGAATAGAAGTGAGAAGGTGGAGATATGAGGGAAGGGTTTGGGACGGTACTCACTGACCATCTCCTTTACTTCGCTTCCAGGTGTGCTCGTGTCGACGCAAAGCTTGGTGCCTTCATAGTGACTGCACAAGCACCTGACTGCGCTTCTCAGAATCGGTTTGCTGGCTTTCGAGGCGGTGCTGGTGTCTCCAGCAGAATTCCGAGGAAGCATTCGCGGCGGCGATCGAGAGCGTATCCGTTTGCTTGACCTCAAGCGAGAGGGAGATGATGAAAGAGGTAGCTATAATGCCAGTGGGGAAATTGGGAGAGAAGAATCTCGTGAAGCATGTGGTTGTGAAGGCGACGGGGAAGCTGTTTCGAAGCAATTCGCGTTCCATCACATGCCCGTTCAGGAAGCGGAGCGAGATGAAGATGATGAACGTGGTGGTCATGATGTTGGCGAGGAATCCGGGCGAGTAGTAGTGGGTGAAAGAGGTGATCATGATGCCAATGAAGAAGCTTGCGAGGAGCAAATTGCGTTCGGTGATTTTGGGCGCCATGGTGTTGTGTTGGGATCGGCAGGCTTTGGTTTGTGTGGTGTGAAGGTCGAGACGTGGGTGGGATAGGATCAAGTGAAGTGAAGTGGCGAAAAGTGAAGTGGAGGTGAGAGACCGGACGCGAATGGCGCCGGGAGTATTTGAAGGTTGGATCGTGGTTGAGGTCAAGGACTTCGCGAAGAAAGAGCGGGAGGTAAGGCAGCAGCCGTATCGAGGGAAGGCACAGAACGGATTCAGGAGGCAGGAACACCAAACATGGAGCGAACACGAGTATTCGTAACGAACGGGCGGCTGCCATCAACTTCGCAACTAATGGTATCATCATTCGTGTGGTATCGTAATCTGTCTTGAACGCAGCAAGTGTCTCGCTCGCTCGCAACTTTCGTCGTAAGTCGTAAGTGCAAATTCAAGCAAGCATAACTTTTCTCCTGCCCCTTTGTGTGCCTGCAAAGCATCCCATCGTGACCGTTCTCCACCTAAGCCTGATGTCGGACATCTATGCTCAAGTCTCAGTGGTACGAGCCTTGATGGCCTTCATCTTTGCAATGGCTTCTTCGTAGGTCGCGGTAGCATGCTTGAGATAGTTCTTGATCGCAGTCTGCACCGGGACCTCGGACTTGTTGCTGGACTTCTTGCGGGTCATGGTCTCGAAGTCCTTGTCAATCAGCGCGTGGTATGACTTGATGTCTTTCTTGAGAGCGGTTGTGTGTGCCTTGATAGCTTTCTTCATGTCGGTCCTGACGGACTGGTTCAGGGCCGCAAATGGGGAATAGTGACCGCCAATATCGATGTGGTTGCTCAGATACCCGATACATCTCGCTTTGAAACCGTCGCCTGCTTCAATGTTAGATATGTATGAGCGATTCAGGGAACGTGACATACCGAAATCGTCCTGACACTGCGCGTACGCCGTCTTCATCGCCCTGGCGAAGTAGTTGTCCGGACCGTCGATGGTAGCGTCCATGTAGATTTTCCTGTCTTCGTTAGCGAGGGATAATTGTAGAGCAGCTCAAGACTTACCGGTTCTCCTGCTGAAGATCCTCCTCGTGCTCCCTCATCATCTGGCGCATAGCAGCGAGGTGACCATCTAGCGCTTCGTTGAAGGCATGCACAGGAAGCGACACGGCCGCCGGAGCATCTACGAATCTGTCAGCTGCTGTCCCAAGGCGACATGTACATATGACTTACCCTCCAATCGCTCCGAGATCTCTTGCAGACTGTCGATGACTGCCTCCTCCATTTTCGTGGCTTCCGATTCTTGATCGGAAACGAAAGGGTGCCAAAGCTTCTCCAGGGACAGCGTCGATTCTTCGGCGAACAGCTCATTCCAGGAATCTGCCATGATACTCGAATTGAACTTGCCATCACGTTTGGCGAACGCACGGATTGTCTGATAGGGCAGCATTTTGATCTTGTGTTTCACCACGCTGGCCGCGTGGATCGTGAAGCTGTCTCGATCTTCCTCCAGAACAGAGATGACCTTTCTGTCGACCTGGTCCTGAGCAGAACCTTGATACTCTGCTAGTCGGGCATCGATAATACCACGAGGCCGTTGCACGATCTCGTGAAGCGCTGCACGCTGTTTGTTCTGGACTGTCTTTGCGCTGGTCCACAATCTGAGACCTCCCAGCCAGACCTTGAATCGATGGTTGATGTAAGCCTCTTTCGCTTCCAGTATACGAGAAGCTGCGAAGAGCAGGACATGCTGGCGAAGTGCTGGGATGCCTGTTCCTTCAGGGGACAGGAGAAAGTTGTCCTTGTCCGGGGCGCCTTTGTGGATGCCGTAATGCCTGTTTGATACACAGAAGACCATGAGCTTCATGCCGGCGGGCATGTGATGGCCACGTTCAGACTCAAGGTTCTGCACCATGTACTGGTTGCGCGCTATAACGACCAACTCCCAGCGCGTGTTCTCATCATTCTGACGGTCGGCATCGATGGCGCTGATCTGCCCGGAGAGCTTGGTGTACTCTTCCTCGCCCCTGCGATGCCTTCTGCGCTTGCGTTCCAGAGCCCTGATGTGCTTGGTCTTGAGTTCAGAGGACGCCTTCAACTCCCCATAGTTCTTGATGTCCATTCCGGCAGCCTGCAGTGCCATGGCACAGGCATGGTCAACTCCTTCATCAGTTCTGGTTGCCACGACGGTGATGCGTCCACCAAATCCCATTGCAAACTTTTGCAGCAATGAGTTGACAGCGGGGCTGATGATGACCCGCTTTGCGCCAGCGACGATGAACAGGTGGTCGCAGATGCGAATGTGTTGAAGCGTTGTGTTGACCCGAGTCTGGTTGGTGTCCGAGATCCCAGGCATGTCGACAAGCGTTACGCCGTCCAAGACTCGGGAGCCCTTGACTGTGATTGTGACCTTTTTGACCAGCGGCCAGATCGTAGGCCCTCCGTCAGGAGAACGCTCAGAGACGTATGGGTCAATCTCGGCCCACAGCTCATCAGCGTCTTCCGCCACGAACGTGACGACGTACCGTCCATCTGGCTGAAGCATAGGCTTGAGAGATTTCGCGGCGTGTTTGACAAGCAGTTTAATTTCCTTCTCCTCCGTCGTGAACCTCTCGATGAATCTGTGCAGAGACTCAGTCGCAATTTCGTCCGTCTCAAAGTTGGCGATGTCATTGAAGATAGCACGGAACATGGATCGACAAGTCGACGCTTTGTTGCTGTAGTATTCGAGGTCGTCCTGGCTCCATCCTTCTCTCTTGTCGGTGTAGAAATATGCCCAGTCGGCGAGTGCTAATGAAAGAATGCTCCCGATCTTTGGTAGATCGTATACTTCAATCGTCGCATAGAGATCGGTGGTCTGGCCTGGAGCCGCGCCTTGGTACTCCATAACGGTGGAGGTACAAGCTTTGCCGATTTGGAGCTATTGAATGTCAGATTGGTTTGCGTGTTCTTTCTCAATATTACTCACTGCTTTTGCGAGTCGTGGACAATCGCTCAGAGAGTTGATCAATGAGCTCTTGCCTTCGCCCGCATCTCCCAGCAACCCGACGATGTGGCGCTTGTGATCTGGGACAGCCTTTGCCTCCTTTGCCTTCTCGCGCAGCTCGCACACATCTGGCGTGTCGCAGGTAATTTCCGCAAGCACATCGAATGCCACCTGTGCCTCCGATACCAGGCTTGACGTTACCTGGTCGGTCTCAGGGTCAAAGGCTGCATGATCCGGGTATGGCTCACGGCTCTCGTCGTAGTCTCCGTCGTCTTCATCGGCCGAGCTGTCGTCGTCATCGTCATCTTTGCTGTCCTCGTCTTCGGTCTTGATCTCCGTGGCCTGCTGGGCAGCGCTTTCTGGCTCAGATTGTTGACTTTGACTCATGCCAGCAGCGCCGTTCGTGCCGTGACTTTGCTTGCCGGCGCGAACCATGTTGAAGGTGTGGGATGAGTTGTGTGGGTATGTGTTGCAAGTGTGTCAAGTGATGTGTGATTGGTGTTGGAATAGGTATGGTGGATTGTTGTGGTGTGAGATGTTGTTGCGTGGGATGTTGTTGTGTAGGAAGTGGTTTGAAAGCGTTCGTGGCTGAAGGTATATGGAAGGAAGTGGTCGGACGCCGCTTGTGATGAGACAGAGCGCGGTGACCGGTGATAGCTTGTGAATCCGAAAGGTCTCACTTCGTTCGCATATGAATGCTTGTACAGTTCACATCGCACGCGAAAGGCGCCGTGTAGTTTGAGGCTGGTCGGGAAAAGAGGCAATAGCCAGGTAAAAGGCCGCTACGGCTGAGCGGACAGCAGGTTTTCGCTCAGTGTTCATTCGGGCCATACCTTTGACACACAGGTTCAATCTGCACCAGATGATCGCTGGCTGTCACCGCAGATGCTGAGAGCTATGCGAAACATGCATCGCAGAGTCAACAGCGCTCATCCCATCGTACTTCTGAGCGCCCTTGTACTTCGATTCCAGTACGATGTGCGGTCAGGACCATGCCATGGCATATGTGTAATCTCAGGGGTAGTGACAGCAGTCGAAGCAAACCAACGTCAAAGCAAGGTGTGTTGCAACGACTTCGAGGGAGACAAGCTTTGCAAAGGGTGCATCCGGATGCTTTGCGATGAGACCATCAGAAAGGGTGTGCAACAACGAGATGCGCAGCTTCTCTTCCAATGGAGCCGCCAGATGCCAGAAACGCGATGCGACGGAAGTATTAGGAAAGCCATGCGAAAGGGAAGGCAGAAAGGCCTTGTCGTAGAACTCTCCAATTGAGTTTGCGGCGGACTCGGCAGACCAGGCCTCGTTATCCATCAGCCGGGAATGCTTCGCGGCGAGACTCACCACCGCGGCCTTGCGACTTGAAGTCTTGCCCGAGAATAGCTCGAAGGAAATAGTACGCTTTGTTGCTAAGCATCACAAAGCCTTCCAAAACAAGGAGTCGGCGTGGTGAAGTCCACGAATGGTATGCCAGGACGGAGCAAAACCTCCCCTCCACTTGTACATGATCTCGCCGTTTGACGGCAGTCTCATACGGCGGATCATAGCGCTCGGCTCATGGTGAGAGCGGGCGCAGAATGTTCTCCCTGGCTCTCTTGCCTTTGGTCGGTCGATAGCGGCGTGCAGATGGAGAGCTGCTCTGAAGTTCAACGAGAGAACGCCATGGAGGCTCGTCCTGTAAAGTCCCTCATCCTCGTGGAAGCTCTCATTTGCGTGCAATTGCTCACCGTCGTGGAATATTTCATCCTCTCGGGTTCTCTCCTTCTCGTGGAATCTGTCCTCCTCGCAGTGGCTCTCCTTTTCGTTGCGAGGCACCCTGCCCACCAAAGCTACTATGTAGGCATAGCATGCAATTTCGTTCAGGAGATGTTTACCGAGATCGTCTATTGATCTCCAATACCACAAGGCAGTCAGTTTCTTCGTGCTGGATCTCACAGAGTTGCTCACAGCGCTCTTCATGATATGGTGCTGCGTGTGTCTCAGCCGGCCTAGACCTGCAGAATTTGGATGTAAGGCGATGAGACTGATTTTGCAAGGAATTCGTGTTTGGACGTCTTGATTTGTGCCAGCATGGAGGCCACTGAATCGAAGAGAACAGCAGCTGCTTCACGCAAAACTCGTCAGCACAGGGTCGGGTGGTCCAACGATACTGTCGCGCGGGATTACAGCGATTGACTTGGATAAAAGCTGGAGAGCAAATCCTCGGTGTGGCCCACTCGTGTCACATCGGTCGGTGATGGCGTACAGACGCTGAGGGTCCTTTGGCATGTTGCTGAGATTTGTCGAAAGTCCAACGGAAGTCTCGCTGCGGGCGGTCTTGTGAAGTCTTAGGTTTCATCCTCGTGGGGCTCCTCCTCGTTATGGGTCCACCATCTCTGTGAAGTATTGACTTGTGATCCTGAAGTTGCTCGCCCTCGTGAAAGTTGTTCGGGCCAATCCAGTCAAATCTTTGCGTATCCTGCCGAAAGGCTTTTCTCTCGAGGTCGTGATTCGCCCGACCGACAGAAAGATAGATCGTAACGCTAAGCTTTTGCGGTAGTCCCGCGCGAACCCAAGCTGGATTTTGGCGGGAAGTGCGTGAATGAAGCCCGCTGGTACAGAAGTGGTCCGCAGCAGCTTTCCCACGAGGAGAAGTCGTCTCGTCTTTTCTGGATCGCAGCTCCTCTTCTTCTTCTTCCCACCACAACACCTCTTTTCTCCTGCATGCGCATGTTAATTCAACATACACCACTGCGCATCGCATACTATTCTTGCGCTTTAGCACCCTCATCATCACATTCTCTTCAACATTCTCATTCATTCTTTCCAACCATGGCCGCTAGCCTCGACTTGGGCCCGACACCGTACTCCGATCTGGGCCTGGAGTACAACGCAACCCAGCAGCAAATCGACGCGGCGCTCGCCAGATCGCACACCCACATCGAGATTGATTTCGAAAATGGCCTTCCCGACGATGAAGCGCACGAAAGGATTCGGGTGATCGGAGAGGCGCAGCTCGTCCTGGAAGACAGCCAGATCAGGGCACTCTATGATGCCTAGTAAGCAGACAACGCTGCCACGAACATGCGCCGAACGCTGACCATCATTCCAGTCTCCGCCGCGTCCACGGTGTCAGGGACTTCGAGTATCCAACGTACCACTCCATCCTCCAAGTGGATAAGGACGCGACTGAGGAAGAGGCCAATGCGAATTATGAGCATTTCATGGCGCTCTGGGCAGGCGGTAGATACGAACGAGTTCCCCAGATGGCGGTAAGTCGAGCGCGCACAATCGCGACTTGCGAAATTTGCTGACTTCGACCTTTGCGCAGCTCGGAGGAGCTCGCGATCGCATGGTCGCCAGGGCCAGGAGAGCCCAAAAAGACAGTGAGGTCCGAAAAGACAGTGCCGCGACAATCCCAATAGTAGGGACCGGGCAAGCCGCAGTGGTCGCTACGACAGAGCATGTGCAGGCCTCTACAAGCGCTCCGGCAGGCTTTGCGCCGACCACGACCCAGACGACCTCGAAAGCTCCCAAAGCCCCTAAGAAGGTTAAGGACCCGAATGCGCCCAAGATTCCGAAGGCTCCTAAGAAGGTCAAGGACCTGGATGCGAACAAGAGCAAAGTTCCCAAAGCGCCGAAAGAGCCAAAGGTTCCAAAACCCGCCAAAGTCACCAAGCCGCAGAAACCAAAGACCAACAAGAAGGCTGCAGGAGCTCAGAATGGCGCACCGATCCCAAACGCTGTTGAAATCGGAGCAGCTCCAATGGCGGAGCAGGCTGCGGAAGGTCAGGCTCCCGGGGACATCCAGCAGGCGACCAACGGCCAGAACGCACCAGTGGCCGTGATGGGAGCGCCAGTTTAGCAACCTGCAGCATCGCGGCCCAGATTGCGACTAAATGTCAAGAAGCCGAAACGATACCGAGAGTAGGCCAGCCAGTAGCACAGTAGCGATGGGATCTGCCAGAAATGATGCCACGGATCTTGCAATGACGGACAAACGATTGACACAACGAATTGGGCAGGCAGGACACAATAGAATGAGACCAAACCTTAACGTAATACTTACTCTTCATCATCATCCCACCACCCTCCTCGCCTCGGGCATACGCTTCTTCTCCTTCTGACCCTCCTTCTTCCTCCGCTTCTCGATCAACTTCTCGCGATCCTTGCTCTTCATACCCTTGAACTTCTCCACCAGCGCCTGCTCCTTGATATCCTTCTGCTTGAGGTAGAACGGCGTCTTGCCTTGTTCGACCTTCGCGCGCTCCTCTCGTCTATGCTTGCGAAGAACCTCTTGCTGACTCTCCTTCTCCGCCTTCGCTTTGAGCTTGTTCTCCATACTATTCAGCTTCCGACGGAGGACTTGCTTGTCTTCTTCATTCTTGGTTTTGCGGATCGCAGCGCGGAGCTCATCCATTTCTGATTTCTGGTAGTCGCGGAGGAAACTGTACGCTTTTTCACTGTCGCCGGTGTGGGCTGAGTGTTGTTGTAGTGCGTCGAAGCGTGGATCTCGAATGACTCGCTTGGGAACGTCGACGACTACGCGCTTGCGAGTGACTTGGTATTTCGAGGATTGAGCGCCGGGTGCGTGTTTCGAGGATCGAGATTTCATGGGTCCGCCTTCTTCAGATGGTCCTGAGTCTGAATCCGAGTCGTCGTCTGATTGTGCTGTGTCTGCTTGTCTCTTCGTCTTTGCAGGCTCTGATCGCTTCGACTTCTTCGCCGGTGCAGGCTCGGACGCTTTCTGCTCCTTGATCTGCCGTAGCCGTGCTCGCAGTGCCTCCAGTTTGTCCTCCTGCTCGGCGTTGGTATCTGATCCGCGCTTTCGCTTCTTCGATATTGACTCTTGTGCCTGCTTCAATGCTCCGAATGAGACATTGCTCAGCGTTGCCTCTACAGCCTCCTCGTCGACTTCGCTGTCGCCGGTCCCGGCATCTCCTTCATCTTCGCTGCCACTGCCGGATTGGCCGGCTTCCTCTTCATGCGCCGAGTTCTCTGAGTCGATCTCCAGGTCGTCTTCCACCGCACCGGCTCGCGGTCGCACGTTCCTCACGGCTTGGACAGCCATATTCGCGATGTTGCGAGAACCTCTACCCTGCGGCTTCCAACGTCGAATTGCTGTCCAGTTGATTCTCGGAATAAAGCGTTCCTTCGCGACTGCTGATGCTCGTCCCAGATGAGCTCCGAATTATGTAGCCGTCTCCACCAAGTTGAACAATTCGACAGCAGACACTTCGTTGCTCGCTCAAACTAACCTGAAGTCGATGCGAACGAGCGACATTTCGAAGAGTGGAGCTTTCTCGGCTCAGTTCAGCCGCATCAGACAGGGTTGCTTCCGAAAAATACTCGCGTGCCGATGACATAGCTCTCCCAAAATCAATAGCCGCCGTAGCTCCGCTTTGCCATTGCATATCGCTTGTCATATCAGACGACTTTGAAGTTCCTTCTTTTGCTTCTTCATTCACCTGATCGCTCCTTCTCTTTCCCCTCAAACATCTCCAGCACACCACCGCCAACATGAAGATCCTCACGAAAGAAGAAGAGTCCGCTCACTACAAGTACGATTGCGATCAAGCCTATCTCACGCGACAGCACTGACGTAAATACCAGAGCCACCTTGACGGGTGGTTTGATGGGAGGAGCAGCGGGCACAGGTCTCGGCGCACTGGGTGTATATGCCGCCTCAGCACGATACCCAGCATTTCGAGGCCTCACACTGCCCTTTCGCGCATTCTTGATCGCCTCGACGGGTACCTTTGCATGTAAGCTTCCTCGGACTCTTTTCACGTCTCTCCTCACAATCTGACTCCACTCCCAGCCATCGTCGCCGCCGACTCCTACTCCCGCCGCTTCGAAGCCTCCAAACAACCTGGCCGAGACTACGCCGACGACCAGCAGATTCTCCAAGACCAACTCGATGCCAACCGAACGACCAAGCAGAAGACCATGGCCTGGCTCCAAGACAACCGCTACAGCATCGTGCTCGGCTCCTGGGTGGCGTCCATCTCCCTCGCCATGGGAATCGTCGGCAAGAACCCCTACCTCACCACCCAGCAAAAACTCGTGCAAGCTCGTGTGTACGCCCAAGGTTTCACTCTCGCGGCCGTGATTGTCAGTTTGGCGTTTGAAGGAGGCGATCGCATGAAGGGTTCTGGACGCTGGGAGACGGTCAAGATTTTGGATCCGAATGACCCGACGCATAAGAATATGATTGAGAAGAAGATCCACCACGAGAAATACGCGGGTGAGGATCAGTGGATGGATATGGTGGAGGCGGAGGAGAAGAGGATCAAGGAGCGGGAGGCGGCGGTCAAGGAGAGGGAGGCGGAGAATGAGAAGAAGAATGGGAATGGCAAGGGAAAGGGGAAGGAGACCCATCACAAGAAAGAGAAGACTGAGCATTTGGACAAAGGCAACCCCGAGGAGGCCAAAGATAAAAAGGTCAATGCTCCTTGAGGTTGAGGAGGTTGGGCAGTTGACATATACGCCGTTTTCAGTCGGCAGAATGACTTTACGTGTTGCATAGCCCGGCGTTTCGGGTCTACCAACAGATGGTATGTAGGATAAGAAGACGTCTGAAACAGATTACTGTATTTCGATTCGATGACTTGGCAGGACAAAAGTGCGAGCAGAGGAGATGGCAGTGTACACATGAACAGCGTCAAGGTGATGAGCATCATCATTGAGCGCTCGACACACAGTGTTGTACACATATACGTGAAAAGAAAATTGACATATAATTCATACATTTCCATCGAAACATCAACATTCGTCCTCATGCTCCGCTTTCTGAACACCATCATTTTCCGAAAAGGGAGAAGCCGTGACAGCGTTATTGTAATATACATCATTGAAAGGGAAGCGCGTGGGCGGAAGAAATTCTAGAGAAGGAAGGAAAAATCGGGACATTCAATGGCAGACATTGGGCGAGAAGTCGGCGTGAGATGCTGATTAAAAGGTCCAGAAGGGTCGTATCGTTGTTCTCGTTGCTCTCAAACATGATGCGTAGACGTCGTAATCAAGTGATGGACGTCAGCGTGGTCTAGGCTGGCCGTGAGTATGAAAGCTCGGCGGCGTGCCGCTCGTCGTGCTGGTAGGGTGAGGCGAGGCGACACGCAGGAGATCCGGATGTCCTTCGCGATGTCGTAGCACGGCGGTGCGGGCTGGAGGATCGTCCGCTTCAGGTCCGGGCCTTCCGTAAGGCGATTCGTATCGTGGTTCGCCTTGGCCGCCCCCTTCTCGTGATGTCCCAAATTCGTCCTGCTCAGCCTTGGTCGATCGGGCTCGGCGTCGCTTGCCGGACGAGGAGCCAGAATGGCTTGAACTTTTTTCTCGTGGGTTTGGCGTCAGCATGGCCGCGATGGGCATACGGGCTGCGACTGTCGTTGGCGGCTTGAGTTCCTCCGTTCTCATCGATGCCGCTGTGTTTGGTGGAGGTGGGAATGTTGCAGCAGCCTGTGTCGCTGAGCGTGATGTTGTCGCAGATCCTGGATCACCGCCACTCATTGCCGCCGCAGCCTCTGCCTTGGCCTGTGCTTCGGCCTTGGTTGGACGCCCGCGCTTCCTCTTTGGCGGAGGCTCGTTCGGAGAAGGTTGTTGGGAATAGGCGCCGCCAGCGACGACGGCAGGTCTTGGCCTGATCTCGCGATTGCTTGGTCCCGCTGAATATGATCCTTCAAATTGATATGGTCGTTTGTGGGGTGGCATTGGTGCCGACAATGGCGTTGGCGTGTATGGCATTGCCATCGATTGCATGGAATGAGACCTCCATAGATCCTCGTATACGGCTTTGCAAGAGTTCAACGAGCGTCCTATGAATGAACGAAGATTAGTATGTGGACTCCATGCCATACGGTAAGGCATCGTTGAGTGTTGATGATATGGATCCATAGGATGATGTCAGCGACGCACCCAGGGGAAGGGGAATATCGTCCCAGCGAGGCTTGACATTCATATTCCGAACCAAATTCAACAGCACATCCGGCGTGGGATATGCGCCTTTGATGATCTCGGCCAGTAAATAATTCTATCTCGCATTGTCAGCATCGTGTTGTTTCGCACCTCTCCGCACAACACACACCTTTTCATGAATAGTCCAAGGCTGCTCTGGCGGCGTCGCCATGCCGAACGAAAAGAAGCGAAACGAAGCAAAGGCGTGCCGTGGTCATAGAAGATATCTGCCGGAGTGGTACGGTACTTCAACAAATTGTAGCTGGGCGCGTATCGTCGTGAGTCGTCAGTGCAATGGAACAAAGGAAAAGCTGTAGCGACAGGACAGTGCTTCGACTCGAGATCGCACCGGTGGAATCGGGACTTTTTCCCCAGTCAAACGAGTGTATGAGAAGACGCGCGCAACGATGAGAGAAGGATATGCATCACCACAGCCAGCACCCGACACAGAGGTACGAGGATGTTCTTGCCAGAGTCGTTGAACCAAACAATGAGAGTAAGACTGCAACAGGAAGAAAGAGGAAGAGATGAAACCCGGTAGGGTGCATGATGCAGGAGAGTCGGCATTGCTTGCATTAGATCGCAGTAGGTGCAGTAAGCTGCCTGCAGTCCAAATGAACCCATGCCGATGGTAAGGGAGCGCTGGAAAGTCTACCGTCCGACAGTGGGACATCTTCCGCTCCAGTGCTGCCCATGCAGTGCCGACTCCTTGGGTCTCGAGATGCCGTGTTGTGCGTTCGTGGGTGGCATGCAGTGGACGGCGATGTAGTTAGCCGTCCCGCGTGCGACTTTGGGAGAAGAACAGAACCAATGTGAAGTGCGTTGATCGACACGGCAAAATCCTCGGAGAATTCTTCAGCCCACAAGGCGGGGCGACCCGTCTACGTACCGCTCGTTCCAAATGTCCACGGGTCCGTCAAAAGACCACCAATATGGTCAACGACAAAAGGTGATGTCGCCCATCGTGCCTTCCGATTCTGCAGCTCGGTTTGACGCCAATGCTGCCAGGGCCTTAGTCGGCACTTCTACGCCTATGATCTTCGAAGATCCCTTCTTCACGATCATTCTTGCCGCCCACCTGTAACATGCATGCGCGCATATATATGATGTGCATCGTGCAGCAGGCGTTATAGGCTCTCCTTGTCAGTCTCGGCACTAACAGCAGCAACGCGGGATCGAACTCAACAATACAAGGACAACGGCGCGTTTGATACACTTTTGACCTTTTAGGGTTGCGACGCGATGGCGGGGATAAGAAAAGGCGGTGAGCCCATGCTAACTGTCATGCCGAGGACTTCCCTACTTCTACGCAACGTGGGCATACGGCGACGTCTTTCGCTGCGTCTGCGGCTTACGGCATTGAGGATTCCTTCCGTCAGTCTCCGCGATCGTGCCTCCTTTTATCAACAGCAAAACCACCCGCTGCCGCCGAGTCAAGTCGCCCTGTCTCTTCATATACGCAGGAGAGCTATGAGATACAGGCCGCCATACCACGCAAGACATCTGCAGTTTTGTATTGCGTGACCGCTATGATCGGGAAAGTCCGAGAGGATCAGGTCACAGCATTGTCTACGACTGTCCGGCGAGGAGAAAAGACCACGAGCCTCACAGGTGTTTCCAAGCTCGCCAAACACACGGTCGCGCTCAGCAGCTTCACTTCAGAGTGAGATGTCTGCGGGAGAGATCATTCTACCAGACTCGAGCGAGCAACATTTACAATTGCTGTCTTCACGGCCCTGTGCTACCTCCATGCTTCCACTGAAACCGCACGCTCCAAGCCACCGAGGGTGCACTCTTTCCGGTGGATCTCAAGCAATCAACAACCACAGGCTATTGTATATGTCGCAGTACGGAGCCCGACACGCAACTCGCCACCTCGCCGCACTATCTCCACCGCACAGCTTTCGCTTGGATGTGCAGTTTGAGCAGGAGAGCAGAGGTAACTAGCATGGCATCGTGAAATACATCCGTCACGTGAGCCGGGTCCGGACATCACACGGGTAGTCCCGTTGGGCTTTCCTTGCGTTCACGAACTTGAATCTCTCTCTCCTTCAATCCCCTCTCGTTCACCACCTTTTGTTGCGCACCCTTCCCAGCTGCGCGCACACGCTCCTTTGATCACCGTCGATCGCGTCCCGAAATTGCGCATTCATCGGCACAGTGCCGCCTCGAGAACAGCGAAGAAGCGGGTATGCAGACGGTCCAAGATTGCCACAAGTAGCGTAATCCACGTACTCATTTTCGCATGAAGCAGTATCCGTTATATGTTGTACTCGCGAGAGAGCTCGTCCACGATCCCGTCCATTCGCCGTGCTTGTCTCCACGATTGTGGCCAAGAAAGCCAGAACGTCGCATACCCGAGCAACTCCCACCCAAGGACACGAGCCAACCGATTGCCGAAGTCTCTGCTGGTCATCTGTACTGGCATGACACGCTGAGCCTGGCACATGCACTGAAGTTGCTGCTGTTGGCATGTGCGTGAGCGTGGTGGCCAAGTCCCGAATTCGCGCAAATTGGAAGCCAGTCACAACCTCACAACCTCCGCCTCCTCGTTACTCGACTTCACCACAACAACTTCACCAACATGGCGACATCCGACGCCACAGCTCCGCGCCTGGAGTCGGAAGTACGAGATATGCATCTGAAAGAGGAAGACGCGGATATGGAGGCGGACAGTGATGCTGCACCAGCCTCAGTCAAGGAAGAGGAGACGTCAGTGCCAGCCAGCGTCTTGAGCAGCCGGACCGGCACACCCGCAAACTACAGCAAGAGGGCGTCTCGCTCGGGATCCAAACTACAAAGCGCGGCAGACTCGCCTGCTGTCAAGTCCGATGAGGAGGAGATCGTGGGAGGTGAAATTGTTGTCAAGGCAGAACCCAGAGGCCTCAAGCTGTCACGCTCTACCTCTCACAAGATCGAGAAGCGCGCACCTCAGATGTACCACGAGTATGAGGACAAGACCAAAGAGGCCACATCGACATTTGAGCTTCTGTCGGAATGCACATACGCCAACAAGTACTTGGGCACCACCGAGCATGCGCTGGAGTGCGACTGCTCTGAGGAGTGGGGTAAGACAAGACATACCAAAATTCGCAGCCAACGGACAACAGCTGATTTGTGAACGACAGACGCACCTTCCCGCTCGAACCATGCCTGTGGCGAAGACTCTGACTGTATCAACCGTGCGACCAAAATGGAATGTGTTGCTGACTGCAATTGCGGGTCAAAATGCCAAAACATGCGGTTCCAGCGGAAGAAGTACGCCAACGTCGATGTCATCAAGACGGAGAAGAAAGGCTACGGTCTCCGAACGCAGACTGACCTTCGACCAAACGACTTCATCTTCGAGTACATCGGTGAAGTCATCGGCGAGAATGTTTTCCGACGTCGCATGCAGCAGTACGACGAAGATGGCATCAAGCACTTCTATTTCATGTCCCTCACAAAAGGCGAATTTGTGGATGCAACGAAAAGAGGCAATCTGGGACGATTCTGTAATCATTCTTGCAACCCGAATTGCTACGTCGACAAGTGGGTGGTGGGCGACAAGCTGCGTATGGGCATCTTTGCTGAGCGCGCTATACAAGCTGGAGAGGAGCTGGTCTTCAATTACAACGTCGACCGATACGGCGCCGAGCCACAACCATGCTACTGCGGCGAAGCAAACTGCACGGGATATATCGGTGGCAAGACACAGACCGAGCGCGCGACCAAGCTTCCCAACTCCATCATCGAAGCTCTTGGAATTGACGATGCCGACGCTTGGGACACAGCGGTTGCGAAGCGTCCTCGGAAGAAGAAGGCTGGGGAGGATGACGAAGAATATGTCAACAACGTCGAGCCTAGAGGTCTTGACGAAGAAGGCGTGAACAAAGTCATGTCCTCACTCATGCAGTGCAAGGAGAAGTGGATTGCCGTCAAGCTTCTCACCCGCATTCAGCGCGCCGATGATGAGAAGGTCCGAAACCGAGTCGTTCGCTTTCACGGATACCGGATCTTGAAGACCGCTTTGACGAACTTCGCAGATGATGTGAATGTCTGCTTGCAGATCATTGACATTCTGGAGAAAATGCCGCGACTCACCCGAAACAAGATCCAGGACTCAAAAATCGAGGAAGCTGTGGAGACTTTGGTCACCAATGCAGACGAAGGTGTTTCATCACGAGCAAAGACACTTCTGGCCGCATGGGGCAAGCTTGAGATTGCATACCGGATACCACGTATGAAGCGCGATCCAAATGCTGTGGTCCACGACCGCAAGCTTGATCGACTCGACCGACCCGAAAGGCGCAAGTCACGGTCTGTATCAAAGTCGCCAGAGAGAATTGTTGCTCCGACAGGACCTCGAAATGCACCGCAACGACCGAATAACTTCTTTGGAAATGCCAGGCCTCCTCCTCGCTTCCGACCGCCACCACCTGGTGCACTACCTCCCGGCTGGTTCGAGGCACAGGCAGGGCCCGGCCAGACCTACTATTACACTCAGAACGGAACCACCACATGGCAAAGACCTACCATTCCTGCCAGTGCCGCACCTCCACCGCCTCCGCCCAAGGCGATCTCACAACAACAAGTGCTTGATGATCTTATCAAGAACATTGTTGCAACGCAGAAAGAGGTGGCGCCGAAGCCTGCATCCGCTGCCGCGACTCCGATGATCACTCCAAAGAAAGAGCGCAAGGAGGATAAGTGGCGGTCTCTGCCTGAAGAGAAGCAGAAGAAGCTATACGAGGGTACACTCTCACCACACATCATGCATGTGGTCGCGAAATACAAGCACAAACTGCCCAAGGATGAGCTCAAGCGCTGGGCGAAAGAGTTCGCCAAGCAGGTGGTAGATTCGGACTTTCGGAAGAATAAAGTCGCCGATCCAAACAAGATTGACGACAAGAAGATCAAAGACGTCCGAAAGCATGCGCAGACATTCTTTGAGAAGGCCGTCAAGAAGAAGCAGGCCGCCGAAGCGAAGAGAGCTGGCAAGGATACATCCAAGGATATTGGCGGCAACTCCGCCGAGGACTCTCCTGCCGCGCCTGGAAGCCCGATGCTCGTTGAAGACAACGATGATGACGATGCTGACCAAGGTCGAGAACAGGACGTTGCCATGTCTGTCGATGCCATCGATGCCATCGATGCCACGCCTGCCACGCCGACCGCTGCTGCTCTGAAACGACTTCGTGGAGATGAATCCATGACCGATGCTGACAATGCCTTTTCCAAGAAACAGCGCACGGAATCTGTCGAAGCTTTCGCTCCGCCTCCTCCACCGCCTCCTCCGCCCGCCGGCGATGATGCCATGCTTGACGATCACGATCCACATTACGGCGGCCCTTCTGTCGTCTTTCATCCTGCGGTCAACGGTGCGGCAGAGCACGGCTTTTCAATCAAAGGTGCAGCTACAGGCAGTCGGCCATCATCGAGGAATGGAGAACCGAATCAGATCGCTACACCGCCTACCACTGGCTCGCCGGATCACGAAGTATCGGCAAAGGGACCGAAGATGAATCCGGAGAGGTTGGCCATGCTCGGGTTGAGCGCAGATCAATGATTGAGTGGACTGATTCCAGGGAGAGAGTTGGAGGGTAATAATGGGTCGGTGGACGAGCGCATGCGCTGTAAGCGTTGAGAACAAAATTTCATGGTTGTATTGGTAGCTGGGTTCGGAGGCACAATGCGTTGGACAGAACTGTAGTGGTTTCATAGCAGCTGGACCCGGTGGCTAGCAAAATGGCATACGGGATTGCTCTTGTTGCGAGGAAGCAAAGTCGCAACAGGATACGACGCAGGAGACTTGTAAGGATAGCTCGGAAGTGCTTCTTTTTTCATCCGCATTCTGACAGGCAGCGATGTGGCCGTCGACAGCGCGGAGGGAAAAATCTATACCACAATGAAAGCACTGGTCAGAAGGGAATTGTGTACGAGTAGCAGTTCTGTACCATTGAAAGCTCCGAGCCTGTGCTCGTCAGGTCTTATTACGTTCCGCTCTGTCATTCCACGGCCAGTAGAATCCGTTCCCAACACTCACACCATGAACATTCACCAACTCCCGCTGAACTGCTGAACTGCATCAACAAATCCTCCACCCATTTTCCAACCTCAAAAGCCTTCACACCACCGATCTCCAAACTCCCGTAGCCATCAGACGTCCATATTCCCACCTCAAACCTCAAACAACCCCTCCGCTCCCTCCCCACCCACAACCCACGAACTTCCCCTCCCATCCACTTTCCAACTCTCCCCCTTCCCACCAACCCAACCGCCCACAGCAGCCACCACCGCCGCTCGATCTTCCGCTGGAATTCTCACCCACACTTCTCTCCTCTCCGGGTCCAGTTTGAGAATGTCGAAAGGTATAGCGCTGCCGTGGAGGCCGAGGAATGTGGTGAGGGCGGCGGTGAGGTGGAGGTGGATTGTGAGGGCGTCGAGCGGAGAGGATGGGGATGAAGAGGGGGAAATGTGGGTTAAATGGAGGTAGTGGTGGGTTGGATGGCGGATGGAAAAAGATGTTTGTTGGTCCGCATTGGTGGTGGTGGACTTTTTGCGTTTTTTGGTGGTGGGTTTGGTTGGTGTTGTGGTAGGCTCTGATGCAGGTTGGGGATTTGATGGATCTGGAATGTCTTTTGACATGTTTGCAGTTGATCTGACAGATATTTATGATGTTCTTGTTGATGTTGGAAAGATGAATGATTTGCAGAATGATTGTGAGGTCTAAGTACAAATATCAGGCTAGTCTCGATTTGGTGGTATGCGACTGCCTGTGCCCGAAGCTGTATGATCCCGCCGCCGTATGCTATGAATGCAAATCACATCCGCCAACGCCTCGCTGTAAACAGTCGCACCTTTATCATATACATCACTCCGTCTTCATTCTCGCTCCGCCTCCCACCAGGATCTGCTCGGCCTTCCTCTTCCCCAACAAGGAGTCCGGCGTAGCACTCCGATCTCGCCTGCCACCTCCACTCACACTCGCCAATGCAGCCGCCAACGAGCCTCCCGCTCCTCCAGAACCGCCTTGTCCTTTGCTCATCTCCGCCAGACACGTCGCATGCACGATCCTCCCGTTATGCACTGTCGCATTCGTGAAGATCCAATCCTGCAAGTCCTCCGAGTAACTGCTCTTCATCTCCTCGAAGCAGATGTTGCAGGTATTCTTCGTCATGCCCGCCGGTGCACGAACAGACTGGTCTTGTGGTCCTTTCTTCGCCTTTACTGCAGCTTGTGCGTCGCCTGCCGTAGCCGTCGTGGTGGATGGGTCGAACTCGACGTGTCGAATCCATTCCATCTCATCGACGTACCAGTTCCGGTGATGACCACGGTTGAGCGCTGGATCAGCAATACGTTGATTCGTGCGGAAGTGCCAGTCGAGATGGCGGTTCTTCTCTTGTCGACCTTCTTCCGTGGCGAGGAATCGGCGTCCGCAAGTGCTGCATTGATTCGGTTGACCGTCGTAGAGCTTGTAGATCAATTCAGGCCGGAAGACCTTCAATGAGGCTGCGGAGATGGGCACTTGTGATGTCGCACCCATTGGTGGCATGGCAAGCTGCGGCGCGGCTCCTTGAGGTGGCTGTGTGGGTAGAATACTCTGAAGTGACTTCAGCAGAGCAGCTGTGGGATCCGCAGGTGGTGCTGATGCTGCAGGAGGAGCACTTGGCGGTAGTGGCGTCGAGTTTGGACCCACGTTGATGAGTCCTGCTTTCGTGAGGGAAGCAATGAGGTCTGCAGCACCGTTCACGCTTGGAGCTGCCGCATGGTTCTGTAATGAGTTCATCTGAGAATGACTTGCGTTTTGGAGGTCGGGCATGGCTGCGCGCAGCTGTGGTGTGCTCGGCTTGGGCGCATTAGCGAGCAGTGCCTGCAGTCCAGCCAATGGATTCGGAGCCGGCGCGGGAGGGCCATTCGTTTGAGGCGTGAATGACTGCGGCGGCTGGAATCCAGTCGGTGGTTGCTGATACGGAGGATATTGTGCAGGTGTTTGCCATTGGGGTGTAGGCGGCTGTGGAGGGGGTTGCGGCGCGGCTAACGCTGGTGTCATTGATGAGACCTGAGCTTTGATGCTCTGAAACTCCATTGCAGATACGCTCTTGGTGCTGAGAAATTCATGCAGCGCCTGGAGGGCAGCAAGCTGGCTGCGCAGTCGTGGATCGTGCGGGTTTGGTGCCAATTGCCGCTGAAATGTCTGAATGAGCATGTCGATATCTCGCTTAACGGCTTCAACTTCTTGGTAAGACGGCTGCGACGGAGGATACTGTTGTGGCTGAGGTGTTGGCTGTTGCATGCCATACGGATGCTGCTGATGTGCCTGAGGCGGTGGATGGTATTGACCATTGTGCTGAGGAGGTGTCGCTGTGGCGCGATATGCACCCTGCGGCTGTCCGTGTGGCGGTCTTTGACTTTGCAGAGCGGCAGTCTTCGCTTTGAGGAGCGCATTCTCAATCGGCCGCACAGTATCGGCAGGAAATACAGGCCGCGGATCTATCGCTCCAGGCACGCGCTCTTTCCACGTCTTCAGCATGCCTTCCATGTTTCTCCGAGTATTGCCGTCAACGAGGGTGTAGGCATCCATGAATATGCTGTAGAGATTGCGGCCAAGGTAGACTGTGTACGGCGTGCCAACGTTCTTGACTATGCTATCGAGCACGAAGAGGGCAGGGAGTTTTCGGCTTGGTGATGTCTATTTGGCGTATCAGCACAATGATCCTTGTCAATGGGAGTGGCTGGTCAGTCTTGTGTTACACAAAGGTTCTTACCGTTTTGATGTGATTCTCAAGCGCACGTGAGATGGCCTGGGCATGTTCTGTGTTCTCCTTGGCGATGATTGTGAGATTGCTGATCTCATATCTGTTGTTGACTTGCAGATCTTTCAACGATTCCTCAAAGTCCGCAGCCACCTCAGCAGACGTTGATGCACCGGAGAGTGAGCCTCTCGGCGAATGGGACGACATCATGACCTCGATCTCATACAACGACAATGTGGTACTGTACGGTGATGCACAGAAATGCTATCTATGTTGATAGGAACAGCTGAGCACTCGAGAGCGCGGTCGCGGCGACAGTGATTGGAAGTGTAGTCGCACTTTCAGATGATCTTCAAGCGCGTGCCTGTCGCTCAAATGAGCAGCGTAGACACTGAATTCTGTCCCTCGGACGAGGCAAAGGGTGCAACAAGTGTAGTGACTCCTGCTAATCTAATATTCCGCCTTGGGAAGAGAGCGTCCACAGCGCAATGACCGCAAGATCCGAAGCTCTTTCTGACCAATGCCGATGAGGCTACAATGTCTCGATATCACTTTTCCACTGCTGATCTGCCTTAAGTCTTGATGCGCACGAGGTCTTCTCGCCCGGCGCTGTCCGCTGTCCAGAAACCCGGATCTGGGCGCTTTCGAGTCTTCTTCTTCTTGAAAGTCGCGTGGTGGAGGTAGACCAGCTGTATCTTGATGCGCGCAGGATGTGCTGAGGTTCCGGACTGCGTATGCTGGTAGGATGTGGTAAGAAGGTGGATGAAAGAGAAAGCTGAGCGATGAAGTGAGAAGTGGTGATTGCTGGAAGAGTGAAGACAAAGCCCGAACGGAGCGTGACTATCCCGGTGTTGTGGATCATCAGACTGACCATTAGTGAAGTGCACGTGACTAGTGCCAAGGCATTCCTACACACAGATAGCTAAAGTGAGAATCTCACACTTAAGATTCTCTCTGCATAACAATATATACCTGCTAATCAGAGGTCTTCTTCTACTTAGCTTAAGTCTAATTACAACAGGTTATAAGCCCGGCGTAACTGCTGCACACTTAAGGAAGAATTGTCTGTTCTAAGCGCAGCTATTAGAACCTTACTGTACACTGTTTAGATAGTTGACTAGCGAGCCGAGAAAGAGCTAGTTACAACAACAGCTGCAATGCAGGCTAATAAGTTCAAGACTGCGAAGGAGAATAAAGTCCTAAGAAAGGGAAGCAACTTCTTAGACTAGTTAAGGATGCTTAAAGCAGCCCTTATAGACAAGGAGGTGTTGGGCTATGTCTTTTATAACATTCCCTAGTGCCCTGCCTAACTAAAGCTAGGAATTAAAGTTAGATATCCCTCTCTACTAACTAAGGAGAGTACTGCTTTATCCTCCTAGGCTCTAACTCCTTCCTAAAAAGAAGGAGGGGACACTCTAGTAACAGAACCTATTCTGACTAGTAGACTAAGACCAACTCCTCTCTAAGTCTGGCATAAGCACGACCTAATTGCATACGGGATTGTTAGCAAAAGGATTAACTAATCTCTAAGGCCTAACTTTAGGGATATAGAGAAGATAGCTAAGGAACTATATAATACTGTTGCAGCTACCTACAGGCCTGTTATAACTATAAACATTTATAATAGCCTAAGGATTCTTAGAATTAGCAACATTAAGATCTAAGGAACAAACACTTAGAAGTACTGTAAGGACTTCTAGAAGTAGCATTACAAGTACATCTCTGCAACAGAATAATACTCTAGGTCTAAGAGCATTCTAGTCTTAAAGCTTACCTTTAGTAATAAGCAGATTAGGCTGTTCTTTATCTAGGGCCTCTACTATCTAGAATACCTAAGAAGCTAGAGACAATCCTATTATATTAAGAACACAACTCTTAAAGAGCTAATTACCTTATTAATTAAGGAACCTCCTCTACAGACATAGAGGACAGCAGGAGGATTTAGGGGTGCTACAGTAGATAATAATTAGTGTACTAAGTGTACCTATTATATCCACACAAATGCAGACTGCTTTAAGAAGCACCCTAACAAGGCCCTAAAGTCCTGGGTATATAAAGGAAAAGGAGGATCTAATAAGGACAAGAAGAAGTCCTAAGATAAGAGCAAGAGACATAACAAGAAGGGAGGAAAGGGTGCTGTAGCAATTAAGCCTATCTCCTCTTCTAATGTAGGCTTAGGCTCTAATTTAGACAGCTTATTTGCAGGAGCAGCAATTGCTGCCGCTGGAATACAAAGGAGTAACACTATTGTCTAGGATTCTAGTATATTATACTACTTCTTTAACAACAAGTCCTAGTTCTTAGACCTTAAACCCCTAGAAACCCTAATCAGGTTCTCTTAAGCTATTAGACAAAGCACAGTTACACACTTAGGAAGTGTAAGGATTATAATAAAGTATAAGGGGAATAAGTCAAATATTACCTTGCAAGATGTGTTGTACTCTCCTAACTCTAATTACAACCTTATCTTAGCAGAGACTCTCTAGCTAAAGTGCAAGGTCTACCTGGACAGGCTATCTTTATGCATTCTAAGGAATAATAAGAAGATAGGCAAGGTTTAGTCTACTTATAATGTTCTAATCCTCTAGAATGCAACTGTCTCTCTCCCTAAGGGGAGTACCAAAGTTGCTTCTACAACTAACAGGAACATGTCCTGTCTAGCCTTTGCTATGCCTAAGGCTAACACAACAAGATAGCACTAGAGACTAGGCTATGTAGGGAACAAGATTCTTAGTGCAACAAAGGCTTAAGTCTAAGGACTTAAGCAGATTAACACATCTACACTTAAGCACTGTAAGCTATACAAGCTTGCAAGGTTACAGAGAGTAGTGTTAAGAACTCTAAGACTAACACCTTAATCCTTATTAGATAAGGTCTATATTAACATTGTAGGACTAATCTTTCTACTAGACATCTTTGGATGCAAGTACATCCTTATAATTACTAATGCAAAGTTAAGAAGGAGATAGGCTATCTTCTGCAAGCTTAAATTACAAGCTGCACAAATTATTAAGAAATAGACTACTAAGACATTTAACTAGTACAAAAAGATAGTTAAGATCTAGTTCTTAGATAGAGGAGGAGAGTTTGACAATAATAATCTAATTACATTTGCAGAGAATAAGGGACTAAGATAGGATTTCTTAGCTCCCTATACTCCTAAGCAGAATAGAATTGCAGAATTATCTAACAAGGTTATCCTTAATAAGGCAAGAGCAATAATAATTAACTCTGGCCTACCTCTCCCTCTCTAGAGTTTTGCAGTTGCATATGCAATCTTCCTTACTAACAGGCTAGTATGCCTGTTAACTAACAAGATTCCTCTTTAGGAATTTGATTAAGATCTTAATACTAGAACTCTATATATTAATCTAACAAAGGTTAGGAGATTTAGATGCAGAGCATATCTGCATAATTAGGGGAGACCTAATTTATAGAAGTTCTATCCTAGAGCAGAGAAATACTAGAATCTGGGATTCTAGGAGAACACTTTAACTAACTATATAGTTTAGAAGTTTGAACTATCTACCCTTGCTAGGTTTTAGCACAAGATTGTAACCTCTCCTTATATAACACACAATAAGGATAAGGTATACAGCATAATACCTGCTGCCCTAGACTTCTAGGGGGAGAGTTTCCTATAACTAATGCAACCTATTGCTACAGAACAGGAAGTCTATGCTATCTATACTAAGGATTAAGATTAGGGCTAGGATGCCTAAGGGCAAGATGCCTAACCTCTTACTACTTCTCATCTTTAAGAAGTAGAGAATATATTTAATACTATGCAGAGAGAGAGAAACTAAGCCTCCCTTTTAACATCTTAGGGGGAGCAAACATTAGGTTAGGACATACAGTCCTAGGATAACTAACATAAGCAGTCTAAGCCTAATTAGCTAGAGGCTACTAAGTATAAAGAAGCCTCCTAGCTAGCTTAGGGGGAGCATGTTTCTAAGGAAACAGGAAGTCCTAAGGGATTCTAAGGAAGTCCTAAGGGATTCCAGGAGCAGGCTAATGCCTTATTAACACAGCTATAATATTAAGCATTAGTAGAGAATTGCCCTAAAGGGGAAGACCTTTAAGATTATACTATAACTCCCTTCCTAGACATTTATGTTATAGGAAAGAGGAAAGTAGGGAGAAGCCCTAAGAGACCTAAGAAATTAGGCAATAAAGCAAGTCCTGAAAGCTTAGGCATATTTAGACTCTTAAGAAGTAGAAGATTAGTTGTAAGAAAAGACTACAGCAAGATCTAGAAGATAGGACTTAAAGTAACAAATCCTAATCTGTCTGATCCTAAGATAGTTAAGGAAGCTCTCTCTAGATCTAACTACAAGGAATAGGAGAAAGCTATTATTAAGGAAGCTAAGTTACTTAAGTCTACAGGATGCCTTAAATAGAAACTTATTAGCACCCTCCCTAAGGGGAGAGTCCCTCTTATAGGGAAATAGGTCTTTAAGATTAAGGTGCTCTTAGATAGAACTGTAGAGAAGTACAAGGCTAGATAGACAGCTAGGGGATTTACACAAAGGAAGGGACTTAACTATGTTAATACCTTTGCTCCTACCCTAAGAGCTGCAATAGGGAGAATACTTCTGTCCCTCTTAGTTAACTTTAGCTAGAAGAGGAGACAAGTTAATGTTAAGACTGCATTCCTGAATCTAAACCTAGATAAGCAGATCTTTATTAAGCTACTAGAGGGAGCTTATCTCTTTAAGAAAGATGCCTACAAGTACATTATACATGTTAAGAAAGGACTATATAGGCTTAAGCAGGCAGCTGCTCTCTAGCACTACGATGCTGTAGACACTCTCTAAAAGCTTAGTCTAACAAGAACTGTTAGCGATGCTTGCCTCTTTTAAGGGAAAGGCATCCTTGTTCTCCTTTATGTAGATAACTTCTAGATCTTTAGATAGTTAGACTATAAGATTAACAAGCTAATTAAGGGATTAGAGCAGAAGTACACAATTAAGGTTGTTAATACTAATATCTTTCTTGGACTTTACCTAAAGGAAGGGAAAGATAGCTCTATGTCTGTCTCTTAGGAACACTATTCTAGAGACAAACTTTAAGGACATAGTCTTAGCAATGCAAAGAGTGTTAAGTACCTCCTTAACACCCTCCTTAAACCCCTCTAGGATAAGGGAACAAAGGAGGACTATAATCTCTTTAACAAGATTATTAGGGAACTGCAACATCTGTTAAACTATACTAGACTAGATATTAGTTTTGCTGTTAACTACTATGTAAGGTTCCTTTAGAACCTAGGACCTTTGCATGTTTAGGCAGCTAAACATATCTAGAGATATGTTGCAGGCACAATTAACAAGTGCCTTGTGTATAGGAAAACTAAGGAGCAAATTTAGATTAAAGCATTCTTAGACTCTGACTTTACTAGTAATCCTAGCATATTTAGGTCTACCTTAGGAATGCTCTTTAAAATTGCAGGAGGCCTAGTTGTCTAGAGATCTTAACTACAGAAAGAAGTAGTGCTGTCTAGCACTAAGGCAGAGTACCTCTCTCTTACTAAGGTAATAAGAGAAGTAAATTAGGTAAGGAATCTTATTAATAAGCTCTAGCCCTTTACCTAGGCTAAAAGCATTTCTACTATCCTTATTAAAGTAGACAATTAATTAGCTATTAGCCTTGTGGAAAACTATGCTAACTCCAAAAGATTAAGATATGTCTCTCTTAGGAACTATTACTGCAGAGAGCAACATAACAAGGGGAGTATTAAGGTAGAGTTTGTAAGGACAGATATGCAGCTTGTAGACTGTCTAACAAAACCAAAATCCCTAAACACTATCCTCTAATATAGGCGTCTACTAAAAGGAGCATCTCGTGCGAGCATAAGAGGAACACATCCTAACATAGTCGCACGAAATAAGAGGCTGATACAGGAATTGAACCTGTAACCTTCTGATTTGTAGTTAGAAATTATACTACTAGACTAACTAGCCCTTAATAAGAAGAGGGAAATTGCTCTCAAATTTATGCCTTAGTACCTGCATTCCTACCTAAGAAGGATTCCCTCCCTAGAATTACACTATTTTATTTGTTACAAAACTAAGAAGCACAACACTTAGAACACTTATTTTATTCTTATCTATACAAAGGAAAGGAGGCAACTATACACCTCTACAAAAGCATCTAAGAAACTATAAGAAAAACACCTAGCTAAAGGAAAACTTTTCTATAAAAACCTAAAAGTATTAGAGTATGTCCTAGAACCTATAGCCTGCCCCCCTAGAACTACTACTAAAAGACTAAGCTAATTCCCCTAGAATCTTAATTTAAAGCCTAGGAGAATGTTAGTTTCTATTAGGGAAGAAGGGATTTTAAGGAGAACATACATAGGATGCTATGCTACTAACTACTGCTTTATCTCTGCCTTGTTAGAGCTTAACATTTGGCTAAGAGGAGTCTAGTTATAGCACAACACAAATCCCTAAGGATTAGGAGTTGTTAGACTAGGGTAGTTTTCTACTAGGAAGGCCTACTCCCTTAGGTTGTACAGCTCCTCTATTACTATGTTAATAAGGTCTGTAGTAAGGAGATCCTTATTAAGCTTAGCTATAAACCTATTAAAGCAAGCTACAAAAGAGAAGGGACCCTAAGCCCTAACATTTACTCTATTGTAGTGTCTGTTTATCTCTCCTCTAATAAGTTAATGTATAGTCTAATGTGCTACAGAACTATCTTTGTAGATCTATAGGAGATCTCTACTGCTAATAGCTCTTGCTTTATCGATAACTTGCTAGAAGGTTTTCCTAGGGACAGAGAAAGCTGCTCTTCTTCTAGAAGCTATAGCTAGTAATGTAGATTGTGTTGTTAATAGCTGTAAGGGATAGATAATAGATTAGCTAATAAATTAGCTAAATGGATAAGAGGTATAGATTGTAAAGTAGAGGAATAAAAAAGCTAGAAGAAGATGCTTTTTATTAAGCTGAAGCCGAGCATTAGCTACGTAGTAGGTAAATACCTGCTATAATTAGGTAACAAACAGCTCGTAATAATGCAGCTGCTAATAGGGGAGTGTTATGGATTATTAGACTAACTATTAGTAAAGTGCACGTAACTAGTGCTAAGGCATTCCTACACATAGATAGCTAAAGTGAGAATCTTACACTTGAGATTCTCTCTGCATAACAATATATACCTGCTAATCAGAGGTCTTCTTCCACTTAGCTTGAGTCCAATCACAACACCCGGCACGTGACTGCTTACGTCAGGGGCTGCATACCGGTTCCTTGCAGGCAGTGAATGCGACGACACCAGACACAACATACCTAATCACACGACACAAACATACCGCTGGACCAATACACACATCTACTCCTACCAGCATTCAAGACTACAGTGTACTCGATATCTCAGTAATGAAGTTCTCTCTTGCTCCGCTCCTCGTCCTCGGATTAGCCGCCGGCGCCATGGCAAAGGATCAGACTCAACAAGTGATCATCTCATACCCCAAGTGAGCTGCACAGGGATAGCAATCCAACAAGACTTCATGAGCGCTGACTCCTTCGCAGCAACACTCCCGCCTCTGTCCTGGAAGGAGCCAAGAAAGCCATCCTCGACGCGGTATGCATTTCGATCAGATCCGCCGGGATACACGCACGGCGCTAACATTCATGGCACAGGGCGGAGTCATCACTCATGAATACAGCTTGATCATGGGCTTCGCAGCCAAGGTCCCGGCCAAGGTCCTTGAAAGCGTGCAAGCCATGGGCCAAGAGCACAACGTCTTGATCGAGCAAGACCAGATTGTTTCTATCAACAATTGATGATATACGAGATTGCGTTTGCTTTCATGAGTGTTGTTGGACTTCAAGCGTGGCTTTCGGAGTCGCCGAAATTGCCAGGAGCACAGGAGACAGGACTGCTGTAATTGGACAGGTCTACGTACGATTGACGAAGTATTGATTTCATCTGACGTTCCTTGTCCAGTACAGCAACATTTTGCTCTGCAACTTGATGGTGGGTTATACAAGCATGTTGCCGTCTCATCAGAATGGGTTCAGGACTGCTGGGTCCCGCGATTCCGCTACGCCGGCCAAACTGCAGATACACTTTCCGCACCACCACTGATCCTACTCGAAATACGCTCTACTATCATGTGTCGGATGCTGCTCTCTAAAGCATATTTCTCGTCAGTCTGAGACCAGGCTGTAGTGTCGGATGAGAGCACAGTAAAGCGGCAAGCTTCCCGATTCAAAGCTGAGCAAGCCTCGGCGGGGTGGTGATGAACTTCGAATCTTTCACGAAGGCGTTGATGGCTTCCACGCCGACGCGACCACGTGGCATGCAAGCCGTATCGCCAGCCTTCCATCCTTGTTCTATCGCGCTGTCCCGGAGCGGTCCAGCTCACAGGCGCACACACTCCGCATTCGGCGGTCTGGGCGCCGTCGAGGAAACTTGGCACCGGACGCTGGAGGTATGGAGAAAACTCTTCCGCCTGCTGATAAACCTGAATAGACTTCAGCGCCTTCCCGTAAACAGGCAATGGACGGAGGTCGGCAGAGCATCGAGTCGCCAATGAGAGCAGTGTATCCTAAGCGGTGCTTTCGCGCATGGTGTGGGTCTCATCTTGCCATCTCAGTCTGAACCGCTTTTCCCCGCCCGTACCTCGCAAGCATGCAAGGTCCTCTTTCTCATGGCTGGCTGTCGTCGCTGGAATCTATTCACTCGCGCTGGACTGCTGAACTTGGCCGGTCACGGTCAATCCTCGAGCCTCAGCCGATGTCGCCTTAATGGAGAGAGGCGTTCTGAAGGCTGCCCCGATGGCGTTCGGAGACCCCGAATGAAGCGACAAGGCTGATGTGTAGCGCTTCTGCTGCGCACGTGTCCCTCGCCGAATCTTGTACCATTTTGACGGGACGCCGGCGGATGTCAGCCCCTTCCGAAAGATTCAGCCAGTCGCACACCGCTGGTACTCATCCAAGAAAACGCCAAAAACCGCCGGCTCGCTACACAAGCTGCCGTCTATCTTTTCACTGGCGGTGACTAACCGAGTACGAGTCTTGCTTTCACTTTGGCTGCCTCCACGCCCTTCCTATACCTCGCAACTCCTCGCGGTGGCTTGCCCCGAGCAACGACTTTTCTCAAGGGTCCAAGCCGCAAACGCCTTTTCCCTTACCGCCAACTACCTCCGTGAGACCGCTCAACCTGCGCGGCACGGTTTGGCCTGCAGTGGCTTGGAGTGTGCACTTTGAGCAGAAGAACGGAAGTATTAGCATCAGTATTAACCCATAACTGGCATCGGTGCCGAGTTCGCAGTTCCAGCTCGTCTAGCGAATCGACATTGACAACAACCTTTTCTGGGAGCAGCTGAGATAGCGAATAGTGGCAACGCTAACGAAAGTATACAGTAGTCTGCCTCGGAATACTAATACATCACAATGCCGTCGGAGACTCGGAGGCTATGGACAATGGCAACGATTGAGGCAACAGTACAGCCGTCTGAGCCTGATGCGCACGGCGGACTTCTGGCGATTTTCTGCCAATGCAATAAGGTTGCCTTGGAGCAGGCTAGCATTCGGTTTGGGCCACGGCGTCTGCACCGGTATCGCCGTACCGTATCGTGTACCTCAAGCCTCGAACGCCTCTTCGCTTAAGAGTAACCTGCCATAGGGCATAACCTTGAGCTCTGTCCAGCTCCTGCGCGGTCGCTGCTCCGAACGTAATGCAGGGCCGGACGCTCAGCTCCTCATTAGAAGAGGAAGGACCACTGCGCCGGGACTTCTCCCATTTCTTTCTGCTCCTTACCATCCTGTCCTTCTGTAAGAGATACAACCACCCATCGTCTCTTGATTCCAAGTCAACATCACATAGAGAGAGCAGCATTGATAACGATACACATTGACTGCAACTCGACATCCACACACCTTCTACCTCCCGCTTTAAATTCACACACAGCTGTCGGCGAAAAAGAAGATCATCACACAACAACAAAGCCAAACCTGAAGACTCTGTTCGATGACCGCAGTCCGCTCTGCAGGCGTGCACTACTTTCAGCCGCCGTTTGATCAGATTCAGATGTCCGACCACTACGCCAACGATGCATGGCGCCGCTCATATCCCCAGCAGATGCCGCTGCCATCGAATAACTGGCACGATGGTTCCAACAACATGCCCGTTATGACCCACGGCATGCTCGAGACCGACCTTCGCATGTTTCAACAATCAGAAGCAGGAACCTACAACACGCCCTTCACCAGCGGTCAGCAACGTATCTCGCATGCGCTCGTCTCGCCGCGCCTCGCATTTCCACCTGATGCTGCATGGGCTTCCGACATGGAACTGGGCACGCCATCAACCGGCACATTCCCATCAAACATCGACGAAGGCTACACCATTCGACATACCTCCAACCACCTCACCCTACCATCCACCCACGGACATGACCCCTCCGACACGAACAGCCCTCGCAGCTCCTTCGGCGACCAATCACCCTCATCCCAATATGTCCAACCCATCTTCAAGTCCGCACCAAAACGTCCCGGCATCGCTCGCGCAGTCACAGCACCCGACACAATCCCTCAACGACCACTCCACTCCCCACCAATCAAACGCTCCCCTTCCGACGACGGAGAAGACGACGACTACTTTCCCTCCGCCTCCGACCCAAAAACCTCCTCTCGCAACCGCAAACGTGCACGAATCCCACACACAGCCGTGGAGAGGCGATATAGAGAGAATCTGAACGCACACCTCGATCGTTTGCGGCAGACGGTGCCCGAGCTGGCAGCGCGGAGCGGGGCGGTGAATGGCAAGGGAGGAGAGCCCGCTGGGTTGAAGCCGAGTAAATGCGAGATTCTGACGGGTGCGATTGAGCATATTGGCGCGCTGGGGCAGGAGAATTATGCATTGAAGGCGGAGGCGGAGGCGTTGAGAGGGAGGTTGGAGCAGCTGGAACGGTGGATGGCGCAGAGGTGACGGCTGTGATGGAAGCTCATGGTGGGCGAATGTGCGATTCACGATGATCAGCGTGTATGTTAGCGGCTCACATGGGCAATGATACCTTAACGGCAGAAAAAATCGTACGGCTTCTTGATCCAAACCCCATTCCACGAGGCACCTTCGTGCAAGAGCTGCGGTGTCTTTTGCATATACTCTGCTCTCCCTCCCGGAGACCGCTGCTTCGCGATGCAGAAGAGCGTGGTCAGATCCCTCGATATGAAGTGTGAGGATGCTATCACTTGGATGATCTCCAACATCCTTTTCCCGTCGAAGACCAGCACTACCGCGTTGGAGGTCGAAGAGGTGGCCGGCTTGTGAGTCCATTGGTGTCGCTGCGGACACTCGTCGAGTGAATTGAAACGTCAGTGCTGTGAGAACAAGGCCGCGCACACGGTGGAAGTGGGCGTCCCCGATGTCTCGTCGGGTGCTGTCCTCTTCTGCGTTATCGACGTTACCTGCGAGCCGGGACACACTGCGTTTTCCTCAAGTGCTTGGTCTCCAGCTACAGTGCCTGCTCACGCTAGTAAGGATTCCATCCATCGAAAGCGAGTGAAAGCCATTGTAGTGCTGAAGATTCTCCTTGATAGTGCTGTACGCTAGTAAACATACCATACATGTCATATGATCAACTCCTCCCTTCCTCAAATAACAATGCTTCCCACACTACTCATCCCTAAACTTCCACCTCCCACCCGTCCTCATCGCCTCGCGATACCTCTCCTCAACAGCCTTCCTTGCCCTCTGATCCGCAATCTCATGATCCTCCCTCTGCTCCTGCGTAGTCGGAAACTCCGTCCTCCAATACCCCGGCGGCGTAGCCCTCCTCTCAAACGCCTGACGATGCTTACCATGCGCATTCGCAAAGCAATGCGCGTGAGCTTGGATGAGAATCTCCTTGCGATCAACAGCGTTGTAGCCGCCGATAATACTCGTCCAGTCTTCGCCGAAATAGGCTTCCAGAGCGCCGGCGTCTGATTTGCCGGAGAGCGCGGTGCCGCCCATACGGATTGTGGTGCGGAGGGAGGAGCAGGAACAGCCAGGTTGGTTGCAGACGGGTAGAGCTCTGCGTTGTTCTTTGCCGCGGATGGGATCGGCGAAGGCAAATGTCGTGCCCATGTAGGCGGGATTGATGCGGAAGTCTGATAGTCCGAGGGTCTCCATGGGCCGGATACGGAGAGGTTCATCTTCGGGCCGC
Organism: Zymoseptoria tritici IPO323; assembly: GCF_000219625.1. Taxonomy (NCBI): domain Eukaryota; kingdom Fungi; phylum Ascomycota; class Dothideomycetes; order Mycosphaerellales; family Mycosphaerellaceae; genus Zymoseptoria; species Zymoseptoria tritici. Next base: position 3,733,104 of record NC_018217.1, on the reverse strand, counting down.
ACGGGCGGTGGTGAGTCTTGTGGCACGCGGAGCCTCTCTGTCCTTTTCACTGGTGATGCTCTCTTTACTGGGGATGTCCTCTTCACCGGCGAGACTTCCTTGACTGGTGAGATCTTCTTCACTGGCGACAACTTCTTTACGGTGCTCGCGGGTGTGACAAGTTGGGCGGGTAGCTGGGCTCGCTGACGCATCAGACGGTCCTGCCGCGGCGGCAGCTGAAGAGGCGTGTTTTGCTTCGGTGACGGACCATTATTAAGCAGATCTTCGAGTCGTTGTCGCACCTCAGCTGGTGGTGTAAACGCTTTGTCCTTCTGCTTGGCCGGTTGCTGACTGCTCTCATCCTCGCCGTCCTCCGAGAACAAAAGATGCTTATTCTTGTCTGCTTTTCGACGAGATCCACTCTGCTTGAAGCCGGCGGATGCAGCATTGACTGGCTGAAGCCTGGCCACGTTGCCACTGATCGGACGCAGAGCGTCCGCATTAGGGTGTTGCAAGACCCTGCTTTCCACATCTCCTGAGCCCCGCGACCCGACATTAATCGTGCTAGTCTGGACCTGTCGGTGAGATTTGACGGTCGGAAGCGAGTTGTCTCCACTCTGTTGATCAGCGTCTCCTTCGGAAAGTGATGACGCTTGCCTCCGCAAGACCGGTACATGTCTAGTCCCCTCCTCGGAGGTCGCTCGCTGCCGAAGTGCACTGACACGTCTGGGCCGCCGCGGTGTGGTGATTGGAGCACCGAGCGCGTCGAGATCGGAGGTCTCGGGATGCATTGAACGCGCTGGTGTTCCTTGTGGACTTTCTGGTTCCTGGGATATATGGATGGACCCGCCGGGCGATGACTGCGGATCCCGTTTGATTCGTCGTCGAGGGGACTCTCGAGAATCGAGCTTTCTTTTCAAGCATCGAGTCGAGATTACAATGGGCCCGTCACTTGATGGCTCAGCTTTCACGGTCAAGACGGAGGTTTCTTGTTCGGCATCCTCCACACCATCATCGACTGTCGTTTGGCTGGATGTGACTCTTGAGTGTGACGCTGTCGGCAGATGGACGGCAATCTGAGACGTCATACGCTCCGGCAGAATTCCGTTGATCGGTGGGCTTGATGGCAGCTCCGTGCCGTCGTGAGTCGTGTTCTCATTACCAACCGTGGTGTCGTTCATGGTCATGCGGTCCTCGGTCCTTTCAGCTCTTGGGGACCCTTCAGTGCCGCCAGGTGCGTCTTCTGGCCGTGCTTCGTCGGTAGAGGCTTGCACCATTGCGGGCGCTCCGGTTGCACCATCTTCGGGAAGCAGACGCCTTGATTGAAGATAGTCCTTCCAGTCTTTGACGGATTTCTTGTACTTTCTGCATTTCTCCTCTAAATCCAGATTTTGCGCCTTCAGTTTCGCACATTTGCCTTGCAATTCGGTATACGATTTGACAAGGTCGTTCCATCGAGAGACCGGCACTCCGGCATTCTCGATAGTCTGTGTTGATGAAGAATTCCGGTCTGAAGGTGCTGGAGTCGTCTGCGCTGCCAGCTGGGCACGCAAAGCTGCATTTTCAGCTTCCAGCTGCTCTATGCGATACGTCTTCCGTCCGAGTGAATTGAGTGCCTGCTCCAGGGTCGGCTCCTGACGCTGTGGCGATCTGTTGTCCATCGGAAAGTCGCATGCGCCTCACAAAGTCGAGACGGCTGTCCGGTTGCGCTCGGAATCAATGGACGTGGGCATGACCCTGTGACCGAGGAGTGGTATCGGAGATTGTTGTCGCTCGCTTTCACTGTGAAGATCGATCGCTGATGCAATAAAGTGGAAGCGATCATCTCGACGCCTGCAACAGACGCGTGCAGTGTGACCAGGTAGACGCGATCCGACCTCGGCGTTCCCGAGGAATTCTTGGCATCCGCAACCAACTCTCGATGCGCCGCCACACGACAAAGACGACGACACCGACTTGAACATTCTTTCGCGCACACGGCGCTCGTATCGCAACGAGCATGGCGAAGAGACCCAGGGACGACGAGGACGACATGGCTATTGCGCAGTCTGGAAAGCGCTTCAAGTCATCTTCTCCAGACCGCCTCTCACGGCTCAGCGACGAGTTGCTCGTGAAGGTATTGTCATTTCTCTCTGTATCTCAACTTTTAGTATGCCAGAGGTATGTCACATTTGAGTCTCACTCTCAGCATGCAGCGCTAAACGACCAGACTCTCCCACAAATATCAGAAACTCGCACGAGACGACCAGCTCTTCAAATCACACTACTACAACCGCTTCGTCAGACCACGAGCTAGTCGACTACCCGGATTGAAAGACGTCGGAGCATCAAAGGACAGTCTGCACTTCGCATCCAAGGCATCGAGATGGTTGGACGAAGAACATCTGGTCAAGAGCGGAGAGCGGACGGATTGGTATCGGGTGTACAAGTTGAGGCATAACTGGTCGCAAGGATGTGCTGCTGTGAATGAGATTCCGGTGGCGGAGGAGGCTGCGATACCGCCGGTGCTGGTGCAGATGAGTGATGGGGTGGTTTACACGGTGGATCAGACGGATGGGCTGCGAGCATGGGCGACGAAGGAACAACGCCAGCTCATTGCTCAGTATGACTTGCCGCGATCGCGATATCCCGCGCCGCCGACTGCGATTGCAGTAGAGCCCGTTGCGAGTCGGAGAGATGCGGCGAGGATACTTGTCGGATTTGAGGACGGTGCATACAGCGTGTTCCTGCTTGACCAAGCGAAGAAACGCCTGCTCCACCAATACACGCACACCAGCTCTTCCAACGGCGTGGTCTCCGCAGTGGCTGTATCATGGCCATACATCGTGACCATGACTGCAACACAGCTGCTGTCCGTCTATCGCTTCCCAGAGACAACCAACCCAAACGACATCCCCTCCCCACCCAGGCTACTCCACTCCCTGAAGTCCCACAACGTCTGGCCACCACTCTCAATCTCCCTCCGAGCCACCTCCTCCACCGTCCTCATATCAGTAGCCTACGCCCTACCAACCTATCTCTCCGGCTGGACAGTCGGCATCCAAGAACTCCATCTCTCTCCCACCGGCTCCCTCCTCGAATCCCGCATCGCCTCCGCCATCGACCAGCACTACCGCCCTCTCGCCTTCACCAGCAGACCCATCATCCAGCATCTCACACCTTTCTCCACCGCATCCTCTGCGCCGCCTCTGGCCCTAGAGCTGAAGCATATCCACTCCAAACCGACTTCGCTATCATACACACATCCCTACCTCCTCGTCTCACACCCGGACAACACTTTGACGCTCTACCTCGTGACCTCAACGGCAGAGTCGCTCTCTATCAGCGCGGGGAGTCGGCTATGGGGCCACACATCTTCCGTCTCCGGCGCATCGGTCGGCAACCGAGGGAAGGCGGTGTCAGTCAGCCGACGAGGCGATGAGCTACGAGTTTGGGAGCTAGAAGGCGGCTTTGGGTCAACGGCAGCGCGGAAGCGTCTCGCGAGCGGTGATTTGAGTATACAGATCAGGCCCGAGACCAAGGCGCCTGCTGTGAAGGATCCGACTCAAGCAGGACTTGATTTCGTGCACAAGAAGAGTATTAGTGGTGCTGCGGATGTCTCGAGCGACTTGGATTCGGACGAAGAACCGGAGTTGACGCTCACGAGAGGATGGATCGGGTTTGACGATGAAAATGTGGTGTTGCTGAAGGAGCAGAGTCAGGGGAGGCAAGCCTTGGTGGTTTATGATTTCACATGATTGATGATCTGCGGATAGATATGGCATTTGGCATGAGCATCCGACGTACCTTTCACACATGAGACCACATTTGATTTTTGACACCGCATTTCATTTCGACGTTACTATACGTGCATATGCATCGCTGTACTGGTGAATCCCAGCGTTTTTGCCACTCCTCAATTCCAGGTCGTCAATGTTTTCCCCATTTGCCAGCCAAGCTTTTAGCCCACGCCAGAGAAAAACAAGTTGAATCAACCCAGGAGAAGAAGAAGCGACCATGATGCATGCCTCGTAATAAAACTCCAGTCGTGACCGTGGATGACCTATTCCGACCCTACCGCACCTTTTTTCATTTTCCCGTAAAACCACACTCTCTCTCATGCTCCCACCCTTTAACCTTCCAAATCGTCCGGCTGCCAGTCAAGGTCGTCATTCCAGGTTGTGAGGTCCACGCGTTGTTCGTCGTTCGTGTTCTTGTGCGATATGCAAGATTACGTTGAATCCATGGTCCGTCGTGCTCGGGTCGATGCGTTTAGGCGTTCGGGCAGGAAGCCTGAACGTGGCCGGGCTGCTTGCAGCGGTAGCAGACGCGCTCGCCGGAAGCCTCGGATGGGCAGTCGCGGGAGAGATGACCGACTTCGCCGCCTGGGAGGAAGAGGTGTCAGTATGAGTTCGGGTGAAGTGAAGTGAAGGAGGCAACTCACAGTTGTAGCACTTCTGGCCCTGGGTGCAGTCACGGCTCATGTGGCCGTAGCCGCCGCAAGTGTAGCAGGTCTGGCCACCAGCACCTCCAGCACCGCCGCCGAAACCACCGCGTCCACCACCATAGCCACCACGACCACCACCGTAGCCGCCGCCACCGTAGCCACCCTGACCACCCTCGTTGCAGTCGCGGGCGATGTGACCGACCTGGCCGCACTGTGGGATTGTTAGCGCAGGTTGAGGGAGGGGAGAGGAGATGAAGTTTAGAACGTACCTTGTAGCACTCACGGCCACCGCCGCCACCCTGCTGACCGCCGAAACCACCACCACCACCACGCTGAGGTGCGTTGGGGCACTCACGGGACATGTGTCCAGTCTCGCCGCAAGAGTAGCAGGCCTTGTCCTTAGCAGGCTCGGTGCACTCGCGGGAAAGGTGACCCTGCTGGCCGCAGTTGTAGCAGGTCTTTTGAAATGGTCAGCTGAAGTCGATCGAGGCGCTCAATTCGACGCAACTCACCGGGGTTCCCTTCTGTGGGCAGTCACGGGCCTGATGGCTCTGGTCGCCGCCTGCGAAAATCAGTCTCAAATTCAAGGCTTGGCGTTTGAAGGTTCTTCATTGGTGAAGACATGTTGGATGTCGCGGCGGTCGGAGGCGGCAGCGGAATGAACAAAACACGACGATCTTGTGTCGATGAAGTCGAATGTATGCCGTGATAGATGGTACCTGATACCTCCACACACTGCCGCTGCCGCGCCGATGCCAGAGCACTTTGATGGGCAGCTAGAGTCAGAAGAGGGAATTTTACTCACAGTTGTAGCATGCACGTCCGCCGCCCATGGCTGGTCCGCCTTGCTGCTGTTGTCCTCCGAAATCCATGATGATCGAGTTGTCGTCGGAGTGTGTAGGTGATGTGTAGTGGTGTAAAGTGTTGTTGTTGTTGGAGTGTGTTGTTTGTAGTTGATGGAAGAAGAGCGGCGGCTGGAAATGTCGAATTCGAAAAGTGCCAAAATCTCCCCACAAGCCACGTCATTTTGGGCCTGGCCTTGTGCCACCAGGAATTCGCATTCGCCCCCGCCATTCCAACCACTTCTCGAAGGGAGTGATCGATGAGAAAGATCACTTTGAGCTGAGTTGGAAGACTCAAATATTCAACTCAGGCAGCATACACATAACTTGCATATGAGAAAATGTTCCATCACCTCATCGCCCAGGGCATATTCATCGTCCAACCAGATCCTGATACATCGCTACAAGCGCGGATCGGACCCTCGCACGTGGCAAGGAACAGCGGCAGGATTAGTGTTTTAGATCTATCACGACATGCCCGATATGGCAATCAGGGCTCGTGAAAGATGGAGACGAGTCCAATCGTTAGGCTTGGTGTTTCCCGTCATAGGTGCTTCCGACTCAAGAACTTGGCGTGATCGAGCAGCCATCAATCCACTGAATCAAGGGCAAGGTATGCAACCGCTGCCATGCCCATCATGGCCTTTTGCCAAATCACTCGTGCCTCCAAAGCCAGCAACCATCATTCATCCTCTGCACACCAGCTCAGCGGAAGTCCACGGCAAGAACATCCTACTAGAACGCCGCCTGACTCTCCGCCTCACCATTGTGCAACTTCAAAGCCTGCTCCGCCAACTCGCTCCTCAACGCCGCAGCCTCCGTATCTCTCGTCAAGCGATCCCACTCCCGCAGGTTCTTCCGCTTGCGAGACTCTTTCTCCTCAATCTGCCTCCTCAACCGCTCCGCCTCATCTTCCAGCTTGTTGAGTTTGGATCTGTCAATCAACGGCTCGGCTTTCAATCCGCCGTCGATGATCTTCGGCAGGTCGGCGATGGCAGGGTGTACGCGGTTGGCGGATAGGGTCGCTAGCGCCGCATTGTTGGGATGGCGGCCGGCTTTAGGACCCGTGGGAATGTCGGGAACGGCGTGGGCTCGAGGGAACGCTGGTGGTTGGCTTGCGATGCTGTTAACACGGTTGTAGGTGGTGGGCGTGGCTTGAGAGTAGGACGATCGAGGTCCAGAGGGGGGTGGTCGAGGTGAGGTCTGGTCGTGGCCAAAGCTCTCTGCGCGCTGCAGTCCTCCAACTTCGCCGCCACCCCGACTGTAGCTTCCAGAGTCTGCTCCTCCACGCGAGTATCCTCCAGCATCTCCACCTCCTCGTGTGTATCCTCCTGCATCTCCTCCCCCACGTGAGTATCCTCCAGCATCTCCACCTCCTCGAGAGTATCCTCCCGCCTCCCCTCCTCCACGTCCAAAACCACCGGCTTCACCACCACCTCGACCAAATCCAGCACCCGGTCCACCTCGTCCACCGCGGAACGATCCTGCAAATCCACCTCTACCTCTCGGAGGAAACTCACCGCCAAAGCCACCTCTTCCACGCGGCGCAAAGTCGCCTCTCGGTGCTGGAGCTCCACGTGGGCCAGATGGCGGTACTGCTGACTGCCTAGGTGCAGCAGGGAGGGTGGAAGAAGCTGCAGGGCCAGTAGGCGGAGCAAGAGATGTTGCTGGAGCTCGCGGTCCGCCTGGGCCGATTGGTGGAGCACGTTGTACTGGAGCATCGTCCATTCTGCGTGGCTCTCTGGGCGGCGGTACTTCGCGAGCAGCAGGATAGCTTCGATCGTCTCGGTACGCTGGCTCAGCGGGTTGTGTGTTGGTGTAGCCTCTATCTTCCTGATACGAAGACTGCACAGCTCGCGCTGGCGTAGATCGCATGGCCACGTCAGCATCAACTGCGCGGTACGGCTCCCTGTTATCATATGGATCGCGTGGAGAGGCTCTGCTCGAAGGTCGATCGTCTCTTCCTGCTGGACGTATCGCCATGCGACTTGGGTGCACTGGTGGTGATGAGCGACGAGAAGTTGCCGCCGAGTTGTGGTCCGATGCTTCTCTGCTCAAGTAGTCCTGCCGAGTTTCCCGTGCTGGCGAGCGCGGTGGTTGTCTCCAATTATCCACAGCTCTTGGATCGACGCGATCAGCCCTCGGCGCAGGCGATCTTGAGCGCATGCGAAAGTCTCGAGTCCTAGACTGTGCGGGTGAGGGCCGATGTTCACCGGGTGAAAACTGACGCCGTGGAGGACTGGCAGGTCTCGATGGTGGAAAGTCATCGTATCGCGATCGCTGAGGAGTGGGTTGATTCTCGCGCTTGGCTAGTGGTGGTGTTCTCCGACCTCTGCTAGAAATCGGCGACGGATCTCTGCCTCTTCTCAAGGGAAGCGGACTACGCTCCCTGAATCGAGGCAGCGGCGACCGTGTTGCCCCACTATTGCCAGCAGCGTATCCTCTGTCTCTGTCGTCTCTGAAGTCTCGCTGTTGAAAATCTCGGTCGTCTCTTGCGGGTTCTCTTCTGAACAGATCATCTCTCGGCAGCTCTTCTCTCCGTACTGGAGGTGATCTCGGTCGAGCACGATAGCTATCGCCACCTCTGGGAACTTCTCCTCGGTCGCGGAATCTCTGCGGAGATGGGGTGCGTCGTCGGAAATCGTCTCGTCGGACTGGGGAGCGGGATCGTGGGCGTTGCGGCGCGCGGTAGCTGTCTCCGCCGACAGGAGGATATGCGCCGCGGCGTGCTGGTGATCGTGCGCGGTAGCTGTCGCCTGCACGTGGTGGTGGTGTTCGTTCGCGTGCGTTGCCAGGTCGGTATGACTGCCCTCTGCCCGTGCCAAAGCGATCCTCGATAGGAATGTCTGGCTCGCGTCTGCGCAGTGATTGTTAGTGTGTATTTCCGACCGCATTGATACCGCGTATCAAAGTAATGCAATACACTGCCGAGATGCAGCATTGCGCAGCAATCGTCAGTAGTCAAAGTCGAGTAACAAAGCTCTGAACGAAGCCTCGCTGCTTGTCGAAGCATCGTTACGCTGCACATTCCGTGATTGCCAACCATCGCATTCTTGCCGACTCACCTTCGATCACGATCTCTATCCATGCTTCGGTCCATGATGATGGTGTAGAGTGAGACACAACCTGATGGTCGTGTTGTTTGTCGCGGAAGCTAAAAGTTCAGACAGCGAAGTTGGAGTCGGGAACGGGATTTCTTCGGCGGAACCTGATAGTACGGAGGCGGACTTGGTGAAGGATTCGAATCGCTCCTTTGGTTGTTCGTGACAAGCAGCACGTCGGGTATGCCATTCCACGGTCCATGCTGGGCGCATACTACGCACGCTGCACGGTGTCGATGTCTCCATCATCTCCTGCTTACTACCACTTCCACGGGTTACAGCCATTGTACAGTCAACTTCCTTCCTGCTTCCATTTTACACCTGCTCCATCCCATTCCCTCTCACTGCACTTTTACAATTCGTGATCCATACCCGCATATGATCATCTCCGTCCACCTCCCCTACCGCTTTTCTGCTCCCGCTCGCGATCGCGCTTTTGACGCTTCGCAGTCTCCTCCGCCACCAGTCCACTCAAATCCTCCGCACCCTTCCATCCACCCCGATTTTGCTGCGCACTCTCCGCCTCAAACCGCCTCTTGAGCTCCTCCTTCGACATCTTATCATCTCTCGCCAGAGCATCCGGATCCATTGACACATCCAGATCACCAACCTTCCGCTTCTTCCCTCTGTCATCTCGCTCTGACCCAAGCACAGGACGTCCTCCATTCAGATCGTAAGCGCGCTCGCCACCAAAGAAACCCTCGGCTCGGATCGATCGCTCGTTCAGAACTTGTCCTGCTGATCGTGGGTGATTGCTGGCCTCCGTCTCGGTACCAACGCGCTCTTTTCGTAGATTCATGTCATCTGACATGCCGCGCATGCCCATGAAGTCGGTCGGTACTGTGCTTTGGAATCCGCCAGGAGTGTCGGTACCGCTGTAATGCCCGTCAATACCCGTCCTCCTGCCACTATCGTCTTCCTCCTCGTCTTCATCCTCTTCTTCCTCCTCCTCTTCTTCCTCCTCATCGTCTTCGGGAGGTTGAAGCTCTCCCCATAGCGACTTGTCGACCGGCTCTACCTTGGCAGCCTCGTCCTTCGCAGCGTCCTCTTGATACTCCGTCAAGCCAAAGACATCACCACCCCACTCAGGCCGGCCTTCTGCGTCCAACGGTGGCTTACCCCACTGGCCTGGTGCGTATCCCCATGATGATCCGACTGGAGGTGGTGCGTTCAGTCCAGGAATCTTGAGAGCCGGATATGATGGTGGCGGTCCGACCTTTTGTTGCGCAACAAGCCACGGCGGTGGTGCACCAGGTCCCATGTTGAGCGCCTCCATGAGCTCCTCACTTAGCTGGCCCGGACGGAGGTGGCGCAAATTCGTTTCGAACTCCTTACCCTCGTAGTAGACTTCACCATACTTGGTCATCGTTGGTTTAGTCTGCCTGCGAAAGAACGCCTCGTAAAGTTTTTGGTAATCAATGTCGAGCTTGCCAGTCTTTCCACTGACGCGCTCACGCTGCTTTTGCTTCAATGTGGCCTCCGCCTCCTTTGCGTGCGCAGCATCGCGCATGTCCTGAATGCCAGTCTCCGCAATGAACTTAGGCAGCACGAATCCAGGCTTCTCGATACCACGCTTGCTGCTCAAGTACTCACGCTTCAGACTCCAGTGGTTCGGTACTGGAATGACGTTCCGCGCAGACTTGAGATTAACCAGCAGCTTCGGGTCCGCAGCGTCTGTATCTGTCCACTCCACAATCTCCGGCTTCCGCACAATGGCCTTCAGCTCTGCAATGCTGAGCTTGTTGGCAGCCTTTCGCTGCTTCTTCGACAAGCGCTTTCTTGTAGCCTCCTCCTCGTCCTCTGACTGAACATTGTCGTCATCATCATAGTATACCTCCGGCTTCGCTTCTGGCTCGTTCTCTTTGGCGTCCTCGTCGGTCTTCTGGAACCTTGCTAGCACACCGGCGTACTGTGAGAAAAGCGCATCATCTTTGGGCAGGTCGTCGTCGATCTCGATTATCGTGGTTTCATCGTCTGCCGCATCGGTCGTGGGCGCTGCTGCTTGTGCAGGCTCTTCCGGCTTCTCGGCGACATCTGGCTGCGGTGGTACTGCGGAGACCTGGTCGATTGTTAGATGTGCGGTTGTGTGAGTCTTGGTATCCAAGCACAGGCTTACCTCTTGCTTCTGTTGCTTCTTCTTTGCGCGACGCTGCTCATTCTTCGTTGGCTTGCGAGCCTTCGCACCAGATTGAGGTTCGGCGATCACGCCCGGCATGGTGAAATACCTTGTCGCAACCACTCCTTCTTGTTGTGCAGGATTCCGCCTCTACTGCCACCAGTCGCTCTTTGCTGCAGCGTCTGTTGCTGTCCAGCCGTCCTCTTCCCGGTGTGATTGCGCACGGTCTACGGTGATGGGATAAGGGTCGCGATCGCCTTGGAGGATAGTTTTGATGCTTCGCACGGCTGCGTAGTCGAGTATGGGCAGCGGAAGGGTAGTGGGAGGGTGAGCTGAGGAATGATTGAAGAAGTGGTTCTGACGGTCGAAGCTTTGAACGAAGTATCTTAGTGATGCCTGAGGCATGAACTCGAGCTAGCAAAATCGAGCAATTTTAATTGCAGTCAATCGTTGTAGGTATTCCATTTGACGCACATCAGCTAGCGCGCCTACTACGCGAGCCAATCATGATGGGCAAACTTATTGATGCCTGAGGCATGAGATCGCTCTCAACTTCACTCTGGTCTTTGTCACAAGCCATTCACCTGAACCAGACTTTCGTAGCGGACAACCTGTCGATGCGCCTTCACTCGCGACGTTCAAGGCTTCACATTCACATGATGGAGGTTCCTCGCAGCCTCAGGCTGCTCTGCTTTGACCAGCACATATATGCATATGTCTTTGCTCTCTCCCTACTTACTTCTTTCACCAATCCTCAACTACTACATCGACACCACTGGACCCCTCCTCCTCCTCTGTTCGCCCACGGCAAGTGCGCTCGCAAGATCTGCCCAAGTCGAATAGGTTTCAGCTGAAAGCCCGGAGAGATAGGTTGTCGACCCTTCTCATTCGAACGACGCACGACACACTCCACGACACCCAAAAGCACCATCTCAAGCAGACTCTCGCACCGCAACTTTTCTACACAGTAGTTCCCGCGCACAGAACCAGACCAGATTGTTCCGCACCGCTATCATGGCCGGCTATAAGCGTCGCCGCGCGGAATCTGTGGACCTCGTGACAGCCGAGTCCGTCTCGGAAGCAGACGAACCTCGACACAACCAAGCCAACGAGGAGTTCGTACCGCTGGTTGTCACGGCGCCAGAGGCTGTTCAACTTGAATTGGACGTCGACAAGTTGAATAAGCGCCTGGCCGACGGGATGAACTCGTCTGGTTTCAAGGACCCAAGTACGGAGAAGATCCGTGAGCTGATCAAGGCGGCACTCTGCAAAATAGAGGTGTCAGAGGTTATGATCGGCCTTTCTGGTAACATGGGCGGAGGCAAGAGCGCCACTATGAACTCCTTCTTTGGGGTGGGAAAGATCGCGCGCGAAGGCGCAAATGGGTTCTCTTGCACATTATCCAGCAACAAGTTCTGCAACGCCAAAGATGACCAGCCACTGGAATTTCAGGCCGAAGTCTTCTTCTTCGATGGCCCACAACGTCGGGAACTTCTCGCTGGACTTCTTCAAGACTACCGTCGATTCTCGGCGTCTGACGACTCTGTGGACGCAGACGATCGTGTTGAAAGCAGCCCGGAGAGACTCATGGCAGTAGAGCAGACCCTGCTCTCTCTGCTTTGCAATCGTGCGGAATGGAGCGACCTGGAAAGCATACAGAAACTTTTGAGCGAGCCTGACAACGACGAGTCCCTTCTGTTAACACTGGAGCGACATGTCTATGACTCAATTCAAACGGCTTCCAAACAGACACAAACGGTTTTAGTTAACGCCGACAAACCGAGGCAATTGCAGACTGTTCTCGGATCGTTCGTCACCGAGGGTACCAATATAAGAAAGCCCAAGCACTCCCTGGCGCCGATGGTGTCGCTGGTCGAGTATCGCTTCAAGAACCCGATGCTCGCAACAGGCGCATCATTCATCGATACGCCCGGCGTGTCCGACCCCAATCCATTCCGTCGAAAGAGCGCAGAGATTCATGCTCCCAAAATCACTCATGCACTCATCATGGTCGACGTTTCGCGTGCTGGATCTGAGTCGGTCGTCTGGGACGAAATCATTCGGCATTCTCATCTGGGGACGGGCCGTGTCATGCTTGTCGTTACCAAAACCGATTCCTGGCAGAAAGATGGCGAGCTAGAGATGGACGATCCGCATGATGTCGACATGGCAAACACGTTGCAGTCCGAAATGGAAGACGTGAAGCAAGCCCGGGACGAATTGAAGGAGAGGCTCAAGGATTATACCGGCGCAGACCCTCCCGAAGCCGTACCAGTCGAATTGGCCGCACAAGCGAAGAAGCTGTCACTGTTTTACAAGCACAAGGAGAGACTTCTCACCCGTCACAACCTTCTCGTTCGTAACGAGCAGGTTAAGACGGCACTTACCAACAAGATGAGCCGCAAGCTGGCATCAATTGGATCCGTTCCGATCTTCATGGTGGGCAACAAAGCCTACCAGGCCTACCTGGAAGGCTTCGAAGCGGGCGATGGTCCAGCTCTCACCCTGGAGGAGACAGGCCTGCCCGAGCTCCGTCGCCATGTGGCGATGTTGCCCAATGCCCTCCGTCTGAATGCGATCGACGTCCGTCACACGAGGATCTCCCGCATGATGGCTCGAGTTAATGCGTTTGGCGATCAACAGGAAATGGCATCCAAGGGACATGTCGTTGCCCTCATCAGCGATACGGACAATATCAAGAAATCGATCGATGTGTCATTCGCTCGACTGGAGAACGAGCTGAAGCGACGCTTTCTTGATGTGTTGCGTAGACATGAACAGCCATGGCTGGATGCTGTTCAGGTCAAGGTGAAGAAGTGGCTTGCGGAGAATGGGGTCACACCATTTCTCACCCTTATGAGAGTTGGTGGGGTCCGTGGACCCGGCAGACATGGGAAGATCGATATGATTGAGGAACTCCTCCAATTGTATCGAAGGGATTTTCCCCGGGCCTGCACTGCTCCAGCCCACGATGCGATTGCGAAGTGGCAAGGGGAGACACGGGTCGAGATCGATCGACACTTTGACGACATGGTGAAGAAAGTGCAAGGTGTGTCACATCCCGAGACTCCTCTCTTCCATCAGAAACTGACTTCATTTTAGATGCCTGTAAAGGCAGGAGTGTCGATGCAAATGATTTCCTCGTGGCCGTGCAGGCGTTGAGAAATGCTTTCGAGGACAACTACAGCCTTGTGGGCGTAGCGCTCAAGAACACCATCGGGTAAACATATCACCATCAAACCGTTTTTGACCTACTAACGATTAAAAAGGACCGTCCAAACGAACACCACTGTCAAATGCGGCACCAACTACATCGCAAAAGAAATGAGGCGGATTTTCGGCGAGATTTACCTGCTGCGGAACGGGGATGATCGACCCAAGATGCAGAGGAAGCTGATGCAAATCTCCTATCCTAAGCAGCGTCCACCAGCCTTCATACAGGCGACGTCTATATCTGGACCTGGTGGTATCTGGCACGCTGTCGTCACCGCAGCAAAATCAGAAGTGGCGAAAGGAATTGGCGAGCAGAATGATGCACTCCACAGCGCCTTGGACATCTTCACCGACGCCGTCAAAGATGATTTCGAGGAGACATTTGCCGACAAGTTCAAGCCATCCGATGAGGAATTGACACTTCGCAATGCGATGAAGAAGATGTCTCTGGTCATGGAGAAAAGCGTTCGGAATGATATGGCGGGACGCGTGAAGGCGTTGAGGGCCGGAAACTTCGTTTCTGGCGAATTGCCAAAGGTTTGATCTTTGAACTTGATGCTTCGAGGAGTTCGAAAAGCTTCGCGCTGCGGGAGACGCAAAACGATTTTGATTTGATTCACGACGACGGCACACAAGCCTGTACTTTTACAAGTCACGACTAAAGCTACCAGCGAGCGCAGCAAAGGCTGCATTTCAGACTACGATACCAAACGAATGTTCATGCCATTATCGCAACTTGGTAGCATCCAGCCATCCGTGATGAACTCTCGCCCGTGTAGGTATGTTGTTGTTCCTCGTGTTTAGAATTAATGACGTGGCGGTGGACGAGCCAAAAGCCGAATTTTAAACGCGACACGCCAGATAGTCTACTTCTCACCTGCAATCACCATCGGCGTCGAGCAATTTTACGACTTCTCGCTCTCATCGCAACCTGGCATGGAACGTGTCGTGGACAGGTCGGAGCTGCTATCCGATGCCAGTCCACCCCCTCCCTCTCCGAACATCGATGAGCTCAAACACCTGGACCAGTTCGAATATGTTTCACACAAGGCCGAAACCAATGGGGATATAGCAATGGAAGATGAGGAAGAACTAGACTTCTGCCTCTTTGCGCCATCATCAACCGGTCAAGTCCAAAGCAAAGCAGCCGTCTCCAAGATCAGGCTTGCATCTCCCGATGCTTCAAATGCAACGCCGAGTTTTGTCGTTCCAAGCCGGGACGTGAGTTACTACTTTACGGATACATTGCAACCCGATGAACGACAAACCTTCGAGGTAGCCGCAGTCAGTGGGCAGGATGTCATCTCACACTCGCATTCGATATGGCCAGGATGTACGTACGAGTGGCGAGTACTACATGTCAAGCCCACCAAGAAACAGAGGCAGGCCTTGGCCCGGTGTGATGCCCTATATGCCAAGCCAGACGAGCCCTCGGAATCGGTCTCCAAACGCACGAGGCCGGGCAAGCAGTCTCGACTCAAAATTCGAGCCAAGCAAGCGGCGATCAGGGCGGAGGAGGAGGAGCGGAGGAAGGCTGCGGAGTTGAAGGAGGCTGCTGAGCGGGAGAAGCGTACGAGGAGGAATCGCGAGAAGCAGCAGAAGAAGAGGAGTCGCGAGAAGGCAAAGAAGGCGGGTACGGGCACGAGTGAGGGCAATGATGGGCAGGAGTCGCAGCCGGATTGAATGGAGAGCCATTTCTGTCTACTCTATCCTCAATTGAACTGCTGGAACCTCGCCTGCAGGACAGTCCATGCACTGGACGATCGACCACATGGCTGTTCAGGCTGTGAACTGCCTACGATGGGCCATCAACGACCGCATTCAGCCGCAGTTGTTCGTGACTCTGCACCGCCGAGCCCTTTAATTTGGCGGCCTTGCTGCAAGACCCAAAGCAAGAGTACAACGCTGCCTGATATTGTCTTCACTTGGTCAGCGGCCTCTAGACGAGGAGTGCCCCAGAACGGTCCTGGAGAGAAAGGCAACTGGAGAAGATAGCCGTCGAAGAAGAAGAAGAACAGCAGGGCTACGATGCCAGGCTCAAATAGCTGTACAGCTAAGTCATCTGCACGCTCTGTTAGCCGTACATCTCCGTCGACATGCCAGTTTCGATACCCGTACAGCTAAGTTATCTGCACGCTCTATTCGTCGTACATGTCCGTCGACAAGCCGGTCTCGGTTACCTGCACACTCTACTGGCCGTTCAACTCCGTCAACACGCCGGCCTCAAAAGCTGTACAGCTCAATGATCAGCACGACCAAGCAGCCGCACATGTCCGATGGCATGCTAGCTTGTATAGTTGTGCAAGCGACTACTCCTGCAAGAGTGCGCGAGATTCTGATTGGTCTTCATGCTTCCTACGCTAGCTCATGTCCGGAAGATCCGCGCAAGCTTTCCCATGAAATTGCCTTCGAAAGTGACAGCAAATGAAAAGTTCAAGGAGCTCAGCCTTAATGAAATGGTGTGAATGGCTCTCGACCTCGGCGCGCTATCTGCAGTCTGCGTTGTCGGGAATTTGCATGTTGACATCTTGAGATATATCCAATTGCTCAACAGTCTTTCGCTGGAATATGAGCCGGGAGGAGATACTTAATACAGATCTGCCTGAAGTAAACGCGATTTCTGTGATCTCATCTGTCTGCTGTAGTCTTCGACCAACGCCTCGCTGTAAAGCACTCTTCTGCGCATATCAGACGACTGCTCTGACGACGTCCCTAAGCTCGCATCTGCCACCAAAAGCATCGCCAGACGAGAAAGAAATTCATACTCCCACGTCCCACGTCTCACTTCGAAGCGTTCTCTTGACTCTCCTCAATCGCCTCGTCAACCCCATCCTTGACCTCCTTCGCCTTCTGCTTCGCCTCCTCGGCTTTCGCCGCCGCAAAGTCCACGATGGCTCCACTCTTCCCCATAGCATCGGTGTCGTCGTCCTGACCTTGCGGGAACCACCTGTCACCTCCCTCTCCCGCGACTTGATCCTTCACTGCTTCACCTGGCCTTTCGGCCTGCGACTCGGCCAGAATCTTGTCTTCCTTGTTATCCCGTTCAATGATGGCTGAAGACTCTGGCGAGTCGTCTCCCTGTCCGCCGTTCTTGTTCTTATTCTTGTTCTTCTTCTTCTTGGGAGAAGGAGATGGCGACGATTCAATCGCGCTTTCGTCCTTGAGCTTTTGCGCGGCGTTCTCGACTTTCTGCGCGGCGCCCTGGGCATTCTCCTTGACTTTCTGCGCGGCGTTCGGAGCTTCGTTCTCGACCTTCTGGGCAGCATTCTTCGCACCGTCCTTGGCTTTCTGGGCGGTGTTCGCAGCTTCGTTCTTCAGCTTGTTGGCCTGATCCTTCGCATCTTCCTTGAGATCACTCCCGCTGCGGCCCTTGAAAGTGCCCTCCTTGACTGCCTGAATATCCTTCTGCAACTGGTCCTTGTATTTCTTGCCGTCGAAGTTCTGAATCTTGTCCTCGGCTTTCTTGCCAGTTTGCTCGACCTTCTCCTCGGTCTTGCGCTTCGCTTCCTTGCCGGACTCCTTGGTCTGATGCGCTGCTTCTCTCACGTTCTTGGGCTTTCCCCATCCCAGGTATGAGCGGACGAAGAAGCGGCCAAAGAGGTAGGTCAAAGGAACGAGGTAGAACAAGTTCAGGTAGATGGCAAAGGCTTCGCCGTCAGTGTCGATGCAGTTGACCTTGGTGATCTCAGTGCGCCACTTCGTCTCGTAAGTGGGTTCCGTTCGCTCGTTAAACTGCTGGATCTTCTCGACGATTTGGTTGCTGAGAGTTTCGCCTTGGTTGGTGGTCACGCGCTCGGCAATGCCCTCCTCGCCAATGGCGCGCAGGAGGAGCTTCTTGGCGAGTGCGATCAAGGTGCCGGATGCCATGGGAGATTCAATGACTTTGGATGCGGTCGAGGATGCAGCGGAGGCAGCAGAGCTGACACTGGATGCAGCTGCTTTGACCACGGACAGAACTTGGTATGGTGTCTCGACTGGCACATCGTACTTGATGAATAGGTGAGCAGCTGCATAAGAAGCTCCCCAAACAAATTGAGCGATTTGCATGGTTGTCAGAGTGCGTTTGAGGACGCCAGGTACCCGGACACCAAGTGCTGAGAGGGTGAAGTAGGTGTACTGTACAACGGTCAGCATGCCATATCAGTCAATCCGTCCCACTCCCAATACATACCATCAACGAGTGGATGAACGAGTTGACAAACACGAACATCGAGATCGGAGGACTCATGTAGCGAATGCCTGCCCACATGCACATCATCGCGCCGGCATGGTGATACGTCTGCAAAGTGGCACTGCGCTTGCCCTTGGCCAGAATGATCACAGTGTCCAAAACCTCGTAAAACTTGCTGACGTAGAAGATCCAACCCCAGAAGGCCAGACCTTCATTCCACAGACGTCCGACATCAGTCGGGTCCGGGTTGCCATTGTATCCCAATTTGATAATCTCGTTCTTGACCTCCCAGATGTTGATTGTGGTGTTGTAGGTCACCGCGTCGCCCAAACCTCTTGGTCCATGAATCTTACACAACCCATCTGCGATGCCTGCGAATCCGGTGTGGTCGTTGCGATCGGGCCAGACTTGGTAGTATGCACGACACATGGCGACGAAGGTCGCGGCGGAGTAGACTGTGAGGAGCGCATTGTGGATGATGACGGAGAACTTGAAGATGGGCTCTTTGGAGATGGCCCACGGCTTGTAGGCGCGCTGTTTGTTGATAACATTGAATAAAAGCACGGAGAAGATGTAGGTGAGCGCGATCGTGATCGGAACCTCGGGGCGGAGGGCGAAGTTGTAGAGGTCCTTGTTGATGCCGAAAGGTGAACGGAACGTGCCCTCATTGACCGGAGGAGGCAGCGTTCTTGGAAGATTCGCCGGAAATGGGTTGAAGCCTCTGGGTCTGGTGAGGTAGACGTGTGGACCCGCGGTCGTGTCGCTGGTCAATCTCCAGTCCATGGTGAGGAAGTCCTGGTCAGGACCGTAGTCTATGCAAGGTACGTTGGAAGCACCCGAAGGTTTCAGATCGGTGTCGCGTGAGGCTTGACCACGCGGTGCGCGGTGCGGCTTCGGGTGTTGGAGAAGTGAAGTTCGAGTTTCGGTCGGCGGTAGAAAGAGCGAAGGAGTGTGGGAGGAAGGAGCGGATGTCTACGAAGCGTGTCGCATGCCTGTGATCTTGTCGCAAGAGAGGGAGCGGAGTGTAATCTGAGGAAACTCTGATGGCTGGTGAGGTGAATGTTTAAAAAACGAGGTCGGCAGGAAAACGAGAGCGAGGTGTGGCTGATGCGTCGCGTTTAGAGTTCGGCCTTGTTCCTTTCCTGCGACGTCATGATGGAATAATGTATGACCTTGGACGGAAGACATGGAACGAGGGCCGAGAAGAGTGTCTCCTGAACGTACAAGTAAAGCGGATCTCCTACACTAAGATAGACTCTTCTACACACATCAATCCACATTCACACAAGACCTCAATTCATCAACATGTCCGAAGGCAACAAGGCAGCAGAGCAAGTGAAAGGCGGCTTCAAATCCGTCGGGGTGCGTTCCCTTTCACATGCAGATGATCGCAGCCAAGCTGACAGTGACCACAGGACCTCGGCGAGTCCATCCGCTCCAACATCAACTCCTTCGCCGACGACCTTCTTGGCGGCAACAAGACCCATGAAAGCACTGGCTTTTCCAACGATGCCAAAGCTCTCGGCCGCGAAGTCGAGAAGGGAGCTGAGACGGCAGGACAGAAAGCCGACAACACCACGAGTGCGCCTGGAACCACGCGGATGGGCGAGGACAATTCGACGACTGCGCCTGGAACTACACGCACAACGGAGAACTGATCAAACAGTCGCTGTCAGCGGTATAGAATCATACAGCGGATGAACTACCTTTCGATCCTCAAAGATCCTTCACCGGCGCATCACCTTCTGCCGCTCCACTTCCATATTTCCTCACAGCCTCCTTCGCCGCTCCCTTGTCCTTCTCAAAGTACTTGACCTCCTCCGAATCCATGTGCTTCATGACATTATCCGCCTGCCACTTCTTGAAGCTGAAACCCACACCCTCGTGCGAGTAGTCCTTGTCGTTCGCCTGATCCTTGTGGTACTTGACCTGGATAAAGTCCGAGTCGACAGTGTCCGGATCCAAGCTCAGACTGACCAGTGCGTTGATGGTAGCCGTCTTGGGGATGAGCTTGAAAGTCCAGGATTGCTCGTTCTTGAATTGGATGAGGTTGGGCTCATTGACAACAATCTCGTAGCCTTCGTTCTTGCTGGCTTTGAAGAGTTTGGGGAGCGCGAACCATTGGCCTGCCATCTTGTAGCGGTCGTTTGCGTATACGAACTGTTTTGAGGTCAGAGGTAGAGCACAAATAGGTAAGCGGTAGGCGAGAGTACCTGATCATCGTAGACGCAGTCGGCAGTGTAGCGCTCCACGCGCTTGATAGTTGGCTCACATGAGTAGAGGGCGATGATGTCGTCAATGAGTGCCTGACGGGCGGGAGTGAGCTTGATCGACTTGGATGGGTCCGGGTGCCAGTCTTCGGTGGAAGACGTCTGGCGGACTTCATGTTGTTCGCCTGGTGCTGAGGACATGTTGGCGGTTGTTCTGAAGGTGGCGGTTTGCAGAAATTGGTTTGCGAGGCGTTTGTGGACGAGAGGTCTGCAAGTAAGTGGTTTGTGTAGTATGAAAGGAGATCTGAACATTTGTTGGTGTGGGTTGTCAAGACAAAGAGGTTGCATCGAGGAGGAAGGGTGTTAAGAGAATCTCGGCTACTTCACTGACGACACAGGTACGACTGCATTCTTGTTCGCACAGTCGTGACGCGTGGATTTGGAGTGGTGTGTCTGCTGGAGATGGAAGACGTGTTCCGCGATCATTACTGCAGGAACGCAGGATGCAGCATGTTGTGGGCGTGAGATCAATATGACGAGCTCATCCGGAGGGAAGTGCTTCGGATGGCTGTCTCACTTTCAGACCGGCCGAGTTGACCAGCATTGGCAGGGTCTGAGCGTGAGACGTGGAGTCCGCTCCCACTTCGTCCTTCTTCACAACCTATTCCACGAGGACCACGATACTGTCAAATGAATGTCGCAATCAATGCTTGGACTGGATTGATCGCGTCAGCCTTCCTTTGAACACGAGGACGCTTCTGCAGAAAATGCGGCCAAAGTGCTAGATTCACCAGAGCAAAGTGCAAAACCTGTAAGGCTGCTGCGACACGCTTGAGTGAATTACTCCCAAGAAGCAGGTGCAGCCTGTGCGTCTCTTCTCATTTGGCCTCTCGGATCGAGCAAACATTCAGCAACATCCATGCCGAGTTTCGCCGCCTGATTCGCGGAGACACTTTCATGCTCTTCTCACCTCGTCACTTCATCACAGCCAAGAACATCGGCGCATCGAAGTCGTGATAACTTCACTTGCGCAACCTTTTCCAGAGTCAGGAAGCTGTGGCAAAAGATCTGAGATCCAAGCACTTGATCCAACATGGCGACAGCAGCTACCCAAAAGCGCTGGCTCACCGCCAACAAGAGCAAGCTTCACAACAAGAACCTCGACTATTCCGTGCGACCGTCTTACCATCTCTCAACCACCAGCAGAGCCTAACAACCTCCCAGATCATCCTCCGCAAAGACGATGCATGGGATCAACTCGACGCACCCACCCGCCAGCGACTCTACGACCTCCTGCCTCCCAGACCAGACGGAGAGCCCCACGACATCAATGTCAACCCTCTCAAGTGTCCGCATGAGAAGTACATTCGACGCGCCATCAAGTCCTGGCAGGAGGACCTGATCGATGGGAAGGAAGCAAAGGCGTGGCGTGAGTCGGCCATTCAGGCGGGGAAGGATCGTGATGCGGGGCTCTGGGATGAGTTTCGGGAGGCTGAGAGGGAGAAGTATTGGGGTGCGAGAGAGGACGAGCCAGGGAACGGAGTGGTGGATGGCGAGGATGAGCTGATGGGGGATGGGAAAGGGGAGCGTGGTTAGGGTTGAGCTTGTGTGGTGCTGCTTAGGGTTATAATGGTGATGGGAAGTTTGAGTACGGTGTCTCCACGGGCAGGCAGGTTGAAATGGAGGTTACAGCAAATGAGTACGCTAAGACTACAGAAGATGTCTTCAAGGAGTGCGAATGCATCGCATGGCAGTGTGTTGCAGAAGTGGTGTTTCGAACATTTGACACGGTCGAATTTGCGAATTTACAACGTCGACTTCAAACATCGTTCTTGCACATTCAACTCATCCATTTTCGCAACATGGCCCCCTCTTCTCTCCAACATCGCCGCACACACAATCTTCTACTGATATCGAAACTCCTTAACCAACGCGATGCAGCCTCTCCTTTCACACTTGTGCTCGACAGCTTGGAGCAATCGGGCAAACCACTACTGGCGGAGTTCATGAAGCGAGCAAAAGTATATTCTTCAACCGCAAGCGGACACGTCAGTTGCTAACCAATTTTCAGTCGTCAAATACGAAAGTAATACTAGTCTCATGGGAAACACTACGAAAGCCTCGCGATGCCGATGTGGTTGTGAGAGCCTGGAAGCAGAGTTTGCGAGAATGGCAGAATGAGATCGCAAGTCATCTCAAAGCGGACCCCGAGCAGAGTATGATGCCCAAAGTCACAAGCAAAACAGAGGAGCTGACATGCTTGACAGAGAAACTCATCGTCTTTGATAGCCTGAACACATTGGCCGCTTCAGAAAGCTCTCATCTTCCGGCTCTACTATCATCTTTCATTGGTCCATCAAGCTCAATACTGGCACAGTACCATACCGATGTGCCTGAGTCACTACACTCCGGAGTTCGCAACGCATATGGACCATCCGCTCTGACGCTGCTGAGATACCTGGCGACTACAATCTTCACAACGCACTCGATACATCACGTCTTGGCAAGAAAAGCCGCCCGAGAACGAAGTCATGCAGAGCCAGTTTTCGGACTCGAGCAAGGCGTCGAAGGAGTCTTGCAGGGACTGGGAGCGAATGGTATAGACGGACTGGTACTGGAGATGGAGCACAGACGTAAGAGTGGGCGCGGTGTACGGGAGTGGTACTTCCTACCGCTTCGGGTGCAAGCTGCATCTTCCACGTCTACGACCCGGCCAAAGGAGATTGTGACTCTGCTTGAGAATCATGCGGAGTACAAGTCACCTGAAGAGACAGATCATGGTACTGCGAACACGGCTGGCGAGGCAGACACGACATTCGAAATTGGTCTTACGGAGAAGCAAAGGCGGGATCGAGAGGGAGTTGTTCTGCCGTACTTTGACGCACAGAAAGGTGGTGGGGATGGTGGGAGGATTCTGTATGATATTGGGTCGGAGGATGATTGGGACGAGGACGAGGACGAGATATGATTGAATTGTCTCTGTCCAAAATGTTTGATGCTGCCTCCTCTGTTCGTGTAAATGTATGCATCGAAGAAGTGATGCCTCAGGCCGGACTTGGTGACTGCCTTTCTTCGAACTTATTGAGCTTCTACCATAATCTCACGCGACACTTTCCTTCACCACCAACGCAGACCTCAGGATGGACCGCAACTACAGGCGAGACGATCGACGGGACGACCGACGACCGAGAGAAGACACTAGAAATCACAAGCCGAGATTCGGTAGGAAGCGTCTTTGTCGCAAACCACAATTGTCGCATAAGCTAACATTTCTAACCAGAGCAAAACCGATCACGATCACCCGCCCGACACGATCGCCGCGACGACCGAAGACGGTCACCACCTGCACGAGGCCCGCCACCGCCACGAGGACCTGGAGGACCACCACAACGCTCAGACCAAGGCCGCGAGCCGCCCCGTAGACTGTCCGCAGCAGGCGGCGCACCACCACGAGGACCAGGTTTCAAGGGACCTCCGCGAGAGCCCTTTGATGGCAGACAGAATACTGCAGCCCCGAGGAGAGGTCCACGCGAGATCAAAGACGAGGATACGAAGATGGACGGACCTTTCGAGGATGAAGACTCAGAAGCGGAGATGGCACGAGTGATGGGATTCAAAGCCTTCCGCACCACGCAGAATACGAAAGTGCCCGGGAATGACAAGAACTACGGCGTGCACAAGAACAAGAAGGCCGAGTACCGCCAGTACATGAACAGAGTGGGTGGGTTCAATAGGCCGCTCGATGCGCTGCCTTGAGGTGGATTGCAATGTGGAGGAGTTTCGCTTTGATCGCGGATTCGAGCGCACAACATCATCCTGGAGTATATTACTGCTTGGGCATATCTGAGACAGCAACCACGGCCAGAGCTCTACATGTCAGAGCCACCACATGCATATGGGGCCAGATCTCTACTCGCTGGCAAGACCGCTGCTGGACCTGCCACACATGTATAAAGCGGGCTCGTGCGGCAATCTCGCGTGGCTACGTGGCTTGCAGACCAGGCCGCCAAACCACATCAAGGACATGCGCATTCGTTTCGAAAGGAGTTTCAGCCGACAAGCGACCCAATCTGCATCTCTTGGCGCTGATACGCACCACCACAACTGGAGATGGATTGAATCGCTGCAATATCAGCTGGGTCCGTGTGGGAGGTAATGTGGTGCATGAGAGAGTCTTGAGCGTATCGCCGTCGCTGTCTGGCCGGCACGCTGCATGCTCCCTAAGCGAATGGTCTGTTCTTGCGGAACGTCTCCATCTTGCACCACGGCTATGTCTGCCTCGCTGCATGAACCGCCATCTCTGGAAATCGGATGATGTCCAATATCAACCTGCCGCCGAAAAGTCGTATAGACGACACACCATCGTTTCGACGCCGTGATGCCTTCTTTCCTCGAGAAGGTATATCTAGATCTTCCCGCTCGCAGGTAAATCACAAAAATGATTCCAAGCAGCTCTTGAGCACAGTCTCACTCGTTCCATCCCCGTTCTCAAGCGAGCGCCACCTTCTCTCACTCTTTCGTTCTGTTCCTCACCCGAGGCCACCATCACTCCATCCCTCAACATGCGTTCCTTTACCAACATCGCTGCCATCGCAGCCTTCGCAGCCCTCCCTCTCGTCTCAGCTCACGGCTACATCGAGTCCGTCGCCGTCAACGGAAAGTCCTACGTCGGAACCTCTCCTGAATGGTTCTACCAGCAGAGCAAACCGGACCGAGCTGGCTGGTACGCCAAGAACCAGGACAATGGATTCGTCTCGCCCAGCGCGTACACCAATGCAGACATCGTCTGTCACAAGAGCGCGACCGTTGGTGGAACTCCCGTTCCTGTCAGTGCTGGTGGGAAGATGGATATCAAATGGGTGCGTCGTGCAATACTGCCTTTCTGCAACGAATGCTGATGTATGCCGCAGAACACCTGGCCAGACAGTCATCACGGTCCCGTCATCACCTACATGGCTGCCGTTGGCGGCGACTTTCCCTCAGTCGACAAGACCAAATTGCAGTGGTTCAAAGTCAAGGAAGGCGGCCTCGTCAGCGGCTCCAACCCTGGCACTTGGGTCACTGACCAGCTCCTCGCCAACAACTTGGTCGACTCAGTCACGGTTCCATCGACCCTCAAAGCGGGCAACTACGTCGTCCGCCACGAGATCATCGCTCTTCACTCTGCTGGCCAGCAAGACGGTGCTCAGAACTATCCTCAATGTAAATCATCCTTCCTGTTCCCAAATACCCGAAACATGATCTGACTTGCAACACAGGCTTCAACGTCAAAGTCTCCGGCTCCGGCACCGTGGACCCCTGCAATGGTGGCGGCGCGTCATGCGCAGTCGGCACAGCGCTGTACAAAGCCAACGACCCGAGCATCCTCATCAATATCTACCAGACACTCTCGAGCTACAAGATCCCGGGTCCGGCTCTCTACAAGGCTGCAGGCGGCAAGACCAATACCCGTCAAATCGTTAGCGGTGGTGATGGTGGGAATGGCACGGCGCCTGGTGGTGGCGACGGGTCTGTACCGCCTTTCCCTCCGATGATGCCTAGCAGCACCGATGCTGGTGAGGTCCCGTTGCCGACTGTCGCTCCGACCATGCCAGGTGGTACCGACGTTCCTGTTCCGACTATGCCAGGCGGTACTGATGTCCCTGCTCCGACCATGCCAGGCGGCGTTCTTCCCACCGGAGGACCATTACCCGGCTTTCCTCCCACCATGCCCACTGGCGGTCCATTTCCCTTCCCACCTCCAGGCACAGGCGGCGCACCCATTCCAACCGGCGCTCCTTTCCCTGGACTCCCGATTTGGACGTGGAAGCCGAAACATGTCGCTGTTCCGTTCACGGCCTAGATGGCTGTGAGAGCCGACGAGGAGAGAGGTGCAGGAAGTGGAGAGTGCGTGGAATGTTGCTGGCCGACATGGGTGAATAACAGGACTGTGTCTGTCGTTACAATGGTATCGTAGAGTATCACACAAAACGCAAGGAGTATCAGGAACTGAATTGTTGACGTGAGGCCAGCGGTGCATGTTCGATGAGTTCACGTTCCAACCATGTGGCCCCGCTAGGATATGACCGCTCACACTTCGGTGGTTGTAAAAGAATAGCCAGCCGCCTCCGAACCTTGCCTAGGATTACTCCCCATGTTGACCAGGAGGTGAACCAAGCACGAGGAATCCCCGAGCCGGCAGATTGTTCACGAGGCAGATACACGAACCCGATATCAAGGTAAGAAGACATCAGGTCACTGCCATCTCCTTCTCCTCCTCGCTCATACTCCGATCTCCTCTTCCTGTCCTCCCATCGAAAGAACCTAACCATGAGATCCCCCACATCCACATCCACATCCACCCTCCTCACTCTCACCCTCGCCCTCGCAATCACCCTCGTCCGCAGTGAGGAATTGGAGGAGTCCAAGTACAGCGACCGTCCAGCGTGCGTGAAACCGGAAGGAGGTAATGAACACCCGACCGCTCCAATGCCTGATGCCTGACCGAGACCATTCTCTCTTCCAGAAAATCACTGATATCCTCCCACGAAACGAAACAGGATTCTGTCGCTGGACCCGCTGCTGCGGTCCGTTTTGAATGCGTGGATGCGTTTTGTCGGTGTACGTACACCCTTGGCTCCTACTTCCCTCACTCCCTTTGAGGCTTTCGCCGGCTCGCTACACGGGTCCGTCTATCTGTACTAACCCTCGCCCCGTGGAACAGGGCGCTGCGAAGGCCGCCATAACGGATGGTGGTGTCCGCCGCCTTCGTACTGCACTTATACGGAGGATCCGAACATTAATAAATGCGTGACGTGAGTTGGACCTGGGATTCGATGGACGGACTCGATGTGACTGATGCGATGGCGCCATGCTGTAGGGACAACGGAGGCATTCCCCCGAAGGCGAGGAGGAAGTTCCGTCGCGATGTGGCAGGGGCGATTTGAGAAGAGTGTGGCGGTCCACTCGGACTACCACGGGACATATTAATGGAGGATGCCTTGCTGGAGAGCGCATGCTTATAAGTCGCAGCGAAGAAGCGGGATGTAGATGCTTGCTTGCCTGGGATCAAGGGCGTCAGGTGTCCAGACCGTGATCAGACCAGGATGTGGAACCGTTGACCGCCCAAGTGCTATTTGGTGCGTGACCATTCGTTAAACGGTGCGTGGGGGCGGTCACGTGCGCGGGAATCGCGTCCACGCGTGTCGCGTTCCTTACCTGTTTTTGCAGTGATAATAGACTGTTTTTGATCGCCCTCCCGTGCCCTCGTCGTCGCCGTAGTATACTATGCTCCTGTTGTTTCCGCTGTATCCGCCGCTACTGCTAGCTCTACCGCTATAGCTGCTACTGCGGCGCCGCCGTCCACCTACGAACGCGCGTTTCTTAATAAAGATAATAAGGATAAGGACGATGGTAACATGCCGTAGGACGAGTTCGATAGACTAGAGCTATAGGAGAAGGAAGAGGTGTTAAAGGAGCGTAAGGAGCGTAAGGAACGAAGGCGTTTAAGGGGATTCTACAACGCTCTTAGTTAGCCGGATAACAATAGAGCGGTAGATAATACTACCGGCGCGGCGGTCGGTAGTGTTGTTAAAGGCGCGGCGGTCGGTGGTGTTGTTAAAGGCGCGGCGGTCGGTAGTATTTAAGGAAGAAGTAATAGATTAGCCGGCGCGGCGATTTATATTAATAAGAGCGCCTTCTTATACGGCGGCCACCGTTACCGCTCTTACTTCGATGTTGTTGCTCCGCCGGTCGTTAAAGGACTAAGATTTCTATTAAAAGAAGCTACTAAGGCATAGCTCTATTAGCATAGCAAGGAGACTAGCTAGGAGCCTATCTATAGTAGCGGTCTATGCCTAAAGAAGGGTGTTGTTATTACTTAGCGGTTTATCTGTGCGAAGGGGAAGGATAACTATAATATAGTTAAAAGAAGGAAGGGATTAGATGCCCGTAGAGTCGCTATTGTACGCAGGAACACCTCCTCGAAGAAGAGCGGCTACACTATGTCGGTAACGGTAGCAATAGTAGACGAGTCGTCGTAGAAGATATCCCTTAGAAAGAAGCCTTGCTACAACTACCCCCCTAGTAAGGCTATTAGACTACTATTACACCGCCGTCGTTCTTGTAGACCTAAGATACTTAAGTTTCTTCGCACTGCTCGTAAGGCTAGTATTACTACGAAGGAACTAAGATACTAGTATAAGAAGAAGTTTAACACTAGCGACGAGAAGGACACGCCGCCGCTCTTAAAGGACATATATAACGCATAGTATACCATTCGCCTTAAACAACTAGATAGCCTTACGCCGGTTAAGAGGGTGTTAAAGACGCTTGTTTGTTTGTTTGTTTGTTTGTTTGTTCCATTTACGTCCTGTAGGAGTCTATGACTATGTAGGACGGCTGTCTCGCGACAGCAGTCTATCTATGTACAATCGTTGTTCTCTCGTATCTCTTGACCTTAGGGAAAGACCCGTGCCTAGGATAGTAGCCAGCTAGTATCGAAGGACTTTAAAGAAAGACAAATAAGGAAAAGTAAAAGGAGTGTAGGCTAGACGGTCTCGTCTTCGCCTCTTGCTAGGTGCCAGGACCTAGAAGCAATCTTTGTGTCCGAGAGAAAGGTAGTAAGGTGTTTCCGGAGTTCCTTATCTTCTACTATTTCTAGTAGAGATTGTGCTTGTCGTAGCGGTAGTGGCCTAAATGCATCGTAGATAGGGCAGCTACATACGAGGTGTTCTGCTGTTTCTCGTCGTCCGCAAGGGCAGTCTGGCGTCGTTACGTGTCCAAAGCGATAGAGATAGGACTTTAGGTATCCGTGTCCTAATAGGATAGTATAGAAGGCACTAGTTAAAGCGCGTCTTCCTCCTATTCTGTGTTTTCCTGGCGAGCTCCATGGAAATCGACTAAGGTAGCTATTTGTATTCCTAGGTACCTTATTAATCTCCCGTTGTCTTGCTATTTCGTATCGGGTTTTCTAGACGCTAAAGAGATCGTCTTTTGCGTAGTTAGCCCTCTCGTGTTCTACGAAATGCTTGTATTGTCGGAGTCGATAACAGAGTAGTTATATCTGTGTTCTCTGTCGTTTTTGCGGGAGTATCTCTCTCGAGTCCTCGTGTTGGACTTCTCGCGTATCCGAAGGCGCGCTTTGGATAGCGAGTCTTACGGGGTGGTTTTCGGGTAGCTTTGCTGCGCGTAGAGAGTATAAAATTGACTGCCTCTCTAGGCGTAGATCCGGGGGGAAGAGATTTGACTCTACTTCGGACGGGACGTTTGGGGCGGTACGGAAAACGCCTAGGATCTTTCTACAAGCTTTACTTTGTAGAGATACTAGAGGTTTTATGCTCTTTTTCGACCGCTACCAAACCGGGGCCCCGTAGTCTGCTATTGTAGTAACGCAGGCTAGGTAGATCTTTCTTAACGATATAGAAGATAGACCGCGTTCGGTATTTGCTAGTCTTTCTAATCGATAGAATGCTGCTTGTGCTTGTGCCGATCTTATTGCAATGTGCTCCTTAAAGGTAAGACCGGCGTCTAGCCAAATCCTAAGCTACTTTATCGCTTTCTTTGCCGGGCGAACAATATCGCCGTTTGGAAGAATTACCGGGTAATCGGACCCTTTCCCTTTCGAGAAGTGTACTAGGTCTGTCTTTGCTAGGTCGAAAGCAATCGAGTTCTTCTTTCCTAGGTCTATTAGCCTTCTTGCCTCACGTTCTAGTACCTTAGAGTTCTTCTTAAGGGACGTAGACGAGGTAGATAGTCTAATGTCGTCGACGTAGGAACTAGGAGTAACTCCTTGTAGCGAGAAGAATATGTCGCGCGTATAGATAAGAAAGAGGATAGGAGACATCGGGCTGCCTTGCGGAACGCCGATCTCTACGTCCTGGAATTCCTGTATCTGTCCGTCGAATGCTATTCGTAGGCGTCTATTGCTTATAAACGACTGAACCCAACGTATAAGGCTATGCGGAAGCCTTAACTGGATCATTATTCTTAATAGTCGGTTCTTTGCAACGTGGTCGTATGCTCCTCTTACGTCGAGGAAGATAACCGAAGTCTTCTTTTTCTTTCTTCGATTCTCCTCGATTTCGTTCGTTAAGAGAAGCACCGTATTAATAGCCGATTTCTTCTTTCGCCCTCCTAACTGCGAGTCGTGTAGAAGGGGCTTCGTCTCTGCGATAATCCCTAGGCGTTTCGCGAGTATTCTCTCACTAATCTTACCGAGGCAGTTTAGGAGAGAGATAACTCGGTAGGCCTTAGGGACCGAATAGTCTAGTTTTCCCGGCTTTGCTAGAACTGCGCCTGTCGCAACTTTCCAGCATCGGGGGTGGTGTCCTTCGTCGAGTAGCCTCCTATATATACGTAGAAAGGTAATAGGAATAGCGCCGTACGCTTTACTAATAATAGCTTGCGTAATACCGTCTGGGCCCGGCGTTTTTCCTTTTACTATCTTCGTACTACAGGCGGCAGCGAGTTCCTCTTCGGTTAGCGTAGTCCAGCCCCAATCCCCGGCTGTATACGCTTCCTAACGGCTAGGTAGAGGTTCCTCGGCAGGAGGGCGCGGAAATAAGGCTTCGGAGAAGGCCTTACATTTCCCCTCGAAAGAATCTTTGTTGTTTATCGTAGGTATCTGTCTTCGGCTGCTATTCCTAGTATAGGACATAGCTTTAAAGATAGATTTCGAGTCTTCTTTTTCGAGGAAAGCGTTCTAGTGGTTCTTCTTAGCTGTTTTAATAGCTTGGAAGTACTCGTTTCTCGCTTTCGTATACGCCTCTTTCTCGTCTAGCGTCGGCATGCGTCCGCAGGTAAAGGTCTGTCTATATGTTCTAGACATTGTGCGGCGTAGCGTGCGTAGCTCTCTGTTCCACCAAGGTTTTGCGCAGGCGTGTACTACTTTCTCTGGGATTGCTCCCCGCATCGATTCGGTAATACACGAGGTAAAGGAGTCTGCGATGTCGTCGAGGGAGTTCGTATAGTCAATAGACGTCGCCTTGCTTATTAGGAGATCTGTAAACAGTTCCCAATCCGCGGAAGCTATATCTAGAACTACTTTCTTCTGTTAGGCTCGATCTTGCGCGCCAATAAGGTCTATAGATATAGCCTTATGATCTGAGCCTGTCGGAATCGTTCTCCAGTCGATTTCTTTCGTAGATAAGGATCCTCTTGTAAACGTCAGGTCTAGGACCGACTCTGCGTCTAGGTGCGGCCTATAGAAGGTCCCGACACCTATCGTATTACGTAGAGTAAAGCCCTGGTCTTCTATCCACTCTATAAATTCGCGGGCACTAGTAGTATCCTTTCCCCTCGGATCCTAGGACGGGTGTCTAAGGTTAAAGTCTCCTACTAGTAGAGTGTTTGGAAGGAACGTGTTGCGTAGAGAGTAGAGGCTTCTCTCTGTTGTTCGTCGGTTTTGCGGGTTCTCGGTATCTCGAAGGTCTTTCTCGTTGTAGAGATTAACTATCTGGATCTTGTTGCCCCTCTTGTCTGAAATAACAAAGGAAAGTATGTCGCTGTCGTCTAATAAAATAGGAGAGATATTGACGTTGAGTCTTGTGCTAATATATAGCATTGTCCTTGGCCGGATCGTGGAATCCGTAGTCGTTGGGAATAGCTGGTTGTACTCCCGGTGTGCGATAGATCTTGTCTCTTTGTAGCCTGTTATCGGGTCTTCTATAGTCCACGGTTCCTGGACTAGTAGAAGGTCGGCTTTCTGCTTAACCGCGACGTCTAAGGTCGACTCTGTAGCCTCGATAGATCAGTTAAGATTGACGTGGAAAATCCGTAGAGAGTGTTCTAACATGTAGAACGTTCTAGGGGCCTCCCTTTCTGTTGTATACGATCCTTCGCCTTTTCGACTCTTAGGCTGTCCGCGCCTACGTATAGACGGTTTTGAATAGCCCTTTTTGCCTCCTCCTCGGTAGCAAAACCTACTAGAACTGTCGCCCCAGTAAGAGTCCTTCTTCTCTCTTCGTTCGTTAGCCAAATCGGGGTGCCTGCGAGTTTAAGACCTCTATTAAAGGTCTTAATTTCTCGTTGAATGTCCTGTAGGCCCGTTGGCGTGTTGAAGTTCGCGGTCGAGACGCCGTGGACTACGACCTTGTGCCAGAGAGAGTCCTCTATTACCCGTGCCTCGCCTACGATATCGGTAACCTTAGTAAGGCTATCGATCGTTCGTTGGCGGGCTTTCTCTGTTGCAAAGTTTAGGACAATGTTGCCCCGAAACGATTTCTTTATCGCAAGGATAGCTAGCTCTTGGTCTTCGCCTTTAAGAGCGTCGTTGATTTTGTCTCGGGTTGCGATCTGGTCGAGTTCCTTCTCTTTATCCTTTGGTACAAGGATAAGAGGCATCGGTTCTGCTTGTTCTTTCGGCTTGCTAGCCCTCCGGGAGACGGTCGTCCACTGTTGTTGTTGTTGTTGTTGTTGTTGTTGTTGTGTTGTCTTTGTTGTCGAGGAGGTAGAGGTAGAGGTAGCGGATCCGCTGTCTCCCTTAACAACGTCTGCAAAAGTAGGCTTCTTCGCCTGTGCTGCTAGTTTCTTTGTTGTCGTTTCTAGGTTCGAGACTTGCTTTGCGAGGATTTGGGACGTTGTCCTAAAGTCTGTACGCTCGGTAAAGTGCCGAAAGACTTCGAGAAGGTCGAGAACCCGGGTTTGTTCTCCTGGAAACCCGACTAGATCCCCCGCCGCTTCGACTAGTAGCTGTCGGGCTTGTAGGATCTTCTCGTTCGCGGGCGTGTAAGAGAGTGTTTGTTTCTTTCCGAGAGAAGGGCTGCGAGTCGGGGAGATACTGAATTCGAAGGGGTTTTGCCTTTTCCTGGGTATGAAAGGAATGCCGGTTCTTTTTAGTAGTTCCTCCGGCAACGGCAGGGGTTTGAGAGACTTAAACGTAACTTCCTCGTCCCCTCTAGCCGTAGCTTTTGGAGTCTGAGGGGCTGAGCTTGCGTCTGTTATTTCCATTTCCGTCTCGGTAGACATTGTCTTGTTGTCGTTGTTTGTTGTTTAAAAAGAGGCTTAGCAGTCTTACGCCGAGAGGGCTGCTTGTTCGTCTCTATTTCCAATCGCGTTCGGGTCCTAGCCTACTTGCGACACTAGGGCACTCTTCTCCCTACTATACAATAGTATAGGAGAAGGTATACTTCAAAGAGGAGAGAAGAGATATATAAATATACCTCTGCTTCTAGGAAGTACTCTGGCCTGCAGCAACGTGCGTCTTTATAGCAGGCTTTAGAGGCGTTCTGCGGGTAGCCGTAGCAGGTTCGGGACAACCTTTGTCTCTAGGGAAAGGTAGGCCTATACTCTATACAGAGTATCTAGCTATACAGCTAGTACTACTACTCTAATCCCTAGAGGTGCAAATTCGTCCTTACTAAACTACACTGCTCCTTTAGCTTCCTCTCTCAGCGGCGTAGGACAACAGGTAACTCTAGTGTAGAGAGAACTGAGTGTATGTGTATGTGTATGTTTGTGTATCCTGGGAACACTGCTCTTGTTTGGCCTTTGGCTCTTTCAAAATTCGACCAAATCAGGCGTTTGATAGCTGGAATAAAAGCTCTCGTTAAGGGCTTTCAAACGGGCTACACGGCGTCCGAATCGGCGGCGTATTGGTTGTGTTGTGGTGTGTTGAAGTGTTGTGGTACAGGTTGTGAACCTTTCTTGTGCAATGCCCTAAATAGGGAATATTTCGAGTGTGGGGGAGGTAAGGTCGGAATAAGGTTTCGGAGGTGGGGGCCAAATCCCGGAGTTCAAATTTTTTCTGCACCCCAAAGGGGGCAACAAGGTGAATCTTTGAACTCCAGTAGCGGCGTGGGTTTTGAGGGCAGCAGGGTGAATGCGGGTTCGTTGGAACGGCCTTGATAAGGGCTTTCGAATGGTGCGTGTTTGGTGATGATCGGGTCAATATTGGGTGTGCAATGGAAGTGCGGATGTCGATGTTAAAGACGCTTAACGATAAGGGCTACTAGCATAGTAAACCTTTAAAGGATTAAGCTAATAACCTCCGAGG
Organism: Zymoseptoria tritici IPO323; assembly: GCF_000219625.1. Lineage (NCBI taxonomy): Eukaryota > Fungi > Ascomycota > Dothideomycetes > Mycosphaerellales > Mycosphaerellaceae > Zymoseptoria > Zymoseptoria tritici. Next base: position 3,699,074 of record NC_018217.1, on the reverse strand, counting down.
ATTAGCATAGTGCAATCTAGAGCTGTTGCAGGTCTTTAAGGACAACAGCGACGTATAGCTCGTCGATTGTACGTATAAAACTAACTAGTATAGCATCCCCCTTATAGTAGTAGTAATTCGCATACGCACCGGCATCTATACACCTGTGCTCTACATCCTTATGCTGGACGAGACTAAGGGTAGCTTTATATAGGCATAGCAGCAGATTAAATAGTGTCTAGACGAGCATAGCATCGACGAGCCCTCGTATATAATACACGACCGTAACCGGCAGATGTAGAAGTTATTTAAAGCGGTGTTTCTACGAGTACTATACCGGCTCTACATATAGCATATAAACGTTGCTGTTAAGAGCAACGCCGACAGCAAGTTCTTAATAAATGTTGTGCCTCTAGCGCCTAGCAGTAGCGATAAACCTACTGCCGTCCGCAAGAAGGTTACTAAGGAATAGCTTAAAGGATACAGAGCTTGCCTTAATACTACAATACCGGACGACTTCGAATTATAGTACAACGTTTATAGGGCTGGCGCTAAGAAGCCCCTTGTAGATTCCTTTACGGATAAGGAAACACTACTAACACCGGAAGAGAAGGAGTTATAGCTCTACCTCTGCAACGTCTACCTTCCGAAGTAATAGTAGAATAAAGAGAAGAAGTTCTGTATAAAGGCGTAGACTAAGGGCATCTGTAGTTACAGCATTATAATAACATTACTATATAAAGGTATATACGGAGGTCTGAAGGCATAGCTTAAGTCTGCACGTAAGGATATCTTTAGCCTCTTTAACTCTATAGAGCCCTATTACGAACACCTTGTCGACAGATACAAGGCGTTACTTACGAAGTGCAAGGGGCGTGTATCTAGTGCGTTTAGAGGCAAGCCCTTCTAGAGCAAGGTCGTAAACGTAGTACATAAGGATACATTAAAGATAACTAACGAGCAGATTATAAAGTAGAAGCAGCACTAGAAGATAGACGAGCCGCCGGCGTACACTAACACCTTTATAGCTAAGACTAGCACACTATGTTTATACCGCCTTAGTCTATACCTCGAGGGCTTCTTCGCTAGTAGCTAACTACTTACGCTTACGTATAAGGAGTTTAAGAAGGCGTAGATCTTTCTAGGTAGCCGACTGCCTCCTAAAGCGACAGCGGCGACGACGACAGTGTATAACCCCCTTATGCGTACTAACAAGCGCAAAGCGGACTAGATGTAACATAGCCCTAACAGCAATAGACGTAAAGCTACTAGACCGGAGCGACTCTTACAACAGACTAAGGAAGCGGCTATAGCACGCCGCCGCAATAAAGAGCCTAGCAATCCCTTATTACGACTGCTACTACCGCTAACGCTATTATAGCGACTCGGTTGTAGATGTAATAGCAAAGGTAGCTGCAATCCGCAGAAGCGCGTGTACAGCTGTATAAAGGCTAGCAAGTAATACACAGAGCACTGCTATAGTAATAGACTATATAGCAACAAGCTAGCGGCGGTGTTAAACGAGGATCTTATTACTAAACGAGTGGCAGCGACGGTAAGGTCTTAACTCGCCGCAGGGCTTATAGCACCGCCGCTAACGCAGCTATATCCTTACCGCTATAGCTATAGCTATAGCTAACAACACTACTACTATTAGAGCTAGCAGTAGGTGCCGCCGCCGTCCGGTTAACAGCTCTACTACTACTAGCTCTAACAATATAGGACTTAGTAATACAATCCTTACTAATATCCGCAGTAGAACGCGCCTTAACAGCCTAGTTAACAGGAGCTACCGGATCGATAGCTATAGCGTTTACTACAGCCGCGAGCTTTTTAGCGTATGCACTACCTTAATTATGACCTCCTTAGTTATTAAAACTAAAGGAGTTTCTCGCGCTCTTATTAGCCTACCGGATTTTACTAAATATACCGGCAATCGACTTATCTTACTATAAGAGTAGTCGTTTGCGCGAGTAAGAGATATACGCCGGCGTTCTGAAGAGTTTCTAGCATAGAATTTCCTTCTACTACCTCTACTACTACTAACATACTATATATATACATGTTAATTACACGAGCTTGCTCGCATAATACTCCCTTGCAACCTCCCTAATGTTTTAATGCGATTACTAAAGTAGTTGTAGTGTTATCGCCGTCGAGGGCAAAGTAAGGATCAAGTTGAAATCCTAACGTTATTAGACCCCCACGCACCGTTTAACGAATGGTCACGCACCAAATAGCGTCTGGGCTGCGAGATGCTTATACCTTACGATCCCCATGTCCTAACCCCCATGCGTCAACAATCCTATCGATAGACGGCAAATATCACCTGGTCTCTTTCCTCCTCCTCATTCTTCTTCCCGGTCCCACCGACTCACATTTCCAGCATCTTCACATAACAACACCCACCCGGCCCTCACCCCCCCACCTACCAAGAAAATGAAACTCCACACATCCGCCCTCCTCGCCACCGCTCTCGCGACCACCCTCGTCAGCAGCGCCGAGGACCGAACAATCGTCCACTCTCCCGTAAATTGCGTCAAACGCGACGGAGGTAGGTAGAACTACGCCACAGAGATCCGAGATATCGCCCTCTTCCACCACCTCGCCATGCAAGAAAATCTTTCCCCACCGCAAAAATAAAAAATACACGACGACGGACGGACTGACGGACTGACGCACGGACTGACTGACTTCTTCCCTCACCAACAGCGCCATGCGACTCCGAAAACCGCTGCTGTGGTCCGCGGAACTGCGTAGCCGGGTTCTGTCGATGTACGCCTCCACTCCCCCCACCCCTCCACCTATACGCCGTTCCTCTCAGCTAACGCTCCTCCGCCCGGACTAACCAGGGCGCTGCGAAGGCCACTACGGCGCCACCCGCGGAGACGGGGATTGGTGTCCCCCCGGCCAAGTCTGCCAGCTGCAGCTCGATAACCAGTATCATTGCGTCAAGTGAGTGAGCTCCCCCCTTCCTTCCCAAGAGTTCGAGGAGGAGGAGGGCACTGGCGAGCGGGGCGGGGTGTTTTGTTTTGCAGGGGGGTTGGTTTTATGTTTACCTTACTTCCCGCTTTCATTCTGTGCCGCCGCGAGGAGGGAGGGATGGACTGATGGACTGACGGACTGACGGACTGACGGACTGACGGACTGACGGACTGACGTGCATTGTTTTTGCAGGGACTAAAAGTGCCGTGCGGTCGAAGTGGGACTGACTGGCGCGGGGGAGTGGTGTGGGCTTTTTTTGGAGGAAGGAGAGGGAGCGTCAAAGCTGTGGTTTTTGGAATTGCTGGGTTTAGAGTCGTCGATTGGCGGGACTTTTTGGCGTTCGAGGCTCTGTTCGATTCGCGTCAAGGGTGCAATGGGACAGGGTCGCTGCGAGGTGGGACGACTTCTGGGCTTATTTCCTATCAGCTTCTCGAGACATCTATCGCACAGGGGTATCATGCGCACACATACTCTCTCTCCCATCCAGAATCATCGCCCAAGCGCTCAACTTTTCACCTCATCCTCTTCTCCCCCCTTTTCCTCAACAGCAACACCCCCTCTCTTCCCCGCACTCTTCATAAACGGACTCCTCTCCCTCAGTGTCCGTCCCTTCCAAATAAACACCACCGGCGCAAAAGTCACCCCCAGCGCCAAAAATCCAATCAACGTACTCGCCCACCGAAACCCTAAATTCGTATACATGCTCTGCGTCGCCAGCGGCAGCAATCCCGCGATGACATTCTCCCCCGCCGCGACGGCGCTGATGGCGGAGCCCGCGTACCCGGACTCCGCGTATGCGTCGGTGACGTAGTCGGCGACGGCGGACACGACGACTTGGATTCCGAAGCCGACCATTAGGAGGCCCGTGGCGGGTGCGATCCAGGGGAGGAAAGGGGAGGAGGTCCAGGCGTAGACGAACATGCCGCCGGTGATGCCGATGAAGGAGCCCGCGACGGAGACGTAGAGTCGCGCTTCGGGGATGGGGGTGCCGGGACTTTCGGTGTTGCGGGAGGCGGAGGCGAGGTAGATGCGTATTGATGGGAGGGAGACGAGCCAGCCGAGGAGCTCGCCGATGACGACGGCGCCTTGGATGTAGCCGCAGGTGTAAGCGGACCAGCCGTAGAGAGACTGGAAGACTTGTTCGACGGACTGGGTGAAGACGAAGACGGTGCCGAAGGCAAAGGCGGACCAGAGGGTTGATGCGGCGAGGACGGGTTCCGTGAAGAGGAGGTACATCGGGCGGCGGATGGATGTCAAGAGGTGAGGGATGAGACCGGGGGAGGAGAGGTCGTCTGCTGTTGTGAAGGTTTGGGATGTTGAAGGGGGGGAGGACTTTTGGAGACGGGAGGCGATGCGGCGGAGGATGATGTTGGGGCGGGTTTCGCGGAGGATGAGGATGTAGAAGGGGAGGAGGGTGCCGTAGAGGATGAGTTGGATGTAGAAGATCCAGCGGAAGGAATTGGTGGCTTGGACTACGCCGGCGAAGAGGACGGGTCCGAGGGTGGAGCCGACGAGGTAGCAGCTGAGGAGGGGTGAGTATGATGTTGTGGAGGAAGAGGAAGGGGAAGGAGACTGACACGATGTAGATGCTGACTGGAAAACTGCGAGCTTTGTCTGTAGCCCACAGATCAGGAATGATACTCGAGATGGTGTTGGCACACAGAGCGACCAGTCCTCCTGAGAAGAATCTTGACACGACAAGAGTGGCATAGTTGGTCGCCACCGCTTGTGGTATGACGAACAGTAGGAATAGAATGTACGAGGTCAGAAATCCGGCTTGAACTCCGATATCCTCCATCAATGGCAGTCCAACAATGATGAATACCGCTCCTCCGAGCGTCCAACTCGTGGTGGTCCAGTATGTATGTGTGAACGTCGCCGTGTCCGCGATATGGAACTGCTCGGCTATTTGATCTGCCGCAATGGTGATGGAGGTTCCGTTTAGAGTCAATGTGAGAGTTCCTAGCATAGCCATCCCTGCTACCAGCCATTTCTTCGTTTCGCTCCAGTTGTAAGGATTCCTCTTGTCGGAAGGTCCGTCAAAGGTCACGATTTGGACGCCATTGGCTTTGTCGGGTGACGAGACGAGAGAGTTGTGGTTGCTGCCGGTCTCGTCTGCCAGCACGCCGTGGGACTCTGTCTGTGGAGCGGCCATGTTGCAATTATTGTTGAACAATCAAGTCCAAGTCCGAGGTAGAACTATCCAAGAAGTAGAAGAAATGCTAAGAAGAATGGTGCAATTGCTTGGATGCCATGGTAGAAACCTTTTCCTCGCTCCGCACAGCATTGAAATCGAAGAGTTTGACCCGCCGTAAAGACAAGCAAGCAAAGAAGCAGAGAATAATACGACGTATAAGAAGAACCCTCCTCTTTGTATGTCGAGCCGTACATGTTCCGGGCGAGAAAAGTGGCGACTCCACTCTCAAACCTACCTTATCCTCGATCGGGAAGAATCTTACGACGCGCAAGGAAGTACAAGTCATATGTACGTTTGTTAAAGTCTCTTTTCCTTCGACGAGGTTAACGCGGCAATGAGAAGAGACTTTCGCTTGCTTGCATCATCTTCGACGGCATCCTCGTCGTCTTGTCTTCTTCTTCTCCTCTCGTTACGAGTCCAGTCCATGCCCTTTCTGCAAGGGCTGCATGGAGAGCGAGTCTCCGATGTCGATGATGACCAAGACAAACTCCAATCCTCGACAAATAAGAATCATCGGCGGCGAATGGACCCAGATTTCCATTTTCCGATTTCTTTCACAAGCGCGACAAGCGACAGCATACCTTACCCTCACCATGTCTCGATGTGGTATACAGTTGAGGAAAAAGATGACAGGCATTTTTGTGATCACCCGGCCCTGGTGCCCCGATGCATGATATTCCTCGTCAATATTCTGCACCATCGGGTGGATTCGTGTTGCTGGTGTTTTGCTCTCGCTTATGTGCATGATGAAAGTGCCGAGGGCGGGGCAGTTGGTGGTCGAGGTAATCCGATAGTTCTATCGATAGTTCTATGTGGTTAGAAGCAGAGCTAGAAGTGGTTTGCATCACGTGCACGCTGCATAGCGTGCACACCTTAAATTCGAAGAACGTTAAAACTACGAATTTAGCCAATCTTTAATAAATTATTACACTACAACTATAACACCTATAGAGTCTATATTAAAGGAGCTAAAGGAGGCAGATATAAAGAATATTGTACAAGTCGTAGATAATTAGGATGTGCACCGTAGCACTTTATCTCGTCGATAGCGCAAGGTAACTATTTCTAAAGCTAAACACTATAAAAATACTATAATTTTGTTGCACTAATAAGAACGTACTCTTATAGCCTATATTAATACCCTTATACGTAGAGGCACTCTACCGACACCGGCAATGCTTCTTAACTTTGCTAAAGATATAGTTAGTCGCCGTCCTTATCCTTCGTAGGCCTTAAGATTCGTTAGTCGGCACTTAGAAGCTATCGATTCGAAATACCTTAATCTACTTAATAAATACCGTAAGAAGGCCGACTCTATTAATTAGTACTAGGCCTATTACGACCTATTAAAAGAGAAGACATACAAATATAACGTAGAGCGTTAGAACATATATAACATAGATAAGAAGGGCTTTATAGTTAGTATACTTTAAAAGAGCCGGAGGATCTTTACGAAGGCTTACTACGAGAACGGCCGGTTTATTAGACATATATAAGATAGTAATCGTAAATAGATTACGTTATTAGCTACTATATGCGCTAATAGCACCTTACTACCTCCGTACCTTATTTATAAGGCTAAGACTAGTAACATTTAGTCTTCGTAGCTATAGGATTTTAAGGATATTTACGAGGCGTTCTTCGCGTCCTTACCGAACGGCTAGACTAATAACAACCTTAGCCTTTACTAGATAAAGAAGGTATTTAAGCTGCTTATACGTAAGAAGGCTAGTAGAGGCTAGAGGCTACTTATAATTAATAGCTATAGCTTATACGTAAACATAGCATTCCTAGAGTACTATATTTAATACCGGATCCTTATAGTAGTCTATCTACCTTATTTAACATACTACTTATAACCTCTCGATATCGGCCTCTTTAGCCCTTTAGCTACCTTCTATAGTACTAATCTATTACGAGAGATCTTTAATTTAGAGGGCTGCTCTACCTTTAGTAAACACGACTTCTAGAGGCTGTTTTAGCTAGCTTATTAGAAGGCATTTAAGCCGGCTAATATCTATAAGGCCTTTACGAAGACTAGACTATATCTACTAGATTTAATAGCTATATTAGCGGCGTTCGACGAGACTAAAGATAAGCGCAAGAGCAAGAGTAAGAGCAAGAGCAAAAGTACGAGTAAGAAGGTTAGTAAAAGTAATAGTAGTAGGCCTACTACTATATATAAGAGCCGGCTAAATACTACTACCTCTATAATCTTAGCCTCTAACTAGCGGTAGCTTCGAACGCTTATAAAGGACTACGTAAAAGAGGTAAACGACGAGACTAACTAGTATAAGGTGTAGAAGCTAAGTAATATAGTATTGCATCTATAGACTAAGAACGCCCTTCTTAAGAGCGAGCGTAAGGGCTTACGTAATGCCTTTAACAACGAGAAGAAGAAGCGATAGCGTAGTACACCGCTCCTTGCCCTTCTATAAGAGTAGGCTGTATAGTTTTATTTACTAACTAAACTAAAGTAATATGTCGCTATCCTTACTAAAAAGGAGTAAGCTAAGGTTACTATAAAGTAGTTTGTTTGTTTGTTGTTTGTTTGTTTGTTCCATTTACGTCCTATAGGAGTCTATAACTATGTAGGACGGCTGTCTCGCGACAGCAGTCTATCTATGTACAATCGTTGTTCTCTCGTATCTCTTAACCTTAGGGAAAGACCCGTGCCTAGGATAGTAGCTAGCTAGTATCGAAGGACTTTAAAGAAAGACAAATAAGGAAAAGTAAAAGGAGTGTAGGCTAGACGGTCTCGTCTTCGCCTCTTGCTAGGTGCTAGGACCTAGAAGCAATCTTTGTATCCGAGAGAAAGGTAGTAAGGTGTTTCCGGAGTTCCTTATCTTCTACTATTTCTAGTAGAGATTGTGCTTATCGTAGCGGTAGTAGCCTAAATACATTGTAGATAGGGCAGCTACATACGAGGTGTTCTGCTATTTCTCGTCGTCCGCAAGGGCAGTCTGGCGTCGTTACGTGTCCAAAGCGATAGAGATAGGACTTTAGGTATCCGTGTCCTAATAGGATAGTATAGAAGGCACTAGTTAAAGCGCGTCTTCCTCCTATTCTATATTTTCCTAGCGAGCTCTATAGAAATCGACTAAGGTAGCTATTTGTATTCCTAGGTACCTTATTAATCTCCCGTTGTCTTGCTATTTCGTATCGGGTTTTCTAGACGCTAAAGAGATCGTCTTTTGCGTAGTTAGCCCTCTCGTGTTCTACGAAATGCTTGTATTATCGGAGTCGATAACAGAGTAGTTATATCTGTGTTCTCTATCGTTTTTGCGGAAGTATCTCTCTCGAGTCCTTGTATTAGACTTCTCGCGTATCCGGAGGCGCGCTTTAGATAGCGAGTCTTACGGGGTAGTTTTCGGGTAGCTTTGCTGCGCGTAGAGAGTATAAAATTAACTGTCTCTCTAAGCGTAGATCCGGGGGGAAGAGATTTAACTCTACTTCGGACGGGACGTTTAGGGCAGTACGGAAAACGCCTAGGATCTTTCTATAAGCTTTACTTTGTAGAGATACTAGAGGTTTTATACTCTTTTTCGACCGCTACCAAACCGGGGCCCCGTAGTCTGCTATTGTAGTAACGCAGGCTAGGTAGATCTTTCTTAACGATATAGAAGATAGACCGCGTTCGGTATTTGCTAGTCTTTCTATTCGATAGAATACCGCTTGTGCTTATGCCGATCTTATTGCAATGTGCTCCTTAAAGGTAAGACCGGCGTCTAGCTAAATCCTAAGCTACCTTATCGCTTTCTTTGCCGGGCGAACAATATCGCTGTTTAGAAGAATTACTAGGCAATCGGACCCTTTCCCTTTCGAGAAGTGTACTAGGTCTGTCTTTGCTAGGTTAAAAGCAATCGAGTTCTTCTTTCCTAGGTCTATTAGCCTTCTTGCCTTACGTTCTAGTACCTTAGAGTTCTTCTTAAGGGACATAGACGAGGTAGATAGTCTAATGTCGTCGACGTAGGAACTAGGAGTAACTCCTTATAGCGAGAAGAATATGTCGCGCGTATAGATAAGAAAGAGGATAAGAGATATCGGGCTTCCTTGTAGAACACCGATCTCTACGTCCTAGAATTCCTATATCTGTCCGTCGAATGCTATTCGTAGGCGTCTATTGCTTATAAACGACTAAACCTAATATATAAGGCTGTGCGGAAGCCTTAACTAGATTATTATTCTTAATAGTCGGTTCTTTGTAACGTAGTCGTATGCTCCTCTTACGTCGAGGAAGATAACCGAAGTCTTCTTTTTCTTTCTTCGATTCTCCTCGATTTCGTTTGTTAAGAGAAGCACCGTATCGATAGCCGATTTCTTTTTTCGCCCTCCTAACTACAAGTCGTGTAGAAGGGGCTTCGTCTCTGCGATAATCCCTAGGCGTTTTGCGAGTATTCTCTTGCTAATTTTACCGAGGCAGTTTAGGAGAGAGATAACTCGGTAGGCCTTAGGGACCGAATAGTCTAGTTTTCCCGGCTTTGCTAGAACTGCGCCTGTCGCAACTTTCTAGCATCGGGGGTAGTGTCCTTCGTCGAGTAGCCTACTGTATATACGTAGAAAGGTAATAGGAATAGCGCTGTACGCTTTACTAATAATAGCTTGCGTAATACCGTCTAGGCCCGGCGTTTTTCTTTTTACTATCTTCGTACTACAGGCGGCAGCGAGTTCCTCTTCGGTTAGCGTAGTCTAGCCCTAATCCCCGGCTGTATACGCTTCCTAACGGCTAGGTAGAGGTTCCTCGGCAGGAGGGCGCGGAAATAAGGCTTCGGAGAAGGCCTTACATTTCCCCTCGAAAGAATCTTCGTTATTTATCGTAGGTATCTATCTTCGGCTGCTATTCCTAGTATAGGATATAGCTTTAAAGATAGATTTCGAGTCTTCTTTTTTAAGGAAAGCGTTCTAGTAGTTCTTCTTAGCTGTTTTAATAGCTTAGAAGTACTCGTTTCTCGCTTTCGTATACGCCTCTTTCTCGTCTAGCATCGGTGTACGTCCGTAGGTAAAAGTCTGTCTATATGTTCTAGACATTATACGGCGTAGCGTGCGTAGCTCTCTATTCTACTAAGGTTTTGCGCAGGCGTGTACTACTTTCTCTAGGATTGCTCCCCGCATCGATTTAGTAATACATAAGGTAAAGGAGTCTGCAATGTCGTCGAGGGAGTTCGTATAGTTAATAGACGTCGCCTTACTTATTAGGAGATCTGTAAACAGTTCCTAATCCGCGGAAGCTATATCTAGAACTACTTTCTTCTGTTAGGCTCGATCTTGCGCGCTAATAAGGTCTATAGATATAGCCTTATAGTCTAAGCCTGTCGGAATCGTTCTCTAGTCGATTTCTTTCGTAGATAAGGATCCTCTTGTAAACGTAAGGTCTAGGACCGACTCTGCGTCTAGGTGCGGCCTATAGAAGGTCCCGACACCTATCGTATTATATAGAGTAAAGCCCTAGTCTTCTATCTACTCTATAAATTCGCGGGCACTAGTAGTATCCTTTCCCCTCGGATCCTAGGACGGGTGTCTAAGGTTAAAGTCTCCTACTAGTAGAGTATTTAGAAGGAGTGTATTGCGTAGAGAGTAGAGGCTTCTCTCTATTGTTCGTCGGTTTTGCGGGTTCTCGGTATCCCGAAGGTCCTTCTCGTTATAGAGATTAACTATCTAGATCTTATTGCCCTTCTTGTCTAAAATAACAAAGGAAAGTATGTCGCTGTCGTCTAATAAAATAGGAGAGATATTAACGTTAAGTCTTGTACTAATATATAGCATTATTCTTGGCCGGATCGTCGAATCCGTAGTCGTTAGGAATAGCTAGTTGTACTCCCGGTATACGATAGATCTTGTCTCTTTATAGCCTATTATCGGGTCTTCTATAGTCCACAGTTCCTAGACTAGTAGAAGGTCGGCTTTCTGCTTAACCGCGACGTCTAAGGTAGACTCTGTAGCCTCGATAGATTAGTTAAGATTAACGTAGAAGATCCGTAGAGAGTATTCTAACATATAGAACGTTCTAGGGGCCTCCCTTTCTGTTATATACGATCCTTCGCCTTCTCGACTCTTAGGCTGTCCGCGCCTACGTATAGACGGTTTTAAATAGCCCTTTTTGCCTCCTCCTCGGTAGCAAAACCTACTAGAACTGTCGCCCTAGTAAGAGTCCTTCTTCTCTCTTCGTTTGTTAGCTAAATTAGGGTACCTGCGAGTTTAAGACCTCTATTAAAGGTCTTAATTTCTTGTTAAATGTCCTGTAGGCCTGTTAGCGTATTAAAGTTCGTAGTCGAGACGCCGTAGACTACGACCTTGTGCCAGAGAGAGTCCTCTATTACCTGTGCCTCGCCTACGATATCGGTAACCTTAGTAAGGCTATCGATCGTTCGTTAGCGGGCTTTCTCTGTTGCAAAGTTTAAGACAATATTACCCCGAAATAATTTCTTTATCGCAAGGACAGCTAGCTCTTAGTCTTCGCCTTTAAGAGCGTTGTTAATTTTGTCTCGGGTTACGATCTAGTCGAGTTCCTTCTCTTTATCCTTTAGTACAAGGATAAGAGGCATCGGTTCTGCTTGTTCTTTCGGCTTGCTAGCCCTCTAGGAGACGGTCGTCTACTGTTGTTGTTATTGTTGTTGTTATTGTTATGTTGTCTTTGTTGTCGAGGAGGTAGAGGTAGAGGTAGTAGGTCCGCTATCTCCCTTAATAACGTCTGCGAAAGTAGGCTTCTTCGCCTGTGCTGCTAGTTTCTTTGTTGTCGTTTCTAGGTTCGAGACTTGCTTTGCGAGGATTTGGGACGTTATCCTAAAGTCTGTACGCTTAGTAAAGTGCTAAAAGACTTCGAGAAGGTCGAGAACCCGGGTTTGTTCTTCTAGAAACCCGCCTAGATCCCCCGCCGCTTCGACTAGTAGCTGTCGGGCTTATAGGATCTTCTCGTTCGCGGGCGTGCGAGAGAGTGTTTGTTTCTTTCCGAGAGAAGGGCTGCGAGTCGGGGAGCTACTAAATTCGAAGGGGTTTTGCCTTTTCCTAGGTAGGAAAGGAATGCCGGTTCTTTTTAGTAGTTCCTTTAGCGACTGCAGGGTTTTAAGAGACTTAAACGTAACTTCCTCGTCCCCTCTAGCCGTAGCTTTTAGAGTCTAAGGGGTACCTGCGTCTGTTATTTCCGTCTTAGTAGACATTGTCTTGTTATTGTTGTTTGTTGTTTGAAAAGAGGCTTAGCAGTCTTACGCCGAGAGGGCTGCTTGTTCGTCTCTATTTCTAATCGCGTTCGGGTCCTAGCCTACTTGCGACACTAGGGCACTCTTCTCCCTACTATACAAAGTAGGAGTATAGGAGAAGGTATACTTTAAAGAGGAGAGAAGAGATATATAAATATACCTCTACTTCTAGGAAGTACTCTAGCCTGCAGTAACGTGCGTCTTTATAGCAGGCTTTAGAGGCGTTCTGCGGGTAGCTATAGCAGGTTCGGGATAACCTTTGTCTTTAGGGAAAGGTAGGCCTATACTCTATATAGAGTATCTAGCTATATAGCTAGTACTACTACTCTAATCCCTAGAGGTGCAAATTCGTCCTTACTAAACTACACTGCTCCTTTAGCTTCCTCTCTCGGCGGCGTAGGACAATAGGTAACTCTAGTATAGAGAGAACTAAGTGTATATATATATGTATGTTTGTGTATCCTAGGAACACTGCTCTTATTTGGCCTTTAGCTCTTTCAAAATTCGACTAAATTAGGCGTTTAATAGCTAGAATAAAAGCTCTCGTCGAGGGCTTTTAAACGGGCTACACAGCGTCCGAATCGGCGGCGTATTAGTTGTATTGTAGTGTGTTAAAGTGTTGTAGTACAGGTTATAAACCTTCCTTATATAATGCCCTAAACAGGGAATATTTCGAGTGTAGGGGAGGTAAGGTCGGAATAAGGTTTCGGAGGTAGGGGCCAAATCCCGGAGTTTAGCAAAATTTGCACCCTAAAGGGGGCAACAAGGTGAATCTTTAAACTCTAGTAGCGGCGTAGGTTTTAAGGGCAGCGGGGTGAATGCGGGTTCGTTGGAACGGCCTTAATAAGGGCTTTCGAATAGTGCGTGTTTGGTAATAATCGGGTCAATATTGGGTGTGCAATGGAAGTGCGGATGTCGATGACTATAAAGTAGTAGAAGTAAGAGCGAGCAATAAATAAGAAGGTAGCTACTTAATTAAAGGCTAATTAACGTACTTAGGCTAAGGCAGATAGACTAGCTATAGCAGCCCGGAAGGCTACTAAGAAGGCTACTTAGTAGGAGACTAAAGGTGCTAATTTATAGCTAAAAACAGACCTCCTTACCTTTATACGTAAAGCCTTACTAGCGCCGGTAAGGGCAAGGCGTCGTATAAGGCAGAAGAAGCTAATTGTAGTATTAAAGCTGTCTTAAGAGCGGAGGAGGGGTCTATAGCTAGCTAATTCCTCTTAACCTATAATACGCATAATATTAAGGCAGAAGTTATAAGCTGCTTAGAGCTAATAGATATAATTATTGCGATTAATTTAAGCTATTAAACAACTAATTCCGACTAGTAGTTGTAATAATATTAACTATTAAAGTAGTAGTTAATATAGAAGGATCCTCGGATTGCGACCGTGCACGTAATGCACCGTGCACGCCCTGCAAGCCTCTTCTATCGTTGCGATAGGGATCTCCCTGCTGAATCTGCTACTCCCCTCGAACACATTGTAGACAACTCCCTCCCCTACACTGACATACACGCAGAGCAGCTATACCACACTCATCTCAATCACCATCAGCAACCATGTCCTCCCCTTCCTCCGAAGAAAAGCAAGAAGACCGCTTCACCACCGCCCGCAACGAACTCTACCAATCCCACTCCCTCGACCCCAACACCCACACCCTCCCCTCCGGCGAAACCAAACCCTACGAAACCCACTACGCCGAGAAGATGGAGAAATTCCTCACCCAACGCTCCCCGTCCGCCTCCGAAGTCCTCCGCCTCGCCATCATCGGCCAACACTTTCGCCGCTGGGAAGTGCCGCGCTCCTCTTACCCGGATGGAAAACCAGGTTACCTGCGCTGGCGCTCGGATCTCAAGAAACGACAAGCGGCGCAGGTGGGAGGCATACTGATGTCGAGTGGATATGACTCGGACGAGACGGATCGGTGTCGAGCACTGATTGAGAAGGAGGGACTCAAGAAGGCGGAGGAGGATGAAGAGGTGCAGGTGTTGGAGGATGTGGCGTGTTTGGTATTTTTGGACGATCAGTTCGAGGAGTTTAAAGAGAAGCATGACGAGGAGAAGATGGTGGGGATTTTGAGCAAGACTTGGGGGAAGATGAGTGAGAGGGGGAGGGAGTTGGCCATGGGGTTGCCGATGACGGATGAGGCGAGGGCGTTGGTTGGGAAGGCTTTGGAGGGGTGAGTGTGAGGGAGGTGGAAGGATGTATAGATGAAGGGATTGGATGTATGGGGATGTGACAGTGGTGATGTACAGACAGGACGGACTATTTGTGGGTATCTCAAAGCGATGCTCGAGACTAGAGCGGGAATATACCCATACAGCACGGACATATACCAGGAATCCTGCAGGACCATGCGAGAAAAGCCGCCTCCACACTCCTTTCTGCCGTGTCGCAGGATTTCCAACGCCTTCCCTTCTAGTCACTGGGAACACGAGATCCGACGGCTCTCGGAAATAGGTAAGATTGGTCGAAACGTGAAATGAAGAGCTGGACACAACGGTATAGGATGATCATATCCATCGCTCCCGTCCTGCTTGTCTTCAATGAAAACCTGCAAGACACTTCGCATGATATTGTGGTCGTGCTAGACGTAACATAGACGCTCACTGTAGTATTCTGATGAGATACGATGAACAGACCCATGTTTCACCCGGGCGCTCTATCCTTCTCGCTACTTCATCTGACCTAGTGTGGATACAACAGGAAATCTGCAGGACCATGCGAAGAATGCTCTGAGTTGACACTGTTTGAGTCTCGAGTGCCATTGCAATAGCATGGACTCTTCACGGAGGCTGCGAAACGCCTGACGACGAAGCTGAAGTACACAGCCATGGCACACGGCCGAGAGACACTCGGCGGACTGTAGACCTCGCCTGCCTCTCCCTTCCTCCCACTTCCACCCTACTACTCTGGTCGTCTTGGCATCTTGTCCGCCAAAATCGTCGCAAACATCGCCATAGCTTGTACATTCACCTCGGCCGGCACGGGCGTATCCGGTTTGGCCAGCTGACTCAACAATTTGAAGTAGTTGATGTAGAATGACGGCGTGGAAGTGAACAGAATCTTCGCTGGCTCGTCGCCGGGATTGCTGAACGTGTGAGGTGCGCGGATGGGAACGACCATGTAGTCGCCGGCGTGAGCGTCGACGGTCTTCTTGTCTGAGCCGGGGTTTGTGGTGTCTGGGACGTGGAAGCGGACTGTGCCGGAGAGGATGTCTGGACTTCGAGGTTAGGTAGAGGAGTGGATTGGAGCAAGGGCCGTGCGAACGTACAGACTGTACATGGCTGTCAGTCCGTCAAGCCATCTTCCAAGGTCGTCAAGGATTGTCTGATCACAACTCACAGGTCTCATCGTGCATCTCATGCCAATGTGGTGGTGGACCGGGAGTCTTGGGCGGTAGGGTGAGCTCGGCTACACCGATACGGTTATCTGAAGAGAATTGAGCTTCAGTGAATCGATAGCAGAGCGCTGTATTGCCATCGACGCCCACCCGTATGTGATCCATCTTCCATCACCCGACATGTTATCGGGCCAAGCTTGAAGGTTTCGCCGGCTTTCGCTGGTACGAAGGCGATGTCCACGCTGGGAACGGCAATGAGGCCTGCCATGCTTGCTGTCGTCAAATGCTCAATGTATGTGATGGAGCGATTTTGAGATGTAATTGCAATGAGGTCTTTCTGATGAAATGGTGAGATTGATGAAAGTGGAATCTACGCTCCTTCCAGGCGGGGTCCAGCTCTGGTACAGCTCGACGATACATTGGTGTCACCTTGTGACGAAAGGGTCGGTGCATGTTTCTACGAGAAGGATGGCGATCGGAAAGACTGCTGACATGGCACATTGTGATCCATCAATGTGGAAAGCCGCCAGGGCAACTTGAACCTTGGCCTGAGAGATGGAGTGAAGATGAATGTGTGGAAGTCACGCTCGGCGTGTCAATTCCGCGAGGCAAGCGCGTCTCCCAAACTTGAACTTCGCCACGTCATCCCAACTTTTACATCAACGACCACGCCATCAGAATCACACTCGCAAGCATCATGAAGCCCTTCAAGCCGCCGTCGTTCAAAGCGCCAGCCTTCGTTGGCAGCAAACCTCGAGAACTAGCAGCCAGCGAACCCCGAGAACCAGCCAGCGAGCCTCCAGCAAAGCGACGTCGAATCAGCGAAAGAGATGATGTCGACGGAAGGGATCTCAGCTTCGACGTGACACGGTCAGCCACCAACGGGACTCTGCTTGTGAAGACAGCACTCCCGCCATCCAGTGGAGCGGCCAAGAAATTTGTTGCACCGGCTCCAAGGAAGCCTCTCGACCCTGTGCGAAACCCCAGCAGCTCTGGAGGGAGTGAGGCCGAGAAAGTCACTCAAAGCTACTACAACGTCCTCTGGCGAAAGTTTACCACCAAGAAGAATAAGACATGGGATGGCGATGGAGTACTCTCGGTGAAGGGCACTTATGCAACGCTTCAGGACATTTCCGGAAAGGAGCTTGGTCGTGGCGTGTGCAAAGGACCACTTCTCATCGGATCTGAACTGTCAATCGGCGGCAAAGAAATCGAGGTCGACACGATGATCTCACGGGAAGACTACCTCGCTGGAAGGCCGTTCCTCGGCAGTAAGAAGGTTGAGAAGGCGCCTTTGCTCAAGGATATTGACGGGACGAAGAAAGTCACCAACAAAGCTCAAGCCCGGCAGGAGAAGATCGCTGCACATCAGAAGGATCCTACAACAAAAGTGCAAGCTTTGAGCAAGACTTCAAACAACGCATTCAAGACGCCAGTCATAAACAGCAATGTGCAACACCAGGAGCGGAATGCAAAGGAAGCTGTCCCACGACACAAGGTGGATGGTGAGAATGCACTGGTGATGAAGCGGCCGAAGAGTGTGCCGAAAGGCAGGCAGATGGTTGACGTAGTGGTCGACCCAATCCTCACTAGAGCGTTGCGAGAGCATCAGCGAGTGGGAGTCTCCTTCCTGTACGAGTGCGTCATGGGCATGAAAGACTTTGATGGTGAAGGTGCAATTCTGGCCGATGAGATGGGGTTGGGCAAGACATTACAGACCATCGCACTTCTGTGGACTCTGCTCAAACAGGATCCAGCTCAGAATCCCGCCCAGCCAGGAATTGGTCTCATCAAGAAAGCTCTCATCGTCTGCCCAGTCACTGTGATCAAGAACTGGAAGAAGGAAATCTACAAGTGGCTGGGCAAAACTGGTATCTCCGTCTTCGTCGCAGACAATCACAATCGGATCACCGACTTCACCAAAGGAAAGTGCTACAACATCATGATCATTGGGTACGAAAAGCTCGTCAAGGTCCAAAAGCAGCTCCAAGAAGCCAAGATTGATATTGTCATCGCGGACGAAGGTCATCGTCTGAAGACGGCGGCCAACAAGGCTGCTCAAGCGATCAAATCGCTCAACACTGACAAGCGGATCATTCTCAGTGGCACGCCAATTCAGAATGACCTCTCAGAGTTCTTCATGATGGTCGACCTTGTCAATCCTAGTGTCTTGGGCAAGTACACAACCTTCAAGCGAGAATTTGAGGGTCCGATCGTGGCTTCCAGACAACCCGGTGCAACCGCAGCGGCTCTGGAGAAGGGAGAGGCTCGCAGTGAGGAGCTGGCCAACATCACAAACATGTTCATTTTGCGGCGAACCTCTGAGATCCTGTCGAAGTATCTGCCTCCCAAGACGGAGTATGTTGTGTTCTGCAAGCCCACCAAGGTCCAAAAGCAGATCTACAGAGCGGTGATCGAGGCTCCTGTCTTCGTGGCTGCGATGAACACACCGACGGAGGTCTTGAGGCTGATTACCATGCTGAAGAAAGTCTGCAATGCTCCGAAATTGCTCATCAAGAAGGACGAGAAAGGGAATGAAGAGAGGGTTGCTGACCTGATCGAGCACATCCCTCAATCTCTCCTGAAAGCACCTCATGCGAGTGGAAAACTGGCCGTCCTGGACGACCTCCTATTCCAGATCGACACCAAGACCGATGAAAAGGTCGTCCTTGTCAGCAACTACACTTCGACCCTCGACGTGCTCCAAGACTTCATCGGACTTCTCGGCTACAGCTGGCTCCGCCTCGACGGCTCAACACCAGTCGCCAAGCGTCAAGATCTGGTCGACACCTTCAACCGTTCGCCCAAGACCAAGTCCTTTGTCTTCCTCCTCTCAGCCAAAGCTGGCGGCGTCGGCATCAACCTCATCGGGGCGTCTCGACTCATCCTCTACGACTTGGACTGGAATCCTGCGACCGATCTGCAAGCCATGGCCCGCGTGCATCGAGATGGACAAAAGCGACCCTGCCACATCTACCGCTTACTGACGCAAGGTGCTCTCGACGAGAAGATCTTCCAGCGTCAGATCAGCAAGACCGGGCTGGCGGAGAGTATCGTAGACGGCAAGTCCGCCGCCAGCGGCTTCAGTCAAGCAGAACTCCGCGACCTCTTCAAGCTGGACGAGAGCGATGATTGCCAGACTCACAAGTTGCTGGGTTGCAGCTGTGGCGGCAATGGCCTTCCCGTTGTTGGAGATGATACCGAGACCTCATCGGAGCGCAACGACCTCGCTTCTCTAAGCGACAGACCCGAGATCGAGGTCGTACATCTCGAAGACAGCGACGAAGTTCCTGCCGCTACGACGAGACGCTGGCAAACCCTTGGCAGCGTGGACGTCGATGCAAGAGAGGCTGAGATCGAGCGGAAAGGAAAAGAGAGTCGCGACTCGGCTGGTAATGCGAAGATGCTGAGTCTGATGCGGTACACGCATTTCGATACGGCGTTGATCGGCGGAGGAGCCGGCAAGGTTGATGAGGAAGAGGGCGACATCTCGGAGCTGGACGTCGTGGACGTTGCCATCGAAGACAAGGCGCTGCAGGAGGTGTTGAAAAAGGAAGGGAGGAGAGTGGGATTCGTGCTGGTCAAGAGAGGGCATGAGAATGATGTTGCCGAAGACAAGGAGGTGGAGGTTGTTTGAGAGAATGTCTTCCCTTATGAGGTGGCGGTCGCTGTTGAACGGACGGAAGAATGGATGCATATTACGATGAGTGGATCTTTGAGATTATATCATATGAGGCATCCATATCCAACAGGAACAGAACATACGACCCACTCACTTATACTTCAAATAAGAACGATTTCTCCAACATAACGTTCCGCACTAGCGATCAGCCGTTGACGAAATTGGAGGGAGCAGACACTAGCCTCGGCTCGGCTCTTTCGGCTTACGACATTTACAACTTCCACGATCACATCAATCGACAACATCTCAAACCAAAACGAATGCAACGTGCAAAGCATCGTGCCTCCACCACTCAGCATGAGCAAGAACCGCCCTTCCCACCCGGTCCCACAATCCACAATCGACCACTTCTCCTCAATCGCCTACGTCCAACCCACCCTCTCCGACCCAGCCTTCAAAATACTCCCCTCCTCCCGAAACCTGACCCACAATGGCGCAGGCCACACCCTCATGGCGAAAACCTGGAACACATCCTCCACCATCCACCAAGTCCTCTCATTCTACCGCTCCTCTTCCACTCCACGCTCCGAATCAATAACCTACCCAGAACCCGCCTCCACCCGCGGCGAAATGCGGAGATTCTACACTCTCGGCAGCGACCTGAATGCGCATCCTAACCTCCTCCACGGCGGCGTCATCGCGGTTCTACTGGACTCTACTTTGGGCCGGGCAATCGGTAGTACGCTGCACGATCGGGGGTTGATGGGTGTGGAGAGTATGTTTACGGTGCAGTTGAATGTGGCGTATAAGAAACCTGTACGGACGCCCGGGACGGTGATGGTGAGGGCTTGGGTTGTTAAGCTGGAGGGGGAAGGGAGGAAGGTTTGGGCGAAAGGGAGGGTGGAGGGGGAGGGTGGGGTTGTGCATGCGGAGGCGGAGGGGATGTGGGTGAGTCCGAAGGAGAAGACGAAGGAGGGTGAAGCGAAGGAGAGGGCGAAGATGTAGATGGGGAAGAGGCCGGTCAAGATGAATGTCCCGCCCTTCCCCGACCACCCCCAAGGACCGACTTGCAGCTGTTCGAAACGCCCTTGACAGATATCGCACACGTCAGATCTCACCCGCTAGCAGCCTTGCGTCCAATGCCGCGCCTTGGAGAAGTTGAGCCCATACAGATAGCTCTGTGGTCGCGTCAGCAGGTATTTCCGTGCCACAGAACCATACCGCGAGCGCCTTGTTCTTGTCAAGCCAAGATCTCGCCCCATCAACCTGGAAGTGAGGCAGAGGCGAGCCTTGTATGCGGGACTTATTGACAACGAGCGCGGAAAATATACAAGGCCTTCCTAAACTGGCGTTTGAGCACATCGCACGGCAAACCGCTGCAAGTCCGCTCTTCGACTGCCTCTGCAAGAGAAGTGTTGGGCTGTTCGGCTGGTGCGATCCCGACCTTGACTGGTGATTGACAACGTGGGTCCAGAAATGTGGAAGAAGTAGAGGTGTCGATATTAGCCAACGCTCGAGTTCCCCAAGACCACTCTCTCAGGATCCTACTCATCTTCCCACCCGCTGCTTCTCATTCAAGCCCTCGCCGGACCCTCCTTGACCTTCTCCACATACGCCTCCAACAACTTCTGATGACTATCCTTCAGGAACCCCTTGACGAAATTCGCATACGTAAGACTGCACGCCGCCTCGCTCACAATCTGCACATACCACACACCCGTCCCATCCTCATCCGTGAGATCTTTAGCGAACTCTTTGTTCTCCGACCCTGCTTGTCCAGTCTCAGCCACCACCGCTTCCCTCGTCAGCCGCCATCTCGTATGACTCGTCAATCCTCCGGGTGCGTGGACCGTGATGTCGCAGCCGTCGTGTTGCGGGAGGAAGTCGGCTGTATATTTGACGTTACCACTCCAGAGATATCTGGGAAGAAAGTGGAGTTGGTCTTCGACTTCGTAGTGCTGGATGTGGTCGTCTTTTTGGTTTGGGACGGGTGATGGGATGGCTCGGAATCCGTTGCATTCGGGGCTTAGGTGTATGACTGTGTTGAAGTCGTGGAGAAGAGATAGAGCGTGAGACATTGAAGTTGGATGTGGAAGAGTTGCGGTCGAGGAGTGGGTGAAGGTTGTTTCGAACATGGTGTATGGATTTCTTGGTAGGTTGGAGGTGGTTCGAGATTCCGATGATGGTATAGATAGGCTGTTGAGTGTCGAGGGATGATGGTTTGTGGGTTGATGAGGTCTGCCGGAACGATAGGATCTGGAGTCAGACGGAGGTTGCGAATAAGGCAGGTAGACGGGGTCCTGTTGAGCTTGCCTTTTCGCATCTCGTTACCGGCATCACTCGTCACAATATCTGCTGTTGGGACACCTTCGGGGCAGGATCGGGGCGAGGAAGTACTTGCTCTTTCGGCTGGCTGCGTAGTGGACGGATGAAAGACCAACGGCATAACGAGTTCGAAAGATCACATTGTTGTCGGCCTTCGCGATCTGCCCACTTGACACCATGACTGCTTATTCCTAGTCGTCCCATGTTCCGGTCATCACCCATTCCACTTCCAACAGAATGCCTCTTCACAGTCTGACATGGCGTAGAGAAGCAGAGCAAAGCCCAAAGATCCGAAATGATCGCATCCAACACCTTTCCGAAGCGGCCTGCTGTGGTCTCGACCCAACTCGCGCCGGTTCCTTCCCTCTGCTTCGTTCTTGATTCGTTTCACTGCTTGCCTTCTTCTTGGTAGCTGGAAGCTCAAGTCTTCCAGTGGTAGCTAACCTCACTCGGAGATGTTCCGGCTGGTCTGTCGTCCTCAAGGCAGAGGCAGCAAGATGGGTGCCTTCATTCGTTTTGGATCGAAACAGCAAGGTGCTCCCTTAGATAGATATCCCGCGGAGATGTCAGTATCGTCTCCATGGTCCAGACGCTGCTTCATGCTTTGGGACTCAGGCGTACAGCGTGTGGACACATGGGAGTGGACACTCCCTTGTCGCCTCCAGAGGGGTATTCCTATGAGCGGATTGGCCTGATCTTTATCAATCACGGTAATTACCCTGGACTTGCCCCATGAAGCCTACAGGGGAGTGTCCACACGCTGCCAATCCCAACCATGGTAGACCACGGGTTACCAGGACCAGGATCGAAAGCGCACTTTGGCGCGGGCCATCGTGACACTTGGTCTCTCCGAACATCCGAACAGGGAGTGTTGTCAGGTAGGGTCGGGATATATGTATCGCCGTATCCCCCCTCGCTCGACCTTTTCTCTCTTCAATCCCGACACGAACAAACCCCCAAGAACGGCCATACACTCACGAACGACCAACACTCCGGACTACATCGACAACCATGCAGATCTTTCGGCTCTCTATCATTCTTGCAGTGGTTTCGACTTCCCTCGGCGAGCCCATCTACTTCCCTCCTCCCCCAGACGACAACAACTATTGGCTTTGTTATGGAATCAACCAGCATTTACCCGAGGGCGATTATCCCGACGGAGCATGCATCTACACTCAACATGAAACTGGCACCTCGGACGGTTATATTACATCGTGCAGCTCGGATCACCCGTGTAGCCTCGGTCCATATCCCCATGGATGCACGCCGAATTGGGATGGCCAATCGGGTACGGCGTGGTGTTAAAGAGCAAAGCATCGCCATGAGCATCCAGCGATCGTGATCCTGATCCTCCACTCTTGGACGTGCCACCACGATTCTTCATGGGTGTGCACTGTATTGGTTTCGCGGCTCGAGATTGCATTGCGACTAGACAGTTTCGGAGCGATTCCATCTTGGCTGCATCGGTGTCCGGATCGGTCTCGTTTTCTTTGACTCTACGGGTCGAAGCCGCAGGCACATAATCTCGGACCATGTCGGCGGGAAGGAGCGGCATCGATTCGTGTCATTTGGGGTTCGCGGTTTCGGTTCGTGCCAGTTGGAAGGAACGGATGTTCGTGTCGGCGTTTTGTTGAGGTGAGGCTCAGATGCGAGGTGGATGTTCGAGGAAGATTTGCGAAAATGTCTGATTGTTGAGTGTAGTGTAGCGCGAGGCAAGCACGACCGTGCTCTTTCACAAGCTCACACTTCGAGTAGTGAGGAGCAATATTCGAGTAAGAATTGAAGGAGTGACTTCTCAGAAGCCATTCGATCGTCGTGAAGCCAGCAAGTAATCACTTACAATCTTGTTGTCACGCGCTCGATCACTTCACCAACCAGAACTTGAACATTCGCGCTTTCGCAGCACCAAAATCTCACCCACTCTACTGCCAACACCAGCGCACCATGTCTTACCTCGAGCCCACTACCGGCGACGACCGCGTCAATGAACTCCGCCTCTGGCTGTCCGGTAGCATCACACGTGCGGACTACTTCACCTCCACCCACCACTCTCTCTCCGACCTCCACGAAGCGCTCCACGAGGGAGTCAAGGAGATCGACATCATCCTCGACCAACAGCTCTTCCAACTCATCGCGCTCGCACGGTCAGCCACCTACAACATCGAGCTGAGCGACGATGCCTTCTTCGACGGCCGCAAAATCGACGTCGAGGAGCTGCGCAGCATGTCGATCGTCGAGCGGCTCGGACGGCGGCACACGATTCGGTGTTTGAAGCTGGCGCAAGCCGAGATTGAGTGGCAGAACCACGAGATTGGTCGACTGCAAGTGCACATGAACAACGCGGCGGAGATGATCACGGCGAAGCTGAGGAACAAGTTTTCGTATCATCCGTTGACGAGGAGGATCGTTGATAGGGAGCCGAAGCAGGCGCAGGAAGGTTCGTCGACGGACTCCAGCCAGGAAACCAGAGCAGGGACCGAGGAAGGCGAAGTGCTGGAAGGTCAGGATGAGCGGGAGAGCGCAGAGGAGCTGGAGGAGAGATTCGCCGAGAGGCAGGACAGTGCTATGATGGATACGGAGATGGAGATGGACATTGACACGGAAGAGGACGATGATGATGACAACCAGAAGGAGAAGGTGGGATGAAGTGCTTGTTGACGAGGTGCAGATGGAGTTGGAGCGTCCGCAAAACACGTGGTGGAACACAAGAGCAATTGTGAAGATTGCACAGCTCGGGCACGCAAGGAGAAGCAGAGGGCGGATAGCAGACACGAAGAGATTAACTTACATGCAATCTTGTTGGTTAATCATGTGAAAAGTGAAGTGAATCTCGCCAAACCGATCCGGCTAGAACTCGTCTTTAGCCGTATAATGCGGGACTTGCGTCATTGCGTGGAGAGCTCGTGGCTGTAACCCAACCATCCGTTTCACCTCGATAGTCCCGAGTTTCTTTATCTTGACATCGTCGCTGTACTGTTGGACTGGTAGAAAGAAGACCAGGCAGAGAAAGAAAGGAAAGATGTCAGACTCATCCTCTGCCACGCCGTAAGTCTGACTGGAAGAGTCTAGCCCTCCCCTCCCCTGCGCTCTTTCCCAACCCACCAACGAACGCATGCACTCTCGAGTTACACAAGGAGAGGGGAAACGATCTCGGACTTTCTTCCTTTGCCAGCAGCAGGGAGGACATCGGCATTAACCCTCACTTCCTAGGCACAAGCGGAATAAATCCTCAATCTCACGAGTCCTCCACCGTATCGGCAGCAGAGGAGACGTCCCAACTCTGAAATCAATCTCCACCGAGAACCACGACGACGGCGGCAGCATGGCGAACTCCGACAATCCCGTGCACCTCTCGCCTTCACGAACCTCGATGCAGTCGAACCGGCCGCACCTTTCTACCACCATGACCAACCCGCAAACATCGTCTCAGAATCCATACTCGCCGGTCGAGTCCAGTTCGCTAGCCACGAGCTCCACAACACAAGGTGCGACTTTGGAACAAAGCGTACGCCTGTTCAAGGTATTCGAGGCCCTACGCAGTGGAGACACATCCGCGATAGCCAAGGCAACTCGCTCTGATGGAGAAGCGAAGCTGGAGGGAACCACGATACTACACCTCGCCATACAGTGTGCAGAGACATCGATGATCGAGTACGTTCTCACGCAGCAAGATACGGACGTCAACGCAAAAGATAAGGATGGGAACACACCTCTGGCTGTCGCTGCATCACTCGGCCGATTAGCAGTTGTTAAGATTTTGCTGGAGCATAACGAGATCAACGATTCGATTGCGAATTACCAAGGCAAGACTGCACTAGATTTGGCTCGTAACCCAGAGATCTTCCAGCTCCTGCAGCTGGCAAGATCGGTGTACATCGACAGCAACGTTCGGCACATCCAGCAGTTGGTTTCGGCTGGAGACTACGAGGCTCTTGAACAGGTGCTAAACGACACACGAGTGCAATCTACCCTTGATCTCAACGGCCCAGAACTAGCCACAGACCCGGCTACGACATCGGATGGAGGCAGTCTGCTGCATGAGGCGGCCAGGAAGAAGGACGTCAAGTTGGCACAGCTCCTTCTGCTGAACGGCGCGGACCCATTCCGTCGAGACCGAAGGGGAAAGCTGCCACAGGATGTCACCAAAGACGATCGCACAAAGGCGATACTGAAGAAATCTCCGGCCGCAGCGGCTGCACAGCGAAGCATTCAAGAGAAGACAATCCTCGGCGATGGCGGGCTTGCTGCTGGAGCTCCAACCGATGGTGGGCCAGGGAGTAAGGAGAGCAGAGAGATGAAAGGATATCTCAAAAAGTGGACAAATTACACCTCAGGTTACAAGTTGCGCTGGTTCGTGCTTGAGGATGGTGTGCTTTCGTACTACAAACACCAGGACGATGCTAGCATGGCTTGCAGAGGTGCCATCAACATGCGGATCGCAAAGCTGCACATGGATCCCAAGGATAAGCTACATTTCGAGATACACGGAAAGAGCTCGGTCAGATACGACATGAAGGCAAACCATCAAATCGAATGCAAACGGTGGTTCTGGGCTTTGAACAATGCCATTCAGTGGGCGAAAGATGAGGCCAAGTCTGAGATGAAGCGAGAGCACAAAGAAGCAAACGCCAGGCATGAGCAGTTGGAAAAATTGAAGACCAACAACACGGAAAATGGCAATGGTGCATCGACGCTCCATCCCGCCGCGGCGGCAAGCGTGGGCGTCGGATCGACTTCTCAATTCGGCGGAAGCATTGCAGGTGATGGAATGAGCACCTATGAGCCCAGCGAAGCGGATGGTGTGAGTCAGACGAGACCGATCGGCCGAGCAAACTCTGGTACCGTCGATGGTGAGGACGACGACGACCAATATGGTGATGATGCAAGCAACTATGAACCTCAACCGGCCAACAAGGACGCTTTCAGTATCACTGCTCAGTCAGCTAAGCTGCAATTGGATCTCCTGGAGCAAGTTTCCGCCGCTCTGAAAAGCGAAATCGCAAACAACCCGGAAATGGCCATCGGACATGCCACCGTTGCGCAAGCATTGTCATCCTACGAAAATGCAGTTGGCAATCTCAAGTCTATGCTCATGGATCTGCTGAGGATTTCCAAGGACCACGAGGCGTACTGGCAATATCGATTGGAGCGCGAGCAGAATATCCGAAGACTGTGGGAAGACTCCATGGCCAAGGTCGCACAGGAGCAGGAGACGCTTGAAAACCGCATCGGCGAGTCTGAGGATAAACGTCGGAAAACGAAAAAGGCTCTCAAGGAGGCTCTTGAGGGGACAGCTTCACGATCCGTCTCGCAGTCAAACGTCCTCTCGGCGAAAGAATCTGAACTCGGTGTTCCTGCTGCTACCTCCATCCAACGACGGCCGACCATCGCCGAGCTTACGAACAACGAGGTCTCCGATGATGACAGCGAGGTCGAGGAAGAGTTTTTCGATGCCATTGATGCCGGCGAAGTCGAGGTCCTCGAAACGATGCCAAGTCCATCCCTCCAACCCCGACAGCCTGAGCACACTCTGGATGCCAAGCTCGACGGTGCAGCGGAGCCGGCTGAGAGCGATCGTGACCAAAGAGCCAAGGAGATCTCGAAAAGCTACAAGGGCTACGAAGACGGTTTCAGAAAGCGACTGAAGCTGGACGCTGACAACAGGCCGAAGGTCGGACTTTGGGTGAGTATTGAATGTTTGGAGTCTTGCCGACCATTGCTGACTGTCTGCAGGGCATCTTGAAATCTATGATTGGCAAGGACATGACGAAGATGACTTTACCAGTGTCATTCAATGAACCAACATCGCTTCTGTACCGTGTTGTCGAGGATATGGAGTACGCCGATCTACTGAACGTGGCTGCTGATCGCGATGACTCGACCGAGCGCTTGGTATTTGTTGCTGGGTTCGCCGCGTCCGAGTACGCCAGCACGATTGGCAGAGTGGCGAAGCCTTTCAACCCGCTTCTCGGCGAGACCTACGAATATGTTCGACCGGACCTGAACTACCGCTTCTTCATCGAGCAGGTTACACATCACCCGCCGGTCGGTGCAGCTTTCGCCGACAGTCCAAAGTGGACGTACTACGGCGAATCTGCAGTCAAATCTAAGTTCTACGGAAAGTCATTCGAATTCAATCCTCTTGGTACCTGGTTCCTGCATCTCCGACCGTCGAATGGAGCACCAGAGGAGCTCTATACATGGAAGAAGGTCACCTCCAGCGTCGTTGGCATCATCACCGGCAACCCTCAAGTCGACAACTACGGTCCGATGGAAGTCAAGAACTGGACGACCGGTGAGGTCTGCTACCTCGACTTCAAGCCCAAAGGCTGGAAAGCCAGCTCCGCTTTCCACGTCACCGGCAAGGTCGTCGATGCTGATGGCAAAACCCGCTGGAGCATCGGCGGTCGCTGGAACGACAAGATTTACGCCCGTCTCACGCCAGGTTTCGAAGGCTCCGTCGAGCCGCCCACCGATGCCTCTCACAGCAAGAGCTCTAACAACCAAGCCTTCCTCGTCTGGGAAGCACATCATCGTCCACCACCCGGCGAAATCCCATTCAACGTCACGCCCTTTGTCGTCACGCTTAATGATCTCCCCGATCGTCTTCGACCCTTACTTCCACCTACCGACTCTCGTCTACGACCTGATCAGCGCGCCATGGAAGAAGGCGAGTACGATTTCGCTGCGACGGAGAAGACTCGCGTCGAGGAAGGACAAAGGGCAAGACGCAGGGCGCGAGAGGCGAAGGGAGAGGAGTTTACTCCGAGATGGTTCACGAGGGAGAAACATCCGATTACTGGTGAGGATTACTGGAAGTTTAACAACCAGTATTGGAGGGTTCGGGATGAGGTCGCAGAGGGGAAGAAGAAGTGGGAGGAGGAGAGGTTGGAAGAGATCTTCTAGATGATGCAGTGATCATCGACTGGAACGAGCATGCATTGCTCAGAAGACGCTTCGCTTCAATGGCGATGGAGAGGCGCTGCTACATTTACGTACGATAATTTATCACGAAGTCCTTGACGACAGCCAGAGGATGCATATCTCTCAGACCAGCGTAACTTCCTGTTCCACTCCACTCTCAAACCACTCCTTCGTGACCTTCGTGATATGTCCCACTCTTTCCAAAGCCCCTTTCACGTCCCGGCTCGGTGAAACCAAAAGTCCCACGAAATCCATATGCACCCACGGCGTCTTCGCAATACACACAAACGCCGCGTCCAAGTCTTGACCATCGCCCCATTCACCTCCCTTCTGCCCACGCTTCGCAAACCTCGACCCATCAGACTGCGCAACGAGCAGCCCATCGGAGATGAAATGCTGCTCCACACTTCTCGACCCGTTTTCCCTAACCAAATACGCACGATGCTGACTCACCTCCGCCTTCCACGCAATCTTACACCGTCCCAATCTCGCTCGCAGAACAATCGTACCACCCAGCACGGAGCCGTAAGGATTTACTCCTGACACATTCGTTTCAACGGACAGAACTTCCGCGAGGAGTGTGAAATCGTGGAGGGCATCGTACGTCACGCCACGATTAATGCTCGCCCAACTCCAACTTGGAGCCGCTTGCTCAGCTGCATCGTACGCGAGAGGTTCTTTCGATGCGCCGGGCATGGGTTGCCAGAGGAGATCAAGAAGCAGAGACTCGTCCCATAAACCAGCTAGGTATCGTGCTCCACGACTCGCTTGCGGAGACTTAGCGGCAATACCGGATATAGCGACGAGCTTGTCGCTGGGAAAGGTCAGTTGGCGGGAAGTGTAGGACTTGACTAGCATTCGCCATTGCAACTCGTCGGGCACAACGGGGAGGGGACCACGGGAGAGAAGAGGGTAGGGAGGTAGGGCGTCTTCGCTGCGACGATGGGTGCGGCATTCGAAGAGCGTGCTGGTGGACGTGAAGTGTAGAATGCGGGTTGCGAGGTGGGATTCTTGGAAACACCAGGCGCGGGTGAAGAGCGGATCTGGACGCTTGAGCGATGCCCAGGGAGAGGTGAAAGGCGGTTCGTAGAGGCCTTGCTCCATTGGTACCGCGAGGAGGTGGCGGCGGCGGGCGAGGATGGGGATGGTGGTGTTGCTAGGTAAGGGGGTGAAGGGAAAGGATTTGGGAAGCATGCTCTCGTCTCGAGGGCCGAGGAAGTGGGTTGAGGCGTTGGCGGAGGAGGCGGCGCTGATTACGAGGAAGGCGGATGAGTAGACTTGGCCCATTTGTGCGGCTTCGCGGTCCCAGTCGAGAGGGTCGTTTTGGATGATGCTGAGGGAGTCGATCCAGAGGTAGCGGATGGAGAGTTCTCTGCTGACTGCGATGGCGTCGCGGAAGGTCGGAGGGAGCTTTTCGACTGGTATGCTGATTTTGAAGTCTTGCTGGTTCTCGGTGAGGAGTTTCATGGGTTGACTGCCTCCCCAACAATGACTGAGAGCCGCATACTGGAGTTGAGGATCCGTTTCTTTGGTCTCGTACAAACAGATGACATCGTTCAGTCCTCCGATGTCGAGCAAGCGAGTCGGATTGAACACTGCAGATGGCTCGTTGCATTTCGGATGCTCTTCGACGCATTGCTTCACGCAATTGAACAAGAATTTCGCGGACTGCTCATCTCGGTTGTCCAATGCTCTTCGACCGCCGACGCCAACACACGGAGCGCCCGCCAGATTCGTCTCCAGAGCATGGTCAACGTACACCTCAACATCAACCCGAGGATACATGACGACCGGAACTTCGTATGTAAAGCGAACACAATTGATAACGAGCGGTCGTCCTTCGCGGATCATCAATCCAACCGTCAAACCCATCCCATTCCTCGTCTCAGTCACCCAATTCATCCATCGATCCGCGAAGAACGCATCGAAGATATTACACAGCAAACGGCAGTATGGACAGTCATTAATCGGACGGCCAGTCTTCGGGTCAATATCTCGACTCTCGAGGATCTTCTGCGTTGTAATGTCCGGGATGTACAGGCTAGGTGTGGCAGCTAGGTCTCCTGCAACTTCTTCAGATAGTCGCGTCCTCGTGTTGTCATGCCATGGAGCTCGAGTTCGGCCAAAGGTGTCTTCGTGGCCGTGTGGTTGGAGGTTGTTGCAGACCCGGCAGACTCCGCGGTAGCCAGAGGTCAGATAGCGGAAGGTCGACTTTGAGGCCCATATTGTCGCATGTGTTGCGAATCGAGCGATTTGGAAGGCATTGCTGGCGATGTCGCGAGCCGTTTGCATTGTGCATGTCCTTGAGGTTATCGCATGCAAGAAGACTTTTGATCAAGACCCAACGCTATTAATAGCTCTTGAGCTAACTAGCCGAGATGTTCGTGGGAGCGCAGAGCATGTGTATAGACCCCACGAGGAACAGTCCCACGAGGATGATGAGACTGCGACCAGACTGAACCATTGCCTGCCAGCCTGCATCCGACAACTCCTCCTCAATACCCCTCAATCGGACCCTGCCACCCTTCCTCTGCCAGAGCCTGCTCATCGCCCAGTTCTTCCTCCCGGCTGATCTCCATCTTCTCCAGCTCTCTCGAGAAGTAGTCCATCTCCTCCTCCAACATGCCCTTGTCCACACCCATCACATCCGTGAAGTTCCTTACATTCCACCAATGCGTCAACGCCCGTAGACTCTGCTCCAACGGCAGCGCATCCTCCACCGTACCATCCACATCTCCCACACATGCACCGCCCATGCCGCCTCCGCCGCCAGACAACCAGTCGTCTCTCAACTCCGCTGGAACAGAAAGCCATACTGCTGTGATGATCTTCATGTTTCCTTGTCGCCACTTGCGTCCGCAGAATGGGACTTGTGACTTGAAGAGTTTCAGAGTGTAGAATCGCAACTGCTGCACAGGAATCTTGAGCGTCTTCTTAAGATGGTTGGAACTCTTGTAGCTCACGAGCAGCAGTGCGCGATGGGTTTTCCGGCGGGTGACCTTTTGCAGCACTCGGAGATAGTTGATCGCACTGAACATGTTGCGGTAGGAGTAGTTCTTGAGCAGGGATGTTGGCAGTGGGGTTTGAGCGTAGCCAAGCTCGTCGATCTCGGGCGGATGCGCGAATTCGCTGTCCTCGAAGACGGGAGAGAGGATGGTGTCAGGGTCGGCGTCGCGATTGCGTTTGATAGGTGGAGGAGCAGCGTCGTCCTCCGAGTCGGATGTGGGAACGCCGTTGGGTGAGATTGAGGTTGTTGGTTCGGGGTCCGCTTGGCGGGAGGTGGATTTGCAAAATGCGAAGAAGTTGCGGTCGGAGCGGTCAAGTTTGTAGTGGCATGCTCGGCCAATCTCTTGCGTTTGCCAGAGTTTGAGGATTAGAGGAACGTAGTTGGAGTCGAGGAGGAGTTGGGTCATGTACTCGTATTGGAGGATGTGGGTGACCTTGAACCATTTTAGCAGGAGGAGGAGAATAGCGCTCAGTGCTTTTGCGGCGATCTCTTGCGTGCGCAGTTTGTCGAGCTCTTCTGCGGTATTCTCGATGCCGTCGGAGTGGCCGTTGAGACCATTCTCGAGAGGCTTTGAGCCATTGATGCCGTTCACATCGTTGAACTGAATACCAGCTTGCAGACCATTCTGACCGTTGCCTTTTGTGACCAGGTCGGTGACATTCTGCAACACTGCCTTGAGCAAAACAATGACAACGCTCTGCAAATGTGGTAGTGAGTCTCGGTAGTACTGGCTGACTTTGTTCAGCTGTCGCTGCTCGTCGGTCAGCGGAACTGGCTGTCCTTGCTCGACGGTGTCTTCGGGTTTTGCCTTGGGCACCAGTTCGAAATCGTCATCGACGGGCAGCAAGTCATCCTCATCCGGATTCTTCCACCCTCGTTCTTGCTTCATAAAGTCGACTCGAGCTTCCCACAGTTGCTTCATACCTCGAGTTGCTCGCATACGTGTAGCGAATAGCTCTGCGGCCTCGAGAATACTCGCTGGAATGTCGGCACCTTGCCACTTGCGGCCAACAAGTGCATCCTGCAATTCGGTGCTCCCCTTTCCTCCCAACTCGTTACTGCTGGCGTCGAGGGGAGGGTACAAGAATGGAAACATCTGGTTCGTTTGGTAGTTCTGTTTCTTTCCGGCCTTGCCAGGACCGGCGGGAGATGGTGGAGGTGACGGAGCAGGCGTAGCGATATGCACAGGCTGATGCATGATCGACGCAGTTCCTACTGAAGGAGCTCCGGTGAATGCCGAGTCAGACATGGCAAAACTCGGACGGCGATGCTTCAGTGGAGGCAAGATGCTGTTATTCTCTGGCTCCAAAGGAAACAGTGGCGGTGGAGGCTGATAGGCTGGATATTTGGAATTGATCTCCTGTCGGAAAAGGTGGTAGTCCAATGGAGAAGCCGTGATGATCGGCTGGCCTCGAGCATCCATCTCGTCGGGATTCTCCCGGAAACTCGCCTTGACCTTTTCGACATCTTGTATGCCTCCAAAGGATGCAAGAATCGCCTTCCATGCGAGGAGCAGCATCTTCGTCAATGGGACGGGAGATGATTCATCCCAGCGTAACCGTCCGACGATCTGTGTGATATAATTGAGGAAGCTCGGCTCCAATGCGAGGACATCCCCTTTCAAAGCCTGTCCGTTGCCTGTCGAACGCGCAACCTCGACAAAGAGATACATCAGCGTCAGACAGCACCAGAGCTCCACACTCTCGTCACCTCGCCTTGCTTGGGTTTCATTCCGAGAAGGTGCCTCAGGAACAGTGCTTTGAAAGTCCCGTTCGCACATCTTTCTCAATGTGGAGTAGATCGTCCTTAACCCATCACACGAGTGCAGAGTGTCCACCATGGCAACAATCCACTGTACTTGCAAGCTTGAAGACCCATACTCATCAAGCCTCGAACCACCAAAAGTGCTATCCGAGAACAAATCTTCCAATGCACAACCTTCTCGACGACCAGCGGTCTCTTCCCATACACCCAGACCAATGTATGTCAATATCATGAGCGCTTTTGTGACCTGCTCTTCGTCTGAACCGTCTTCCAGCACTTTCATCCACTTCTTCGCGAACGTTCTCCTTGCATCCTCGGTGATGTCCAGCCAGTCATGCTTCCCATCCCCCGAACTCCTCCACTCATCGTTGAACACTGATCTGCACTTCCTCAACTTGAGCTCCTCGTCCTCACTATAGCTGAACCACTCTTCCAATTCGACCGGGAATGATTGGGAGTCTCTGTAGTCAAAGTCGTAAACCTTCTCGTCGTCCGCCAGCTGTTGTTTCGGAGTCGGCTGGCTTTGAGGGAAAGTACTTCGTATACGCTTGAGATCGGCAAGCGTAAGACTGTCGGGAGCTTCTTGCGAGAAGTCGATCGATTCGGTGGCTACGGACTGAACAGGCGGCGCTGGAGGCGGTTGCTGAGGTGGAGGTGCCGAGTTCTCTCGTGTCAAGCCCGGTCTCGCGGGCACAGCAGCTCTTGTCGCTGGAGGATTCGGCGTAGAGTTGTTCGCTGCATTATCTCCTTCAAGCTTGTGCGCCGCGTTGGGCCTCACTCCAGCATCCTCATCTTCGTCGACAGGTCTGAGCGTGGGACTCGACTCCCCTGCCGCTGGGAGGTCTGGGTTCTCGACTTCGTCCATGGTCGCGTAGGCTCGGTGTCATTGAGTGCGGGTGCTGCTCGGGTTACACGTCACGTGTTCTGGACAGATTGAGACATCACGGTCAAGATACGTGCTTGCGAAGGTAGCGCAGCCTCGAACAAAGCGCATGTGTCGAGGAGTGATGCTGCAGAGGTGAGGTCGGATGGAGCTGCCAGGTGAAATGGAGCTTCAATAATTTGATACAATTTGAAGGGCTCACAATCAATGTCGGAAGCCAGAGCTTCGGTTTTCTCGACGAAATCTCGACCTTCTCTCCTTCCTCTCTTCCTCCAACCCTCAGGCCTCAACGTCCTGCGACAACGTCCTGCGTCATCGTCTGGCGACATCGTCTGTCGGCTGCAACACACGAGCGTTCACTGTCAGCATCAGCATCGAATGAGACACTTCACTGCCGACACGTAGAAGAGCCGTCTCGCCGAAGATTTCCAGGAGAAAGAGGAAGCCAAAGCTCAATCGCACGAACGTATTGGCCAACGTGGTCTCCGACTTGGACGTCGTGGTCTCCGACGACCGCAATACTACCATCACGGTATACACGGCGTACTCTCCGCTGTCTTAGACAGACACCACCAAGTATTGCTAGTCACTGTGCCAATGCACTATGATGATGCAGGTTCGCTGTTTAACGCGGACAGCAAGACAACGACCGTGATGACTGGACCCGGGAAACAGATTTGGCGACCCCCGAAGCGCCACGCCGATGTTTCGCCAGGGGGCGCCGAGCACTAAATCAACCACACTATCGCCTTGAACCAGATTCGCCATGGACCAGATTGAACGTGACCATATACTGTCTCGGCCGCACTTGTGCACCGCGAACAGGACACGCAGACGGACCAACTTCCTTGACGGGACCATAATGTTCCAATGTCTCACCAAGCTTCATCCGCGATGACCACGAGCACCTCTGGAGCTCGCGGTCGCTGGTTCGTGGAGGCGGCTGAGAAGACTGCCGCTCGTTTTATGCGATAAGGTGGTTCATGACTACTGCAAGGCAATGCAGCCCTTTGTTTCGAATGCTGTGCAACTCGTGCGTGGCTGTCACTGCTTCCTACAGGTGGTATATGAAGCCATGGCGCAGTCCATACTGTCTTGCTTACCACTCTCGAGTCACGCCGCGTGTGGGGTCTCCGCAGCACTCCAATGGCTCCTTTCTTTTTGCCCCATGTACTCGGTCCATCATACTATCGACCGGGTCTCGCGTCTGCCTCGACGTCGCCCATATCGGACCGACATGTCGCCAGTCGCTTTGAGCACAAACACTGAACACTGTTTCACTGAGTTGACACTGAGCTAGTTCCAGATATGGAAGACACGGTGTTGTCCGTGGTACGATGATTGGTGTCGGTGGCTGGAATCTGGATGATTCAATTTTCCTCCAGTCGCTTGTCCATCTCGGTTGGCAATGTATACCTAAGCGACGTCACCATGTTTTGGATAGATTGCGGCAGGCCAAGAGCAGATGGGCCAGAACATCGCATATAAAGAGCAGGTCTGTTTCCACCATTCGAGCATTATTCAAAACATCACCTTCTCAACTCCTCAACATCACCGGTATCATCATCACCACCATCATCATGCATTTTTCCACCTTCATCTTCACTTCCATGGCAGCGGGCTATGCCAACGCATTCACTGGCCGTGGAACCTTCTACGGAGGCAACGTCCAGGGAGGAATGTGCTCCTTCGCTTCCTATACTCTCCCGACTGGCATCGACGGCACCGCTATCAGCAAATTGGACTGGGCGGGAAGCGGAGTCTGTGGTGCTTGCATCAAAGTCACTGGCCTGAGAGGCTCGACTATATCAATGGTCTGATCACACTGCGATACACATCTTTCACAGAGCATACGCTAACTTTCAACCAGATTGTCGACCAATGTCCAGAATGCCCACCGCACAGCCTCGACTTGTTCCAAAACTCCTTCGGCAAGATTGACGATCCCCAGAAGGGAATCATTCAACTGTCGTGGGAATTCGTCGACTGTCCGCTCAACGGTCTGATTTACTTCCGCATGAAGGAGGGTGTGTCGGCGAACTGGTTCAGCGTTCAGGCGGTCAACGCGAGCAAGGTATGTCGGTCCATCTCATGACGGTTGACCGATGCTGACAATACTCGCAGCGTGTCAAGGACATCCAAGTCAGCACCGACCACGGCGCTACCTGGCAGAGTGGTCTCACTCGGATGGATTACAACTTCTTCCAGAAGTCGGCTGGCTTTGGAGTCGATGTAGTCGATCTCAAGGTGATCAGCATTGATGGGAAGGAGAGGATTGCGAAGAACTGCCAGGTCATTGGTGGGAATACCTGCAATGCTGACGGTAACTTCTGATCGATGGATGGCGAAGGATGGTTCAGAGGGTAGTCATGGCCCGTGGTGTTTCGTACACGCAGGAGGAAACGAACGAATTGGATGATTTTGACGGTTAACGTGGTTCAGAGGGTAGTCATGGCCCGTGGTGTTTCGTACATAGATATGCAGAAGGAGACGAATGAATTGAATGATTTTGACGGTTAACGTTCAAGGATAGCAACCTGCATGTTGCTTGCAGATCCCTGCCTCTTCTCTCGTTGCCGATAACACAGTTGCGAGACTTTGTGCCTACCACGTAGACATTGTGCTGTTAAGAAGCCGTTGCAGCTTAGAGAGCGGGACGCAAGTGACTTCCACTTCACGGATGGCACACTCACACGGGTCTGTAGACGACCTGTCATGTGTTGAGGAAGTGGATGCGGTCGGCGGGATGTTGTGTTGTCCGCCGGGGACCTTGATATCGGATGCTGAGATATCTTCAGGCATTGCCGGCCACGAGTCTGCGTATCTTGAGAGCAGACCGAGACGACAACTGGGACTTCTATAGGCAATCGAAGATAGTGCCTTGGTAAGAGCACCCTGAGCCTCAAGGACCTCATGGAACTATTCCCATGGCTTTTCGTAGGTCATCGTTGGGATGAAAAATGGCGACAGAGAAAATAACACGGAAGACATCCTCATCTCTGTACATCATAGCACAGTAAAGTCAAGCGCAATGAAACCATAAGGTATCGTTGTTGTTGAAAGTGAGGTCTCAAGTCTGCGTTTGAGCACGTTGCCTGAGCGGAACAATTCGGCAACCAGGCGAGGCAAGCACGATGCACGGGCCCTCTTCTTGGCGAGGAAGGAGACAGTCGGGCAAAACGAGTACTCTCTACGACTTCACAAGCAACAGCTCCACTCACCACCCCAACACATCCTCCTCATCACCGCAAAGATGCTGAAGAAGTATGTTCCATCATATGCAACCCCCGGATGAAGGCATTGGAGCTCCCAACTGACCCGTCACAGCGGCATCGCTCGTGCTGCCCGCACCCAGGCGCTGCGCAGACCTTTCCAGCAGCGCGCATTCCAGCCAAAGACCTTTGCGCCCGCCATCGCGCACCGATTCGCCTCCACCGACGCCGCCAAAGACGGCAAGGTCCACCAGGTCATCGGTGCCGTCGTCGACGTCAAGTTCCCAACTGGTATTTGCCGCCCGCGCGCAGATGAGGGATTCCGCCATCTAACACCTCGGCAGATGTCCTCCCACCTATCCTCAACGCCCTCGAGGCCGAAAATGGTGGCCAGAAGCTGATTCTGGAGGTCGCAGTACGTGGAAAGAGATGATATGAGGTGGTTTGGAAGAGCGTGGCGCTAACGCGGATTGACAGCAACATTTGGGTGAGAACGTCGTGCGATGCATTGCTATGGACGGAACCGAGGGTCTCGTCCGTGGACAGAAGGCCACCGACTCTGGCAACCCCATCATGGTGCCCGTCGGCCCAGGTGTCCTCGGGCGTATCATGAACGTTACCGGTGACCCAATTGATGAGCGCGGCCCAATCAAGCACGACAAGAAGCTCCCCATCCACAGCGAGCCTCCCGCTTTCACCGATCAGTCCACCTCCGCCGAGGTGCTCGCCACTGGTATCAAGGTCGTGGATCTCCTCGCCCCATACGCGCGTGGTGGAAAGATTGGTCTCTTCGGCGGTGCCGGTGTCGGAAAGACTGTGTTCATTCAGGAGCTCATTGTAAGATATATTCGACGGAACAGGAACATGGACAGCAGCTAACACGACGCGAAGAACAACATTGCCAAGGCCCACGGTGGTTTCTCCGTCTTCACTGGTGTCGGTGAGCGTACCCGTGAGGGTAACGACCTGTACCACGAAATGCAGGAGACTGGTGTCATTCAGCTCGATGGCGAGTCCAAGGTCGCCCTCGTGTTCGGACAGATGAACGAGCCCCCAGGTGCCCGTGCCCGTGTCGCTCTGACTGGTCTGACTCTTGCCGAGTAAGTACAACCAAAGCAAGAAGCTTCTGGCCATGCCACTAGTTTCTTGTATGATCTGTGAGAGCAGCGCTGATCTGGTTTCAAAAATTTTAGATACTTCAGGGATGTAGAGGGACAGGACGTGCTCCTCTTCATCGACAACATCTTCCGCTTCACCCAGGCCGGTGCTGAAGTTTCGGCATTGTTGGGCAGGATTCCGTCTGCCGTCGGATACCAGCCAACTCTCGCCGTCGACATGGGTGGTATGCAAGAGCGTATTACCACCACCAAGAAGGGATCCATCACCTCCGTCCAGGCCGTGTACGTGCCCGCTGACGATTTGACTGATCCCGCTCCTGCCACCACGTTCGCCCATTTGGACGCCACCACTGTGCTTTCCCGTGGTATCTCCGAGTTGGGTATCTACCCCGCCGTCGACCCTCTCGATTCCGCTAGCCGCATGTTGGACCCCCGTATCATCGGACAGGACCACTACGACACCGCCACCAAGGTCCAACAGATGCTTCAGGAGTACAAGTCCCTCCAGGATATCATTGCTATTCTCGGAATGGACGAACTTTCGGAAGCCGACAAGCTTACCGTCGAGCGTGCGCGTAAGATCCAGCGTTTCTTGAGCCAGCCTTTCACCGTCGCCCAGGTCTTCACTGGTATCGAGGGCAAGCTCGTTTCCCTCAAGGATACCATCGCCTCTTTCAAGTCCATCATGGCTGGTGAGGGTGATGACCTCCCAGAGGGTGCTTTCTACATGGTTGGCGACTTCTCCGAGGCACAGGCGAAGGGCA
Organism: Zymoseptoria tritici IPO323; assembly: GCF_000219625.1. Classification (NCBI taxonomy): domain Eukaryota; kingdom Fungi; phylum Ascomycota; class Dothideomycetes; order Mycosphaerellales; family Mycosphaerellaceae; genus Zymoseptoria; species Zymoseptoria tritici. The sequence continues at coordinate 3,659,750 of NC_018217.1, read as the reverse complement.
AGCAGATTCTGGCCGATCTTGAGAAGTCATAGATGGTTATCGGATGATGCATTGAGGGAGAGAAGGAATCAAGCTCGACTAAGCGTTTTCACATTGTACAGCATACAAGCGCTGCGGGAGTGAGAGGACGAGGCAGTTGAGATAGTGAAAAGGAGCGTGTAAGCGTAGATCTTGAAAGCGTTTCCTTTGTCAAATGTGGAATGTCGTCTTGTGTGAAGTTGCAAGTAGTTCATGCCTATTAGCGGCAGCGTCGCGTTGCGTGGTTCAACAAGTGCATTTCTCGGCTTATGCCCATTCGCCGCCATGGTCCTGGAGCAGTGCTTGCACCGTGACTTACATCAAACCAATGGGACGGGCTGATATCGTAAGACAACACGTCCGCGAACAGTGAATGGAGAATAGTTGGTGGAATAGACATGGCGACTTCCATCATTCGCATTGTCTCCTGATCATGACCAGACTACTCTGCTTTGATACCCCTTCTAGCAAATACCGATCTACCATTCCCGGCGCCTCTAACCCCAACACTCCGACCTCCAACATGCAGCTCCTCCACCGCCTCGCTCCTCGCGCCAGGCTCATCCCTCCAGATCTCCACCACATCCCATTTACCATGTTCCACTGCCATCGCTGCAACCCGTTTCGCTTGCTGCAGGTCGCTCACCTCGAACAGACAGACTTTCGCCTTGACCTGCTCTGCAAGGCGCCATAGATGTGGGTAGAAGGCGTCTCCGATGGTCTCATCATCGCCAGAGGAGGAAGGAGTAGGACTGGGCGGGACGAGAGCTAACTTTGGTTCGAAGTTCCGCACAGAACGAGTGGTAGTCCGCAGATATGCTGAAGGGGAGATGTACGGCGGATTTGAGATCAGAATATCGAAAGTCGGAGGTTCCGTCTCCCCACTGTATAATCTACCGAGCGCTTCGTTCAACGGAAGTGGACCTGATGACTCGGTTGATGGAGAGGAAGCAAGGATATCAGCTTGTACGAATCCGATCTGATTCAGAGACCTCGTTCGCTTGGAGTGAGCAGTTGGCTGTGCACGAGCTGCGTGTGCGATTTGATGGATGAGATTCTCGCGAGCGACAGAGAGAGCGCTGGTGGAGATGTCGACGCCAACCAGCTCGAGGGTTGTGGATGTTGAGGCGTTGGAGGTGTAGAGTTCGTGATGGAAGAGGAGGGGAATGCAGCCGGTTCCTGTGCAGAGGTCGAGAACGCGCAGGGTGGAGTTGGATTCGTTGGTGAGAGTCTGGTCAGATGCCAGGAGGTTTGCTAGGTGAGAAATTGATGCTGCTGTCTCTTGTCTGTGAACAATAGAAACGTCAGGCTCAGTCGACGGGATGGTTAGGGTTACACATACCTCGGAATGAGAACTCCTGGTCGGCATCTGATTTCTAGATTACCGAAAAACTCTGTCCCCAGTATGTACTGTAAAGGCTCTCCTCTGGCACGCCTTCTCAAGTACCCGTCAACTATCGTTTCATGCTCTCCATGGCCCAACTGCTTTGACACGCTCACAGCGTGCTCCTTCAACCATCGGAGCTCATTGCGAGCTGAGCCCAAATCTCGGCAGACTGGGATCAATGGGACTAGCGACTTGTTGATTGCACGAGCCTTTGCGAACACTGATGGATGTATACGAGGCATTCACGTGAAGGAGTGTAGACTGCTGCCATTCATTCACCAAATCGAAGTAAAGTCGGATATGTCTGCCTCAGGCTCTTTCTCGTGGCGGGGCTGCCATCTTGTGAAGACGAGAGGGTCCAAGCGGTTCGTTCCTTCCAGTCCAGACTTCGTCACTCTGCCGCCTCTTCACCTTGCTACAACACCCGCCACATTTCGATTCATCACGGTCGCCTTGCACAAAGCTTTGGCGTCTTCTACAAAACTCTCACCGACCCCGGCCTTCTTCCTTCAATCCTCATCGAACGTCGTCAACGACTGAGTCTTCAGTTTGCCGCCACGCTCTCCACCGCACTCATCTACGACCAAGCTATCCGACAGGAAGCTCTGCGCACTGCGCGAACTACCCATCATGCGTCTTACGTTCAAGGACCTCAAGCAGGCTGTAAGGCACTCGAGCGGCTGTCAGTGGTATCAGCGGAACATTCTAATCAGAAGCAGAAATTCACCATCGATGCAGAGCCCTCCGAGACGATTGGGACCTTGAAATCGAAGATCGAATCCGAGAAGGGATGGGAGACATCAACGCAGAAGCTTATCTACTCCGGCAAGATTTTGCAGGATGACAACACTATCGAGTCGTATAAGATTGAGGAGAAGGGTTTCATCGTCTGCATGACCTCCAAGGTGAGCGCAGGATACGTCCCGGCAATGAGCGCGCACTCTAACACCATTCTCACAGCCGAAAGCTCCTCCCACGAAACCCGCCGAGCCAGCTACACCTGCACCAAAGTCGGTCTCCACTCCAGCCGTCCCAGCAGCGCCCGCGCAGTCCGCCCCATCGAACACCTCTCAACCGCCCGCAACTCCATCTCCTGCCCCAGCCTCGGCCGCCGGCAGTGAAGGCACCTCATGGAACGATCCCTCCGCGCTGGCTCTAGGTGAGCAGCGCTCCGCCGCAATCGCCAACATGGAGTCAATGGGCTTCCCACGCGATCAGATCGATCTCGCTATGCGCGCCGCCTTTTTCAACCCAGACCGCGCCGTCGAATACCTGCTGAACGGCATTCCCGCGAGTGCGCAACAGGAGGAACGTCAGGCCCCACGCCCTGCAGCTCAGGCACAAGCACAAACGCCAGCCACACCCGCTACGACAGGTACCGCTGCTCGTTCAGGTGGCGATGAGCCGGTGAATCTCTTCGAGCAGGCTGCGGCTGCTGGAAGAGGCGGCGCAGGAGCTGGACGTGGCAGTGGAGGCGCTGCGGCTGCGGGAGGATTGGGAGCTGCTCTTGGAGCTGCAGGCGCAGGTGCCGGTGCTGGCGGAGCCGCGGCCAACCTTGATTTCCTCCGCAACAACCCACAGTTCCAGCAACTTCGTCAAGTTGTTCAGCAGCAGCCTGGAATGCTCGAGCCGATCCTTCAGCAAGTTGCCGCAGGTAGCCCTCAGTTGGCGCAGATCATCACCCAGAACCCGGAGCAGTTCATGCAGTTGCTCGCTGAGGATGGAGACGACGACCTTGCTGCACCACCAGGTGGCTCAATAGCAGTGACGGAGGAGGAGCGTGATGCCATTGAGCGTGTGAGTATTCGCAATCACACTTCGAGACGTATCAGCACTAACATTACAACAGCTTTGCCGCCTCGGCTTCGAGCGTCAAGATGTCATCCAAGCCTACTTCGCCTGCGACAAGAACGAGGAGCTTGCCGCCAACTTTCTCTTCGACCAGCCCGATGAGCCCGATGAGCCAGGTGCCCAGTAAGCAACTGTTGCATTGGGGAGCGAGCGAGGTGAAATGGTCACGGACATTTGATCATCAAGCGGATTTCCGAGACCAACGATCATGAAGCGTTTGTTACATGGAGCGTTCGTTGCAGAGATACTCATGTCCTCAAGCAGGAGAATAGCATCTTGTTGCGGAAAATCGCAGCAATACGAGTGTTTGCTCTACTAGGGTAGATCAGCTCGTTACGCAGAATGTAATGAAAAAATGGACATCAAGTTCACATGTGTTTTGTTCAATGACATCCGTTACATCACTTGCAAGTCGTGGACTGCATCTCTAGCGTGAATTCGGCCTTGCTGATGTCTAACAAGACAGAAGAACAACGCCCGCGACTACTGACACACGGCTCTTCTGCGCTTGGATTGCCATCATTATAACAACTTCGTTAATCACATCGATCTACAACAACTCTCATTGTCGCCTCAGGCCCAATTCGAGAGAAGTGGTTGGCTTCGACTAACCGCATCGGGTGGTAGCCCCACTCTTTCTCGATCATTGGTCCAATTCCGTAAGTACACGGACCGGCAAAGAACTCAAGACAGATCAACTGGTTCACCTTCCGAAAGGTCGAACTGTATATCGGAATATCGTCGCAAGACGATGGTCTGAACACCACTTCGACTGCACTTCTCATTGTCAACAACTCTGTTCTTCAACACGGCTGATGGCTGATTCTTTCTCATTGAACCTCCTCCTGCGACCAAGGAACGAGCTCGCCATCATTCACGGGGCCTGAGGTTTCGTCAACGACCACTGTTACATCTTCCGCCAACGTGCGCAAGACTGTTCAGATCACCACAACCCGCCAGCAACTGGTGGGCACTTCCAGGTACGTTGTTTTGAGTTATCGCTTTGTTCTGTCATAATGGACAGGCATTTTTACTGTCGCTCTTGCACCCGATCCCTCCGCAGCCTTGCTGGTCTATTCGCCGCACTCCCGGCATGACAGTATCGATCAGCAAGGCGCCGAGGAACAGTCCAATTGCTACAGTCATTGCCAGTCAATCCTGCATCCATTCACCAACGACTCCCATCCACCCGCAGCAATTGCTCGCATTGACCATTCATCAACGCCGGTGTTGCGACATGTGGTGTGTCCAACACAAGACGCCTGGTTTTCACCCAGCTTTCTCGTCACCCAACGTTCCTCCGACACTGCCATCTTCACAATCAATCAGAATGACATCAACGAACAATTCACTGACACTTCTCCAGATCTGCCAGTGATGAGTTCCAAAACACTCGTTCTCCCTCCTGGCAAAGCAGCCCGTCGCAGCGATCCCGGCAAAACCGGTCGCTTTGTGCCCTCGGAACCTCTCCACATGACGACTCGGCACGCAAAGAAGCGCACTGGTCCTGTTGAATCCGGCACTTCCATCAATGGCTCTGTTGAAGACGACGAAGACGACAGTCCAAGAGGTTCGCTCGACGATGGCCGTCCAACGACGGCGCTCAGCCTTGGCAGCCAAACTTCTGCAAAGTCAAGGCGGATTTCTGTAAACTCCACGAATGGTGCTGCGGATGTCAAGTTTACTTTCGGATCAGGTTCGTCGGCAGGTAAACGACGGAGAAGTAGTGAGGCAAAAATGGACGGACCAAATGTGCAGTCTACCTCACCGTCGAGGAAACGAAAACGATCATCGCCCACGCCTTCGGAAACGAGGAATGCATCTCAAGAGATGCACACTCCTCCAGTACAGCCTCGAACCTCCTCACGCGACGACAAGTTGGATGAACTTATTCAGCCGGAAGATGTCTCCGACCGCCACTTTTCGCAACAGAGCTCACCTTCGGACACGCAACGAGTGGCTGGTCTTCCGAGCTTTACACACTCGACGGAATTCACTCCAGCAGTCTCTGAGGCTGTATCTCCTGCCTCTGAAGAGTACGAGCCTGTAGACATCTCACCCACCAAGGATGTCGTCATGACCGGCATTGAACCTGAGGCGGATGCAGACGAGCAAGACGATGTCGATGACGCCGATGATATAGCGGAAGCTGACGATGTGGACGATGCCGAAGATGTGGGCGATCTGGAAGACGGCGACGAGCATGCAGCCACATACAACGGCCAAGCTCGAAAACGAATTAATGGCCGACGACGAGCCGACCACCCACAGCCAAGCATCGAAGCGGCTATGCGACGACAGCTGCAACTGAAGGCAGCATTTCGAGCCATCACTCGTACTTTAAAGCCTGTGCTCGCTGAGATTGCCTTGAAGACTGTTGAAGACCTGCAAGCCAAGCCGGATCTTCACGAGCAGGTCCCGGAGTTTACTGGTACGGACGAGTACTATGGTATTCAGGAGCTACTCGATCAGACGTTTCAAAAACGCAAGAATCAAATCATGGCTCAGGCGAAATGGAATCGGCTGCATTTACAAAGAACGTTGGAAGCAGAGCAGACGGTCCGCGAGGAGAGGTGCAAACTCTTAATTGAGGACTTGCGCGATCTTGAGTTTGACCGCTTGGAGCACAAGAGTCTCACCATTGCACGACAAGCGCAGATGACGGGTGAAGATACCGCCTACGACACTCAGGACGAAGACGACGATGTCATTCCGAAGCCCAAAGCCACTACCCACCGCTTTGATCGGATACGAACTATCGATGCTGCCTACGACTCACGAAGCCGCAAGGCCATGGCTACTGAGCAGGCCAGCGATGAGCTCCACGCTCGGGTCAGGATGACTGACCTGTTGCGCGGACTTTCTGAGGCGGACAAGAAAGAAGTCTTCGGCAGCTTCACGGTCATGGAGTCTACCGTGCGCGATGCAGCCGACGCGCGCTCGGACGGCATCATCACCACGAGCACCCTTGCCGCGGCTGCGACCCAGGTCGAGGAGATTGCCAACAGACCAAAGATTCCTGTCATTCGAAATGAGGATGCGACAGGACTGCAAATGCTGGGAGGTCTGGCTTCGCGGCCTTCTATTCGAGCAGTGGAACCGCCGAGACTTAGAGCACCTCCTGCTTTCTTGGGTGGTCATCCTGCGATGGGAATGCAAATGCCGCCTCCGCCGCCGATTCGACCAGCTGTCGCGTTGGAGCGCATACTGGATGAGATTCAACCGAGACCAGCATTTGTTCCAGCAACCCCCGAACCATACAACCCGTTCACGAGTCCTTCGATGCCCTCGAGGAAAGCCAGCCTTCCCGAGTCTGCGCATAGGGAACAGCCAGTGCCGTCGCTAAGTCCGAATGCCACCAGGGCTGGAGCGCTCCCGCCACTGCTGAACGCCATCAATCAGGAGTCTACGCGCCGTTCGATGCCGCCACAGCACTCGCGAGGCAATTCTTTCGATCGCATCCTGAATCAGACAAACCCGCTGCCGTTCGACAGACCGGACACCATCGGCTGGACGAACTATCAGCGTCCTGGGAGCCAGACGAAGCACTCGAGGAATCCCTCGACAGGATCCATCCATGAATGGTCTCACAGTGGGCCTCTGAGAATTGAGCGTGTTGGACAGAAGGAGCCTGAGCGCCCAGCTCAAACGAGTCTGCCATCTGGGCCAGCCACACCAAACCTATCGGCCCAGAAGCAGGAAGAGGAAAAGAAAGAGGGCTCGCCGTCGGATGTTCTACTGCATAAGAGTAAGTCGAAGCAACCCGAGCCGCCCAGCAGTCCTGGCGCTGCAGAACCTCGAAAACCACAGGAGAAGGCCGCGCTGGAGCCAACCAAGGACACTACCAATGAGGCACTCAGGGAGGTCATCGCAGATACCGCAGCCAAAGCTCGCTCGCGCGCCTCCTCGATCAAGTCACAATCCACATCTCGGGACTTTACACCTGATGCCAACACGACTAGTACGACCACCACTGCGGGAGCTGCTGGGGAATCCGCAAATTTCCACAGAAGCCAGCAAAAGAGCTCCATGGGCCAGTTCTCCATGAAAACGAACAAATCTCAACGCAACGGCAATTCTCGCAAGAGCTGGAAAGAAGCTCTCAGTCAAGGCGGACGAAGATCCAGTCAGGGTCAAGGCAGCGAGGTCACGGACAGCAAGAAACCTTCAATCCATCGGTTCCGCCTCAACACGAATGTGGAAGCCACTCCTCCTCCTCCGGCACCCGCTCCTGCTACTACGACGTATGCTCACTTCCCCGGCGAATACTATTCCATGCCCCCTCCTTCGTACGGCCCTCATCCACCTCCCTGGCATCCCTCTTTCGGTCCTCCTCCTGGCCCTCCACCGCCTGGCTACCCATTCCTTCACGGCTTCAACCCTTACTACGAACATCGAAACTCCTTTCCTGGCCCGCCACCAGGCAATCGCCCGCCAGGCCAACACCACCCGAACTGGCCACCAAACCCTCAATCTCCACTCTACGGCCTACCACCAAGTGACGTGCAACCTCCTCCTCCAGGCACAGCTGCAGCCGAGTGGCCTCGTCATGGACCGCCACCACCTCCTCCCGGCTTCCCAGGAACACCGCTCAACCCGTCCCGCGATCCTCGAGGCACGCCTTCATATGGAGGAGTACAAGGACCCCAATTCGGCGGCCAAGCCATCGCACCCGCTCAACCCGCAAATCTCGATCCGAGGCTATTCGGCGGAGCACCACCAGGGAGTGGAGGAGGAGGACTTCCAGCTTTCGCGCAGCAGGGACGAATGGAGAGGAGAGTGAGTGGAGGATCTGCGGGTGGTGGGAATCGAGGTGGAAGCGGAGGACCCAGTGGTGGTGGCAACGGTGGAGGTGGGAGGTCGAGAGGGAGGAGTGGGAGTGGGAATGGTGGTGGAGGTGGGAGGAGTCGGAAGAGGGCGCAGAGTGATGGCGTGGGAAAGGCGAAGTTTCAGCATTGGCAGCCGAAGTAGAGAGGAGGGCGGATGGAGAGAGTGGACATTACTACGACTAAAGCGAAAAGCGGGCGAGGTTGGATCGATGGCGTTTGTGGGGCTTTCTGATTTATGGAGCAGCATCGTGGTCTGAGGTAGACTACACGGCGTATGGATGGGATGGGAGGCATACACTGTATATGCCATCCCTCGGCGAAGGGATCGGAGTCTAGGTCTCTCGGAGCTGCTGTAATTCAGCTTTCGGCATCCTGCAGTGTAGCAGAGAGCATGAATGAGATGCATGAGCCTTTCGAGTCACGTCGATCAACTGTCAGTGTCGTTCTAAGACTCCGAGTCATGTCGATCGACTGTGAATTCCAGAGCTTCGGTTCCAAGACTTGCACGTCTATTGAAGTTTTCAGTATCGTGCGAATGAGGTTGTCCGTGTACTGCGCGGACTGTGAACATCCTCGTTCGCATCCTTGTACCTTTTCCTTCTCATCGACGCTTCCAGACTCACGAACCCTGTCTTTCACCCCACGTTCAATGAATACACACCCCGAGTACGTCCTTCGGACTTGCTCCCGACCGCTGACTTCAGGACAGCGAGAAAGATACAACGACGATCGTTACTCGTCGCGGCTCAGCCTCCTACGTCGCTCGGCAGCCGTGAAAGAGTGTAGAGTGATACACAGGGTAAGTTCGCGGAGTTTCAGAGTCGAAAAATGGCAACATGACGTTGATCGCGTCTCGGGATCAATCATCGGAGCAATCCTGTTCATCTTGTGCTTGCGTACGCCGCTCCATTCCGTGGGGAGTACCAACACAGCCCTTCCACCTCAACGAGCAACACCACTCCTTCGTTCTATCGCCCTGTACAAACCCGACATTCGTTCAATCGATCGAGCCACAAATCCATCCCGATTAAGGTTTCCCGTACCTGCATCGATCAGCACCCGCAGCTCCATCGCGGCCCGCCTGCCGAGACAACCGAGATTGGCAATAGTGGATGGTGGAGGAAGGCACGCGAAAGGGAAACACTTCCACGGCGAGGGCGACGACGACTCCTTCTCTTTGTGACCTCGTCGAGAGCAAGGTCGCTCTTTCACACTCTCTTTTTTCAACCACACCTTCCTTATACACGCGGATCTTCGGGCTTCACTCTTTTAGCCTGAGCCGTGTCACGTTCTTTTTGATAATACTCCGACGAGACTACTGCTAGGAAGACAAAGGAAGGAAAGGAAGGATACTGTAATTGAGAATAAGCGCTGCGCCATACGAAGAGAGGAATCCGGATCTGGACGACTACGCTGGAAGGTACGTTCGTTTTTCTCGCGCGCGCGCAATATTCTGGTTCGGCAGACCTCGTCGTCGTCACAAAACCCCTCCTTCCCAGCCCAGCCTCTCGTGGCAGAGCGGACGTTGGATTTCAACGGACGGCGACGATGATAATGTCGCACTACGAACATGGTATACAGAGACTGACATGCCACAGAGATCTGAGACATTCCACCGACTACTCTCATCAATATAATCGCCCACCATGGCGTCCCTCCTCCGCCGCGACTCCACCACCCCAAGCGACCCAACAAAACCCTCCAACAACGGAACACCCAACACCCTCACCATAGCCCTAACCGTCGCCGTCCTCGTCTTCGCCCTCACCGCGATAATCATAACAGCAGGCTTCTGGTACCAACGCCGACGCCGCGCTCGCTTACACCAAAACTCCGCCCTTCCCTACGCCGACGAAGAAGACGACCTCTCCACCCACGACATCGAAAAACGTCTCTCCTCCCTCTCCACCACCTCCTCCTCTTCCCGTCAACACCGCCGAGTCCTCACCCGCGCGAGCAAAGACGACGTCTACACGGAAAAGGCGCTGTTCATGCGCTCTCCCAGCCCGCCTGTGAGTCCGATTCCGGAGATCAGGATTACGTTTCCGGAGGAGATTGATGAGGCGACGGGGCAGAGGAAGAGTGGGTGTGTGGTTGTCGTCAAGGTGGGGGAGATGGGTGGGGTGGGAGGGTTGGAGGGTGGGGATGAGGGCACGGGGTTTGTGGGGAGGATGAATGATGGGGAGAGGTGGCAGAGTGTGGACTTGGAGAGGGTGGGAGGGTTGGTGGAGAAGGCGAGGAATGCGCCGGTGAGGGAGTAGAATGAGATGTGTGGACTGTTGAGGAGGAATGAAGTGCTGCGACTGATTGCCGGACACAAAATGGTGGTCGATGCAAGCAGAGGAGGAGGAGGAATTTTCATACTGTCTCTTTTTCCCTAACACCCGACTACAGAACGGGGACGAGATCACGGAATCTGCTGTTTTTATGAAGATTATGACTGGACCTGTTACGGTCGAATCGCGGGTTTTTTCCTCAGCTTTTTCTCTTCTTTGCGAGTTGGAAGAGCGCAGGCTTTTTGATTTGAAGATGACGGGAAGGATGATGTGTTCGTTTTGTGTGTGGATCTCTGGTCAGATTGGTACTCTAGTGTGTATATTATGCTCGTTGTTCAATGGCAGTTCGTGAACTTGTTCGCTGGAGTGCATCTCAATCGTGGTGTGAGGTATTGTTATGATGCACGTCCGTCGCATTATGAATGTCAGCAGGACATGGAATACCAATCTCTTGTGTGCTGTATACACTCTGATCGTTGACGTCTTCGTTGCGGCACTTCTCTGGGTTGAACAACGCCTTGGTGATCGCCAGGGACGGCAGAGCTTCGTGGTGGAGTCGCGAATCTTGAACTTCATCAAAGTCCTCGAGCCACATCTCTACTATCTTCTCATGATCTACCATTGACTCCTTCCTCCTCTCCTTTCTTTCTTTCTTTCTTGATCGCATTTTCTTCTTGTTCATGGCTTGTATATCATAAATCCAGCATATTGCATTCGCGCTTGGGAATATAGAGAGGGACATACACAAAATGGAGACCAAAGAGGGGACCACAGACGAGACGAATGCTCTCTCAGAAAAGGAGATCAACCACCAACGAGAAGTCCAGTTCAAAGCACGGCATTTACTCGTCGTCGCCTTCTTCTTCCTCATCTTGTACGGGTAAACAGTCCTCCTCCTCCCTCACAACTAACACCTCAATCCCAGCATCTTCCACGCCCTCGCCATCTACCTCTTCTGCTCCGGCTTCCTCCTCTCGCGCCTCGTCCTCCCCAACCGCTCCGAATGCGCCGTTCCTCCCACCGACCTCGCCACGATCCCCGACACCGGCTGCTGGCATCCGCAATCTTTCCCCAAAGCCGTCATCATCGTGATTGACGCTCTTCGCTACGACTTCACCATCCCGCACGCGAATTCGACCTCCTCGCCGCACCAACACTTCCACAATGCGTTGCCGTTCTTGCATTCCACCGCTCTCGAGCATCCGGAGAAGGCTTTCCTTCGACCATTCATTGCGGATCCTCCTACGACAACGTTGCAACGATTGAAGGGATTGACGACAGGGACACTACCAACCTTCATTGATGCTGGTTCGAACTTTGCAGGCACGGCCATTGACGAGGACAATCTGGTTGAACAGCTATATCTAGCAGGCAAGAAGGTGGTCCACCTCGGCGACGATACGTGGCACTCCCTTTTTCCCGGCCTTTTCGAACCAAACCTTACACGAGCCTACGATTCCTTCAACGTCTGGGACTTGCACACTGTCGACGAGGGAGTCAACGAGCACCTCTTCCCATTGCTGGAACCAGGACGTCAAAAAGAGTGGGATGTGGTGATTGGACATTATCTAGGCGTGGATCACGCAGGACATCGATATGGACCTGACCACCCCGCGATGGGAGACAAATTACGACAGATGGATGGTATACTACGCAGGATAGTGGAGAAATTGGACGACGATACTGTGCTGGTGGTGCTGGGCGATCATGGTATGGATGTCAAGGGTGATCATGGAGGGGAGTCGGACGATGAGGTGGAAGCTGCGTTGTGGATGTACTCGAACAAGGGAATCTTTGGACGAGAGAGCCAAGAGGATGTCATGCCTCCTCAGACGGCGAAGGAGAGGCCTGTGGCGCAGATCGATCTCGTGCCGACGTTGGCGTTGTTGTTGGGTATTCCGATTCCGTTTAACAATTTGGGACATCCCATTTCCGAGGCATTTCATGGGGATGGAGGAGTCACGCAGCCGGATTATGGCAAGTTGGCGGAAGTGGGTAGGCTTACGGCTGCGCAGATTCATCGGTATCAAGGGGAGTATGCGAAGGCGAGAGGACTGGATGAGGATGCGACGAGTTCGACAGAGGCGTTGTGGGCGAAGGCGGGAGAGGTGTGGAAGGATGTTGGGTCTGGAAAGGGAACGCAGAGAAGTGCATACGAGGCTTTTCGCGCGTATCAGGCGGAGAATCTGCGGATCTGCAAGAGTCTGTGGGCGAGGTTTGACATTGCGAGCATGATTATGGGGATTGTGGCATTGGTGGGCACGTTCGCTGTCATTGCGATGTATGCGCAGGGCGTGAACGGCGATCGAGCAGCGTTGACACCTGCCTTGCTTGGATGGGGATTGATGGGTACGACCGTGGGAGGACTCATCGGCGCAGGCGTCGGATCGATCCCCGAATTCTCCTTCACGCAATACACGGCTTTCGGCGCTGCGATAGGAGGCATCCTTGCGACTCTCCTCGGCTTCTATCCTGCGAGAGAGATCCTCAAGTGGCCTGTGCCGACGACTTTCTGGGGATGGCTATGCACTCTCAGCACCCTCCTCCTTTGCATTGGATTTGCTTCCAACTCCTTCACGATCTGGGAAGACGAGCAACTGCTATTCCTCCTCTCTACCTTTGGGATTTGCATGCTGGCATCCTCTCTTGGACAAGCGGACTACAACGACCGCTTCCTGGGCGCGACCAACTCCCTTTCCTTCCTCTTCTGCACCCGTCTGGCCAGCTTGTCCCGCCTCTGCCGCGAAGAGCAAATGCCCTACTGCATCTCAACGTACTACGCCAGCTCGACATCCTCAACCTCCGCGAAATGGCAACTCGCCATCCCCTTCGCAGTCGCCACTCTGCTCCCATCCGCTATCAAACACTTCTACGTTCGCACACAAAACTACCACGGCTCAGCAGTCATCTGGATCGGCATCGCCATGCGCCTCGGCTTACTCCTCGTCGCCACATTCTGGACGATCGATGCCGCCGACGACGGAGATTGGTTCCCAGACCTCTACTCCAAGTCCACTCTCAAGTCCGTCCGCGTCGTCATCGCCCAGATCGTCCTCGCTCTAGCTTTCGCCGCCGGCTACGGTACCTACATCTGGGCAAGCCCCATGCTCGTCGTCCGGCAAGAAGCCGCCGACACTCCTTCTCCGACAACCCCCTCCCTCAAATCCACCTCCAAACCCATCACCTCCGACGCGGACGCACCCGTCTTGACGACCATCTCCTCCCGCGGCCCCGTCGCTCCTCGTCCAAAACTCATCATCCTCGGCTACGCCAACACCCACGGCACGCGCTACCTCCTCCTCCCCTTCCTCTGGCTCCTCGCCCTCCTCCTGCTCTCCAAACCCATGGGCCAAGGCGTGCTCGCCCTCCTCATGATTTCAATCCTCAACCTCCTCGAAGTCATCGACGCCAACGACCTCCGCCGCTCCCCCATCGGACCCATCGTGCTCGCTTTACTCGGCAGTTTCCACTTCTTCAAAACAGGCCATCAAGCCGCTCTCGTTACAATCCAATGGGAAAGCGCCTTCGTCCCCCTCAAGACGATTACATACCCCTGGAGTCCGCTCCTCGTGGTGGGGAATACTTTCGCGAGTTTCACTCTGTGTACCCTCGCGGTCCCGGCGGTGGTGTTGTGGAAAGTCCCGCCGAAGTTCCCTGGATTGTTGGGTCGAGTGGCGGGCGCGATGGCGACGTATGTGTTGTTTTTCGCGGGGATTGCGCTGGCGACGGTGGTGGAGGCGGGGTGGTTGAGGAGGCATTTGATGCTTTATCGGGTGTTTATGCCGAGGATGTTGGTGGGGGTGGTGGTGTTGTTGCTGGTGGAGGTGCTGGGGGCGGTGGCTGCGGTGGGAGGGTGTCGGTGGGGGATGGGGAGCGTGGGTGGGATTTTTGGGTGGGCGGAGGGGTGATGGGTGGTGTACAGAGATTTGGGACGAGGAAAGTTGGAATTGGACATTGTATGCGTGTCAGGGGTATCTTTGTTGATTTAATTACCGAACGCTACATACAATCATCCCTCGTTCCTTCATTCCCACGCCGTCCCGCGATTCTTTCCGTCAAGCTGTTAGCGGAGACTTCTCTTCTCTGCGTGCGAAAAGCTCAGTCGTTGACATCGGATTCCGGCAGATATCCTCAGAACTATCCTGCTCGGTGGACCCGTCTACAGGCGCCGAATAGCCATCTTCTGCGCTTAGCACAGCTTCCACTGGCTTCAGGACGTTGTCCACGACTGGCGTGACAGAAGGAAGCATCTCCGTGGCGCTTGAGAAGACCTCCGGAAGGCCGCACGACTCGAGACCAGACGCCATCGAAGCAGCACCGCTCTCGTTCAGCACAGTCAAGACTTGTCCGCCGGGTCCTGGACTTGATCGAAGTACAGAGCCCAGGCTCACCCACGCCGCAAAGATCGCGAGGACGAAAATGGCGATATTCCGTTTATCTTGCGCGAGGAGGTAGATGTAATTCCTCAGGAGGATGGAGAGGGGTACATCGGCGGGTTTGTAGACTAGTGGAAGCGGGTCCGGAATCATCGTCAAAGGCAGGCTGCGTCGACTGAACTGTTGGAGGGCTTGCTCCTCAAACGTCGCTGGTCGTTCTTGTGGCTGAGATGGTCGCGGTCTGTTTTGCTCCTCTGCTCGCTTTCCGAGCTCTCTCTCGTGCGCAAGTCGGACTTGCTCTTCGACTAGTGTCCTCATCCTTTCCTCTTCATCTTCTTCCGCCTCTTTCTCCGCAGCCGCATCCAACGCTTTGCGAACTTCCTCGCTTATCCACGGGAGGATCTCGACGTCCACACGCTCCATCTCCTCCCAAGCCGCCGCCCACGCGGATGAGCGCATGAGGCCGTTGGCGGCGTAGATTTTGATGGACCATTTGCTGTCGTTGAACGAGGTTGCCAGACCGGTAGTCTTCACTTGACGCTGGCAAGTGCTGCATGCTTCTGCTTCCAAGCCCGGAGGACTGATGTCAACACCTGAGTCTGCCGTGCTGTGGATACTGCCTTCCCCATCGCCCTCCTCTTCTGACGAAGAGCCGACCGATGACCGTCCAACTCCTACATAATGTCCGCATTTTGTAATCCTCTCTTGTTGCAATTCCAACGCTTCCAATAGTCTCTCTTCCAGTAGTTCATACTCCCCTCTCGGGTGCGGAACCAGAATCCCACGTTGGAGAATCGTGTCCGAGACTTTTGAGCGGAGGAGGTGCAGGTCCCGCAATGTCGTCGGAGGGAGGAGACGTTGCAGACTCGCCTCACTCCAGCGGAGGGAGATGGGCAGGAGCGTGAGATGTAAAAGCACAAGTGGAAACTCGTGCTTCTTTTCTTCCAACTCTTGCTGCCGTGTTTTCCGGGCGGAGCGCGGGGTCCCTGTTCTTGACGAGCGGAGATGAAGGACGGATTGCCGCTTTCCTGGAACGCGGGAGGAGGATGTCGGGGTTTGTATTCGTCGTAGAGAGTCGTGTCGAAATGTCGGTCGCACAGACTGAGGAGTGTACGGGAACTTCTGTGTGGCGCCGTTGTCGGTGTCGAAGACTGTAGAGTCGGGCATGGAGGAGATCGAAGCTGTAGTCATGGCTGATTCTCGTCGGTATTCATCGTCTGCATCGGCGGAAGTATCGGTTTGCTCGCCTAGTGTGTTCGCGGACAACTCCAGCAGCGAGGCTTCGATGTCATCCAGGATGCTGCCATCTTCGTCGTCATATTCCACATCTGGCTCCATTATATCATCAATACCGTCGTACAGCAACATCTTGTCAACTGCAGCTCCATTCTCTTCGCCCACGTCGTCTTCAATATCGCCATGATTAGAAACGTTTCGGTCGTGCAGGGAGGACGTGGTCGCGTCGTTTTCATCGGTGTAGACCTCGAATTGGGCGTGTTTCGGCGATTTGACCCTGCTTGGTCGCGCCATTGGCGCTCCGGCAGCGATAGAGGGTATATCGGAGACGTTTGACAGACGTTGAAGACGTTCGTCGGCATGAGTCCCGAAACGGTGATCGTGTTCGGTCAACGTTTCGCGGTGAAGCGCGTGTCAATAGAGGGTTACTATAGCAACGTAATTTCGACCGAGGCTTGCTGCAAGACGGATAGACCACGCATGCTGTCGTCTTGTCCGAAGAAAGTGTCGCGTTCGGTGCCGTAGTATCAAATGAGTGATTTGCGCCTTCGCATGAACCAGAGTGAAGCCACCGAAGCAATAGCAGCACCCAGCAGTATGCCCATGCCGACCTGTACATACTGCGACTTGCCAGTGCTGTGAGAGGCATTCCGCGAAGCATCATTTGGATAGCCAGCCTTCCTGCCATATACAACGTGCAGATCCATGACCTTTCTCAGACTGTCGTCCCTCATATCCCGCTTAACCTTCAGAATGAAAGCCTGCGTATCCTCCAACGACCAACCAAGAACCTTGGTGAACAGGATCGTGGTGAATCCTTCCATACCAGACATAGCCGACAGCATTGTCCTCGCACCGAGCGCTCGCTCCGTCGGATCATTCGGCCATGTACCCCATTTGTGAGGGAAGACGATTTCGTGGACATCGAGTAGACCGGCGTGTTCTTGAAAGGTGTGTAGGTGTGGACCGAGCTGGAGCGGTCGACCACGTTTCTGAGCCGCTTGGTCCATGTATCGGTTCCATTGGAAGAAAGGTGGAAGCTCACTGATGTCGTCAGACATCGGGAGCGGCTTGTCGTCTTCGTCCATGAGGTACTGGCGGCAGAGAGAGAACTCTTGGTGTTCGAGAAATCCTCCCGGTGCAAGATGCCGCACCATCTTCGCCAGCATCTCGTCCCAGTCTCCCACGCATCCATGGACTAGACTGAGATGTATGAAATCAAAGTACTCATCCGGAAAAGGCCACTCCTTCTCCATATCATTTGTGAACCACTCCACATTCGCCGGCTTCTTCTGAGGCTGGACTGGGCTGACATCCATCCCGAATACCATCGCTTTGGGGTAGTCTTCGGCGATCTGAAGACACCATATCCCACTCCCACAGCCCACGTCGAGTATCTTTAGGCCATCTCTCTTTGGTAGAGGAGCGTGATGCAGCTTTCCCCCCTTGACCTGCGTCAAGATCCAATGCTGCTCGTTGAGTCGTTGGATTTCTGGTTCGTCATTGGGCATGTAGTAGTGGCCCAGTTCAGTCGAAGCATACCGGCGGCCATTTTCGTAAGTCCAATCGTATGCATTGTCGTTCTGAGAATCAAGGTCTCGTCGCCTGCTCAATGGTCAGTCACTGCATGAGGTCGTGCATATGATAGGTCGCACAGCTTCTCAATGTCAATCAGGTTGCTGCCGGTGTGAAGATGTTCTGCGTCACACGGCATGTTGTGCATGTACCGCCCTGCGGGTGCTTGTCTCGGGTCTCCGTCTGCTCTGTTCAGTGGCTCAATGGCTCAAGCAATGCTGTGGGATGAATGAAAGTCGTCCTTCTGACCTACTGTTCAACTGACCTCAAGAGTCGTTCATGCTTCCTACTCTACCGATAAAGTGGCTTCTGCCGGCACCCGTCGGCTCAAGCATTCTGCAGTAGCTCATGTCTGCGTCTGATGATGACCGGCAGAGAGCCTTTGCCTCTGCAGAAGCTTGCAGTGGTGTTGGTTCTAAAGATGCAGGTTGACGACGACAGCGGAAGAAAGATTGGCCGACAGAACGATGACTAAGCCCAAACTATATCGTCGGCTTCTATTGCTCTCTTCTCCGATTTCTTGCAACACGCCCACGTTTCATCCCGTGCGCCATTCGCCCCGACTGTGCGATGTCTCAGCGACCTTTCGCCTTGACTCGACGTCGGAACTCCGGCCCGATTCGCGGACACTGCGACAACATGGTACCACGTCTGTTATTGACACCGGGAGCCACCCCCAAATCAACCACAACCTCTCGACCTAGTATTCCAGACTTCTGCTAATATGCCGATCGATCGCTGCTCTCCTCTCACGAAGCTCTCGCCCGAGATCATTGAAATGAGGCCGCCGGCATGTCTGAAACCTACTCGCCGATTGCCAGTCACAGTGCTAGGCCTCGTACGCGGGACACCATATGTCTGCAGACGGCAGAGACGTGCGAGTCACCTGCAATATCGTCGATATAGAGGCCGGCGGCGCCGCGATCTCGTCGATAGGAGAGTGTGTGGTTGAGAGTGATATACACCTAAGTAGGTAAGTTCTTACTTTCGCTTTGCATCCCCATGTTCCCAATCTCAATCTCTGCATTGTTCCTGTTCCTTCCACGCTTCTTCAGGCGATTCTCCGAAGGGACAACAACAAGAACGCCATGAACGCAGTCGAAATGTCTGCTCGCTTGTCGCGGCCAGACTGGTATGTCGAGCAGACAATATCACCATGCCCACAACCAAGACCTCCAAGACCAGTCCTGAGCCTGATCACCACGCCTCCATCTCCGCTTCCTACCAAATATACAACCACGATCAGTCCCTCAGCACCTCAATGGCGTCCAACAAGAACTCCAAGCCCAAGCGACCTCGAGGGCATCCAGCTCTTCGACTTTGTTCGGAGACACTTTTGTGCCGGCCTGTCAACACTCGATAACCTGCTTCGATATCTGGAACTTTGTGGTGCATCCGATTGCCAACGACGAAAGAGTGGGATTGACAGCCTGCTAGGCAATCTCCGGACGCTTGAAGAATGGCTTGTTAAATTCCTCGCGAGTGAGCTATCGTGGCAAAGCGAAAGCGTCAGGGTCAAGGCTGCTCTCATGAGCACGCGAAATGAGTTACGGCAGTATTCGTGGAAGGTTGCGAGGGTTCTGCATCTCCTCGCGGGTGCTTGAGGATGGGCTCCAGATGCATGATGATGTTACGATGGACGACGGATGAGGGCAAATTGTGGGCGGGTCTGGCATTGATCGAAGGATCTTGTTCATCTCTTACTTTCGTATGTACAAATTAGAGAGTTGCGTCGATGTACTTGCGATCATAGACGGCTGCCTCAAAAGCATGGAGCTTGCTCGAGCTTCTACTGATCGACACCTCAGTGACCTCACCTCATCTTTGACTTCACCGGTTGACCTCGTGATCCCTCATACCACGACTTCGTTACACAACTTCGCAATGTCAACATCTCAACAATACAAGAATGTCATCATCGTCGGCGGCTCACTCGCCGGACTGATGCATGCTCTGACCTTGCTTTCCCTCCCCTCGCCACCCAAAGTCCTCATCCTCGAACGTTCTCCCACAGCCCTTCTCCACAATCAAGGGGCGGGAGTCGTAGCCGGGAATGAAACCCAAGCCTTCTTCAATGAATATGTACGACCGGGCAGAGAAATCGCGATCACCAGCACGCAGCGACAGTATTTGAAACATACCGGCGACGTCATTGCCGAAAGTGTCGACAAGCGGCAGCAGCGGATGACCTCCTGGGATCTACTGTATCATCTCCTACGATGGCGAGTGGAAGGACTGGAAAGTCCGTATGTCAAAGGTCTGGAGTCAGACGATCGACCGCAAGCGACCTACGAGAATGGCTGCACCGTAACAGACATCCAAGACGTCCCGGACGGCGTCAAAGTGACCTGGACTCACAAAGACAAAGGCGAGCAGACCGCCACTGCAAACCTCCTCATCGGAGCGGACGGTGGATCCTCAACTGTCCGTCGACTTCTCAAACCAGATGTACAGAGAAAGTACGTCGGCTACGTCGGCTGGAGAGGAACCGTACCAGAGACAGAACTGTCCCCTTCCGCTCGCGAGACCTTCACCGAGAAGTTCACCTTCTATCACACTCAAGGCATTCAAGTCCTTGGCTATCTCATCCCACATGAAGGCACGACCGAGCCTGGAAGTAGACTGTTCAACTGGGTTTGGTACAACAACTACAAAGAAGGCAGCCCCGAACTTGAAGAACTGATGACGGACATCCACGGCAAACGCCACGCCATCACTCTTCCCGTCGACACGATCAAGCCGGCTGTATGGGAGAAGCAGAAGATCTATGCTGCGAAGATCCTGCCGCCGCAATTTGCTGAAGCGGTGAGCAAGACGGCGCATCCGTTTGTGCAGGCTATTACGGATAATGTTAGCGATCAGAATAAGTTCTTGGGCGGGAAGGTGTTGTTGGTGGGTGATGCTCTGGCTGGCTTCAGACCTCATACGGCGGCTTCGACGAGTCAGGCGGCGCATGATGCTTTGGAGATGGGAAGGTGGTTGAAGGGCGAGACTGGGAGGGAAGAGTACGATGCGTCGGTTCTGGAATTCGCGAAGAGGGTGCAGAGAAGTGGCATGGAGATGGGCGAGAGGAGCCAATATGGGAAGCATCCTTTTGCAGGCTGAATAGGAGATTATAGCTGGATGGAAGGAAACGCTCGCTTTGCTCTCCGGTCTGTTGTCCAAAATGCCCGATATCTCTCGAAAATGACTGGTATCTCTTGCTCAAATGCAGTACCGCAAATCCGCCAATGCAACATCGCTTCTCAAAATGTCTTCGCATTACCACTGCTTCCTGAAATCCTCTTTCCCGCCGACGATGGGCTCTCGAGAAATGTGATCTTCCCCTCTCCCTCGGATTTCCCACCGTGCCTCAAGTACATCTCCTCGAAGCCCTTCTCCGCAAAGACGTCCTCCCTCAAAAGCCTTCCAGGGGGCTGCAATTTTCCCTCGTACTTCCAACACGCACGTCTACTCTCATCAGTCCCTGCACCCTGGTCATGCTGCGTCTTATCTCCCGCTTCAAGACGCCAGCCATGCAACGGTCCAGCACCATGGAATACACCACCCTTCCGCTGCGGTCGATACGCATTGAGCTGCTTCTGGAACGCAATCGTTCTCCAAATCTTGCGAAAGAACACTCCGATCTTCGACTTCGGCTCCACTTCCCTGCCACCTTGCTCCATCCTCATCCGCACAGAAGCATGGATATACTCATTCGTCTTCCGCAAATACTCCTCCGTGTACTTTCCAGTCGCATAGTCCGTTTCTCGATACAGTCCCGGTGTCCGCGTCGCAGCACCGGCGAGCGACTTTGGAAACGTGTTGCTATTGTAGACTTTGCCCATCGCCCAGCCTTTGTAGACTTTCCTCTCCGGCTGCTCGTCGTACCACCGTGCCGTCCAATCAAGACACCGCTGCACATACTCCTTGTCAAACATGATCCAGTCCAACGACTCGAAAGGTTTCGTTGCATCTCGTGTGGCGCCGCTCATTTGGTCCATCATCCAGCTCAAAGTCAGATTCGCTACGCCGTAGTCTTCAAAGCTTCCGCCCACATTGCTATGCGCGCCGGGAAACCAGACTTGTTTCAAATTCGTCGTGCTTCCTTCGTCCAACTCCCACACAGCAGGTGAGTACGGCGCACGATGTTCGTCCAGCGCGAGAGCCTGGAACGCATTCTCTACCACGTCAGACAGCCGCGTGTCGTACCATGCGTACTCTCTGATAAACGACGGGAGACCCAAACGTTGCAGAAACGGATTCACAGGTACACCAAGCGCACCGACAGTATCCCAGACGCCGATGCATTTGATCTGGACTTCTTGCGTGAGACCGAGGGAGAGGAGGTGTTTGCGGTAAGCGAACATGTACTTGTCAATCCCACGTTCCGCTCGAATATGGGAGAGGCGGTCGGCGGGTTGATTGGCTTTGACAGTCTCTGCTTCGGCGGGAAACGCAGCGCAGTAGGCGTCGATGAAGCGAGGGGCATAGTCGTCGTCCCCGGCATGTTCCCAATCCGCAAAGCACTCGTAGAAGAAAGGCATGGCTTTCTTGGTGAGGATCCCAACCGCAGCGATGAAGCCGCCTAGGCTGCGAGCTGTGAAGGCGCCGCGGGAGAAGCCGAGTAGGAAGATCGAGTCGGGCTTGCTGAGACCGTCTTCGGTGGAGTAGTTGGTTCCTAGGAACGCGTAGGCTTCACGGATGTTCTCGGACAAGCCCATGCCAGTTCCTCCTCCGAGGAGTTGATCGTATAGGCCGAGTCCAGTGCCGATTCCGGCTTGATAGAAGACGATCTGAGGATGTTTGGCCGAGTCTTCGGCAGTCATGGCGCGGGCGATGCGGGTTACGTTGGAGGGGTTTTGGAGTTTACCGGGCGAACCCCAACTCCCTGCTTGCCAACCATTGTCGCGATTAAGCCATGTTCCTTGCTATTGTCAGCGCGAATATGAGAGTGTTGATGATAGTTCAGCGATACCATCACAGCAGACTATCAGCTTCTTGGGCAGGCGAGGTTGGTGCCTTGCATATTGCTCAGCCGTGGACGTCCGCCTGTCGTCCATTGCGGTCAAGATGGTCCAGCAGTCTCAAGCGTTCCGAGTATTCTTGTAAGTTTCGATGGCTTTGATCAGGAGGCAGGAGGTCGCTGCAGCCGATAGTCGAGAACATCGAGAACAAAGGAACAAATGTCTGAAGACCTACTCAGTAAGAATGCGGCCTCACCGAGGCCTGCTCCCCTCCAGAGACAGAACGGCCGCAGCAATTCTCCAGGAAAAGCAGCTGAGGTCTATCCCAGGCGGCTGAGGCCATGGTGGCTTGATGCAGCGCCTGGAGGATCACCGTTCTTACATTGCGGATTGCGATTGGCTGTCGATGCAGAGAAGAGGAGTAAAGGAGCAGGATCGTCGAATGATCATGTGGAGGCTGCAGGTCGTTTGGAGGACCAATCAATTTGATGGGCTTGATGACCACATTGATGAGCCTTCTTGAAAGCCGTCCGGACGACACCTCTTCTCTGCGTGTTTGGCCTCAAGGCGACTTGACGAGCTATTGTTGATTCCACTCGAGACCAGGCTGACATGACCTTGCGCGGGTCGGCCTCATTGATGCCACAACTGGGTTGCTTCCAACACTGGTTCTGCCATCAGGACCACACGAGCTCCAGCGACACCGCGACGTCGAAGACCGGCTCCAAGCAGCAGCAGCGGCAAACACCTCGCGAGCCCGCTGATCGTATCGCCGATGCACCTATGCCTCTTCCCCTAGCAAGACGAGAGCCGCCGCGTGCTATGATACCTCCTTTTAGAGATGCTGGAGCTGATCTTCGCGGCCGGGACGATGGATTGCTCGGTGAAGAGCTTGAGTACCATGAGTGAGTTGCAAGGAGAAAGCCATACTTCACCCACAGTCCTGGCAGCGAAGCAAGAGACAGATTTCACACCCACGCCTCCAAACCTTTGCAGGATCGAGGTAACTGTGATATGCAGGGTTCCAGGTCTGAACTGTAGTGCACGCTCCACGCGAAGTGGCTGTGCCAGGAAATCGTCGCACACCCCGCTTGATGAGCAAGGTAGAACACTCACACACCCAGGTCACCAGCAGTCGGCAGATGTGAATGCCGACACCCAACTTCGATCGATGTACGGCATCGT
Source organism: Zymoseptoria tritici IPO323 (assembly GCF_000219625.1). NCBI lineage: Eukaryota > Fungi > Ascomycota > Dothideomycetes > Mycosphaerellales > Mycosphaerellaceae > Zymoseptoria > Zymoseptoria tritici. The sequence continues at coordinate 3,636,071 of NC_018217.1, read as the reverse complement.
GAGGAGCAATGCCGTTTGGTTTGACTTTATCGAACCGGGCCGGAGCTGCAGGGAAGGTCTCGTATAATTTCCTGGAGTAAGCGTTAGACTACAGGCCCAAGCTATGCACGGGCCACGCTGTGCACGCTCGAATTTCGAGAACGTTAAAAACGATAATTTTAACCAAACTTCTACGAATTAATGCACTACAACTATAGCACCGATAGACGATGTATTAAAGGAGCTAATAGACGCGAAGGTAAAGAATATTTAGAAAATTGCGACGAAGCATAAGGTGCACCGTAGCACTTTATCGAGACGATAGCGTAAGCTAACTAATTTACGCGCCCGACGCGATAAGAATAACTTAATATTATTATACTAGCAAGAGCGCACTCTTATAGCCTATATCGATACCCTTACCCGCAGAGGCATTCTACCGACACCGGCAATAGTTCTTACCTTCGTTTACGACATTATAAAGGTCTTTCTAGATCGTAAATAGGTACTACGGTTCGTTAAAAGGTATAGGAAGGATATTAATTCGAGGTACCTTAAACTACTAGATAAATATAGGAAGAAGGTAGACTTTATAAGGCAATTTAAGGCGTATTACGACCTACTTACGAGGAAGATAGAGTAGTATAATATTAAGCCTTATAACACCTATAACATAGACGAGAAGGGCTTCCTTATTAGTATACTTTAAAAGACACGCCGGATCTTTACGAAGAAGTACTACCTCTTAGAGCGGCTTATTAGTAATATATAAGACGGCAGTCGTAAATAGATTACTTTTATAGCTATAATCTGCGCTAATAGCACCTATCTACCTCCGGCATTAATTTATAAGGCCGTAACTAGTAACATTTAGTCTTTATAGCTACAGGACTTCGAGCTAGATAACTATTATGCGTTCTTTGCTTCCTTACCGAATAGCTAGACTAACTATAACCTTAGACTTTACTAGCTATAAAAGGTATTCGAGCCGTTTATAAGAGACAAGGCTAGCAAGAGAGGCTATAGATTATTAATTATTAACAGCTATAGCTTACACGTAAACATAGTATTCTTATAGTACTATATAGACTATCGCATCTTCGTAGCGGTCTATCTACCTTATTTAACATACCGCTTATAACCTCTCGATATTAGTCTCTTTAGCCTATTAGCTAACCTCTATAGCTCTAAGTTATTACGCTTTATTTAATAGACTAAAGGGCTGTTAGTAGTAACTAAGCGTAACTTCTTCCGGCTCTTTTAGCTAGCCTATAAGAAGGCGTTTATACTAGCTAACATCGCTTCTAGCTTCCGTAAGACTAGACTATATCTACTCGATCTAGCGGTCGTTCTAAAGAAGCTTAAGGAGCCGGCAATTAAGAAGACTAAACACGTTTACTTTAGCGATAGCTCTCGGCTAGGCACCGCGAACAACTTCGACTTACGGCTAAGTACTAGTAGACCGACTATAGCCGGCACAGACACCTCTATTATCTCTAATAACTAGCATAAGACTCGTGCCCTTATAAGGAGCGTATTAAAGAAGCCTAAGAATAAGAAAGAACGTAGGGCGATTTAGAAGCTTATTAACACCTTTATCTATACGTAGACGTAGAATTAGCTACTTAAGAGCGAGTGCACTAGCTTACGAGACTCCTTTAAGAATAAGTAGAAGAAACGATAACGTAGCAAGCTATTACTCTTAATCCCTTAGGATTAAGCTATATAGTTCTATTTACCGGCTAAACTATAAGCTAGCAAGGAGCTAATAGCTACTAAGGAGGCTAAGAAGGTTACTAAGAAGTAGCAGAAGGAGGCTAATACAATTAAGAAGAAGGTAGATAAGCAACTAAGAGCTAAATAGCGGATACAAGCTAAGGTAGACAGGTAGGCTAAAGCGCTACAGAAGAAGGCTAAGAAGGCTTTATTACTAGAGACGAAGAAAGCTAATTTATAGCTAAATACCGACCTTAGAGCCTCTGCTCGTATAGCCTCGCTAGCTAAGCGCTGCAGAAGGAAGGTAGTAGTAGATAAACCGGTATTAATTATAGTGTTAAAGGTACCCTTACTATAGAGGAGGGGTGCATAAGTAGCTAAATCCTCTTAGCTACTAACACGCATAATATTAAGACAGAAGTTACAAGCTGCTTAGAGCTAATAGAATAATTAATGCGATAAATTTAAGCTATTAAACACCTTATTATAACTACTAGTTATAAGGTTATTAGCTATAGAAGTAGTGTAAGAAATAAAGCCAAACTCTCGGTAGAGCGTGCACAGCGTAGACCGTGCACAGCTTGGGCCTGTATTCTATTGCTGTGTGCAGGCCGGCGACGAGGAACACCTGTACGTGGTGCCGGCTACGAACCTACGACGACGATGTCGTCGTAGAGCTAAGTTTCCTCCGGAGGATTAGAGAGGCCGTCGATCCCTCTTCCCTTAAAAAAACAATACGACCTAGAGGTACACCTCCCCTCGAAACACAAGCTACAACAGAACAACAGCACGATTCGAACGAATAGCCCTCTACGTTACGAACGAGAAGAAGTAGTCCACTCTGCCCTATACGCGCACCTCCTCAAAATCCGAATCGAAATCGCATGTCCCTTCTCTAGAGACTTCGTCGCCCTCGAAGGAAGCATACATGCACTTCAAAGAGCTGGAACTCGGTGGAATCCACAACTCTGCGATTAACCTGCGTTGTCGTAGATAGAACTGCTACTACGATACTACAAAGGTATATTAAGGACAAGAGAAGGCAGCGAGTTAGACAGCTGCTTTTGCAGTGCTTTTGCACGGCATTTTGCACTGCTTTTGCACTGCATTTCGAATTCGCAGCGTGCGAGGTGCGAAGCGGAAGGATCCGCTGAAAATTCTGCAAAAAGCTTGGCGCGAAAATTCTGCAGCCTTGGGCCGTAGCAACACTCGTTTGATTTCCTTTGTCTCGCATTTGTTTAAAGTCCTTTAGCATTGCCTTAGGCACGGGGTTTCCCCTAAGGTTAAAGAATACCGAAGAATTTAATTGTAAATAGATCTACTGCCTTGCCCTTAGGGCAAGGCCGTCCTACATAGTCTTGGACTCCGAAAGGACGTAAATGGAACAAACAAACAAACAAACAAACAATATTGCTGTGTGCATCTCACAAGTTCACAATTCTCCTCATGCGATATCGAACTATGCGAATTAACGACAGATGGCTGATCAAGACTTTTGACGATTCGAAAGCAACTTCCCGGCGATCTCCGACCATGCGCTTGCTGTGATGACCACTCCGCTTCGATGCTTCGAGGAAGATATGGGCGGCCGTCAGCTCCGACAAAGCTCGCGCTTGCACGATGGAAACCAAAGCTACCTTGCGCACATACCTTGCACGTAAGCTGGACAATGCCACATTGAGAGTGATGCTCTGGCTAGGATCTAAGGCGGACTAGGAAAGCACAGGATGGTCGAAACTCAGAACACCTCCAGTCTTGCCACTTATAAGTGGTCTGTCGTCCTCTTGCGCATGAGCTCTGTGTTACCCCACGATTGACCTTGTTCAGAAAGACTTTGCTTTCCTCTGCCACGACCATGGCCGAATATCATGCTGGGCCACGAATTCGATGGTCATCACCCATGGCCATGATGTTCTTCCTCATCTCTGCGATGTTGCACCTTGGACACGCTTCCGCCCTGCCCCATCTTCACAGCCGACAGGCTACCTTTGAGAGACCTGCACAAGCTCCTTACGCCTTCAACGATACGGTCGAATATGTCAAGCAGGTGGTGGCTGCAACTGTCGCAGCTGAACAGGACCTCATCCAGGACATTTTGAAGTGTGTGGATATCACCAATGCCACCTTTGAGAACACGATTCTGCCATATCTTCAGTTTGACAGCGTCCGAAATGCACAATTGCAACCTTTCTACGTCTATGATGATGCCTCGGACATCGGGGGTATCGCGAGCGACATCGACGCCAACGCCACGAGTGAGACGACGAAGACATTTACGAACGCCGATTATTTCCTTTTAGTCGACCATATCTACCAGGCCAACTTGGACGACAAATCAGCCCTGAGCGAAGAGAACCAACTCATGCTGGTTTCATTCTGGAATGCATTCGCCAGCAGTGGATTAAACATTCCTGCCGGCACCCAGCGCGATTAGTTCCAAACCAAACAGTTGCGACTCGATGCTATCGACTCCGAATTCAATAGGAATCTGAACAGTTCGCTCTACGTGTACTTTACGGCCGAAGAAATCGAGGGCGTCGATCCCGACGTTATTCAGAGTTTCCCCAATGCTACAGGCGAGAACGCCGGAAAGCTCAAAATCGACATGTTCTCAACTGCAGGGATATGATCAAAAAGCGGAAAAAGAATGATACTTATTTATGAGGGCGGAGGCCCTTAAGCTATATAGACTAACTGAAACGAGCGAGTTATATAATAATAACGAGCCTTCAAGTAAAACGGTGCCTGAGGCTTTAAGGGTTCAAGTAAACCTGAGCGAGGTGTTTAGTGTTTTTGAACATCCTCCCCTTTAGTAAATGCGTAACCTTAAGCGTTCGTAACAACCTTAATTAAAGGCTTAGGTTATATACTAATGCTCTTAAGTGGGTATACGTGATCTCGATCTAGGAGGTCCGTAATTGCTCGGAAGGTAAGGGCTTAAGTGCAATCGTCTAGCTAATTCTAGTAGGTGAATAATCTAATTCTCGTACTATTACAAGCCTTAAGCTGGTAACTGCTAGTATGTAGTCGAATTCACTAGCAGGTCGCCCTTCTAAGGGTACAAAAGCGACTGCGTTCTTCTTTTTAAACCCTCTCTCTTTTATTAACTTCCGCAACCCTTTCCTTCCCTTTTCCTTAGACCTTTATATAGTCTACGATTACTATACCTTACAACATTATAACACACCTTAAGCAACAGTCGCTATAGCGAAGGGTAACGAAGACAAGCGTAAGAAAGACGACAAGAGCAAGGACGACAAGGTCGACAAGTAGCTCCGCCGATCTCCTCGCAAACTACCCCCTAAGTTCCCTCCTACGAAGGCTGTTTAAAGTGCTATTAAGACAGTTAAGCGCGGATACTTAGATATAAGGATGTTAACTTAAGCATTCGGCTCGGTATTAAGCAGCAAGAAGCAGCCGTTACGAGCTGCTGCTACCTAAGAATTAATAGACAAGTTTGCTTTAAGGAAACTCTACGTCTAGCCTAATATTATGTCTCGGCGTAACCGCATAGAGTACACCAAATTCGGGTATAAGCAAGCTACCGGTTACAAGTCGGCATACGATGCTTATCGCGATAGGCTTAACATATCTGCCTTAAGCCTTAGGTCTAAGCTACTAGGCACACGCGCTCCTACAAGCAACAATTACGAAATCCCTTAGCGCAACCCTTAACTAGCGAACTAGGGCTGTAGCTTAAGGAGTCGCACTACTGCATAAGGTTAGGACCCTACGATGCCTCATAACGTCCTTAACCGCTCTCCGGATCTTCGTAGCTTGTACCCTAAGCTAGATCGCTTCGACCCTTAAGGAAACATTAATAGCACTGCTATGTACACCTCTGTCGGCGCTTAACTTAAAGCTCTCCTTACTCCTAGCCTAGCCTCTAATCGCATCGCGGTTACGGACGCATAGATAAGGGAAGTGATGTATTGTCTAATTATAGTGTCGAATACGCCTATTAAGTACCTCCGGCAATTTCTAGCTGCCTTTACGATTTCCTAACTTAATACCTTAATCGATAGACTTTAAGCGTTCAAGCTAGGCAATCTGCGCAGCTTAGACTAGCGTAAATCGGACGGTCATCTTATTAGGGCCTATAAGCAATAGCGTCTGGTCTCTCTTTTTACTTAAGCTCTCGGTAGCAGCCCTTAAGAAGGCAACTATAGCTACGAGTCCGGTAAGCGCAAGGCCGGTCCCTTTAAGTTATGCCGCAGTAGTGGAGGCTGCTTTGGCTGCTGTGCTAACTATAGCTACACTAACTACTACGATCGCTGTTCGGCTAGGGATTCTAAACTCTAGGGAAAGACTAGGACTAAGAAGAGGAACCCGAAGGCTAAGGAAGGTAATAACGATGCGGAGGACAAGTAGGTAGACTTTAAGGAGGAAGTCTTAATTCCGCTCCTAGAAGAGCCTATCTAAGTGCCCTTAAGCCCGCCGCCTTCTAGCCCTAGACCTTTCGATTCTGGATCCGGTAGAGTTACGTAGCTGCTTAACCTATTCCTTACTAGTTAGACGAATATCGCCGACATAGAGGACATTAACTTAATAGCTGTAGCAGCTCGTTCCCCTGACTTAAGGGGTCTTTTGTCTGCTCGTGAGGAGATAGACACTACTCCTTCGCGGCTAGAGCGTCCTTACTTAGATCCTTTAAGGGGGTTCGGTAGATCTCCGGGTGCTAGGCCTTTGTCCTTCTAGCTTCCTAAGAACTACGCACAAGGAATGCCTATAACCATAGATAACATATATCGCCGCGACAACCCTTAAGCTGGGCGTACGACCCGTCCGGCTAACGCACCTCTACTCTTCCGTATAGGGCAACAAGGTTCCTCTAGGCCTAGCCCTGCCCTCTTCCCGACAGGCGATCGTTAAGGCACTCTAGCGCTAGGGCCCCCTAGTTTAAGTACTCGTCGGGGCCCGCCTCCTCGGCCGAGCAACATGCCTGCTCCCGTTCAAAACGCACTAGCTCCAGCTCGTTAATCTCCAAGCCTACCGTTCTATAATACGGCGGAGGATTTCGTAGATCTAATGCACGAAGGAGAGAGGCTCTTATACGCTATCGATCAGACCTTAATACTAGCACGGACCGGCTTAACTAATAATTACGACCTAATTCCAACCTTCTCCGGCCGCCTTATACACGAGCTAGTGCTCCCCTTAAGCGGTTTCGCCACCTAGGGGAACCTGTTCTTTAGCACAGCTCCTCGGGCTAACAATAGGCGTTAAGCATATAGCGCAGAGGGCCCAACAGTTCCTTAAGGAAGCTAACGCACGCGCGTGTACACGGAGCACATTAAGCAGCTCTACCGCAACCGCTTTAATAAGCGCTACTCCGTGTATTAAGTCGTTTAGATAGCTCTCTCGCAGGCTTAAGTGCGTCTTAGGGCTAATTAAGGCATTACTCCTTAGATGCTGCACTTGCAGGCGGTAATGTTAGCCCTTAAGACGCAGCTTATTACTAAGAAGGAAGAAGATACTAAGAGGGAGCAGGCTAAGAAGGGTTAATTCGGGTCTAAGTAGGATCGGTAGAAAATTCGTAGGCTTAAGTAGGAGCACTAAAAGCGTTGTTTTTCTTGTTTTTCTTTTTTCTGCATACGATGCAATGCGATACGACGCTAGAAAGCCAGCGCGAAATAAATGTATAATAGCACTTTAAGGAATGGCCTTAAGTACAGAAAACATAAAATAAAAACCCTCCGGGGGATCTATTAAACTTAGGCCCTCGCATTAACCTTTCGTTTAGACTTAAAGGTTAGCTTCCTTCGTAGCTGCACCGTAGGATTACGAGGAGCTTTCCTTGTGTTCTAGGGTAGTCGTTAACGGGGCACAACTATAATAGTGTCCTCGTTATTACCCGACTCCCCTTAGGGTTTAAGTAGAGTCTCCTAGAGCTCGGAAGGGATTACAAGTAATTCCTCTTCCGTTTCTTCTATAACAGGCTCCGTAGGGATAGGAACAGTTGCTGCAATAGGGTTAACTTAAGCGTCTTCCCTTAATGTTGCTGCTGCATTTACCGGATGTATAACCGGCTAACTTAAGGGTACTAACTTCTTTAGCTCCCTAAGACGTTTCTTTTCGAGAGTAGCCTTAAGTTTCTCTACCTCCTTAGTATTGTCTCGATTCGCGCGTAAAACATCTCTATGCTTCCTTCGGATCTTATTAGCAGCGAGTTTAAGCTTATGTTAAAACTTTAGCTAATCGTTAGTTTTTAAAGAATCTAAAGGTTTACCCTCCCCTAAAAGGAATCGAAGGGCTCCTAACTGTTTAAGCTGCTGTAAAGACAACTTGTCCTACTTCTGCTTAGGGATAGTCGCTAGAGTAGAGAAACTTAAGCATAGATTAAGTGCAAGATCCTTACGCAAGGAGTCCTTAAACTCCTAGCCAGCGGCCTTAAGTAAAATCTCCTGTCTACAGCGCTTCTGCCAGTCCCTAAAACTAGTGTAGTTAGCGCAGATCAGGCAATTACTATGCACTTAATGCTTAACTACAGACCCGTCGTAGGACTCTAAGGTATACGTACTAAGCTAGCTTCGCTTAATTACCTTAAAGGAACCTACGAAGGTCGGCTAGAGCTTCGTCTTAGTCTTATTTAAGACAAGAACAAAGTCTCCCTTAATAAACTTGCTATTAGTTTCCTTAAAGGTATATCTACTAATAGCGCCGGCTCTTACTGCTTTCGTAAGCAGCTTTTCTGCGGTAATCGTCCTAGCGTTCTACATTACTTAATGCCTAGATTTAGGATCCTCGGGCTTAAGCTACATCGGACGTAGGTACGGATAATCCTTAAGTATTCGGGGTTGCTAGCCGAACAAGAGGAAGAAGGGGCTATATCTACAACCGGACTGGGCCCGGATTCGGCTTGAATATAGCGCCTTAGGAAGGTACAAGTCCCAAGCGTGCACGCTTTTACTATAGCACATCTTAGAGAGGATCCGGCCGAGAACACTGTTTAAGGCCTTAACCTTCCCGTTCGTACGAGGATAGTAGGGCGTCGTTAGCCTATAGTTGGCTTAAAGGGTATCTATGAGGATATTAAACACCTTACTTATAAAGTTAGATCTATTGTTACTAAGGACTTCCCTTAGGGGTCCAAAGTTCGCATAGATCTCTTCTTAAACAAAACGAGCGACCGTCTCGGTTTCTTAATTCGAGGTGGCCCTTACAACCGGCTAACTAGTAGCATAATCTACGGCTATAATAATGTACTTGTTACTATTAAGTGTAACAGGCATTAGACCGACAACATTAATCGCCCAGCGCTCAAATAGCTTAAGCTTAGAATTAGCTTGGTAGAATCGCGGTTCCTGTAGGGGACTCCGGGACTTCTTCTTCGTAGCTTGACACTAAGGGCAAGTGGAAGCGTAGTTATAAACATCCTGTTTAAGTAACTACTACTAGCCCCTCGCTCGAAGAATGCTGCAGACGCCGGGCAGTGCGAAGTGCCCGTAGTTATTGTGGCAGCGCTTAAGGAAGTCCTACCGGAATTCCGGATCTACGTAGGGTATAAGGCTTCTATTAGCCTCGCGATAATACAGGAGGTCGTCCTTAAGGACAAGATCTGACACCTTCTTTTTAATTAAGCGGCTTAGCTTCTTGTTCTCGGGCATCTCCCCTATAGTTTTGAAATAGATCACTCTATTAACTACCTTACGCTCGGAGAATCCTCGTATAATCGTCCCCCTTGTAGCGTTCTCCTTAAAGGAGTAAGGCAAAGCAGTTAAGAAGTCCGCGGGTTTAAGTAATTAATCCCTAGGCCATGCAGAACCCTCCCCGGCTATGTTGGCTAGGGTACCTTCCATCAAGTCCGGCCGGCGGGAGAGGGCATTAGGGACTATAGCCTTACTCCCCTTGCGGTAGCGGATGTCGATGTTGTAAGCTTGAAACTCCTTAATCTAGCGTGCAAGCCGCTTAGTTAGAGTCTTCGAGGTTTTTAGGTACTGCAGGCTATAGTAATCCGTAATTACTTAAGTCTTGGTCCTATTGTCGATATAGTAGTTCTATTTTCGAAGGGCTTCCTTAATAGCAAGGAGCTCCTTCTCGTGCACTAGATAGTTTAGTTCTGCCCCTTGCAGCTTGCGGCCCTCGAAAGTAACTAGATGCAATTTCCTATTAGAGTTAGCTTAATGCAGGACTGCACTAAGCGCCCACTTACTTGCATCCGTTTTAATAATAAAGGGCTTCTTAGTATCTAGCATAATTAGCACTAGCTCGCTGCATAGGGCTTCCTTAAGCTTCGCAAAAGCGATAGTGTACTAGGCAGTCTACTTAATAGGGCGCTTCTTCTTAGCACGCAGCAGCAAGTTATCTTCCTTAAGGAGGTCTAACAGTAGAGCAGCGTGCCTAGCAAAGTCTCTAACGTACTTGCGGTAGAAGGAAGCTAGCCTAATAAACTGCCGCACTTCTTAAGCGTTAGTCGGCTGTAGCTAGTCTCTAACAATAGAGATCTTGTCTTCTATAGGCCTAACTTAATTATAGCTTACTCGGTGCCTACAGAAGTCGAATTCCTTAACCCTAATATAGCATTTCTTAGGGGAGCAATACAGCTCTTGTAATCGCAGGATATTTAGGACTTCCTTTAAGTAGACTTCGTGCTCCTCTAAAGTCTCGGAGAAGATTACGATGTCGTCTAAGTAAACTACATACGTCTTGTAAAAGTGCTTTCTTAGGGCTTCGTTTATTAAGCTCTAGAAGCTTGCCGGTGCATTACACAAGCTAAAAGGCATTACCTTAAAGTAGTATTTGCCCTAGCGAGTGTTAAATGCTGTCTTGTGCTAGTCCTCTTCCTTTACTTTTAATTGCTAGAACCCGGAGGTTAAGTTAATCTTAGTAAAGTACCTTAAACTATAAAATGCATCTAAGTAGTCGGAAATCCGAGGCAGGGGGAATCGATCCTTAACGGTAGCGTTGTTTAGAGCCCTAAAATTAACGCACATTCGCCATTTCCCTCCTAGCTTAGGTACAAGTAACATAGGGCTTCCCTAAGCCGATTAGGATTTGTTAATTAACCTACGCTTCCAGAGTTCCTCGATTTAAGACTCCTGTTTAAGCGATTAGGCATAAGACAGCTAGTAAGGCTATTAATTAATCGGCTTGTAGTCCCCGGTGTCGATTAAATGCACAATAAACCGGTCCTTTAGTAGCTTGTTAGGCAAGGAAGATCTAAACAGATCCCTGTTGTCTAGGATAATGCGGCTTAAGCTGGGTTCCTTACTTAAGGGAGGAGGAACGTCGTCTTCCTTAATAGACATAGGGTCGTCCTTAGGATCGCGTTCCCTCTCCTGCTGCCGCTCCTAGTATTTATCTATATTTAAGAGATATAAGGGCATGTCGGGATTAACGTTAAGTAAGTCCTCTAGTTCCTTAAGGGAATAGAGGTCCTCATCTACCGGAACGCTCCTTAAGTTAGGAGCGTATCTAGAGCATAGTATAGCATACTTAACACCGTTGTCGTATAAGTACACCTTGTTCGTAAAGAAATTAATAGTCGGGCAGTACTGCCTAAACTATTCAAGGCCAAGGATTACCTCGTGATTAGCGAGATTAAGCACTTAGGCAGTGATTTCCCCCTTGAAGTTACGCAGCTAGTAAGGCAGCTTAACCCTAAGGGTTGTCTCTATTGCTGTGCCGTTAGGCAGAACCACGGTCTGGGAATCTATAGCCACTTAAGCCTCCGGAAACTAGTCCGCGATCGTTCGTAAGATGTATACACGCGTAGCCCTAGTGTCGAACAGGAACTTAGCCTTAACAGAATGCTTACTTAAACCTAAGCGTCTAGGGGTAACTAAAAGGTTTGGTCCTATAGCGTTAAGGTAGTTAAGTTAAGCATTAGGAGGGGTCCTAAGCAATAAGGGCGACGCAACAGACGACTTAGAATCCTTAGCATCTAAGTCGCTGTCTATTTTTTTGTCGGCTTGCTTAAGCCCCCCTTGCGTCTATTATAGTCGTCCTGCTTCTTCTACAAGTCTAGCTTAAGCTTCTTCTAATAGCGATACTAGGTGTGTCCGGCGACTCCGCAGTTATAGCACTTTAAGGAATACTCTTAAGGTTTGGAGTTGTTGTCGGTAGTTATGTATTTAAGGGCAGCGGCAACATACTCTACCGTAGTCTTGTTTACCTTTCTCGGCTTAAAGGCTTTTCGAGCAAGAGCATTACGGTTTTCCTTAAAGGTAGGGGCATCTATTCTCGGGCCCCTTTAAGAATCTACGACCTCCTAGTTAGCTGCATTAATAGCTTAAGCCTGGTTTATAATCTCCTGCAGTCTAGCCTTTTAAGGGGTAAGCTTATGTCGAATAAGCTCCGCTCGGATCGACAGCTTAAGCCTATTAAAGAAGATAGTAGCATTAGAGAAGTTATTAGGCCTTAGCTTAAGCATGCGAGCTACAGAGAGGATTTTGTAATAGAAGGTAATAATACCTCCTGTTTACTTAAGAGCTCGGTATTGTCTCTAGAGCTTCTCTTAGTAATAATAATCTTAGAAATAGGAGACGAGGTTGCTGAGTATTAAGTTAAGGGTATAGGTTCCCTCGATAATTTCAAGCCTACAAGTCTCTTCCTGTTCCTCCTACTAGGCAAGGGCGTTACGCTACATCTAGCTACCTACTAATTCGATAAGGTTAGCTTCGGATAGGCGGATACCCCTCTATCTTAGGGCAATCTGAGACCTTAAGTAACGCTCTATAGACCTGACCTAGATATTAGCAGCGTTGTTTCGAGTGTCTCCCTAGTATAGTTCTAGTGCCCGGACGGAAGCCTTAATAGAAGTATCTAAGGAATTAAGGGGAGTTGTATCCCTGCCTAGTGTTCCAGACGTGTGGCGATAGGGACGACTTAGTCCCTTATCGTCACTTAAGCTGTGTCCAGGGTTATCTCCTCGATATAGGGATAGCTTAAACCGTACAGCTCCTGGCTTGCTTAGTCCCCGGATAGGCCTATTAGCAGATCCTGCTCGAACAGGCTCCTAGGACAAGCGGGCGTTCTCGGCCTAAAGTCGGATAGCGTCCGCTTTAAGTCGATTGATATGTTCCTCTATTTCCCTTAAGGCGGCCACATACTCGCTAAAACGAGTAGGGCCTAAGCCTACATTAGCAGCAGGTCGGCTTAGTTAAGTAGGAGTTCGGAAGGTAACATTAGCTCTAAGTAGAGCTAGGGGATCCGTCTAAGGATCTCCTTTAGGGAAGAGACGAGCAGTGGTAGATAGTGCCGCCCCTACATCGCTACCTTGTTCCTTAATGCGATTAAGTTCGTCGATTAGGCTTAGATAGCCTTGCCTATCTTCCTTAAGCCTTTCTCCTTTAGCGACTGTTAGGTTTAAGTCGTAGGAGGAAGGAAGCTCTGTAGTTCCTTCGGCTTAGCTAGTAACGGACATCTTGTCTTAGTAGGATAGGTTGTTAATCGAACTAAATTAAGTTGCTGTTGTTATTGCTTCCGGTAACTTAAAGGGTTATAACTTCCTCCTTGTAGTTCCTTAAGCGGCTAGGCAGCTCTGGCTATTGTCGTGTTCAAACATAGCGCGCTTTAAGTGTTTAGGTAACTAGTTTTAAGTGCGGTAATTCTATGCTTTAAGTCTTAAACTTAAGGCAAAACGAGTTTTGCGTTAACGTTTAAGTAGAAGTTGGCAATCTAGCACATATAGCACCGCTAAGTGAATCGCTATATATAGGACCCCTAGCTATAGAAAACCCGGTACTTCTAGTTAGGTATACAGTCCAAGTAGAAAGTCCGGTATAGTCCATAGGTCTAAGGAGGTCTTAAACTAGAGTCGTTTTAAGCTGGTTTAATTAAATGGGCAATAAATCGAGCATCCGGCCAGCTCTGACCCTTAAGTGGCAGAGCTAGCCGGTAAGACGGCTAAGGAGCCGCCTTAAGTGCTCTTAGCTACTAGATAATTAAAAAGCGGAAAAAGAATAATACTCATTTATAAGGGCGGAGGCCCTCAAGCTATATAGACTAACTAAAACGAGCGAGTTATATAATAATAACGAGCCTTCAAGTGAAACGGTGCCTGAGGCTTCAAGGGTTCAAGTAAACCTGAGCGAGGTGTTTGGTGTTTTTGAACAGATACAAGTTCTCAACAAATGTGTGAACGACACCACAAGATATGGGGTGTACCTGGCATACGCACAGACAGGGTCGGACAACGTTCAATTGGTCAAGGAGTCGACAAAGCTGAGATTTGAACTTGCCCAGCTTAACAATCTTTCGTCGTGGGATGAATATGCGTAAGTCATCTCCCCCACCCTTTGGCGAGGAATCTCGTCTAATATGTCTTCAGCATCGAGGGCACCATGGCCGGGACGACAAAGGCTGTGGACGACTTCCTTACAGATCTCCAGACCAATATCTATCCTCTGGGCCAAAGCAATCTTGCGATTCTCAACGCGCTGAAGCAGAAGGATGAGCGGCTGGAGAGTCCCATAGGCGACCGAAGCATCGCATATCGGTGGGACCAGTGAGTGCCGGCAGGACGTGGTGGTCTGATCGTATTGAGCTAACGCGATCGCAGGAGCTACTACAACGAATTGCAACTCAACACGACGTACGATATAGACTACACCGCCACGAAAGATTACTTCCCTGTCAATGTGACAGTCCCTGCCGTACTGGATATCTACGGCGAAATCTACGGCCTTCGGTTCGATCACATCGACACTGCGAGCCCGGAAGCCGATGAGCTCTCCCCAACAGGCAAGGGTAGCGACTTGGTCTGGCACCCCGATGTGATGATGTATGCAGTCTGGGACAACCAAGCGTACCGCGATGCGAACCCGGCTGCCAACAGGACATTTCGCGGATATTTATACTTCGACCTCTTCGTCCGTGAGGGCAAAACTAGTGAAACAGGGTAAGGAACTGAAGTGCAGAAGGCCTGCGCGAGAGCCGAAAGCTCTCTCGAACAAGGCCAGGTCTTTGCCCATTCCAAATTGTCCACGATATTCGCTGATCATATACGCTTTGCTTGCTAGGTTTGAGAACTTGTTCATTCCGGGGTTTTCTGACAACGGGGAATTGTATGCTCCGTCAATTCGAGTGCGTAAGACTGAAAGGAAGGAGGCTTCTTGAGATTGCCATCAGCATATCTGACCAGCTCCGGACCCGACATCCAAACCATGTTTGCGCCTCTGCTAATTCGATTCAGGTGGTCTTGAATTTTCAGAAGAGCCCGGACGAGAGCATCAAACCAAGTCTCATCGGGTACTACGACATCAAGAGTGTGATGCACGAGTTGGGTAAGACAACCGAAGTGTGGAAGGCCTCCGCGGTCCGAGATTGTCTTGGGCGCCGGCGCCCTCTTCCACCCTAACATGTCTACGACATGCGCTGATCTTATACACTTTGCTTTCCAGGTCACGGTACGCATGATTTAACGTCAATCACGACTTACGCGTGGAATCATGGCACAAATGGGGTGCCGGCTGACTTTGTAAGGAACTGGTGTGCGGAAGGCCTGTGATCAAAAAGCGGAAAAAGAATGATACTCATTTATGAGGGCGGAGGCCCTTAAGCTATATAGACTAACTGAAACGAGCGAGTTATATGATAATAACGAGCCTTTAAGTAAAACGGTGCCTAAGGCTTTAAGGGTTCAAGTAAACCTAAGCGAGGTGTTTAGTGTTTTTGAATATCCTCCCCTTTAGTAAATGCGTAACCTTAAGCGTTCGTAACAACCTTAATTAAAGGCTTAGGTTATATGCTAATGCTCTTAAGTAGGTATGCGTAATCTCGATCTAGGAGGTCCGTAATTGCTCGGAAGGTAAGGGCTTAAGTGCAATCGTCTAGCTAATTCTAGCAGGTGAATAATCTAATTCTCGTACTATTACAAGCCTTAAGCTAGTAACTGCTGGCATATAGTCGAATTCACTAGCAGGTCGCCCCTCTAAGGGTATAAAAGCGACTGCGTTCTTCTTTTCAAACCCTCTCTCTTTTATTAACTTCCGCAACCCTTTCCTTCCCTTTTCCTTAGACCTTTATATAGTCTACGATTACTACACCTTATAACATTACAACACACCTTAAGCAATAGTCGCTATAGCGAAGGGTGACGAAGACAAGCGCAAGAAAGACAATAAGAGCAAGGACGACAAGGTCGACAAGTAGCTCCGCCGATCTCCTCGCAAACTACCCCCTAAGTTCCCTCCTGCGAAGGCTGTTTAAAGTGCTATTAAGACAGTTAAGCGCGGATACTTAGATATAAGAATGTTAACTTAAGCATTCGGCTCGGTATTAAGCAGCAAGAAGCAGCCGTTACGAGCTGCTGCTACCTAAGAATTAATAGACAAGTTCGCTTTAAGGAAACTCTACGTCCAGCCTAATGTTATGTCTCGGCGTAACCGCATAGAGTATACTAAATTTGGGTATAAGCAAGCTACTAGTTACAAGTCGGCATACGATGCTTATCGCGATAGGCTTAATATGTCTGCCTTAAGCCTTAGGTCTAAGCTACTAGGCACACGCGCTCCTATAAGCAACAATTACGAAATCCCTTAGCGCAACCCTTAACTAGCGAACTAGGGCCGTAGCTTAAGGAGTCGCACTGCTGCATAAGGTTAGGACCCTACGATGCCTCGTAACGTCCTTAACCGCTCTCCGGATCTTCGTAGCTTGTACCCTAAGCTAGATCGCTTCGACCCTTAAGGAAATATTAATAGTACTGCTATATACGCCTCTGTCGGCGCTCGACTTAAAGCTCTCCTTACTCCTAGCCTAGCCTCTAATCGCATCGCGGTTACGGACGTATAGATAAGGGAAGTGATGTATTATCTAATCATAGTGTCGAATGCGCCTATTAAGTACCTCCGGCAATTTCTAGCTGCCTTTACGATTTCCTAACTTAATGCCTTAATCGATGGACTTTAAGCGTTTAAGCTAGGCGATCTGCGCAGCTTAGACTAGCGTAAATCGGACGGTTACCTTATTAGGGCCTGCAAGCAATAGCGTCTAGTCTCTCTTTTTACTTAAGCTCTCGGTAGCAGCCCTTAAGAAGGCAACTGTAGCTGCGAGTCCGGCAAGCGCAAGGCCGGTCCCTTTAAGTTATGCCGCAGTAGTAGAGGCTGCTTTAGCTACTATACTAACTACAGCTATACTAACTACTACAATCGCTGTTCGGCTAGGGATTCTAAACTCTAGGGAAAGACTAGGACTAAGAAGAGGAACCCGAAGGCTAAGGAAGGTAATAACGATGCGGAGGACGAGTAGGTAGACTTTAAGGAGGAAGTCTTAATTCCGCTCCTAGAAGAGCCTATCTAAGTGCCCTTAAGCCCGCCGCCTTCTAGCCCTAGACCTTTTAATTCTGGATCCGGTAGAGTTATATAGCTGCTTAACCTATTCCTTACTAGTTAGACGAATATCGCCGACATAGAGGACATTAACTTAATAGCTGTAGCAGCTCGTTCCCCTAACTTAAGGGGTCCTTTGTCTGCTCGTGAGGAGATAGACACTACTCCTTCGCGGCTAGAGCGTCCTTACTTAGATCCTTTAAGGGGGTTCGGTAGATCTCCGGGTACTAGGCCTTTGTCCTTCTAGCTTCCTAAGAACTACGCACAAGGAATGCCTATAACTATAGATAACATGTATCGCCGCGACAACCCTTAAGCTAGGCGTACGACCCGTCCGGCTAACGCACCTCCACTCTTCCGCATAGGGCAATAAGGTTCCTCTAGGCCTGGCCCCGCCCTCTTCCCGACAGGCGATCGTCAAGGCACTCTAGCGCTAGGGCCCCCTGGTTTAAGTACTCGTCGGGGCCCGCCTCCTCGGCCGAGCAACATGCCTGCTCCTGTTCAAAACGCACTAGCTCCAGCTCGTCAATCTCCAAGCCTACCGTTCTATAATGCGGCGGAGGATTTCGTAGATCTAATGCACGAAGGAGAGAGGCTCTTATACGCTATCGATCAGACCTTAATACTAGCACGGACTAGCTTAACTAATAATTACGACCTAATTCTAACCTTCTCCGGCCGCCTTATACACGAGCTAGTGCTCCCCTTAAGCGGTTTCGCTACCTAGGGGAACCTGTTCTTTAGCACGGCTCCTCGGGCTAATAATAGGCGTTAAGCATACAGCGTAGAGGGCCCAACAGTTCCTTAAGGAAGCTAACGCACGCGCGTGTATACGGAGCACATTAAGCAGCTCTACCGTAACCGCTTTAATAAGCGCTACTCCGTATATTAAGTCGTCTAGATAGCTCTCTCGCGGGCTTAAGTGCGTCTTAGGGCTAATTAAGGCATTACTCCTTAGATGCTGCACTTGCAGGCGGTAATGTTAGCCCTTAAGACGCAGCTTATTACTAAGAAGGAAGAAGATGCTAAGAGGGAGCAGGCTAAGAAGGGTTAATTCGGGTCTAAGTAGGATCGGTAGAAAATTCGTAGGCTTAAGTAGGAGCACTAAAAGCGTTGTTTTTCTTGTTTTTCTTTTTTCTGCATACGATGCAATGCGATACGACGCTAGAAAGCCAGCGCGAAATAAATGTATAATAGCACTTTAAGGAATGGCCTTAAGTACAGAAAACATAAAATAAAAACCCTCCGGGGGATCTATTAAACTTAGGCCCTCGCATTAACCTTTCGTTTAGACTTAAAGGTTAGCTTCCTTCGTAGCTGCACCGTAGGATTACGAGGAGCTTTCCTTGTGTTCTAGGGTAGTCGTTAACGGGGCACAACTATAATAGTGTCCTCGTTATTACCCGACTCCCCTTAGGGTTTAAGTAGAGTCTCCTAGAGCTCGGAAGGGATTACAAGTAATTCCTCTTCCGTTTCTTCTATAACAGGCTCCGTAGGGATAGGAACAGTTGCTGCAATAGGGTTAACTTAAGCGTCTTCCCTTAATGTTGCTGCTGCATTTACCGGATGTATAACCGGCTAACTTAAGGGTACTAACTTCTTTAGCTCCCTAAGACGTTTCTTTTCGAGAGTAGCCTTAAGTTTCTCTACCTCCTTAGTATTGTCTCGATTCGCGCGTAAAACATCTCTATGCTTCCTTCGGATCTTATTAGCAGCGAGTTTAAGCTTATGTTAAAACTTTAGCTAATCGTTAGTTTTTAAAGAATCTAAAGGTTTACCCTCCCCTAAAAGGAATCGAAGGGCTCCTAACTGTTTAAGCTGCTGTAAAGACAACTTGTCCTACTTCTGCTTAGGGATAGTCGCTAGAGTAGAGAAACTTAAGCATAGATTAAGTGCAAGATCCTTACGCAAGGAGTCCTTAAACTCCTAGCCAGCGGCCTTAAGTAAAATCTCCTGTCTACAGCGCTTCTGCCAGTCCCTAAAACTAGTGTAGTTAGCGCAGATCAGGCAATTACTATGCACTTAATGCTTAACTACAGACCCGTCGTAGGACTCTAAGGTATACGTACTAAGCTAGCTTCGCTTAATTACCTTAAAGGAACCTACGAAGGTCGGCTAGAGCTTCGTCTTAGTCTTATTTAAGACAAGAACAAAGTCTCCCTTAATAAACTTGCTATTAGTTTCCTTAAAGGTATATCTACTAATAGCGCCGGCTCTTACTGCTTTCGTAAGCAGCTTTTCTGCGGTAATCGTCCTAGCGTTCTACATTACTTAATGCCTAGATTTAGGATCCTCGGGCTTAAGCTACATCGGACGTAGGTACGGATAATCCTTAAGTATTCGGGGTTGCTAGCCGAACAAGAGGAAGAAGGGGCTATATCTACAACCGGACTGGGCCCGGATTCGGCTTGAATATAGCGCCTTAGGAAGGTACAAGTCCCAAGCGTGCACGCTTTTACTATAGCACATCTTAGAGAGGATCCGGCCGAGAACACTGTTTAAGGCCTTAACCTTCCCGTTCGTACGAGGATAGTAGGGCGTCGTTAGCCTATAGTTGGCTTAAAGGGTATCTATGAGGATATTAAACACCTTACTTATAAAGTTAGATCTATTGTTACTAAGGACTTCCCTTAGGGGTCCAAAGTTCGCATAGATCTCTTCTTAAACAAAACGAGCGACCGTCTCGGTTTCTTAATTCGAGGTGGCCCTTACAACCGGCTAACTAGTAGCATAATCTACGGCTATAATAATGTACTTGTTACTATTAAGTGTAACAGGCATTAGACCGACAACATTAATCGCCCAGCGCTCAAATAGCTTAAGCTTAGAATTAGCTTGGTAGAATCGCGGTTCCTGTAGGGGACTCCGGGACTTCTTCTTCGTAGCTTGACACTAAGGGCAAGTGGAAGCGTAGTTATAAACATCCTGTTTAAGTAACTACTACTAGCCCCTCGCTCGAAGAATGCTGCAGACGCCGGGCAGTGCGAAGTGCCCGTAGTTATTGTGGCAGCGCTTAAGGAAGTCCTACCGGAATTCCGGATCTACGTAGGGTATAAGGCTTCTATTAGCCTCGCGATAATACAGGAGGTCGTCCTTAAGGACAAGATCTGACACCTTCTTTTTAATTAAGCGGCTTAGCTTCTTGTTCTCGGGCATCTCCCCTATAGTTTTGAAATAGATCACTCTATTAACTACCTTACGCTCGGAGAATCCTCGTATAATCGTCCCCCTTGTAGCGTTCTCCTTAAAGGAGTAAGGCAAAGCAGTTAAGAAGTCCGCGGGTTTAAGTAATTAATCCCTAGGCCATGCAGAACCCTCCCCGGCTATGTTGGCTAGGGTACCTTCCATCAAGTCCGGCCGGCGGGAGAGGGCATTAGGGACTATAGCCTTACTCCCCTTGCGGTAGCGGATGTCGATGTTGTAAGCTTGAAACTCCTTAATCTAGCGTGCAAGCCGCTTAGTTAGAGTCTTCGAGGTTTTTAGGTACTGCAGGCTGTAGTAATCCGTAATTACTTAAGTCTTGGTCCTATTGTCGATATAGTAGTTCTATTTTCGAAGGGCTTCCTTAATAGCAAGGAGCTCCTTCTCGTGCACTAGATAGTTTAGTTCTGCCCCTTGCAGCTTGCGGCCCTCGAAAGTAACTAGATGCAATTTCCTATTAGAGTTAGCTTAATGTAGGACTGCACTAAGCGCCCACTTACTTGCATCCGTTTTAATAATAAAGGGCTTCTTAGTATCTAGCATAATTAGCACTAGCTCGCTGCATAGGGCTTCCTTAAGCTTCGCAAAAGCGATAGTGTACTAGGCAGTCTACTTAATAGGGCGCTTCTTCTTAGCACGCAGCAGCAAGTTATCTTCCTTAAGGAGGTCTAACAGTAGAGCAGCGTGCCTAGCAAAGTCTCTAACGTACTTGCGGTAGAAGGAAGCTAGCCTAATAAACTGCCGCACTTCTTAAGCGTTAGTCGGCTGTAGCTAGTCTCTAACAATAGAGATCTTGTCTTCTATAGGCCTGACTTAATTATAGCTTACTCGGTGCCTACAGAAGTCGAATTCCTTAACCCTAATATAGCATTTCTTAGGGGAGCAATACAGCTCTTGTAATCGCAGGATATTTAGGACTTCCTTTAAGTAGACTTCGTGCTCCTCTAAAGTCTCGGAGAAGATTACGATGTCGTCTAAGTAAACTACATACGTCTTGTAAAAGTGCTTTCTTAGGGCTTCGTTTATTAAGCTCTAGAAGCTTGCCGGTGCATTACACAAGCTAAAAGGCATTACCTTAAAGTAGTATTTGCCCTAGCGAGTGTTAAATGCTGTCTTGTGCTAGTCCTCTTCCTTTACTTTTAATTGCTAGAACCCGGAGGTTAAGTTAATCTTAGTAAAGTACCTTAAACTATAAAATGCATCTAAGTAGTCGGAAATCCGAGGCAGGGGGAATCGATCCTTAACGGTAGCGTTGTTTAGAGCCCTAAAATTAACGCACATTCGCCATTTCCCTCCTAGCTTAGGTACAAGTAACATAGGGCTTCCCTAAGCCGATTAGGATTTGTTGTTTTTGTTTGTTTGTTTGTTTGTTCCATTTACGTCCTGTATGAGTCTATGACTATGTAGGACGGCTGTCTCGCGACAGCAGTCTATCTATGTACAATCGTTGTTCTCTCGTATCTCTTGACCTTAGGGAAAGACCCGTGCCTAGGATAGTAGCAAGCTAGTATCGAAGGACTTTAAAGAAAGACAAATAAGGAAAAGTAAAAGGAGTGTAGGCTAGACGATCTCGTCTTCGCCTCTTGCTAGGTGCCAGGACCTAGAAGCAATCTTTGTATCCGAGAGAAAGGTAGTAAGGTGTTTCCGGAGTTCCTTATCTTCTACTATTTCTAGCAGAGATTGTGCTTGTCGTAGCGGTAGTGGCCTAAATACGTCGTAGATAGGGCAGCTACATACGAGGTGTTCTGCTGTTTCTCGTCGTCCGCAAGGGCAGTCTGGCGTCGTTGCGTGTCCAAAGCGATAGAGATAGGACTTTAGGTATCCGTGTCCTAATAGGATAGTATAGAAGGCACTAGTTAAAGCACGTCTTCCTCCTATTCTATGTTTTCCTGGCGAGCTCCATGGAAATCGACTAAGGTAGCTATTTGTATTCCTAGGTACCTTGTTGATCTCCCGTTGTCTTGCTATTTCGTATCGGGTTTTCCAGACGCTAAAGAGATCGTCTTTTGCGTAGTTAGCCCTCTCGTGTTCTACGAAATGCTTGTATTGTCGGAGTCGATAACAGAGTAGTTGTATCTGTGTTCTCTGTCGTTTTTGCGGAAGTATCTCTCTCGAGTCCTCGTGTTGGACTTCTCGCGTATCCGAAGGCGCGCTTTGGATAGCGAGTCTTACGGGGTGGTTTTCGGGTAGCTTTGCTGCGCGTAGAGAGTATAAAATTGACTGTCTCTCTAGGCGTAGATCCGGGGGGAAGAGATTTGACTCTACTTCGGACGGGACGTTTGGGGCGGTACGGAAAACGCCTAGGATCTTCCTACAAGCTTTACTTTGTAGAGATACTAGAGGTTTTATGCTCTTTTTCGACCGCCACCAAACCGGGGCCCCGTAGTCTGCTATTGTAGTAACGCAGGCTAGGTAGATCTTTCTTAACGATATAGAAGACAGACCGCGTTCGGTATTTGCTAGTCTTTCTAATCGATAGAATGCCGCTTGTGCTTGAGCCGATCTTATTACAATGTGCTCCTTAAAGGTAAGACCGGCGTCTAGCCAAATCCCGAGCCACCTTATTGCCTTTTTTGCTGGGCGAACAATATCGCCGTTTGGAAGAATTACCGGGCAATCGGACCCTTTCCCTTTCGAGAAGTGTACTAGGTCTGTCTTTGCTAGGTCGAAAGCAATCGAGTTCTTCTTTCCTAGGTCTATTAGCCTTCTTGCCTCACGTTCTAGTACCTTAGAGTTCTTCTTAAGGGACGTAGACGAGGTAGATAGTCTAATGTCGTCGACGTAGGAACTAGGAGTGACTCCTTGTAGCGAGAAGAATATGTCGCGCGTATAGATAAGAAAGAGGATAGGAGACATCGGGCTGCCTTGCGGAACGCCGATCTCTACGTCCTGGAATTCCTGTATCTGTCCGTCGAATGCTATTCGTAGGCGTCTATTGCTCATAAACGACTGAACCCAACGTATAAGGCTGTGCGGAAGCCTTAACTGGATCATTATTCTTAACAGTCGGTTCTTTGCAACGTGGTCGTATGCTCCTCTTACGTCGAGGAAGATAACCGAAGTCTTCTTTTTCTTTCTTCGATTCTCCTCGATTTCGTTCGTTAAGAGAAGCACCGTATCGATAGCCGATTTCTTCTTTCGCCCTCCTAACTGCGAGTCGTGTAGAAGGGGCTTCGTCTCTGCGATAATCCCTAGGCGTTTTGCAAGTATTCTCTCACTAATCTTGCCGAGACAGTTTAGGAGAGAGATAACTCGGTAGGCCTTAGGGACCGAATAGTCTGGTTTTCCCGGCTTTGCTAGAACTGCGCCTGTCGCAACTTTCCAGCATCGGGGGTGGTGTCCTTCGTCGAGTAGCCTACTGTATATACGTAGAAAGGTAATAGGAATGGCGCCGTACGCTTTACTAATAATAGCTTGCGTAATACCGTCTGGGCCCGGCGTTTTTCCTTTTACTATCTTCGTACTACAGGCGGCAGCGAGTTCCTCTTCGGTTAGCGTAGTCCAGCCCCAATCCCCGGCTGTATACGCTTCCCAACGGCTAGGCAGAGGTTCCTCGGCAGGAGGGCGCGGAAATAAGGCTTCGGAGAAGGCCTTACATTTCCCCTCGAAAGAATCTTCGTTGTTTATCGTAGGTATCTGTCTTCGGCTGCTATTCCTAGTATAGGACATAGCTTTAAAGATAGATTTCGAGTCTTCTTTTTCGAGGAAAGCGTTCCAGTGGTTCTTCTTAGCTGTTTTAATAGCTTGGAAGTACTCGTTTCTCGCTTTCGTGTACGCCTCTTTCTCGTCAAGCGTCGGCGTACGTCCGTCGGTAAAGGTCTGTCTGTATGTTCTAGACATTGTACGGCGTAGCGTGCGTAGCTCTCTATTCCACCAAGGTTTTGCGCAGGCGTGTACTACTTTCTCTGGGATTGCTCCCCGCATCGATTCGGTAATACACGAGGTAAAGGAGTCTGCGATGTCGTCGAGGGAGTTCGTATAGTCAATAGACGTCGCCTTGCTTATTAGGAGATCTGTAAACAGTTCCCAATCCGCGGAAGCTATATCTAGAACTACTTTCTTCTGTTGGGCTCGATCTTGCGCGCCAATAAGGTCTATAGATATAGCCTTATGGTCTGAGCCTGTCGGAATCGTTCTCCAGTCGATTTCTTTCGTAGATAAGGATCCTCTTGTGAACGTAAGGTCTAGGACCGACTCTGCGTCTAGGTGCGGCCTATAGAAGGTCCCGACACCTATCGTATTACGTAGAGTAAAGCCCTGGTCTTCTATCCACTCTATAAATTCGCGGGCGCTAGTAGTATCCTTTCCCCTCGGATCCCAGGACGGGTGTCTAAGGTTAAAGTCTCCTACTAGTAGAGTGTTTGGAAGGAACGTGTTGCGTAGAGAGTAGAGGGTTCTCTCTGTTGTTCGTCGGTTTTGCGGGTTCTCGGTATCCCGAAGGTCTTTCTCGTTGTAGAGATTAACTATCTGGATCTTGTTGCCCTTCTTGTCTGAAATAACAAAGGAAAGTATGTCGCTGTCGTCTAATAAAATAGGAGAGATATTGACGTTGAGTCTTGTGCTAATATATAGCATTGTTCTTGGCCGGATCGTCGAATCCGTAGTCGTTGGGAATAGCTGGTTGTATTCCCGGTGTGCGATAGATCTCGTCTCTTTGTAGCCTGTTATCGGGTCTTCTATAGTCCACGGTTCCTGGACTAGTAGAAGGTCGGCTTTCTGCTTAACCGCGACGTCTAAGGTAGACTCTGTAGCCTCGATAGATCGGTTAAGATTAACGTGGAAAATCCGTAGAGAGTGTTCTAACATGTAGAACGTTCTAGGGGCCTCCCTTTCTGTTGTATACGATCCTTCGCCTTCTCGACTCTTAGGCTGTCCGCGCCTACGTATAGACGGTTTTGAATAGCCCTTTTTGCCTCCTCCTCGGTAGCAAAACCTACTAGAACTGTCGCCCCAGTAAGAGTCCTTCTTCTCTCTTCGTTTGTTAGCCAAATCGGGGTGCCTGCGAGTTTAAGACCTCTATTAAAGGTCTTAATTTCTCGTTGAATGTCCTGTAGGCCCGTTGGCGTGTTGAAGTTCGCGGTCGAGACGCCGTGGACTACGACCTTGTGCCAGAGAGAGTCCTCTATTACCCGTGCCTCGCCTACGATATCGGTAACCTTAGTAAGGCTATCGATCGTTCGTTGGCGGGCTTTCTCTGTTGCAAAGTTTAGGACAATGTTACCCCGAAATGATTTCTTTATCGCAAGGACAGCTAGCTCTTGGTCTTCGCCTTTAAGAGCGTCGTTGATTTTGTCTCGGGTTGCGATCTGGTCGAGTTCCTTCTCTTTATCCTTTGGTACAAGGATAAGAGGCATCGGTTCTGCTTGTTCTTTCGGCTTGCTAGCCCTCCGGGAGACGGTCGTCCACTGTTGTTGTTGTTGTTGTTGTTGTTGTTGTTGTTGTGTTGTCTTTGTTGTCGAGGAGGTAGAGGTAGAGGTAGCGGATCCGCTGTCTCCCTTAACAACGTCTGCGAAAGTAGGCTTCTTCGCCTGTGCTGCTAGTTTCTTTGTTGTCATTTCTAGGTTCGAGACTTGCTTTGCGAGGATTTGGGACGTTGTCCTAAAGTCTGTACGCTCGGTAAAGTGCCGAAAGACTTCGAGAAGGTCGAGAACCCGGGTTTGTTCTCCTGGAAACCCGACTAGATCCCCCGCCGCTTCGACTAGTAGCTGTCGGGCTTGTAGGATCTTCTCGTTCGCGGGCGTGTAAGAGAGTGTTTGTTTCTTTCCGAGAGAAGGGCTGCGAGTTGGGGAGCTACTGAAATCAAAGGGGTTTTGCCTTTTCCTAGGTAGGAAAGGAAAGCCGGTTCTTTTTAGTAGTTCCTCCGGCAACGGCAGGGTTTTGAGAGACTCAAACGTAACTTCCTCGTCCCCTCTAGCCGTAGCTTTTGGAGTCTGAGGGGCTGAGCCTGCGTCTGTCATTTCCGTCTCGGTAGACATTGTCTTGTTGTTGTTGTTGTTTGAAAAGAGGCTCAGCAGTCTTACGCCGAGAGGGCTGCTTGTTCGTCTCTATTTCCAATCGCGTTCGGGTCCTAGCCTACTTGCGACACTAGGGCACTCTTCTCCCTACTATACAAAGTAGTATAGGAGAAGGTATACTTCAAAGAGGAGAGAAGAGATATATAAATATACCTCTGCTTCTAGGAAGTACTCTGGCCTGCAGCAACGTGCGTCTTTATAGCAGGCTTTAGAGGCGTTCTGCGGGTAGCCGTAGCAGGTTCGGGACAACCTTTGTCTCTAGGGAAAGGTAGGCCTATACTCTATACAGAGTATCTAGCTATACAGCTAGTACCACTACTCTAATCCCTAGAGGTGCAAATTCGTCCTTACTAAACCACTCTGCTCCTTTAGCTTCCTCTCTCGGCGGCGTAGGACAACAGGTAACTCTAGTGTAGAGAGAACTGAGTGTATGTGTATGTTTGTGTTTGTGTATCCTGGGAACACTGCTCTTGTTTGGCCTTTGGCTCTTTCAAAATTCGACCAAATCAGGCGTTTGATAGCTAGAATAAAAGCTCTCGTCGAGGGCTTTCAAACGGGCTACACGGCGTCCGAATCGGCGGCGTATTGGTTGTGTTGTGGTGTGTTGAAGTGTTGTGGTACAGGTTGTGAACCTTCCTTGTGCAATGCCCTAAACAGGGAATGTTTCGAGTGTGGGGGAGGTGAGGTCGGAATAAGGTTTCGGAGGTGGGGGCCAAATCCCGGAGTTCAGGGTCCAGTGTCCTTGAAAATTTGCACCCCAAAGGGGGCAACAAGGTGAATCTTTGAACTCCAGTAGCGGCGCAGGTTTTGGGGGCAGCGGGGTAAATGCGGGTTCGTTGGAACGGCCTTGATAAGGGCTTTCGAATGGTGCGTGTTTGGTGATGATCGGGTCAATATTGGGTGTGCAATGGAAGTGCGGATGTCGATGGATTAGGATTTGTTAATTAACCTACGCTTCCAGAGTTCCTCGATTTAAGACTCCTGTTTAAGCGATTAGGCATAAGACAGCTAGTAAGGCTATTAATTAATCGGCTTGTAGTCCCCGGTGTCGATTAAATGCACAATAAACCGGTCCTTTAGTAGCTTGTTAGGCAAGGAAGATCTAAACAGATCCCTGTTGTCTAGGATAATGCGGCTTAAGCTGGGTTCCTTACTTAAGGGAGGAGGAACGTCGTCTTCCTTAATAGACATAGGGTCGTCCTTAGGATCGCGTTCCCTCTCCTGCTGCCGCTCCTAGTATTTATCTATATTTAAGAGATATAAGGGCATGTCGGGATTAACGTTAAGTAAGTCCTCTAGTTCCTTAAGGGAATAGAGGTCCTCATCTACCGGAACGCTCCTTAAGTTAGGAGCGTATCTAGAGCATAGTATAGCATACTTAACACCGTTGTCGTATAAGTACACCTTGTTCGTAAAGAAATTAATAGTCGGGCAGTACTGCCTAAACTATTCAAGGCCAAGGATTACCTCGTGATTAGCGAGATTAAGCACTTAGGCAGTGATTTCCCCCTTGAAGTTACGCAGCTAGTAAGGCAGCTTAACCCTAAGGGTTGTCTCTATTGCTGTGCCGTTAGGCAGAACCACGGTCTGGGAATCTATAGCCACTTAAGCCTCCGGAAACTAGTCCGCGATCGTTCGTAAGATGTATACACGCGTAGCCCTAGTGTCGAACAGGAACTTAGCCTTAACAGAATGCTTACTTAAACCTAAGCGTCTAGGGGTAACTAAAAGGTTTGGTCCTATAGCGTTAAGGTAGTTAAGTTAAGCATTAGGAGGGGTCCTAAGCAATAAGGGCGACGCAACAGACGACTTAGAATCCTTAGCATCTAAGTCGCTGTCTATTTTTTTGTCGGCTTGCTTAAGCCCCCCTTGCGTCTGTTGTAGTCGTCCTACTTCTTCTGCAAGTCTAGCTTAAGCTTCTTCTAATAGCAATACTAGGTGTGTCCGGCGACTCCGCAGTTATAGCACTTTAAGGAATACTCTTAAGGTTTGGAGTTATTATCGGTAGTTATATGTTTAAGGGTAGCGGCAACATACTCTACCGTAGTCTTGTTTACCTTTCTCGGCTTAAAGGCTTTTCGAGCAAGAGCATTGCGGTTTTCCTTAAAGGCAGGGGCATCCATTCTCGGGCCCCTTTAAGAATCTACGACCTCCTAGTTGGCTACATTAATAGCTTAAGCCTAGTCTATAATCTCCTGCAGTCCAGCCTTTTAAGGGGTAAGCTTATGTCGAATAAGCTCCGCTCGGATCGACAGCTTAAGCCTATTAAAGAAGATAGTAGCATTAGAGAAGTTATTAGGCCTTAGCTTAAGCATGCGAGCTACAGAGAGGATTTTGTAATAGAAGGTAATAACACCTCCTGTTTGCTTAAGAGCTCGGTATTGTCTCCAGAGCTTCTCTTAGTAATAATAATCTTAGAAATAGGAGACGAGGTTGCCGAGCATTAAGTTAAGGGTATAGGTTCCCTCGATAATTTCAAGCCTACAAGTCTCTTCCTGTTCCTCCTACTAGGCAAGGGCGTTACGCTACATCTAGCCACCTACTAATTCGATAAGGTTAGCTTCGGATAGGCGGATACCCCTCTATCTTAGGGCAATCTAAGACCTTAAGTAACGCTCTATAGACCTGACCCAGATATTAGCAGCGTTGTTTCGAGTATCTCCCTAGTATAGTTCTAGTGCCCGGACGGAAGCCTTAATAAAAGTATCTAAGGAATTAAGGGGAGTTGTATCCCTGCCTAGTGTTCCAGACGTGTGGCGATAGGGACGACTTAGTCCCTTATCGTTACTTAAGCCGTGTCTAGGGTTATCTCCTCGATATAGGGATAGCTTAAACCGTACGGCTCCTAGCTCGCTTGGTCCCCGGATAGGCCTGTTGGCAGATCCTGCTCGAACAGGCTCCTAGGACAAGCGGGCGTTCTCGGCCTAAAGTCGGACAGCGTCCGCTTTAAGTCGATTAATATGTTCCTCCATTTCCCTTAAGGCGGCCACATGCTCGCTGAAATAAGTAGGGCCTAAGCCTACATTAGCAGCAGGTCGGCTTAGTTAAGTAGGAGTTCGGAAGGTAACATTAGCTCTAAGTAGAGCTAGGGGATCCGTCTAAGGATCTCCTTTAGGGAAGAGACGAGCAGTAGTAGATAGTGCCGCCCCTGTATCGCTACCTCGTTCCTTAATGCGATTAAGTTCGTCGATTAGGCTTAGATAGCCTTGCCTATCTTCCTTAAGCCTTTCTCCTTTAGCGACTGTTAGGTTTAAGTCGTAGGAGGAAGGAAGCTCTGTAGTTCCTTCGGCTTAGCTAGTAACGGACATCTTGTCTTAGTAGGATAGGTTGTTAATCGAACTAAATTAAGTTGCTGTTGTTGTTGCTTCCGGTAACTTAAAGGGTTATAACTTCCTCCTTATAGTTCCTTAAGCGGCTAGGCAGCTCTAGCTATTGTCGTGTTCAAATATAGCGCGCTTTAAGTGTTTAGGTAACTAGTTTTAAGTGCGGTAATTCTATGCTTTAAGTCTTAAACTTAAGGCAAAACGAGTTTTGCGTTAACGTTTAAGTAGAAGTTAGCAATCCAGCACATATAGCACCGCTAAGTAAATCGCCATGTATAGGACCCCTAGCTATAGAAAACCCGGTGCTTCTAGTTAGGTGTATAGTCTAAGTAGAAAGTCCGGTATAGTCTATAGGTCCAAGGAGGTCTTAAACTAGAGTCGTTTCAAGCTAGTTTAATTAAATAGGCAATAAATCGAGTATCCGGCCAGCTCTAACCCTTAAGTAGCAGAGCTAGCTAGTAAGACGGCTAAGGAGCCGCCTTAAGTGCTCTTAGCTACTAGATGATCAAAAAGCGGAAAAAGAATAATACTTATTTATAAGGGCGGAGGCCCTTAAGCTATATAGACTAACTGAAACGAGCGAGTCATATAATAATAACGAGCCTTCAAGTGAAACGGTGCCTGAGGCTTTAAGGGTTCAAGTAAACCTGAGCGAGGTGTTTGGTGTTTTTGAACACCTGTGCGGTTCGAGAGTGTTTTGGGGGCCAGGCCTTTGTCCGTTCCAGATGTCTACGACATTTCGCTGACCTTATATTCTTCACTATAGCTCGAATTTCCGGCCATGTTCATGGAAAATTTCGCCCTTATCCCAGAAGCGCTGAAGAGTATAAGGTAGAATTCGCATCGGCTCTTCGTTATGCTATCCGTATTGACCATGTCACCCTCTGGTAGTACACACTGGTCGTCATTCTCACCACAAGCTGCCGAAGCATGGAGGAAAGAGCAAGGCGAGGCGCCCGACGCTCCTCTCCCCCCGGTCACGATGCCTGACGATCTGATTGCCAAAGTCGTCAAATCCTCCGCCTTGAACCAGGGAATCGACGCATTGGACCAGATCGCCTTTTCGCGCGTCGACCGGAAGTTGTATGGGTCGACCAGTCTCGAGGAAGTTCAATCAACCGATGACGCCGCAGTGTGAGTAGCGCGAACGAGCGCTCAAACTTGTCGGAGAACAGTGCTAACCCTTCCCCCCTCCCTTTCAGATACAATGAAATTTTCCGTAGAGTGTCTGGCTTTCCAGATAACTCCGACCTCGGCCAGGTAAGCATAATTTGATATGCAAGGCACAGAGCACGTCTCGGAGTTGTCCTCTCCCACGAACATCGAAGACGCCTGCTAACTTGGACATCCTTCTCTCGAAGGGCAACGCGTGGGGCAACCTAATAGGCCAAATCAGCCAATTCGTCAGTGCATACTACGCGGGCCTCTACTACTCTTACCAATGGTGTACGGCCTACGCGGCAGATGTCTTCTACACGGCCTTTTACGACGATCCGTTCAACAGCGCGACCGGATGGAGATATCGCCAGACTGTGCTGCAGCCGTCTGGGACGAAGGACATCAAAAAGCTGTTGCCGGCGTTCCTGGAGAGGGAGCCGAACACTGACGGGTACTATCGTCAGTTGGGGATCAAGGGCAAGGGGTCTTGAGAGATGGTCGTGTTGAGCTTGTCGGTCACGGTGGGCGAGACAAGCGGCCATCGTCATATACCACCTTTCTGGTCCGGATGATTCCTTATTCGAAGGTATTCTCAATAACCGCACAATGATGCAGCGATAGCTGGCGTATATTCTTACCCTCTGTGGTCTCTACAGCACCCGAACGCATCGGAGTAGACGTCTTCAATACTTACCTTGTGGTGGATTGCCTGACCACAGGCAAGTCGGCCAACCCGGCCCTGGACAGTCCTCGCTTCGTTCACCCTCTTACTCACATCATCAATACGCCAACAAGCAAACACATACAGCGTGAAAACCGCGCCACGATGTCGCCACCGCTGGTGAGGAGCGCTGCACCTGTCGAGGAATGGCTCGATAGGCATCTTTGGCACCCGTGACGACCAGATCCTGCCCAACGCAGCTAATGGTAATCGTCATACCATGACACACTGGGAGAAGATGAAGCCCCGGGCTATGGTCATTGGAACACTCGGCCAAGACAAATGCCCAGAGCGCGACCCGGACTCCGACTCTCCACCTGGCACGCCCGCCAAAAGGCAGCTCCCTGCTACTCTATACAAGTCTGTAGGGACGTCTGCCATTCCCGTCGGTGCTTATAAATGTACGTTGGCAGGACATGGCCAACAGTCGTGTATGTATGCTGGCAGGACATAGTAGAAGACCGTGAAGGTACGCTGGCAGGACAAGCTCGATAGTCGTGCAGGTATGCTGGCAGGAAACGCTTGATAGCGTACAGTTAAGATAGCAGAACATGTTCAATAACTCGTGTCGGTAGCAATGGTAATCTGTCTAATGAGCATCTCCGGCATTACAGAGTGGTGAACAATCAATCGGCCGATTGACCAATCTATCGAGTTGGTCAATCCATTAATTAATCCTCGCTGTTACTTAGCATTGCAGGGGTTACAATTAATTAATCTTGGCTATAGCGATAGATTAAGGGGATTAATAGATTAATGGTGTTAGTAGATAGATTGGTGGATTAGTAGTAGATTAATGGATTAAAGGATATAGCTAGATTAAAGGGTATAGCTGTATACAACATAGATTCCGACACCTCCGCTCGGCGGTAGATTCGAGCACGCCGCCGCACATCTCTTACTCGCGCAAACGACTCGCACAGGAGCCAGAAACGACGAATCTGCTGTTAAACGGTCGGCTAATAAGAAGGCTAGAAACTCCTTTAGTTTTTATAACTTAGCCGGTAATGTTTATAGTAGTAAGGGCAGTAGAGGTGTTGTTAGTGCGGCTCTTAGTACGGCTCTTAGTAAGGGTGTTGTTAGTAAGGCTCTTAGTAAGGGTGTTGTTGTAGGGCTCTTAGTAAGGGTGTTGTTGTAAGGCTCTTAGTAAGGGTCTTATAAGGCTCTTAGTAAGGGTCTTATAAGGCTCTTAATAAGGGTGTTGTAAGCGTTTATTCGGCTATGTCGCCGTCGCCGTCGCTGTCGTCGTCTAGCAGTATCACCTCCGGCTTAAAGTCTTACTATAATATTACGCCCTTACGAGTCTAGCTATATAGTAAGGCGGTTGTCGATATAGTATCTTCTTTAAGGCGGTTGCGGTAGCTTATAACTATAAGGCTAGTCTTGCTAAACAGCCGCTCTGGCTCGTTACTTATAGGCGGCGTAGTAAGCACGTCTAGTGCTATAGCTGTTAATTAAGGCTATTTAAAGCGCTTATTCTACTACTACGCATACACGTCGCCGACATAGTAGTTAGACTCTATAGCGGTGTAAAGCGACTATTGCTTATCTACTGTTGCTACCGGTCGTTTCTACTTTGTACGCGCCTTATTACTACTGTTGCCTATGTCGAAGTCGTCCGGCTCGTCTTTATCGAGCACTCGGTAATAGCGTAGACCGCGTATGCGTTGTAGTTGCGAGGCTAACTAAGAGGGTGTAATATCGCTGCTATTGTGTGCGTTGTTGCTATTAAATCTGTTTAGCTACTACGAGTAGTAAGTCCACAACGCCTTTAATTCTACCTTCGCGTTAGCGATCTAGTCCTTCTTCGCACTCTACTTCTTTATAAGCTAGCCTATGTTATAGCGTAGATAAAGTACGACTGCTACGACGTAGATAGGTGTTATATCTGTAAGGGTGTAGTAAGCATCTAGCTTCTTCTACGCGAGGTTGACGTTCTAGCGGAAGTGGAACTCTTAGTCTAGCTTAGGTGCATAAGGATACTGCTCTATTACCGCCTTAGCGTTATCGACGCTATATAGCCGCTTTATGTCCTCGAAGTAACTAAGCAGCTTCTTAAGCGTTAGCAACACTAGCTAGATCTAACTATATTAACCGACCTTTCCTTAAAGGCGTAGTGTAGCCTAAGCGAGCGGCTTTAAGATCTTTATATATTACATTAACACCTACTAATCCTCGTACGTAAGGCGGTTATTAAGGATCGTTAGTCGCTAGCGCTTCTAAAGGCGTTTATTAACCGGCTTGTGGCTATGCTTGTAGTTGTAGGATGTCTACGAAGGAGTTAGTAGAAGTGTCGATATTTAGTATGCGTTTACTAGCCTTATATGCGTACTACTTAGTTACGATCTAGAGCACGAATGCATTAAGGGGATCACGTAGCTTAATTGCACGCTCGATTATAGCATACAAGCTGTTCTAGCGTGTGTCGTTATCGCGAATAAGCTTATATATTATCTTTACAACGGTGTAGTTATCTACGTCGGAGGGCAGCTATAAATAAGCGAGGATCTCCTTACGCTACGGCGAGATAAGGACGTATATAATAATGTTGTAGAGCTTGCTAACAGAGCCCTTCTTACGCTATGTTAGTAGCATCTCGAATGCCTTCTTACCGTCCTAATTAAGCTCTACTTCTAAAGAGTCGTCGTCCTTGTAGCCGACTATACAAGCCTTCGCAACGAGGTTAAAGATGTAGCTAACGCAGCGCAGTCTCCTTTTAATAGGGTCGAAGCTATAGCCGAATTTACCTATAAGAGCAGCTATGCACGTGTCGTTGTTACTTACATTGTTACTACAGAAGTAGCCGATCCGGTAGTAAGGAATAGAGAATTGGCATATAATTGCAATAGTAGTTTTAGCGATGTTAACGCCGCTATAAGAGCTATAGTGTAT
Source organism: Zymoseptoria tritici IPO323 (assembly GCF_000219625.1). Lineage (NCBI taxonomy): Eukaryota > Fungi > Ascomycota > Dothideomycetes > Mycosphaerellales > Mycosphaerellaceae > Zymoseptoria > Zymoseptoria tritici. Next base: position 3,601,795 of record NC_018217.1, on the reverse strand, counting down.
AGGTAGGCTAAGGACGAAGTTCTAGAGCTTGCTATAAGGACACCCTCACGATGACGTCTCCTACCTGTCCCAACCTGGACTATCCTAGCACTACAGATTACCGGTACTATCTTATCTGGCCTAGACTAGGACATCCTATAGAGGAACGAACCTTACGGGCGCACGATAGCCCCCGAGCGGACGTTAGACTACGACCGGTGCCTAGTCTAGGCGGAGGGACGCATTTAGTAATACGAAGGGCGGGTACATAGCCTCGGGGGACGCTCTCGTCTATTCCCTTCCTTATCGAATCGACTCGTTACATTCTATAACTATTTGTTTTTAGTGCAAGCCTACACTCCCTCTTAAGGTGCTTCTAATATTCGATTTAATTAAAAACAACCGTACAACTATGCCGAAAACTACCGACATAGCTCTAAAGGTTACCCGTCGTTAGGACGATTCCCTTCCTAATACCTCCGCCCGACAATAGGCGAGCGCTTCCTCTATAGAGCTATCGGCTACGCCTACTAGTTAGCTGTAGGACGTTAACCTTCTTAACTAGCCTAGATCGGAAGAGACCGCGGAAGAAAAGGCTACCCGGGAGTACGATAACGAAGTCGCCCGCGCTACCTTCGAGTTCTTAACCCTTTAGTAGAAGATTAAGGAACTCCGTACCGAACTAGACTATCCTACGCTAGAAAGGAACCTAAGGACGGCTACCCTCCGCTATCTTTTCTCCGAACCTAACTAGTATACTAAGATAAGGGATAACCTCCCTAAGTCGAAGGAGCTACTAGTCTTCGAGGGCAAGTCGCATACGAGCTACGACGACTAGGTCTAAGCCCTCGAAAGAGCCTTTAGACGATATAAAGGATTCGCCGAACGCGAAGACTGTAAGGTCGACTTTACTGCCGACTATATAGGAAAGCTCTAGTAAGACTACTAGGAACGCTACGTCGACGGCCTTAACAACTAGTCTAAGCTAACCTAGTCTATAATAAAGGAGGTTATACTTAACTCGATAGGTATAGAGACCGAACAGCGCGAAAAGGCCTACGAGAAGCTAAAAAAGGTTACCCTAGGTAACCGCATGCCGGAAGAACTCCTCGAGGAGCTAAAGATACTCTAGAAGGAGCTTAATAAAAGGGACGATAGCAAGAAGATCCTTAGGTTCTATAGCGCCCTTCTATAGACCCTTCGCAACCGCCTCTCGAACTACCCTACTACCCTACTAAACCTAGTAGACGCCGAGGAAAGGGCTAAAAAGGCCTACCGTGCTAACGAGGGCTCTAAACAAGAGGCTTGTAAGAGGCAGGCTGCTAAAAGGTCCGCTAAGTAGGCGAAGAAGCGCCCTAGCGATAGCTCTACTACCCCGGACGGTAAGAAGGTAAGGACTAGCGATAGCGAACAGAACCCGAAGGCCCCCTCTAAGGCTACGTACTACGGATGCTAATAGGTCGGGCATATCCGCCGCGACTGCACTAACTAGCACCTATAGAAGGATTCGGGGAAAGAGACGCCCCCTAAGTAGACGCTGTTGCTTAGGTAGGCTAAGTCCTCTATAATAAGGATTAGCGGCGCTCGGCTAAGCTAGGAAAGCGCCGCGCCTAGCAAGGGCGCCTAATTAGCGTCGAGTTAACGCTAAACGGCCTAGGGGAGTCTAGAAAGGTCTGGGGCCTAATTAATAGCGGCGCCTAGGACAACTTCTACGATTCTATGCTAGCAAAGGAAATAGGGTAGACGGTTTCCGAGCTATCTACCTAGACAAAGTACCTAACTCTAAATAGCTAGAGCCTATAGGTCTTTAGAGAAACAAGAAACTCCTATAAGGCTATAGACACTTCTAGCAAGGCGTAGGAGTGCGTAGATACGTTTAAGGTAGGACGCATCTACGGTTTCGAAGTCGTACTCGGCATGCCCTAGCTCGAGAAGTACAACCCGGGTATTAACTTCGCTCTAAAGAAGGTCTTCTAGAGGTAGAAACCTCGTAAGCGTTAAGCAATAGTAGTAGTATCCCCGGACAGGTTCTACCAGGAGTATCTCGGTAAAGTCGAGGCAGCTCTTTACGTTATGTCGATCTAAGAGGTCGAGAATAGACTCGAACTAGACTAGAATAGCGTCCTAACGGCGTACTCTAACTTCTCCGACGTCTTTTCGGAGGAGTTAGCTAGCGAGTTAGCACCGCATAGACCGTACGATCTTAGGATCGACCTAGTTAAGGGAGCAAAGGTCCTATTTAGCCCTATGTACGCTCTGTCGGAGGTAGAGATAGATGCAATGCGCAAGTAGCTCCCTAAATATCTAAAGAGTAGCTTTATTCGCCGCTCGACATCCTCGGCGGGCGCGCTAATCCTCTTCGCGAGGAAAAAGGACAATACACTCCGCCTCTATGTCGACTACCGCGGCCTAAATGCGGTTACGGTAAAGAACAGGGGGGGTCTTCCCCTAATCTCTAAGTTAATAGACTAGCTAGCTAGCGCTAGGTACTTTACGAAGATAGACCTCCGCTACGCGTACTACCGTGTCCGTATCTAGGAAGGCGACGAGTAGAAGACAGCCTTCCGGACTAGATACGGCCATTTCGAATACACCGTAATGCCCTTCGGGCTCTACAATGCCCCCGCGGTGTTCTAAAACTTTATTAATAGCGTGTTAGTAGGGCTAATCGACGTGTCCTACGTCGTTTACCTCGACGACATCCTTATATACTCTAAAACGGTAGGGGAGTACGAGGGCTACGTCCGGGAGGTGCTAGAGCGCCTCCGGAAACATAAGTTGTACGCTAACTTACCTAAGTACGATTTCTATAAGGACCGCGTCGACTACCTCAGGTACGTTATTATACGTAATAGGCTAGAGATCGACCTAGAACGGGTTAGATCGGTCTAGGAGTAGCTACTTCCCTAGTTAATATATAATATTAGGGTCTTTATCGGCTTCGCGAACTACTATAGGCGCTTTATTAAGGGTTTCTTACGCCTTGCTGCGGCACTTAACTGCTACATAGAGGGGAAAAAGGTAGTAAACTAACGTAAGAAGGAACGAGCATACTTAGAGCTCGATAAGCAAGCTATACTTTCCTTTAACGAATTGCGGAAGAGGTTCTCGGAAGCTCCTATCCTACGCTATTTTAACCTAGAACTGCCCTATAGGGTAGAAACCGACGCCTTAGGCGAGGCAATCTCGGGCATCCTAAGCTAACTATACGAAGACTATAGCAAAACGTAGTAGTTCCCTATATTATACTTCTTACGAAAGATAATCGCGGCAGAACGGAACTACGTTACGGAAGACGCTAAGCTATTAGTAGTCGTAGACTCCTTTAAGCACTTTAGACAATACCTAGAGGGAGCTCGATACTAGGTCGAACTACTAACGGATTATGCAAACCTACAAACTCTTATAACGACTAAGACCTTGTCTAGGCGGCAGGTTAGATAGGCTAAGTAGTTGTCGCAGATCGACTTTAGGACTATTTATAGACCCGGCAAGGCTAATAGGGCGGCGGATGCACTAAGTAGAAGGCCCGACCTAACGGACAAGGACTACTCTAGACGGTAGGCTATAGACAAAGAGTCGTCTATAAGCTTGCGGCTCCTCTAGACAGCATTCTAACCGCATCTAGACCATAATAGACTAGTAAGGTACGCGGGGGCAGTAAAGGACGCCCTAGACCTAAAAACGCGCCTAAAACGCGCCCTCTTAAAAGATCCGACCTTTAACAGGATTAACGAGGAGAAGGACTAAGCGGAATCTACTTTCTAGGCAGATCGATAGACTAACGAGGATAGAGTCGCATATATAGACGGCAAGGCCTACGTACCTAAAGGAAGCATAAGACTCTAACTGCTTTAGGAATGCTACGACGACCCTATAGTAGGGCACTTCGGCTTCTCTCGAACGCTCGAACTTCTACAAAGGAGTTTCTACTAGCCTAAAATAAGGAAATACGTTAAGGACTATATACGGACATATTAAGCGTACAGTAGGTTAAAGCTACGACGGCACAAACCTTACGGATTGCTGCACGTAGAGCTACTATCGCTTATACTATAGGAGGATGTAACGCTAGACTTTATAACGGACCTACTACCTAGCATACTTCTAGGCTAGGCTTACGACTTAATCCTAGTAATCGTAAACAGATGCACTAAAATAGTCTATTATGCGCTATATAAGAAGACGATTACCGTAGCAGAGCTCGTAGAGGTATTTATAAGGGAAGTCGTACGACTTTATAGCGCACTAGCTACGATTACGTCGGATCGAGGGCCTATCCTAACCTTAAAATTCTAGAGCACGTTCTATTTCTACCTTAGCATACGCCGAAAACTAAGCATAGCGTTCCACCCTTAAATAGACGGGCAAACAGAGCGCTAAAACTAGACGCTAGAGTAGTATCTTCGCATATACTGCAACTATAAACAGGACAACTAGGCCTCCCTACTCTCTACTACGGAATTCTCGTACAATAATAGCGTACACTCCGCAATAGGGGTTACGCTATTCTAGGCGTATACGACACAGGACCCTCGGCAGTGCTACTAGCCCAGACTACGCTAGAATGGACGAGAAGCCCCGTTCGCCGCACAACTTGCGGACCGCGTTATCTCTAACTAGAAGAAACTGCGGGTTAGACTAGCTAAAACAAAGAAGCAAATAGCTAAGTAGGCGAACGAGCATAGGAAGGACATCTCCTTTAACGTCGGAGACGAAGTCTACCTTAATACACGCAACATTAGGTTATTAAGACCTTCGGCGAAACTCGATTACAAATACATTAGACCTTATAAGGTAAAAGCGGTTATTAACCGCGTCGCATATACGCTCGATCTACTAGACTTACTAAAGATCTACCTAACCTTCTATATTTCTCTGCTAGAACTATCTATCCCGGACTAGTTTAGTCGCAAACAGGATAGGATAATGCGATACGACGTAGGAGAGGACGACGAATACGAAGTCGAGGCTATTCTGGCCGAACGTATAGACGAACTAAACAATCGGGAGTACCTTATTAAGTAGAAAGATTACGACTAGTCCGAGAACTCCTGGGAAGTAGTAGTTAATATTAGCCCGGCAGCAATGCGGGCCTACCGGCGCAGAATAGGCTAGAAAGGACCAACTGCGCGCGGTAAATTCCAGAAAAAACGCTAACCCCCTTAGTCAATTTTTTAATCCTTTTTTCCTTTATAATATAGGACTTTAACATTTTTAATAATTCTAGGGATTTTATTTAGGCGTTAAGGTTTTCCATTCTAGACTATTCTAGCCCACTTTAAGCTATTCTGCGCTATTATAACTCAAAAGGGCCCTATTACTCTGCGTAATAGCGTTATCTATTATACCCTACATACTACTAGAGCTAACTAGACTAAACCGGCTTAATTATCGCTATCCTCGTCCGAAGCGTCCTCTCTACGCTCCTAAGCGGCCGTAGTGCGCACTAAAGCCTTTAACGCCTCCCTGTTAGTCTTTCCTGTACCCCTAGCGTACGTATTAAACCTCTCTAGGGCCTTGCTATTACGATGCAAGGCAGTCTTGTACTTATTAAGCTTTTCTGTTAACGACTGGACCGTAATAGCGCCCTTTAGATTAATTAGGCGGCTTCTCTTGGACCTCGGGGTCCCGGTAGCAGCCTGCTTCTACATCCTAGCGTTAGTATAGTCTAAAATGCGCTAGAACGGTACACTTACGGCCTTCTCTATATAAGTAGCGGCCGACCTGTCCCGCTTCTTAACCTTTTAACCCGACGTGTCCTACTCGCCGGTACCCTAGTGCAAAGTAAGACCCTCCGGACCGCGAACGCTGTTTCTAAGCTCCCTAAGGCGCTAATAGTTAGCATACTAGTCTAAAATAAGCTAGAACGGCATATATAACTTAATCGAACTAGCAAACAGGAGCACCTTGCTCTTTAACTTCTTCTTATTGTCCGCGTTCGCTACCGGATTAGCGTACTCTGCTTAAATCTAGGTATTAATAGTGTCCTACTTGTCCTTACGGGCCGGAGGGAGCTATTTAGGGTTAGCCTAGATCTAAAAGACTCTAGAATAGTTTAGAAATATCCTACCTAGAAGCAATCGGCGTTTCTGTCGTCTAGACAGCCGGCGCATTTGGCAGTAATGCCCTTAATAGGCTTCTCTAACGCTAACTAGCATAGTTTAGTTAAGTCTTTGTTCTGCTTAATGTCTTTAATGCAATTAAAGTACGGATTGTAGTTAAAAGTCCCGTTACGGACCTTTCTGGCGTAATCGTTGCGCACGAGGGCCGCGGCGGCGGAAGACATAGTATGTCTGCGCTAATGTTAGCCTTGCTAGACCTAAACTAGACTATACTGGCACTACCCTAGATTACTTACTTTTAGTAGTTGGTAAAGAAGAGAGAAAGTTTAGAAGAAGAATTAAATTAATATAGCAACGCTATAGACCCGCAAATCCTTCTAGATTAGGACATCTAGCAGCTAATAGCTTATAAATTTTCCACCGCAACTAAGGTCAGTTGTAGAGAGGGGAGGGGGGCAATATAAGGACACCCTTACGATAACGTCTCCTACCTGTCCTAACCTAGACTATCCTAGCACTACAGATTACTAGTGCTATCTTATCTAGCCTAGACTAGGACATCCTATAGAGGAACGAACCTTATAGGCGCACGACAGCCCCCGAGCGGACGTTAGACTGCGACCGGTGCCTAGTCTAGGCGGAGGGACGCATTTGGCAACACGAAGGGCGGGTATATAGCCTCGGGGGACGCTCTCGTCCATTCCCTTCCTTATCGAATCGACTCGTTACATTCTACAACTATTTGTTTTCGGTGCAAGCCTACACTCCCTCTTAAGGTGCTTCTAACACTTGCTAGTGTTATCGATGAAGTGCGCTATAAGGCTATTAAGAGCAATGCTATTCGAGGACGTCTATATGTCTATTAAGAAGTAAATAAGGCCGAGCGCTATTACGAGCAGCTTAGTTACAACACCGAGGAAACTATTATATGCCTTATGTAGCTACCGGCTTATAGTCGTATAATCTAGCAGCGTTCTTTTAACTATTAGATTAAGGTAGATTAGCATCTCTCTAAACTTAAGGTTATTAACCTTACGGAAGGGGATCGAGCAGAAGATAATCTATTAAAGAAGCATAGCCTTAAAGTAACTAGCATTAAACGTAGCTGCAATGCGACTAATAGTAATGTAGTTAGTCTCGAAAGGCAGTCTAAATATGTCTATTACCTTGCGCTTCCTTAGGGATTATAGTGCTTCTGCTATTATTACTCCGTGTTTATTAAGCTAGTGCACTGCCTTTAGATAATTACTAGCACTACTCGTCTAAGAGCTCGTCTAATACTTATGTAGTATGCTAGATCTCTTCTAATAACAAGTCCTATAGAGCTACTACTCTACCGTCTTGCCCTTGTTGTCTATCTTATTAAGCCGATAGCTATACTGCTACACCTAGGAGTCCTTGTTAAGGGAAGAAATAGCGATAGTAAAGCTATAAAGCGACGGCCGCGTAAGATCGAGGCCCTCGTAGCTACGGATCGGTGTAGTAGCTAGCGCTTAAGCTGCGTAACTAAGGTAGTCGTTCGTGCGTTAAAACTCGGTAGGGATCGGTAGTTCTAAGGGAGCGATAGACGCGGTAAGGATACTATCGGCGGCTTCGGAGTCGAGGATGTGCTATAGGAACGGCGATACGTTTAATAATGCCGCGTAAGATAAAGGAGGGCGTAACATAGTAGTGTTGTTAATAGTAAAGTATAAGGAATAAGGCTCGAGAATTAGAGTTTAACAGTGCGGCTTAGTATCTCCGATGCTAGTATTGTTAACATGTTGCGGTAACTATTTAAATATAATCCTAATGTGCTATTATAACAAAAAGTGGTTTATTAGAAAGCGTAAAGACTACGCTTAAATGCAAATCAAAAATTATATTAATATAGTAAGTATTAAGAATAGAGTTAGTATAATAGCTGTTCAGTTATTAAATGTCGAGAGATTGCTATAGCTAAAACTCTAATTCTTAATCCTAAAACCTTGTAATATTTCTAGCTTCGATAACTCTATAACTATATACCCGATAATACTTATTCTTTTTTTGTAGGAGAGCGCTAGTCGAGATCTCTACGATGCGCTTACTTAAAATGTAATGTGCGGGTTTTCTAGTAGAGAAATCTAGTATTAGGAAATATGTAAGGTTAGATTAGAGCTAAGATGCGGCTCTGCGCTAGCATATGCGCGGATCCCCCGCGTTTCGGCTACTCCCTAACTAATAGAATTAATCGATTTGTAGGGCTCCGTAATTAGGGTTTAAGCTTAGGTTTACAACTTCTTCGAATTAACCCTAACCTATACCTTTATAACAACACTACCCTTACTAACGCTAACAACACCCTTAAACTACTCGGATTAACTAATCCTTAGCTATACCGATTAACTAATCCTTCAAAATCGCTCCGCCTGCGGCGCGCTGGCCTCCGGCGGTGCCTGCAGCAGGCTAGCTACACCGGCCAATCTATCCTTAATCGATCCTTAATCTACTAATCTATTACCAATCTACTAATCCACCGGATTGATTAATGCGATAGCATTAATCAATAGCATTAATCAATCCTCACCATAGCGATTAAATTGGTCTATTAATTAATCCTGGCCATAGCGTTAATCCATCAATCCAACCCCTTCGGGGATGGGTCGATTGATTGTTCACCACTCTGCGGCATCATATGCAAGGACTTTTGAGTTCATATCATGTCGAGTCATTGGAATCCCGGGCACGTCACACCGCGATTTGACCACTTGAAGTGCCCTTTACCGCAAATGACAACACATTGTACTTTCAATCTGGCACCTTGGGTCACCAAATGAGAAGGAGTGTGTGAGCTTTCGTAATTCAGTAGTTCGAATTATGCTCCCCGTTGCATGCACATGCACGCCATTCAAAGACGCAATGTTTTACCGCATCTTCCTCTAGGTAGGTCAATGTAGATCAAAACGTGTATCCCCACTTACAAGTAAATGACGATTTCTTTGACAAGTGCCTTCTTCTTCTCCCAGCTTGAATTGTTCTTGTACAGCTGCAACTCATCGAAGGTGCTCTCGGAATCTGTCGTCTTTCAGCTCACAATGGACACTCGGCAAGACATCATGGTCAACAGCAAAGAAGTCGTCGAGCTGCCGGAATCCAGCAGACCAGAGGTCGACATCATCCCAGGTACCGAGATCATGAAAAGTAGCAGCAGCCAAGCACCCATGTAAGCGACCCATTCGCCACCAACACAGACTCCAGACGACCATCCAAACAAAACATTAACCGCTTACCTCCAGCCTCGTCCCCGACCCCAGCGCCTCCCCCCACGACCCCCTAAACTGGTCCCCCCTCTACAAACTCCTAACAGCAACCTCCTAACTCCTCTTTACCTGGACCGTCGTAATCTCCGTCCTCTTCCTGGCTCCTCTCTTTCCCCTCCTCGCCTCCGAATTCCACCTCTCCTAACAATCCCTCTCGCTCCTTACTTCCGTGTGCGTCCTTACCCTCGGCTTCGCCAACATCCTCCTCGTCCCTCTTTCTAACGTCTTCGGCCGCAGACCGACGGCGATCGGGTGTGGCGTGCTGGTGGTGCTAACGAATGTGTGGCAAGCGAAAGCGGGGAGTTATAGGAGCTTGTTGGCGGCGAGGGCGTGTAATGGGTTGGTGGCGGCGACGAGTGAGACGGTTATAGTGCAGACTGTAGCGGATATGTTCTTTTTGTGAGTTTTGTTAGGTTGTTGGAGGTGGGAGGGTTAGGGGCTGACTGTGTGCAGGCATGAACGCGGGACGTGGCTTGCTACGTATTTCTTCTTTCAGTTTTCGAGTTCGTCGGTGGGTCCTGTTATTGCGGGTTCCATTAGGAGTCGGTATGGATAGCGGAGCTTCTTTTGGCTGGGAACGGGTATGTCGGCGTTTGCGACGGTGCTGTTGGTGTTCTTCTATCCAGAGACGAAGTTCCATCGAGACGGCAACACGGCCAAGGTGGAAGAACAGGGCGATGTCAGCACCCTTCCCGACCAATACCTCCGCAAAGGCCGGCCAAGCAAGCACCAATACGCCCTCTTCGCTCGCCCGGAGAAGAATTGGCTTCGTTTCCTCCTCCACGACCTCACAGCTCCCGTCCTCGTCTTCTTTAACCCCATCGTCTTCTGGGCGGCGCTCATGCTCGCCTGCGCCGCTGATCTCCAGCTCCTCTTCAACATCACCCAGTCCGGACTGTTCAGCGCTCCTCCCTACAATTGGTCGCCCGAAACCGTCGGATTCTCCAATTTCGCCATCTTCACTGGGGCACTGGTCGGCTTTCTTACCGCTGGACCTCTATCAGACCGGTGGGCTCAACGCATGACAGTGCGAAATGGTGGAGTCCGTGAAGCGGAGATGCGACTACCGGCGCTGATACCATACTGCGCGTTCTTCATCGTAGCGCATATTGTCGGCGCCGTGGGCTACGCACGCCTCTGGCCATGGCAGGCGATTGTAGTATGTGGATTCGGGTTCTCCGGACTGGCCATCACGTCGATTCCGAGTATTGCGATTGCGTACGCGATTGACTCGTACAGGCCTGTTTCGGGCGAGATTATGGTTGTCGGGACGGTGTTGAAGAATGTGTTGGGGTTCTGTTTGAGTTACTGGGTGTTTGATTTGCATGAGAGGAAGGGCTGGACGGCGGTGTTTATGGTGCAGTTTGCGGTGGGGATGCTGCCGGTTGTGTTGAGCGTGCCGTTGTATCTAGGGAAGGAGATTAGGAGGTGGACGAGGGATTCGAAGTTGCATCGGATGGAGAGGATGATATGACTGTGTGGAGTCGATCGTGGTTTCAGCAGGTTATGCGATGTCCAATGCGTCCGCCTTCGACCAGAGTCTTTCAATCATTCCTCAACTCTTGAATCTCCTTGACATCCTTCCACTCCTGTCCCTCTGCCCTCTTAGCCTCGATCACCTCCTCTACATTCCCCTTGCCCAACCCCGTCACTGTGTCATGTACATGCGGACACTCTGGTAGACCCTCTTCGAACCGAATCTCGCCATCGATATCTTTACTTCGCAGCTTGAGCAGCCATACGGTCTTGGCGGATGCGAAGAAGCGATTCAGCGTGATGGGGATTTGAACAGCGGTGGAGAGGTGGATGAAGTTGTCGCGGGTGTCGAGGTCGGAGAGAGGGAGGGTGGTCGGAAGGGGTGAGGGCGGTGGAGCGTCGAGGATCTTGTACCAGTAGATGTGCGTTGCGGCGGACATGGTGACGGTGGAGGGAGGATTGGAGGTCTCGTTCGTTGTTGTGAAGGACAAGGATGGCTTGCGCTCCATCTAGAACTACCAGTCGGGGCTTGGCATGAGGCTACCTTACAGTCTCATTCTTCAGCGCTGGACCGTCTTCTTCAACACAACATCACGCTTTGTCCGCCATGTTCGCTGGACGTGCTAACAACATGGACAGATCATTGAGTAGGACATGCTCACGACCAGTACTGGCGACCTGGCAGCCCCCCTCACAAATCTATATCAATGAGATCTGCAAAGTCACCGCCTCGATTGGTTCGACGCGAAGGATTTCTGCCCTGCCACCACCCGAGTCACACCGCAGACGCCGCAGCATAGCCAACATGGACTAAGTATGAAGCCGAAGGATCCCTCGTGGCCTCACTAGGCGCGTAGAGGTGGGAGTATACTTTTTCTTCTTGACATCAAGAGAGCGAAGTCCTCTTCTGCCCCCTCGGCTCGATGAGACTGCTTACTTGACTGTATCGACGCCGGCAGCATTCACCCCAGCGACAGACGAAGAGTCGCAGCCATGGGAAAGCAGTGGTTCAATCTGGCGGCCATAGACCGGAACATCTTCATATCCGAGGAGAAACCACTTTACCAACAGGATGGCCGACCTCGCCTCGAAACCATCAGTCTGTGGTCGAGAATTGTGCCTCTTCTTGCGATTGTCCTCCCAACCTTGATCAGCGGATGCATCTTCGCGCTGACAATATCCGGCTACCGGTCCACGTCGACATTATACGAATACACCAAGAATGACCGAGCCACCCTTCAGATTATCGTGCAAATGGTCTCAGCAACACTGGCTGTACCTTGGACCTTTGCTCTGGCGCAGACCTTCAATCTGAGTACACGGACGATGATCTGGGAGAAGGCGATATCAATGGAGAATCTCCGGTTCTGGACATCGACCTCATTGACGAGACTTGACTGGAATCTGAAAGGACGCCGGTTGATCCTCTGCATGCTGGTCGTGATCATCTCGCTCGTGCCGAACTTCCTCTGGACGGGTTCTTTGACGCCACAGCAGACGGGTACTGATCGGTCATTGAATTCCATCACCGTCAAGCATGTAGGCCAAGGTTCGTGGGATATGCTAGCAGCTCCTGGGCCGAACTGCAACCTCACAGCCATCGATGCCTCTTCGCCGGGCATCTTCACGCTGTGTCCGGGGATGTACCAGTCCGGAGCCATTCTCCAGTCGGGCGCTTCGGCCATTACATACGATGGTTCAGAGAGGAACTTCTCCAAGCCGGACAACTCAGGATACACCTTCCGCGGCCGATCGTACGGCATGGGTGCAACAGTTGGTTGGACCGGGCTCGGCAAAAAGGCAGGCACCGTTCTAAACTACACTTACACAGACACTGGCTATCTCCCCAAGGTCTCCTGCCTCTACAACGAGTCCTCCATGTGGGTCATCACCAACAACCTCGAGAAATACGACGCCACCGCCGGCTTCCCGAATCTCTTCGCCGCTCAAGGCTGGTTACCCAACGACAACTGGTCCGCCATCCCTGACACCTTCCACAACCGCAGCTACCTTCAAGAAACCTTCCTCAACGGCCAAGCTAACGCAGGCTGGTATCCTCTCACCGCTTTCGGCTCCGGATCCCGCCTCGTAGCCATCACAGCCCGCAACGTGGTCGAACGCACCGATCGCCGTCTCCTCCTCGCCATCGCCGCCAACGGAGCCTACTCCCTGCAAGGCACCACTCTCGACCAAATCCAATGCGAAGTCATCTTCTCCCCGACAGAGTATGCCATCTCCGTCTCCCCTCTGAATCGCACCATCTCCGTGCAGCCTCGCAATGACACCAACACCCTTGCCAACGACCCCGACCCCACCGGCGCCCTCAAAACCCGCGCCCTCTCCGAAATCGAGGACGTCTCCCGCACCGAAACCACCATCTGGACCTCCACCATCGGCGACGCGCTAGTCGGGAACTTCGCCACTTTCTGGGCGTCCACCACCCAACCCGGCATGAAACACGCCTCCCTTCCGATATCCATTCCCAAGACGACATCCTACGAAGACCGCGTCGCAAAAATGACGCTCTACTCCGTCGAGCAATCTTTGACGGCCATGTTAGACGATATCCTCCTCCGCATGTCCCTCGCCGCGATTTCACGCACGCAAGGAACGGGCGGAGTCAGTGATGCGGAGGTCGTGGGGACCGTCGCAGCCGTGCGCATCGGCGACGCGAAATATGTCTACGCCAATTTCACGGTGCATATCCTCGCTTTGATTTTGGTGGTGGCGGTGGGGATGTGGCAAGGGTGGTGGAAGGACACGCCGAGGTTTGATTATGCGGATGCGGTGGGGTTGGTTGTTGGGGTTGCTGTTGGACTGGGAGGACAGAAGGGGGATGATGGCGATGCGACGACGACGGCGGAGGGTTTGGGATTGGAAGGGTGGGATGGAGATCATGATCAGGAAGGGGTGAGGAGGTTGGAGATTTGTGGGGTTGATGGGGGGTGGGGGCCGGGGATGGAGGTTCGGAGGGGGAGGTGAGTGGGTTGAAGGTTACGTCCGTACCGCTCGCTCAAGATGCGCCGGAGCAGGCAAGCAGGCACCGATGGGTTCGGGTCGAACTTTCCAGAGCAATATGCCTAGCGAACACCACCTTCAGAGCCTTGCAGCACAGCACAGCACCATTGTGCGAGCTGTCGGCCGTCTGATGCAGGCTGAGCGGACTGCTGCGCTACGGACGGTCGGAATGGGGTGCTTGGAAGACAGTGGCGGCGATCCAGATAGATCCGACACTTGGTGGTAGGGTCTGTGGTCTGTCATGGTATCGTTCACAAGATATTCTGCCCGGACTGCGTGTCACTGGTCCGGCGGAGGTAATACTGTCCTGCTGTGAGGTGATCTTTATACTCGTCCCACGCTGAGAGGTGAATTGTTCGGCTTCCTGCTGAGATACAGCTTCCTCTGCCGTCTTCAGGTATATTTAACAGTTTTCGTACAGAATACGAATTCAGCTCTGGTGAAAATATGTATACCGATGCTGAGGTACCGAGGCGATGGACAGCTTGCAATAACACGAGGACCGCCGGGATCCAGGTGGACAATGAGCTGTCCTGCTCTCACTCACCTCATCCGTTACACATCCCGCCCGATGTCTCATCCGTGTTCGTTCTTGGTGCCGACCTGCTGCTGCTCCACCGGTCTACGATGTCGAGGCTCGTGCTCTCGTCTAGGATATCGCTTCCTGCATCTCACATCCCATGACTTTCGCATGTGATATCGTTCGTTCGGACCAAAACCCCAAAAGATCGTTTCTCCTTGCGTACGAAATCTGCACGTCGGAATATTCGAAAGTCTAGATGGACACAGATTCGGACGCGGTGCTGCAAGGCACCGCAGCCGAACGTTCCCTTCTCGTCAACTCGTGAATCAATGAAAGGTACCTTACCTTATGCACGCAAATCCCTCCGTCGTGCATCTGCATCTGCATCTGCATCGGTGAACAACCGCATTCGACCTCAACGACGAGGATCATACCACAAAACATGTGCATCTCTGCTCTCTATACAGCAAAAGCCCTTACTCGGACTTCCCGCGTGTTATTATGTATCGTGAGAAGTGAGAAGATAGACTTTGGGGCTTGCAGGGGCTCAATCTCGTCTCATCGAGTCTAAACGACGTGGCCCCTGATCCATAGCAAACCTTGTTCGCCGCCCTACCCTCAGCGGTCGTTGCTGCGGTGATTTAGACGGAGCTTCAAATAGCCCACCCCGCCAAATTCCTAGTTTTGCGAATTCGCAGAATTAAACACTCTGTAGACTATCGCCTTTTTGTATAGCGCGGCGCCCGACTGCCGGTCGTAGGCTCCCTAGGTCGCCGCGAGCTTTTATATAGTTTGGCCTGCCTTCTAAACTTAGTTATAATTATAATAGAAATGCATTAATTGCCTTATAAAGTTGTTATAGCTTACGTTCCTCTATCGCAAAAGTTAGAAACTTAAACTTCGAACTTTAAATTCTAAACGAGGTTGTAAAGATCGCAACAACGAGGATAGTACTATAAAGAAGCAACTTTTATCTTAGTTTTTAAAGATGCGATGTATATAAATAGCTTTGTATTATATATTATAGGTAGAAGAAACATACGAGGCTCTATTCTACGTATTATAGACGTCGGTCTCGCTACCGTTTCTAAAAATCCAGGAATTTGGCGGGGTGGTAGTCTCAGAAGCACAGACCCTCTTGGCGAGCACTAACCTCTTCGAGCGCCTCGCCTGAGAGGGTCTGAGGGCCCAGCAGCGTTTTTGGGTGATGCTGTGTAGCGCCGCGACATCGAAAATTCAAAACTACTTTTATCGCATAATTAAGGTATGTATAAGAAGCTGCATGTCGATCTAATTGCACTGCTGTAAAAATCATGCTGTAATTCCATCGCTGTCGTGCGCAGTAGGGGTATTAGTTTCCAACTAGTATCGTAGCTAGATTCTTATGCCAAAAGCTTAAAATTACTATGCCTGTGTCTATTGCGCCCCCATATCCGTCGCTAGCACTATGTTATTTGTCCGCCATAGCAAGACGCTGCCGCGCGCGTTCCTCCTTGGCCTTAATTGCTGCCGCCCTGCTCTACTAATCCGCCAGGTTCTGCTTCGTTAATAGCGGTTGATAAGCTCTTGGTCGTCGGCTGGAGCGACTGCGTACACTCGACTGAGTTGCTACAGTCTCGACACGGGGATGCTGTCCTGTGTTGCGATAAGTCGACGGCGCTGTGCTGCGAGGCGCTGGCCGCGTTATAAACGGGTTGTTAACTTAAGCAGGCTATAGATTCCGGGTCGTCCGCCTAGCATCTCTAGTATTACGTCCGTCATCTAGCCTCATCCCTAGCCTCCCCTCCATGCGCTGTCCTAAACGTAATTCTTGTGTCTTATCTATGTAGTAGTAGTCAGAGCTTCCTACATAGTATCCTAAGCCTCCGTATCGCGACTGATCGCGGTTGTCGGATAGGCGCCGTGCTAGAAGATCGTATACGGATTCGAAGTCTTGTTCTTGCGCTATGCGCTCGTCCTACCGCTGCGCCTGGCGCTCTTCTTCTAAGTAGTTCCGGAAGGCGCGCAACTTTCGCAGACCTTGCTTCGGGTGGCGGTTAACACTACGATAGACTAACCAGTCGTCTGAGGAGAAGCACATAGTGTCTGGCGAATGTTAGTATAGTTCGGATGTTTGCCTAGGCAGCTAAGGCATGCTTACTAGTCTTGCTTAATAGTTGTCAATGTTGGTGTTCGAGAGAAGTCTTAGGGGCTCTTACGGGGTTGTTTTGTATGCTATTTGGTCGCCTGGCCACGCGGCGCAACGTTAGCATCTCGTTAGTAAATTCTGTTAGCTGCTAATTGCTATTCGCACATAGCTGTCGACTTATCTACGTTGCCGGTCTTATCTAATAAATGGTCATGCTAAAGTGCTATAAGAATAGCAATCGCCTCGCGTGTTCTATGATCTTACGGCGAACTCTATTGTTATATAGCAATGTTTAATAAAAGGGAGCCTTACGTTTGCTAGAGCACTGGTAAATGAGACGGTTCAGGTTATAAAGGCACTAGGGTTGTATTAAAAAGGACTTAACTGTAAGCATGCTTTTAACCTGCAGGGCTATCCTGTCGACAGGTAGAATCAGACAGCGATGTCAGGACTTGCAGTCCACCGCCGTCCGCGTTATGTCTCGTCTCCACTCCTATCTTATATAGGAGTCGCGATGCGTAAAATCCAATGCTCGCTTAGCAATTGCTCTACCCGCAGGGCTATCCTAACGACGGGCTAAGTTCGATGCTACTCTACTAAAGTCGCAGCGCGATGCTAGTAAATGCAATAAAAGTACTAAAATCCAAGTCAAAACATCCGCATACTCCGTAGTGCCCTCCTATTATCCGCACCTGTCGCTCTGTTTCTTAGCGGTCGCGGTAGCGACCGCCCTAGCCAGACTCGCGGCGCTTCTGCTTTCCTGCCTTAGTAGACGTATTAGTAAGGTCCTAGGTCGTGTCGTCCTTACCGAGATCCTTTATACGCGTGTCCTGATCCCGAGGCTTGTATGCTCGACGAGCTAGTGCCTCCGCCGTACGAGGCTTTACTGCACTTAATAGCGCAACTAAGCGGCTGCTGCGGCCACGGAACCTGTCGAACATCCCTATCGCTCTAGTCCGGGGTTCCGGTTCTGCGCTAGGATCCGGGCTGAAACCTAAGCCTAAGTTTATGTCCGAGAAAACACTACCCTTCTTCTTCTTGCTAGGTGTCTTATCCACCTTCGAACTAACTATCCTGCCGTCCTTAAAGGGGGGACGGCTGGACGTCTAGATCCCCTCGAGATCCTTATCTAAGTCCTCCCGTACAAACTCTAGCGAGAGTTGGGAAGTCTTCTTAGAGCGGCGACGACGTCGGCGGCTTACTAGCTAATCGTCTACCTCTATCTCGTCCGCCTGGGGCTGCTAGGTAGTGCTCTGCGAGCGGGTAATGCGGCGCTAATTACACGCGAAGTCTTTAGGCTCCCTCCTTAGTTCCTCTAGCTCCTCCTCTATCCTACTAGTTGTCCTCCGAGGCGTCTTCTTCTTCGGACTCGCAGTCTTTATTCTCAGCCTCGAAATGCCCGATCCTATCGACTAAGCATCTCTAGTATCGGACTCAGATAAGTTCCGGAGCTCTTAATTACGCAGTGTCGACTAACACTCCTCTACTCCGTCCTTTAATACGCTCTTAATCCGTCTGACGTATACAGCAGCATCGTCGTTCCGGCTGAAGGTGAAGGGAACGCTCAGCATACCCACTATGCGGTCAGTTACCCGGATAGAGTCGTCTAAGGTAGGATGGGTAACGGAGTCTAGGATACTAGCACTATCGTCGAAGATCTCGCTAATGCGCACTTGCTAGGTAACTCTGTTCAGCAATAACAACAGCTAAGTTTCTTCTTGCTTACTACCTTTGCTCGCACGCGACACGCGCTTCTTCACCGGGACTATGCTAATGCTGCATAAGTGGTAACTGCTATTAAGCAGGCAGTTCGTGCAGGCGCCGCCGAAGAGGAGAGATTTGCCGTCTGGCGCGGGAAACGTAAAGCAGCCGTTAACTAGGCCTTTCGCGTCTAAAGATGGTCCGCATTGGTTGCAGCTACGTTAACCTACCTTATCGTCTGGCTTACCTATTTCATTTGTACCCTTTATAAAGCTAGCTAGGATAGCGCTAAGCTTCGTAGCGCTTCCCTATAGGTTAACGTTCATATCGCTGCGCAGACGGTCCTCAATTTCCTGCAGGCTAATAAGCCTCGCCTAGCTTGCTAAAGAATCTAGGATGGACTCTAGTTCGCTGTAAGGGCGACTATTTGTATAAGTC
The DNA here is from genome assembly GCF_000219625.1 of Zymoseptoria tritici IPO323. Lineage (NCBI taxonomy): Eukaryota > Fungi > Ascomycota > Dothideomycetes > Mycosphaerellales > Mycosphaerellaceae > Zymoseptoria > Zymoseptoria tritici. The sequence goes on along the minus strand of NC_018217.1, from coordinate 3,583,186 downwards.
GACGGGATAAACTCTCTACATTTTTGCACCGCCGCTCTATCCTCCTATAACAGAGCCTAGTAAAGCTTTCTAATAAACTCCGCGATGCTCTCCTTCGTATGCTCGACTCGCTTGCAGCCGAACTAATGCTTCTACAGCCACCTTATAACGGCCTCGTACTCCTGCTAGTCTGTTCCGGATGGCGTATTGCCCTAGCTCGCTAGGCGCTCGAGACCGTCGCGGATAATCTTCGCGCGTTTTCCTAGAGTCTCGGACATTTCGGTAGTACTGTAGTCTCGTTAGTCTTTAGATTGTAAATCGCGGTAAATGTTAGGAAGTCATGAGCTTACAATAGCTGCTTCTGATAAGGCAGCGCAGTCACGAATGGTGGCCTGCTCGACGCAAGCGGACGATGGCGGATGGTGTGGCGGATGGTGTGATGGATGGTGTGATGGATGGTGTAGTGGATAGTGTGATGGATGGTGTGGTGGATGGTGTGGTGGATGATGTAGTGGATGATGTGAGGAAGGCAGAAGGGGAAGGAGGTTAATGAAGGATGGAGAAAGAAGATTAAGAAACGAGGTTAGTAGGGCTGTAGATATACGCAGGTTGCCCTCTGTGCAGCCAGCACAATCACCGCTTTCGAGTCGGCTAGTTAGTGCGTTAGCTGGCTCGTGAATTCACCACGCGGCCCCTCCTGCGCGTATGACAGCGCGTGATAGGTTTGCTGTCGCGCCTTGTACGTGGGTGTTTAGGGAGCACGATATCACTTATCGTCGCGGTCAGGTTACATAGTTTACCAGGCTTACTTTAGCGGTGAGATCTCAGCCGTAAAGTCGGTTATATGGCTTATTAGCCTCGCTCTGGTAGTAAGGACTCAGCAGTGACTTTGGCTATTCCAGTAGTACCAGGAATTATAAGGTGTGCGGTATGGCCGGATCCAAGATTCATTCCGGTCTACGGTTCAGACCTCGTCTTATGGCTCCTCTCATATTTACGAGCCTCGAGGCTATATTAGACTCCTTAGTCTGTGTATATGTACTAGGCCCGCCTACTTTAGCGTGGGCATAATGCGAGTCCTGGACTCCGGCGTTACAGCAGCTCGGATGATAAGTATAATACGGATAAAGAAGCTGCGCTCCTGTTTATAACACTACTAGGTTTACGCAACACCTAAGTAATGTAAGGCGATGGCTAATAGGGATACTAAGGTTTAATTCGAAGAATGTATCTGGCAACTTGCTATCGACCTGTAGGGCCATCCTGACGACAGGTGCGAACGGACCTTTAATAACGGGCTTGTGGTCCATTGCTGATTAGCATGTCGTATTAGAGCGACTGCCGTTCGTAAAATCCAAGGCGCAATGCGCTAAACAAATGCTAAGAAGCGGTCGCTAGTCCTGTAGGGCTATCCTAACGACAGGACGGCAGCATGGCAGCCACGCAGGTGATAAAGCAAAACGCGAATCCAAAATAGCAGTGTAGGCGCCATAAATCAAGCAAGCTCCAGTGTCTTAGTATAGCTATCTAACTACCGCTCACGGCGGCGATTACTCTTGTCCACTTTGTTGCTCCTGCTAGGCCTTATAGTGCCCGTAGGTACGGACTCTATAGTAACGTCTCGGTCCCCTCCGGCGTCGACCATCTCCTCGTCTGAAATTTGTCGCGGCTTGTAGACCCTCCGCCTAGGCAGCTGCGAGGCGCAAGGCTAGGAAGGCTAGGTTACTATGCGACTCTTATTGCGACTGCTTAGTAAGCTGCTGAAGATATTGCTTATTATTAAAGCTTACTTCTTCGCTGGCGTAGTCTCCGGCTCGGGGCTGCTAAACAGGTCGGTAAGTGCTAGTTTCTTCCTTCCGGATTTCCGGGCCGAAGGGACGACTAGATCGTCTTTATCTTCGACGTCTATTTCTCCGAAGCTGCCGGGCAAATTCTTTCGATCCGAGCAGCGCCTAGAACGGTCCTCGTCGACAGGAACCCTCCTGCCTTAAGTTAGTCGCTCTAATCTCGTGCTCCTATACTGCTTACGCTCTCGGACCTTGGCCTTCGGCATGCTGAACACTAGCACAGAGTCTTTAGATCCGGATAAGGACACCTGTCTCTCCTCGGCCGCGGCTATCTTAGTTTAGTCTCGAGCTATAGCGGCATTCCTAATAGCAGTCCGACATGCTTCTGCAGTCTTAGCCGCTGCGCTTTCTATCCGACCGACGTAAGCCTCCGCAGTATCGTACTAGCTAAAGACGAATGGAATGTTAAGTGTACCCACTATGCAGTCTTCTCGTAGGATAGAGTCGTTCGAAGTAGGATAGCTAACAGCATCTGGGACACCATCTCCGTCGAAGATGTCTGCAATGTTAACTTCGGCCAGGACGCGTCCAAGTAATGCTAATAGCGGATCGTTGCGCTGTCTGGTCGACGTATTAGCCGTGTTTTTAGATGCTAGCCTGTCGTAAACTCGCGATAACTTCCTTCTACTAATGCTACATCCCTTCTTATTACCGTCTAGCAGGCAGTTGGTATACGCGCCCGACCAGAGCTTAGACAAACTATCCGGCGCCGGGAATGTGTAGCAGCCTTTAACGAAGCCTTTCTAGTTATCGTATAGACCGCATTAGTCGCAGCCGCGTTAACCATCCTTCTCCTCCGGCTCGCCTATGCGCTCGGCACCTACCATAAAGCTAGCCAGGATCGCAGAAAGCGAAGTAGTGCTTGTATACAGGTAGAAATCGTTGCGGCCGCGCATACGCGTAGCGATCTTGTCCCGGGGAATAAGCTTCGCCTAGTCGGCTCGGCTGTCGAGGAGAAGCATAAGTTCGGTGTGCGGTCTACCAGAGGCGTGTAACCTAGGTATAAATCTCTTAAGTGGATCTAGTATGGCACTATCCTCCCATGTAAGGACGCTATAAAGCTTAACGATAAACGCTGTTACCTCGAGCTCTAATATCCGTATTTTTAGCTAGCTGAACTAGTTCGCCTATATCTAGATGCATGCCGCGTTGTACTAGTCTTAATTAGTGCCTAGTGGGGCTTCGCCAAAGTCGGCTAGTCGCTAGAGACCCGAGAGGTTTCTGCCGCTCGTAGGAGTGCTTATAGTAAGCTAGTATTCGAGTTCGCGTGCGTTCGCGAAGGTAGGTGATAGAAGAGATAGTTAATTAGTAGATAAAGTGGACAAGAGAGTAGATAAGGAAGTGGATAATAAAGTGGAGTCGAGATGTTGTTAGTGGATAGAAGAGTTCCGAGTGATAATGTCGATAGGGCGGTAGATATACTAGGAGGCACCTGTGTGGTTAACACAATTAATGCCCGTGAATTTCGGTGAATCAGCTAACGATAGCAGGCGCATAACAGCGCCCTACTACGCCTAGTTTGCTCCCGTGTAGCACGTGGCGACTGGCGAAGTGACTAACATCACTCTACCTCGCCTTGTTGTGAAAGCTCTAATTCGTATCCGTCTATCGGATCCTAGGATAACATAATAAGTCCAGGTGTTAGGTCGGTCGCTGCCGCTCGTTGCAAGTAAGGGTCCGTCCTTAGGTCCGGAAGCTCTATGCCAACAGACAATAAGGGCTGGTCGGCCTGTACAATCTGTTGTCCTTTAACTACTACGTTCTTATTAAAGCGTTCCAGACGGCTGACATTCTTAACTAGAGTTACTAGGTTCTTAACACCTATAGCATACAGGTCTATAGCGTAAAACTGGGCTACTACGTTAGGATCCGGATCGACTTCTTTGGTCTTTAACGTCTCGTCCTAGCATGCCGCTGCGACGGCATGCACCTCTTTAACTGATTTTGGGGACGTGTGCTTTGTGTTTGTGGACTCCCCGAAGCTAGCCTCTATAACCTCTCGCAGATAGCTAGTATGCGTTGCTAAGAGGGTTGCCTCTTCTAGTTGATTCTCGACATCGAATATCCTATTGCGGCGGCTGCTAATAAGAGTCTTTAGGTATCGATTAAGGAACTCGTTTGCCCGGTTAATCTCGAACTAACTGTCCTCGGCACCCGCTATGTTTACGAACCCGTTCGCTAGCATCGCTCTTTGCAGTACCGGATCTAACGCCTTAGAATCGGTTAGCCATTTTATCTATAGTATAATAAAAGCGTAATTCTTGTGGCTGCGTGCATAGAAGATTAGGATACAGCGGTTAACGACTCGACGCAGCAGGCCAATGTCCGCATATTTAACAGCCCGGCTAAGCATATAATACGTCTCGACGATATGTAGGAATCGGACATAGTTTCTCCGCTCTTCGTTTCTATCGATCCGGGCAGCTGCCTTTTTAGTCGCCTTTGCCTTCTTCCCCTGCTGCTTCTTCGAGGAGTACGAATTCTTTGCCTTCTAGGTGTTAGCTTTAATAGCATCGGGTTCTAGGCGACGAGCAGACGGCGAGAACACCTTCTCGTACACCTTTCCGACTAGACCTATAAAGCCGTCGGCTAACAGCGCCTGGATGTAGTTAGATATAACATGCCTCTTAGGAACTACCGGGTCGATTTGTTCGTACACGAATGCTAGCACCCTTGCATCAAAGCTGTCGAGTGTTAGTCGTTCCAGGTGGCTATGCGGCGCGTGAAATGATGGACATATCTTCCGCTCTATTATCTCCTAGTATACCAGGAGTAACGATTTAGCCCGGCAGCCCTCTCTGCTATTAAAATTGTTCTCGATTGCCTATATTAGACATATCTTAAGGTAGAAGAGCCTAGGTAATAGCAGTACCTATTGCATGCGGTCAAAATCGTCCTTATTCTCCTAGGACTCCTTCAGCTACGTCCGCATGTTGCTCACGGAGAGCTGATCGCCGTACATTAGTAGAATATACCTAGAGGGGTTATACGTACTGCCCGTAAAGTCCTCGACCAGCCGTTAAACACGCAGAACGTCGTCCTTAGCATGTTCTCCGTCCGTAGGTGGTCGATTGCGAGTGCTAGGGGGCTAGTCTCGACTAGTAGGAGGCGGATTCCGTAGCGTAGGGAGGCGGTTCTGCGAGGTAGGCGGCTAGTATTGTAAGCTAGGAGGCTGACTCTGTAAGGTAGGCGGCTAGTACTATAAGCTAGGAGGCTAACTCTGCGAGGTAGGCGGCTGATATTGCGAGCTAGGAGGGCAGCTTTGCGAGGTAGGCGGCTGGTATTGTAAGCTAGGAGGGTAGCTTTGCGAGGTAGGCGGCTGACATTATAAGCTAGGAGGGCAGCTTTGCGAGGTAGGCGGCTGATATTGCGAGGAGGGGGGCTGAATTTGTGTGCCGGGACGATGGTTATTAGCTGTAGGCGACTGATTTGGAGGAGCGGGCACTTGGGTCTGCCTAGTAGAGGGCTAGGTCTAAGTAGTAGGAGGGCGTTCGTAGCAGTCGAAATCACTAGGGCGGCAGATCCAGTCCGCGTTCTGTCCTTTAACGGCCTGTTCGTATAATTCCCTAAGCTTAAGTTGCTCCTCTAGTATATTCTCTATAACGTTATAAGTGCCTTCGGTCGTGCCCTCTTGTTCGTAGATTAGATTTATAGTAGTACTAATAGTTTTCTGCTTTACTATACGATTAAAAGCCGGGAATTGAGGGAAGCCCTTTACTTTAGTCTAGTCGATACCGTTAGGGTTAGCTTCGCTACCGGTAGCGGTATCTCTACTAATACTAGGGTCCTAGCTAACATTCTTCTTCTTCTTCGGTTTCTTTTTCAAAACAGAATCGTCAGATTCGACACCGAATGCCTGTGCAACGTCGGCTAGATACACCCTTGCTATAGCGCTTGCGATTAAGTAGAGTAAGATCGCCTTCTGCTAAGCGTCGTGCCGGTTGCCCGGGCTATCTAGGATGTCTTGCAGCTAAAGCAGCCTGTCCTCTCGGAATAGTTCTTTCTTCAGGCCTAAGCATAGCACCTCGATGCTCTTAAACCATTTTGCGGTGGTAACATGTTTTAGGACGTCCCGCCTGCCGAAGCTATGCTGGCCGACGCGGGCAAAGTAGTCTAGGTTGTCGAATATACTATAGGTAAGGTTAGACCGGCCGAATGCCTTAATGCGACCGGCAGCTAGGTCGTAGAGCATCCGGTTGCAACGGTATATACTCTTCGGGTATCTGCATATACCTAGTCCAGCTAGGACCGCAAGAACGCGACGTTTGACACCTTGACTCTGCAGGTACACTCCTAACTGCATAGCGAACTAGTTCCCGGATCGAGGATGTCTTATGCGCAGAAGTATACTGGAAATAAGACTAATGCGGCGGAGCATTGGCTTGGAGAGATCCTAAGTTGCCGGCAAGCCTAAGAGCTCCTTTACGAGAGCCTAAATAGATAGGACGTACTAACCTATAGCTGCTACCGCGTCTCTATAATCCAGTTCTTCTGCGGGCAGTTTTCTGTCCCAAGACCCGAATTCCTATATAGACTTAGTAACAGAACCTATACGTGCTAATATTGCTTACCTTCCGTCCCTTTAGATCCTCGAGCTCTTTCGCCAGACTCGCAGCACTCAGCCACTTACTATTAGACATATGTAGTGCGATGCACTCTACCACTTTATCCTCCTGCAGAATCCGTGCTAACTTTGCCGCCCTAGTAGCCGCCCGCTCGCCCTAGTTAGGTGTGTTCCATTCTTTCTTAGTCGTTACATAAAGCGTTAGGAAGTCCTCGAACGATAGGTGCTGCCTGCGAATGGTCTGTAGTATAAAGTCCACTTTCTCGCGAGCGGACTTCGAGTCGCCATGCTGGTTGTTCCCTCTCTTCCTCCTGGTCGGCTTGGGTTTCGTCTGCTAGCTGGCTTTGGTCGTAGGTAGCGGCGAGCCCTCGGGCGAATTAGATAGCGACTAGGGGGCAGGTAGACGAGGACCACGCATACGGCGAGAACTAGAAGCTAACTGTTGTTAATCTATATTGTAAGATATTAATATTAACTTGGCTTAAGATGAGGTCGACGATAGTGTTAACTAAGGTGATGTTGACTGAGAGCCTAGTAGCTAAAAATACACTCATAACTTAGCATTCTTGGCAAAACAAACTACCTAGCGCCGACTACCTCTTCTCTCTATTTAGCTCATCTACATAACTATTGATCTACCCGAGTCGATGCCGCTAATAAACCCCGTTTACGACCCGCTTCCTGCCTCGAGATGTTTCCGTAGTTATAGGCGACTAGGCTGCTTCGGAGGATGCTGGAGAAACAGGAGTAGGCGTACGAGAGCCTCGACGATTAGGATCCAATTCTGTGCCGAATCTGCGCACCGGCAAGGCTCGGGCGACAACAGGACTGGAAGCCGCGCTCTTGCCCTTCCGAGAGCCTACCGCCGTAGGGCTGGGAACTGCTGTAGGAGGTAGAGGCTAGGCGCTAGTAGACAGGCCGGGAGCAGGCAGAGGAGGAGCTTTCGCCTTCCCTCGGCGGCGCTTGGAACTAGTAACGACTAAGGAGGTAGGCGATACCGGGGAGGGTGTACGAGCAAGGACCGAACGAGCACTGCTAGTAGTAAAGGCGACAATACGAGGGTCCGGAGTACTAGCAGACCTCATTTCCTGAGAGGCTGCGAAACAATCCCGTTCTCGACTAGAAGAGGCCTCTTCTCGTCGGAGCCGCTAGCGCTAGCGCTCCTCCTGGCGCTCCCTCTCCCGACCCTCGCGCTTAGTCGCAAGCTCCTGTAGCCGCTAGGCTTTAATAGACTCTACGACCTTGCGTAGGGTCGACAACTGCGGTGCTAGCATGTCGCACAACTTAGAAGAGACTGCGAAGTCGACACCTATATAGAGTCCCTAGATCCGGCTATGGCTGAAATTGGGTAGCGCGTCCTCCACACTGTACGCTTTGGCAAGGTAGTTAACTACATACGAAGGCAGTAGAGACCCAGGAACTCCCGGAAAGACGGCGTTGCTATAGTATAACCGAGCGGCTCCGGACTCCTATTTAATTAGACTATCGCGGATCGACTTGAGGTATGGCCGGGTAATGCTTGCTGCCGTACGAGTACCCAGATCAGTCGCCTATTCGAGCATATAATCCGAAGGCAGAGCGGACGCCGGCAAGCAGATATCGCAATAGACACGTCCTGCTACCGGCCTAGGTACCTCGGAAAACAACTTAAGTACCGCAACGCGGCGACAAGACGGTAGAAAGGACGTACTGCTCGGCGGACAAGCGTTAACAAACTTCCAGACACATCTATCTATCTTGTCGCGCTTCTGCTAATTTGTTAGTTTACCCTTCTTTTTCTTCGACTAGCCAACCTAAAGAGGCTTATCGACATCTGAACTAGCGTCTAACAGGCAATCCATATTAGCGTCAGAGCTCGTAGGCGTTGCGGTATCGTCGTCTACTTGGCTCTGCTATCTCGTAGGGACCTAAGAGTCCGGCGGCCTTTGTACAACCTGATTACTAAGCATCTACGGATTATGCAGGAACGTAAACGAACTAGCTCCCTATTTTCGACTGTCTCGGACTACGCGGCTAGCACGCTAGATGATAGTACGCATAGTGCCGTTCATAGCTAGTCGGTACTACACAATACGTTTGATGTTAGGTAAGTCAACCCCTAGGCTAAGCGCCTTAGTAGCTAGAAGGATGCGGATGCGGGAGTCGGGCTTCTAGAACTCTCGGATAACATTTGCCTAAGTCCTCCTTACGGTCCTGCCGTAGTAAGTCCTTACGAGCTGGTGTACTTCGTCCGAACTTAGCTAACTAGGATACCTTACTTGGATATAGGCCCGGAGACTAGCAGCAGCGGCATAGATGCCGGCACGGCTATTAATAAAGACGACCGTCTTCTCCACGCTCTAAGGTCTGGCAACGCCGTCCGGGCCGACTAGGTCTACGAGCAGATACCGAAGCGCCCGCTAGTTCGTTAGCATCCCGTCCGGAATAGCACAACACTGCATCGATATCTCCGGCTAATCGATCGGATCGCGAATAAGCTAAGTATCCGGGTCGAACCCGGCCGCCTCCTAACATTTGAGCAGAGTGGACGCGTTAAGCGTCGCAGAGCAGCCGTAAAACTTTACCCGCTCGTGAAGTATGGTCCGGAGGTTCTTTAGCTAGGCATACTATTTCCGGAATCCTCCTCCCTTAATGCCCTACTAGTAGACGAGATAAAACTTATCGTAGACGAGTATTCCCAGCCTTTTCCGCACGTCGGTCCTTGTTATAAGCTTCCGGAACTAGGACTGCATAGCTATCTCTAGAGACAACATTAAGTAGGTGCACCTACTAGAATATAGGAGTTTCTAGTCGTCCGCCGTAGCACTAGCCTTTGTATTATATGTTAGTGCAACTAGCTTGCCTCCTATGCCTTCGATCCTTTCAAACTGTTCCCTGCTAATCTAGTTTAAGGGCAAGATTAGGATCGACATCTTGTTGCGGATAATAGGCTACACCTAGAAGACGAGGCTCTTGCCTACAGACGTAGCAGCGATCTAGACAAGATCTCGGTTGTTAAATAGCAGCTGGTAGAGTGCCCGGACCTGCGGTAGGCAAGCGTAGTAGGGAAGGAGGAGTCGCACTGCCTACTAAACCAAATGCATCTGCTAAGCGGTAGTTATAGGTAGCCCGCTATCGACGGGGACAGGCTCGTCGATCGCCTGGTTAATTGCATTGCGCACCTAAAGAAACGCCTGCCGGCGCGACAGCACAAACAGACTGCTAACTATATCTTTAGGTATCTCGAGGGTTAGCTTGCCGTTAGCGCCTACCGGACCGAGCTAGGTAGAACGTACGGCTTCCGGGTTAGTGTTTTGCCGCTATACATTATATAGCGCCTAAAGCACGACCTTCTCTATGCCTACGTTGTTAACCTCTACTAGTGTACGCAACAGAGCGGCGGTTATCTTAGCTACCTATTCGCGTCGCCTAGCGAAATAGATCCTTATATCCCCTCTACCTAGGACCTTCTATATAGACAAATCTTCCTCGGACGCCTTAACGGATGCTTACAGACCACCCTAAAGCCCTCCTGCATCGTCGAAGTTACTAGGTACGTCCGAAAGCCCGCTGTTACTACCGTCGTCGTCGCCCGGGCACCCATCGAACTAGTCGAGCAGGGCAGCTATACGCTCGATATCTGTACTAGGAGACTACTCTTACGATCGATTTTCCTCGACGACCGACGTCCCTATACTATTCTTATCTTGTCCAGTGCTGCTAGTACTAAAGCTGCTCGAGATATCGCTAGCGCAAGATTAGGGATTAGCGACCTTCAGTTGTCTACGGCGGGCCTTCGGGGGAGCTATTAGAGAATCGGGGACTGTAACTTTATAGAGGGAGCGCGTATAGTTCTAGTAGATATAGTTTTGTTAGCATTAGTCGCCAACTGCGACCTCTGATAGAGCTCGCGTCCTACTATATAAACGCGTCGTCAAGATGCGAGGTACGCGAGCTCTATTAGAGGTCGCTACTAAGGAGGTATAGACAAATAGATAGCAGGAGGTTGTTCAGCAGGTCTAGTTGTACAAAGTTATAGTGTCCGAAATTTGAATATTATACCTAGTGTCGCTGTCGTCGCTACTAGCCGTTATTAATGCTGCACTGTATGTTAGTAGTGTTTACATACTAATGCTGCGCTCTATCACGAAAAAAGCGCGTCTGGACCCTCAGACTACCTACAGTAGGGCCAGCTGCTTGCAGCTAATAGGCCCGTTAAGCGAGGTGGTCTGAGCGCCTGAGACTAGCGGGGTGGGCTATTTGAACCTCCGTAATTTACTGCACTTTCCTGAATAGGACAACTACTCGCCGTTTTTTGGCGGTTTGATTCTTTCTCCGGATTTGGTTCGCCATCTCTGGTTGCCGAGTGATATGCCCAGGTGATGAGTTCCTGCCATACGTCGCATGAGTCTCCATCCTCCGTCAACCGACAACATCCCCACCACGCATGCACCTCTGCCGATGATGTCCTACCTAAGGTATGCACCAATTCTCTAGCGTCCTGCAATTGGCTGCCGTGATCGATAATCTGCATGCACCAACACGTGTGCCGCTCGCTAGTTCCTCTCTTAGTCCCCGATCTTGGACCCGCCCCAATCGAGCGACGTGAATGGTCCGATGAGGAGAAATTGAGAAAATTGATCTGCGCAGTGGGTGGGGAGATGTATTTGAATTGAGAAGAGAGGTCTCTGCCGTGTCCTGTTCTGGATGGGGGACGTTCATAGGACGACAAGACCACAAGACCAATAGACGTGGCCATGGACGAGCTGAGACTCGAGATTCAAGAAGACAGCGCATGCAGAGCTTGATTCGCTTCATGGAACACTCGACTCCGCCTCAGAGTCGAGGCCAGCGAGGTTGGTGTCTCAGAGGTACCTCCGGGCCGTTTTCCTCACCAGCTCTCGGAGCCAAGCACCGACGGATTCAGCCCTGATCTTCGATCGAATCATGGAACCTCGTTACGACCTTGCACACGGGACGTGGCAACCCGTTTACACTTTCTGGTCGTGGAGCCGCCGCCAGCCCCCATGATCCTCCCGCCGCGCGCGCGACCTCGCGTCTTCCGAACCAGTAGGGACATCTGCCCGGTTCTCTCACATGCAATAAGTAGACGGGGTAAGGATGAGGTACTCTTGACTTCTGCTTCCTGACTCCTCCTCCTTCCCGGCCCCGGTGGATGCAGCTCTCGCATGGTGCATGCCGCACGAAGACATTGAATCTTCTCTGCCGTCCCGTTTCACGCTTGGAGACGGTGTCTGACTGGTGATTGACTGAAGAGGAAGAACGAGAGGATTTTTGGCTATATTCTGGCATCTCGCTGGCTGCCCGTGCACAACTGACTGCTCGTTCGCTCCGACTGACTCCACTCCTCTGTAACACGTCGCTCACACCTTGCGCTCGTTCATACGTGGTGCCACTGCACTGCACACTGCTGCAGCTCCCCGGACTCTCTCTTCTGCTTCTCTTCTCTCTTCTCTCCTCCCCCTCCGTTCGGCTGCAACTCTCGGACCCATCCACCACCAAGACCATTCGTTACACCCGAGGAGCGGACCCGTTTCTTTGTGATCCCACCTCCCCTCTGAAACATCATGTCGGCTGCCACCTCCCCCACAATGGACACCCACGACGACTCCTCCGGCGACTCCGCAACGACAATGACCTCCACCGCGACGTCCATCTCCATCCTGCGACCGCCATATCCCAGCAGCCAGTCCACGCCCGGATCGCATCGTGCTCACAGGGACAGCCATAGAAACTCGGGATACTTCTCATCGGGATCCGGATCTGACAGGAATAATATCGATCCGGGCGATTTCTTGCAGAAGCATCTGGGGAGGAGTGAGGAGATGTTGTATGATGACAAGTCGAAGCGGAGGTCGCAGTATTATGAGGATGAGTTTCGGTATAAAGATGGGGCGGTGGGGATTGTGAGGGAGAGAGTGCAGACCGAGTCGCCGGTGATTGCGGAGTTGAGGACGAATGTTATTGTAAGTGCCCTGAGGATGTTGTGCGTGTTGAGGTGCTGCAAGCTGACGTGAGAGATAGGTCAAAGATGAGTTCACGCTGGTCACTGATCTTTCATTCAACCTCGCCGCACGATACGCACGACCCAACTCGTCGATCATGGTTCAAGTCCAGCACAGTGCTTGTCTATCGTTCGGCGGCACATTCGATCCATGCTACATCTTGACACTCCAAGCTGTTCCCTCATCCATGGGACCAACGACGAACAAACGCAATGCAGCTTTAATCCAAGCATTCATGGCGGATACGATGAACGTCCCCGCCGAGCGAGGCATCATCAAATTCCAACCCATCGCAGAAGAAAACCTCGCCCAAGGAGGCACAACAATCATGGGCGACATCGAACGACAAGAAAAGCAACACGCCATCGAACACGGCCACTCCGTCAAAAAAGCCATCACCGCCGCATCGAGAAAAAGCCTCCCCTCCATGCGCAAGTCCGCCGCACAACGCTCCTCCATGGACGGCAAAGAAGTCGCCTCTCTCCCTCCCATCAACACGAAAGACATCTCCCGCGACTCCTTCTCCTCATCCCGCCCCAAATCCATCATCATCACCACCACCGCCATCGCTCTGAAACGCCACTCCATCGGCGAGGTCATCCCCCCATTATCCGCAACCATCCTCTCCCCCTCCGACATCTACGAACTCCCCTGCGACGAACCCGCCCGTCCCCTCCCCTCCGCCCCAGTCATCCCAACCCTCCACCGCAGCTCCTCCGTCTCCAACGGCCTCCGAATGAACCCCGTCTCGCCCCTCGACTGCGCCCCTCGTCCCCTCACAATCGGCTCCTCCCCCTTCTCCACCTCTGGTTCCACCATTGCGGAAAAACGCCGCTCCGCTTCCGAACCTCTCCTCATCAATACCAACACCGGCGGTGGTGCCGCGCCAGCTCCCCCTCCAATCCGCAAGCACACCTCCTCTCGCCCTCACTCCTTCCTCAAAACCGACCCTTCCGCTCCTCCTTCCCCGGGATTCGGCAAAAACGGCCAGCCCGTGAGTGTTATCTCCACCCGTCCGAAAACTTCGGATGGGAGTTCACCGCGGGGGCCGACGGCTTTTCACTCCGCTCCACCGGGTGTGACGGCGGCGAGGGGGAACAAGTCCTCCGATCGCGCGAGTCTACGTGCAGCGGAAAGGGAACGCTTAAGCGATAAATTCATCCGACCGAAGACGGCGCATGAGTTACGACCTTTCGGAGGAGGGAAGAGGTCGAGTTTGAAGAATGGTGGAGGGAAGGGGAGTGGAGAGACGACGTTGAAGGCGTTTGGCACGAGTGCCATTTCCGCTCCGATTGGGAATACCACGTTCCTGCAACCGCCTACTCTCGTCAGCGTCAGCGGCGGAGTCAAGTCGCACACCTCCGTCCGCGTCCCCTCCGCTGCTCTCGGCGCTTTACGACCGGGAAAACCTTCCCTCCGTTCCGCTTCCTCCGGGTCTTTTCCTCAAAATCATGGGACAACCAACAATTTCTCCTACGGCTCTGGTGATGGGGCGAATACGGCGAAGCGAAGATCTACTATGACGTCTTCCACGAGCACGGCTACGCCGGCGATTCCGGAGGATGAAGTGGTGCAAGGGGGTTGGGGGAGTGGGTATGGGAACGAGAGTGGAAAGAACGGGAAGGGTGGGGATGGTGGTGGGAAAGGAGGGGATGGGAAGGAGGGAGATGCGAAGAGTTTAAAGGGCAGTTTGGGGGGGAAGAGGAGGAGTTTGATGAAAGCTCTGATGATGGGGGGTGGGAGGAAGGTGAGGAGTGAGGGATTCTGAAAGAAAAAGTCCACGTGAATTTTGACTTTACGATGGGGTGGGTATAACACAGGACCTGTAGAGTGGAGGAGACTTGCAGCATCTTCTTCTTCTTCGACGAGAGGAGCATAAGGTACAGGACTGAGGTTTTTTTTTCCTTTGTGATAGATGATTTGATTGATGATGATACCCGATGTGGATTGATACATGTTTTTTTTTTTTTTGGTTCGAAGATGGAATTGTTATACAGTTTCCCTTGTGCTGTGCTTGTTCTGCTTTGGAAAAAGCATTTCTCCAGTGCTTTCGATGTGACCGTTCCAGACGTCCTGTTTTCTTCGCTCGTCGTGCTGTTGACTTCATCCTCTTCTCACCTGATTCCTGCCGCGGTACTGATACACAGCATCCTCACAATCCTCTTTTCTCCCTCAACCCCACAGTCCCTCACGCAAGACCTTCACTCCTTGCCCATCCTCACCCTCTCCCGTCCATCCAACTCTGGACTCCCCCTCTCCTTTCTTGACTCCTCATCCCAAGAATCCTGCCTTCCCTGTCCAGCTATGCCACCCATTTCATGCTCCTTCTCCGGCCCAAATCCTCCCGAAGACGTCCGCCGTCTAGCAGCGAAAAGCCCGTAAACCGCCATTCCAAGCAGGGACAATTGGAAGATGAAAGAGGGGATGGTGGCGTAGAATGCGAAGCGCTAGCATCACCCGTCAGCATACATCCTGCCAGACTACCACTCCTCTCAAAACTCCAACCACGAACGGCACGTTGAAGGTGTTGTATTGTCATCGAAGGGCTGGGAAAAAACGTACAGTCTGTTGACACATCGTCCCGAATTGCTCCGGAACGCTTTGATTCGGGACGTCTTTCCACATGCAGGTCCATGTTTGGAGGGTATCTCTTCCCGTATTGCTTTGCAGGACGGAGGAGTAGGAGAGGGCGAGGAGGGAGAGGACTAGTCCCAAGCCTGCGATCGCCACCTTTATAACATCTTCGAGACGCTGGGCTTGTTAGCCTACACAGTACATCAGGAAGAGGAGGGTACGTACGGAGGTGAGGTATAGTCCGCCGGCGTACAGGCCGTTGAGTAGGACGATGATGGTTGAGGTTCCGATCAGAGCGGCTAGTTGACGGGTTTCGAAGTGCGAGGACCAGATGGGGAGGAAGTAGGGAGAGGTGTGTTTGTGGATGTTGAAGAGGTGGAGGGTGTGGGCGGCGGTGGAGAGGAGGGAGAGGTTGAGAGCGAGAGAGAGGAGGGTTATGATGAGGGTTGGGAGGCGGAGAGGGGAGGAGGGCATGTTGAAGGGTTTGAGGAGTGGATGGATGTTGTGTTGGATTTGCGGGTCTGCCTTTGAACGTCGTGTTATCGTTGGTGTTTCGTAGATGGGAAAAAGAGCGTGATCAAAGCCCGATACAGAGAGAGATAGAGACGGAGCAGGCGCAATGCCGGAAAGAAATGAACTTGCAGGTCCAAGATGAAAGAAGCGCTTCAGACCTCTATATCGACCCTGTCAATCTTCGTGCAACCACGCAAAAAGGGCCAAAAATACTCCCATCACCTCCAGCGCGTAGAGACGCAGCTCGAATAAGCAGGAGGTCTGCAGTCACGCAGTCTTGCAGATGGATCTACAGCACGAGCTTGCGGTACCGGACGTTGTAGATATACTGTCGCTGGACAGGATCAAGCCCATGGCGCTAATGGCTTGTTGGTGTCTTCATGGGGCATGTCAGTGGACGGACAGCGTGTGAGTCGGCTCGTGAGGGATTTGCGGGTGGAGTGCGTGGTTGGATGGCCGAGGAAGAATTGTGAAACAGCGGCCCACTGGAGGGCAGGAATTGGTCCAGCGCTTAGGTGAGGTTGAGGATTGGGAGGAATGGGAGCTTGATTGGCTGGAGGTGGAAGAGTTGTTGAAAGTCGCTGGACGGGCGCTTGCGGTGATACTGCAGACGAAGCAGCATCAGGCAGTGGATCAAGATCAAAAGATCGCTTGAGATGTTGAAGGAAGGAAAGTGTGTGCATTGTGATGTTGAGGGAAGAAGAGGAGTTCGTGTTGTTCGTGTTTTCTGCACGGCGAGCGTGAAGTCAGCTTTACAGACGTGATTTGCGTATTCGGCTTAGCGCTCAGACGACGCCGAGCTAGCACGGTACTTTGGTGCACGACGCCTGCGCTAGCGTGGACGTTCGACGCTAGCGTGGTAAATATGGCGACGCACGCACGCTAGCGCCATGCTAGCGTCTTGCGTGCACGCTTCCACGCCAGACGCACCTTTTCGCGCATACCTTTTGGTGGACGACATGCGCACCTGCGATATCCATCGACCACGATGAGATGCTGTCTCATACAAGACACTAGAAAACATACCAAATCGCAAGACTGAAGCCGCTGCGACGTTGCGCTAGGACAGCGGCGAACGAGGCCTCCGCAAGATTCGACAGGTCTTATTACGCGACGACCTATGGCAATGAGATGATAGGACTGCCGAGTGAGCAACATCGGGGACACATAGAGCAGTCAGGCTAGTTTCGATGTGCAGGTTTGTCGAGCAGGAAGATGTTGGTCCTTCGCCGGACAAGAGCTCCGCCCCAAAGGTCACGCATGGAAATACCCTACACAATTGACAGCAATTAAACCCCATCTCCTCGGATTCAGAGTCTTTCAAATTTTGACATCGGCGTCTTTGTGAGAACTTCCGTTAGCGGCGGACATAAGCGAGCCATTCACAGTCCGTCATGGCCTGGCGTAAACATCGGGCTTCAATTGACGTCTGACATCCGCATACCTGACTTCTTTCTCTCTCTCAATAGGGAGGGCATCACTGTCCTACGATAACGCAAAGCTATGATCATCCGCCTTGCTTCTCGCTCGACTCTTTCACTTCACCATGTAAAAAGAAATCATCTCGATCGGTCGTGGCCGCCGTCCTTGCCCATCGTTGCAGCTTGCATTGGTCCTCACAGACGAGGGAAGAGGCGGATCCCTTGCCATGATGGGTTCTGTGTCATGCAGATTTGAGGAACTGTGTGGTATCACGCGAAAGAGCATGTTTTCTCGAAGAAAGAGACGAAGGCGGGACCGATATCGACCGCTTGGACACCGCGCTACGTCAGTTGACGGGTAGTCGCAGCAGACGCGCCCACACAGTCTTGCGAAGGCGAAGGGAACGCTCTACGCTGAAGCGCAACGTTGTAATGTCGTCTCGAGTACCGCGTCGAAGAGACGCTTTTGACGTTCTGGCGTGTTGCCGTGCCTCAGTCTGCCATCAAGTCTGCTGTACAGTCCCAATGATGCGCCCTTCTGGATATGAGTCCCAAGAAATCCGTTTCACTTACTGCAGCGAAGCGTCCTTGGCTAGATCATGGCACTTGGCAGTCGCGCTGATCATCCCTGTAAGTTCCTGCATACAAACGGGCGCAGCTCAGGGTAAAGTGCGCAGGCTTTGCTCCTCAAACACTTCCATTCTCTTCCTCTTCTTCACCACTTTCAATTTTACCCGACCACACAGCTTTGCCATGGAGTTCAAGAAGCACCGCGCGAAGGCTGAGAAGCGCAGACAGGCTCGCGCTGCAACCGGCGAGCTGATGGACCGCGCAACCATTCACCCTGGCCATACTTCACCAGGCAACTCGCCCTTCCTGAAGAAGCTCCCACGCGAGGTATCATTGCGCTGATCCCTCTCTCTAGCTCATGAAATCATAGCTGACCCACTGACTGACAGATCCGCGACCGCATCTACGAAGAACTGCTCGTCGTGCGCAGAGACCAGGAAGATCAGGAGAAGTACGACGAGGTTCAACAAGGTCTTCAAGGACGTGCGCCGCTATGGCAGTGCGAATTCGCCCTGGACGATCTCGACCAAGACTACATGCTCTGCCTCGATCTCACTCAGCCGAACAAGGGTGCCAAGTCAATCAGTGAGAATCTGGGGATCCTTCTGGCCAACAAGCAGATCTGGGATGAGGCAACCGACACACTCTTTGGCAAGAACATGTTTGGTGCCGTTCCTCAAGAAGAGCGTGTCGATGCATTCTGGCGTTGCAGCATCGACTGCAAAGATGTTCCCAAGGCAAGGCCTTGCCAAGTCCGGTGAGCACCGCACATCCCTTCACCTTCACCATGATGAAGTGCGAAGCTGACATGGTTTCACAGACCCGAGACGGCCATCAAGATCAAGCACCTCTTCATCATCGTCGCCTTGAAGAAGGAGACTCCCACAAGCATCCACAACGTCAGGACCAACCTCCACACCATCGTCGACACCTTTCGCGAATGCGGCAACCACTTCCTCACCCTCAAACTGCGCTACTGGGGCCAATTCGGCGGCGAAGTGGAATCCGTGCGCGATGACATCGAAGGTCCTCTCCATCCCAACATGTCTGTCCGTCCACCTGTCATGATCCACCACTGCGGCACCGGCAAACTGCACTCTTTCCGCCCGAATGAGTTCGACACGAAGCTCTTCAAGAACATCAAAATTCTGGAGCCGCTGAAAAAGCTCAAGGGAATCACTGAACAGATTGACATTCGCGGCGATCTGCCCACGACATACATCAATGAGCTTATCAAGGTTCTCGCCGTCACGAATCCCGGACCTGCGGCTAAGAGAGCACAGAAGGCCAAAGCTGCCGTCGCGAGCAAGCAGCCGAAACACACTGGTGGACTTCAAGCCTTCGCGGCGGAACAGCTGGCGAAGAATCCAGACATGGATGCGGGAATGCGGAAGCTCTACGAGGACTGCATGAAAACTTCGAGGAAGTCGCCTGCCGTCATGGTACATCTTCCTCCCACCTTGATGTACAACAGTCTGAAGTTTTAACTAACATTTCTCCAGCGCAAAATTTTCCCCGAGATGTACGACGGCTCCATGACTCCAGGCACGCCCATCACCATGCCCGACGACTTGCCTCCCGCCGCGATGCAAGCCGCGACCGCGATTGCTGCTGGCAGCGGCGTCGACGTCGTCAACGGCGGTATCGGCGTCCTCAACGGCAAGCCCATCTTCGGTCCTGTTCGCCCGCCTGCGACCGGCTGACACATCTCTTCAACAGCCTTTCTCTTGTTGCTCACGTGGGATTACATTGTGTTTCGGGTCTTGCTCGAATGGTTTCTGACCATCTTCGTCTACTTGCCGTTGCTTGTAGCGGTGCTGTTCGTACGGCAATTGAAGGTGTGGTATGAAGGTGAGGGAGCATAGCCACGCATAGCCAAGGCGATTGAGCATGGATGGGAGGGAGTGTGTGCGAGTTCACGGATTGTGCGGACATGGTGTGTTGCCTATGCAGAGGTCATGCAGGGCTGCTCTTCAAGCAGCATTGAGCAGTTCCCACAAATGAGAGTAACGAAACATTGAATGAACACTGCAGGTTTGCTCTCATCGACACCGGACAAGCCGTGGCGTTAGTTGCATGCGTTGGTACAGAGGAGGTCGGGAATGACGGTCTGGTTCTCTCGAGACTTACCTCGCACTCGACACTCTCCTTCCTCCGAGACGGCTAACATAGATATTCAGCTGCCACTCGCAACATTCATTCGTTCCAGTTCTCTCTCTGGTCGGCTCCCTGGTGATCGTCCGTCATCACCTCTTCCACGCCATTCTCAAACCACCCCTCCTCTCTCAATACTCCCTACCCTCTCTCTCAAGCCTTTCCCGAAACCCTCGGCCTTCCTCGTTTTCAGCTTCGCCGCCATGCAGCTCTGATGCGTCCAGTAGAGGGATCATTCACCCAGTTGGCATACCACTCGCGGAGAATCAGCCCTGAGGAGGAGAAACATCACCTGCCGATCGAGGAGCATGGGTTCTACGCCCGTGAAGTTCCTTTACGAGTATCCGGCTAGTAAGCTAGGGAGATCACGAGGAGTGCACGACTCTCCAAGCTGGAGAGAAGACCGTGGTCATGTTTTCCGCTGTATGCTGTGATCCCATCCCTAAAGTCCTGGACGCTGCAATGTCAGAGGACGGAAACTCGGAGTACGATCTCAACGCCTCTTCCGACGAAGATTCCGACCAGGACTTCGGCGAGGACGAGGCTGACGGTCTGTAGGTGGATCTCCCCGACGATGACTTGGATGAAGACCGGCGGGAGGAGATCGAGGCACTTGAGGAGCTCGCTGTTGACCACGACTAAGAGTTCGACGGAGACACCAGCGAAAGCGGATCCGAATCCAGTGCAGCAGACGGTAGCATCGCGGGCGAGATTCTGATCAACGACTACTGGAATCCGGATGAATACGATGCTATTGATCTGGACCAGGTCAAGAAATCAGATCCCGTCGATGCGGACGACGTCGCTCGATTTCAGGAACGTGTGAGGGACGGCGTGGACGCTGGAGAGGGAGAGTTCGTGGCGAAACCTTCGTTTGAATTCCTGGCAATAGTGATCACCATGGGCATGCGGTCTGACATGCACAGCGGAACGAGCTCTGCGCCGGAGAGAGAGAGAGGTTGCAGATCACATCGGTCCACATTCAGGAGAGGTCGGTATGGCGCGGCAGTCGGCTCGATTGTCACGCAACGGCCAGCAACCACTGTCTAGGCCACCGACGATTATAGCTAGAGAACGGAGAGCGCCCTTTCAACCGCAGCCGGTATCTCGCACGGGGCTCGCGGACAACTCCGACGATGTAGAGGCGGATAGAATTGAGCAGAAGATCGGAGCCTGGCAGGTTCAAGCGGGCAAGGGGGCATCAGGTCCGTTCTTCAAGATCGGAACCTGACCCTGTGGCGGCCTTACACGACGACGAAGACGAGGCAATGCTGGAAACAACGAAGGATTTGGCAGCTGACGGTCCGATATGCCCACATCGGCGCCGAGATGGAGAGTAAAACCCGGCAGTGGAGATTGATTGCTAAGGCCATGGTGTTCCCGGGACAAGCAAGAGCTATCTATGCGAGCATCAACATGTCTTGCCAACGTACCTGTACGGCTATTGAGCTATGTTCTGCAAGCGTACTTGCACAGCCTGTTAGCATGTCCTGCTAACGTACCTGTACGACTATTTAACATGTCCTGCTAACGTACCTGTACGGCTATCGAGCATGTTCTGCTAACGTACATATACGATTAGTGGACATGCCCTGCCAACGTATCCTCACGAGTGCATGGCATGTCCTGCCAACGTAAACGTACGAGTGCATGGCATGTCCTGCTCACTTACCTGTATGCCTATCCAAGCACGCAGACCAACGACACATCACAAGACAGGAAAAGTGAAAGAATCGTGGAGGATCAAGTGATTGTTCATCAATTCTCATTGAAGCTAAGCTACCGTTTTCGCTCGCTCAAATCCGTCATATCGTAGTCTTCATGATACCCATCATCCCGACCATGTATCCCGTCCCAAAAAGCAAAAAAGTCAACCGAAACACTATCGGGACATGCTATCAAAAACGCCTTGTCCTGTGACTCCAATCCATGCCATGCTGTTCATGCCCATGCGCCATCCCAAATAACAAGAAACACAAACTCAGTTCTGCGTACTGGAATACCACGCAATAGTATCTCCAAACACCGAATGATTCGGCTCCGCAATCAACGGCTGTCCAACCTTATCATCCAAGATCATGTTAACCGCCGCCTTGGTCGTGACCGTGTACATGTCCACCTGGCTGTTCATGATGCGGATCATGTACTCCTGACAATTCTGCAAAGGCGTGCAAGTCTGCTGGTAGTTGTTGAAGAACGAGTAGAACCCGGTCGCGTAGATGAGGACACCGCGGCTGTTCATGATTCTCAAACCCCAAGCGTCTTTGCAAGGCACGCCGCGGGAGCTGGTGCTGCCATCGGGACAGACGCCAAAGGTGGGATCGTTGTAGCGGGCGTCGACGGCGAAGGGCTCGGTGGCGAGAGGGTTGGGTTGGAAGTAGGGTGTCTCCGATTGCATGAAACCGCCGAAGACGGCTTCGGCGCCGTCGATCTGGTAGTTGTAGAGGACGGAGTGTTCGGAGGCGGAACCCCAGAGCCAGACGGGACCTTGAGATTGAATCAGAGTGCCGCGGGCGGAGTAGATGGAGATTTGCGTCTGGTTGGCGACTTCAAGGTCGTGGTCAGCCACCCAGTGCCAGTTGTTCTCGAGGTAGACTCCGCCGGATTGAGGCGTGGCGTGGAACATGAGGAAGACGCCGTAGCATTTCGGATCCGGGTTGGTGGTAGGTGTTCCGGGACACTGATCTTCGGACAGCTGGGTGTTGGCGGAACCACCAATGCGGACGTGGCAGTCCCACATGCCTGAGTCGCCGGCCTTGGAGTTGAGGTTCCACTCGATCATGACTGCGCCAGGAGCAGGTCCCTTGGTCTCGAACATGAGTTCGGAGATCTCGACTGCACCAGTGCCACCGGGCTTGCCGACCTGCCAGACAGGCTTGGGGTTGGCGATGTCGCTGAATCCGGCGCCGTTGGCGACGATCAATGGCCAGACCTCGCCGGTGATCTTGATCTCATCAGGGATGGTCACAGTGTCGTTGACCAAATATGCACCATGATCGAAGTAAGCAATGGCGCCTGGTTGAGCGGCGACAGTCTTGAGGAATTTCTGCATGGCTGCGGTGTCGTCTGTCTCGCCATCACCCTTGCATCCATTCGCCTTGGCCGAGATGAACTTGTTTGCTGGCACGTCCTCGTATTGCGGCTTGCTGCGGGCAAAGATCTTGCCGTCCGGGCCAAGGAGAGAAGCTGCTTTGGAAGGACTGGCAATCTCGCCCTGGGTTGCGTTGCTGGTAGCGCTCTGAGTGAAGCCATTGCCCTGGGCCCAAGTCTTGATCATGCTGGGGGCAACAATGGCCTGCTTGCCTTCGGGGTTCTTGTGGGCCCATACGGCGGCAGTCGTGACTCCAGACATGTCGCAATTGTCCAGAACGAGTGTATTGCCAGTGACGGGAAGGTTGTCGGTGAGACTGTAAGACGTGTTGACACCGTACTGGGTATTGGTGATTGTGCTGTCGGACAGGATGATCGAGCCGGTGGTCAGGTTTGCCGGGCTGTTTGCCATGTCGATGCCGACCCGAGAGCCAGAAATCGTAATGTTGCTCAGCGTCCAGCCCCAGTTCCAGTTCATATAGATGGCGGTGTCGCAGTCCTGGAACTCGAGGTTGCGGGTGGTGAACTGCTGGCTTCCAAGGAAGGCACCAAATTTGCCACCGATGAACTTGCAGTCACTGATCCAACCACCACTGCCGTTGTCCATGAACATGCCCTGCTGGTTGCTGCCCTTCTTCATGCGGAAGACCAAGTTCTGGAGTGAGGTTGCCTGAGCGACTTGCCAGTGGATTCCAGCACCACCGATTGGACCATCTTCCATGTTGAACTCGAAGTTTCGAACTTGGCGGAAGAAGTTGTTCTGGTTGATGTACCAGTTGGTGCCGTTGTTGGTGTAGGGATCTGCATCGAACATGGCCATTCCCTCGAAGCTGCTGGTCATCTTGATGATGGGCAAGTTGTTCGCATCGCCAATCATCTGAGTGTAGTAGAACATCTGAATTGGCTTGGAGACGGAGTATGTGCCGGGAGGGAAGTAGACGATGGCCGGGTGGACAGTTGAGGAGCCGCAGTCAAAGCCACAGCGATTGCCGTCGGCAATGGCCTTGTTGATGGCTTCGGTGGAGTCGGAGTTGCCGGAAGGATCTGCGCCATAGTCGGAGACGACGTTGCGGAAGATCTTGTAGCTTGCGTCGTCGTTACCCCAGACTGAACCGTTGCTGCGATCGATGCTGGCGAGCCAGTAATCAGATGAGCCGGTCGCAAGGTCAGGTAATGATGGCGCAGCTGGTGTGGATGGTGCAGCAGGTGATGCTGGAGCAGCTGGGGCTGTCACAACCACCGGTGTCGATGGGTTCACGGGTGCAGGTGCGTTGACGGGTGCTGGCGCTGGTGCTTGGGCCGGAACTGTGGGTGCAGCAGGAATCGATCCATCACCGGGAACAGTGACAATCGTGGGAATCTGTCCTTGTGCTTGTTGCGCTGGAAGTGCGGAAACTGTGCAGATGTTGTTGAGCGCGCAGAGCGCTGTGAGCAGCTTGAAGCCGCGGGAAGAAACCATCTTTGGTTTCAAGAGGAAGGTGGAGTTGAGGAAAGTTGATTCGGGACTGAAGGAGGGAAATGTCAGCGGCCGGCACTGAAGCTGTTTTGAACAACGAGCGTGTTGGATGTGTCGAGTGTTTTGTTGTTTGTTGATTGTGTTGTCGGGTGACGAAAAGGGTTGAGGTTGAAGATTTTCAGAAGGGTGGTTGAAGAAAGTAGAATGGAGGTTGGAAGGAACGTAGATGTGTTAAGTATGGGCAGGAGGTCTGCAAAGCGCGTGAATTGCAGTAAGGAATGATGTGTCGTGCGGGCACGAGACAATACAATTGTAAGACTGATCGGTAGAAACTGCAACAATGAATGAATGATGCGACGACAATCGCAAACTTTTCCGCGCAAAAGTGAATGGTGAAGGGAAGCGCAACAACAATTGTCGGGCGGAAATGCGACAATAAGAGCATATGCAAAATGTGATGGGTGCAGGTGAATGACGGGCTCGAACAGGTTGGAAGACTCACCAGTGAATCGGCGCAATGCGCTGCTGTCCAATCCTCCTTGGAAAACTCGTGAAGCACGACGTTTCAGGTCGTCTTCTCTTGGGTGTCGGAGTACGGCAGAGGGTCTCTGATATCTGGACGGTCGGCCGTGCTGCAGCCGCTTTGCTATATAACTATACTTTCGCTCTTCTCGCCGTTGGAGCACATGCCGACGTTTGTGCTGCCATTATGGAGGAGGCAGAATGTCGCTGTACCGCTTTGTTCTTTGTCTGTGAAGGTCATCTCCTCCAGCCTCATGGCACACCAAATCTTCACCTAGTGCAGAGGAAAAGGTTGTCGGCCGACCGTTTGCAACGGCCTTGTGACAACGGCGGCACGTAGCGTGGAGAGTACGTACATGATCGTAGGTCAAGGCCGACGCCGCCAGCCGACAGGTGAAACTCTCCGACTACATGGAGGAAATGGCAAGGGGTTCATTCCCGCCGTAGTCACGACCAACGAGTGAGTGGCAGAGCGTGGAAGACGTGTCGTTGATCTTGCGACCCCATCTTCACACTCAAAGTTTGCCTGTTGGCCGGCGGCAAGCCACAGCCGTTGAGAGCGTGGTCGACCGTTTTGATTGGCCATGGCTGGTACGATGAAACTCTTCGGCGTGCACTTTGTAACAGGGACGACAACCAGGTGTCAAGTAACACATGCTCAGTGGTCTGTCATACCGAAGCCCAGGGTTTGATCTTGAACGAAGGCGACAGCAAAGAAAGGTGTGTCGTGCGTCGAACCGACTCAGATGTGGGGGCGAAGAGTTTGAAGATCGAGCTTCAGAGTGGCTGAGTCAGATGGCAGGGGTGGCGGTACAAACATTCCGTGCCTTGCAGATCACAAACGGTCGATCCAACCACCACCACAGAAGGTCAGACCCGGCAAGTCGCGTGCAACGGCCTCTGAGTATCGTTGCCCAAATCCTCCACGTTTGCGATCCCTGCAGGCGGGACCGCAGTGGTCGTGACCACGAGACAAAGGTGACGATCGTTGCAAAGTCGCATGATGGCTTTCTCATGTACTATTGTGCGACGGAAGGGATAGAGTCGGCATAGAACTGGCCCCATCGAGGAGGCCTGGGTGTCGTCTCAGTCTGCATCTTGAAGTGATGAACAGGGTCATCAGCCGCCGCCGCTTCGTCGGCTCAACTTCAGCGCAAGTCTTGGGTGCTGCTTTCCAGAGGGTCGGTGTCAAGGATATGCCCTGGGTATCGCGCCAAGGGGTCGGCTCCCAAATCCCCGTCTCCAGGTCTGCGGAGAATATGCCGGTTCTGGAAGAGAGCTGTGACATGTCGTGCAGAGTATACACAAATCTCCACGGTTCCTCGCATCAGGGAAGAGTACGGGTGATATTTGTACCAACACTGAACACCATCGCTCGGCAGTATGCCCATATCGTCGTTCGCATGGAACACAAACATCGGTGTGCAGCGGTCGTAGCGATCCGATGCGGTCTCTGCATAATGACAATCAACCATGTCCGATATTTGCGACAGATCACAGTTCATGGTGATCGGCAAGCATGGCCTTGTTGGTGTGGAGGTGTGTGAAGATCTGGAATGGTCAGTGTGAGACCGTGGTCAAAGTGCCACAATGCACCGATTCTCGCCACGCTTCTTCACGGGCGGCCGCATAGATGGGTATCAGTACTGTACTGTCGTTTAATCGATGGAAATGGCAAGTCCAGAGATCTGTAATTGTTCATGGACAGATAATAGACGAAAGCAGATGAAGAGTGCGTAAAGCCAAAGGTGCAATCGAAGAAGCTCAGGCCACTTTTCACTTCAGATTAGATTTGAACATGGGTGTGGATTTGGATTTGGACAAGGATCCTGAATGTATGTGCCGACTTACGAGCTGTCAAAAGATAGTGGAAAGACATCCGTACTGCGCTGCGCCGCTTGAGCAATACTGTGTGCGGAGAATCCTTTTAATGAATAGCATTCAGTCAGCCTCCGTCCAAGGTTCGACCTGACCCCAGATCTGCACAGCATCTCCACAGCATGCCTGAAGACTGGGCGAGTTATGCTCGTCTTCGAACCATCGCACATTCCGCATCAGACCAGAGCGCTGATTTGCGAGAGTTCTCAAAAGTTTGCCTGGATGCTATCAGTATTTCACTCGACACAGCCAGCGTGGACCGATAGACTTACCACTTCGGAGTGAGTAAACCTTCACATGTTGTCGCTCATCGATCGCCGCCAGCAAGTCGCCATTATAGGTCGACGTATACGTCTTCATGCCTTCTGACTGATGATCGAAAGAAAGGACCGGCTGGTCTTTTCTCAGGTTGCGAAGATCGTGTAGGTCGATGGAGTGGTTCGTAGTGACAACCACATTGTTCCCACTGTCATCCGGCCGCTCAATGCCAGTGATACGCCGCCGACTTGCCAGTCTGGGAGCCGTCCCGTTTGCGCCCTTATCTGGATTGACCCGAATGTCCCATAGCATGAGCGCATGATCGCGAGTGACTTTCTGCTTCTTGCCGTACACACTCCTTGAGCTCCCAAAGGCAACGATGTTTGCATCAATCCACTCCACCGCAGATCCTTCTACGTTTTGCGGCAATCTGAACCCGCACTCCTTCGTTTGATCCAACACACTTCTCACCGCCACAAGACTGGCTCCTGAGAAGGCATAGTCGTGTGTTTTCTGGTTCATCGCACAGTCGGTGATCAGACTCGGTACTCCCCAGCTAAAAGATTGGGCATCGGCGTCAATAACGTTCGTGTACCAGAGCGTCGCGGTTTCAAACCCGGATGAGCACCCCACGATGAACGGTGTTTCGGCGATGACCGTGGTGCAGGTGCTCACTGGACGTTCATCGAAAGCAAGCACGGCGCTACGGCTGAGCTGTTCGGTCACTATGCTCTCTTTAATAGTCTGTTTTTGGTATCGTTGATAGATACAGATCGAGGCGTAGTTATCGTGGGCTACGGTCGTTGCGGTGTGTCCCCGGAAATGGTGGATGTCAAAGAGTGCTCGATCCATGCCCGGGAAGTTGATTCGACAGACAACACTGCCTCCGAGGCCTTGCGTGACGGCCAAGCCTTGCTGGCCAGCAAAAGTTGAATATGGAAGACTTCCATGCTCGCGCAAAAGTCCAGTTCCTCCAATAAGTGGATCATCCTGAAGGCGAGATCGAACTACAGTCTGGCTGTGCAGAACTTGTCTTTTGTGGTCCTCAATTCTCCGCCGCTTCGATTCCTTCTGTTCTCTGGTGGCGTTCGACTTTGAATACTTCGCGTTGGCCGGCGCTTTGTGATTGGGTTGTATCTTAAAGTATTTCTTCTTCTCTTCATCGAAGTAATATCCCGGGATGCTTCCTCGATTCATCCTACCGGTTGTGTCTGTAGCGATGTGCGAGACATCATGAATGTGTCTCGATGAGCCGTGAAGAATGTCGTAGGATAGCGCAGCGACATCCTTCTCTGCACATGACAAAGGAAGCAATTGCGCACGGGTAGGCCTTTTTCAAAAAGTGAAGTCCATTCCGCGAAAACGCCACACTGTGGCTGAACTCGACTCGACTCCCACTGTTCGCCCCTCGCCGTCAGTGACGTCGAACTTCGTGCTTGCAACGTCAAGAAAGAGGTACTTCGGCCTTGTCGCAGTAGCTCCTCATTACAAACAGGACATTGTTGCCACTCTTCTTCTGCGTCGCTCCAATACCTCCCCTTTCATCCAATATATGCATCGCGCCGCAAGCCAAGTGAGACCAGCGATCATACAACGCAGACGACTCATCCAAATGGCGAACCACATCAGCAACGATGCCAACGGCACACAATACCAGACATTCAACATTCGAGACCTGCCCAAAAGTAACAACTTCACGCAGAAGCTCCCTCCAGACGCCGAGTACCCGACTCCAGCTTCTTCCCACAAGGCCGACCGCAAAAACCTAGGACCACGACTAGTCAAGAATGCGGCGTATACATTCGTCCGGCCGGAGCCTTTCAAGAAGTCGGAATTGGTCGGCGTGTCAAAGACAGCGCTGAGGGACCTGGCGATCGACCCGGCTGCTGTCAAGACGGAGGACTTCAAGGGTACATTCGCCGGCAACCGAATCATCACGCTTGAGGCAGACAAAGAGCCTGGCGAGAAGGATGTATACCCGTGGGCACAGTGCTACGGCGGATACCAGTTCGGGCAATGGGCTGGACAGCTCGGCGACGGACGAGCGATATCACTGTTTGAGACGACGAACCCAAACACCAACAAGAGATATGAGATACAATTGAAAGGAGCTGGAAAAACGCCATACTCGCGATTTGCAGATGGAAAGGCTGTGGTTCGGAGTAGCATCCGAGAGTTCGTTGTCAGCGAGGCGTTGAATGCACTCAAGATACCAACCACAAGAGCTTTGAGTTTGACGCTGGGTCCGGAAGAGACAGTACGCAGAGAGACGACTGAGCCTGCTGCGATTGTTGCACGATTTGCGGAGACTTGGCTGAGGTTTGGTACCTTTGATCTTGCAAGGTCAAGAGGTGACCGGAATCTGGTCCGAAAGCTAGCCAACTATGCGGCGGAAGAGGTGTTCCCTGGTTGGGAGTCATTACCTGGCAAGGTGGCCTCGAACGAGGAGAAGGATGTGGTCGACCCTTCAAGAGGAGTCGCCAAGGAGGAAATTCAAGGCGAAGGCGAAGTGGCAGAGAATCGCTACGCTCGTCTCTTCCGTGAGATTGCACGACGCAATGCAAAGATGGTAGCACATTGGCAAGCCTATGCTTTCACCAACGGCGTGCTCAACACAGACAACACTTCTATTTTTGGGCTGTCCATCGACTTTGGACCCTTCGCATTCTTGGACAACTTCGATCCCAGCTACACACCCAACCACGACGATCACATGCTCCGGTACGCATATAAGAACCAGCCGAGCATCATCTGGTGGAACTGTGTCCGTCTTGCCGAAGCTTTCGGCGAAGTCATCGGTGGTGGACCATGGGTCGACGACGAAGAGTTTGTCGAGAAGGGCGTGCGTCAAGAAAGAGCTGACGAACTGATCAAGCGTGCGGAGACGATCATCGACCAAGTCAGCGCGGAGTACAAAGCAGTCTTCATGGCTGAGTACAAGCGGCTGATGACTGCTCGTCTCGGTCTCAAGCAATGCAAGCAGACAGATTTTGATGAGCTATATTCCGAGCTACTCGATACGCTCTTTGCACTGGAGCTGGACTTCAACCACACTTTCCGCCGCCTCAGCTCAGTGGTCATGGATGATCTCGCCACCGAGGAGAAAAGGAAAGAAGTCGCAGGCCGCTTCTTCCACCACGAAGGCCTCTCCGGCATGGCAGGCAGTGAAGCAGACGCTCGTGCACGCATCGCAAAGTGGCTCGAGAAATGGCGAGTGCGAGTCTTCGAAGATTGGGAGGACAGCCACGAAGCTCGAGATGAGCGCCTCGCAGCCATGAAGGCCGTGAACCCAAAGTTCATCCCGAGATCGTGGGTTCTGGACGAATTGATCGAAAGAGTAGAGAAGAAGGGTGAACGGGAAATTCTGGACCATGTCATGGAAATGGCGCTCAACCCGTTCCAGGAGGAATGGGGCTGGAACAAGGAAGAGGAAGAAAGATTTTGCGGTGATGTGCCGAAATACCAGAGGGCGATGCAATGTTCGTGCAGCTCGTAGGCTGAACACGGACATGTTGGTGCGGCTGCACTCTCGGCTCTCACTCATCCTGCCCGATGCTCGTGCGCTCGTAGTCGACCCTTCTCTTCGCGTGGCTCCCACGCTGTCGTCCAAGATTCCTCAAGTTCATCTTCGAACATTGTTGAAAGGTTCTCGGTAGCAGCGAACGGCATCGCTTCGAGATTCTAACTCGGTCCTAGTCGAGTTGGCATCCCACGTTCTAGGTTTCACGAAAACCGGCTGCGATCCCAGACTGGGCGTACCCAAACCCGGTCTTCGCACCGGAGCAGTCCCCGCCAGCCCCTGTATGTCTCGGATTCTTCCCGGCAGCATCGCATTCCTTGCAACGACATCTCGTCCTTGGCATGTATGTAGCTTACTCACAGGGCCCTGAGGTCGTTCATGAAGAGCGGCGACTCCTGTTCAGGTCTCCTTCACCAGGTTCTCGCATCGGAACCGCCGCCGGTCAGATCCTGAGTGTCTCGGAAGTTCCCCGGAAGCGTGATACACTTCAGGACCGACATCTCCTCCTGGGGCTGTAACTTTCTTGAAAGACCCTTAGATGGTTCGTCGAGAACGAATAATCTGCTTGGCATCTGGATTTTCCACCCACGAGATGTCTTGAACACTTGATTCGTTCGTACAGACGTACCGCTGTGTCATCACATCCTGGTACTTGCAGTGCTTGCTTCGCACTACCTTCACTCCTGGAGCGCTTCCTTCGCACCACTCTCGGACGACGAGCAAAAGGCGACTCACGCGGCCGTACTCAACGTCCAAGACGTGCCGAGTCTCGGTATTGTGCTTAAGCTAGAGCAAGATGGATTCCCAATTCCGGAGATGAAGGCTCTTCTGATGGTCGAGACCACGGCAAGTGTTCCTTGGAATGCTCCTGAGTCGGCAGAGATGGTGGTACTGCAGAGTTGGAGCTGCTGTGTATATAAGCTGGTCTGCACATTGCGAGTACTTCCTCGTTTATTCAACAAACGACGTATCTCTCTCTTTCCCTGTACCAAACACCAAATTTTTCATCTCCTCTATCGGGAACGGGACCGGACATCCTTTATCGAACATCAGAAACGGGACACGGAGAATACAACCACGATGCAGATCTTCAGATTTTCCATCATTCTCTCGATGAGCTCAATCGCCTTTGGCTACTACGTACGTCTCTGACGTTCACCTCCAGGCAAGGTCAACCATGCGCTGACCCACGACAGAACTGCGCGAAAAATGATTCCACTGGCCGCTGCATAGGTCACGATGGAGATCCGCTGGACCAACCTTGCAACAGGGTACTTGCAGCCACGGCCGCGACAAGTGTTACGGACCGCTGATCCAATCATAGCTCTCGCCTTGCAATCCTCCGTATGGAAATCCTGTGCGTATCTCGTCAAGCACGACAGGCACGGAGATGTGGCTTATACCCTCGAACCATCGGGACACACGCTGACTTCTTTACCTCGCTTTCAGTGCCGGCCAGATCCCGGTAGTACAGGAATCGCGGACTGCTAGTTGCTTGGAGTGCCATATCAGATTTTGAAGCATTTGGTTGGGCGGGGTATTTTTGGCAGCGGTACTTGAGGGACTGGAACGTCAAGGGTAATGGGAACAGATGGATGGGTGGCTCTTTTCAGGCAGCAGATCGTCCATATTATCTGTACAGCAAGTAATTTTCCATGGGATTAGAGGATCCTGAGACGGTGGCTGCAACTTCCTCGACACTTCGTCTGTACAAATTTACAGCTTTCCTCCAGAACCATTGTCTTCAACCACCAAATCATAAGCCAGCGTCTGCTCCGTGACCTCCAACCTCAACGTGTT
The DNA here is from genome assembly GCF_000219625.1 of Zymoseptoria tritici IPO323. Taxonomy (NCBI): domain Eukaryota; kingdom Fungi; phylum Ascomycota; class Dothideomycetes; order Mycosphaerellales; family Mycosphaerellaceae; genus Zymoseptoria; species Zymoseptoria tritici. The sequence continues at coordinate 3,551,035 of NC_018217.1, read as the reverse complement.
GACTCTAAAACACCCGACATCATTAGCATGCCGTCTTTGACTCTTCTTCACAGACAACGACTGACTTCTGATGACTTGGGTGCTCCGCATACACCTTCACGTCTTCCGCTTTCTCCAGGACCGCCACGAGTCCCAAATCGTAGCCTTGAGATCTGTGGGCGGTGGATGCGAGAGGTGGGCCAAAGTCGATCCGAGAGAGGCCTGGAATTTGACCAACCATGGCTTGGCCGGCGGCTTTGAGGTCGGCGACTTCTTTGCTGTCCACTGTGTAGCCGGATTTGAGCTTGAAGAGGACTATGTGTTGGCAAAGGTGTTAGCTTTTGGACGATTGCTTCATGATGGATGGGAGTGCGGATGCACCGATGTGGTAGACGGTCATGGTGTCGGTACTGTCGGGCTTGATTGCTATTGACTTTGAGTGTTGGCGGCTTGACGCAAGAGATCAATTGATGTTTGTGTATATGAGTTGGGCCGTGAACAGTGGTCGACGTGGTGTGTGACCGCAGCCACCCTAGCCAGAAAAAGTGGGTCCGGGTCAACTCCTTCCGTTGAACCGGCCACTTCCACCAGTCTTTGCTCACAACAGCAACTTCGAGGAAAGAGACATCAGCACGCGAGCGACGTATGTCGTCTGTCAAATTTGTGTGGTACTTTTCTCGGAACAACGATGCAGCACCAATGGACCGGGCGCCTACACAGACCAACTCGCCGTAGTCACAGCTGGACTACAAGCCCCGGACAAAATGCGAGACTCGCATTGGACCCATAGCCGTCGAGGTGGCTGATCGTGCAGCTACGCGCTCATCCTCTTTGCACAACCGTCAGATCCAGGATCAAAGGCACGCACCTCGCTTCGACGATAGCTTTCCACTATGATGATCTCACTTCGGCGGTTTCGTCTACATTTGAGCACCTCCGCAACATATATTGGTGCCGTCCTCGCCAGTGATCATGAGTCTATCTGCACAATGGGATGTTGGAAACTCATTGTTCGGGGCGGCGTCAGGTCTCCGCGCTCTCGCCTCGGTACTCAGCAAAGAAGAAGTGTCTATGCAGGCAGGAGTGAGTGAGCACAACAATCCGGTGCATCGCAGATTGCTAACAGGATTGCACAGGTTGCATGTGATTCCATTGGTGCCAGGCTGTATGTGGACGAAGCACTCCACGGCGATGCAGTCGTGGCCCTTAATGGAAATGAGAGTGTGCGGCTGGCGGGAATGAAGTTATTCATCGGTCTGCAGAATGGCAGCCTGGCTCAAGCCTTGCGTGGCTCACCTTCCTGCGTACGAACATTCTTACTTGTAGCCGCTTTAAAAGGGTGCTCGTACGAGGAGCAGGAGATCGCGGACATTCTCTACGAGATGATGCGAACAACCGGGTTGCTGAGTCAAGTTGCTGTCGCGCCTCGACAGCTGCGTAGCATGGTTAAGGCCGTGTCGGGTAACGCAGAGCGGATGCTGGAGTCATTCATCGACAGCAACATGAAGATCGTCACCGCGCTTGCACGCAGCACAGTACCGTGCACACAGGCTTCATGGGCAAAGATTCCCGAGAAGGACATGGGCAAGCTTTTGACTAAAGCTTTCGATGCTATTCAGACAGACGAGTTCGTCTGTACGGAATTGTCCGGCGATACAGGCCTCATTCGTATCGCCAGCGTAATGCTGTGGCTGATACCGGAAGAAACTGGCCTTTTCGCTGGCGAAACTTGTATTGTCGGAGCACAAGACGGCAAATTGAGGATCAAGTGCGCAGACCCGAGCCCTTCGAACCGCGCAGATGACTCAAGCTGGACTGTGAAAAACTGGACAGCGCTCAAGTCATCGATATCCTTCATCAGTGGCGATCCGGACGATGAGGAATTTGTTAGGCCACATCCATATACGAACACCATACCGCTGAGAGCGACGAGACAATACTACGCAAATCTCCCCGTCTCTGTCGGAGGAGTAGATTCCCTTGGTGGCTTTGCAGCTGCTTTGCTGGATTGCGTGTTCGATTACGGCATGGCCTTACCTTACGACACCGATATGTTCCTTCAAGAGCCAAAGAGATGGGCCAAAGCAATAATATACGATAGTGTCCCTCTGCGCAAACTTTGGCCTCCGGCGTTCCTCCAATCCCTGAAACAATCTGGCGGACTATGGGAAAGTGTAGGATGGAGCTCAGCAGCCATTGAGCAGTCACGACTGCCGGTCTGGCAGATTCTGAGTATACACATCGAGGCCGAAAGGGCAACTATGGCAAAGCGTCTATCGCAGAGACTCGCGGAACTTGACGAGGTGGATCACAAGGACGACTTTGACAAGACTTCGCCAAGGTCGAGAGTCTTTTCTGGATCAGCAGTCCGTGAAGTGTTCAAGAACGCTGTGTCAAAGTATTGGCCGTCGCCCAATACGGTGGAACAATTACTACTGCACATCGAAACCCTTGTTGCTTCCGCTCTAGTCATATCGCAACAGCGACCCATCGGCAACATTGCCCAATTCTTCAACCCCGCAACGCCAGGAGACTGGATCTGGAATGCCATTGGGCCCGTGGGCTGCAATCTTCCAGAGCTCGCCGAGCTGTGTCTGAAAGCATCCGTGGATGCGTCCAACGTGGCCTTAGAGATGAAGGCAAACCTGGCACCTATCATGTTCGCTTCTCACGGTCGTGTCGCGTTCCCATACGTACTGCATGGCCACTCTTGTCTGCAAGAAGATGCACTGGCGGTGTCCGTGCTCGCGGGTTACATGCGATATAACGAGCGCGTATACGATCTTGTCGTTGAGACCAGTCGGACCAAAGATACCCCGAGCTCTCTACAGAAGCAGCAGCAACATTCAGCCGCGGCAGCTCTAGAACTCGCACAAGCAAGGCCAGGCGCATCTATCGACGACTCCAGCACACCTTTTAACCTACCAGCCAACACGAATGAGACCAGGTTGAGCCACCTCATTGCTGAGATCGAGACGTACCTTTTCCTCAAGACTCGTCTGTCCTCTAAAACCCATCCCGATCGAGCACAATTCACCTATGTAGTCTCCTACAAGGACACTGCGCTCAATCTTGCCGCGGCGGAGCGCATGGACGACGAGACTTGGCATGGAATACACAACATGGATCGTAATATCCCCGCAACTTTCTTGGAACAGATCCATGTCGTGGAGTGTGAGTCGCAGTTTCGTGATCAGATTCAGCCGAACGGGGTAGACAGGATTGTCACGAAGATGCCTCACGATCAGGCGCAGCGGTTCTTTGCTGCAGATCCATTGTTTTGCGGAAGGCCTTGGGAGCAGAAGCTGAGGGTGCAGCAGTTCATGCCGATTGCGGATTGCGTGAAGATGATGTTGAAGGACGAAGGCGTGGCGAGTAGGCTCATCACAAGGGGTGTGTTTTCCGATTTCACACAACTTTCGCTGTACAATAAAGGCCCATAGTTCACCAGCCGCTTGCCATCTGCAGACCACATATACCAAATCGCACGACATACATCAAGCCCTCCCTTCCCTTAGCCACACACGGACCCTCATCACCGCCAATAAATCAACACCGAGTTCTCCCTACTCAACTCCTCCAACCTCTCCCTCCCACTCCTCCTCCCTTTCCTCACTTCAAACGCCGCAATCACTGCCCTCTCCAGATCCCCAAAGGTCATGCCCTCCGGATACACTCGCTTGAAAAACACCGTCGCCACGGAACCCACTGGGATGACACAGGTCGTTGTCGGCGGCTGAGCGATGAACATTCTATGCCATAGTGGAGGAGGCGCATCTAGATTGTGCTGCGACCAGAGAGCGACGAGGTCAACCCGGAGCGCTATTGTTGAGGAGCGATAGCCTGGGAGGACGGAGAAGAATGTAGGGAGGAGGGGGTTGATGGTGCTTTCTTGGGAGTGATCTGCTTCGAGGAAGAGGACTTGACGAAGATTTCGGCAGGAGTTGATCGTGCGGAGAAAGGTTTGATTTACTCGTCGACAGCGGATGAGGTCGGGAAGGGAGTCAAGTTGGAGGAGGATGAGTTCGAGGAGTTCGGGGATGGCGAGGACGCGGGCGGCGGCGGAGTCGGGTGTCATCTGGCTCGGACTGGGTTTCGTCGTCTTGCCCGATGGACTTGCCGATGGTCCGATGTCATGTGAAAGCACTAAATACTTTGGGAAGGTGGAGTCTTGAAGCGAAGTGAATGAATGTAGTGAGTTGAGGTCCAAGCTTTTCGAGGTGAGAAGCTTGTCCACGTGGCGGGATCGATTCGTCACGCTTCAAATTTGGACTTGCTTCTTTCCTTCCTTCTTCATCACATTATTCACGACGACTTACGCCGAATCGACTGCCATATCGGCTGAATGCAATGCTGTATGATACGGCACGTCATGCTTCGATGCTCGTCCCACGTGGGCGAGTCTGTCTTGGACCGCAGGATAAGTACCTAGTCCTCTTCTCTCTTTTCCTTCGCTCAAACCATTCCCGAACCTCTGCAAATTGCACTGCACGTCATGAAGCTCTCCCTCCTGGGCTCGACTGCTTTAGCTGTCAGCGCTACGCATGTCGCTTCGATCACGGTGGACAACAAGCCGGGCTACATCAAATACACCACAGTGAAGGGATACTTCTTGCAAGATGAGCCTTCCACAAATGCCACGACGTTCAACTATGTATGCCAAGTATTCCGAAATCTTGACATCGCTGACAACAGACAACCGACGACAAACTTCGGCCTCATCAATCGAACTTACCCAGCAACGGAAGGCCTTTGCGCAAACCTAACACAATGGCAACTCTTCTCCCGCCAAGTCGATGCCTTAAATGCCGCCGCTCCTCTCAACACAGTCTACAAAACCATCTTCATGGGCCGACACGGCGAAGGCTATCACAACTCCGCCGAATCTTACTACGGCACACCCGCCTGGAATTGTTACTGGGCTCAACTCACAGGCAATGGTAGCGCCACTTGGGAGGACGCTAAGCTCACCTCTCCGGGCGTGCTGCAAGCTCAGATTGCTCACAACTTCTGGAAGCACCAGATCAAGGTTCAGAAGATTCCCTACCCGCAGTCGTACTACACCTCCCCTCTATCCGGTGCCTCGCCACAGCCAACCTTACTTTTGCCGGACTGGGCCTGCCAGTCTACTCTTTCAGACCCACCGTGAAAGAATTCCTACGCGAAGGCATCTCAATCCATACTTGCGACCACAGGAGTAACCTCTCCACCATCGCTCAGTCCTAACCATCCTACACTCTCGATCCCAGCTTAACCGAAGTCGACCAACTCTGGAACGGCGTGACAGCAGAAGACGACACAGCCCACAAAAAGCGCATGCTCGCCCTCCTCGACGACGTCTTCACCAACGACGACCACACTTGGATCTCCTTCACCTCCCACACCGGCACCATCGCTACTCTGCTCTCTGTCCTCGGACACCAGCCTTTCCGACTCAGCACAGGTGCGGTCATCCCCGTTCTCATCAAAGCGGAGTTCCTTCCCGCGAGCGATGCTCTGAAAGTGGAGGATGGAGCTTTCACGACGAGTACGTGGTGTCATAACGGTCCGCCGATCACGAGTCTGAAGGATGTGGAGCAGGGTTGCGTGTGCTCGAAGACGACGGCTGCGTTGCCGAGTTTGATGACACAGGCGCCTGGTCCGCCGGGTCAGACTGCGCCGTTGAACGAGTACACGAAGACGACGGAGGTGGAAGGAAACAGTGTTTCAACTTCCAATGTGCCGTGCGAAGAGCCCACGGATTACTAGAATCTGGTCTTCCTGTGAGTCGTGGCATCTTCGCCGTGCAATCTGCTTTATCACGACTTCCGGTTCGATTCCCGATCCGATTGCCGATGTAATCACCAGATCAAGTTGATCTTCGACCGACTACGTTGCGATGCAGAGGGGCGATCTCAGTACATCTCTCTTAAAGGTTTTATCCTTCGTTCACTTCTAAGTTGAGATTTCTGATCTTCTGGCAAGTGTTATGTTTCTATTTACAAACTCGATGAGCTTGCGTTGAGCATTATTACACCGCCGTCGAGGCTCTTCACGCTGCCGAGCCCCTTGTCCCGGTCAAGTTCACGCCGCCGAGCTCTTTCTTCGCATCGACGCCGAGTCCGCTCTTCGTGTTGCCGAGAATTTTCTTCACGTTGTCGAGCCAGCTCTTCACGTGGCCGAGTCCTTTTCGTCTTTTTTCTCTTCGCATCGCCACTTCGCGTCGCCAATTCGCGCCGAGCATTTTTACCGGCGCAAACATATCTAAGAGCATGTTCCTTCGACCATTCTCTGCCACAAACATACACCAAAAGCAAAATCGACCCGTATCGACATGGCAAACATGAACACCGACGCAGAGGATGAAATCAAACCCCTTCGACAAGCGAATAGAGCTTACCGGCGGCAGCTTGCGGAGACGAACGATGCCCTCAATTACACCAGACGGCAATTGGCATCTGCGCATGGTCTCATCGATCGCCTCAGACACCAAGCCTCAGAGCTCGACACTGTTCCCTCGTCACGAATCGGAGCCGAAGGGAGAATGTTGGCAATAATTGGCCCTAGACTCAAGTTCCTCTCTCCAGACGATGTGGGTTACCCCGACTGCAAGGACGACCCTGTGGACTGGACCGACAACGAGGCATGGCTTCAAGGCTTACGACGACCGTCATCGCCAGACGAAATGGAAGTACTGGACAGAAAGCACACGTATCAAGTTCAGGGAATCAGCGACGTCTGGCCAAACCCGGGCTACCCATGGCTTCGTGGGCAGACACTGCCGCGGCCGCAAACTGAAGCCGACCAGGCTGCTGATGAAGTGAACGAACGCGCAGCAACAGCTGGACAATCAGCTCAGCCGGCAATTTCAACATCTCTCGAACCTCAAAGCAATCATATCAATGAAAGGTCAGCAAAACAAACAGCTTCAGTGGCGGTCGGCAAAGACGGAGAAGCCTACGAGTCGGGCGGGACAAGCTACAAAAATGAACGAAAGCGATCACGACAAATATCGCCTCTGGACAGTCATCCGCGGCCAACATCTTCCCTCCCAGATGCTCCGGCCAAGTCAACCTGGGGACTGCCAGCCTGTTCGGCCTGTCGAACCGCTAGAGTCAGCTGCGACTCTGCTCAGCCCTGCCATCGCTGCAGGCGCACCTCCGAACCCTGTCACTTCACCAATTGCGACAAAGGGGCTGACTGTGTCTATCCGAACTGTATCTTCCTCCATCCTGGACAGGGCGATCACACCGCTCGCGAGGAGACTAGACCCGCGAAACGAAACCGAACGATCGAGAGACCGAGAGCCACAGACCGCTACATTCCGGACCACAGTCGCCCGGAATATGTCGTCGATCGCCGCGTCCATCGTAGCGTTTGCGCCGCTTGCTGGGATTCAGGTAAACCGTGTGACTCCTTGGCTACATGTCGCAGATGCGCAGAGTATGGCTGGCGGTGTGTGCGTCCTCGGTGCCGTGATGGACGGGATTGTCGGGATCGGGGGTGTCCGGACGTACATCCGTGGGACTAGAAGATGATTTCAAGACATGGTGTGTGTCGTGGATTGAAGCATGGGCGAGGACTGGTTTGAGCCGCGCGTGAGGAAGGTGGAGAAAGATCGCGCGAAGCATACAGGGCAATACGACTACGTCGGAGGTCGCTCGGAGAACTGAAAGGGCAACTCAGAGAATGAAGTTCATGTTCTTCTTTCGGTTTGGCTTCTATGGAAGAGCGATGCCCGACTGAAAGTCGTCCCAGGTTCAAGCACCTGTCCTCACAAGATCAAGGTTACGTTCTTCCGAACGTTCCAGCACATAGCCAAGTCGACCCGGGGACGAATCCATCATCACCTTCACCCCAACCCTCCGCGAACCCGCCTTCCTCTCTGTCAACTCAACGATTCGAACCGAGTATCGCAGTATGTGGTATCAAATTAATACATTCCGCATTACCGTCAGCGACTGCAATGCCACGATCCTGGAGGCATTCACCAAGCAAGCGATCTGACGTCCACGCTAACATCAAGTTTCAAATCCACGTGGACGGTAAATCGAGCTGGCACAATCTGATGAGATGGACCTGTTCCGAGTACGCATGCTATAGCTGGTCAACATACGAGTCTGGAGGAGATGCGAAGCTTCATGACACTATTTGCGCAATTCTGGAATTCTGTGAGGTGAACGAGAACACCCCCTGGCTCACTCGTGAACTCGGACTCAACTGTCTGAGGGGGTGGCCGTCGCTCGAAGCATTGTGAGGGCGTCTCCACGATTGATACCAGTGGCGTATGCTCGATCCTGCGTGTGGAAGAAGAGCGACGGTAGCTCAGGTGAATGCAATCTTGTTGAAGCCGCTCGGAAGCATGATACGGCATCCGAGCCTGTGGAGTCGTGATCGTCAGCTTGATTTTTACCTACGCATGGAAGAAGTTGAGGCTGATGTACGCTGAGACAAAGCCTTGTATCAACAATGCCAGTTTGCGATTTCCTTTCACCCACGACAAATGGGTCTCTCTTCCTTTATTACCATCACAAACAACAAAGCGCTATATCAAGCCCCCATTCACTTCCAGTAATTTCTCCCTCAGGCCTCTCGCCTTTGTCCAAGATCAACTTCATCTTTCCACAATGTCCCCCGAGAAACGACAAAAGCACTACCTTAAGCAAGATCAACACCGCAAACATGCCATATACCCTCCTCCAAACCATGAACTTCCTCTCCGCCGGCGGCGGGAAATGGGAGAGAATCTATAACATCAAATCACCGCCAACGAACAAAATCACCAAGAAAATGAAGTTCCCTGGCGGTCAACCACAACTGCGGACCTGCGCTCTTCGATGTTATCGCGGCCGAGTACTTCGCAGTAGGAAGAAGCGGAAGCAGGTGACAGTGAACAAGACGAAGTTGATGATGGTGTTCAAGCGCTCGGGGCCGGGGAGGAAGAAGAACATGGAGGGCGAGAATCCGCCTTGTGGAGGGGAGTATTTTCCTGAAAAGGAAAAGGGAAGTAGATGGAGTCTGCGTAATGTTGACGCTGAGGGTGTGTGTAGAGTGTGTGGGATGTTTTTGAGTAAGTGACCTTCCTGATGAGGGCGGTTTGGATGTTGTTGCTAACCTACTTGACAGACATGTTTGTTCAGGATTTGGAAGCGTCAGTGCCGGGGCTGAGGAGAAGTTTGAGGATAAGAGAGATGAGACGGACATCGAAGGGGTAGGTCAAAGAAAAACTTTTGTGCGTAGCGTTAGGTGGACAGGGACATTCCTGTCTCGAAGCTCAATCGACGCTCCTGGTGAAGGCAATGTCCAATGCATATTCCGTCCGGCCAACAACTTTCCAATAAGCGCTTCAAATCAAGCATTCAATCATCCTTCATGCTCGCGTGCAATCCATAATCGTAATCATGCAATAGATGCCGCACTTTGGCAACCAAGCGTCTCTCGTTCGTGCAAGCGTCGGTACTGTTGAGCTCCTTCGAAATGAGTCGCAGAACGACATGCAGTCCGCTACATTTGCGCACGTCTTAGCGCCCTCGAGCTCAAGGAGCGCTCCGGTCTGGTCCTTGGATCCTTGGCTCCCTGGGCGACCTGGGTTCTGCCTCTATCTGGAGACCCGATGCGTGCAGCTCTGGCGGCAGCCTCGCCCAAGGGTCCGAGCGGGCGAGCATCTTCAGTAGTTCCGCCTTGCAAGAGCCTCTTCCTCGCCTCCCTGAACTCGTCATCCGCCCGGATAGCCCGCATGTCTCTTCTCGGCTCAAAGTAGCGCTTCCGAGTACGATCATCCGACTTGAAGAAACCGTCGATCGTCCGTTGCTGCGGTCCAAACTGCTGCACCTGGCCGGGATGCAGTTCTGGACAGTTTCGAGCCTGACAGCTCATTCCTTTAAAGCAGCGGACGCGCTCGCATTGAACGTCAGCCAGGCGACAGGGTTTGCAAGCCCCATTGACGATGTCCTCGCAGAAGGAAGACGTCTCCCAGCAGTATCGGCAGACGCTTTTCCTGATCCAGCCGTCGGCCCATGTGGGCTCCTGAATGTCGAGGGCATCGATGAGGGGCGATGGAGAACGTGCTCTCTTTCGACCACGTCGGTCGGCAGATACTGCGCGACGCTTGTACTTCGTACCTCCTCTCTGACCCAAGTCTCCATCCTCCATGTTCTGCGGATGGAACATCTCCGCATAGTCTTTGTTGTGAAAATACACGCATCCGTGTACATCGATCTTGCATGAGTCGCCGAAGCCGCACCGCTTAAAGACACATTTGACTCCACGGCTTGTGCAACTGTCGCATGAGGGCTTGTCGGGATTGGCGACGGTGCACCAGATATCGTTTTGCCAGCATTGGACGCAGACCGGACGGCGCTTGGAAGGAAATTGCGGAGCTTGGGGTGCCCGAGGAGCCTGGAAGGAGGTAATACTATCGTGCCGGTGGTGAGTCGGGGCGTACTGCTGAATTTTGTTTGAATGCTGAGTTGCGGGCGATTGAGGCGAGGGACGGTAGGAGTCCGTCTCCCTAATTCTTCGCGTTTCGGAATGGTTCAGCTGTTGATGTACCGGCGTGCGTGCATACGCACCGTCGTCGGTGGTCTCGATGCTCTCCATGGCCTGACTCTGAGTCACTTCACACATCGCATCCTCAGGCGGGGCCTCATCTTCACCAAACACTACCATCTCGTCTGAATCGATCTCATTATTCTTGGTCCACCAATCTCTGGGTTTCTTAGGCCGATTGGATACGGCGCTCAGTGCCCACTGATGTGGTCGTAGGTGTTCCATCTTTTCCTTGGAGGGGGGCAACATGTTGACCATTTTGCGTATCTTGTTGCTGGAGTAGTACATCACATCGTGTTCTTCTATGGTCCATTGCGGGAGCGCCGGTATCGTTCGCGAAGTCGAAAGTCTCGGATCGGGCGGCGCAACTTGAGGCCCTGTTGCCTTGATCGTAGCTCGGTTTTCCGGGTCTGTGTACTTCAGAGGCGAGGCAACGATTTTGCCAGTATGAAGCTCTGGTGCAGCGGTCGGTGTCTGAGCTGCGTTCTGGGCCATCGATTCGCACTGCGTCGACTTGTCCTCCAAGGACTGGATTGCTTCCTCCTGGCGACTGAGTTGCTCTGTCAGATCCCTGCTCTTCTGTCCTTCCGTTGCGAGCTTCTCTGTCAGACCAGAGATGAGTCCCTCTTTCTCTTCCAACTGCTCTTTGTGCAATTTTATCCTCGCATCTCGTTGTATACAGCCCTCCTTCATCTTCTTCCGGGCAGTCTCCTTCTCCCCCAATTGCTTCTCAAGGTCCCTCAGCTTCGCTTTGAGAGAATTTTCATCTTCTTCAGCTGGCTGGGAAGCATCTCGTGCAACGCTGGCATCTTTCCGCAAACCTTCAATCTCCAATTTCACGGCAGCGACTTCAGCCAGCGCCGCCTCTTTCTCTTCTCGAGCCAGCTTAGCATCCGACCTCGCATTACCAGTGTCATTCAAAGACGTAGTCGCTTGCTTCTGCGCATCCTCGACTTCTTGCCGCAACTTCGTATTCTCAGCCAGCGCAGTCACTTTCTCCTCCTCACAAAGCTTAATGCGTCCTTGCAGATCGTCCAATTTGGTGCGTAGAGTGCCAGCGTTTTCAAGCGCAAGGTCGACCGCTTTCCGCCTAGACTCCGCCTCCTCGCGCGCGGTATTGGCATCGGCAGCCGCAGCAGCGCTCTCTTCCTGCAGTAGCTCATTCTCGGCGCGCAAAGTCTCAGCGTTAGCGACCGCAGCTTCTTTTGCCTCTCGCAACGAATTATTCTCCAACTGCAGAGCGTCCGCCTCCTTCACTGCTGTCTCAGCTTTGGATCGCTCGGACTCCACCTTCTTCGTGGCAGTATCAGCTCTGAGCTGCTCAATCTGAGCCTTGTTTGTTGCGATTTCAGTTTTCTGTCGCTGTGCTTCAGCTTCTTTCGCAGTGGTCTCGGCTTTGAGTCGCTGCGCTTCGACCTCCGCCCGCATCCCGTCTGTCTCTTTCTGCGCATCTCGCACCTGTTTTCTAAACACAGCACCGTCGTTACGCGCAGTGGCCGTCTCTAGTTTTGCCGTGTGAGTCTCAGCTCGAGCAGCTGTGAGCTCTTCTCTCAATCCGTCGGTCTCCTTCCGCGCAGACTCTGCATTGATTCGGGCGGCTTCAGCATCAGTCTTCACGCCGAAGATCTCATCTTGGAGCGATCTGAACTCAGCCCACACAGCCGTGGTCTCTGCTTTTGAAGTCTTCAGGTCTTTTTGCGCAGACTCTGCTTCTATTCGGGCGGCTTCGAAATTTGCCTTCACGCCATCGATCTCGCCTTTGAGCAATTTGGTCTCAGCCCGCGCAGCTGACGTCTCTGCTTGCGAAGTCTCCAGATCGGTCTGCGCTGCTTTCGCCTCGTTCCGCGCAGTCTCTGCATCCACTCTCGCCGCAGCACTCTCCACCTTCTCCGCCTCAAGTTCTTTTCGTAGCGCATCCGGTTCCTTCAGCGCAGCTTTCAATTCTCTACCCAGAACCTCAAATTCCTTCTCCACCTTCTCTGACCGCGAAGCCATGTCCGGCGCCAGACGACTCAATCGACTCGTAAGCTCGAGCGTCTCCTTGGCCATTGCTGCGACCGTCATGTTGCCCGGCGACGGCGCATTGGTTGTCGGAGATGTGGAAGATGTCGGAGATGCAGGAGATGTCGAAGATGTCCCAGATGGTGCCGATGCCGTAGATGGGCCCGATGCTTTCACCTTCGCTGATCCGGCACCCGCGAATTTGGAAGGTACTCGTGGTGTAAAGTGGCCGCCGTTGATGCGCGGCGGTGGGCTGATCTCCGCCCTCGACTGTTGGCTACGAGGAACCGAGGATGTGGATGCCGCTGCTGATGTCGACGACGATGGCGACGGCTTTGGCTGCGTGGGAACATCAGGATTCTTAGCCCCTCCTGGGTGGTATTGTGAGAAGAACGATTCTTTACGGACCTTTTTGCCTGCTTCATCTTTGGGAGTGTTAGCCATCGTGGCGGTGTCCTCTATCATGCGTAATTGTTGCGCGGGTGGAGCGCGGATGGTGCGTAGGACGTGGTCATGGACCGCAGTGTTGTTATGTTTCGACGGGGTTGAGAAAGCGGAGGCTTTGTTTTCGTCACGTCTCGTCGCGTGTTCAGTTTCGTTTAGTTTTCTTTCTGGACACCCCGCCAACGGAAAGTGTTTCTCTTGGCTTGGGGATCGGCAGCGCAGTCAAGTGGGGCGTGAAGGCTCGTGCTTGAGGTAGATTTGCTTAGCGCTGCTTTGGCGGGAGCTTGTAAGTGAATGAATGTTTTGAGCCCAGGCTTGCGGCCTGTGAGATGAGCTTTGCCGGCCTTTGATGCGGCACTCTTTTGAATTGAAGAAGTTCTTCCCCGGCCACGAGACTCTATCGCTTTTCATGCCAAGATTGTGAAGTGGAGTTGTGAGAAATTGTCATGCAGGTTTCCGAGAGACGCATGAATTGTGCAGGGGTGGAAAAGTGACGAGCGTTAAAGACTTGATAGAAATGCCAGAGTATGTGAGATTCTGTGTAACAGCAGAAATTTTGGCAGATGCATATGAAGACGTGAAACATTGTACATACCATATCTTGGACGGTTTCCAGATCGCTGTCTTGGCCTTTGCCGACTGTGCTCGCCATACATGCGCGCGGTTGTATATATTCCTTTACTCCGTCGTCTTTCCGGTATAAGCATCCGTCTCATACCTCTTCCCTCTAAACCCCCAGACGCCCCAATTCCCACAACTCACATCACCCGGATCGAGATCATTCATATCCCATCTCAAACTCCTGAATCGGTTCTCGCCCGGCTCCAGAATAATGTCCATCTCTCCACCCGCCTCCTTCTTCGCCCACTCGATATCCCTTTGCATATCAAAGTCTGTGTACCCCGTGCAAATCACAGGAACTTTCGTCTCCAGCAATTGCGGCAAAGTCGAAGCCCACTCGTGTGAACTCGCGGGATGACCCAGCCCAGGGTGGAACATAACGAAAGCATCGAAATATGGATCATATGGCGCGAAGTGTTGTGCCTCGTGGAGGGTGTGGAAGTACTCGACGTACGTGGAGATCTTGACTGCGCCTCCGAGACGGTCTTCAACGATGGCGCCAAAGGGGTTGGAGGGAGTGCGGTCGGGGAGAGGGAACTCGTCATCGCGATTCGTCATGCTTTCGGGGCCGATGAAGTGGAGATGGAAGGTAGCGCGAGGGAAGAGGTATGCTAGTTGCAGCCAGACTTCGCGAGGTAGGGAGGATTCTGCGCGAGCCCCGAGGATGAAGAGACGGACTGGAGGTGGGTTGGGTCGGAGGCCTTTGACGTCGATGCCGGCTCCTGAGCGGGGAGGGTGAAGGGTGTACCGGAGAGCTGGATAAGGTCAGTAACATGATGCTAATCGGCTGGTTTTCCATCAGGCTCACCACTCAGCGATCTCAGTCCTTCAGGTAGAAGACGGTCCTTCAAGTTGTACGGACTGAGCTCGTGGAGGATACTCCCAATCGTGATCGGATATGTCAACAGCCGCGTGACTTGTCTCATCCTCCTCGCATCATTGATCGCCGTGAACTCTCTGCTGTACAAAAGTGTGTCCCAATTCGTCATATTCGCCTGCGCCTCTTCCATCGAGGCAGACGGGTACTCGAACTCTGTGAAGAACCGCCCACTGTGCAAGTCATGGTCATCCTCATTGATCTCCCTCAACAAATCACAGATCTCCAGATGGCTCTCGTAGTCATCCACGAAATGCTCTTCACTGCAAGAGACTGGTATACCGCAGTCGGGACATTCATATCGGACATGTGCAGGAGGAGTGGCACCTGTCTTTCGTGCTTCGAGATCGTGAGGTGACGTGGGTGCTCTCGTGGCTTGATGCTCGGGATGAGGACAGTATGCATTCTGACGCATGAACGCAGCTCGTTTACGGATCGCGGGCGAGGGTGAGTTTGTGAACGAGTGGAAGAGGTTGTTCGGTTGGAGGAGTAGACGGGAGGAGTCATTCTTGCTGCTGGTTGGCTTGATGCCGGATATCGGAGGTATCTCTTGCGCGGGTTGGCTGGAGGACTCGAATGCGGGATTGGCCTTGTTTCTTGTCGATTGATGGAGTTTGCGTGTCTTGGGTTGTTGCTGAGAAGGAGTCGCAGTTGAGATGAACGCCCTTCGAATTGTCGATCTGCCTAGTTGTGTTTGTGATGTCGTCGATGCAGCACGCAGGCAGCGTGTACATATTGATTTGGAGGCCATGGTGAATGTGTTTGTACATTCGGTCGACGAAGTTCTCGAAATGCACGACGTCAAGCAATGGAACTCGATGTCTTGACTCGATGGGGATGTCGCCCCGCTAGAGCACGCGAGTCATGCAGCAATAATTCGAGACCTCTCCCCCTCCAACCTTCAAATTATTGATGAAGCAGATCGACGACGAAAAGCTGAGCTGAACTTCAACAACACGCTGCTCTGGTCCAGCTCACGCATTTCCGGCCGCCATGGCCAACACTCAGATGACCCAGGCATTCTATGCCCTCACTGTAGAAGCTCCCTCCGCTCCAACCCACGCTGTCACCTGCAATGCGATCCCCGGACTCAAAGCGACCGATCAGCAAATCTTCGAGGCACGCGGCGAGCACATTCTTCTCCACCGGATCGTGGAAAGCGCCGACAGAACCGAGCGTAGCATTGTCACAGTATGCGATCAGAATGTGTTTGGGATCGTGCGCGGTGTGGCCGCTTTCCGTATTCCTGGAACTGCTACTGGTGAGTTCATAACTTTCTTCCTACCACTGCGCGAGATCGCATAGTGATTGCAAAGATGCAGCAGCTTGATCGCCGCGAGACAGCGATTATGCGCTCGCAATCGTCTTCTCCTCAATGCCATGACAGCCACATTGACAACCTCCCGCAGATCAATTGGTCGTTTCATCCGACTCTGGCCGTGTAACAATGCTCACGTACGATGCCGACAAGCAAAATTTCAAGCGAGTCCACCTCGAGACATATGGCAAATCTGGAATCCGTCGAACGATTCCTGGACACTACCTGGCGAGCGACAGTCGAGGGAGATGTATCATGTTGGCAAGCGTGGAGAAGAACAAGGTGGTCTACATGTTGAATCGCCATGCCGACGGCAACATTATCATATCGAGTCCTCACGAGGCCAACCAGATGGGCAGTCTATGTTTCGGAATATGCGCGCTGGACACTGGCTGGGACGCTCCGATCTTTGCGGCATTGGAAGTCGAGTACACAGAAGCGGAGGCTGATCCGAGCGGAGATGCGTTCAAGAGGAGGGAAAAGCAATTGGTGTACTATACGGTGGACATGGGGCTGAATCATGTGGTCAAGAGCTGGACCGACACAGTGGACTACACAGCGAATATGATTATTGGTGTACCTGGAGGACAAGACGGACCATCAGGAGTGCTGGTCTGCGCGGAGGATCGCATCTACTATCGCCACGACAAACATCCTGCTCTCTCGATTACGATACCTCGAAGGAACGGCCCAACCGAGGACTCGGCGCGGAAGAGGACGATTGTCGCATACTGCTTGCACCTGGCCAAGACGAGACACGAATTCTTCTTTTTCTTGCAGACAGAAGACGGCGATGTCTTTAAGCTGAACATGCAAATGGAGCTGGACGACCAAGGCCGCCAGACCGCGAGACCTTCAGCAATCGTCATGAAATACTACGACACATTTCCGATCGCCCGCCAAATGCTTCTCTTGAAGAAGGGCTACCTCTACATTGCCACTGAGAACGGCAACAGCCATCTCCTTCACGTCGACGATTTGGCCGATGATCCAGACTTTGAACCCCACAACACCTTTACCTCCGACGGTGTTCCATCCGATCCACAAGATCCCACAGATCCGACATACTTCCAGCCGAGAGAACTGACGATGACCCACGTCGCCTGCGACGTTCCAGGGTTACACCCACTGATCAAGACGAAAGTGGACAACCTCACCAGTGAAGATGCTCCGCAAATCTACGCAATCCAAGGCACAGGCAATAAGAGTCAGTTCAAGACGATCCGTCACGGTCTGAACGTGGAGGAGATCATCAACAACAGCATGGGCAATGTGCCTTATGACAACATCTGGACATTCAAACATCGATCCACGGATGAATTCCATCGATACCTCCTCCTCAGCAGTAGCTATGGCGATCTCACAATCGCATGTTCCATCGGCGATTCGGTCGAGCAGATCGAGAACTCCAGCTTTCTGGAAAACCGCGCAACAGTCCATGCGCAACAAATGGGCGACGCGACACTCGTTCAAGTACACGCTCGCGGTATTCGAAGCATCCTGGAATCTGGCGCACTCAACGAGTGGCCAACACCCGCACATCGCACTGTGGTCGTCGCATCAGCAAACGAGCGCCAACTACTCCTGGCATTGAGCTCTGCCGAGCTTGCCTTCTTCTTTATGCAAGACGATGGCATCCTTGTGCAGCTTGAGGAGATGCCAGAAATGAGTGGCAAGGTGACTGCGCTGTCTGTCGGCCGGACACCGAAGGGTCGACAGCAAGCAAAGTATGCAGTCGTGGGGTGTGATGACTGCACAATTCGCGTCCTCAGCATCGAGCTGGATTCGCCGTTAGAGCCACGCAGTGTGCAAGCTCTTTCGGCCGTTCCAACATCGCTTGAGGTGGTCGAGATGCATGATCCTTCATCGAATTCATACGTCAATGTGGTGCACATCGGTCTCCAGTCCGGTCTGTACCTCCGAGCAGTCATCGACGAGACAACTGGCGAGCTCGGTGATGTACGGACGAAATTCTTGGGCACTCGGCCTCCCCGGTTATGTCCCGTCGAGATCAATGACCAAGAGTGCGTCCTCGCATGCTCAAGCCGACCATGGCTTGGTTACAATCACCCGCAGAGCCAGCAGTACACAGTCACGCCTCTCATTGCTGAGCCAATCGAAGCGGCAAGATCATTCATCAGCCCTGATCTGGTCGGCCTCTGTGCTATTCAAGGCTCTTCCCTCCTGATCATGCAAGTACCCTCCATCGAAGGACGGCTCTCATCCTCCACAATCGACCTCAACTACACACCTCGCGCCATGGATCGCAACCCTCTCTACCCCATCTGGTATACAGCACAAGCGGATGGCAACACATTATCAAAAGCCATGCGAGACCAGCTACGAGGCAAGTCAATAGACGATGACGAAGAGGCCACCGCATTGGAGAAACACCTCGGTGTGTCCCGGGGCACCGGCCACTGGGCGTCTTGCATACAAGCAATCGACCCTATCACACAAAAAGCAGTCACCCACACCATCGAGCTTGGCGAAAACGAGGCCGCACTCTGCATCGCCTGCGTCCCCTTCACTTCCCGTCAAGACGAAGTATTCCTCGCCGTCGGTACAGGCCAACACATGTCTCCCGGCACCTCCCAACCCTCCACCGGCTTCGTCCACATCTACCGCCTCCTCGAAGAAGGCACCAAACTCGAATTCGTCCACCGCACCCAATTCGATAGCCCCATCTACGCCCTTTGCAAATTCAACGGCCGCCTCGCCCTCGGCGTTGGCAACGAACTCTTCATCTACGACATGGGCATGAAACATCTCCTCCGCAAAGCCCGCGGCACCGCTGTTCCCAACCTCATCACCCACATCACCTCCGTCGGCAACCGCCTCATCTGCGCCGACGTCTCCGAAAGCGTAACATACGTCGTGTACAAACCTGCCTTCAACCGTCTCATCCCTTTCGTCGACGACACGATCCAACGCTGGACTACCGCCACCGCCCTTGTTGACTACGAAACCGTTGCGGGCGCGGACAAGTTCGGCAATCTGTGGGTCGTGCGCTGTCCCGAAGCGACGTCCACTGAGGCCGACGAAGATGGCGCAGGCGGGTACATCATGAATGAACGCTCCTACCTCGGTGGTGCGCCGTACCGCCTCGAACTGAGGTCTCATTTCTTCGCCAACGACATCCCCACCTCCCTGCAACGCACCTCCCTCGTCGCGGGTGGAGCTGAGGTCATCTTCTGGAGTGGACTACAAGGAACGCTGGGTATGCTCGTACCCTTTGTCTCAAGGGAGGACGTGGAGTTCTTCACGGCATTGGAGTCGCAGATGAGGCAAGAGGATCCGCCGCTTGCGGGCAGGGACCATTTGATGTATCGAAGCTATTACGTGCCGGTGAAAGGTGTGATTGATGGGGACCTTTGCGAGAGATACCTTGGGTTGAGGGAGGATGTCAAGGGGAAGATTGCTGCGGAGGTGGATCGCAGTGTGAAGGAGGTCGAGAAGAAGGTGCAGGAGATGAGGGGGAGGGTGGCTTTTTAAGGGAAAGGAAAATAGCTGGATGATGGGGAAGTCGAGGATGCGGACAAGGTGTCCGGACTCGATGTTTGGTGGTCGTGGCCGGGGCCTTGTAGATTCGGCAGATACGAACAAAAGCTTCATTCGATGGCTTCGCTAGGCTTCATGTCTGCGGATCGACGAGCCAGACGGAGAAGCGAGCAGCATCGGCTAATGTGAGTGTTCTTCATCGAACTTCATTCGCGCCTGTTGACCATGATCTTGCAGCATAGCAGTGGTCTTCCAGACCTGGAAGGTAAGCGATCGGGACAGACCCGCACGGTTCTAGACTCCGGGCTCGAAAGGCATCATCTCTGCACAGGCGTGTGCGTTCAGGAGTCGTTTCTCCACACGCTCATCGCCTGCGACTCCGCTCCATCCCCCTTTCTCATTGTCCATCATGCTTGGAAAGCAACGCTCAAGATCAAAGTATGCTGGACGACCGAGTGTATTCCAGCGACCAGCGATATCCGCCTCTACTTCTGGTCTTTTTTATTGTTGCCTGAGGCAAGACATGCTGAGTCATCACACACCCATTCAGTCGCCGTTTTCAATGGGACCTCCTTCCTTCTCCTGAGTCGTCATTCACTTCATCTCCTAAGTCGTCCTCCACTTCTTGTCCTGAGCCGTCCTTCAATTAGGCAACCCAGTCTACCAAAGCGGACGATTTCAACAACGTTCCACCGGACCCGTCAACTCTTTTCGTCCACCAGCCAGCGCGCTGAGCTCTCCGGACGATGACAACACTCCTGCTCGAGCTGCCGACGGAGCTCCTCCTCGGCATCACAGAGCGTCTGCCGTTCGAGGCTATCAAGTCACTGAGCATTGTGAATTGGCAACTGCACAGGACTCTATCACCAGATCTTTTCCGTTGTGTCCGCTTCACCAACCGCAGAGAAGATTGCGACATCATCAGCACGGTCGTCGAGAAGTATGGACGCAAGGTGGAGAAGCTGGCTTTTGAGCTACATTCCATACCCGGACAAGAAGACGACGATCATGACGACTTGTGGCCACCAGGACGTACATCTGAACGCTACCCACCGGCACGTTCCATCACGGCCCAGGCGCAGCAGCTGTTGGATGGAAGTATACTTCCTCATGTGTCCCGATTGAGAGTTGCTTTCTTCATTGGTGACTTCGGACATGAAGTGTTCGGTGGCAAAGCCAACCCCGTGTACAAGAGACTGGAGCCTTCAAGTGAGACACGTGCGGAAGAGCAGCTGTGGCCGTGGCGAGCCACTCTGAACCAAGCTTTTGGAGCGTTGGCCACTCGAAAGGGTTTGAGGACACTAGAGCTACATGATTTGATCCCACGAGATTGCTCAACTTTCCACACTCTCAAGTGGTGGAAACTCGTTTCTCACCTCGAAGAGGTCGAGATCCATCTCTGGACAGGCCACAACATTGATATTGGCCGGCAGTCGAGCGTCAGAGGGGGATATAGCGACTTCCTCGACATTGTGGGACTCAATTTCTTCGTGGACGGAGACTCTATGACGCGAGTCAAGCTGGTAGCAGACATCAGCGGACCCATCGCTGGGTCCGGTCGAGTTCGGAGGCTGAACCCATTTCAGTACGTCAGCATGCCAAAACTACTACATCTCGAGTTAGAAAATTGCCTCATCGACAAGGCCCTGTGCCGCTTCCTTGGCGATCACAGTCAACAGCTGAAAGTACTCAGGCTGAAGAGCTGCTTCGCAGGTGTGGCTGCGACATGCCCTCTCCAGAACGAATCACAATCGCTGACAGACTACAGG
The DNA here is from genome assembly GCF_000219625.1 of Zymoseptoria tritici IPO323. Lineage (NCBI taxonomy): Eukaryota > Fungi > Ascomycota > Dothideomycetes > Mycosphaerellales > Mycosphaerellaceae > Zymoseptoria > Zymoseptoria tritici. Next base: position 3,529,998 of record NC_018217.1, on the reverse strand, counting down.
CCGCCCCTTACTTCACCTTCCATACTACACATGGGAGTTGTTCTTCTACCACTTCCTCATCCGCCGTCCAGTCCTTGAAGAGTTGACAGTGACGACCGACAACGCCACAGTCACAGAGTCCGAGGAAGCTCACTCAGACGATCAAGGACCCGCCATCCTAGTGAGTGGCCAAGAATCGGAGGACGTCAAAGACATTCGCAGACAACTTCTAGACGATCCGAACCGTCGGCTATGGGTGTACGCAAAGCTGGACCCCGACAGCGGCGTGATTGTACATGACCTTGCAGAAATTGTGACGAACAACAAGATGGGCCAGGATCAGGATAAGTACGATGAGTTGATGGTGCTCGTGAGACAGAACAGAGAGGGCTCTGGCAACGGAGCATGATTCGGACCGACTACCGGGACCTGTGCACTCTCATACACTTCACCTGCATTTAGTTGCGTCTCTCTTGCTGGTTCCCTCGCTCGACTCAGGGAATGGCTCGGACAATGGTGCATTGTGGGAGAGACAGGGCGAGAAAGAGTGGGAGTGGGGGATTGCTTTGCAGGTCTGGAATTCAGGACCTCAGTACCAGGCACAGCTACTAGGACTCTCATTCGCCGGCGCGCTATCGTTCACGATGAAGAAGCCCGACAGACGGAAATGCTACCAGGAAATATCATTCACTCGGCGAGCAGTTCCGCTGTCTGCTCGCACCCTGTCCCGTGATGGCCCTCACAACAGCCAGAAAGTGCTGCTTAAGATTTTTCCATTCGTGCTTCTTTCTCCTCTCCGTTCACTCTCAGCAGCCAAGCAGATCGCTTTCGAGCATACCGACTGAGGTTGTGGTCAGCATGGCCCAGCACATATATTTGGACCTCCGTCATAGCCACGAGGAGTTTTGAGTCAGTCGTCGGAACAGGCAGCGCAGAGCAAAATCGTCGACGGCATTTGTTTCGAAACTTCATCTCTGTACAGAATCTTCTCAGTCCCAATCCAGTGCTCTGACGTTGCATTGAGCGAGCAGAGTTCCATACCAATGGCGGTCAGCCCTCCACGCCACTTCTACTCCACCATCTTAAACCAAGGCCCAGAAGAATCCCTCCCCATCGCCCCATCAACAATATTCAACTCCAGTAAATCCTCATCCTCCCAATCACCCTCATGCAATAACGCACACCTGGCATGCCGACACTTCGCACCATCTTTACACTGAATACGAACGCATTTCACATTATCCTCCGCGCATGCCAGGCACGGAGCAAGAGAATCGCAGCCTCGATCCGTGGTCCAGCAGTGGATGCAGATACTCTGGTTTACACGCTTCGAAGACCGAGCGTAGTCGGGGAGGTAGGTGTCGACTTCGTGGTCGGCGGCTATGTATGCGTCGCGCATCATCGGCTCGTGGGATCTGATTCGTTTGAAGGGGCGAGGAGAGGAGGAGTAGGAGGAATAGTGATCGTACCAAGAAGAGTGGCTGGCGCGGTGGTAGGCTGAGTCCGGGTCTGTTTGCGGTGATAGGGATCGCTGTGGCCTCTTGCCGTGGTTGGATCTGCGGAGGTTCCTGTCCTCGACTTCAACGTCCTTCCCGACTTCAACGTCCTTCCCGACTTCAACGTCCTTCCCGTCATCTCGGTCATTCACGATTTCGACCGTACTTTTCATCTCGACCGTGATCGTGCTTTCCATCTTGACCGTACTTTCCAAAGCATGCTCACTGCTCTCTGGATCCTCCCAGCTTTGGTCTTGCGTTGCTTCATCCTCCTCCACATCAACCTCCACTGGCGGCGTCTCGCCACGAAGCCACGGGAAACCAGGATTCGGCCAAACATCACTAATTTCACAAAGCTGCCACTCCCGCTGCGTCCCGATCCTCTCCATCTCCCCGTAGTCTGACGCCCGTCGCAGGACCTCAAGATCGTCTTCTAATCTCACAGCGTCGCCAGAGTGGGATTCGTCCGACATATCGACATAGCCCTCATCACCAGGTTTGAGAAATTTCCAGGTCCGATCGATCGGTGGCGGAGGCGTGGCCTCTTTAACTGGCATCTCGAATCGCGGCAACACGAATTTCCATTTCGTAAGCTTGCGGACTTCGGCCTTTGTTTGCTTGAGTTTCTCGTTCAGGGCCTCACCTGCAGCACTGACTCTATCGAGCTGGTGCTTGGCTTCGGCAAGCTCTTTGCGGGTTTCGGCGAGTAATAGCTGATAGTCCGTATTACTTTGTCTTAGGTTGTTGGTCGCAGTCTGGAGGCCCTGGGAGACCGCGGTGGGGGGAGGGGTGCTAATCGTTCGAGTTGCGTCAGGCAGGAACATTCTGTTGTTGTAATCCATACCAGGCGATGGCGGTGGTGCGTTGAATAGGGTAGATGGCCTTCGTTTCGCTTCGAAGAGTGTAGGGTGATGCTCAGCGGCGTGGTTGATCGCTTCGCGGAATAAGGATGGAAGATTACCAGGCCCCACGGATACTTGGTTTCGATTCGGGATGTTGTATGCCACATGCGGTGAGAAGCTTGCGAGCATCTCTGCGGTCGCAAGCCAAGGGCTTCCGGACTGAATCGGCGGGTCGGCGATATTTCTGGCAGTGAGATCGGTCGCGAGACGTAGCTGCACGAAGGCTAGCATTGACTCCTGCTTGTGAGCTCGATCGGACGAAACGATGAGCAGCCGCACTGCGAAGATTCGAACGTGTCATCGAGGTTTTCGACAGCAGACTTGGCCCCTAATTATAAGCAGGATCCCTACAGGGTATAGCTGGTTGGCATTTCGAAGAGAACAACGCTTTCCCAGTTTACAGTTGGGGCCAGCAGGGTCTACACAAGGCGGATTGGTCCAGACAGTCCAGGACCCCTAGCAATCAGCAATAATCTGAGGCAAGGTTAGCTGGTCTTTCACATGCGTTCACAGCCTCATCTGGTGTATGAGGTAAGCAGCTATCATGGTGCAATATGTCATCTGTCAGACGACATCTCAATGTGCAAGGTATGTCGGGTAATGCTTCCGTCGAGGACCAAAGTTCTCCCAGATGCGATGCGGCTGTTGTAGAATCGCCTCTTGCCGTCAAGACGCTTTTCCTGCCATCGAGACACTCTGCCGATTCTCCTGCATCATTGTTACGCAGCTCGCATCGCGATGGCCAGTCTGCGGCTTCCGCGAAGGTCCAACTCCAACGATTCTTCGCGCGCGACAAGGACCATGCTGACATTATCTGGCAGAGTCCGTTGGTCGTGGAGTATTTGCAAAAGGCAACGTGGCCGCTGACGAAAGCGGCGAAGACCCGTGGACGGCACCGGAGTGAGGTAAGCAGACAAAGCGGCCATGAAAATTTGATGCATGGCGTCAATCCTACCATCAACTGGAGAACCGGATTCATGTGCCTGAGGCATCAGGTCCCAGTCATCTCCTTTTCCAGAATTCGTGCTTGCGTTCCCTCCTTCCTTTCTTTTCATCCGGTCCCATCGTCTTCTCGATCGATGGATGTCAACCCTTCACGCACAATGGCGACACTCACAGTTCTTCCGACCGAGCTGGTGCTCTGCATTGCCGAGCATCTGCCATTCAACTCCGTCAAGTCCATGAGCTTGACAAGCCGGCAGATACATCAAATGCTCGTTCCCTTACTCTTCAAATGTATTAAGGTGACGAATCGAGAAGAAGAGAGCGACGACAACTGGGACGTTCTACACAGATACGAAGACCGAGTAGACAAGCTGGCGTTTGAGATTCACTTCGTCTCGAAGTTTAGCAAATATAGGGATATTCTGAATACGTGCCTGGGGCTTCCGGGTCTTGTACGTCAGATACTGCGCGGAAATGTCTTCTCACATATATCCCAGGTGAGAGTGTCTTTCTTCGTCGGCAACTTTGAGCACATGGTGTTCGGCGCGGAGGGAGTCCACATTACCGACACGCCGGAGACCGAGGACGATGTCGCAGTCAAAGAAGAAGAGTGGATGTGGCGTGGCTTGCTCAACGAGACATTTCACGCCCTCGCCGCTCGCCACGGGCTGAAGACACTCGAGATACGCAGCATACTTCCCAAAGCCTGTTCGACTTTCTACACATCGGAATGGCGGACTCTGATCGAAGGACTGGATGACCTGGACATCGAACTCTGGGGCGGTCATGGTGGGTATCATGCCTCTGATTTTGGATATAAAGGAGGCCTCGGTGTCCTCCGATCGACCACCACGGATGGATATCTCGACTTCGTGGAGCGAACGAACGACTTCTTCTTCGCACATTGCAAGTCTGCGACTCGGCTGAGGCTCGCGGCGGATGTCAATACTCCGATCGGCATGGCTGGCGAGAAACCTCACGTTGCGATTCCTTTGAAGCCTGAGGATCTACCAAAGTTGACGCATTTTGAATTGGAGAATTGCGTCCTCGATCCTGCTCTGGGAAGATACATCAATGCGCACAGCCAGAAATTAAGATCACTGGGCTTGACAAATTGTCATACACGTTTGTTACGATCCCGTCGAAAAGAAGCATATTGGCTTTGCTAACAGAAAGTAGTCGATGGACCAATAGACGAGCACGAAATCTTCGAATGGAATTCTATGTTGCAAAAATTCCATTATTGTCGTCCAGTTCTCGAAGAGCTCTCGATCGTAAACGACAATTATACTCTCACAGATGAGGAAGAATTGCACCCGAAGGAACTTGGCCCTTACGTACCCGAAGACGAGTCTTCGGGAGTCAGAGAGCTTCGAAAACGACTCAGAGACGATCCTAGCTGTCGGTTGTGGTCATTTGTCAACATCGATCCGAAGCTTGGGGAGATGTGGCAGGACCATTGGTCTACGATGAATGCTAGTGATGGTTCTACGCCTTGGATGAGTTACCATTACGAAGCTTTGGTGGCTTGTGTCGAGCGGAATAGAACGCCTTTGGATCGAAAAACATGAGTCTTGCGTCGATGTTGTAGCCGGACCGGCAGAGCGGGACTGTGAAACCGCCTTTGAAGTCGTTTCCACATGGTAGGGGAATCAGTTCTGGCGAAGCCGAGTGGGAGTGACTCGTACCACGATGCGATCGGGAAGAAGATGGCCGCGAGGAGTGATTGTACTAGCTGATACTGTCTTGAGTGTTGAAATGCACGAAAACCCGTGCTGCAAGCAACCACTGAGTGTGCATCGATAAGGCATAGGAGAACTATCGACAAAAGAGTAGCGTGTACACGGTCATGGTGGGTAATACCAACGGACCAAAATTCCGCTAAAGATGAAGTCCCACGGGCCAAACTTTGACTCGGGCTCCACTTGCTTCTTCGCCTCTTCTCTGCATGAACTACCATTCTAGATCGCCTTCCGTGCATACGTGCGTACGCCGACGCCGACCTCGTGAAACAGCCCAAGACTCAATGGAGAGTGATTTCGCAGGGCCGCTTCCGTTACATCCGGATCACCTGTTTCACGAGCAGGAGAACGAGGAAAAGGTCCGCGATTAGATTAGTCTGCGTGTCGTCGTGAAGATGGAGATCCATATATGACGCCAGATCGGTGGCTTCGCGGCGGTATGTACGGTAGAATTTTTCGGAGGAGAGAAGCGGGATCCACTCTTCGCTTGGGAGGTCTTGTGGTTACTTTGGGAAGCCGTTTATCTCGTGATAGCCAGCCTACTCACTGCAGTATGAGCTCTGGTCATGTCATCTTATCGTCCGCATCGAGTTGTTGCGCATCGAAGAGCTGAAGAAGGTCTCGACAATGATCGACGACAAGGTTGTGGAAACAGGGCTCGGACCGACGCCACCCCTGACCTAGGTGTCGATCTTTGTGCGAGGCTTTTGCTCCTTGTCCGTCAACGTCGCCTGCATTTGATGAACTCGATCCATCAACATCGGAGCAGAAACTTCTTTACGTGCGTTGTTTCCATCTCATGCGCCATGTGGAGGCTCCACTGGAGCGCTGGTGGCGGAAATGCGGATGCACGGCGCTGCGAGATGGAGAGTACTGGCGAGGCTTTGATGGACGTATCTTTGACAGTGATGTTCCCTCACCGACGGCCAGATGGAAACAAAGGCCTCGAAGAACAGATCTGTCTACAGGAAGCTGATCATGGGGATCTACAGCGACTCCGTGCTCTACAGTGCCATGTGATAGCAGATAGCCCATCTCCGCCACCATGAAAAGATCGAAAAGAACGAGGCGCCGATGAGCCCCATCACAAATTGCAAGAAAGCTCCAGGTTCGGACTCTGCGTCCCCACCATGGAACGTTGAAGGGACGGACTTATTCTCCCACGAAGGGAGGGTGATTCTTGGAGTCTCCAAAGCCTCGCACTGGAGTCGTGGGGCCGCGAACCATACGTCCGCAAAAGCAGAATGCAACTGTGGGTCGAGTGGGTCCTTTCGTGAAAGTTCATCGCCGTCACGCCTGTCAACCCAATTCTCACCCACAGTCACCCTAGTCTAGCACCCACAGTTCCATCGGCAAGTCACCATGGTAGGTAAGCCGTCTAAGCCCGCTGGCGTTACATCCGCCATTAAAAGACAACGCAAACCTTTCTCCTTCTTCTTTTTCCTCACAATCCTTCCCCAGCCGTTCCCTCCCACCTATATCGCCAACATGGGACTCCTCAAACGCTCCGAGAACGCCAACCAGCTGGAGACCGCCGGTCCCACTCCTATTGCCAATCAAAAAGTCACCTTCATCGCCGTATGGCTCGGTCTCGTGGCCTCCATTGGAGGTTTCATGTTTGGCTATGTCAGCGGTCAGATCTCTGGCTTCTTCGCCATGGAGGACTATGCGAGGAGATTTGGAGCTCTCCAGGATGACGGATTTTACACCTTCTCGGCCGTAAGGCAGGGTTCCATCACCGGATTCCTTTGCATTGGATGCTTGTTTGGATCTTTGATCGCTGGAAAGATTGCCGACTCATTCGGAAGGAGACTTTCGATCTCACTGTCGGCGTTCTTCTGCTGTATTGGAACAGTGATTGAGATTTCTTCACAGACTGTTTGGGCACAGTTTGCCATTGGTCGCATCGTCAATGGATTGGGAATTGGATCTCTCTCGGTCTTGGTACCAATGTAAATACTGGTCGTTGCCGCAATTTTGTGCCGTTTCTAACATACCGCAGGTACCAATCCGAAAGCTCTCCCGCCATCATCCGCGGTGTTCTCGTCGCCTCCTACCAACTCTTCATCACCCTCGGAATCTGGACCGCCGAAATGGTAAACTACGGAACCGAATCCACACCGACCAGCGCATCGTGGCGCATTCCCAACGGCCTCTCCTTCCTCTGGGCGCTCATTCTCGGAGGTGGAATCCTCTTCCTTCCCGAGTCTCCCCGCTACGCATACCGCAAAGGCCGAGTCGAGGAAGCTCGAGCCACAATCGCCCGCCTTGCCGGTCTGGAAATCGACAGCCGAGATGTCAACGACCAGATCAACGAAATCCGAGTCAAGCTAGAAGAGGAGAAAGCCGGCGCCGAGACGAAGTGGCATGAGATCTTCACCGGTCCGCGAATGCTGTACCGCACGCTGTTGGGCATCACCCTCCAAGCTGGCCAGCAATTGACCGGTGCCAACTTCTTCTTCTACTACGGAACAACAATCTTCTCCGGCGTCGGCCTCGCAAACCCTTACGTCTCGCAAATCATCCTCGGAACCGTCAACGTCATCTGCACTTTCGGCGGCCTCTATGTGGTTCAAAAATGCGGCCGTCGTCCTGCGCTCATGGTCGGCGCCGCTTGGATGACGATGTGCTTCCTGGTCTACTCCTTTGTTGGCAAATATGTGCTTGAACCGGCTACGAGCGAAGCGAGCACCAAGACTGCGGGCAACGTGCTGATTGTGTTCTCTTGCTTCTTCATCGTGGCTTTCGCGACGACGTGGGGTCCTCTCGTGTGGGCTGTCGTTGGAGAGTTGTACCCGACTCGCTACCGTGCGCCTTGTATGGCGTTGGCGACGGCGAGTAATTGGTTGTGGAACTTCTTGTGAGTATCTTCTCCAACACCATCTTGTATCGTCCGCTGACCAACACTCCTCCAGAATGTCCTTCTTCACCCGCTTCATCGTCGGAGAAATCTCTTACCTCTACGGCCTGGTCTTCGCGGGATGCTGCGCAGCGCTTGTGGTCATCGTCTTCTTCTTCGTCATCGAGAGCAAAGACCGTTCGCTGGAGGAGATTGATACGATGTATGTGTTGGGCGTCAACCCGATTACGAGTGCGAAGTGGGATGGGAGCAAGCCGCGGAGTGGACTTGATGCTGGCAGTGAGAGCGAGAATGGGGAGGTTCCGGTGGAGAGGGTGAGGACGAAGACTGTGGAGTGATTGGTGAAGTACTTTCGAGGAGGTGAAGGCTTGAGGAGTACGATGAGGCTGAATGAAAGGGAGATCTGTACACACTTTTGGAAGGATGGGAACAGCGACGACTTCATGTGAATATTGATTCGATTTTTAATCGCAGCCCTGCCACGACCACCACTTGGACGCTATCCTCTCGCTGCCAGGTTCTGGTGGCCTATGCTGCGACGTTGACGAGTTAAGACGCAAGCATGCTGTCCAAGAGAATACGAGCATTACCTGAGGATGCGGCGTCAATCGCAGTGCTGTGCCATCCGGCAGACGAACGAGGAACAGCACGACGATGAAAGTGTGAGAATGCAATTATTGAATTCAGGAAAACTACAGAGACTATGGACCACAAATGTTGAGCACCACCAAGTCTGCGAATAAAGTCAGTAACGAGCGACAGAGGCGAGGCTGATGGGACAAGACTTGCCTTTTGCGCCGCTTTTCCTCGCCGTGAGATTGCTCGTAGCCCCTCCAAGCTCTCCAGGCATTATCCTTCTGGGTTCTGTTTTTGCTCGTTCTTTGTTCTTTCTGTTCCTGTTTTTCCACGTTCTTTGTCTTTCGTGTTTTTTTCTTGTTCTTTTGCTTTTTCTTTGTTCAATGGTGGAGAAGCTGTATGCTGAAGTCGTGGTGGGTTGAGGCCGCCTGCAGTCATGGTCAGTTGAAGGCGGAGTACAAGACGAAAGAAGTGAAATGAAGACTGACCCTTGCCAACGGACGTTCAGATTTCGAGATTGCTGTGACGCTGGCCGCTCAAAGCCGTTTCAAATCCAACCAAGTGGTGGTCCAGTGTGTTCGTATCCGTGCGACGGTCCTTGGGTGATGGTCCTGAGGCCATGGTCCTGAAGTGGCGGTCCTGTCCATTCATGTTCCGCCGAAGAGCTCAAAGTCTCTACTTCCATTGTTCGGGGGTGCTGGTCGTGAGAGATACCGATGGCGCTAATCGATAGGCGTAGCGGTCGGTAGACTGGCGAATCCTGTTTGAGATGGCAAGTCAGTATCAACGTCGGGTCAGACGAGCTGAAGAAGTACTCACAAGTCTCCGGTGATAGACCTAGCGACGAGATTATTCTTTAGCAGCCTCTCAAAGCTGCGTCCATATTCAAGAGGTTTTTCCGGCAGGCTGCATACGCCTCGAGAGGTTGCAAACACCTGTATGTCATCGCTGGTGCTGAGCGAGAGTGGGTGACGGTCGGTAGACTGGCGAGTCCTGTATGCGCCGATCGGTCAGCAAGGTGGCGAAGTGTGCAGATGAAAGCGCACGTACAAGTCGCCGGCGGAAGACCTAGCATTGAGATTATTCTTCGTAGCCCCTCAAAGCTGAATGTCCAGATCCAAAAGAGATTTCCCGGCAGGCTGCATACGCTCTTTCGAGTTGCAAACACCTGTGTGTCATCGCTGGTGCTGAGCGAGAGGGGTAGCGGTCGGTAGACTGGCGAGTCCTGCATGCGCAGGTCAGTCAGTGATGGGACAGGTCAGGCTGATGGAAGCGCACTTACAAGTCTCCGGTGAAAGACCTAGCGGTGAGATTGTTCTGCGCAGCCTCTCCAAGCTGAAAATCCTTCCAGGTATGGTCAAACAGGCCGCGGACGCCTCCTATGGCTGCAAGTCACCCGCAAATTAACGTTCATGGCGCTGATGGACGGTCGTGCGGTCGATAGACTGTCGAGTCCTGCGCGCAAGATTTGTTAGCTGTAGTTCAAGGCGTAAGGTGATGAAGAAGTACTCACAAGTCTCCGGTGATAGACCTAGCGGCGAGATTGCTCGATGGCCTCTCCAAGCCTGAATTCCGGTAGGTAGAAAGAGCAGGCGGAGGAGGTGGCGAAGGCGCAAGACGGAATGTTCAAAATGGGCCATGACAGAGTGCGTGGTAGCGGAGGTGAGAGGTGGTAAAGGTGGACGACTGGGCGTAGAGGAGGATGCGTGTGGGCCAAGAGGCAGCAAACTTGTTGGATCACAAATAGTGAAGGGAAGTTGTTGAGAAGAAGAAAGAAGAAGAAAAACTCAGGTCTGGGAGGGGAAGGTCGACTATTTAAATGGCGGCCCACTCGTGGGCCTTGGCGTGCTGAGTATAACTTCGATCATGCTCAAAATGTTTCTTATTGTCGGGAAAAGCGGCACCCAAATTATGCGCTTTCTTGCGATTGTCATGATGGCGGGGTATCTCACGACTGCAGAGATGAAAACACGAGCTGATTGGAGCGCAGTCGGTGTCAGAATTGGGCGAACAGCTTGATCCTGGACTAGCGTGTCCCGATCGGGAAGGAGCTTTCTTGGCTGAAGTGAATGACTTGATCATGGCGCTAATTGAAGACACGATGAATGGTTCTTGAGAAAAATGGATACTGCGCCATTGATCGATCGTTGGGTATTGCGATGTTCATCTCGAAGCCAGTCTCCAACTGCAATCCGGGATTTCACGCTGCGAACCTTAGCGAATGGGCGGGATGACGCACCTTTAGCGGGACATGTCGGTGCTTGGCTCTCGTCCGCTCAAACAAGTGCAGCTCAACGTACGATGTTTGTATTGTACACGATGAGGGTTCGGGTGTGGCTGACGGGTGATGAAGTGCATGCGGCATCTTTAGCCAGATGAAGTTGCAGAGAGGCTCGAGAGTGGCGGCGGAGTTGGAGACGTCATGGTTGGGATGCATGCGGCCATGGATGCTAGGGAATTATCAAGTATCGTGGATAAGATAGATACAGAGACTCCAGCTTGCCAAGTTCAATCAAGGCTGTTCTCTACCACTTCAAAACTCCACTCATTACTCTTCACCATCCGCCTGACTTTCCCTCTCTTTCACCACATCCTCGAACACCGAAAGCTCCTCCACTCCTTCTTCCACACGATTGAGCTGAATGACATACTTTTTCAGCGGCCCTCTGTTCGTCTCCTCATTCACAAGCTCGTCTCTTCTCGCGTAAATACTGACAAAGGCCTGACAGACCTCGCCAACCTTTGTGTCTAACGATCTTGCCCCAAGCTCCTCCACGTATCCGTCTCTTGCCAGGTGTTGACAGATCTTGCCGTCATCGTTGAGTGAGAGGAGGCAGTGCCCAATGAGTCGAGGGTTGGGCTCTTTCATGTCGATGTCTTTCCGTACTGTGTCGTGAAGATGGAGAATGAATTTGTGCGCAACGACGGCTTGCTCGCCTGGGCTGAAGGGGAAGAAGGGGATGATGGCGTTGATACGGCCGGCGACCGCCGGAGAGTAGAGAGTGGTGAAGAGCTTGTGCAGCTGCCGACTTAACGACACAACCGAGACTTTGCTGATGTCCTCCTCTTTGCGACTCGCAATGTATTTTTTGTGGAAAGTGGCAATCGCTGTGTCCCCTTTGTTGGTTGCGAGGATCCAGATCACTTTCCGACAGTCGACGTTGGTATTGCCTCTCCTTTCACAGTACGTTCCACTGGCCATGACTGTGAGCAGAGCATCTCGTACGTCTTTCTCGGTCTTATCGTATTCGTCTAGGAAAACTACCGCTCTCTTACCACCGCATCGGGCAGGAAAATTGTTCAGAGGAGAGCCAAGTTGGTGATCTTGGTACCCGCCTGTTGGACCGAGCAGTGTCCAAAGCGTACTCGTCTGTGCGCAATCAATGTCGATGAAGTCTGAAGACAGCAATGATCCGAGCTGACTCGCCAATTCTGTCTTGCCATGTCCTGAGAGCCCTGCAAATGCGAGGACTAGTGGCTTTGTGTCACCTTGCATCACAATGTGTGCAAAGATGTTATCGATGACAAGTTTTGTCGCAATCTCTTGCCCGATGATCAGGTAAGGGATTTGGTGAAGCGGTAGAATGCGATTGCCTTTGGATATTTGCTTGACACGAGCAATCATCGGGTCCATTCGAGCAGCTCTCCACAAACTGTAGCGCATTGTGAGATTGAGTGTCTCAGCCAAAATTGTCCTCTTCTTGTGGTCGCACCACAAGGTCTTGTAGGTGTTCTCGAATCTTGTTGTGGGTGTCTGAAGAGCTGGGGTGGAGACGTAATCTGTCCACATGTCTTGCGGAATGACGTTAGGTTCAGCACCATAGATGAGCAAAGTCTTGACAATCTCTGTGGTGTTGTCACTGGTCCACTTCGATCGCATGATGGCGTAGGCGAGAACGGGGACATTTCCCCAGTCAAGAGCATTTGGATCGATCTGGTCGTACTCGAGCAGAAGGCGGAGAATGCCCGCATCGTTTCGCTGTATGGCATGGCAAATGACAAGGTGATTACTGCTGGTTCTGTCGCCGATGGTCTGTCTGATTGCTGCATCTTCGCACTGCTTGAGGGACGACTTGACTGCGCTGAAGCTGCAGCTCTGATCCAGTGCGGCAGCGAGGGTGGACACCGTGAAGGATGATAGGTGTTGCCGCGAGAGCGTCTGGTCTGCCGTTTCAGGGGAGGATACTGTGAGGCTGCGAATGAAGTGAACAGTAGCAATGGGCAGCTCTGTCGGCTTGTCGGGCTGTCCTTTGGCGGTCTTCACTTTGGCGACTTCGCCGGTGACGTTTGAGCCTGGCATGGTCCCGGCGGGTTTTCGACGATTTGATCGACGAGTTGCAGTGTTGCTCATGAGGATGGGATAGCCTTGAGAAGTGTTTCTTCCAAACCCCGCAAACGGTTCATCTTAAACAACATGCAGTCAAACCAATGGTTTGCTGGGACAAAGCCCTCGTTGCTGTTTGCTCCAAAGCTGTTGAGAATGAGCGAGCATCCACTGTTCGGCTGCGCTGCATCCAAGAACACTTCGACGGTGAGTTTGTCAAGCTTCCATGCTTGAGGCTGGGACATTCTGAAACATCATGTGCATTCTGAAGCATCATGTGGAAGTGATGTCGGTCTCGCAGAAGGCAAGACGAAATGTTCTCGGTGAAGCGGTGGCCAATGCAAACCAGGATAGTCCTCCTGAGCATCCTTACCGAACATGGACAAGCGACTAGTAACAACGCTGAGGGCAGCACTGATGTTCCACGAAGATTCATAACGGAATGGGTAGCGAATATCCTGTCTCGGAGCAGGGACAGTCACAACATTCGTTCACCGAACTATGATGATCTGTCAGCGGCATCATAGCCAGATCAGGGCAATGCGATGTACGGTACTTGGAGCATTGCCTCGTGAAGAAAGTATTCACAGCGTCTGGTAAGACCATCCAGTTATGGTGACAAGAACAAGAACTTTTCGTACAACAGCACCAACCACATCTAGTCGCACCACAATCTAGGAAAAGCAACATAAACACCACCAAATCCGGATCCCTCTTCACGCATCCAACTCTCACAGCCCCCAACCCCACGCCTCGCCCTCAGCACCACGGTCACCACCCTGTCCCTCTTTAGCTCCCATCTCCATCTCCGCCAGCTTCGCCTGCATCTCCCCAAACTTATCCTGCATCTCCGCCATCTTTCCCTCCAACTCCTCCCTCGCCTTCCCCTCCTCCTTCAGCTTGCTCTCTACACCTCTCCTCTCCTTCACCTGCTCTTCCAACTTCTTCATCAAGTCTTTATTCGTCTCCCTCTGACCTCGAACGGTAGCTTGCAGCGCTTTGGTGAATTTGCCGCTTGCTTCGCTCTGCCAAAACTCCGCGACGGTGGCGATGGCGTTGGTCGTGGGGCTGCTGAATGGAGGATCGCCGCCGGAGGTGGCTGCGGGGGTGCTGGGCTGCATGGACTGCGTGCGAGAGGCTGGTGGCGGGATGGAAGGCGAGGTCATGCCGGAGCGGGTAGTGAGTGGTGCGCCTTGTGCTGAGGAAGAAGCGGTTGCGAAGCCCTCTGCGAGAGCGGTCTCGGCAGCTTCGAGGTTTGCCTGGATTTTCTTGCGGGCTGCGTTCTGGATGTCCGCGACCCCCCCGTCTCCTCTATTCGTGCGGAGGTTATCGATCGTACTCCTCACATCATCCGCAAGGCCCTTCATCACGCTGACCGCAACATTATGGAAGTTCTGCGTCGCCACTGTCCCGTCTCCGCTAGAAGCCGCTCGACCCATCTTCGCCAACTCCATCCCCCTCGACACCGCAGTAGCAGGCCGTTCATTCCTTCTTGCCACCGCTTCTCTCAGCGCAGCCTCCACGTCCGGATCAAAACCCGCGATCCTATCCGCGAAGCTAGGATCCACTTGCAAGAGCCTACCCATCGCAATGTTGGCGTCCCGATACACCTCTTCGACTTCAGTTCTGCTCTTCTTGCCCCTGCCATTCCTCCTCTTCTCTGACTTGGAGTGCTGCTTCTCTTCCAGCTGCGCCTGGAATTCTTGAGTGAGCTGCTTCCTCGCTTTCTCCACCTTATTCTCCACGAGCACATTCAGTTCGTTGAAATACTTGTTCTTGAACTTCTTGGCCTCTGTGTTCGCCGCTTCGGCTTCCGCACGAAAGCGGTCGCTGCGCCGCTCCCAGTCTCGGCAAGCTTCTTGGAAGTGTTGCTTCACCATCACCAGTTCCCTGCGGGTTTTGAGGAGGGTTGAACGTGAAGCAGTCAATGCGCTGCTGTGGGCGGGGACGTCATTGTCACCGGCGTCGATGTCCGAGTCGGGGGCATATGAAGTGGAGGCTGAGGGAAGGGTCTGTTGGCTGAGGGTGTTGTGTGTCTGTGAGGAGGCGAGGTTCGTGCGGGGGGCTTGTGTGCGCTTTGGGTGCGGAGGGGGAGGGCGGACGAGGGTGTTGGGCGGTGCTGTTGAGGGAGCTTTGGTGCGGGATGGTTGAATGCGAATGGGTTGAGGGCGGGGTTTAGGGATGGTAGTTGGCTGAACGCGGCGCTTTGGGCGTAGATTTGGACCTTGGACGCTGGGAGGTGCCTTTGGGAAGAATGACGGATCGACTTCGGAGAGAGGGGAGGAGGAGGCTGGTTCGGGAGGGTCGGCTGAAGGCTCCGGCGTAGCCTTCCGATTGAGGGAGCTGCGTGCGGAGATCGTAGTGTTGAGATCTGATGCATCGGGAAGATGGTTGTCTTGATCTTCATCGTCGGGAGTGGTACCGGAGTGATCCAAAGAGCGGCTGGCGTCCAGAAGTGAAGTTGCAGTGCTATCAGCGAGCTCTACAGACTGCGCCTTGTCGGAGTTGTCTGAGGGTGAGGTGTAGGTTCGAAGTCGCTTGCTCGGTGGGCTCCCACTGCTCGTAGCTGACACATTCGACATCGTGCTTTGTGCAACGTTTGCTTCCGGCTGAGGAGCAAGCAGTGCTCCGATGCTCATGACCTTGCGCTTCGAAGGGATCAGGCCTTCCAGTGTGACTGTCTGCTGAACGTCTTCCATGCCGTCCAGGTGTGAGAATCCCCAGGATGCTTCAATCATGGTGTCTGCATTCGGAACGAGCTGCGCAGCATGTGGAGACACTTCAGCATTGAAAGAGGTCTCAGCTTCGGAGTCACCAATCTCAGTCTTGCCAGTGATGAGCTTAGGTGACGCATCATCTTGGTTCGCTTCAGCCATGATGTAGTCGTCATAAGAAGTCGTTCGAATGCGCTCGGAGTCAGATGCCTCCTCAGAATCTAGCTGTGGAAGCTTTGATGCAGACTTTTTTGCCCCTTGTGAAAAAAGATGAAGGCGGGCCTGGGACGGACGGAACTCTGGCTCTGGGCTGAGATCACGCTTCTCCTGCAGGGACTCTTTGTCTGACTCGAGCGCTGGTAACTTCCGCGCAGTCTTGCGAGCCACTGTGATGTGCCTCTTACGGCGCACCGGTCCGTATCGAATCTCTTGCTCAGGACTAGGACTGCGCTCCAAGTCAAATTCGAGTTCCGACTCGGAGACTGGTGGTTTCGGCGCAGTCTTGCGGGCAACTTGGGTGGTACGGCGCCTCCTGACCTGAGGAAGCCCAATGATGGGCGAAGATGAGGAGTCAGGCTGCGGCGTTTGCGCAGTTGACATGACGGGCTTGACGTCGACTGGCTCAGATGGAGCGTCGTGTTTCTCAGGCTCGGGACTGCTGTCCAGGACGATGATGCTGTTCGCTCTCCGCGAGCGGTGTGGTGATGTGTAGCCAGACATCTTCAAGTCTTAGGCGTGCGCCGCTGATGTGGTGCGTGGATATCGATGGCGATGTGAGGCGGCGTTGCGCCGGTGTTTGGGTGGCGCGGCCGAGTATGTAAGGTAGCTGGTGTTTGATGAAGAGAGTACGACTAGGGCTGGCTTCTTAAAGGAGGAGAAGGTCTGGTGAGAAAAGTTGGCCTGGCTTCAATGCCGATCTCAATGCACGTGCGAGGAAACGGTCCGAGACGCTAGCGGAGTTTAGTGTGGTCGTGAATGATCCTCACGCACGACATTTTCGAGAGAGCTTACGAGGGACGAAGGAGGAGGACTTACGTTGAACTGGCTCAATTTGAATTACTGAATGTATTTTAACCGTGTCGACATTGCATTCCTCTGTTTGCTTGAAGATGGCGGACTCTGGCGCTGGGGAGCTTCCTAACTCACCTCGCGTGAGCCAAACAGAACCTCCCGAATTCAGGTCAAATCTCCTCGACCATCTCCTTTCAGCTGAACTCTCAGCGAAGCGATCCGTAGCGCCACAATTGACCGATGGCTCGCTCAGCTCGCTCATGTGGAGCAGTGGACGCTGATCCCACAGCAGTCTCGCCACGCGGCTGAAGAGTGCGCCTCACCGCATCGTGACGATCTACAGTCTTCCGGTGATGTCCGCCAATTTGACCGCCGCCTGGCCAACCTCTATGCTCAAATCTTGCGGTTCCCTGCACATCCTGCGTATCCTGCGCATCGTCCTCATCGATGTCCATGTCAAGCGCAACCTCCATGTCGTCATTGCTTTCCACATGTTCTTTGCTGAGGTCCATGCCATCATCTCGCGAGGTCAAACTACCCTCACCGTGACCCACATCATCATCTCCGTCCTCCAGACCATCCTCCAATCCATCATCCAGATCCACATCATCAGACCCTCGACGGCGTGTCATCAGGTACTTGGCATGCGCACCATACATCCCCTTCTCGTCCGCCACAGGCTCGTTCTTGACGGTCATGACTTTCTTGCAGTACTTGTTATCCTTGAAAGCTTTCGGCTTCGGTCCACCAAGCAGTTTCGCAAAGTATCCGTTCGGCTTGTCGAGGAGATCACAAAAGACCGTAATGAGCAGACGTACCGTAACATTGACGCTCCAGCGCAATTCTCCAAGTTCAGGAAGTCCGTGAAAAGGAGAGTCTGCGCACTTTGAATCTTCGAGGACCAAGTGCAGCGCAATCCAAGCTGTGGTCTCGAAGCCGTCGTCTTTCGGGATGTTATCCTCCGGCTGAGCGCAAGTGGGATTGAGACACAGGCAGACGAGTGAATCAATGGTGTCTGCGCACTGCTGAAGCTCGGTAGAAGCGCCTCCCTCAAGCCACCAGCGCATGTCCCGGTCGTCGAACATGTGGCTTTTGAAGAATTTGAGCCATTTGAGGATGGATTCGGAGCGCAGCCAGGCCAGGGTGTCGGACATGGTCATGTCATCGTTCGGAGAGGCTTCAGGTTTGCGGTCCTGCGCGGAGTGTGTAAGCATGCGCGCGAGATGGTAAGGAGGAAGAGGAGAGCTTACTAGAACTTGCTCGAGCAGCTTGGCGTCGAACGGGAGGGCGTATCGAGATGGCATGTTGATGTTGTTCTTTTGAGATTATGGTTGGAAAAAGAGGTTGGATATTTGGAGCAGATGGAGCGGGCGCTTGCGAGTAGCCGGAGGTTTGAATGGAGGCATGCGAGGGTAGGGGTGCTGCCAAGCGTGCGGAGGAATTGTTGAAAACCCGGGTGGAATTCCATCACTTGTGAGTGAACGATCGCTTTGTACTTCCCCAGGAATACTCATTCGAGGATTTCCGTGAGATACCTTCCCAATTTTGGTCCCGTGGTTTCTCGAAATGCGCAAGGTACTCTTGCGCTGCCACCGATCTGACGCAGAAAATTGCTGAACAAACCGTTATTTCCTGTCTCGAATCGAACCGATGTACCACTCGCAGCGAGCGCTGGACTCAGTCTCTCATCACGATATCTGGCAACACTTGTCCCATGCTCATCGCAGACCACCTCATCGTCGCCCGTTGGGTTTGCCCATTCTTGGCATTGTGCAGGCAGAGAAGGCGCGGCTTACGATGATCCTTCTCTGTCCAGCGCCCTTGGTCATATGAAGCGCAGGGAGATGGACCTAGCCATTTGAGCCACTAGCTTTGATGCACGTGACAGCTGGGATGATTGCAAGAGATGAAGTGAAGTGAAAGTGAAGTGAAGTCGTATCTCAAGCTTGGCTGACGGAAAGCGGCTATTCGGGAAAGCGTGGAGCGGGAGGTGGTACCGATTGGTTGAGGTCAACGTCGCGCTCCTGAACTTTCCGAGAGTGCAACCGAAGGGAAGCTCAGAGGGAAAAAGTTGACCTTGGATCTTGTTACTGTTCCTCCATCAACACCGACACCACCACCACTCCACTCCACCCCATCGACAATCCCCCTAGGGATATCACGGCAAATCACCTCCATACCACCTAATCACACACAACAACACACCGCCACGATGAGCGCTCCTCCCACGTCGACCGGCAGCGCAAAGCTCGACTCGATCAAGCAGAATGTCGCAGCCAACACCCCCGAGAAGCTCTCCGGCCTCGCCCTCTACTCCCGCTTCGCTTTCGCCGGTGCCGTCTGCTGTTCCGTCACCCACGGTGGTCTCACTCCCGTTGATGTGTAAGTCGCGATCGCAACACCCAGAAAGAGATGGCAGAAACAAGACATGGACACATCCGAGCATTGGACATCAACATATGCCATTGAGCATCGCATACACCCTCAATAAACTCCCACTGACACCTCCTCCCTCACCACAGCGTGAAGACCCGCATCCAGCTCGACCCAGCGACCTACAACCGCGGTCTGATCGGCGGCTTCCGTCAAGTCATCGCTAAAGAGGGCGCCGGCGCACTCCTCACGGGTGCCGGTCCCACCTTTGCCGGATACTTCCTCCAGGGCGCGCTCAAGTTCGGAGGATACGAGTTCTTCAAGCAGCAGTCGATCAACCTCCTCGGCTACGAGACTGCCTCCAACAACCGTACCGCCGTCTACCTCGCTTCCTCCGCCTGCGCCGAGTTCATCGCCGACATTGCCCTCTGCCCGCTCGAGGCCACCCGTATTCGTCTCGTGTCCGAGGCTGGTTTCGCGACCGGTCTCGTCTCCGGATTCGGAAAGATCTTGAAGAATGAGGGTGTCGGTGCTTTCTACTCTGGATTCGGACCAATTCTCTTCAAGCAGTACGTACATTGAGGAGCAGACAGACGAGCCTCCCAACTAACACATGTCTCAAGAGTCCCCTACACCATGGCCAAGTTCGTCGTCTACGAAAAGGTCTCCGAGCTCGCCTACCAAAAGTACTTCGACAAGGCCAACACCTCCGCCGGCATGCAGACCGTCGTCAACCTCGGCTCCGGTCTGATCGCCGGTTTCGCCGCCGCCATCGTCTCCCAGCCCGCCGACACCATGCTCTCCAAGATCAACAAGTCCAAGGGTCTCCCCGGTGAGGGCACCACCAGCCGTCTGATCAAGATCGCCAAGGAGTTGGGTCTCCGTGGATCGTACAGCGGAATTGGCGCGCGTCTGTTCATGGTTGGTACTTTGACCGCTGGACAGTTTGCGATTTACGGTGATATCAAGAAGGCTATTGGTGAGTTCAAAATGAGGATGGGAGGAGTGGGATTGCGAATGCTAATTTGTGTGTGATGCAGGTGCCACCGGTGGTGTCGAGATCGCGAAGTAAACGGGATGAATTCACGGTCGGGTGCAGGGGAGGATGAAGATTGGAGGATGAAAAGTGTGATAAGACAAGAGCAACGATACACAAGTGAGATAGAGGTTCGGGCGGATGGAGAATTCGGGAAACAGGTCTGCTACAAGACCTGTGATCCTGTGAGGAAGGAGGGAGGACGTTGGGCATAGAAATTCGCGTAGAGAGACGAGGGACACTTCTCTTTGCTCTCTCTGTGCGGGTTTGTACAGTATTTCCTGCTTTGTACGCTGTATGAGCATTCTTCGCATCGCTTATCGCTCGATCCTCGACGCTTTCTTGACTTTGAATCGCGCGCGAGCCGACAAATTCGCCGAAGCCCATTCATGTCCTCGCCAACCCACCCTTGTCAGCCAGTCCTCCAACGGCGTCCGCTTCCGAGACTTTAAGTGCTGCCTGAGGCTGAAACTACAGCGGAAGCTGACGTAAGAGTCTCACTGCATTTGACTCTCCAACCTCACCTCATCCTCAGCCGTACTACATGTTAGCAGCAAGTCTGACAGGGATCTCGCGGACTCAGCTCGACAGTCCAGGCGTTGCATACTCATGCTCTCATCTCGCAGCCCTCAGACTCTCAGTTCTCGTAAAAAGCACGATGGATCAGGACCTAAATTTGGATCTCGATGTCTTCGGCGGATTCATGGCTAAACCCATCTCATGCATATCCCTGCTCCACCGCTCGTGTCGGGCGTATATACGTACTGCGCGGCGGAGCTTGCATGAGGAGTATAAGATGACCACTCTGGACGCCTGACTGCTCTGGACGACGATGCGTCGCTGACAAGATCGATTGATACATATGCACTTGAAAAGGACGGATAACAAAAAGCATCGATCGAGCCACTCAGGCGATCCGGCACCTCGTCATTCAATCCAAGACCTGGCGACTTGAGACCTACGGGAGTGAAGAGTCACACTGGAACGATCGGACGGAACGAAAGTACAGACTGGTCGCCACTGCCGACGACGCTGATTTGAGGCATATGCAGTTGGAGAGGACGGACCTCAAGCACCTATCGCGCTAACTCAGCTGGTCTGTCCTCGTAGCATCAAATTTTACTTGCCGTGCCTTGAGGAAGCTAGGTTCATCAGGACTGGACTTGGATCTCGCCTGACACACGGCCCATCGACTCTGGTCGTCGAACGAATATGGCATACAATCGTCCTCCCCCTCCACCTCCGCCTTCCTCCCGTCCACCTCAATCGCAACATCCTTCTCCCTACCAGGGCTCAGACCGTCCTCCCCATCCACCGCCTACTCCAGCCAACACCCTCCTCCTCCAATCCTTCGAATGGCACACTCCCTCTCCTCACCCAACCACGGGCCAATCACACTACGTCCACCTCACCAATCTCCTCCCGTCATTGGTCGAAAACCTCGGAATTACACATTTATGGCTCCCACCAGGCTGTAAAGCCAACGACCCCAGCGGACGTGGGAATGGATACGATTGTTATGATTTATGGGATTTGGGGGAGTTTGATCAGAAGTGGAGGAGGGAGACTAAGTGGGGGAGTAAGTCAATTTGCGAGGGAATTGGGTTGCAATTAGCTGACTTGTGGTAGGTAAGGAGGAGTTGATGGTGCTGCTGGAGAAGGCGAGAGAGCTGCGGGTTGAGGTGATTTGGGATGCGGTTCTGGGGCACAAGACCGCGGGGGATGAGATTGATTTGGGAGAGGATGGGAGTGGGGTTTGGGCTGTTGAGGTTGAGGGGAGTGGTGAGTTGTTCCTTTTCACTCCCTCTCTCTATGGAGTCGAACTTGATCGAGTGATATGGTCAAGCTTACTACTGCCAGCACCAGCTAATCTGATGTCCTCCTCACAGACCGCCACCACGAACTCTGCCCACCCAAGAAAATCCACCCCTGGCTAAAATTCAACTTCCCCGGCCGCCTCAATCCCTCCAATTCCAACCCTGCTTCCACCTTCCAATGGAACGCCACCCACTTCTCCGGCGTAGACTGGTGCGACCGCGAGAAGCGCAACGCAATCTTCAAACTCATCTCCGATCCCGCCACTCATCCCCGACCAAATCCTTCTCAACTCCCCTTTCCCATCCCTGGCCGTGCCGACGGCGGCCTCAATCGTTTTGTCCGCTTCGCCGAAAAAGTTCTACCTCGTGGCAAACAGGCCCGCCGCCCCGGCCGAGGCTGGGCAGAAGACGTCGATCAATCCAATGGCAACAACAACTATCTCATGTTCTCTTCCATTGACTACACCCACCCCACTGTCCGCTCCGACACCCTATCCTGGTCCCGCTGGATGATCACCACAACCGGCATCTCCGGGTTCCGGCTCGACGCAGCACAGCACATATCCCGCTCCTTCCTACGGGACTTCATCGCCACGTCCGTCTCCACTCACCGAGATCACCACGCCGGAAAAGATCCCTTCATCGTCGCCGAAGTCTGGACGCCTGAAGTCGCCAACCAAAACACATTCCTCGACGGCGTCACTCCCAGTCCAGACGTCCTCGTCCGCGTATTCGATACCCCACTGCTCAACAACTTTGCCCGCATATCCGCAGACGTAGTCTCCTCCTCCCCCAACGCAGACCTCCGAACCATCCTACTCAACCCCTCCGACCCTGCCCACGCCTCACTCGTCTCCCTCCGCCCGACGCAAGCGGTCACCTTCGTCGCGAACCACGATACCCAAGCCGGACAATCGATGGAGACACCGATCTCCCCCGACCTGAAAGTCTTATTCTACGCATTCATCCTCCTCCGCAAAGAGGGCACACCCTGCGTCTTCTGGGGCGATCTCTACGGTACACAAGGACCGCATGGCGTCGGACCAGCTTGCCAAGTCCCTACCGGAGACGGAGGAAGAAGCACGAGATCCCTCCTCCCCACCCTCTGTCTCGCGAGGAACTTATTCGCCTACGGCGAGCAGAGAGACTACTTCGACGAGAGCGGATGTATTGCCTGGACGAGAGCGGGGACGTGGGATCGGGAGGGTTGTTGTGTGGTGCTGAGTCTAGGAGGGAGGTGGACGGGGAAGAGAATGTGGGTTGACAGGGGAAGGGGAGAAAGGTGGGTTGATTTGTTGAGTGGAAGGAGGGTGAGCGTTGGGGGGGACGGGTGGAGGGTTTTTGAAGTAAAGGGACGAGGGGTGGGGGTTTGGGTTAGAGAGGGGGCGGAGGGAGTTGGGAGGTTTGTGGGCGGGGTGGAGGGAATGGGGAGGGAATGAGAGAGAGGTGGAGGGAGGGGAGCGAGTGTCGAACGAGATCGCATTGGAGACTACGGAGCGAACGGCCTGAGGGTGAATTAAGTGACGCAGTCCCGGCGACTTTTCAAATGGTCCTTTACACGATTCTACCGCCGCAGGGAACGTGCCGAACCGCGGCAAGAGAACCGACGTATGATGATGCTGCGAGGTCGTGCAGGCTCTGTTCTCGAGCCGTGTCGTGTCGCGAGGAGGGCGGGACGGGGAAGGGTATGGATGATTTTGTCTCTGGCTTACCAATGCTCTCTCTTACACTCTGCAAGTCGAGGGCGCTGTGGAGCAGCCCTCTTGGAGGGCACGTGTACCGGTGCACGTGTATGTCTAGCACGTTTTTAGTCTCTGGAATTTGCTTAATATGTAATACGTTCCACGCCGCTGGTCGAGGAATGGTTTCACAGCTGCTCTTGTCAACAGCTCTACTCCAACTGCGAAGCAAAAGATTTCCGTTTAGAAGTCTTTCGGTCGCTCGCCATGGTCCACGTATGAGATCTCGTAGATCAGATGTCCGTCTGTACGAGAGGGCGCGGTCGCTTGGTGCAGGATGGCTTGGAGTTGAAGCGATTGAATTCACTTGTTTCCAGGACATATCCGATGCTTTTCGATGAACTGGATTAATCGAAGCGATCGATTCACAAGTCGTCGATACACGAATTCATGCGATAGTTGCATTGAACCCAGTCGAGTCGCACTCGCGGCGAACTCACATATATCGCTGTTCGTCTTGAATAGCTGCTGCGCTCAAGAGTAGTCAAAGTAAACCGATTTATGCGGACGTCATTGGTGAATGCTCGATATCATATATGATTCCGGTATCCTTTGACAAAACATGACGAGGTTTGACTCACGACACGTGAACGGACCTCGTTGCAAATGGAACAATAGATAACAGCCTCTCCACTAATAAATCACCATGTGAACCACCCAGTCCCGCTCTCGTCAGTCTCGTCAGCGGTCTCGCGCCATCACCAAATTGTAGGCCTGAACTGCGGACTTTTCTCATCCCCAAAAAGCTCCTTGACCACTGTCGAGGAAGTCCCATCGCCGTGTACAATGACGGTTCCGACGAAGTTCTTGTCGGTATGCCGCCCCATTAGCAGGGTCCGATGACCGTCCGCAAGCAAGCATTGGCGCCGCTCATGCGGCGCAATGAACAGGGCCGGGTCCGGCACGTGTAGCTCAAACACCTGGTCGTCGTCCACGTCTCCGGCCACCACTACATACGCGTTAGCTTCTCCTCGCTCCTTTCAAGTAGACATTGCGCAGCAAGGACTGCCGGCTCACTTGCCTGATTCCGATCGTTTCGCATTCACGTATTTCCCATTGGAAAGCTTGAATTCGTCACCTCGGTTGGTCCTTTCCGAGTTGCAGTAACCACTAAGCATTACACGTAAGCATTTGCAGTGCCGGTCTGATTACAGATGTTCTCACATATTGTCGTAGGTGCCCTCTTTGAGCATGAGGGTGAAGTCACACGGTGCTTCATTGTTGCATCCTTCCTTGGCCTTAGTGAAGCTGCTTAGCTGTTTCCCTTCATTGCTGTTGTCGGCCTTGGAGACGCAGGCCAAGACTGCCCCAGCACCGCCTTGAGTAACTGCTGCGTAAGGACTCTCGTCACACATGTCGCCATTTTTGAAGTATGGATCGACAGGATCTTTTTTGTTTATCCCACATGGGCTTCGATCGTTGCCACGCATCTTGCAGCCAGACGCACGCCTGCGCGAACGATGGTGGGATTTGTCCCATGTGAGATCCGTTGGACAGCCGGCTACGTTGGCACCATAGCAGTCGTTGCTACAAGCGCCAACGGCGTCGGTACAGTCCAGCACGAAATAAAGGGCTTGTGAAAGGCCAACGCAGTGTGCGAAGAGGGCCGGAAGAGGCAGTTTGAAGGAAGCGCATTGTGCGTTGCGCGAATGGATCATTGTTGTAGATAGCATCTTGAGATACTCGAGCGAGGTCTTTATCTTCCGGTCGAAGGAACACCATTGTTCGGTGACCGTGTGTGTTGGCGCTGTGATCGCACGGTGAACTTGGTCATTGGTGCGCAAAGGCTTCGGGTGATGCGACCAGGGTGTTTCAGGCAAAACTCTGCATTACCACAGAGCGTTGTCACGACACCACGTCGCGGGAGTCGCTGTCATTGCCGATTTTCATGTGCGCTGGATGTCGCGTGGGCGTTCTATGAGGTGATACTGTCCCCCGCCGAAACGAGATGCCAACATGACGTAGCCTGTTACTCCTCGAGGTATAGGTATCCGAGGAGATGAGAGTGTAAGAAGTAGTATCCATGGATGCTCGACAAGCAAGAACAATGGTCTGCCGGTCATGGTAGCTCCGGGGCAATGAAACGCTAAAATACGGTTCCACCACGCGGAGGCCGCGAAAGTCTGCTAGCGGGACGTAAGCAGTACAACCATCTCTTGCTAGCGGACCAAGGTCTCAGGTACTCTCACTGTACAACCTGCCGTAGGTTCCTCCATCGTCATGGGTTCCACCATGGTGTCGTCAGTCCTTCCATTGCACTACCTTGATATATCCTTGCACGTTACTCCTTGCAACTACTCCCACCGACTTCTCCCATCGTTCCCGGATTGAGCTGCGCCTTTACGATGGAAGTTCACAAAGGCAGATACTTCGCAGTCTGCTGTACGAGCAAAAATACGGCCGACGTGAGTACCGCCGCCCCCAAATCACTACCATCGTTGACAAAACCATCTTACGGTCGGACAGGCCGCGACCAAAATCCTTCAAGCGCAAGACACTCGGTTCCAATTCATCGTTGTGATCCGCGACCTCGATGAAACATACACCGAGATCAGCTCGCCACCTGTCTCGGACTTTGATCCTCCGTTCGCCGGCCAAACGGCTAAGGAGTGCTGGCAGACCCTGTCCGCCATGACGAGCCGCACCAAGTCGGACCTCGATACCGAACTGTTCGTAATCTTGGACGAGAGGTCGAGCCAAGACGACAGCGCCCTCATCGTACTTGTTCTCCAGGACGACGGTAAATCGGATCCGAAGATCGAAACGGTGCGGGTGGATTTGAAGTTGGTATCGGATATACTCCCCACGTGGGCGGTAAAGGGGGACGATATGCCCGATCTTCAGGCAGAAGCCGAGCGGACGGATGATGGAGTTTGCAGAGAGGGCTGACCATATCTTGGGTCTTGTTTTGTGTGCTTTGAAGAGCAGTAATTGCGCTTGACGATGTCTCTGGTTGCGTTGGAAGGGTCGGGCACACGTATCTAGGCGAGCTTGGGCCATGTGCGAAAATATGAATTGGCGGTCTTCGTGACCGAGCGAATGGTCGAAGAGGCGTTTTGTGGCATCACATCAACACCTTGGCGAATGATTCACCCAAGCCTCTCGCCGCAAGCCATTGTTCCAGTCCTTTCATATCTGACCGATTCGATCTCTGACCTCGCTTCTCGAGCTGATCAGTGATTTCCTCCATTCGTGAGAACGATCTCTCGGTACAACTTTCTCGGAGCACCTCGGACACTTTTTTGTGGCCGGGAGGAATGTCGCCCCATGATTCCGTCTTGATGAACTTCATAAAGTCGTCAATACGTTGCGCTCCACCTTCCAAGCACAGAACTCCCGGCTTGCCGGCGAGAAGAAACCCCGTTAGGCCGAATGATGGGGCGTGGTTGACGAGATCGTCTCGCTTTGCCCGTGTGCTGATGGAGGGGAAGTAGAACCATGCTCGGACTTCGGGACCGCTGATATCTCCGGCTACGACTGCTGTCTGCTGTAATGTGGCGAGGTGTTCAGTGGCTCGATATCGGACGATGTCAATAGCCGACAGAATGTCGTGTTCGGGTAAGTCGAATTGCAATCGGAGAGCTTCAGCCTTGGTGAGCCAATCCGCCCCGACTCGAAGCCTTCCTTCCAAAGGTACCTCTGCACTGACAGGTTCGAGAGCAGCCAGTGGCAGCTCGATGGTCAGGACCAGCTTCCGGCTGTCCTGCTTGGCGGCTGTGGAAAATGTCAAGACAAGAGACAGCGATATTGTTGCCGTCATGTTGGGCCTCTCGATAGCGTCATCTTCGCACCAAGTCCTCGCATTCGACAGCATTACTTCGGTCTCCTGATCCATGAGTAATTCATCGTCCGCTGGGTACATTGCTCGAAGGAGGTCGATATAATCCAGTCGCGCAGCCACATCTTCTCTTTGCGGATGGCATTTTACCATGCTGTAGCCTGAAAGTTGTCGTGAGTGGTGTTGATAGAAAACATGCAGGTTTCAAGGGAAAGATGTCTCTGTTAATGCCTGAGGCAGACATGCTTAGTCACGGTCACGGCTTCCTCTTAGACGTGCTTTCCTCCTTCTTCCCTTTTCAATACAGACAATCGATTGAATACAAATTAACAAGTGAGTTCATCCGACAGTCCGTCCTTTGCTCAGACAAAGACCGCGATCACCGACCTAGACCTATCATTTGACTCAAACGCATGCAATCTCACACCCCGGCCATCTATATCATCACCGATGCCGTCCGCTTGCGTCTGACCGCAATCACCAAGGCCAGAAAAACACTGCCAATCGCTATCGCCAGCGCCAGACCGCCCATGAGTGTCCACGCGTTACTGATCTCATGGCCTTCAGCAAAATTGCAAGAGACCATGTAATGTTCCGGCATGAACTTGTCTCTCACACAATGAGAGAATCCGAACAGGTCCAGTTCCGTTTCGCAGTAGTGGAAGCACGCATGCGAGACTTCGACAGGCTTGCTGTCGCTGCAGCAGGCAGATATGTTCTGGAGTGGTGTCGACTGTGGCCAGCTTACGCCGCATAGGTGGGTCTTGCTGGTGGCCCAGTTGGGTGGCATGTCGTCGACATAGCTGCGATCGGGACGGCATTCGTGGTCTGCTGTACCTATCAGCGAGGACTGTACGCCTATTGAGGCGATGAGTATACCGTTTGCGTCCCCAAGTGAGGTTCGACCATCGATGAATAATGTCTTGGACGCTGACATGTTGCGAGTGAGAAGACGGCAAGGCGAGACATACGCATGCGGCTCAGCAAGAGCTGAGGAGCGTGGCACGGGTAAAGAGGAATGCAGCTGATGGAGTCTCGGGTCAACTCCGGGAGTCTCGAAACCCCCTTGCTATACTGACCCAATCACGGTGGCCACCTGATGAACATTGCGACATACACAAGTATGTCCGTTTCTCACCGTATACCATCAATAAGGTCGCTCATGATGGGTAACAGAGCAAACTCATCGTGTCGCCTAGCAGTGCCAGCATACTACGATGGCCGGATGCATGTTCCAGAGATCAAAGAGGCGATGAAGCTGGAAGCGGGCAGTCAACATTCCAGCAAACACTTTTCGAAAGCATCACCTCGTTAACATGATCCTGCGACATGACAGCATGATCAGGATCAGCCGATGACCTGAATGTGTTCAGCATCTACCAGACAACCTAATCATGAATTGCAGCCGCCGCTTCGACTCCATATATCCCTACCCTGACCGTGAACAATGTCAACGACAGAGACCGAACTCGAAATAATCTCCGGAGGCTGCACCGGCTTGATCAAGCTGCGGACAGACGGCGTCTTCGTCGAAAAAGCACCGCATGCCAACCCCGACTGGTTGCAAGAAAGCCTGCAAGACCTGCGACGAGAGTATGCGGCATATCGAAGGCTACCCCCACACCCACGTCTGCTACGGCTTCACGCGGATAGCACGCCGGAGAGGCTAGTGCTACCGTACCTTGGCAACGGGAGTCTGCACAATCTTCTGCGACCTTCACGCTTCACATCGAGCGGCAGTGCTGCGTCGCTTGGCTCACCTCCCGCGCCAGGCTGGACGATACCTCCATCACAACGACTGCAATTCGCCGCCGATGCCGCCGAAGGACTCAGCATCCTTCACAGCGTGAACATCATCCACTCGGACCTCAACTCGTGGAACCTCCTCGTCGACGACGACTTCCGACTCTGCATCATCGACTTCTCCGGCTCAACCATCGACGGCTCGCCCGGCTCGGGATTCGAGGGATATCGATACCGGCTTCCGCGCTCATACGATGCTCCGTCGACTGTACGGACGGATCTGTTTGCGCTCGGATCGGTGCTGTATGAGATTGTGACGGGTGAGATGCCGTATGAGAGGTATGAGGATCAGGATGTAATTCAATGTTTTGAGCAAGGAGTTTTCCCACCGACTCAAGATGTGCTTCTTGGTAGGATCGTTTTGGGATGCTGGAAAGGTGCTTATGAGTCGGCTGAGGCTGTGCGGGAGGATATTGTCCTGGAGCAGAGTCGTATTTCAAATAGCCGAGATGAGGAGTATCTAGTGGGACAAGTCGATGGCCGCGTGCACTGATTGTTCAGATTGCTACCTTGTATCGAGAAACGATTTCACATCAGCAGGATAATTTACAAACTGTAATACCTCGCGGACACCAGTTGAGTTTGATGTAATTCTCAGTGAGACGTGTACCTCAGCAGTACGACAGCGCCGTCCAAGATTGTTCATGGAGAAGAGAAAAGGTGGCCAGCTCCCAAGCCAGATCGTTGTCGTGGCCGACGAATCGCATGAGTCGGTACTGCTGCTTGGAAGTGTCGAGTGGCGTATAAGTGTAAGGTACGACTCGCGGATCTCCGAAAAGCTCCATGTTCGATGTGTGATGAGCGGAAGCGAGCGCCGAAACTTCGAGAAAGATGGACGAGTGGAAGGGAGGTAGTCGAATTGGCATGCGGCGATAAGGCAGATGTGCGAAGTAGGCATCCGCGGCTGAATGCGCAGGTTGTCATGCGTGCCGCCCCAAAGACGGCTGACCTCATGCAGTACCACATGCATGCATACTGAATGCTTGATCTGCTTGAGGAGCTTGTCGGCAGCTGCGAGCCCATTGTTCACAAGCACTAGGGTTCCGTTCCATCCAGTATATTTCTCAGAACGCTCATAGGTATCCAGTAGCCTAGAGATGATCAGTTGTGATTGAGTAAGGATCTTCACTTCGAAGTCCACAGCATCGAGACGGGATGGTTCCCATGTGAATTGATGTGACAACCTGGAAGTCTGGACAGGTTCCGGAGTATGTCCGCTACGTGAAGACTTGCCTCGCCGCCGAGACGACAACAAGAGGAAGCGCGCGGTCTTTTAGGCGTATCCAACGTGGTGGTCCGGTAATGCTGGAGTATTCATTCGATGTCCGTCCGGGATGCCATGTGTTGAGATTCCGCATCACGGATATAGATTCGATATATACCAGAGGCGTACAAAGGCTCTCCACGTCGTCATCCGCGCGTCCAGATCTTGTCGGGAAGGCGATGTCGATCGTGGTACAATTATCTGGCCGTTGGCAAGGAGGAATTTCCGCTCAGTATTCAGGGCGACATACATGTATGTCATGTACTAGGATCTTGGTTGGCAGTCGCTTCCACCATTGACGAAGGACCGAAAGAAATTGTGTCATTTTGAGAGCGATGAGGTTGAGGAAGGGTGGCATATAGGAGAGTCACCAGTCATGCACAATTCCGAACAGGATTGATGGCGCTGTCAGGCGGTCTTGCTTCAGCAAGCATGGTGACGGGACTCGGATCTCGAAGCACTAGTACGGACAGTGACTTTGAGCCCTCGGAGAACGGGGGTTCTGAGACACCACCAAGCTACCTACCGTTGGAAATGCATGCTCATGAAGCGAACGATGTTCTGGGAGGTCTGGAATGTCAGCCGCGAGCTTGCGCTCCCCGGTAGTTGTGACTTGCTGGTCGACACGAAGAGCAGTATATGACCTTCAGCGATATCGATACAATGCTCCAGTCTCGATCGGCTGGTATCCTTTTGTTCCAAATGCACAGATGATGATCAATCGGTAGCAGAACTTCGAATGTCCCACCTTCGAGCATACGAATGTTTCATCCGAGTCCGTCCAAAGATGTGTAAGGTCTCTCTCAGTTGTGTTCCAGAACGCGGCGCCAACTCGTCGTAATCGAAGTCCTCACTCATGTCTCCACCTCACAATACCCCGTCCCTGCCGCCGCCGCAAAGCGGAACGGAATAAGCTCGGTGGGACCCTGTGCAGCGGGAGCCATCCAGGTCAGGTATATATTCCACAGAGTTTCCCCTCCGTCCAATCAAGTAAAACCACCCATTTGGCCGCTTCGCAAGAAATTGGGCTTGTAATAATATAACGAGATGGACAGAGGGTTTTCTGGACTCGTGTTGTGATGGTAAGAGTTTCTTTTGCTGTTTCGTTGGGCATTGAGAAGGGATTCTTTTTGGTCTGGCAATGGATGGATGGATGGATCAATCGATCAATGTTTATCGTCGTTCGTTTCGTGTTGTTGTTTTGTTATGATGCACGAGTTCGAGCCCTCGTTTGATGCCGAAGTGCGTTTGGCGGCGTTTGACTCCAAAGTTTTGCCATGGGTCCGTTGGGCCGACGTTTGTTTTGCGCTGAGTCTACGCTAAGGGAGCGTGTCTTGTGACGTTGTCGTCCTTCTCATGCCGTCTTCCTCCAATTGTCCTGCAACGCAATAACTCCCGGCACGAGTCCACTGACCGCCAGCATTCCCTCTCCAAACAGCCCTTCTCCATCCTCACCCACGTCAAAACTCCAATGCAACGCACCCGGCAACCATCCCAAATACGCATGCAACTCTCTCCACCACTTCTTCTCCAACTCCACGCTCTTCACCTCCACCTCCTTCTCCCCCTCCACCCTCTCCGCCCCAAACTCCTCCTCCCACCTCAAACTCCTCACCCTCGCCAACCTCAAAAACTCCACCACCACCTCCCCCAACCAAAACCTACAACTCCACTTCCACAGTCCCGCCTCCCTCTTCTTCCACCCTTCCCCTCTAATCACCCCTTTCTTAACCCCAAACGCAGCACTCTCCAGCACCCAATATCCCGTCCCACAAACCACCTTCACCCACGCCAGTCCCTTCAATGTCGGATCCCTCTTCCCCTCCCTCCACAGCTCCCTTCCAGCCGCCCATCTCCCCAATCCTCCCGTGAGAACCCGACTCGCAGTCCTCCAATCATCGACCACTTCCCCTGCCGAGCGTACACTCAAGCACGCATCGGTGAGTGCAAGGTGGGGAGGTTCAATGGTGAGTGAGACGACTTCACCCGGAGCGAGGGTGGCGGAGGCTTTGGTGGCGATGGATTCGGCGAGGGATTGGTAGCGTGCGGTGAGCAGGCGGGTGAGTTGCACGTGGAGCAGGGCGAGGGTGTATTGCAGGGTGAGGAGGGTGGAGGAGAGGCCGGAGGCGGTGGAGAGGAGGCGGTGGAGGTGGTCGAGGTGGGAGGGAGAGAGTGGAGACAGGTGGAGAAGGCGGGAGAGACTCGATGGTGGCATGATTGTTAAGTGGTGTGGTGTGTCTGTTGTGCTCACAAGGTTGAGGTGAGGTTGGAAGAAGCTTGAAGGTTTGGAGGTGAGTTTAGAACCATTCACCTCGGCGGTATTTCGGGTCCTCGGGTGGGCCGAGGTGAACCTTCCCGCCTTCAGGAGCTCACCTCACTCTATCAATCTCCTGCCAATAAGCGCACCTTCGCCGGCACTCGCATTGCGCTACATGTTTGTATTCTCTTTCTCCAAATCTGACCTTCGAGCCGCAGACACCAAAAAGCTCATGGAGGTACAGTGGCGGTCCTGCAGTCATCAGTGGCGTACATGATGGGAGGGCACAGTCGCATTCATCGCTTGGAAACAGGCTTGGACTTGCTCGCTTCCAGTCTGACAAGCCGTGCACTAGTCTTCGCTGGCAGTGCTGCAATTTGAGACCGACCCCACCGTATTCAACCCCGCCGAGAGCGAACAGTCAGGCGATGCGCAGCTCGTTGTACTCTGTCGTGCGATCGCTCTTTATGCTTCGACCACAATCCATCTACATCCCGCGCACTGGATCAGCCGTGCTGTGGATCAAGACATCATGTCTTTCACCGATTATGACCGGAAAGCGTTCTCGATGATGGCAGACATCCTCGTTTCGTCCCCCGACCTGATTGCGCTCCACAAGCAGTTCGATGCTGTATATTTCCGTCGTGTTCTCGCAGAACGGCTCGAGTCTCTCTTCCAGGATCTGGAAGTCGAAGCTCCAGTGCCAGTCAGGTTCCAAATCAAATCGTTCTTCGGAAATTTGAAGCGGCGTCGTCAGGTGCTCTCGGACGTCTGTGATAATCTGGATATATTCCACCACGCTATGCTTCCGGCGAAGTTGTCTGGCACTGCAGAGCTGGACTCAAGCAAAAGCTTGATTCATGCAACGGACCCTCGATCGCAGCGTGGATTGAACACCCGCAAGCATCGGGATTTAAGGCGAGCCAAATCACCAAGTCCAGCGGCTAGCGAAGGCGGTAGCAAAAGGCTCAGACCTCCTGATGTCTCTTGGCAAGGCCGAATTTCTACCAAGAATGCTACTAAGGATGCATGCGTCGAGGTACGAATCTCAAATGGCTCTCTGTTATTCGGACTAATGCAACGTGGGATCGCTACAGTGTCGACGACGCAAGATACGTTGTGATGGCGATCAGCCTTGCGCTCAGTGTGTTTGGTGCCAGCATCCGGAGCTATGTGTGTACCCGAAGTTGGCATCGAAGGCCCGTCCATCGCACAAGAACGAGCAGACCGTAAAAGAGTTTACCGAGCAGACTTATGCCGGCGTGGAGCAAGCCAAACGTTTCATCCTGGGTAGC
The DNA here is from genome assembly GCF_000219625.1 of Zymoseptoria tritici IPO323. Taxonomy (NCBI): domain Eukaryota; kingdom Fungi; phylum Ascomycota; class Dothideomycetes; order Mycosphaerellales; family Mycosphaerellaceae; genus Zymoseptoria; species Zymoseptoria tritici. The sequence goes on along the minus strand of NC_018217.1, from coordinate 3,496,087 downwards.
TCGTCACTTGCCTCGCACGAGACAGCGATCAGGAAAGAGACGACCAATCGGAACCACGCTCTAGATGATGCGCTCCTCACGATGGATCTGGGCCACATCTCCGAACTTCTTGAGAGCGAGTTCGATCTCGTCGCTGTGGGATCATGGTCCTGGCTGCATGAGCTACGAGACGAAGGAATCGAAGTTGCAGAAATTGCAGAACTGCTCTATGAGCAAGAGAAGGATCGTCCATGGATATATTTTGATCGTCCCCAAGGCCACGGAAAGAGACCGCAGATGCACTCTCACATTGAAGGATGTGTTCACAATGGTGTCTCTCCGATGACAGGACAAGAACATCCCAGCTTGTATGACTTCCTTCTAAAGCCCAAGAATATCACCTCATCCGAGTCCAGAGCATCTCGACCAGACACACACGGGACTATTGCCACTCTGTGCGGCTTGGCGGGCATAGTGCCGCCTCCAAAGAGGCGATTCAGTTGGGATGGAGACATCCGGTTTCAGTGCGACAGCATAGCTTTGGTATCCTATCTCTCGGATAGTGCATCACTGCAGACAATATGGACTCGCACTCAATATGCACTCAAAGGCATCTCGGCAGCCTTTGCAGAGCTGCAGCAAGCTGGTCTTTGCTGTGATTCTTTTACGCTCATTCGGCAGACCCCGAAAAGTCAAATCCTCGTCGACGGTCGTCGGCTTTTCGTTGAGCTCTACTCTATCCAATCGAGAACAATTCTCGAATTCTTGGATCTTGTTGAGACCACGCCGGACCTCTCAGACGATTTCGCAGTACGCTGCTGCGCACACCATGCTTCAACTATCCTGCCGGATACATTGTCGGGCCTTCGCCTATCTAAAGGCAAATCGATATCTACGGCATCCGTTGAGCGGTGCGTGCACCTCTGTGCATTAGCTGTACAAGTCTTGTGTCTCGGTCTTGTCTCCTACTGCCAGGCTCATACGGGAGCTGTGGAACTGTTCTTCCTACAACACAAGCTCACCGAAATACAGCCTTTTGGTTCGCGACCTATCGCCAGCACTGGTCCGAGACTTCGTGCTCGGCTCCAAGATCTAACATGCTTTGGCTCAATGCTGCGTGGCCCCGTGCTCGTGTTTGGCTTTGCTCGCGAGCTCACTCTGGATGACGACTTGCTTACCAAGTATGACCTCCTCGCTTCGCCACAAGATATCATCGACACGTGGGGACCTGGTAACTTCGTAGTAGGAGCGAATGAGTCCGGTGAGCAGGGAATTGTGAGTATTATGATCGGAGGTGGATGTATCGCCCCTGGAGTCGAGCAGCAAGGAACTTATCACTGGAGTCGGGATTTGAGGAAAGCATTCAACCAGGAGGACGATCCTTTCACCACTACTCAGCAATTGTCCGAACGTGGCAAGGCAGAGGACAATGTGGATCGCCATTTGGTGACGAGTCATTTTCTACACTACCTACAGCTGGAACGCAGTGATCCGAAGAAATTGGAAGTCTTACAGCTCATTGCTGCGTTGCTCGGGTGGGATGATGCACAGCGCGAACAAGCCGGATTGGTACGGCAAGTACGGCGGGTCTCCGAAACAGATCTGGCGTGGAACAGACTTCCAAGAAGTACGCTTCGAAGGCCAACCATGCAGCTGACTGAGAAAATCATCATCGCAACTTCTGTCACTTTGAACACGAAGTGCAGTATGGATGAAGAAGATTGTCTGAAGGTCAGTGATGGATACCGCGATCCACTTGGGACATTCGAACCATATTGGGCCCTGGCGGAGCAACAAGCTGGCGTTCAAGCCGGCCAGTACGCAACATTGGTGTATAACCAGACTTGGGTTAAACGCATAGGAATGACCTTGAAAGAGCTGCAGATGCTCCAGCCCACGGACGAAATCCTGCCCTTTCTAGAGTCCACATGGGGTCTCCAGGTCAGCTTTTGCTCCGGTCTTGCAGGTAGGGTTAAGATGAGAGAGCTTCTGGCAGACGTCTTACCTGCGCTCATGGAGCGCAAGGTACCGCAACCCAGTCTCTGGAAAGAGCTGCGAGACTCTCATGCCTTCATTGAGACCCTCAAGCAGGGCGATCTAGCGGCGTGGTTGTCGGATGCAAGCGTCAACCACTCCGCTTGTTACGATTTCGCATGCGTGCTGATTCGTTCCATCACAATGATGCTTCGCGACACCGGCATCGACCCGTCTGAAAAGCATTTTGTCGTGGCCTGGATGCCGTCTCAACCTTTCGTGCCACCACAGTGCATCAAGATCCCAGTGAACAGAACCAATTTTTGGACCAAGGTTTTGCAGGATACCAGTGACTGCGCTACATTTGCCTATCTCACCACGGCCTGCTTGCAGATCCAAGGCCATGGGTGCCGCAACACACACTCTCCCTGGCATGGTGAGATCGCCCTGATGGAGACCGAAGTTCATCGTCATGTCGATCGGTCTCACGACCAGAGCAGTCTGGTGATGCCCTGGAAGCTTGAGGACGGCCAGATATATCCCATCGGTCAACGCCGACTCAACCAGGCTGTGCAACTCAGAGCACGCGTTCAACAATCGGATCCGCTGGGAATCCCCCGCCTCATCATAAGTCCGAATGGGATTGCGTTGCATTACATGAATCGGCTGCTGCTGAAACGCTCGAGAAAGGATCGGCTCAGGGAGCGCTTGACATCCCTTGACAAGGTTGAAAGAGCCATCATTGCGTCTCCGCTCTCATCTACATGAACATTGCACAAGCGAACATAGCGCAAGCGAGATCAAGGCTGTGGTCGAAGGACTGGAAGCGTCTCATCGTAGAGCCCTAACGCAAAGCAGCGAAGGCCACGAATTCTATACAGTAGAAGAAGAAAGAGCAGATATCAAACGCCAAAGATTCAGAACGCCGTCCCACCATGCCGTACCGAGCAATGTATCGCTTGCGCTTCCTGTCCTGCCAGTAGCCCAGTAATCTAGCGGAGCATCAGTCTGTCCGTCCGCTGTCCAAGCCAGCCAGAGAGCATTCTTTTCCCCGTCCCGTGCCCGGCGATGGACGCCAGTGTCCTCTGCACTTCCATACTTGTCCCTGTCCCTGAGATGTCCGCTCAAGCACGTATACCTCGTACTCTCAAGTCTTCCGTCCAGTCAACATCCTCTCAAACCTTCAACGCCTCCACACCCTCCGCCACTGCCGCCGCCTGCCCATCAACCTTTTTCTCCGCCTCCTCCGTCTCCCTCAAAGACTTCACCTTCCCGCCCCTCAAATACGCCTCGAACTCTCCAATCCTCTTTCCACCCTCCTCCCACCTCTTCCTATACGCCTCCCTCCTCTCCGCCACAACTTTCCCAAACGCCGGCCAATACACCTCATGCTCATACACAAAGTCACACTTCCCTCCCTCCCTCTTGATCAACTGCTCCTCCGGCACATAAATCTTACAATCCTCATTAAACTTCATCTTCTCCCTCGTCACGGGATCGATGAATCCCGAAATCAACTTGAAGAACGTGTTGACATACCACGGCGTCTCCAAGATCAACGCTTTGCCCAATCGCTCAGGATTATGTCCTTGTAGAATATTCAATACAGCTCTTGCCTGTCCCACAGTCGGAATGGTACCCGCCTTCGCCCCACCAAAAGAGATGATCAACGCCGTGCTCTCCACCCCCGGCGGCATCATGGCAATCGTCGAGTCGAGCATATAACACAAATGATGAATCTGGCGGTCCGACATTTTCGTATTCTGATTCCCCGGGTTGAGGTACAGACACGGCCGCTGATCTTTGTCGAAACCCAATTGTACCTGTTTTCCCGTCTCGTTTTCCGGAGAAATGTAGTCGTGAGTGAACGTGTCCGCGCCGTACTCGCGACGCCAGGAAATGGTGCTTTGCAGACGTTTGATGGCTGAAGGCACGTTCCATTTTGTGGCGCGGAGGTATCGGAGGAGGCATTCGCGGGTGAGGAACATGCGTTCGTGGTCGGTGATGGGGGAGGAAGGGGCGTTTTTGGCGGTGGTGGCGGGGACGTTGGTCCATTCTGAGACGGCGGAGAGGACGGCGGTGTATTTTTGTTGTTGTTCGGAGGTGAGGGTGGGTTGTGGGGAGGGTTTGGAGGTGGGGGAGGGGTGTGGGATGGGGGTCTTTTGAGGACCGTCGGTGGGTGGAGTCCAGGTTGGCAGGCTGTCGGTGGTGGTCTTTGCGCTGCTGGCGGGTGTTTCGCCGGGAGGTTTCTGCGAGGTGGTGGATTTGAAGGAGTCGGCGACGGAGGCAGGGGAGACGGGGCGGGAGATGTTGGGTTTCTCGCCGAGGGCGGCGGTGTTGTCGACGGTTGCGGGAGTGGCGGCGGGCATGGTGTCGGTGGTGGCCATGTCGGGCGGAGATTGTGTATGTATGAGAAGGAGAGGAGGATTGTGGTCTAGCAAGGAGTCTTTATCTTAGAGTGAAGTGTTTCTTGTCCGATTTACTATACTTTGGACCCTGCAAAAGCTGGCGCGGCGATATATTGAATTCCGATAGGTTCACCACTATTCCTTCGTCAACGGAAAGCAGGAGGATCAAAGGCTCATGTACGTTGAATTCGAAAAGGGAGAGAATGCTACAAGACGGCTCGGCAAATGAAGATTATTGATATCCTTCGATGCGCTGAATTTATGCTGCTCGTGCCCCGGATCGAATTGTACAGCCGCCGGGACAGCCATGTCTCCGTTCCGATGTCCATATCCTTGTCCACATGCCGTCACAACAAGCAACTCGAACGGCACGGCCGGAGATGCACTCATCGGTATATTGAGCGCCAGATTAGTAGCAACGCTCGATACGTTGTCGCTGAACATGGCGCCGACATGAAGCGGATCTCAGTAATCTTGCGGATTGATGGGATGAGTACTCTGCGACCAGTAGGACTCGAGGTTCGCTACTATCGTTCTGGAAGCCCTGCATTCTCCTTGAAGGGCCAGGTGCTCTCTTGCAGGGCAATGGTAGAGCTTGTGGCAGTCTTCACCACACGTCGAGCTTGTGGACCAGAAGCAGGCTTCATGTCGCGCCTCAATTCCCATCAACGTATTCGTAATAAAGGGTGACGGCCACATCCCCGTCGCTCGGATATCTCTCATTAACAGAGCAATGTCACCTACGACTCTGAAGTCGTTGTACTCTGCACCGTATACGACGGGAACGGCGACGCTCGCTGCAGGGACCCTCGCAAGATACGAGGCTCAGATATTACGGACCATCACGGGCACTGTGATAGTTTCAAAATCGGTGATGGTAGCAATTTCCGTCGAAGCAATGGTCACCGTCGTAGTGGTCGGTATCGTCTGGGTGACCAGAGCGGTGGCCGTGCTTGTCGCAGTAGCTATCTGCGTGACAGAAGCAGTGGTTGTCGATGTCGTCGGGGCCACCAGTACAGGTGTGTCGGTGAGATGGACGGTAGATGTGGTGGTAGTGTACACGGTCCTTTCAAACAGTCAGTGCATGTGCCAGCGTTGGTCGCGGCTCACACTCCACTCACTTGACAGTAGCTAGGGCTGTCTTCGTGGGGAAGAGGGCGGAGCAAGAGTTGAGCTTCTCTTTTGGGGTCTGAGAAGCTCGTCAGCGCGGGAGGCAATTGGACTGACTGCAAAAGTCTTGGCCCAACCCGCTCTTTAGCAACTGCTTCAAAGCATTCGGAGAGAGGGTACTTCCTCAGGCGACTCGTTTGGCATGGCGTAGAATCAGTACCCCGAAGAAGTATCGCGAGAGCATTGACGAAGCGTAAGTAAGTATGTCAGAGCGAGTGTGCAGGCTGGAGACTGCGACAGCTCATGTGCCATGTCTTGTGCATTGCCCTCATCCGTAAGAGACGCTAATCCGAAGGACAGAGTGGCGGAGGCCGCGATCCGAGAAGGACAAGTAGGCATGGAGAAGGGTAAGTCTTGGTCTAACGCTACGTGATGAATAGCTAGGATAGTCATCTCAAGCAGAGAAATCGGAGCATTCAAATTGTTGCATTCTGCAAGAGCAAAGAATTCATTGCGGCGACGGTGCGGCCTTGGCCCAAGCAAGTCCAGCATCTGACTGGCGGATTAAGTGATTGGCTCGATCGCAATGGTGAGCGCTGTGGTACCTGTAGGATTGCTTGCGAAATAGTTGGACACGTCGCCTGTGAATAGCAGTACGCCACCAAACAGGAGGACGAAGACGGTAGGTTTCGCTGCAAGGCAAACGTTAGTGCCTGTAGGCTGTCTTATGGGCGCCACTGATAGGACTGTATGGGAGAGGGTCCACTCACAGCCGTCGGTATTGATCCATACGGGTCGAAGAGCGTTGTTCGTCGGGTCGATCTCCCACTGCGCCAATATGTTAGCTTTCCTGACAGGAGTATAACTTCCTAGCCGAATAGACCATTGACATACGATTGCTGACTCGCAGTTCCTCGGACCTCCCAGCCTTCGTCCATACGAGTTGTCGACTTGTTTCGCGCGCTCGCCGGGCGGAGCTGGGCAGAAAGTCAGTATCAAGCCTGGTTTACCATTCTTTCAGGGTCAGGTTCGTGGACTTACTCGAGAGAGAGGCACCGATCAATACACCGCTAAGGGAGATCATAGATCAGCAGGACGTCCACGGCGAGGGAGCATAGATCGAGAGCCGCTCGTCAACTCACTTATTGTTCCCTGGGCCAAGGTTGTCAAAGTTACTTGATGCGCTGCCCACATTTCCAGACAGATATGGCAGATCCGTGTAAGTAGCAGAGTTCATATTGGTGAGGTCCAATTGCGAGAGAGGATCCGCTGCGGAATCGTAGCTGACGATAAGCGCTTGTGACACATCGTTGGTAGCTTGCCGATGGCCATAGAGGGAAAATGTGTTCGTAACATAGCCGAGATCCGACCCGTCAAGTGCGGTCAGACGAAGTCGTACACTGGTAGGTACAGCAGCTGCAGTGGATTTTGTGGTACTGGCAGTGGTGCTTGTGGCTGTGGGTGCCGCAATGGAAGCTGTTGTGCTTGCTGTAGTTGTGCTAGCAGTTGTCGAAGCCGTAGTAGAAGTCGAGGTCGCTGTAGGAGTGTCCGGCATGACACCCTGACAAAGAGCAGCTTGTCCAGCCTACGAGAAGATAACGACAGACCATCTCTTTAGAACAGGCTCGAAATTGTGGCATTCGATTAGACTTACGATAGGAACGACACAACAAGCGGCGGACAGATTTTGATCAGCGCATCCTTGGACGAAGGCGTTTTTAGGAGAGCTGGTCGTGGCTAGATCAGAGGAACGTCAGCATAAGAGTTCGGATGAGGCACTGTGGCTGGGCATGGAGAAGGCGACTGCTGAAGCATGGGGTCTGACGCACGTGCTTGACACTCGTAATAGGTTCCAGAGTCGGCCTTGCAGCACCGCGGCTGGTTGTAAAGTCCCGTACATTGAAACGGGGAAGCTGCGGGTGCGATCGTGCTGGTTGTAGGCGCAGTCGTGGAGGGAGTCGTGGATGGAGTCGTAGTGATCGGGGGCGTAGTAGAAGGCGTGGTCGACGGCGTAGTAGATGCCGTGGTCGACGATGCCGTGGTAAATGTCGTGGTCGACGACGCCGTGGTAGACCGCGTGGTAGAACGCGTGCTTGAAGGTGTAGTAGTACACTTGGTCGTGGACCTAGTCGTTGACCTGGTCGTTGTGACAACACGCTGCGTGGTCACCGCCGACGGGCAAGGACAAGCTCTGTCGTAAAAGCTGTACGGCGATCCCTTGCTAGGCTTGACGGTATCTTTCAAACATTTCGAGTAGAGTCGACATGTCCTCTTGCCATAGCCATAGCTCTTGCAGTTTATGTTCTTCTTGCACAAATCCGAGCACTGTGCAATAGTGCATTCGGGCTTGTTGAGCAGGAATTTTCCTTGATCGTATCCGACGGAGCCGCAAATGGAGGCAGAGCGCTCGTCGTGTTGAGTAGGAGACGCAAAGGCTGCTTGAAGCAGCAAGGGTGCGGCGGAGAGGACTTTGAGGAGATGCATGTTGGCGGAAGAAAGCGAGATGAGAAACGGAGAAGGTGGCCCAGAGAGGGGCGCGAGAAAGAGACCTTATGATCTGGCTTGCACACACAAGCCCGCCAATCCTCCTTGCCGCAATCATCACAGAATGTTCAAATGATCAGCCCACGCCAGCGGACGACTGCCTCAGGGTGTCGGGACCCCCGAGAGTCGTCTCTTTGGCGTTCAAGGTTCGCGATACGACTCGGGGCTTCCGTCCTGGCGTCTAGAACGTGGACACGTGAAATTTCCATGTGGCTTGCATTAGAGCAATTTCTAAAGTTTAATGAGAAATCGAGGAAGCGGTGATAGCTCAGACGCATCCCCGTCGGCCCAGGTCAGCCGTCGAGTGTTACGAAATGGCTGCCGACCTCTGCTGGGACGCTCAGCATCTCATCCACGAAAGTCGCAGCACAGTCGCCGGCGTGAGCACGATTGTCCAGGAGGTGGAATATACGGTCTCGTGGCATCGCGCGAGGGTCCAGACTCACTAGCGCAGTGAGCCATTCCTCGATAGGGCAATGGACGAAGAAACAGCCCTCAGCTCAGCAGACTGGCGGTGATAGGGCGGAGCTTGGACCTGCACACTGCTATCGCGTATATACTTTGCGTGGCTGCGCGAGTCGGCCGCTCCGAAGGGTGCGGAAAAGTCTCAATTCTTGTCTGCCGAAAATGTGTTGAGCAACTCGAATCGAGCGAATGCGATGGCTATCTCCATTGGTTTCGCGAGTTGCTTGTGGTTGCTCTCCTGAACTTTGCCCGTGAGGCCGGACTTCGTGATGAGGCAGCGAGTGGAAGTGGCCATTTCGAACGAAGATACTCATCGGACGAGAAGGAGTGATCAAGTGAGGCTTCCGGTGTGTGCTAGAGCTGTCGAAGAAGTGCGATCATGAAGCTGCGAGGCGGCAAAAGCACCAGGTCATCGAGACGATGCCTGTATTCTGTGATTGTAGAGAAAGAAGTTCCATCAACGTTCTTCGCCCAAGTGCCCTCTCGCTCCCGGCGTTGTTTCTGTCACGTTCGACACACTTTGAACGCGTGTCCATCATCGCGTGCATTTCGTGTCTCGGAAACACGTCTTCCGCGATTCCATGCGAAGAACAATTCCGACGACAACACATCCACCACCGCCGACCACAGCAACCACCATGTCGACGGCCGAGATCAACAAATACTTCGCCCAACCGGACGCCCCCCTCCCCGAAGATGTCACCACCGAACTACAACACATCGTCCAACTGCTCGGCCTCACACCCGAGGACCTCTACTACAAATGGGACAGCTACGTGATCACCATGGGTGCCGACACCACAAAGCTGGACTACAAAACCGTGCGGGACTTCAAAAAGACGCTGCAAGATGCAATGGAGAGGGAGTCGAGAAAGGGTCAGGTCACACATACTGCCACGAAGAGGACGACAGCGACGCCTCGAGCGGGAGCTGGAGGAGATGTGTTTGGGATGCTGGATGGCATGGTTTCGAATACACCGTCCGCGCGAGCATCTTTGTCCAAAAGAAAGGCGAACTTTGACTCGCCCGCTTCTAAGTCGGCGAGGAATGGATTGAACAGCTCGCCCGCCGACAGCAAGACTCCGATTTCCACGTCGAGGAATATGCCCTCTGTCAATTTTGATGAGAGGAAGAACGCCGGAGATGTGATTGAATGTCTCAACTCTCACCTTCCCGCGGCCGCCATACCAGAGATACCACCAACGGAACCACGGATCAAACTCAAAGCAGCCAGCGATCTTCCCAAATTCTCGTACAAGCCAATGGCTATGAAACTCTCTGAAGCCTCAGAAACACTCGATGATCGGATTGATAGCTTCACGGAGCAGGTCCAAAAGCATTACGAGCTAGAGGACAGCGCTTTCGGCAATCCCGCAGCTCAATCTACAGCAGAGATTGTCGCAGTCGGCCGCATAGCATGTGATGTGCCGAATGGCAAACTGAATGCATCAAGTCTCGTGCTTGAGACCTCCAGACGAATGGGTGCAGGCATGCGCGTACCTCTACAGATGGACCCATCTCTGACCTACGACTTCTTCCCGGGCAAGATTGTAGCATTGAGAGGGACGAATGTGGGAGGTGAATTCTTTCGGCCAACAGAGGTACTACCCATACCTCTCCTCCCACCGGCTGCCTCATTACCTTCCGACCTCATCAATCACAACGCCCGCCTTGAAGATGCTACGGGTAATACGCCACCTCTCAACCTTCTCGTCGCCAGCGGACCCTACACGACAGACACAGACCTTTCGTATGCCCCCTTGTACGCACTGCTCAACGTCGCCTCAACACAAAAACCAGATCTCCTTCTCATCTCCGGACCCTTTCTCGACCTCGAACATCCACAGATCTCCGCCGGCGACGTAGCATCTCTCATCCCAGATTCCTCAAATATCTCCCCTGACCGCGCAACCCTCACCGACCTCTTCCGTCTGACAATCTCCCAACCACTCAATGCCCTAGCGGCAGCAAACCCCAGCATGACAATCGTCCTAGTCCCCTCCCTCCGTGACGCCGTCATGAAGACCGTCTCCTGGCCACAAGATAGAGGCGTCAAGAAAGACTTGGGTCTAGGAGGGCGTAACATCAACATCGTCTCAAATCCAATCTGCCTCTCCCTGAACGAGATCTTACTGGGCACAACAAGCACCGACGTCCTCTCCGAACTCCGCAGAGAAAACGTCTACCACAACGCAGCACAAAACGGCAGGACCAATGGCCTCGGAATAACAGACGACATTCTCGCCCGCCTCTCCGGCCACATCCTCGAGCAATCCCATTTCTTCCCCGTTTTCCCTCCAGCCGCACGCGAAGATCTCCCCAAACCCACCCGACTTGCTGGCGAGGTACCCGAAGTCGGCGGTGAAGAGCAGCTCGCTATGGGCGCGAACTTGGACTTGGGATACCTCAAACTCGGCGAGTTCTGGATGGCTCGGCCGGATTTGTTGGTCTTGCCGAGCGGACTGAGTCCGTTTGCGAAGGTGGTGGAAAGCACGGTTGTGGTGAATCCGGGGACGGTCAGTAAGAAACGAGGAGCGGGGACGTATGCTGTTGTTACGGTGGGGAGGAGGGAGGTCAGGGAGAGTGAGACGGAGAAGGAGGAGACGGTCGGGCATGAGGTTTATGATCGGGCGAGGGTGGAGATTAGGAGGATTTAATGAGGGGAGTCAGGATTGGGTTGGAGAGTGTTTGGAGATGATTGAAGTGGTCCACAACCTTTGTCAAAGAATGCACAGGCCGGGTGAAGTGAAGGATGAAGATATCTTGAACATATGCATAGACAGGATCGGAAGACAGATGACATGTTTGCATTGTGTTGATCCTCACGAGCTCTCCTCCTGTCGTTTGCTCGGCAATAAGATTGACAGTCTCCTTACAATGTCACATGCTAACCGCACAATGCAAACAAATACTCTAGCAACATTCGTGGCGACATGTGATGTTCGAGACCCGCCAAGTCTAGAATTCACCCATCGAGCCATTGGCGTCAGTGTTTTGCAGGGTCCTGCCAGCTGGTCGTTCGCTGACGAGCTCTCCGCCCTCCACAATATTCAAAGCTCCATCGCTTTCTTTCCAACTCACCCAATTTCTTCCTCTTCACCCACCACCACCTCCACCTCTTTCGACCAGAAATCATGGTCTCCTTCAAACTCCCCACCCTCGCGCTCGCCGCCTTCAGCACCCTCACCGTCTCTGCCCAAAACGCAAAAATTAGCGACCTCAAACAATCCCTAGAAGGAATCCGCGACTCCGTCAAGGTATGCCTGAAACACTGAACATCCCACATCCCACATCCCACAACACACAAGACCATCACAGCTAACAACAGTCATCCCCTCAGGCCGCCGCCTCCTCCGCCTCCTCCCGCGCCGCCTCCGGAGGCGTCCCCAAAATCACCGACATCGCCGACGCCAACCTCGACGAGGCCATCAAATGGGCGCAATCGAAAGGTTCCGAAGCGCAATGGAAAGTCGACAATCCCTCCGCATCGGCCGCCGACTCCGCCGCGCTGGACGTCTCCATCTCGGTGTCGTTCCCCGACGCGGAGATCTTCGGGGTGAAACTCGTCAATGGAAGGCCGACGAGGGCGTTGCTGAGTGTGGTTAATAATGAGGATGTGGCGGTGAAGCCGTTGATTGTGACGGGTGCTTTGAAGACGGCAGCTGGGGAGGGTGAGGGTGTGGTGGTGAGGAATTTGACGGCCGCGAGGTTCGGGAATGAAGTCCCGCCGAAGGGGAAGGAGGTGTTGACGTATGCTTTTTCGACGATCATGCAGCCGAGGGATGTCACGTTGGAGATGAAGGTGTTGGTGCAGAGGGGTGGGAGGGTTTTCACGGTGAAGGCGTTTGAGGAGGGGGTTAGTGTTGTTGAGGCGCCGGTCAGCATTTTTGATCCGCAGATGTGAGTTGCTGCTGCTTGACCCGGAGGTGTTCGTTTGGAGACTGTGCTGCTCGGTTACTGACTACGACTGATCACAGCATCTTCCTCTACCTCTTCCTCCTCGCAGCCCTCGGCGGCGTCTCCTACTTCATCTACACGACCTACGTCGCCTCCCTCTTCCCTGCCAAACCCAAGCGTCGCTCTGGCGGTAAAGACGGTTCCCGCGCTCAGCGTTCTTCTGGAGGGTCCAAGGCTGTCGACTCGGCGGATGCGGTCGATGTCGTGGGCGCGGATGGTCCGGCGGTCGCTTCGGGGAGTGCGCTGGGTGGAAAGGGATATGATGAGAGCTGGATTCCAGCCGGACATTTGCAGAGACCGCAGGCTAAGAGGGTGGGGAGTGGGAGGCCGAAGAGTCGGGCTGCGTAAGCTATTGGAGGGAGGATACTCTGGTGAAGTTGAGGGATGGTGCGGACTGGAATGGGGCAGAGGCATATGGGGAAGATGTGCTCGTCGTTGTCGGCGTTGTTGGCGAGGAACGCAACGAAGAGCACGGTGAGGAGAGTTTGAGAAAGAGAGACGACGTGTATAGACAAAACAGGTGGCATACGGACAGTTCGCTGAAAGGCTGCATGGTTGGGAGCAATGTATACTCTATTGTGTAATACTGTTGCTACTGCTACGTAAAAGTATTGAGGACAGAGAACGATGACTTGGTCGTTGAGACTCGTTCGTTCCGAGCTTGTATGTTTGCCCACTTGACCAGCAACTGCCTTTGAACAAACATATAATGTCTTGTCAACTACACGACATCTCGTGCCTGAGGCCTGACCTGCTCTCTCTATGCACTCTCTCAAACCGCGGACAATCGGCGTCTCGTTTCCCCGTGAAGTAGTTCTAAATCCTTGCTCACGGAATCGTGGGGAGGAGTGACCAAGGTCGGGTGTGAGGTGAGCGCTCTTGACATCATGACTTTGTCTCCCGACGGCTTCCTTCGTACACGTACACGCGCATCATTGGAATGAAATGAGAACGACGGTATAAGAGGATCAAAGGTACCTGGTTTTATTTGTGCTCTGGGAAAGACTGATACTACAGATTTTTGACCATCTTGACAACTCGGATACGACGAGAAGACTGCTGTACTACTTGCTACTGGAGTCGATCAAATCACTGGCAACTTTGATATAACAAATCTTCTGGAATCCTACTCGATCACAAGCGGAATACCTTACCATCAACAACTTCAACCAACCCTCAACCCACCCTCCAAAATGGCCACCTCCCTCTCCCTCACCACCGCCCGCTACCTCGCCCCCGCCTCCTTCCTCTACGACTTCGCCGCCCAACAATACGGCATCAACTCCACCCCCTCCATGAAAGACATCCACGACCGCAACCTCTCCTTCTTCTCCCCGCAACCCTACTTCATCGCCGGCTTCTTCTTCCCCCAACAATTCGTGCAACTCGCCTGGCTCTACAAGCTGTGGAAACTGAACCCGGAGAAACCCGAGGAGAAGAAACAACTCCAGGAAATGGTCCGATATGTACCCTTTTATGCTCTCGGAAACGTGTGTATTGGAACGTGGATGTTCTTCTGGAATGCGGAGAACTTGAAAGTGGCGAATGCTTTCGTCGTGGTGAATACCACCGCGCAGTTGTTTTATGTCTTCACCAAACTCTCACCGATGAATACCCGTTCCACGCCGAGTGTGCTCACGCACATCGTGGCGAAAACTTTCGCCGGTATTGGCGTGCTGGACATCCTGCACAACACTTCCGTCGGCTGGTTCAAAGACCAACTCCCCAGCACAGCCGTCAAGATCGGCACGGCGTTGGGGTTCGCGGGTCTCGCGGCGGGGAGCGATTGGATTCTGGGAGGGTGTTTGGTGTATTGTCTGGTCGGGTTGAGTGTGGGACAGGCGAGCTATGATTCGAGTTGGAGCAAGTTGTTGGGGGTGTATGCTGTTGGTACGGCGGCGATTGTGGGGGTGAGGAATTGGGTTAGGTAGGTTGGATTGTTGGTGTGTGTATGTGAGGGAGGGTTTTTGGCTGACGAGTGTTGGGGAGGTAGGCCGCCGTATGTGAAGGAGGAGTATGAGCCGTTGGCTGAGGAGGATGAGGAGACCGTTTGATGCGCGTTGGGCATGGAGGGCATATGAAAGGAAGACGGGGTTTTGGTATTGCTTTCTCAAGAAGGCAGGCAACGAAAGGTCAATGTATCGAGTTCAACTGATGTTCGCCATTGATGTATCGTTGTGTCTTTGTGGCCGGTTGTATTCCTGTTGTTGTTGCGAACGTCAGTCTCGCAGTGGCAACACTGTACAACTCTTAAACAACGCAATCGTTTTGAATCTGAGACTACAACAGCAATATACACACTATACTATTGATACACAATTCCTTGAGTTGATCATCGATCAATCGTTCATCTTGAGGTCGTTCGGTCGCACTGTCACTGATAGTCCATCGACAATAGCTGACCGAAATTCGGCAATGAAGCTCACATTAATTCACCTTGCCGTTGAGCCGCGACTTTGCAACGCTACTAGAACTCCCTCTCTCCTCTGTTCCCAACATGACTATAGATAGTTATTAGAAGGTCGTTCAATGCAAGGAACCATCGCCCAATCTGCCAAAAGTGTTTAGATATATATACGCGCAGGACCGCGCCAAGATCCAGCTGCCAGCCAGCAAAACGGGCCGGTACGTTCCCAACCAACCCCTGACTTGCACCCATCAAAGTCTAATGAAGAACAGAATGGTCTAGTGGTATGATTCCTGCTTTGGGTTGATGCTTCGGCAGCGACAACATGCAGGAGGCCCCGTGTTCAGTGAGTTGTGCCCTTCTACAACACCCTCATTACCTCTTACTAACGTCTGAAAAAGATCCACGGTTCGGCCCCGTTCTTTTGCCCTCTCGTCGTCGTAAGCTCGACGAGACGCATCTTTTGATATACTTTTTGTTCTTAAGGGTTAAGAATTGCGTATAGGAAGTGGTTAAGAAGTTTTGCTATCGTGCGGACGGGATTGGGGGCAGAATTTGGGCCGGGGAGGATTCAGCGGGCTTGGCGAGGAGGTTGATAGGGAAAGGGCTTCAAATTTTGATTAAGGAGGAGAACCATATCTGCACGAGCACAAAGCTTGGAGTCTTTCTACTCCACCTAGGGCAATGGACTCTTCCACTACACTCTTTACCTCGTACTCGATATTCCACTGTTTTGCTACCACAACTCTCGCGTTGCTCCACCGCCCACATCGGTAGCTGTGACCGAGGCACAAGATGCCGATCCTCAAGACGCCGCACGCCATGCGAGCAAAGAAATCTCGCCAACGTCCACATGACTCTGCTCGCAACTCCGCAACCACTATATCACGCATGAAGCGAACTCGAGCTATGCGAGACCACGCCGATCGATCCTCGCATAGAACTCAAATGGTCTCCTATCTTGGACATTGACCGCTGCCCCCACCTCGTTTCAGGCGAAGCTTATTCGTTGCAGAACGACTTGGCAGAGTATAGACCGCCTCACCTCTAGGGAGAATAGGGAAGGTGGTATAAGCTTGCGCCTTCCTCTTCTTGCGTCGCCAAAGGCTTGGTCTCACATCCACATCTGTATGGCGGACAAAGGCGACATCTGCAAACGAGCTTGCACCCGCCGAGGATCGTCCAAATTGGCCAGCGAATACAAGGTACGTTTGGCGAAAGGTCGCCGTTTTGTCGCTGCTAATTCTGTCCCGTTCTGACTCGAGGGGGTCGGGTTGGCATGCGTGTGCGCCAGGTTCTCCTCAAACGACACACGAGTTTGAGGCACATCATATATATGTGCTGGTAAGTCGCCCCTTCTCTTCGACCGTCCATCCCAGACGACAGCCAAACCTTCCACCATCTCAGCCCACCCACATCCTCTCCCGTCAACATGTTCCACTCCACCCTCCTCTCCCTCTCCGCCCTCCTAGCCCTCTCCGCCGCCGCACCCCTCACACCCCGCCAAACCGTCTCCTGCGTCTCCGGCCTCTACATCCTCGTAGCCCGCGGCTCAGGCCAGGCAGCAGGCGAAGGCTCCGTCGCCACAGTCGCCGACATGATCGAAGCTCGCGTCCCGAACTCTCTCAGCGACGCCGTCGTGTACCCCGCCACGTTCGAAAACTACTTCGGTTCCGTGAACGAGGGCATTGACAACGCGAAGTCGAAAATCCGCTCGTACGTCGACCAGTGCGGGGAGTCCAGCAGGATCGCTCTGGTGGGATTCTCGCAGGGCGCGCATGTTATGACTGATACCATGGCGGGGGGAACTTTGACGCAGGGGCCGATTGAGGATGAGTACGCTCAGTATAGTGAGGATTTCCCGACCTGTCTCCTTCGACCATCTCGTTCATGCTGATACTCTTAACAGTCAAAGCCATCGTCGCCTTCGGTGACCCGCGCTATGTGGACGACCAGTCCTACAATGTCGGCACTGCGGACAACGATGGTATTTTCGCTCGAACCGATAGTCTGCCGAGACTGAATCGTTATGCTGGCATCTTGAGGAGTTATTGCGATCGTGGCGATCCGATTTGTGCGAGGGGGTTGCTGGCTGATGTGCACTCGAATGAGCCGAGGAAGTATGCCACGCAGGCGGCGGAGTTTGTGGCTGGGCTGGTGGATTAGATGGTGGTAGTGTGGTGGATTCGAAGGAGGAATGCATTTATGGATTATGTTCTTGAATATCCATATGCTTTCGGAGAAAGACGACCCGAAGCCGAAGCCAGGAGTGCAGGGATTTAGCCACGCTGTCAGCGGCGGGAGGTTGTTCAACGTCGTCTCTTGAATTTCTCCGCTCATCTACATAACTCACCATCAGATTGACGAAGGCTTCATCTCCCGTGACCTGGCCCTGTTTAACCCGACCATACGTCCGGCACTATGCTTAAATGCAAGCAAAAGGCCGGGATCCCACGCATAGATGATAGGTCCTCCACTTTACATCGGATGATCTCCTGACTTCGAGAAGTGGAAGCTCGTGCATGTGGCGCCGTTCTCTCTGTCGGAATTTCTGCTCCCCCAGAATCTCTCCACATGCCCCGCACGCAGGTCATCAAGACGACCTCTTTACGTCCGACCGCTGGATACGAGGACTTCTATAATTATGCCGCCAATCAACGAGCCGGATCGGTGCGTTGTTGCGATGCTACTAGAGAGTTGGGGAGCTTCCGGTGGGCGGGAATCGTACACAAAGAGACCGATGCTCAATGCAGTAGATGGTTAGGACGATCGTACAGTAGCTTGCCTTGAGGTCGCAGACAAACAGCAAGAAGCGGAAGAACTCAAGACGAGAAATCGACCGGGTAAATGCTGACTTTAAACGCACAGCATCGGCCAGCAACCCTGAGCTACATATCAAGGATGCACTACCCTCCAGGCTCACAGCTAGACTCTACCCCATCGACCTTCCATACTCCTCGGCGAGATGCATCTTTCATCAGCCTTTCTCGCTACAACAGCGACTTTCACCAGCCTCGTCTCGGCGCAATTGGACACCTCCGCCCTAGCAAAGTCCTACTTCGGCAATGATGCTCCGTGGTATCAGTCCAAGATTCCATTCTTCGAAATCTCCGACAAGTCTATCCAGGATGTCTACTACTACCGCTGGGGAGTGTACCGCGCCCATCAAAGAGACATCGGTCAACGAGGCTACGTCTCCACCGAGTTCCTCGACGATGTCAGCTGGCAGCTGTCTCCATGGGCCACTTTGAACGATGCCTCGGGCTTCCACATCAGTGAAGGACGCTGGCTGCGAGACCGTCGTTACGCCGACGACTATATCCGCCACATGTACAATGGAGGCAACGACCGTCATTTCACCGACTGGATCACCGACAGTGTCTGGCAACGATACCTTGTCGACGGAGACACATCCGCGATAACCACACACCTCCAGTCGATGATCAAGATATACAATCAGTGGAACGATGCACTCGATACCAGCAAGGGTCTCTACTGGCGTGAACCTCTCGCGGACGCAACCG
Source organism: Zymoseptoria tritici IPO323 (assembly GCF_000219625.1). NCBI lineage: Eukaryota > Fungi > Ascomycota > Dothideomycetes > Mycosphaerellales > Mycosphaerellaceae > Zymoseptoria > Zymoseptoria tritici. The sequence continues at coordinate 3,477,719 of NC_018217.1, read as the reverse complement.
AATACACGATCTCCTCAATCGATGCATCGGGAGGGAAGGATGGCTTCAGTGGAGGCGACGCTTTCCGCCCGACGATCAACAGCTACCAGTGGGCGAATGCAATCGCCATCGCAAATGTCGCAGATCTTGTGGGGGACTCTAGCACGGCCAACGACTTTCGCTCGAGAGCTGCCAACCTCAAGAATCGCTTCCAGACCGATATCTGGAACACTACTCTCGAGCACTTCATCGATCGCTACAAGGTGTCCAATCAGTATGTCTCGTACTACCAGCCCATCCGTGGACGTGAGCTCGCTGGCCTTGTCCCGTGGATGTTTGGCATGCCGGACAACAATTCCAAGTACAACGCCGCTTGGAAGCACATCCTTGATACCAATCAACTGAAGGGTTCCAACGGTCTGCGCACTGGCGAGCCGAGCTATCAGTACTACATGAAGCAGTATCGGTATGAAGGTAGTAAGCGGGAATGCCAATGGAACGGTCCCGTTTGGCCATATCAGACGACTCAAGTCCTGTAAGTTCGCACCGTTCCGAGTCCAGGATGCTCTCAAACTGACCATCAATAAGCTACGGCATTGCCAACCTCCTCAACTCCTATACCCAGACGCTCATCTCCAAATCCACCTACCTCTCGAACCTCCGCACCTACACCAAACTGCACTACAACCCCAACTACAACAACATCCTCAACATCGAAGAAGACTACGAACCCGACAAGGCCGGTCCCATCGTCGGCCTCGCTCGCTCTCCCCACTACTTCCACTCCGGGTACAACGACCTCATCATATCCGGTCTCGTCGGTCTCCGTCCTCGCGCCGACAACACCCTCGAAGTCAATCCGCTCATCCCATCTGACGCCGGCATCTCCTACTTTCGCCTGCAAGATGTCGTCTACCACGGCCGCACCATCGCCATCGAATGGGATGCAAACGGAAGCCGCTACAATCGCGGCGCTGGACTGCGGGTGTACGTCGATGGGAACCAAGTCGCCAGCTCAACTACCCTCTCCCGCGTCACTGCCACCATTTCGAAAGCTTCCGCCCCAGCTATCGATAGATCCAAGATCAACAAGTCAGTGAAGCTAGGCGACTACCCTCGTGGCTCAGCTTCCAGCGGCACGACCCAGTCGAAAGTCGACGACGCCATCGACGGCCGAGTCTGGTTCTATCCCGAACTCGCCAATGGATGGGACTCCGATTCCACGTCCTCCGAGTCAACACAATGGTATAACATCGACTTCGGCCAAGCGACGACGCTGGTGGGATGCGAGCTGGCGTTCTACGTCAATGACGGCGAGGGCTTCGCTTTGCCGCTGAACTATGACATTTTGAAGTTGGTCAACGGGAGTTGGGTGAAAATTGTCGGTTTCGGAGAGAACTTGATTGCGAATGGGATTGTGAATGTCAAGTGGGATTCGATCTCGACGGGACAGTTGAGGGTGCAGTTTAGGCAGCCGGCAAATAAGAGGGTGAGGTTGGTGGAGTTTAAGGCCTTTTGATGAAGGAAGAAGATGGTAGTGTCAAATTAAGGCTGTCGGAATTGATGGATATCGAAGCTAATCCAGCCGTTTAGCTTCAATTTTCAATCAGATATTCATGGCACACTTTGAGCTGGCAAGAACGACCTCCGCCTCCTTCCTCGTCCAATTTTACTCCTTCTTTCTTCTTCGTGCTGAGCAAACTTTTCTCACCCGTCACAATTTGCTCTGTACAAAAGCACACTCTCGTGGCTTGCTTCTCACAGGCAATACTTGATCACATTTGACAGGTCAGATTCATCTGCAGCGTGTTACTTTTTAGGTTGCACTTTACGGCGGTTTTTACAATGAGGCAGGTTGGGATAACTACGCAGGTGCAAAGTTAGCACTTCGCCAGAATTCGTAATTTTTAAGATTTCGGACAATTCGATAATTCGACACTGCACTACACTACACTACGAACAGCGTCGGACTTTAAGCATTTTTCCGTACCTTAGGAATTAATGCTTTATATTGCTCTTTGTATATATTGCACTAAATATATTACCGGATAGTTGTTACGAAGAATGTTGTCGTTATAAAGAATGTTATTGCGAAGTATCCCGTCTTCGGGCGCTTCGGGCGCAATCTTCGGGCGCGGGCTACTATAGTTTTCTAACTAAATATTAGAGGGCTTCCCTCTAAATTTTAGATGCGGGGAAAAACCTTAAACTATCGACTTCGTCTAACGGTCCTTCGATGTCGACAACGAGAAACACCTCGATAGGAATAAATAATATCTATAGTATATATTTCTAATACTTCGTATATATAGTTCTTACCTATCTATAAACGAAATATGTTAGATATATAGCATTAAAAAGTGCATATTGTATATATAGTATCGGTTTCTATACGTAATGTTCGAAATCCGAAAATGTTCAAATTGTCGGAATTGTCGGAATTCTTGAAAATCACGAATTTTGGCGAGGTGCTAACTTTGCACCCTCGTCATAACTTCTGTTACTCGAGATCTCGTCCCGCTCGTACAGCTTCCTGCTGTCGTCTTCGCCTTCGCTATATAAATCTAGCTATATAGATGCATATAAAACATATTTGAACCTATTCTATTCCTATGTCGATAAAAGTTAGTTCCTCTTTCTCTCTAACAAAATGTATAGAGCGTTCGTTGTAAATTAAAATAGACAGTGTCGAGGGGACTTAGAGAATTCGAGCGTCGAGAATATGTATTTTGACATGGAGGATCCGAACCTGCCTCATTCTGAAAAGCGCCCACTTTACGCGTCCAAAAGATCGCGCTATCCCTGCGTGAGACGTCATAAAGTGATACCATTTGTTGCTACAACGACACAGGCAGGCATTGGAAGGATATATGTATTGGCTACGCTGCTCGGCGGAGAAAAAACGTCCCTTCTCTCATCATTCAAATCAGAAACAATGTCGACTTCTGAGGAAATCCGAGCGAAGGGCAATGAGTTCTACAAGGCCGGGAAGATTGCAGAGTGTACGCTCGACTGATCATGCGTTTGTTACCCATTGCTGAGTCTGACACACGTCTAGCCATTCCATTCTATCAGCGAGCTGCAGAACTCAGTCCAGCTGACAGGACGCCATGGTCGAATCTCGCCGCCGCTCACTTTGAGCTGGGAGACTATCGTTCGTCCATCTCAGCATGCGAGACGGCGATGTCCTTGCTTTCTGCCGACAGTCCCGACTTTGTGACAGTGAAGGAAAAGCTGAGTCTACGGATGGCCAAGGCTTTCTTGCACACCAGAAAGTACGATGCTGCCGCAACAGTGGTCGGTCAGTTGAGTCCATCGATGGAGAAAGATTCGTTGGAGCGCTGTGTCGGCCTTTACCTGCAAGCAGAGAAACTCTTCTCCAAGCCGCACAAGGTTTCCGAGTACATTGTGCTCAATCTTCCTCGGTACAAGCCAACTCTGTCAGTGTTTCCACCCTGTTTATCAGGTCTCTCGCTAACATTGTCGCAGCATCAACACTGCGGAGTTCTATCCGATCGGACACGACACACCGGAGTCGCTATGGGATCCGTCACTCTCAGCATCTCCCAGAGAGACCACATCTCTCCTCTTCGGCGGGATTGGCGATGCCCGAAATCTGTTCCAGACTCTTGTGGAGATCGCACGCCATGAGGCCAAGAACAAGAATACCGAGCGCAAGAAGTACCACTTTACGATTGTTGACCTCAAGGCTGCATGCATCGCTCGGATCCTGGTCGTTGTCATGATGCTGGAGGAGCTTTCTAAGGCTCCGGAAGACGAGAATCAGCTCCACAAGAACCGGCTGCTCCACTGTCTGTTCTATACGCTCTTGTCACCACTGATGCCCGCCAAGATCTACGACGTACTGCAAACCCAGATCTCACGTGCAATCGAAGCGCTTGAGGGTCGAGGTGGCATGCCCGAGTACTTGAGTATCCCGGAGATGTACACATCGGACGTGTTGCGCTTTCTGATGGATTGGAAGAACTCGGTTCAGTCGGAGTTTCCAACCGCGAGAGTCCACCAGCAATTGCTCATCAAGCGCCAGCAGGAAGACATGCAGTGGGCACCGCGGAGAGCTCAGGATCCTGAAGCTGGAAGACCTCTTCCGGTGTGCAGAAAGGAAGCGGCTTTCCACGCACAAACTGGAGCTGTGCTGTTGTCTCCTGTGAGTATGCGAGAGGTGGATCCTGAGATTCAGAAGCATTTCGAAGACTTGCAGCCTCGTAAGGTCAATCCGCAGACTGTACCGGCTGCTGCGAGAGCTGCCGTCAAAGCAAATTGGCGGACCAATGTCACTCTCTTCGATCTGGAGTGGATGTATAGCCGGGCGAACGATGAGGGCGAGCGGACTGACATTGATACTGGAGAGTCACCGTACACCATTGCCGCAAAGATAGAAGAACTCGGAATCAAACCGCGAGGAGCTCAGTGTCTCTACGACTATGTCGCACCCTGGCTGTTTCAAATCGCCAAAGCCATCGGACAGCTACGGGGTCGCTTCCAGATCGAAGCCTGCGTTGGAGACCTCACGGCTGTTCTGGAGCAGATCAAGTATGGCGTCGTCGGACATCGCTCACATGCCATCACACCAGAATCGGATGCCGTCAAACCCCACGCTGTGGCGGGCGCCGTTCAGAACGACTATCCGCAGCTCTACGATCGCATTCACCTCTCCAACGTGCCTGACTACATCGGAGGCACACTGACGTCTTACCTGTACGCATTACCCACGGTCTACCCAGGTCCGCAAGCGTACATCACATCGACCTGTCTCCGCAACCCACCTCGCTTCTCTAGCGCTGAAGCATTCGACGCAGAGTACACCGCCCTGCACAAACCTTCCGACATTGAGAAGATCTTCCACGTGGCACTGGAACGCACTCAAGACTACAATATGGACGCCATGTTGGGAATGATGCCGATGTGCGCTTATCTCAGATGGCACCACCAGGAGGTCTCGACAGAATACAAAGACCTCATGCCACGGTCACAGCTCGAGACTTGGATCTATCGCCTCTTCCTCAAGCTCGTCCTGCCAGTCGCCAAAGAAGATACCGTCTCGAACACGCTGATCTACTGTCCTCTCAATTTGACCGTCATCTTCCGCATCCTCACCCATCTTCAGGCAATCGGATACCCCGCACATTGGCTGAGCGACATCCTCTCATCGATATTGTCAGGCTCCATCACGACGACCGCTCGCCCTCCACGCTCCGAGCCACTCAAGCCGAAAGAGATCGACACTGTCTTCCCTACCCGAAAGCAGACTCTCGCACCCTTCATGGCCGAGTTCTCCACCCTCGCTACCATGTGGCAACAATACCCCTTCGGCGCCACCACCAACTTCGTACCCCTGGACAAAATCAAACAATACACCGTCAAATTCCCCAAAGCCAATTTCTCCGTCCGCACATGGCCAGGCTTCATCCTCGTCTTCCACAAAAAGACGCTCTCCGAACGGATCGCCTCGAATTTGCGTCAATATCTCCTCGATGACGAGGTCGGTTTTAAGAATAACAAGACGGCGAGGATGTTGAGGGAGAAGGAGATTCATGTCCTTTCGACGTGGGAGTGGAATCGGAAGGAGACGACGGCGAAGTTTTGGTTGAGGAGCGATGTGGTGGAGGGGATGAAGAGGGATGGGGGTTGGTGCGTTACTGTTTGGAGGACGGATAATTGGAGGGCGCAGATGGGGTTGGTGGGTGTTGAGGAGGTGAAAATGTTGGAGAAGGGGTGGGTGGAGGTTGTCAATGCTGGCCGTTGAGTTCATTGTCCATTGGAGGTAGTCATGCTGATAGGACCTCATACCACGGTGCCACTCAGCTGAATGTACCCGCTGTGATCGCCATCTCATATGAATCGTGTATTTGCCCGACGCCTTGAGCTCTCTTCCTGCATCTGCTTTCGCCAGCCATCCGACATCCCAAGCACAAGTATACGGCATACCAGGCTTCCTGCTCCCTGTCTCTCCTCACGGATCCGTACACCGAAACTTCAGACTTCCATACTCGTAGTCCATACAATCATTGTTGTGCTTTAGCCTCTGCGATGCACCGTTGCAGTCTTCGCTCAAAAAGGATGAGAGTGCAGTACTTGTGTGCCCACTTCCCGCGGATCGATTTTGAGTTCGGAAACGGAATGCAAAAGTCGGGAAAGTGGTTCGCGATCGGCTCCCATGTGGCGTCCGCGCAGGATGGAGATGTGTAGGCTTGCAGAACGACGTCGTAGGTTTCTTTCGGTCCGACGGCTTCTGCTGGGGTTGGCAAGGGCTGTGGCGTTGGGGTTGCAAAAGCCGTGGTGTTGATGGCCACGAGCAATGCGAAAAGACGGCGGAGATTTGGAAGCATTGTGAGCTTATACTGCCACAAAGTCGAGGGCCTGAACGAGGGCTTCTCCTGGGCCTAAAGGGCTTCATCCATTCCTTCGGTCATTGCTTGCTGCCTCCTGCTCCCACTGATAGCCACGCTACCTGAGCTCAGTCGAGTTGATAGCAAGGTTCCAAAGCATTGAAGGTAACTTGCATACGTCCAAAGACTGTCCGACTGCCTGCAAAAAGCTCGGGTCAATGTCACATACCAGAGCTGGGAAGCAGCATTGGTGCAACTTGATTGGCGGCCCTGGCCAGGGTATGAGGCTTCGCATTGGATTGCTCCTAACTCAGAACATCAGGCCAAAGCTCGATGTTTCACTGCCACGAGAGATCTGTTGTCGTACACATGTTGCACTGCTACCAACGGCATGTTGTGCTTCGCGCACCATAGCGATCCGTCCGGGAGTTGGTGGTTCATGTCGAAGGCTGGTCGAGCTACTGGTGGGTAATCCTGGCCGTGACTAAACAGCTACTGCAACTTGATTCGTGGACGAGTTGTGCCATTGCGAGTCGTCCCTTTTGGAGCTATGTCCGAGATTTGATCGGCTCAGGTCACCGGCTTTCTTGATGAACATCGGCATTGTGCAGAAATGGCCGCACTGAAAGGTTTGCTCGATGCAGGATGGCGAGACGAATCCTGGCAGTATCTACTCGCATCATGCAGTGGCAATCACATTAGCATAGTAGACGCGATGGTAGACGCAATGAGCCGCAATGGCGGAGTCTATGGGTGACGTCTTCTCACGCCCTCACCTGGAGTCTGAGTTCGAGTCTTCGGGAGTCGGGGCTGCCTCGCGAGCCATGATGAACAGCGTAGTATCCGGTTCGAGGAGAGGGGGCCTTGAAAGCCGAACACTTGTGATTGTTGTAGTGGGAAGCTAGTCGAAGAAAGGAAGGATGTAAGTGAATGTCGTCTCATGGTCCGAGCTTTCGCCGCCACCTCCGAGCTTGAGTTTCTTCGCTGACAAAGTTTACAACTCCACCTCTCGATCGCGCCCTATCACGTATCTCATCTCGAAGCACTTTCCTGTTCTCTCGCCGTTCTCGTTCATTGCGCAGAGATGTTCCTGCTTCCGTGTGGATAACATTGCTCGCCTCCATGGCCACCCGACTCGCGACACGATCCCTATCGAGGGCGACCGGGAACACGAGATGGCCGAGTCGCAATACCACGAGCCGACAAATCGCCACAGCTGCTGCTGTTGAGCACCGCGAGTCTCGACAACACGTGCCAGCCGGTGGCAGTGCGCAAGGAGATCGTATACAAGACCTCCAAGCCGCAAAGCCTTTTTCAGATTTCCTCACGGATACATATCGGCGCCAGCACGACTACCTTCGCATTTCCCTCACAGAACGATGTAACTTACGATGTACATATTGCATGCCTCAGGAGGGTATCCAGCTTTCGCCGGACAGGGATATTCTCACTACGCCGGAGATTTACTACCTGAGCGCGCTATTTGTCAACCAGGGAGTGACGAAGATCAGGTTGACAGGAGGAGAGCCGACAGTGCGGAAGGACTTTGTTCCATTGATGAAGCAGATTGGAAGTCTCAGACGGCATGGGTTGCAAGAGCTTGCGTTGACAACGAATGGAATATCCTTACATCGAAAGCTGGAAGACATGGTGGAGGCGGGCTTGACTGGCGTGAACATAAGTCTGGACACTCTTGACAAGCTGCAGTTTCCGCTGCTCACGCGAAGGAATGGCTTTGACGCAGTCATGAAGAGCATAAACCGGGTCCAAGAGATGAACAAGCTCGGTGCAGGCATCAATCTGAAGATCAACTGCGTTGCGATGCGAGGAGTCAACGATGATCAGATTCTGCCATTCGTGGAGATGACTCGGGAGCAAGATTTGGAAGTCCGCTTCATCGAGTACATGCCTTTCGGCGGCAACAAGTGGAGTCAGAAGAAAATGCTGCCATATGCCGAGCTGGTCGAGATCATCCGTTCTCAATACCCCGATATCGGCCGCCTGCAAGATGGTAAAAGTGCTGTTTCAAAGACATGGCAGGTACCTGGATTCAAAGGTCGCATAGGATTCATCACCAGCATGACGAACGATTTCTGCGGGACATGCAATCGATTACGGATCACATCTGATGGCAATCTCAAGGTCTGCTTGCATGGAAATACCGAAGTCAGCTTGCGGGATCTTTTACGAAACGAGCACGACGGCGAGCCGATGGACGAGGCGGCTTTTGAAGCAATCCGACAGATCGAAATGGACAGACGACAGCCGAATGGGATTCCAGTCACCAAGGGGTGGATCAGTAAGGAGCGCCAGCTTCTCGAAGTGATTGGCGCTGCGGTCAAACGAAAACAGGAGAAGCATGCTGGCATGGGCGAGTTGGAGAACATGACGAACCGGCCGATGATCTTGATTGGTGGGTAGGTTTCCGACTTTTTCACGACTTTCTTCATCTGCGGCTTTATATACAGGCACGACTTGACGATGAGATGAATACACATATCATGAGCTCTCCATGTGATGGTTTCAGTCATATTTCACACAACTGTCGAGTGAATCGTCCCGGATTGCTGACATGATTTCGCAGGTGAGGGTAATGCGTCTTCCAGACGAACCCCTAGATCAATGCCGCTGGCATTCATGTCTCCAACAAGGTCGACGCCTACATGGTCTCGTTTACCTTTGCACATGCTACCCGGTAACGGTAGTCTGCTTCAAGCTCGATGCTTCTCCACATCGCGAGACGGCGAAAACGACGTCGGGCCTGCGAAAGAACCAGACTTCGAGCAATACATGGAAGCGGCTTCTGCGGATACGGAGTTCACGGAGGCGGTCCCTGCTGATCAGTCGCCCAAGGAGACGACGACGACTACGGAGGCGGATCACACTGAGGATCTGACTCCATCCATCTCGCCACCAGAAGTTGGCTTTCAAAGCCTTAGCGGTCTGTTCGTGATGCCGGAGAGGCGAAGAAGCAAGCCTGTCAGCGAGGAAACGCGCGCTGGGCGAGAAACTTCACTTCAGCCCGAACGTATCTCCACCGCGACAGGTCCGACAGAGTTTAGACCTCTGAGTGCTGGCCGAGAGGTGCCAATTCAGTCCAATAGTGCCTCTGTCGAGGCACCCTCGCCGAAGTTCAAGCCCTTGGATGCTTCTCCCCGGCAGCATGTGCCAGCGGATGTTCCATCAAGCTTCGGAGTACGCACTCCGGACTCTTTCCGTGGTGGGACGCCACGAAGTGTGGGTTTCCAGAACACGGAGAATACTGGCATTGAGTCCGGAGGTCGGGCCGCTCGCCGCCAGATTGACTCTACGGATGCGCCTAAATCAATAACTCGATGGATTGACAGCGAGAGTCTCCGACGGGGCAGCGTCAGTGTACCAGTGGGCAGGGTTCCGAATCCCTTCGCTTCTGACAAGCCTGCTGAGATCCAGCCGAATGATGCTCGTCTGGAGGAACACGCAAATGGTCGGCCATCGAAAGCTTGGGGACTCAACTCGGCACACCAGCCGCCAGAGACCTCGGATGATGCCTCTCACGACCGTGTCGAACCCGACACAGGCGCAAAGATCACGGAACGCGCACCGACATTTTTTAGGCTGACTCCAAGTCATATGATGCCTGAGGCAAACGTTCGGCCAAGCCCGGCCGCTCCGGTTGCCGCCTCCACACCGGGCGATCCGCCAATCGCAGCCGGCCTGACACATGTGAAGTCAAACGGGGAAGCACGTATGGTTGATGTTGGGAATAAGCAATCCACGAAAAGAGTGGCTGTCGCTGTCGGTGGCATCAGGTTCAGCGACCCTGAAACGATCAAGTTGATTCTTGAAGACAAGAACAAGAAGGGCGATGTGCTTGGCACTGCCCGAATTGCCGGTATAATGGCCGCAAAGAAGACTTCCGACTTGATCCCGCTCTGTCACCCTATAGCGCTTACCAAGGTCGACGTAGATTTGAGACTCATCGTCGACCACGCTCATTTCGACTGTGTGCAGGTGCAGGTGCATGTCGAATGTCAGGGGCCAACAGGAGTCGAGATGGAGGCTATCATGGCTGTTAACGGGGCTGCGCTGACCATATACGACATGTGCAAAGCCGTGGATCGCGACATGTCCACGCTACAGTCGCGAGTCGTACACAAAAGCGGCGGACGAAGTGGCACGTACAGCCAGATGAAGTGGTTAGCCTCGTCATACGGGCAGAGTTGGACGAAGCAATTTGCTCCGGAATGGCATGTCACAACAGCAGAGTTCGATGCAGCGAAGCACGACGCATTACAGGCGGGGCGTTTCAAGAGGTGTGCAAAAGATTTGGAGAGCGATTCGCATACGGAAGTGTATGAAGATATCAAACGAAGATTGATAAAGCAAGTCCTGGAGCGGAGGATGGCGAACCAAGCTCTGTCGGGCTCGATTGCCGCAAATGAGTCCGGTCACGAGAAGGAACAAAGTCTCGACCCGGCAAGGAATGTGCAGCAGCACACGGAGTCTAGACCAGAACTCGAGAACACGCCGCCGCCTCAATCGTACCGGAGCGACCACCTGCTCGAGGACGAGTTCGAAGACGTGATGAGGACCATCAGATCGATGAGTGAAACCCAGATGATGGAAAGGTGGGAGCTGTACAAACAGATGCAGCTCGCGGATCGACGCGACTGTACGCCGCGTGAAAGGTTTGAGAGACGCCAACTGGGAATACAGTTGGGCCGTCTCAGGCGAAGACGCGTGCGAGGGGCCAATGCCGCCAATCAAGCATCAGATACCAGAGCACTGGGGAGTATACCTGTGCCAGTCTCAAAGCTCCCAATATCCGATGCGAGCTCTTCCAGGCAATGGGAGAGGGAAAAGGACCTTGAGTCACAAGAAGGCCCATCGCAGCACGCGGCGCCCACGTCTGGATCTGAGAGCACGCCGGAGCCGGAGGCGGACCGGAGTGAAGGTCCGCGCAATACTCTGACCAAGGAGCAGAGTGACTACCTTGGCTCGTTGACTGAAATTCAGCTTCGGTGGAGGTTGAGTACTATCGCAAGTAGACCTGGGCCTGCATTTTTCCAGGAAGATGGTCGGCCTTACGGTTTCACTAAACGCATACTCAAGGCAAGGCTGCAATCACTCAGGAAGAGGCGCCTTGGAGAAGCCTTCGCGGCGTCGACCAGCCCTGCCGCAGATACGTCCAAGGAATGATCTGCCGTTGGAGCATACTGTACATTAGATGTATTGCAGATACGAGCCACTGTAGCATTTCGGCACAGCAAGACACATAAGAGAGTCAACTTGGCAGACCAGCAACTGACTTCATACCATCTCTGCTGAAGGGTTGAATGAAGCACTGTCCGAGTTCCAAGGCAATCGATGTTGAAGCAGTGGGCGACAACGTTGTTGTCGCATCTCTACATGAACATAGCGCAAGCTCTGCTCGCGCCCGCGTTGTGCTGTACACGAAAATACCTCAAGCCTTCTCTGTCTGATTGATTTCTCCCTTGCTCGAGTCCGAGCCTCCGAAGACTTCGTGCTGCTGATTTGTGTACGAATCGTGCATGTGCTCGGGTAGGAAGATCTTGTCGATGTCCTCGAGGGAGATGTTTGACGTCTCGGGGTCTATGTGAGTGTCAGTACTGGGTTCGTTCCTCGGGACAGAGTGGAGGATAGAGCTTACAAAAGAAGTAGACGATCGGTATAAAGCATGCCAGCAGAATGGCGAAGATAATGTAGGTGTGAAAGCCGATGCGGTTGATCAGGACAGGCGCTGTGCGCGACTTGGTCAGCTTCCCAGTCGATCAAACGATTTTCAGGTTGAGACTTACAGATCATCACAATGAAGAAGTTCCAAAGCCAGTGCGATGAGACACTGATTGCTGTTCCGCGAGTACGAGCTTCCAACGGCAAAATTTCTGGTCCGTAGACCCAAGGTACGACGTTGACGGTGCCGCCGAAGATCAACATGTACTATGACCGTTTAGTCCACTGCTCTGCTTCCCCATAAGGGAGCCTACTTACCAAGTAGAAGAATGCAATCGAAGCCGAGGACGTATTGAAATTATCCGTTCCGAAGCTCAACAATATCGTGATCATGACCATGCAGAAGCTCAAAAGACCGCAGCCCCAGAGCATCGTCGGACGTCGTCCCATGCGATCCAAGAAGAAAGCCGGAACCAGATTGCCAAGAGGAAACATGAGCTGCACACCACCGGCGATGAGGAGGGAGTTGTTGCGGCTCTGCCCGATGTCGAGCAGGACGGTGGGCATATAGTAGACCACGAGATTAATTCTATTCATCGTCAGCAGACCATCCATGCACCGCGACAGGATCGGGAGAACGACTCACCCGCTCAGCTGATTCATGAAAAGCGCGAACCAGGCCAATGCAACTCTCCTCCTGGTCTTCAAGATGTCCTTCTGGAAGATCGAGCCATATCCCTTCTTTCCCTCGGTCTTCTCCAAGGCAACCGCTGCACGGATGGCTCGCATTTCTTCCACGATGAATGGGTCGTTGGGTTGCGTATCAAATACGGCACACAGGACTTCTTCTGCTTCAGCATCACGGCCGCGCTTGGCCAGCCAGCGAGGAGACTCGGGAAGTCCCCAGACGACGAAGATGACCACGATGGCGAATATGAGCTGGATGGCGACAGGCGTGCGCCAGGAGGCTTCGCTGTCGACAAAGGAAAAGCCATAGTCGATCCAATATGCCGTCGCAATGCCAATACCTGTAGTCGAACTCGATCAGCGACTTTCCCAGAAACTCCACCACGAGCTCGACCCTACCAATGAAGAAAATCTCCCAAGAAACCAACCGCCCACGATTCTCCTTCTTCGATAACTCGGACTGATACATCGGAATCGTCGAAGAGTCAATACCCGTTCCGAAACCTGTGATCACGCGACCAACGATGAGGTGAGCGAGGGAGTATGCAGAAGCTTGCAGCGTTGCTCCGACGACGATCAAGGCCATGGCGAGCCAGATCATCTTGCGGCGACCGAGCATGTCGCCAATGGCAAAGCTGAGAGCGCAGCCGACGAGGCAGCCGAGACAGTAACTTGCGACGGTGATTCCGGTTGTGACATCGTCCTGGTGGGGAGGTTTAGTAAGTTGTGGGTGATGATATCGTAAGATTGGGGAGCGTACGGGATAGTTGAATTGTGCTTCGAAGTAGGGGTTCGCGAGGAGTCCGGAAAGCACACCTTGGTCGTAACTTGAAAGTCGTTGTTAGTCACTGCTTTGGCAGGAGGATTGGCGTATCGTTGTGACAAGGTATACGTGCCCGAAAAAGAGGAAAGCCGACAAACAAGCCACATAAATGGCTGCGCGCAGAGGCGCTCCACGAGGGTAGCAGCTCCTCATCCTGGGCGTCTCTGCAGTGTGTTGAAACAGGAAATATGGCAGTAGACAAGAACGAACAGAAGATGAAAGGAAGCGAAACAAAAGGCAAGGAAGTGGATAGGCGTTCAGTAATATATGATTGTGAGCTGTGGTACAAACCGCCGGTACCTCGCTGCAATGCTGGGCCAAGCGCTGGGTTACTCTTCTCGACAAACCGAAGTACGGGTTCTACTTGGTTGCACTGCTTCTTCTTGGACGCCAAGATGAGGAGTCGGCGGCTGCCGAGCAAAGTTTGCAGATGATCAGCGCAGATTGGCGGGCGACGCAGCAGTGTGGAGCATTTCGAGCTGCTAAGGCGGTTCTTGGGGTCGTGATAATAGATCATGGTGTAGCGACTCTCCTCTCGAAGACCAGGAGTCCTCCGAAAGATCTTCATGTTCCTGGTCAGATGAGCAAAGACAACTGTTGTTGAAGTCGATGTCGAAGACGAGCCACGCTAGCGGCTGAGGTTGATGTCCCACGGGGTATATCCCAACACACGTGGGTGGCTAAAAGTTGATCCGGACTCATTACCGTGCTGGTTTCATTCTTCCATCGATGAACCTCGAGAAGTGATCGTTCGGAGTGTAGACCGGAACGCCATCTTGATCGTGGTCATTCGTCCTTGGAGCAACGCTCTGCTATCGGCTGGCGCTCGCAAGCAAGACTTCCCAGAGGAACGTCCATTAAGCTTCGTTTGTGCTCTTTTTACCTGCGAGAGACTTACTCAAAAAATGCCACCGCTCTCATGGGCCCTCCACTCCCCTCCCCGATCTTCAACGGGAACCCAATGAACTTGAATCGTCCCTTCCCCACAACTTGCTCCAATCCATCCAAACCCTCAATGTGAGTAATCCCTCTCTCACCACAAGCATTGTGGGCCTGAAAATTCGCCTCTCCCTCCGGCGCCGGACTAACAGCTTCAACGCCGAACATCTTACATCCTCGATCGGCCAGCCAGTGCACTGCTGGAAGCGATAAGCCGGGAAAATCGTGCTGCCAGCGGGGATCGTTGAAGGGGATGCGTTTATTGTATGCCATGTAGAGCAGAATCGTGTCGCCTGGCTGGATTTCCTCTCCGGAAGCGGTCAAGGCTGCCTCCATTTCACGGACGCTAATTGTGGCCTTCAATTCGACGTAGGAGAGGTCCAGACATATGGCGGACGTGTAGAAGTCGGTGAGCGGCATTTGGTCGATCGAGAGAGCGCCGGGAGTGGGGTCGAAGTGCTTGGGTGCGTCGACGTGAGTGCCGGCGTGGTCGCTCATGGAGATAGCGTATGAAGCTGAGCGGAGAATGGTGTCGCCGGCCTTTTTGGGCTAATGGATGTCCCATAGTGTAATGTTGACTGGTGGATGGAAAGGGTAGGCTGGGCTGCGGTAGTAGAGAGTGCGACTTGGGTCGATGAGGAGAGGTTTCGAGGCTGATAGAGTGGTTTAATAGCGGCTAAAGGAGTGAGATAGGCATTGTCGGGAGAGGGCGAGACGAGCGATTGTGCGGCGGACAAACATGGTGGTCCAAAGTAGTATTGCAATAAACAAAGCTAGAATGAACTTGAGTCCGGATGTGCGGCCTGATTATATTTTCTAGATTACAGCTCGACAGAGCGGGCGTTCTTTCCTATGATTCGAGGAAGCTACAATAAGGTCCAGCGAAGCTGTGCAGGTTAGCTAAGCTATTAGCCAAGGCAAGCTCCTAGCGGCGGGACAACTCAAACACTTCTTCCCATACAGAGCTCGGGAGAAGGCCTCCCGAGCTGCACGGCGTAGTCGACAGCGACAGGCAACACACGAGCGGCTGCCAGCATGCGGATCTCACCTTTATTAGATGACATGCGTTGCCATATCTGGTAGAAGTCAACATGCAGAGAGCGGACTTAGTTGATGTCTTTATCCTATTAATTACGGGGTTTTGGGCACCCAGGCAGAGCTCGGCATTGCCTTGAAAGGTCGCGGTCATTGTATCCGCCGCTCATATGAAGCTTAGCGCCTTCTCTCACCTTGTGGTGCAATGCAATGCTAAAGCCTGAAGAGCTTGCTTGGAGATATATTTCAGATCGATACAAGCGGTCTCGCGATTGCTAGGCATCTTGGTCACTTAGGCCGTACTTGTTTCTGGCACAATGACACACGGCTGCACTTCTAGGATTTGCGGACAGGAGTCTTGGTGTGAAAGGAGCTGATGTCGCAGTTGCCGATCTCTCAATCCCGAGCGGGCTTGCTATGGTTTCCATGCCCCGTCTATTGGGAAGTAGCGGCCACGAGGTCCTGACTTGAAATGGGTCGAATCTGGATATCTGTTAATGGATGAAAAATGTCGAAATGTGAAGAGGAGCAGAAGTTCAGCTTGAACGCCGGTGAGGTTGGACTTGGCGTTCCCACGTCACCTCTTCTCCATCTACTTCCAGGTAGTCAGCCCGACCATAGACTCAACGAACAATCGGGGCCTTGAGCGTCGACCTCGTAAATTCGGGTCGCTAACCCACAGTCTCGAGTGGCATTTCTGACTCCAGCGAGGACGTATTGCAGACGGAGAGAGCGGCATTTGCTCGGCTGAGAGAGCGCCTGGTTTTCAGGTCAGATCGTTTGCTCAAATTTAATATAGTCTTTCTCGGAATCTCGCATGGGCGGACACTAGAGTTTGCGACGGTAGAGAGCGCGAGCAGAGCCATGTTTGACGAGTCAGGCAAAATCGCCAGTCGGTCACCTCTCCACCTCGTCCAGCGCCTTCTTGAGCGCTTGCAGACATTCGCTCTTCCGGTATGCGGCTAGACTAGGCCATCCATGCTCGCGAAAGACGCCGTGTGCGCTTTCGCGAATTTCGTCTCTCTTGGGCCCGCCTTGCAACCAGACCGGATCGACTTGCCATCGATCGACTGGGTAGAAGTCCAGAGCCAGGGTGTGCTGCTTTGATGTATCGCAGTATACAAATTCAGATACGTGGTTCGGTCGAGCGGTACGGACTCCCTTCCGGGCGAGGTGCTCGAGAGGGAGTACAGTCGTGACACCTGCGCTTTGATCCATTCTAGTGTCTTTGCAGGGTCATCGAGAGTTTCTTTGCTTGTTGGGGGAATCATGACTGTGGGAGGTGGGAGGTCTGTGGTAGTGTTGCTGCCTGCCATGGATCACGATACTTCTGTTGTAGAAGGTGGTTATCGAAGGAGTCGAAGGAGACATTGCGAGGCAGAGAACGCTCCTAAGCGGTCTCATCATTCATGCAGTGTTAGTTAGAGTTGCAGTTGAAGCTTGCTGCCTGGATCTGGAAGCTCCTTCGGATCAGAAGGTCGGATCACATTGAGTCATTTCGCTGCGTCGGGGTTAAAGTTCGGGTAATGTGACCGGTGAAGCATACCTTACCTAGTGCATGCCCGTGTCGAGCTCTCTTGAAGTTATTCGGGTACGCACACCAAGTCTGGTGTCGAGATGTGTACCAGAGTGACACGGAGCTTTGATACACTGTGCATATACAACCGAATCTCATCAAATCTTGTTCGATAGCCACCGTGCTCGCCTTATATCGCTCATGCCAACGCTTGCTCAAAGTCGCACCCTTCACATTAAAGTTCCGTGTTCCCTCGCTGCCGCGAGGTCCTGTTAAATGCATCTCGTCTTCGGCACCGTCGCCGCTATCCATTTGTTCCGCTGGCTCGCATTTTCACTCAAGCCCTGTCGGCTTCATCACCGCCCACAGCTCTCCCGATCAAACTCCCGTTCTCACCACCTCCCAGCATGCCCGCACTGCCGTCGAACACCCAAGGCCCAACATCATTCCTCGGCGTCATGGGTCCGCCATCCACTCCACCCATCAGACCATTCGTCATGCCCACGCTGCTGCCCAGCGAGAAACCCTCCCTTCCACCTCCTCCTGTGGTCGGCCTCGAATCCTCGTTGTCGGTATCCGTGGCTGTAGATCGATTCGTACTCCGGATGGAATCTGTCCTCGTTGCTGAGGGTGCGCGACTCGTTGAGCTTACAGGTATAGCAATGGGAGCCGAACGGGAGGGCGTCATAGGTGCATGGTCGTGAGTTTCGATGTGTGGTGCTTGCGAGGAGGTTTCATCGCTTGCAGGTGAGTCGGCGAGGGAGACATGCTCGATCAGATGCGTGAAGTCGTCGTCGAGATCGCCTGTCGGCTCGAGACTTTGTATTCGAGGCGCGGGATTGTCATGATCGTTCTCGCGGTGTGGGCCGCTGGCGTCGAGGAGGCGATCGACGGCATTTTGGCCATTCTGTTGTGTTGCCTCGTTCTGTTCGTCCTCTGCCATTTGTGCTTCGTCGTACTCCTCAAACTCCTCTTCCTCTTCTGCCGGCTCCACATCATCTTCGAGGTCTGCCACGAATCGACAGTTTGGGCAGAGGAAATTTGGGTAACTCGGTCCGTGAATCAAGTTCTTGACACATTTGTAGTGCCAGACATGACTGCAAGGCGCGACGAACAATGCTTGACATGGCGCCACAGGGTTCAAGCAAATCGAACACTCGGAAGAGTTGACACTGGTAGCATCCGAGTCCCGCGTCTTCGATTTGAGCGCACTCTTGAACAGCCGCTTGTGCGCGGACTTGTTGAATGAGTTCAATGACTTTTGCCAGTTGCGATTGCACTCGACGCGAATCTTAACACATCGAAATATGACTTCCTCTCCTCCCTTGAAGTCGATTCCCAACTGCACCACATCTCCGTCGTTCACTGGAAAAGGTCTGCTCTCCACCCCCGGACTTGACAGACGGACGTGGTTGAGAAACGTGCCCGAACTTGACTTCACATCCTTGATGAACCATTGACCATCGGTGCACCAGAACTCGCAGTGTCGCCGACTGACCACTTTCGATTTGAAGCCCACGGGTAGGATGTTCGGATCGGATGAAGTGTTGTCACGTTCCGAGTAACGTCCCACCCGCACGACAGAGTTGGCAGATTTCAACGTGCGAGAGAGGGCGGAGAACTGTAGTGAAGGTCGTGATGAGCGAGACTCAATATGAGGAATGAATCGAATGGCGGGTAATTGATCTTTCGCAGTGCCATTTCTACCACTCGGACCAGCAGCGGCTGTGGATGATCCAGCCATATCTTCCAATCCTGACTGCTGAGCGTTCGAAGCTCTGGCAAGACTTGTAATCGATTCCGCCGTGCGACTTCTTGTCATAGTGGGTTGTGGTTCGGGCGACGCCAGGTCGGTGGAAGTAGAAGTGGGATGCGGCGAGTCCCGATTGAGGCCGCTCCTGCCTTGTATGGTCGGGATCCAACCGTTCTCCGCCGTGTGTATGCGATTATTGCTAGGACTCTCTTGCGATCGGTTGAGGTAGGTGGCAGTAGTGGGAACGTTGTTCGGAGAGGACGTCGAGCGAGTGAGAGGTGGAGATGGTAGAGGCGGCGGTTCGGCTGAGCTGCGGGAGTGGAGGTGATTTGAGGTGTAGGTGCGGAGGTAAGAGAGACCGCGTAATCGACTCGGACGAGTGGGAGTGGTGATCGGACTGCTGTTGCTGGCGTCGGTGGTGAAGTTGGCCAGGTGGGTGGGCTGGGCGGGGCCGAGCATGGTCGGCGAGGTGAAGCTGAATCAAGGTGTGCCGGGATGTTGAGGGAAGGGAAGGTTTGATCAGCGGGCGGAGATGCCTATGCGGGGTTGGCAGCGGCGGTGGTGGAAGGCGGTGGTGGTGAAGGATGTCGGCGGTAGAATTGGGTGGTGGTGAATGTAAAGAAGAAAGTCGTGTTCCATGCATTCACGACAAGATTAAGGTATGGTCTTGGAGATCTGGGCTCTACTTTAGCCAGCCGAAGGATCGTGGTGGTCCACCTACCTCCTAGGCGTGCGTCGTCTTTGAACCCTGAAGGCGTCTTCCTCCCGACACCTGCCGCCGATTGATGGAGATATTAGACGACCAAGTGATCAAATGAGAAGAGGACACGGACAGACGGACAGATCGTACAAATTCGACAGATTCCAGCAATTCTGTAACCAAGATTGTCAAACAGGCTGGCATTGGGCTGTCAACCATCTATACCAGCGTCCCTAGTTCATAGCAGCGGTGTCACAGCTGCTGCCGCGAGTCAACATAGTTCACCCAAACGCCGTCGACGTCGTCAAATAAGATACCGAAGTACTTCGAATTGCGTACGCGTTGTTGACCTCTGCGGAACGATAATGTCTTTTCTGTTGGTCATCGCCGGATATACTCGCATCGCATATAGACCAAGCAAGACTGTAAGCGATGAAGTAGCTCATATGTGTTGTACTTCGTCGGTCAAGTCGGTGCCATTGGAGGATTTCGTGTTTGTTGAAGACATTGAAGGGTTGTCCATCAAAGTTGGCGGCTCAATTCACGCGTCCGCACGTGGCAGAGCATGACTAAACCTGACTTTCGACTCCCGATCACAAATTCCTCGACGACATCCGACTTCAATTCACTCTCACACGACCATCTCCTCCCACTCATGCTGCGATCATCCGCCATGAGCAAATCACTGGCGATCCCTCGCCAACTGTGCAAATCGGCATCTCCATCGATACGAAACACCGCCGCCACACGATTACGAAACTATGCGACAGCCTCGAGTACAGCACCGATCTCAGAACGCGATCCTACCGAGCTCGACCAGATCACCACTCTCCCCAATGGCATCCGAGTCGCGACGGAAGCTCTTCCAGGCCACTTCTCTGGGATAGGTGTCTACATCGATGGAGGATCAAGATACGAGACGGAGGGACTGCGAGGAGTTTCACACATCATCGATAGGCTGGCATTCAAGTCGACGAAGAAGAGATCCGGAGACCAAATGCTGGAGGCGATGGAGAATCTGGGCGGAAACATTCAATGTGCCTCGTCAAGAGAAAGCTTGATGTATCAATCTGCAACATTCAACTCTGCGGTACCACAAACTGTTGAATTGCTCGCAGAGACAATTCGCGAGCCGAACATTACAGAAGATGAGGTCGCGAGGCAATTGGAAACGGCAGATTATGAGATCGGCGAAATCTGGTCTAAACCGGAACTCATCCTTCCCGAACTGGTACACATGGCGGCATACAAGGATAACACATTGGGCAATCCTCTGTTGTGCCCAAAGGAAAGACTGGACAGCATCGACAGCCGGACCGTCGAAGCATATCGCAAAGCTTTCTTCCGGCCCGAGAGAATGGTCGTCGCATATGCTGGTGTTGAGCACCAAGAAGCTGTCCGACTCACCAAGCAATACTTCGGCGATATGGCATCGACAACATCAACCTCCGCAGAAGCTGCATCGGCAAAGTCACAACAAATTCAGCCGCCTTACCCGACGTCCTCGACGCCTCCTCAGAAGGACTCCCGACTTATGTCCAAAATTCCTTTCCTCAAGAACCTTTCCACCTCAGCCACCAACTCGGCAACAGTCTCCCCTCTCGACCCATCACAAATTATCCCTTCTCCTCTGGACGCACCGATCCCCTACACGCAGTCATCCCACTACACCGGCGGCTTCCTCACTCTCCCACCCTTGCCGATCCCCTCCAACCCCTCCCTCCCACGCCTCTCCCACATCCACCTCGCCTTCGAATCCCTCCCCATCTGCTCACCCGACATCTACGCCCTCGCAACCCTCCAAACCCTCCTCGGTGGCGGCGGCTCTTTCTCCGCAGGCGGCCCCGGAAAAGGCATGTACTCCCGCCTATATACGAATGTCCTCAACCAATACGGCTGGGTCGAGAACTGCGTAGCCTTCAACCACGCATACACCGACTCAGGCCTCTTCGGCATCTCCGCTGCCTGCGCCACGACTTTCGTGCCGAGGATGTTGGAGACCATGTGTCGCGAACTATCTTTCTTGTCCGCCGAGACAGGGCTCAGCAGACTTTCCGATATCGAAGTCAAGCGCGCGAAGAATCAGCTCCGTTCTTCTCTCTTGATGAACTTGGAAAGTCGAATGGTGGAGTTGGAGGATCTGGGAAGGCAAGTGCAAGTCCACGGTCGGAGAGTGCCGGTGAAGGAAATGGTCAAGGCGATTGAGAGCGTGACCGTGCAGGATTTGAGAAGGGTCGCGAAGTTGGTGTTTGGAGGCGGAGTACAGAATCAGGGGAATGGGAGTGGTGCGCCGACGGTGGTGTTGCAGATGGGTGAGGAGGAGGGTGTCAAGATTAAGGAATTGGGGTGGGGTGAGATTCAGGAGAGGGTGCAGAAGTGGGGGTTGGGGAGGAGATGAGCCGTGTAAGGTATGGAATGAAGGGCAACGTTCATGTATTGCTGGAGTCTGGAATATGGAGAGGGTGAAGATTCGCACATGTATACGCCTAGCTGGCGGAGACAAGACGGCGAAGAAGGCAGTCTTGGGAGGTTTCGCATCACTTCTTAATCCATGAGAGTAGAGGGTAGGCAGAACTGCACTTCTACCAAGAGAGTATGAAGGAGGCAAGCTTTGTGAGGGAGGTGTAGGATATGGTATAGATATTGTACAGACAATCTCTGACTCTGGAGCGTGAGAAAGCATCCATTCTTTTGTGTTCTTGACCGGTGGACATCGGGTGGAGTGATGGGATAGCTTGGTTGCAATGTGAGATGTTGGATCAGAATATTTAGCAGCAGTCTTCATTCGCATGATCACCTTGAGGTGGCCAGGCTGCGCACACCTTGTCTTGCTATCTTGATCGTTGACGAAGGAAGAAACGTCTCTAGTCTCGCTCAATGGCTCGTCTGATGAGGCTACCAGCGTCCTTGAGGCTTCTTCGCTGCAGACATGATCGTGGCCGTCCATTGATCAATGTGGACCTTAGCAGGAAATCACGCCAATCGACAATCCTTTTCTAGATCTGCTGTTTCCTGGTCCAATGTGTTGAGCGCGAGTAGGCAGCCATCTGGGCGTAGATAAATCAATGTTTCTATTTTCTCGACCAGATTGCGTAGGGTATCCGGAGAAAATGAATGGCGAAGCCCGCTAGTGCCGTGTCCCGTGAGCAGTCGTTCTAACATGCCGCGATTGCCACGATGCACGGCGTTTATGACTGCGTCGATCCAGACTTCCTCTCCCAGATGGTGGACCTCTGCACCGCGAGTAAGTAGCCAGTCGAACGTACGATCTGCACCAAATTCCGCCGCTGTCTTCAAGGCGGAAGGGAAACGTAAGCCAACAGTCCCCATTATTGGATTGATGGAATCGTCAATGGAATCGAGCTTGTCCAGGATGTCCACACGGTTGTTGTATGCCGCAGCTCTAAGCACGGACTCGCAAGACGCGGCTTGAGAAGGGAAGTCGGCGCCAGCATCGAGTAGGAGCCTTATGGTTTCGCAGTCCCGTGTGAGATGGAGAGCTGTTCCAGAGCTATCGTCACAAGCATTGGGGTTGGCGCCGGCGCCGAGAAGAAGTTTGACGATACCGCCATAACCCTGACGGCATGCAACGTGCAGGGCAAATTTCGCCAGGCTGGAGATCATGGTGTGCGCCGGCCTGCAGGAGCAGGTCGACCAGCGCTTCGCTCCCAGACCAAGCAGCGGCCTGCAGCGGGGAATATCGGCCGTCTTCGGTCCATATCGTGCAGTTTGGGTCCAATCCGGCTGTGAGAAGACGCTCGGCTACGGCGTACTCCGCTTTCAGCGAAGCCATCACAAGCAGATCCTGCAACAATCGCTTGCGCAGTCGAGCGTCCATTGTCCAGGCGGTCACCGTATTGCCGTCACTGCCTGTACGAGAGATTGTGCTGAGATCTGACGGGTGCGTGCTTTCGTCAGGGCGATTGCTCAGCAGCGGCAAGAAGTGGCTGCTGTGCCACGCCTGTGGCGTCGTGCCCGGAATATCGCACTGTAGCAGGGATCTGCTCATTCCGAAATTCGCCAAAACGAAAGCTCCGTGAAACGCCATCTCCCAAACTTTGGACTTTTCGTGGGAGTTGGGGAGTCCTCTGATCATCGTCAAAAGCTGGCTTTCCGGAATCAGACCAAGTAGCTGCTGCCACCAGAGGCGTAGGTCGGCTCTAGAATCCACAGTCCACCTGAAATATTGCGTGGCAAGTCTGTCCAGTTTGTCAAAGTCAGGGCTCTTCAAGGATGCATAGAATACGTTGACATCCGGCTCGTAATCTGCCGGCATGAGCTGCTTCGGCATCATCGGCGGCGAGATTTCCGGCATGGTGCGCGAAGCAGGAACACTTGCTTGGGGTGTGATACCAAGCGCATCTTGCCACTCCGGGTACATTTTAGCCGGCGACCATTGTAGAACATGTTGTTCGTTGCTAGTGATGGGTGCAAGCTCGGAATCGTTCTGGCTTGATCGAGGTAGCTGTGCGACGACCTTCAGCGATGGGTCACGGAGCCATAGGTATCGGAATCAGGGCTGCTTGGTCCTGGAGTACATTCATAGAGCCTTCTCGGTATTCCGGTCATCTCTTCAGCAGTCCACGGGAAGCTTTGCGACTGGACATCCTTAGCGCTCCGTCGAGCCAGATGGAGGTCCATTTCGTTCAGTATCTCGAGATGGGCGATCGAGTTGAGAATCCCCTCCTTCATTGTGGAGTATCCGTACACCCATATGCCATGTTCGAGGAGAAGCTGCAGCGCTCGCATTTCGTCTCGGGTTTGCCGCAAGTCCTCTGTAAGATCCATTTGCGCTTCATTCTGAATCCACTGTCGCAGTGTTCCGCTTTCACGCAATAAGGATCGTGCTAAGCCATCTTCAGGACACGGAGATTTCAATAGCCCTCCCTCGAACGCTACCAGCAATAGCTCAACCATACTCACTCGTCCGTCGAACGCGGCAATTGCGATGGTTCTGTTCCATCTCTTCGTAGATTCTGTACCGCTCAAGACTGCGCCCTTGGCGAGCAGTAGTTTGAAGGCGGTTTCCGCATGGCACTCGGCGGCTCGTAGCAGAGCACTGTGGTGGTAGGCGGCCACATTGGTACCGGCAGAGATCAGAAGATCAACGACATCGCTGTGACCATTGTAAGCGGCCATGTAGAGCGAGGTTTCCCGGAACGCAATTTCAGCACGCAGATTCGCGCCAGCATCGAGAAGGATGGTAGCGGCACCGAGCTGGCCGCTCTCGCACGCGATCATGAGAGCAGTCTCTTGGCGGCGTTCATCTTTCGCGTTGACGTCGGCGTCTGCATCGCAAAGAACGCGAATGATGCTGCAATACCCCCTCCTGGCCGCAGCTCCGAGAGGGAAACCAGCTTCGTGAGGCAGACCGTCGGGGCTCGCCCCCAATCGGAGGAGAGATCGAACAAGAGCTTCACAGCCTGATCTGGAAGCGACTTGCAGTGGGGAAGATTTAGTGTCCTCATCTTCGTCGTACACCAGACAATTGGGCTCTGCACCGACTCTTAGCAGATCTCTGGCGAGATCGTGCATCCCTGCCCACGACGCTTGCACGAGAAGGTGATTCAACCGTGCCGTCCGCCGTTTGTCGCATATGCGCCACGCACCAGCCGTGGTGCAGACCAGTCCAGACTATCAGTCGCTGGTGGCGTCTGATAGTCTGAGAGCAGGGACGCAAATACTCTGCCGTGGTCTGTACTTTGACCGGCTAGTGACCACCCATAACCCAGTAGAGCTTGACAAAGCTCCATGCTTTCAAAATTTGAAGCTCCATCTAAAGCCATCTGCCAGACCTTAGACTGTATTCGAGCGTCCGGCAGAGCCTCGATCGCTTCCAAGATAATGCTTGCGTCGTGGTCGATGTGGCGGAAGATTTCTCTCCACCATTGGCCCACCTTTGAGGATTCGTGTTGCGCAAATGTTCGAAGATACACTTCAGCAATCCGATCCAAACCGGCACAGCTCCGTGCCTTTAAGGCCACAGCAGCCAGGTGCGTATCCGGTAGCAATTTGGACTCGATGCCTGGACCACCATCGGAGTGCGGTAAGGAATATTTTCCCGACGTGCTCAACACACGATGACGGAGACCGGCCAAGGATTCTGACAGCAAGGAGTGACTGGATAACTCGTTGGTGGTCTTGCCCTTGTGCTCAGCAATCACATAGCTGCACAGCCAGACGACCCAGTCCAGAGCTTCAATGTATCTTGTACACATACCAGCTCGAATAATGGCGTCGAGGTGTTCGGTGTCTGATAAGGCATTCAGAGCCCATAATAGTGCAGATCCACTGTTGCCAGCAGAGCTCTGGGCAACACCGACGCCCGAAAGATGCCACGCCAGACCACTTCGTTCGTGGAGTAGACGGAGGTCCCCATCAATGAGCGGAAATGTGCTGGCGTTATAGGTCAGATACTCCAACTGTTGTTGTCCTTCCGTTCTGCGCAGTACTTCAATAGTCAAGGGCATCGCGAAAATGTCAAGATCAGAAGGTTTTGAACGATGAGCCGGAAGTCCGCGCAACTCATGAGAGCACTACAATTTGGTCAGGGCCGGCCCATCAAATGTGAAATTCGTATGTACTTGCCTGTAGGTGTTTCCTGCGGCATTCAGAGCAGGCAGCAGGGTTGCGTTTTCGTATCTTTTTGGAGCTGTTCGCATGGGCAGGAACCGAAGGCACATTTTCGAGTTGAAAGCAGATTCGATGATCGCCTGGGATAGAATCTTCTGCTTTCCTTTTCATCTTCCGTGGTACCTTCATGGTCGTCCGATTCCGGGCTTTGCTCGATGGCGGCTCGGCTTGGATCCTAGAGCCTGCGACGACTTCATGACTGATACCGCTATCGCTTGCGGGCTCATCTAGAAAAATTTCTCGCTCAGGAATCCGAGTGTCTCTCTTGAGCTTGAGCTCGTTCAGCCTCAGTTCAGCTCGGATCTCCGCGAGGCGAAGTTCGGCCTGCCGAATCTCAAGGGCTTCTTGATTTTGTACGGTGGCCATGACCAAGTCATGTAGTATAGCATTCGTTTCCGCAAACCCTTTGTATGCGTCAAGTCGGAAGAAGAAGCTGAGATTGTGAATGTGTCGTGGTCGAGATGTGCCAGGATGCACTGTAGCTTTCATTGGCTGATATTGCATCGCCTTAATGCGCCTCTTCATGCAGGCCGGATGAGTAACCAATGAATCGTCCACGACTTCCCGGTGGCTCGATTTGGCCACTTGCTTGGGGAGCCTGCCAACTCTCGGTTCACTTGACCTACCCGGTGGCCTATTTGGGCCAGCTCCATGAATGCGACGGCTTATGGTCTCCTCCACGACACTTTTCGCGGCTATGCATAACATGCATGCTGCGCCATGGATCGCTTGTTTGTAGCCCCATGAGCACTCGCCACAGCAAGTCTGCTGCTGCAGCAAGTACGTGCACTCTTTCCGATGGCCACTTTGGGGAATATCCATTTCTCATGCCACGAGCTCAGGCGCCCGCGGTCCTCTTCGAGCCTCCGGATGATGCAAGTTCCCCCTTCGCTTCTGAAATGCATGGTCGTGTTGTGTTCGCGGCTTCGCCTGTCAGTTCCGATGGCCGTTCGTGGACAGTTCAAAGCGCTTGCCTTAAAGCTGATCCTGCGACACTCGACACTGAAAGCCATGTTGTGTCGGTGTTCTAGAAACTTATAACTCTCGCTCCCAGTACTGCGTTCAGTTCGAACACGCAACTTCTACACTCACGGATCAGAATGTCCATTCCTCTTCGCATCAGGAACATCCCAGCAACGTTCATCGGCCGCAGAACCTCGCATGGAAGCTCTCTGCTTTCAAGCATCCAACTCGATGGCTCCGCTGAGGAGTCAGTCGCCATGATCCGACAGTGGTATCGTCGAACAACACTGCTTTCTGCGGTCTTGTTCTGGATGTGCTGCAAAAGACCAGTCTTTGGCATTGCAACTGTGAACAAGGTGTGTCATCGTCGCCGTGCTGGCAATGGGTCTCTGATGCCCGCCCTCGAGCGCAACTCCTTCATACTCACTAACACCCTTCCTCGTGGCGTCGCCTTCACCAATAGCGGAAGCTTCGTCCCACCCCACACCTTGCCCACGACCGCAAGGCTTAAGGCGTTGACTGACCACGTTATCCAGAACAACGACTTCAACGCCCGCCTACCAGTGGATCTGACGATCGAGACATTCGCTCGCGACCATGTCCTGACAGAAGCATGGTACTCGCCGCCAACCCTCGCCGACAGTCCGGACTACTTCGAGGATCTCGCTTTGGCAACCACATCATCGCCTGGAACATGGAACGATCATCCTCGGATACTCTTCATTGACTCGGAGTTGGCGACAGGAAGAGTCA
Organism: Zymoseptoria tritici IPO323; assembly: GCF_000219625.1. NCBI lineage: Eukaryota > Fungi > Ascomycota > Dothideomycetes > Mycosphaerellales > Mycosphaerellaceae > Zymoseptoria > Zymoseptoria tritici. Next base: position 3,449,912 of record NC_018217.1, on the reverse strand, counting down.
TTGGTCTGGTTTCGGCAATGATGCTATTGGCAATCGCAGTGGGTGTTATTGTGGGCATTGTCTCTGGCGATGTCGACGCCGGAACCGCGGTTTCTGGTGCCGTTGTTGGCATTGTTGCTGTGTTCGCTGGGTTTGTCTTCTGGTCTCGCTGAGGAGTGTTTCAAATGATGATGGACCTTATCGATCGAATGCGTTGGATTTGTGTATGTTCTTCGAGTAGATGTCGTCGGTATAGAAGTCGCAACGTCACCCGTCCCAGAGCTTTCTTCTGCCTCCTAAACTTTTTATCCCAAGTCCCGTCCAGCCGATCAGCACGCGACTCGAGCATCGACTTCATCTTGCTTTACTCCTGATCCAACGCTACCTTGACAGACTCGTGCATTCACAAGCTCATTCCTTCAGTGCACTACATCCCACGCGACGATGGCCTCAGTGGTCGGACTGACGGTATGGGTCGAGTTGAAGCATCCTCCTCAGACGATCGTCTACGGCGTGGTCAAGGCCTTAGTCCCCAACTCGCATCTCACTCTCGGCAATGGTAAGACACGGATGACCATATGCTGCTTCAGCAACCGATCTGACAGTCTTTAGTCTTCTTCCCCAACACGAACACCCGCTGGGAGCACTGGGACGTCCAGGTCACTGCCATTGAGAACCTTGAAGTCGTCCCACCCAGCGACGTTCCCGCTCCTCCTCCTCCACCAGCGTCGAACTTCCAGCAGCAGTCCCACCCTGCAGCGAATCAGCAATCGAACTACAATCCACAGCAAGACCGCTCTCACCAAGCACCTCATCAACCTTCCAACCCTTTCCCGCAGCAGCAGCAACCGATTCATGCGCCAATCCCGCAACGAATAGCTGTCGAGCTGCCCGCGATCCACCACGCTGAAAGACTGCGAGACGTTCCGCCGCCAGCGCCTACACCGCCCAGACAGCCCTCCGCTTTCGTAGACCCAGCAATCCTCAGCTATGGCAACGCCTCGCCGACACGACGTAAGAGCACGCCGCGTGCGGGAGCGATGGAAACACCAATCAAGTCAATGTTGGCAAGAGCTGCACAAAATCTCCCGAGTCCTGGATCGCCGTTCATTGGGGATCTCGGTGGAGCGAAGGTTGCACAAAAGCTGGCAGCTGCCAAACCATCCAACATGTCACTTCAACAGCCGTCTCAGAAGTCCACTGCACCCGCTGTTGATGCCAACGGGCTCGAGGACAACACTCAAGACGTTGGCCAGCTTGATGGTAGCAGTGGGAAGAAGAAGGTTCGACGAGGACAGAAGCCGAAGAAGCAGCCAGACACAAATTTAGAATCGGCAGATCCACCACCGGTCATGAATGCTGAGGTATCAAGAAATGGGAACGACATGAATGGCAGTGTCAAGCGAGGGAAAGGATGGCGTAGCACTCCACTCTTGCAGCCTTCACCGCAACCCGGCAGTCCTCTGGACAAGAGCACTACAAAGAAGAGCCGGCGAAGGCAAAGAGATGAGCAAGAGCAAGATTTTGCGCAAGGAGATACGACCGACATTCAAGACATGGGAGACTTCGACTTTGAGAGCGAGCTTAAGAAGTTTGACAAGAAGTCAGTCTTTGACGAGATTCGGGCAGGAGATACCACCGCGGACGAGGATCGTCTGGTGAGCCACAATCGAGTCCATCGTCCAGGAACATACGGTGGGAAGAACCTGCATCCCACAGAAAATGTGCTCTCGCCAAAGCTGGAGGCCAAGTATAACAGCGAAGAGCTCGACAGCTCTAACGATGCCAACACGGAGCTGAACTTGGCTAATGGTCGTTCCTCATCGAAGCACTCCGTCTCTCGTGCGGTGTTTCCTAAAACGAAGCCAGCAAGACAGAACAGCGGACAGCATGTTGAGTCTAGGCCACATCCACTCACAGCATCGATGTCGTCTGATCGAACAAGGACTCGATCAACGGCTTCACTGGTAAACCGCACGAAACAGCCGACATCGCTGGCGGCCTCATCGCCTCATATCGACCGACCAAGCTCGCCTCACTCCGTTGTGTCGAATGCAAGAATTGCCGAGTCGCTTGCAGAGTCCTCGAAGCCTTTGGATCCGTACTTTGGAATTCGCCCTAGCATGACGGCATGTCCGACATTACTGCCACGCGCATTGCATACGCTCGAGGTTGCGACAGTCGCCACTTTTGGTCTTACTCATGACTCTGTTGCGGAGAGCGCAGCTCGCTGCATAGCTGAAGCGGCTCTTCGCTTGAGTGACCTGCATGGCGGGCTTCGCCGACCATCTCGAACAAACACGGTCCGTGGGAGTATGACATCAAGCGCCGTCCTCAACCCTCCATCGCAAGACCTGCCCACGATTGTGGTACTCGCTGGCAACCACGACATCGGCGCACGGGCTCTGGCTGCTGCACGACAACTTCTCGGACGCAACTATAACATTATCGCTGCGGAAAGCTTGTACGAGTCTGCGGATACTCGAGATGCTCAGGTCAAGACTCAAACAACAGTCCTTCGACGCATGGCTCGTGGTGGCGCCAACATCAAGCGTGGTCTCTGGCAAAAGGCATCAGGCTACATCAAGAATCTGACCGGCCCACCTGCCGTGATTATAGATGCGCTCCTCGCTGGCGCCACATATGACAGCCTGCTTACTCCAGATGCTGCGCATAGTAGCAAGCTGCAGCAAGAGACTCGTGAGATGATCGACTGGGCAAACCGCAGCCGAGCACCTGTCCTCTCCATTGGCTGTCCAAGCGGTGTCTCCGGCATTGACGGTCTTGCTACAACTGTCGACGGCGAACCACTCGCAGTCCGACCCGACCGTGTACTGGCGCTTGGCGCTCCCTACACCGGCCTGTTGAAAGCCACTGAAGCCGGCGAGAAGTGGGAAGTCAGCGTGGCGGACATCGGCATCAACATCGCTTTGAAGAGCGACGAGGCAGTGTCTTTCGGTGGATCTTGGAGCGCGGACCTCAAATTCATCGATCAAGCGAATGTGGCGGGCACGTAGAATGTGTCTCGTCGTGAGCTGGATCGGCGGATGAGGTCGAAGTGGGGACTGGGAATCAAAGCGTCCTCGACTTTTTCGGATGGTGTTATACTGGATGAGGAGGACTGGGACTCTTCTGAGGATGTGAGGCGTTGATGGGTGGGATGGTGTGGATTTGGCAGCGATTTCTCTACGATGAGTGATACCCCCATTTATGATTGAGGCAACGATTACCATAACTCGAGCTGTGCTGACGCAGCATATGTGGTCATGAGGATGAGCGACCACATCCTGCTTGCTCCCTTCTTACTGCTCGAGACACACCACACGACCGCTGGTGTGTGTTGATGGTCAGACTCTTCTCACATTTTCTCTTCTGACATGCGTCAATCGTCAGGCTCTTCTCGCAGGTTCCCTGCTATCATGTGTCGATTGTCGAACTCTTCTCACACCTTTCATTCTGCCATTTGCCTATTGTCAGACTCTTCCCACATCTTCTCGTCTCGCATGGGCAGATTGTCAAACTCTTCTCCCATCTTCTCTGCTTGCGTGCAGCAAGCGACGGGCCTATCTATATAGGCTCTGGACGACGGCACAGACTCAACGATCAAGCTGCAGAGCTCTCTTTTCTCAATTCCAACGGTTTGCAAGCATCAAGCTGCTTCCTCGATGCCACTAGCGCACATGCATGTCGCCAAGACTTGCATGTGACAGCTTCGAAAACTCGACTGAAGTGAATGACCATGTCCACAAGAGTGAATGACCATGCTCTCTCCTTCACTCGCTGTCTATATTCAATTACCACCAAACTACTGCCTGCATCCTACGGCCTATCACCACCTCTCAACCGCCGGCTTCACTCGACTCCTGCGCTTGCGCCATCCACCTCCTGCGCGGCGATGGAGTCTTTTCATGCAGACTGTCGATCTCATTTCTTTCGTTTGCCAGAGCTGAGCTTCACCCGCTCTGCGCTTCGGCTTATATACTGGACCGAAGAGCTTCCTCTTCCTTGCTTTTCTGCATCTCTCTCACTTCCAGATTTGCACGAGCACTTTCATCACGATGGCCAGCACTCCGAATCAGCAGCTCGATCATATGATGGTCACTTCCTCTCTTACCGACCGCACTCGTGCCCCAGTCAGCATCTCTCTCCCTCCAACAGACCGCTCTCCACGATCTCGCTCGGCCAGCCCTCCCTCTCCACTGCCATCGGAGCCCTTCCGCCGCCGCCGTCCTCGCCTGTCCGCACTCATCCGGCAGGCTCGACTCAAACCCACCCAGCAGCCTACTACCACTGCTTCTACTCCACCGCGCACACCACTCTCCGATATCTCGAGCAACGGTATCCCCAACACGCCCGCCTCCTCTCGCCGTCTGCGCAGAGTGAAGCGCTTCGAGATCTCTCCCTCGGCCGACTTCTCCGCCTCCGCAACGCCACCCACCAGCCCTGCCGACCAGGCCGCAGAAGAAGGCACTGTCATGCCCGCTTGGATGGAAGATCTCCGCGCTTGTGACGAAAGCTTGGAGAACGATAAGGAGAATCTGGAGGGCTTCGTTACTCGGCTTTTCGGGAGGGAGGGAGGCAGTGCCTCGGTGGAGATGAACTGGGCGGGAGAAGAAGTGGATGAGCAGACCCGGTTTGCGCCGGGTGTCGAGGGTAAGTGAATTTGAGGCTGCATGAGACATTGATACAGTGTACTGACATTGCACAGGTGCTGCGCACAGCCCACTTCATCGTCGAGGCGGATCGGGAAATCTGCGCGCAGAGTTTGTCCGTGGGAATTGAATCTCTTCGAACGGTTAGATTGGACTGTTTCGAGGATTGGAAAACGTTTTGGATACGTGAAAGAACTTCGGGCAAATTGGAAATTCGAAGAGCAGGATTGAAGATCGAGAAGCTTGGATATTCTCGGGAAGAAGGAATGTGCTCTGATTGTTGGTTGACTGAAGCACGCACTCATGCCTTTGGAGAATAGTAGACGTAGAATCATAAAAAGGAGGAAGTGCTTACATCTTATCCTCTCGCTCTCGTTCTACACAATCTCAAATCTCGACCTTCCGCAATCAAAGTGCCGTTCATATATGGCTGGACTCCTCTTAGGTCTCGAATATAGTCATGGCTTGAGTTTGAAGTAGGCTCTCGATCAGGCTCGAGCAGCGAAATGTCGTAGAGCATGCCCGGCACAGCGCTTCCAGTGCTCATTTATGCTGCTCCATGTATAGAGCTCCAAAGTCGCTGCCCTGCACGAACAGGAGCATTGACCCTCTCCTCCTTCTATACGATGGCCAAGCTACCGGATTCAGCAACATCGCCACAAGCAGAGGCCATGCTCTCGAACCTAGGGTTCGCAGGGCCATATGCGTTCGCACCAGAGCCGCACCGCCGAATGGGCGGAGTCCACGCGGAAGGTATAATGCTCCACCTCATACCCGTCCAACGAGCATTGATCCTTTGACCAGAGGACCAGGAACACCCATTCCTGAGCTCCACGGACACTCCCTCCGGGGACACGTTCCAAGTCCGCCGTCTCGTCAGCCTCCACGGATCGCACGTCAGAGTCGACTAGGAGTCCTCTACGGTTAGCAACCAAGAGTATCTAAAGTACAAGAAGCAGGTGGATCGGGTCGTGAAGAAGAAGGACAAGCAGGATTTCCGCACCGTTATCTGGACCTATACCTTCGAACCGGTCGAGGCTCTTATGCGCCCAGATGTGGGTTCGGCTGTCAAGGCAGAGCTGCGGGAGCTGCTGCTGCGCGATTGGGACAGCAAGGACAAAGGAGGAGAGCTCTGGAATTCAAGGAGACCTACATGTGCACAACCAAGTCAAGGTCGAATGATGAGTTCGCCGGAAAGGACAAAAAGATCAGGTCAGAGACCGTCGAGATTCGTTGGGAAGACTTCAAGAGGACGCCGTTCTGCTTCTCTCCCCCCTTCATTCCCAATAGCCATGTCATTGGAGTCGATAATGTAGCGAGCAGCTCAGTCCGCAAGAAGGAAACTCGCATCCGGTGTGTTCGCACCAGAACCGCACCGCGGCGTGAGCAGAGTCCACGAACAATGAGCCATACTCCACTTCTTGGCCCGTCTTGGTGGACAAGCTCACTGACATGATGCACCAAACGTACACGAATTCATCAACACTCTGCACGCCATCGAAAGCGTCGCTCACGGTGTATGCATCGTGAAAAGCGTCGGTCTGTGCCACAACATCACTTGACTCAACCTCGAACTCACCAGCCGCCACTTTCTTTCGTCTTTTCGAAGGCGGTATCCTCACCTGTCCTCTGGCTTCTCGTCCTGGTTTCTCGATCCTGACTCCAGCAACCGAGCAACCGGAGCGAGCAACATCTCTTCGAACGACAGCTCGTCCACGGAGACCGACTGGTGAAGAGTATTCCCACGCCAAACATGCGTGTTCGCACCATCACCCCGCCCCTCCCACAGACCATCGAACGCGATTCCTACTATATCTTCGCCGTGAGATGCCGCCACTCACACTGCTTTCGGTCTGTACAGACTACACGAGCATGAAAGAAGCTCTCAAAATCGCACAAGCCTAGGAGTCGGTCGTGATCAGATTCCGAAGTTTTCGACGAAGTTGTGCAAATTGTGCGTAGGTTTTGACCTGTGGGGGTTGTTGATAGCATGATGTGAGGCTCCCACACCACAACTCTATAAGGCTCAGCAGCGTCAAGTCAGTGCTGACCGTCCACGTGTGATGTTCGTCGCTTGGATTTGGTTCAGGCGGAATCCTTTGTAGGTATGCCGGACCTCATCGGAAACGCAGAAGGGAGTGTGCCGAAGTGTCTTGCCAATGTGTCTTTTCTCATGATGTTTGAGGATGAATCTGCTCACCGACAGGGGACAAGTTCTTTCCATTGCGAAAGAGAGGACAGTACTTACAATGGATGAAGCTTCCAACTCGAAGCCTCCAAAGACTCACCTGAAAGCCCTGAGTCGTAATACTCACCTGTCCGCTTTCCTCCTCTCTCCTCCATCATCTTACAACCTCAAAACATCCCCAAGCGTATTACCATAGCACTGCCACCTCTTCAGCCCAGCATCCTTCTCCAGCTCCTCCATATAAACATCGTCATCATCCACATCCTCCTCAAGCAAACCCTCATCATCGTCCTCGTCTCCCGCCTTCTTCGCCGGCTTCTTGACCACAATATCCGTGCCCGCCCTGTGCAGCCTAGTCCTCTCCATGTGTCTGACCCATCTTGTTTGCCCCCTGCTGACAGCCTTCCAAAGTCTCACTTTGGCTGCGTCCTTGTCGTGCAGTCCGAAGTCTAGACTCTCGTCTTGCTTCTTCTGTTCTCCTTCCGCTTCGGCCACATTCTGTCGGCGTTTGGAGATGAAGAACTCGGAGATGTGCTGTAGGCGGACTGGCGGCCAGATCCAGTCGCCCTTGGAGTCGACGGAGTCTGGTGTGGAAGAGCTGCTTTCTGCGTTGAATGCTTGCGGAGCTGGCGAGGGTGTTTTCAGTGGCGGGGTTGACGGTGCGGATGAGGTGATGGGAGGATTTGCTGGTGGTGAGGTGAGGCTGTCGATGCGTCCGGCTGCTGGGTTGACGAGGACAGGCGGGTTGGTCGTTGCGGTGCCACCAGGCGAGTAGGTGATCGATGGAAGATACTGCGGATATCCATGGATCAGAGAGTCGGCGCGGCCTTTGTCTGGCCCTTCTCCTTGGTCCGATTGAGAGAAAAGCTCGATGGTCTTGGGCGGCCAGATTCCTGTGGTGTACTTGCAGTCCCACATCTTCTCGAAGCAGTCGAGGCAAAAGAGGAAGTGGCGGTCGTCTGTCCAGTCGACTAGGCCGCGGCGAAGGGAGAGGAAGTACCGACCGGGTGGCATTGGCTCGGATTCATATTTGCAACCTGTAATGTTTGTCAGATCATGTTTGCTTGAGATGGTGGCGGTGACATGCGTGGCAGGATACACTGCAGCGCTCCCTTCGGTGATGCCAGGTCTCCGACCCTCTCGACCATCAACTTCGCTCCAGCAGCGAGCACGAAACGCAATTGATGCTCCAAAGCTGGTACCTTGAGCTCTCGCTCTGCCTGCACTTCTTTCGCGAGTTTCTTCTGCAAAAAAATCACCGCCTGTGGAGGAATGTTTGCCGGGTCATCACGCTCGAGCACCACGGAGTAGGAGGCACCATCGTCGCGAGCTTTGCCCGTCGGCCGACGTTTGTGGTTGATGTGGTAGACGCCGTTGTCGTCTTCTTCGCCCGGGAGATCTTTCGAGGTGTCAACTTCATCTTCGCTCAAGGTGAGAATTTCATTCATGCGGAATTGGACGTCGGAAATACTGTAGCCTGCAGACTGCGCGAAGGTGTCAGCGTCGGTATGAAGGAGTCTGTACGGCGAGCTTGGGACATTGATGGCGGTCCAAGATGGCGTCGGAGCATGACTGGCTTGAGCGCGGACGACTTGAGCGATTTGCGCTTCGTCCTCGTCGTCGGGCTGATGAGCTTCTGGAATGCGGGTAGGCTCCTTGTCAAGGTTCTCCGGGTTGACAGTATTGTATTGCGGATCTGGCAAAGTTCTCGGTATACGGGCTCCAGCATCTCCGGGCTGAATGTGAGGTAGCTGTCGTTCGAGTGTGGAGCGCATGGAAGACTCGGTTTGGTAGGTGCCAGACGGGTAGAGCGGCGAGATGTCGCCCATGTCGATCATGCTATACGACCGCTGATGCGGCCGGCTGTACTTTCGATCAGCCATCGTGAGGGCGAGACCTGCTACCTTGTAGCAATATAGTTGGTGTCAGTGTGGTGGAGGAGGTATTGTGCGTTTGTCTTGTCTCCTCTCCGGAAGTGAGCTTGGCGGGCGTGAGCTCGATTGGAGAAAGTACGCCGGCGGTAATGTTTGGCCGGGCCGGGCTTGAAGCCGCTCATCTGCGACAAATGCGGCGACCATGCGAGGACTTGAAGTTTCGAAGGAGAGGAAGCACCATAAGGTACCTTGCTTACTTTGACCTCGTTTCTCATTCACCTCGATCTCCAAAACATACATACACCACGATCGCTCAATTCTGATGTCAGCAAAATGTGCATTAAGCTGGCATCCGGCGCAACAGAAGCGCCCCGAAGACGGGAGTCTCAGGCTGGAAATGCACCACTCGTGGGTCCGCATCACGCAGCACGACGAACGTTGTCCGGCTCGTTGCCGTCGCAAAATGTCCATCATGTCGTTGTTTTTTCGAACTTTTCTTCTTGCAGGTCGCAAGACGACGGACACGATCGCAGCAGGTAGTAACGCTGCTACCACATGTAGCGTAATCGTGCATGACCTTTGGCCAGCTTCGACACGTTTCTGGGATTCTTCTCGCTGGGAAACTGGGCAGCGCCTGCGTTGCGTGCGAAATGACAGAATGAGAGATACATCTACGACTGACATGCCTTACGATTTAGTTGATCATCAATCTTCCACATCTTGCCCTCCTCCGAACCATTACACGACATATGAGTAGCATTTTTCATCGAGAAAGCGCATTCCACGTCAGATGAGGCAAGAGGTGAAGTCGAGAGGAAATTTCGACCGGGCAGAGTCATGACGCCGAAGTGCCGGGGATAGGGGTCTCGGCAGGATCGGACAAGGATCGCGTCGGGAGCAGGATCAGCGGAGCGATCTCCTGATGGCGGCAAGGCGGATCCTCTCAAAGTGCCAATTTCTTTGACAACTCACTCTCCCGTCCGCAGTCATCTTGCATTCGCCCTCTTAAAACTTCACCGCTTGATTTCTCTCAGTCTTCGCGTTCTGCACACCTACACTCTCAATACCGCAAACGGAACATTATATCGCGTCGAGACCATCAACAAAGCATAATCGCCACCTGAAACGAAACAAACATCCGGCCATGCCTGGCCGCACACTTCCGACGCTGCCCAGCGCAGAAGTCGCCTCGCACAACACCGCCGATTCCTGCTATGTCACCGTCGGCACCAAAGTCTACGACATCACACCTTTCCTCGAGGATCATCCGGGAGGCGGCGACCTCATTCTCGACTTTGCGGGCAGGGATGTGAAAGAGGCGATGGAGGACGAGGCGTCGCACGCACATTCCGAGTCAGCATGGGAGATCTTGGACGACTACCTCGTGGGATTTGTCGCAACACAGAAGGTGTTGGATGCCGTGCAGGAGAGCTCAGACCCGTTCAGCGTGTTGCCGATGGAGCCGAGTAAGAAGGGCATGGAGGAGTTGTCAAAGGCCGAGAATGGATCAGTGCAGGAAGTACGAGCGAGGGAGAATGCGGTCACAAACGGACCCGGAGAGGGCAAGGCAGTGTATGAGTCGACGGGCATGAGTTCAGAGGCGGATCTAAACAAAGAGACGGACCCGAACCAGGACTTTGTGAAGCACAAGTTTTTGGACCTGAATAAGCCGCTGCTGATGCAGGTGTGGTTCGGCGGCTTCAGCAAGAAGTTCTACTTGGAGCAGGTCCATCGACCGAGACATTACAAGGGAGGCGAGTCAGCACCGTTGTTTGGAAACTTCCTCGAGCCATTGAGCAAGACACCGTGGTGGGTTGTGCCTACAGTCTGGCTTCCTCCTGTCGCATTCGGCACAGTTCTGAGCGGAATGCAACTCGGCATGCCTTCATTGGTGGGATACTGGATTGTCGGTCTCTGCATCTGGACGATCGTAGAGTACGGTCTCCACCGGTGTCTCTTCCACCTCGACGACCACCTTCCTGACAACCGAGTCGCAATCACATTGCATTTCTTGCTACATGGCATCCACCACTACCTACCCATGGACCGCCTTCGACTTGTGATGCCACCGACACTCTTCCTCGTCCTTGCGACACCATTCTGGAAGCTCGCGCATACCGTCTTCTTCTACAACTGGTACGCCGCGACGGCCGTCTACTGCGGTGGCATCTTCGGCTACATCTGCTACGACTTGACGCATTACTTCCTCCACCACAAGAAGTGAGTATTCCCTGTCTTCCGCCAGTTTGAAAAGCATTCACTGACAATCACTCCCAGCCTTCCATCATACTACCGCGACCTCAAGAAATACCACCTCCAGCACCACTTCATGGACTACGAGAACGGATTCGGCGTCACCAGCCGTTTCTGGGATCGCATCTTTGGTACCGAACTCGCGCCTCCGCCGACGCCGAAGGTGCTCAAGTCGCTTTGAATAAGTACAGACCATCAGTGTCGGGACACTGGTTGACGAAGATCGGCATTATCAGATGACGAAGCATGATTGGCGCTGGATTAGATGCGGATTCACAGGAGCTCTGTATTGTAGGTTTACAGAGGTGTCAGACTAAGGGCGAGCGGACAGAAGGCGCTTCAGATTCTAAGTATACATATTTGAGAAGTGGATCGTTGACGAGACACGGTATATAGATACGAGGCGCAGAGCTTTAATCGTAATCTTGAGATTAACTGAGACAGACTTGAGAGGTGTTCGAGATTTGCAGCTCCTTCGCTGGTGTGGCTTGCATGAACAGAAGCAATGCACCCGTGAGACAGCATACCTTGGCTGTTAATCGCCTTGAGAATCCGAGATGTCACGGGCTGTATTCTTGCAATTTGACCGTTCAATGGCTGCTCGAAGCTATCGGCGCACATCTCATACCTGGACATCTTCCAGCACGGCAAAACTCGTCTTCAAATCGCAAATCCGACCTCTTCCTCTTCGCTCACACACACATCTGCACAGTGACAGTAATAGCAGGCAGCAATACGAGACACGAGACTCATCAAGTCAGAAGACTGCTCGAGGCCGATTGTCAGCGAAATCACGCCGGCGCATTCACTCGCGCACCGCTCCAAACAAATACAAGCACAAGTTGAACCGCTCTTCTTGCTCCTCACGTCACCAAAACCCACCGAACGACCGCTACCTCCACACACTACAAGCACACTTTTCCATCTCTCCGATTGACCACCAGATCTCCGCGCGAATACGAAATCGATCACGTTCACCTTTTACTCCAGACATCCTCACATTGTGAGCGCCAAACAACAAATCCCCACACACAACAGGCCAACATGTCAGGCTACCAAGACATCTCGGCACTGCTCGACGCCGGCGAAGCTCGCGCTCGAGCCCAGACCAATGGCGAAGACATCAAAGATGCGGTCAGCTCGCCCGCTATCAAAGGTGACACCGAAATGACCGACGCAAAAGACGACATCAAGACCGCCGACCCGGAAGACAGCAAATCTCACCACGCAAATAGTCACCGTCCAGGCTCCGGCCGCGGATCGTCCCCGCACGACCGTCATCGCCAATCCGACAGCTTCCGCCCAGGCAGCCGCGACGATCGCACATCTGCAAACAGGTATTTGAGCGAGCGCGAAGAGAATGACGAGCGGAGAGCAAGACGGTCCAAGGGAGTGGAGGATGAGGAGGGAAAGCCCGCCAAAGCCGGCAGTGACAAGGACAGTGCTAATGGAAGTACACGCAGTGCGCGCAGAAGCCGCTCTCCTCGCCGTGACGACTATACTCGCCGAGTCCGCTCTCGTGACCGCGGTCCCGACTCATACCGCGGTGACGGTGGTCGTTCGCGCATGGTCGATGACAGCTACCGCCCAGGGCGTGATGGAGGAGGACACAGAGGTGGAGACCGTCGCGATCGAGACTATGACCGTGATGCACGTGACCGTTCGAGCAGGTACGACGACGAGGCCCGCCATGGCCGTGGTGGAGGCCGCGATGGCGGCCGTGACCGTCGCGACAACCGCGACAATCGCCGTGGTCGTGGTGCAACCCCGCCAGAGCTCGACCAGGAGGAGCGCGATAAGCGCACGGTGTTTGTGCAGCAGCTCGCCGCCGCACTTCGCACCAAGCAGCTCAAGGCTTTCTTCGAGCAGTCGGGACCAGTTGTGGAGGCTCAGATTGTGAAGGACCGAGTCAGTGGGCGCTCTAAAGGGTGAGTCTGATTGCATCCTCCTCTAGCATATCATTACTGACTCCCATCACAGTGTTGGTTACGTCGAGTTCGCAGATGAGGAATCCGTGCAAAAGGCATTGGAACTGACTGGACAGAAACTCATGAATATTCCCATCATCGTGCAGCTCACTGAAGCGGAGAAGAATCGTCAAGCCCGCACCAGCGAGGGTCAACCTACTCAGTCCAACGGCATTCCCTTCCACCGTCTCTACGTCGGCAACATTCACTTCAGCATTGAAGAGTCGGATCTCCGCGACGTCTTCGAACCATTTGGCGAGTTGGAGTTTGTGCAGCTTCAGAAGGAAGACACTGGCCGCTCGAAGGGATATGGATTTGTGCAGTAAGTCTGACATCCATCTACCTCATCTGCACCACGACTAACACTCACTCTCAGATTCGCCAAATCTGATGAAGCCAAGATCGCACTCGAGAAGATGAATGGTTTCGAAGTCGCCGGCCGCCCAATTCGTGTGGGCTTGGGCAGCGATAAGTTCACACCAGAGACGACTTCTGCCCTCCTGCAGCGCTTCGGCAGCCAGGCTCACCACGCTCAGATGCAGGGTTCTTCATTCTCCGGCGCAGGCGGTCGCGGCGCTCACGCCGGCGGCCAGAACAACTTCGACCGCTCAACCAACGCTCGCGAACACGACAAGTCCGGCGCTAGTGGCGCCCTTGACGATACCGATGTTGGTGGGGTCGCATTCAACAACTACTCTCGTCACGCTTTGATGAGCAAACTCGCTCGCACTGATGAGCCGCAGCCCGTGGTCGAGACCAAGGTCGCTTTGCCGCAGAGAGTGGTCGTCGACGAGCCCAACCCTTCCCGTTGCGTGCTCATCAAGAATGTCTACAATCACTCCAAGTATGGCTTGCCATTCCTCCGTCCTGCCGACACATGACTAACACTCGACTCACAGAGAAACCGAAGAATCCCTCGCCGACCTCAAAGTCGACATGCGCGAAGAATGCGACAAGAAATACGGCTCCGTCGTGCACCTCGACACCGCTTCCGGTAGCACCGGCGGCGAAGTGTACGTCAAGTTCGCGGCCAAGGACGGCGGTATCAAAGCCGTGCAGGGTCTCAACGGTCGCTTCTTTGGTGGGAGACGTCTGACGGCGAGTTATGTCGCGGATGCGTTCTACCATACCATGTGGCCGAAGGCGAAGGGACTTTGAGGGTTGGTTGTTGTTGAAGGTACGTTCTTTTGCTTGAGCGTGTGCGTTTCGTTCGTTCTCGAGTTCGATGTCGTGTATGTGGCTGCGGCAGCGGCAAAAAACAAAGGATTCGTGAGGCTTTTTGTGGGGATGGAGTGGAGGCGGGAGGAAGGGGCGTTTTGGGTAATGTGGAAGGGTATGAGAAGGCGGCGAGCGACGAATGTGCGCTGGGTCGAAAAGGCGGCGAATAACGAATGTGCACTCGGTGAGAACCATTTCGAGACTGCGCGAGAGGAGCTTACGTAGGTCTGGTATGCAGGAGACGAACAATGCTGAACACTTTCACGATCTTGATCATGGGTTCTGGTACAAATTGACGACTCTGATGGAGCAAGGCTTGAGAATTGGAAGACATCGATGACTATCCGACAGATCATTGCACCTCGGCCCAAAACACTGACAGCAGGACATCGGCACCGTAGTGAGTCTCCATGCGCTTCGTAGACTCCATCTAACCAGGCAGGTCTGGGTTCACGAAGCCGCCGCGATGGTCCACACTCGAGTCGTCTTCGGCAACGCAGGATACGGACCGAGGCCAAAAAGGTCACGCACACCGGACCAGGTTGTAAGGTTTGGAGGAGAGGAAGGTTGCTGTTGCAGGTGAGTCGTGTTCGCACCCCGCTCCCCACGATCTCATGTGCGCCAGGAGGGAAAGATAGTTCCTGTCGAGCGGGATAGCTCCACGCTTCGAGGAAAATACTCGGAGATCTGGGCAGCAGACGGCGCCGCTCCGCCCGAGACCTGCAAGAGAGATCGTGGAGCTGTCAGAGCTGTGACAGATACTGTGCTGCAGATGTTCACCTTCGGTTCCTCGCGACTGGTTCGTGACTCCCGCAGAGCGCAGTCGACTGAGCGGATGGATGGGAGTACGGAGCGATGAGGAGGCTTTCCTTTGGGGAGAGTCTGGGGGATTGAAGCAGAACGCCATGTTCGCTGCAGGAGAGGTTGCTCCTCTCGGGTAGAACGTATCACTTACATGCCCCTACCGATTACGTCCCAAGCTTGCGGCCAAGGAGCAGAAGAAGGAGTACCACCGCCTCACAGTTTCGAAGAACTTTTCGTATATAAGGTACTGCCAATGTGGAGCGAACTCAACATTGCGTCCAACACGAAATTCCCATCTCCACAGTGGCATCATCCCCACGACATGGCCATAATCCTCGAACCACTCAATCGCGTCGCGAGTACGTTGGCGTGCATGGGCACGCGCTTCGACAATCGCGTAAATCCCGCACACTTCACCATCGGATGGAACAAGCATTGCAGGAATAAGAGTATCTTCAAGGACAAGCCATTCAACGCCGAGATCTGCAGGCCAGGTTGGATAATGAAGGGTTTTCTATACACGAAGGCTCCACCAAAACCAACAACCGGGCACACATCCAATCTGGACCGGGTTTGCACCAACGTAATCCATCCGGATGGCCTCTTCAACCTCAGGAAAGACCCCCTGCTGTTGCGCGAGCGAGTTTTGGCGCCGACTGTGCAGTCCATCTCTTCTTTGGCTTGATAGGTGATGAGACGGTCGAGTCAGGGTATTTTACAAAGTTCTTCTCCAGTCCGGGCAAGGGCACACGCGATCCAGTAGTGATGGTCCTTACAAAACCGACTGACTACGTCCATCGGATGCAGTTTGCCGAGCTCGCTTCCGTTTGTTGTGACTCCTTTGGAGTCTATTGATACGAGAATAGTCCAAGGGGCTCCGAGAGATCCGGAGCTGGTCATGTTCGCTGCAGGAGAGGTTGCTCATCTTGAGTACCTCCATCATACTGCAGGCACTAGATGCTCGCACTTGGGATGCTTCGGTGAGAACCGCTTCTTACACCAGGGACTAAGGTACACCTCGCACGAACGAAGTCGCTCGCCCTGGCGAGATCACGCGATAGCAGGGCAGACAGAGGCAACGAACGGTAGACCGAAGCGGCAACTCGACGGGACATGGCAGAGTGGAGAAACCCAAGTAAGCCCACATACATGTTCGCTGGATAGGAGGATGTTAGGTTACCTCTCGTGAAGAGGGAATCGGATAACATTGCCAACGGAGAATAAAAAAGACGATGGCGAGACCGGAGAAGCTTCCAACTCCGCAGGACACACAGAAACTCGTTCGGAACCGCCACATCAACATTCCGACTTGCTCGAATTACTGAGTAGGTGATCTCACCATATGCCATAAGGTAGTCGACAGCTTTTTCACGGCGAACGCATCGATATCCTCTACTTCGGGAAAGAGCTCCGAATCACGGAAAGTATTGCCCATACGAACCTGACCAAGCGCAGCGGCAGACATGGAGTCTCTCCACCGCATCACTCTCCACATTGCCGATGACGGACCACGGCGATGGGCAGCAAATGGAAATGTCCAATGGTAGGGACATGGTAGAGTGGAATAATCTAAATGAGCAAACTTACGTGTTCGCAGCATGAGAGGTGAGCTCTCGTGAGCATCCGCCGTCTCTATTGCTAACCAGAACATGGCGGCAGCACTCCCCACGGGACAGCGTTCTAACGAGAGTTCTCCGAGCTCGAGGAGGAAGAAGGCCGCCATCCGTCGCACCCGTCGAAGAAATTGCGTACCTTAGCTCCCGCCGTGCCGAACGATTACGAGTCGAAGAGTAACAGCAGCACCGCGTCCTCGCATATTATCGGCAGATCATACACGTCTCCTCCAACCGTCGAGAATGACGGCAGCACCGCATCCTCGCATACTATCGGCAGATTATACATTCAAGCACGATCTTTTCCCCGAAGTAGACGAGGCGCAAAAACACATAAAGGCACGTCGTTCGTACTGAAGAAAGTCACTGGAAGAGACCGCACGCTAGCACACCGACGAGGAATGTACCGCATCCGAGGCAAGCCGAGCATCTGCAGATACCCACGCTGCGAGGCGAGCCGACTCCACCAGCACCAGCAAGGAGAGGAAACTCAACGACATGGGTTGGACGTGCCAGTGTTCGGGGACCAAGCCGAAACCACACTGGTCGGCGGTTACCGACTGCATATCCTGCGACTGCGCCGCGCAGTCAAGCAGCAGGGTAACAAGTGCGGCTGTGGATGCGGAGATACGCGGTTTGGCCGTGTCTATTATCGTACCTGGAAGATGTCCACCGGACAAATAATACCTGGAGTAGCGGCCGGTGTTGCGATTTTCACGACTTGCAAGGGGAATTGGGATACCTTCGTTATGCGAAACCCTGCCGCTGCAAACGACGAGGAACAGGCCTCCCACAGATTGTCTTCCAAGGATATACATACGGTGGCAATCTTCTTGAATGCTGCGGACGAGACCTCCTTTACAGACGCATAGCGAGAATGTCCGCCTGGTGTCTCGACTGAAGAAGTAGCAATGGACCTCACCAGATCCAACGAGGACCAAAAGTCTCCATAGCTTCGAAGACGACCTAGCGACTGCGTGTCAGAATGTAGCGCTCAGGAGGCATCAGGTGCTAGAGTGCATGCTTCGAGGTAAGCAAACCTACGTGTTGGCAGCATGAGAGGCAGGCTCTCTCCAGGCGGCAATTTACATCTCACATATACCTCTTCGTCTCGTTGCGACAGGGCTGGCGTGGAGTACAGCGGATGTTCCGCCGGGAATGATCTTCCCTTGAACGAGATCGACGTCTTCACAGCGTTTGTGCACTGGATCTATACTGGCCTTCTACCCGAGCCAGACGAAGATGCAGCCATCGCGACCTCAACGGGCCCAACATATCAAGGAGTCTCCGCAGCTATGAAACTGACCGAGCGACTGCGTGTCAGAGTATTAGCTCAAGAGGCCATATGTGGTGGAGTCATGCCTCCGAGGTGAGCAGACCTACATGTTCGCTGTATGAGAGACGAGCTCCCGGGAAGTAAGGGCTCTGGCTTCGGGACTCTTGGTAACTTGACGCTACCTTGTGCTTCGAGTGAGGACTCTGCAGTGGTGTGGAGGCGCCGTCAAGGCAAACAGGGCCTCATCCTCAGAGACCTGCGTTACTGATGGTTCAAATCACCAGACTCAGCGAAATGAAGGCTCTCCGTGGCTTCGAAAACGACCGAGAGAACGAGTCTCAGTGTGGAACGTTTAAGACACATTGCATGGCAGAGTGGGTTCTCCGAGGTGAGCAAACCTACGTGTTCGCTGCAGGAGAGAACGTCTCTCATAGACGAGTGAGACTTGTCACGCATACAAGGCACGCCTCATGTCGTTTGGCAACGCTCGACGCAGCACGCTTGGGGTCGACGAGTTCTACATCACGCGCTATACCAGCCTGATGAACCTCATGCAGTCCAAAGAGATTTGCGGGTGGGCTACGATAGGCAGGGTGCGGATGTACGAGCCGAAGATGATCCAGTGCGGATGACCGATCTGACCAAGAGGGACAGTGCTCGTGCCTACATCAACTTACTGGAGCGTATATGGCTGTATGCTTGGACGAACTTCTTGGGAGTCAGAGGCCGACTAAGAGGATGAAGAATAGACTGGACCGTCAAAACCGACAATGAGTGCTAGAGTCATGTTCAAGTGAGCAAACCTATCCGTTCGCAGCAGAAGACCGGGAGAGGAGAAGTATAACACGCATCTTGGCCGTTCAAGACATACTGACCCCGCGCTTTCTGCTCCGTATACACAGAAGACACACACAGTCGTTGCCGAGATATTGTTCACTCGCATCTGGCAACGCTCCATCAAGAATGGCGGCGAGTTCACCCTTCACCCGTCTGTCGCAGTGACAAGACCATTCGCTAAAGAAGTCCCTGAACTCGGCTCAGTCTGGGTAGGATGAAGCCTGTTCGGAGAGCTGCAGCGTGGCACTTTGGAGTCTTGTTGGCATGAAAACCCAGCACGGCAATGGGATTAAGCTCAACAGCTCAGATCCCACAAGGGTCACTGGATGGATTGAATCGACTTTGTCTGGAGTGACTTGCGGACATTGTAGACAGTGATGCCATAGTAAGATCGAGAAAACAGCACTCCAAAGTCTTCATACAGGTCTGATGTTTTGGCAAGGTAGGGCGCTCGAATCAGATAGGAGATACTTGCTAAAATCCCACTTCCTCGTCACCACGCTTATACCCGATCATAGCAGTCATATCCTAGGTAACACCCTCACCTCCCTCCTCCCCCATCACACCTCCTCAACCAAACACCCCCCAACACACTCCCCCACCCTCACCCCCTTCATCCCAACCTGTCCCCCAACCCTCGCCAACACCTCCCCCGCAAACACCGCATCCCCACCCAGCAACCCCCTTTCCTCCCTCGTCAGTACCAAACCCCTCTTCCCCACCACCCACACCCTCCTCGCCGCGACATCCACCGCAAAATCCGCCAACTTCGCACCCCACTCCTCAACCCCTTTCCTTCGTCCCTCACCCTTGACCTGGCTGGAATCCTCCCCGAGGCCGTCCCACGACTCGCTTGAGGATGAAAAGTGGCCACCTTCACCAACAGGCACCCCACATCCCTCACAGATAGAAGGTAACGCCGTCCGAGCCAAATCCCACGCATCTCTCGCCCAGCGCACGGCGATACTAACTCTCGGGTCGGAACTGCGACTTGCGCCCTCCTCTTCTCGCTCCAAATCCCGCGCGATGCGTTTCAGAACCTCGTTTTGGGACTTCGGAGATCCCAACGCGGCGCCGAGACGGTAGGTTTGGGTTAGACCATTCAAGTAGACTAGGTCTCTCTCCTTCTCGTTGGTGGTGCTGGAGATGGGGTGGAGGGATGAAGGTTGGAGGAGATAAGCTGGTCCTTGCATGGGGGTGCTTAAGACCTGAGGCGTGGATGGCAGGGCCGCTATGGTTTGAGAGGGGAGATATCTCTCCACCACCCAGTACGCAAAAACCAACCCCGCCTCTGTGGGGAAAGGCGTCAAGTCCAGTACCGCTGGCATTGCATACTCCGTTCTCATTCCCGTCGGTTTGGTAGGTAGCAAATACGCTCGATTCGAATCCGTAGCCGAGGCGAGTAAGTGAGATTGCACATGCAGCGGTGTGGAGTCGTGGTGCCGGATCAAAATCGTAGTCAGATCGGCAGTATGAAGCGGCCTACATTGTCGAACGATCAGCATAGTACGATGTCAGAGGATGGAGTAAAAGAGAGGAGAGGACGTACGCTGCCCAGGATACTAGTCCACCGAAAGTGGAGACTTGGAGCGCCTCATCGCTCGCGGGGAGGGAGGGCTGGTCGTGGGAGATTGTGGCCTCCCCTTCTCGCCTCGCATCCTCATCCTCGCGCCCTTCATCCGTCGTCCTCAACTCATCCTCCCTCCTCCGATCCCTTCCCGCCCTCCTCTTCCTCAAATCGAATTCCCGCTCCCCTTGTCGCCTCAAATCATCCTTGCCGCTCGCATCCTTCCTTGCATCCTTTCCCGCCTGACGCGCATCATCCCCCACCGCCCATTCCCGATGCGAGCTCTTGAATCTCCGTTCCAAATCGAAAGTCTTGCTAAGAGCAAACTTAGGTCGGACAACAAGCGAGATACCTTGCAAGGACGTGAGGTTCCTGTCGAAACGGCTGGTATTCGGTTGAAAGAATCTGACAGGAATACTTTGCGAGGTTCGATGAAGATGCATTTTCTAGGGGAGCGGGATAAGGTATATATCGTGGGTCGAATAGATGGTGGGTCCGGATGGTGAGGCGAGGTGAGGTGAGGTGAGGTGTCGGAATTTTTGTTACTGCTCGGCGGAGGGCATCGAGACGGCCGCTTCTGTACACGAGGTCGTACCTAGCGACTGCTTCTTGGTCGGAAAAAGCATGCGAAGCAAGTACGATGCCATGATCGAGTTGGTATCCCTTTGAGTTGTTGAAAAGGGGTTGAAGTCGAGAGTCTGTGACATTATCAAGCTGTAACATATAACCTCGAACTCAGTCGAGCAAGCATCAAGCGCAAAAGCAAAGAGAAAAAGCAATCATGGTATCATTCTAAGCGCCACCCTGTGCAAAACTTCCCATTTTCCCTCCCCATCACCTCTCTCCCTCTTCCCTGCCCGTCCCATCATCCAAACCACCCCCTCCTCCCCTCCCTCCCCTCCCTCTTCTCCCCCCTTTCCCCACCCCTCCTCTCCCTCCCCTCCAACTCCCTCAACCCCTCCATCTCCCTCAAAACCCTCTCCAACCCCTCCTTCCTCCTAACAACATCCAAATGCCTCCGAACCTTCCCATCCTCCCTCGCGAACCTCTCCACCGTCCCCTCATCCAATTCCCTGCCCCACTTCTCCAACACCCTCGGAAATTGCCAATAAAATTTACTCAACAATTCCGCGTCCAGAAAGAGATCCGCCGTATTCGTCAACTTATCCGCGACCGCGTCGAGGAAAATTTCGGGACAGTAGATTTTCGTTGGTTTACCGGAGCGGTCGAGGGGGGAGGCGCATTGGCGGGACTTGATGGCTGCGAGACGGAGACGGAGAATGTCGGCGCGATCGCGGAGGAAGAGCGCCTCTCGGCCTTTGGAGAGGAGGGCGGAGGAGAAACCTCCCGCGCCGCCGTGGAGGGCTTGGTTGTCGAGGACGATTTGGCCGGAGCGAACGCGGTCGATGAAGGAGAGGACGTCGGCGGCTTTGCGGCGGCCGCCGAGTTGGTCTTCGATGGCTTTGTTGGCTTCGTCGCAGGCTTTCAATTCGGAAGTGAGGACGCGGGAGATGTTATCCCTCGCGGCTTTCCATTCCTCGGCGGAGACGTCGACGCGGTATTTGTACGGTTTGACGCAGATTTCAAGTTCGTCGGCGGTGTCGTAGGAGAGGTCGCGGAGGATGTTTTCGGAAGCTTGGGTGATGGCGTCGATGGCGAAGGGGTGGTTGGCGAACGGTGTGGTGGCGATGAGGGAGGTGACGGTGGAGTGCAGGGCTTGCGCGGTGCAGCTCGCGGCGAGACGGCCAATGCCGAGTTTGGTGAGGGTCGAGGTGGAGGCGTCGAGTTTGAGGTGCCAGAGGGGGTTTTCGGGGTCGGCTTTGGGGAGTTGGGAGAGGGGTTCGCGGACGGATTCGGAGGTGGGGTCGAGGGGGCGGAGGTCTTCGATGGGACGGTTCCAGTAGCGTTGGGCGAGGAGGTTGAGGACTTGTTGGTCAAGTTCCTTTTTCACGATCTCGCGGACTTCTTTGCGGCCAAAGGATTCGCTGACTTTTTTGAAGCCGTGTTTGAAGGTGTCGAGGGACTCGGCGAGGTAGCTCTCGGCGGAGAGGGGGCGTTCGTTGTATTGAACTTTGAACTCGTATGAAGCTTCCGCGAGTTCGTGGTGGATGGCTTCGCTGGTGGTTTTGAGGGATGCAGACATGGTGGCCTCGAGGACGTGCATCAGCTTCTTGCGGAGGGCAGGCGTGCCGACTGTGACGTTGGCTTTTGAGTCTGGCCCGAATGTCTCGGGATGTGCGCCGAAGAAGGCCTTTTCATTCTTCGTGATCAGGCTGGTGATGCTTGCAGATCCTCTTGAGAAGAGTGATCTTGACTCTGAGGGCACTTTGCAGACGACACCAACATATCCAAGTCGAAGTGGGTAGTTCTTGTCCGAGAGGATCTGTGCGCCGCGGATTGGATCTACGAGGTCCATCTTGGTTACTACACCGATGGTACGTTCACCTCGTGGATCGACTCTGCGAGACGCTCGCAATGCTGTGGAGTTTGCGAGATCTACGTCGGCTGCTGAGATGGCCAGGATGACATTGGGTGCTTGGATGTATTTGTCGCATAGCTCTTGAATCTTCATTTTCAGCTCTGTCGGTTGATCAAAGGCCTCCACTTGGATGTATCCGGGTAGGTCAATTAGTGATAGATCGGGCACATTTGGGGAGTAAATCCGAAGCTGAATTGGATCATCCGAAACACAGTCCTTCTCCGGTACGGCCAAGTTGAGATCTGTGAGTGTCCGCTGGATTTGTGTGAAGTCTGTGACCTTTCCCAAGCCCAACGCTGAGAATTCTCCATACTCCGCAGTGGCTTTCGGTGTGTTGACCAACGTCAGCTCGATAGGCCGTCGAGTGACCATGTTTGATCCTTTGGGGAGAAACTCGTGTCCGACAATCGCCTCCAGAACCGAACTCTTTCCTGAAGACTGCGATCCCACCACGACGATCGAAGGTAATGTCAACGACTCTGACTGACCAATCGTCTGCAACAACGACCTGATCTCAATCATCTTCCTCGTAAGCATCATCATCTGGTCGTCCCGTGCCGCTTCACCCGCACCACGATCGTCATCCTCGCCATCCGCATTCAATGCCAAAGCGCCAGCCGTCGCAGCGCCCGCACCAACAGCACCCATATTACTCTTCTGCGGCTCGTTCGGCCCCTCTTCACCTCCTCCACCCTCCCCTCCCTCCTGCCCAGCTCTTCCCTCATAAATATCCCTCATCCACTGCGGCATCTGTATCCCCTTCGCCTCATCCTTCGTCTTCTCCAACCCATTACTCATCTGCGCAAACACACCTCCCACCCCTTCAAACAATCCATTCGCCGCTCCCAACGTAGAGTCCTTCGCCCTACCCAGCACATCCATCGCGTACGTCCCCGCCTGCGCCGCTTGATACTGTAGATATGCCACCCCTCCAATCATCGCCGCGCCGAACATGGCCGGCAGACGAACCAATTTGAGAGCCAACTTGGGGAGGACTCGCGCGAAAGAGGCATGTCGGACGGCGGGCAGGTTGTGGATGGAGTTGGCGCCCAAGGGCCAGGCTTTGCGTTGTTGCCATCTTCGGAGGAGGAGTTTGGAGCGGGAGAGGGCGGCGGTGGAGATGGGTTGGGAGGTGAGGGTGGTTGTTCGACGGGCTACATTGTTGACTGCGGGGCGGAGGGTTGGTTTGAAGGGGAGGGCGGAGATGCGTGAGGACAGGAGCCTCGAAGTCATCTTGTATGGGTCATCGGCGGGTTGTGTGAGGAATGTTGGAGTTTGTCGTTGTTGTCGTTGATCTCTAGCGAGAAGGTGGACGTGTCCATCCAAGTAAACATGCGGTCGTCAATTTGTCTTGGCAAAAGACTGCGGGAGGATCCTTCGAAGAATCGAAGCTCGATGGACACGAACATCCATCTCAGACGGAACAATCTCCACGAGTCCGTCGCTGCACCCAAATATTGCCGTGTATCTGGACCTTCACCGACACGATCATCACAGGCAATCAGAACTCGTCGTCGCCTGAGTCCCATCGCGCGCGCGACATCTCCCACGGACAATCTTCCCACGCGTGCGCTTCGAATCCTCACATTCGCGCATGCCCAGCGCATAGCACCTCCTCCCGCCCACAACATCTGACAACATGACCGACCGCCTCCCCCCCAACCTCCTCGCCCTCTTCCAACCCCGCCCTCCCCTCCGCTACCTCCCACCCCACGACTACGCCCCCGAAGACCGCCGCACCCGCGCCATCGACGGCGTCTCCGCCTTCCTCCCCGCTCTGGCCGAAAAAGTCGAGTCCTCCAAAAACGACCCCATCTCCGAGTCCTGGCTCGAACGCCGCGACCGTCTCACGCGTGACAAAGCCGCCAAGCAAGCCTGGGTGACGGGCGAGGGCGTCAAAGAATTGTACAAACCGACCGAGGATGAGAATATCCGCGGCGATGCTTTTCGCACGATTTTCATCGGACGGCTGCCGTATACCTGTACGACGAAGGATCTGGAACATGAATTTGGACGCTTTGGACCGATTGAACGCGTGAGGATTGTTACCGATCGGAGTGAGAAGCCAAGTAAGAAGGGGACGAGTCGGGGTTATGCGTTTGTGTTGTTTGAGAGTGAGAGGGATATGAAGGGTATGTTGACATCCCCATCCACCATACATCGAAAACACTCTTACTAACTCCATCTTCTCACAGCCGCCTACAAAGAATCCGAACGCCTCCTCATCCGCAACCGCCCCGTTCTCGTCGACGTCGAACGCGGCCGAACAGTCACCGGCTGGCGACCCCGTCGTTTCGGCGGTGGCCTCGGCGGAAGACATTACACCAAAGTCGTGAAGCCCAGCACTTTCGGCCCACCCGCTGGTCCCGGTTTCGGCGGTCCTCGCGGCGGTGGCTTCCGAGGGGGTTTCAACGATCGCGGCGGAGGCTTCCGCGGTGGAAGAGGCGGCGGCGGAGGAGGCTTCCGCGGTGGAGGAGGATATGGAGGCCGCGGAGGCATTGGGTATCAGAATGGTGCTCCCCCGGATGGCGCGCCTGCTGGGCCGAGAGGTGGGGGTGGGGGAGGGTATGGGGAGAGGAGGGGGTATGGAGGTGGAGGGGGGTATGGGGATCGGGATGGAGGGAGGAGTAATGCGAATTTCGAGCCGTTGCCGCCGAGGGGCGGTGGTGGGGGTGGGTACCGGGATCGGGAGAGGGGTGGGGACCGCGATCGCGATCGGGACAGTTATAATCCGGGTCAGAAGAGGCCGCATGATGGTGGTGGTGGTGGGGGAGGTGGGTATGATGACTCGAGGCAGAGGAGGAGGTATTAGGCGTGTGAGATACGGGACTGAGAGGGTAAGAGGTAAGGCTTTTCCCCCGAATATTTCTAACCTTCCGCCTACTTGGGTAAGTATACTGATCAGACCAGCTGCCGATGGCTGTGCACTCACTTGCAGATTGCTCTCAAGGCCAGAACGAGCAACGACCGACATGCGCACGAGAGTCGCAGACATCGCCGAAGCCATGAGCCGTGGATACCCTCGAAATGTAAAATTGCAAGAAACAAAATCCTCACGGTGAGTCGGACTATCCTCCTGGGTAAGTCGGACTCAAAAGAAAAATGCTGTACCACCACCAATACCACGAAGTCGTCGAAGACTATACGATCGATCGAGACGACTTCTCTCGAACAGAAGACTGAGAATTCGAAGGCGATTTGAGAGGAGGCTCCGTTTCTGTTTTGTTTACGAACTTCTGCGTTTGCTTTCGACTGTACCTTTGCGACCCGAGCATGCGATTCAATCCGCTCTGCAGCTCTGGGAACTCGCTGCGTGCCGCATGACTGTCGTTCCTTCGATGCGGCAAGAGGGGTACCACGATATCCGGCGAAGGGAGGAGTGTAAGGGTAGATTAAGTGGGTGGGTAGGTAGGCAGGTTATTTTGTCTTGCTTGTATGATGTTACTTTCGCTTTCCTACACTTTCTCTTTTGCTTCTTGAAGGTGGTCAGTTGGATTGATACTGAGAGGTGGATGAGGAGTTATCCCCCGCCCTGCGTCGTTCGAAGGTGGAGCTGCTTTGGGGATGATCTTTAAGGGTTGGCATATGCCCTTCTCTTTCTTCACTCAGCAAGAGGGAGCAGGATGGTCTTCTGTCGAGGTCCTGTGAAGCCAGCTTTGGTCGGCACGATTGACTGAGGCCTTCTGCTTTCATACCACCGTGATGTTCGTTGGGGTTTCAAGCTGTTCTTCAGTCCTCAGAGTTGCACTCTGCGACATTGGGCCCTAAAGAGGTCATGCGACGTCTGGACCTCGACTGCCGACTCGCGATGCATGGCGAAGAGCGATCTGTTATCTTCCTCAAGCGGGTTGCGAATCTGCAGTCTTTGCAAGATACCAAAACTGCTTCCTGAGCTCCACGCTTCGGCGGGTCCGCTGCGGTCTTCGATGTGCTGTGCGTTCGATTGGGTCGTTTGACTGTCGAGACCGCTCTGGCGTGTAGAAGGGTGAAGGCGTTGGAAAACATGGCAGGCGAGTATGGCGCTTTCGTGGTGTGGGTTCACTTCTTTCAGATTTCAGGGGTGTTCGCTTCAACCTCACACGAGAGAATGAAGACATGCAAGCCGACCACAGGCATCTTCACGAGTACTTCGATTCCATCAAGAGGCATTTCGATGACATTCAACGAGCGGTGCTCGACCCGGTCCACAGATGGGCGCGGGATCGGTGAGCGGCGCTGCCATGGCCCCATGCTTTAGCCGGACCTCAGCCTCGTCGACGGTGGTGCACCATCACATGCGACTGACGATGGGAGCGGGGGATGGACACTTCCTGCAAGTCTGCGGTATCGAGGACAGTTGGATTACGGACCTGCAAGCGGAAGATCGCGACCTTGCCCAAGGAAGCCATCACTTCAGTCCGACGAGGAAAGCCAGTCGCCGAACAACAACGGTACAGGTTGCATGCTTGCGGCTCTGCCTGATCCTATGCTAATAACTATGCAGAATCCTCACCGGTACCATTGCCTCCAGGAATCTCTCAATTTCAACCCCAACCGGGAATGTCTCAATTCCAAACCCAATCGCTCGGTCTCGACAGCTTCGTGGCTTCCGCCTCCTCCGCCAATACCCACAGACGCGAAGACTCCACGTTATCATCCCGGTCACATCACCTACGACACACAACAACCGTTAGATTCCGGGTTCGGGGAGGAACACAACTTCACCGAAGAAGATTACATCGACAATGGAATGCGCAATGGCGAATCTACATATCAAACGCAAGGATTTGTCGACCAACAACACGCTTCGTCAGACCAGCGTCGACACGCGTCCGCTCCGAAGGAAAAGCCAACGTCTGGGTCCGCCTCAGTGGCAGCGCCATGGCGGCCATTGACCAACAAATGGCGGCGGATCCAGATGATGAGTCTCTGTTGGATATGGTGCCATCTCTGCGTTTGAGAGTGTGGCTGGGTGGTCGAGACAGTGATGGGATTTGGAGAGATTGGAATTCTGGCCTGTGCAAGTCCGGAGTATGGGGCTTCACAGGATGATGGTTCACTTCTCGCGTACTTCGGGCGTGTGCGCTGCTTGACCGCAGGAGAGAACGGAGCGGTGGCAGGGAGGGGAGGATATACACCTATGCGGCCTCCACGAGGTCTGTCTTTGCATCCACACCTACGGCGAGCGAAACGGCGTCTTTCACAATGACATCGATGAGAAAATCAGAGGAGGTTACTTCAGCAAACTGGCGTCCACTGTGTACAGAACGACTCAAGAGCTGCACAGACTGGTCCCCGTCGAGTACCAAGAGATGGGACTTTTGTTCAGTCCAGACGTGAGCCATATCCACTCCGACGCGAATTGAGGGTGTTCGCTGTATCAGTCATGCTGTCACTCTCCAGACGAGCAACGTCACGACCGCCCGCCATGACATCCGAAGAGCATGCCGCCGCAACCTCCGGCGTCAGCAACTATACGGCTTCTGTCCCTTCGACTCTGCTTGCAGCTGCTGATAGCAACAACCTCTCCGCCAACAGCTCATCCAGCCGAAGTGCCAGTGGGCAATCACAACCGCCTCGATACCCTCCCTTCGGAAGTCCGCATCAACATCTATCGCCACGTCTTTAACGGAGTCCATCTCCCTTCTATACAACCGGGGGCCACACTATCAAAGAAGCCAACGCCGACCTGCTCTTCACATCCCGCTCCATCTACCGTGAAAGGATTCGGCCCTACTACCAATGCCAGCTTAACCGCAACCCCACCCGGCCTCAGTGCCAGTCACCAACACGTGTCGCTGCATCGGAAAGGACGCTCTGCCCGATGAGTTACTCGACATGATTTACGGGCACGTCTTCAACGGCGTCAGAGTCTTTCCACATCCCTACGACGGCAACAAGAACACGGTCTCTCAAGCCAACGCAGGCGTGACCCTCGCCTGCCGCGCGATGTACGTCCGACACATCAAGCCCTACTACGAGCGCACCATCTTCCACTTCGACAGCGAGATGCAAGCTCGCGGCTGGCAGCGAATGATGGCCACCGAGCTGCAACGCCAGTACGAGGTGGGCTACGACGCTCGCATGTTGGTGAAGACCTCCTCCGAGGACGGCACATACTACATGTATTGGAAGACCCTGGGGCACGTACCTGGGATTGGTGGACCTGACCTATGCACGATCTGCATAGTCGACGAGGGCGCGAAGATTCCACGGTGTCGTTAGGACGCCTTCACGTTTCCCGAGGGCCGTGCTGCGCTGCTGCCGAAGGAAGGGATTCGGCGTTGTTCGAAGACAATGGGTTCGGACAGTGAGCTCCCCCTGGATATGAAGCTGTCTATGCGATTGAACGTCTGGCTGGGTAGTCCGGACGATGATGGGGCTTCGAAAGACTAGAATATGACAGACGGGTGGCGGATTCAATTGCTTTTCAGGGGCTGAGATTCACCTCTCACGTATTTTGGGGGACGTTCGCTACATCACCGCACGGGAGGACGGAGCGGCGGCAGTGAGCGGAGGAGATACACCCCTGCCATCTGGTCATGGCTCAAATTGACTGGAATGAGTAGCCCGAGGGAGACCCGGCACTGGACAAGTCGGCTTGCGATTACATCTCCAACAAAGCTCACGACTCCGATGTGTGTCCTTCCCACCTGTTGTCGATTGAGGTTGTGCGCTGCATCACCGCGCCAGAAGACGGAGAGGCGAATGGGAAAGAGAGCGAGGGAAGGAGATCCACGCCGTTCTCGGTTAGCGCACATCTCTTCGCAATGATCAATGAAAGGAAACCAATGGCGGACTCGTCTACGCTTCTCGCAGGCACAGAGTGTCGGCTGGTTTCTGGCTGATTCGATTCCCGTGGCCATCCCTGCGATTCATCATCCTGCTGTACCTCCGAACGGCCCCGACTCCTTGAGAGGACGAGACTACAACCTTAAGGAAGCTGTGTTCTGGTCTGTCCAGGGTGTATTAGCTTCTCATGCTCGTTTGGGGGTATTCGCTGCATCACCGCGAGAGAGAAAGATTACCGGAAGCGGAACAGGACAAAGGAGGGGGTTCCACGTATTCCACGAATCACACACAGCGACGTCGACGGCATCTCATCCGCTGGCTCCTGGTCGTCGATGCTCTGGATGGAATCCTACCGCAACGAAAGACGGTCGCTTTAAGATGTCAGCGTGAGAACATGCTCTCTTTTCCAGACTGCGGTGCTTTTAGTGGCGGTTCAGTACCTTCGAATCTGCAAACTGCAAGCTGTATCTATCTCCAGACAGACCGTTGGATATCGCTCTCGTCGCGATCTCGATGTCTGAATTTATGATTCTCAAGCTTCACCCAACGGTCTGATAAATCTTGGCGGAAAAGTGTCAAATCCCGGCTTCAAAACGTCGCATCGATCGACGACAACGACAAAACCTTCTATATACCTTTGTCTCTCGCTCGAAATTGCGTCGTATAGCCGGGAACTAGGCGAGATTGCTCGTGAAAAAATCAAAAGAATCGGTATAGTATAGCGGTCGTAGTAAATCGGATCCTAAAGCCTCTTTTTAGGCCTTTTCCTATAGTCTTTTTAACACAGGTGTTTGTAATTTATCGTGTCTTCGCTTTACGGTTTATCGATTTATATAAGCGATAGATAGGTACTTTGCGGTAATATCTACAGCCAGGGATATATATGTATATACAAAAATGCGTTGTATGTTGCGCAATGTATTAAAAACTAGCTGTTTCGTAACGGCGATATGTCACTTTTCCGTGAATATTCCTCAGGCGCTCCGCTGTAGAGTCCAAGCCAGCCCTATACACAGAGCAGGAAGGTAGTAGTAGTAGTAGAAGGAAGTTATGTCGGATCCGGTAATTTCGTTACGCAGTGACGGAAGCTGGCAAGACTCGGAAGTGGAGCGCCTGAATAGGAGGCAGAGCTGTATCGCTCAGCTAAGATTCCAAACATGCGTGTTCGCACCAAGAACCGGGAGAATCACACCACTGCCGCAGAGCGAATCGTATCATACCTCACATCGCAGATGTCTAAGGCGTGCGAATACCTCACAGATACCTGTGCGCGGCGGACTGCTTGAAGTTGACATTTGGTGGGACTCGGGATGGCTACCTCTGGTAGGCCTACGTCAAGCTTCGACCCAACAATGTACTGTGGTCCTACTCTCGGCTTCTTCCTTGTTCGCCGGGGTGCAAGAAGGACGTCAAGCCAGTGAAGTCGAACTGAAAGCGCGAAAGCATAGCGCACGCCCGAAGGACCGTCCGTCACGAGAGCGGTGCAGTCTTAGGAGTCCAGCTCGGCGAAGCAGGTGTCATTGCTATCGCTGGGCGTCGCCGCCCTCTGTCAGCGTCGATACTGTCTTTGCCAACAGCGCCGAGGTCATACCCTTCAAACGATATCACTCAAGCTGAGTCGCTTATCGATGATGGCAAACATGCGTGTTCGCACCAGAGACCGGGAGAGGTAAGATCACTTGCGACTCCTTCTAGGCCAATACCAAGGACCGAAGATGCCCAACTACCGAAATCAGCTGGGAAGAGCACGACCTGAGAGCCGAGGAGAGATCCAGACGTCCAGTACCCCGTCAACTTGTGCACTCGGAAGAAATTGGATGGGATGCACGGCCTTCGTCAGAGGTGAGATCGAACCACACCAACCTGATGTTCACTTGCCGTCAAGTCAAGGCGGAGGCTTATGCGATACTTATGAAGGGAGCGACGCCTACTATTCCGTACAACATGACCCCCGACTCAGAGTCAAGCATCACCCTGAAGGCCCGCGTCAACGAACTGCCGCTGGAGACACGCAGCAACATTGCCGGGATTCACTTCAAGATCGACCGCATCTACGGCCTTTCAATCTTATCCATCACCCAACTTATGCAGCAACTCTGCGAAGCGGGCAACCTTTCCGGCCGCCAGAAGTGCTTCAAACCCAAGACTGTCGCTCCGAGGCGGCCTCGACCTCCTCTTGACATCAACGGGGACCTTAAGATCACTTTCGGAACCGTCGATTACGATCTGCAAGCCATCCGTCAAACTTACGAAATCGAGCATGACCGTCTGATCGAGTTCTTCTGCCTCCCCTTGTGTATCGCATGGAGCTGGGACAGACCGGACTGAGAGAGATCGAGGAGGTGAAAGATGTGGTCGTGAAGATCTTCGCCGCGATTCAGTGTCGGCAACTTCTGTCCAAGAGCAATTAACGCACTCTCGGTCAATGAAAGACTGACTGTGCTATCTACAGTTGGGTTAGACCCTCGAACGTACACATCGGCGGCCGAAACCACCGAAACCAGGAAACATGCGTGTTCGCACCAAGGACCAGGAGAAGCAGTCTCACGATGCTTCCTCTCCCGGCGGCGCAGTGCCAGTCCCACCAAGACACAGTCCATCGCACTGCAAACGACGGGAGTCCCGCGTGTGGTAATTGAAACAGGAGCGGTGGGGAAGACGGAAGATGCGGAAACACGGACACTCTACTCCCAGCTACAGTCTGCCATCGACGGGCCAGTTATACCGCACGAATTCATCGAACTCATCGGAGAGGACGAGATCATCCCGCCGAGCTACTTCTGCCAGCCCACCGTTGGGGAAGTCGCGCAAAGACAGGGCGACGCCGCCGATGGTAGGCGACTGTGGACACGAATAGGGCTAATTCGAAAGAAAGCTCATCGGAGTGAGAATTTCCGGGATGTTCGATGCCATGCCTCACCTCGTCCAGAATCCCCAATTGCTCTGACAAGACCACGTTGCTCCCCCGTTGGAGACTTGCAACAACATCCGCGACGTTCTGAAGATCTGACACGTCGCCGTGGTCTGCGTCCGCCGTATGCTCGAAGAGGCTCGTGAACATATTTCTCTCGGTTTTGGGAAGATCTTCTCATCTCGAGGCGAGACATGCTCAATCAGCGTGGTCGTCTGATCTTGCCCTGTTTCTCTTCAAGAAAGGTCTGCATGGCGTCGAATGTATAGCGCGAAGTCGAAAGAAAGTCATGCTCGACTCGTACACGTCTTCCGTGACCGCCGCCGGTGTATCGTCGTCGATCGGCCTCATCGCCTCGCCAGCCCTTCCATTGCAGCACAGCACTCTCCAATTGTACAATAGCTTCAACATGGTATGTTGACGTATACCTGTTGTAATTGAAAAAGACGTGAGAGGTCACAAAGCCTGCACGCCCCCAGCCACTTCAACACGTCTCACGCGCGTCGGCCGCCCACGGATTCGCTCGTCATGAACCTTAACCTTGCGACCTCCTCGTCCTCTTCTTCACACGTTGTCTTTCCTTTGTATTCTGTATATATACCGGTCTTACATGTAATACCCACAGCTCTCCACTCCAAGCGAAAACATTACACGCCTCGCCAACCACCCATCCTCCAGCAAACCCCATCGCCTACGAGGCAGTAATACACACAACTCCCACCACAACGACGAAGACCACGACTCTCTCATCATGTCCGCCCCACGCACCAAACGCCAATACCAACCCTCCTCCTCCCAACCCACCATAACCTCACACTTCCGTCCCGCCCTCCCCACCCAAGAAATCCAAGCCAACCTCCTCAGCGTCGGAATGCGCGTGCGGAAATCCGTGCCGGAGGGGTACAAGACACACAAGACACTCCCGACTCTGGGATCAGTGCCATTCACGAGCTCAGCACCGGCGGTGATGCAGTCAAAAGAGAGAGCGGGACGCACACTAGTCAGAACAGCGAGCGGAGGCTACGGCCGGGAATTGACGCCGTTTTGCGGACTACATAAAGTTGGCGGGTGGGGCGTGCAAGATGATGATGACGAGGAAGAGGAAGAGGACGTTCCGGGACTGTGCGGTAGTCAGGGCACACTGTTCTCTTCGCAGGGAAGTTTTAGGGGACTGGATGTGAAGGAGACTGGAGGCAATGTGCGGAAGAGGGGGTATGAAGAGGAAGTGGAGGAGCAGATGGATGCGTTCTTTGCAGAGGAGATGACGGAGACGAGGGAGGAGAGGCCTATAGCGAGGATGAAGAGTGGGCGGAAAGTGGGAGGAGGCGGCGGGGTGGTGAGGATTGTGAATGAGGACGATTTTGAGGAGGCGTCGTTTTTGGCGCCAGTGGAGGGAATGGAGGTTGATGGATGATGGGTGAGGGGGTTGTTGGATGTATGTGTTGGATTTCTGGACTACTGAGGAGATGTATATTGGCGCGATTGGAGGATACCCATTTTGATAGCGATTTGTATATGGAACCTTCTTTTTCCTTGGGGCTCTTGAGCCGCTTCGATGGTCACAAAGACGAGTGTATGGGACGCGGTTCGAAAGACGGCAGACGACGGGTCTCGATGAATCGCAAGCTTCTTGCCGCTGCGGACGGAGCAGCACACCATCTCAGTGCGCATGATGAGACCATGTGTCAAATCTGTTGTTCCTTCTTCGACATGCTGCTCGGACATGTCTGATGCGCCGTGGGAATAGCATGCTATTCGCCTGCTCTCTCGTCCCGCATGCATCTCCTCGTAGCAGCACTGCATTGACGGTCCAGTCCTGTCTCTCTCGTGGAGTCTATGGGTCTTGCTCCAGTCCCGTATTGGAAGAGATGAAGGCGGAGCATGCCTTGGACTCTTGAGCCTCTGGTTTCCTCTCTATACACCCTTTCACTCCCTCACGTCCGCCTTTTTCTACCTTACTTGGTTATCGATTCACAGGAAACCATGGAAGCAGTCGGCCTGACGATATTAATCCTGTCCCTCGCCGCTCTCGCCCAGACAGCGGTCGATTGCTTTCAATCCGTTCAGCTCGGCAAGAACTTCGGAACCGACTTTCAGACGACCTGCATCCGACTGGACAATGCGCAGTTGCAACTGTCCCGATGGGGAAAAGCGCTCGAGCTGTCCCGTCAACAGCACGCCATTTCCTCAAGGCTAGCATCCTGCGTGAGCGGTGACTTGGCATCTTTCTCCCACCGAGGCCATACAGCCCTGTCCATCGCAGCCCAAAGGGGCCACCGGCGGAGTTGCGTAGACAGTCTGCTAGCAAGCGGCAAATTCAGTGTCAATGTGCCAGGACCTCGAGGCCGTACCCCTTTGTCGCTCGCAGCTGGAGCTGGCCACGACCATGTGGTCGTCCGCCTGCTCGAAGAGGAAGACATCGATGTTGGTGTCCCGGACAGTTTCGGAGCATCGCCCGTCTCCTGGGCAGTGACATCAGATTCGCCGAGTACGAGTGAAATATTGTTCCAATCCGGAAAGTCGAATCTTGGAGCTCTCGACGATTCGGATCGATGTGCGCTGTCATGGGCGTGCGAGTACGGCTCCCGCGGGTGTGTCAGGATACTGATTGAGCACGGCGTGGCCGTCAATGTACAAGACAAATCTGGAAAGACGCCGCTGATGCACGCGGTGATCTCAGGAGAGCTGAAAATTGTACGGTGGCTCGTGCAACGAGACGTGGGCAGCATTCATTTGAGGGACAACTGCGGTCGTAATGCGATCTCATGGGCGGCCCAAGGACTGCAATATCCTTGCCATTTTACTCGAACATGGATCGAAGAGTGCTGGTGTAAAGGACGAAGACGGATGGGCACCTATCGCATGGACCTTGGACGGATCGGAGCGGCCCAGGAATGCCGAGCTGCTTATGCCCTATGTTGTCGATGGACTACAAGATGGAGGCTGGGTGTCCGTGTTTGACACTGCGCTCCGCTGGGGAGCCTTTGCGATTGCGCAGCTGATGGCCAAGAATGAAGTTTTGGACATCAATGCTAGCGATGAGGCAGGGCGGACAGCGCTTTGGCATGCAGCAGACAAGGGACAAGTTGAGATTGTCCGACGGATACTTGCGAGAGCAGATGTGACCACCTCGGACTCGGATATCAACGGCGATACCCCGTACTCTCGAGCCGCTTTACACCAGCATGAGGAGATATGTGAAATGCTCTTGCAATACCGTACATGATGGCGGGCCTTGGCCGATTGGCCGTTCGTCAACTGGACACAATGGAGGGCCGCCTGCTCAACCTGTACGACAGGACCTGCACCAATCGAGGCCCGTGGACGCCCCCTCGTTGACTCGACATCACTATTGGACTACCGGAAACCTTGGTGTGCTCCACAAGGATCATCCTCATCCTTGGGAACAGAAGCTGTCGCACTACCGTGGTTATTTGCGCCCATCTCCTGGTCGCCGGAACGCTCCTCAGCGCAGCCATCGCTTATGAAGACCCGGGATTCGGCGCCCTCCCATGTCCTGACGGCATGTAGGATGCGGTCTGTACGGACGCAGGAGGCGTGTCGGAGGAGGGTAAGCTATGAAGCACATGCAATTCCACATATGGCAAGTTTCGTTGCTGATTCGTCTACCGCGCTACATGGCTGGAAAGGCCAGTGCTGCCTCTCTGGCAACAGACGGACGGACTATGGACACTATTGTGTAAACCATGGCGGCACAGAAGGCGGTAACCCTGGTTGGGTTGTAGCACTGAAGAGTGGGCTCCAGGACTGCTGTGAGAGGTTTGTCGACATTTGCAAGAGCAAGAAATGAACGATATTCTTCGCTTCTGCATGACTGCGTTGGATGAAGATTGCAACGACCTCCGCTTTTCTGGTTCATCTCTAGCAGGTACGACTCGGCGCTCTCCTCCCATACTGGACGACGGGAGGTAGTGCTTGCGTCGACGGCGGTCTTGGAGGAATGATCGAACGGCTCCTGACTCTGTGGAATTGCTCCAACTGCTTTACTCCCATCGGCCATGCACAATCTCGTCTGTTCGACTGATTGACTCACGCCAGTCGACTCAATCGATGGCCGGAAGACTTGTCCTCGCGACAACTCTTGTTTTCGACAGCAGCTTCATGTTTGATCAAGAATGCACAATATGGACCTTGTCATGTCCCATCATACCAGTCGTGATTCGTCGTTAAACATCCTCGACAACGCCTCTCCAACTTCGAGCTTGACCGTCTTCTCTTCCGTAAGAACGGAGAGGCAGTACTTCTCCTCTGGAGCCGCAATCTTTCACATTGCATTCAATCTATCTCCAGCCAGCCCGCCAAAATACCGCTCCAGCGTGCTTTCAAGGGAGAGGAGGGCGGGTCCTGGTTCCCAAACCGGCCGAACGGCTTGAATTTCTCGGCAGCCTCGAGCCATGCTTGGAAGACATGCTGAACGAAGCGGTGCTATGACGACAAGTCAGCATCCGACCCCATCGTCGAGATCTGAGACGCTCGAATCAACGTCCCTCGCTTACCTGGAAAATATCCCTACTCTTATCATGATACACCAGCCAACGATTCTGTCCCTCGCTGTTCTGTCCATTCGAGACTGCATCGCCGACCGTCAACAATATCCTCCCATTCTCTGCTCGGGACTTGAACTTGTCGGCTTGATCTTTCTGGATGAACAGCGGCATTCCCTGTTCGCGGTCCTCTGTCATGATGTTAGCATTCACCCTGCCTTTTGCGTGGAGAAGGGCTTGCTTACCGTTGTTGTTTGTGAATGGAACTTTGTAGTACTCTCCTTGTTGTTTGGAGAAGGTCTCCGTCCAGATGATTGTGATGGGTTTTCCCCAGCCCTCGGCGGGAATCTCGATTCGGTCGTCGCGTTGGACGGCCATTTTGTGGGAAAGGGAGTGGAAAGATCGATCTTTGTGACGAGGTCGTTTGAGAAGGATTGATGGAAGCCTGGAAACAAACAACATGCAATAGGGGCGTATCGCTGGGCTTTTATGTCGGGAGACGCACGACGGGTGGCAGGTCGTAACGAGGTGATGTTCAGTATAGACTTCGTGGCGTCGGCGGCTCCGAAGCGGTCGTCGGCAGCCCCGTATGCACGCCGCGAAGCCACCATGAAGGCTCACAACCGACAGGCCTTATACCCACATTCAGAAGTTCGCAAGGGAAACATGTAGGGCCCATGAAGCTCTTGCTTTCAATCCGATAAACCCTTCTCTTCCCTGGTCCTTAACTCCCAGAACTTCTTCTTCGAAAACGAGACGAGTTAAAGAGACGTCCGTCCACAGGGTGCTTTTTCATACATATCAGAACCACGATAGCGGACGTCTGCGACCTAATCTCGACGATCAGGTCGTCTTGCCGCTATAATTGATTGGTCAGGCTAGTGCTAAAAGGCAAGAGCGATGAGTAGGATAAGAGAAGAGGCAACGAAAGTCTGGCAGGCGTGTATACTTTGACCCTAACCCTAAGCCAGAGTACAGTAACCATATACGGCTCTATGTTTTCAAACTCTAATGGACAGGTGGCCGAGTGGTTATGGCGTGTGACTCAAGCTCTAGCTTCCCAGACACCAGTCCGGGCGTATTCTCATGGGCTTTGCGTAAGTGGTATCTACTGTCTCCTCGACGTCGACTTAAAGCTAACACATTTACCAGCCGCAGGGTATGTTGTTTCAACCTCGTGGATCAAATCCCTTTTCTAACCTCAACTAGGGTTCGAAGTGAGTATTACTCTAGTTCCGTTACCTTACACAATCTAACTTCCTCCAGTCCCCTCCTGTTCAGGAATATCTTTTTTGACAATCTTTTTGGTGTTCCCATTCTCTTTCCCGTCTTGCCCGTCGTCCTTGCACACTGGTCTTCACTGCCACAACGCAAGCAAGTGTTCAGGACTTCGCCGACGCTGGTACCACGCTTCTGTGCACGCTGTGCACACTTTTTGGCCAGTTTCGATGATCAAGCTGGACTGCTAGAGGGATTTCCTCTGGACGAGACAATCAATGTTCGCCGCACTGGTGGTCAAGTAGGTACGCTGTCCGTGCTACGGCTCAGCTTCATCTACTGCCTCCTCTTCAGCGTACTCTGAAGTGACCCGTGAAGTTCGAAAAGTCCATATCCGAACATTGTTGTTGCCACACAGCACCTTCATGCTTGGCACGTCGTTGGGCAAGCCGACCTTGTACTTCAACACACCAAAACAGAAGGCTTCCACCACCGGGCTCGAGACGAAGACAGTACAAAGGTATGCCACGACGCAGCTCACCCAGCAATGAATCCCGTTGGCCAACGACGAGACTTGGAACTTGAACTAGGAAATCTGATCATGTGACCATGGTCAGGTGATCTTGGCAATAGCAGAAATGGAACTCCGCCTTTCCTTTGTGCAATCAAACATCTCGACGGCCTCTTTGTGGAGCCATCACATTGACCATTAAATCGCTCCCCGTAAAGACCATGCTGCCGACGACGCAGTCCTGTGGAAAAACGGCGCGGAAGATGCTCGAGACGCTGCCAGCTATATTCGCAGGGCATGTTGCATTCGCATCAACAACACACGAAAGTCATCGAGGCGCCACGGAGGAGCAATTGCAGCTCGAGCTCTCATGCAGACCACAGCTGCACGACCTCGATGTCATCGGCGCGGTCAGTGAAAGAATTCAGTCGAAAGCTTTGATGCATTCCGCATTTTTCCTTCCGCTTTCGCAGGAGGAATCGCAATGCTAAGAGCGAATCTCCACCGCTGAAAGGCGAAGTACCATTCCGGCACGATCGAAGCATGATATCGCGTACAAGCAAGGTCTTTGACGCTCCAGCCTTCTCGGCATGCATATGGACATTGAAATCCCCAAGCATCGACTTTGGAGATGCTGGTATAATATGGTGAATGGCCAAGCTCATTGATACTGCCACCACCAGTCAGCTAGAACTTGGCGCAACATCAGAAAAGCTCGATCCATACCTCTGCACTCGCACCATTCCGAGCCGAGGCGCGCGCATTAATCTCAAAGGCCGTGGAAAGAACGGCGGCGGACAAGAACTTGCAGCGAGAGAGAATGCAGACGTGGTGCCGAGCAAGACGTAGCGCTCGAGACTAGGAGACTGCGGACGCTCCGGCGAGAATTCAGGTCGAAAATCGTAATTTGTATTTGTACGGTGGGCAAGAACGGTGAAAAGGGACGGTCGGCGACTTGGCGGACATAAACGGAGGAAAGATCCCGAGTATCCCGAGCGACGTAATGTTTCGTGAGCCACGGTAAGCCAGATTCCAAAAGATCGATAAGACTTCCAGTACCAAAACGTGGTTTGAAGAACACTTATTTGACCAAGTTGGCGGTTGCGGAACTCTCGCTCGCATACCAGCAGTCCACGGAGATGATATACACGAGGAAGTCGACGGTTTACCTTTCTTCCTTCTAGAGCGCTGTGCCGTCAGCTATGGATACTCGGAGACGGAAGACTTACATATCAAGACGGCAACATTGCGGATATCGATCGCATCATCGTGGGCGGCAAGCCTTTCTATTCTGACATCCCAATACATCGCGTTCTTGTGGATCTCTCGATGAACGCCGCTCCATACCTGGCCACGCATTCGCTCCTGGCATGGCCCGCCCTCGACCAGCTCGCAAGAACGGATGCAGTGCTCAGCCGGCACTCAAGCCTCCTTATACGGCACTTCCAGTCTCAAAAATACTCGGAGCAACCTCGTAACCTTTCGCCGATGTTCTTCCACTTCCACTCCCGTCTCCTGTGCGTTTTCGGAAATTGCCTCACAAAGCCCAAGGGCAAGAATCACGATGAAGCTTACCGAGATCTCCCTCATCCTCGGCATGGCGTCCGTCGCTTTGGGCTTCGTACGTATTGCTCTCTCCCACGATGGTCTCTCGGCGTAGCAGTTGATCGAGTGGAATGAATCGAAGGCCGCCTCTTCGCTCTACATCACTTCACGTCATGCAGAGGTAGCCTCGGACGCTACGACGAAGATGGCATGGCCGTCGGGCCCAAGGCGAGCTCTACGGAGTCAAGCCTCTCATGTGCAGTACTTTGGCGTGGGGTGCTACAGGTCTCAATACGGCGCAAAGATGGACTCCGGCGAGGGTGTCTTGGAGGAGCGCTCGGATGGCACATTCTCAGGTTGTTATTTCCGCGAATACGATTCAAGAAATGACCGTCAGAGACGGGCGCCGCATATGGAGCGTTTCGATACGATGCAACCTCGATGGAGGCGCTGTCTCGCAGGTATATTGAGGTGAGGTAAGGGAAAAAGAATGTGAGTCGTGCCTCAGGCTGAAGTTTTTGTTGACCCATCTCACATCAACCTCGACCGAGGGACCCACCTCAGCCATCGTCTTCTAGTCCTCTTTCAATTATCCTCCTCGAAGAACACGAAACACCTCACCTCGATGCTCCTGCGAGGCGGCGCATCCGCCGGCGTCCGATCATCCTGAAACGCCCCATGCGGCGTTCCTCTGTACCGATCCTTCCTCGAATCGTAGTCGCGGAACATGATGACCTCGTCCGGCGCGTGCCGACTCACATACCGATAAACATAATCCGGATCGTGCTTGAGAAAGTTGTCATACTTCTTGTAGTACGACGAGTCGTTACTGCGATGGATCTTCGTCACGTGCGTCTCGTACTGCCAGTTGGACACTTTGCTGTGGTCGACAATCACTAGTGGCCAGGACTGCACGGGTTCGCCGATCGGCCGCCAGGTGTTAACCATGCACCAGCGCTTGTACTTGGTGAGCAGCTCGGCAGCCGCCTCTTCGCCGAAGATCCGGACTAGATGCGCCGCTGCGGTGACGTGGTCGTTGTCGGAGTGGAGGTTCGCTTGGGGCTGGGCGACGCCCGTTTTCATGAAGAAGACTTCATCGGGATGGTAGCCTGGCATGGCGTTGCGCACACTGAAGTGCCACGGGACGACTCGGGCGGCGGAAGGAAGGGTGGTCTCGATCAGGCGGCGCACTTCGGGCCAGTACGCGTCTTGAATGAATTGTTTGCCGGCGGTGGACTGGTAGCTCATGAATTGTTGTTCGGTGAGCATGGTCGGGTATTCGGAGAACTGGTAACCTTCGGTGGCCAGTGCCGCTGGCGGATGTTGCTCTCGAATATTGTACAGGTCGACGTGGTGAATCTTCTTAGGATTCAGGTTCGTATGACCCGTGGACGGATCAATAAATGCTGACGCGCCATCGTTCGTGCCATTCACCAGCTCTATCCGCCCAGTCGTGTGTGGATGGATTGGAGAGCCCTGAACGGACATGGCTTCAGTCGCAGTGGTCATGGCTTCAATCGCAGTGGTCATGGCTTTGGATGCAGAGATTGCAGGACCTGGCTTGGAACGAGAGAGCACGAAGTTTTGCTGGTACGAATGGTAGATATGGCCGCTTTACTGACCAGACCGACGCTATGGGACTCATGGAAAGGAGCTGCCGCCACTCTACTGTTCAGCTTTACCGCGGATGCTATAACTGTCAACACCCATCGGATCGCATCGTTGCTATCGGTGCTGTCGGAGAATGATGGAAAATCCACCATCCTCCACACGAGAGGCAGTGTTCACGAATGTCAAACGCAGCTCGACGAGTCCGTGTCCGTGTCCGTGTCCATGTCCGTGTCCGTGTCCGTGTCCGCCCGGACGATCAGGATTGACAGGTGAATAGTCTGCTTTCAAACAGAGATGCCCCACGGGACACCGATGGATCACACGGCTACTTCCAAGGCTCAAGGCACCTTGATCCTTTGGAGAACTCGCAAGGACCGAGCATTTCCTCAATGCATCCTACAGACTTCGTTCGCTTTCCGGATTCGGCAATTTATCGGCACAGCGACTCCCACGGCTCTGTGTGATGTGCAGTGCATAATCACGCAGCAGGCCGACACTAACACGATCCACACCTTCGATCCAACTCATTGTCTCGACTCGGTCGCCGTTTCGACTCACGACCCAACTTTCCCAGAGCAATGCACCGCTACCAGTCGAACAGAGCTGCAGCAATGGCCAACAGTCGACTGATCGACCAGGTCCCCGATCACCCCGACCCCATGGAAATGCAAATCCTCATTCTCGGCATGCCACGAACCGGAATCATCTCTCTGCGAACAGCTCTCGGCAAGATTGGCTACAGATGTTTGTACGCAGAATTCCACGGCATGACATCAGCTGCTCCAAGACTGACGAAGCCTTCTCCCCAACAGTCACGGCCAGATGATGGACGAGTTCCCCGAAC
Organism: Zymoseptoria tritici IPO323; assembly: GCF_000219625.1. Taxonomy (NCBI): domain Eukaryota; kingdom Fungi; phylum Ascomycota; class Dothideomycetes; order Mycosphaerellales; family Mycosphaerellaceae; genus Zymoseptoria; species Zymoseptoria tritici. Next base: position 3,407,289 of record NC_018217.1, on the reverse strand, counting down.
TCTATCCTTTGTGGGAAGAAGCGTTGCGTGCAAAGTACTACCACGAAGGCGAACCCTTCGGGCCGAGAGAGTACAACAAGCTTCTGGGAAACTACAACGTCTCGAGCAATTTTCCCGGCACGTTGGTCGCCGAGGATCTTATCAAAGCGTACCCAAACGCAAAAGTCATCCTGACCATGCGGAATGTGGACGCCTGGCTGGAGTCGATGAAGAACTCCGTGGACAAGGCGTACCAATGGCGATCGTTTGAGTGGCTTGCGCCTTGGGAACCAGTGAGTTGCTGATCTGCTTGTGATGTTACGATAGCGTCGAACAACGAGACTGATCGGTACTTCTTCAGGAGGTCATCGGACCATGGTGGAAGTACCACTCCTTCCAACACCAACTTCGGCGGAGAATTGCTCCTCGGGGCGAACGACAGGCGTTTCTCGACCACTACGCCGCCGTGAAGAGCTTGGTCCCTCCTGAACGGCTTCTGCACTACAATATCGGTGACGGCTGGGAGCCGCTCTGCCGCTTTCTTGACCTTCCGAAACCGGATTGTCCATTTCCACATGTGAACAACTCGGAGCAATTTGTCGCCGGGAGAGCGAGGCGCTGGAATCGGGCGTTCTTTGCAATGACGAGGAAGGTCGTTTGGCCAGCGGCGTTGTTCATCAGTGTCTGTTGCCTGGCGTATTTCATCGTGGTAGACATGAAGGCGATGGAGGGCCTTTGATTGACGTGCTGAGTTGAGCAAGGCCCAGTTCGCGGAAGTGGTTGGAAGTTGTGTATTGGTACCAGATACTCGGACAAAGAACTATTGGTGGACAGTACAGCACAGGCAAGCTGGCTGCGTGTAACGGCTTCAGGCTTCAAATTAAAGAAAGAGTAACTCAGTCGTGAGTTCGTTCGACGACACAGCGAGAACAAGGGCGGCGATGCAAGCAACGAGGAAGCTCATCATCAATGGATGAAAGCAAATTGGCATATCGCACTGTTCTTCCGTGCAAATTGACTTCACAACGAAGTGAAAAGCCGTGCAGGACCGTTGAAATTGTATTGTACACAGTTTTAACCTCGCGCCTTGACACCCTCCATCACTTCTCAGAACACAGACCGCAGCTTGCAACCCTACGGCGAAGACCTCATGTCTCGAGGTCCAAGAGTGAGTTCCATCGAGTCAAGCTTCTGATGTGCATTGTTCTGCGAAGGGCCGTCAAAAGTCTTCTTGCGGCGCAAACTCCAGTTCGTGTCGGCGAGAGTGTCTTTGAACACCAGGCCCGGGTGAGAGACCGTTAGACACACACAAGCGATGATGATCATCGGGCTATGGATCAAGTCAGCGCAGGTTTGTGCCAAGTGTGGAGTTGCACTTACCCTTCCAATACCATGAACGCAACCTCGTCGTTGAAGAGCTCGCCGTTGAAGCCGGAGTTGAGCTCTGCTACGCGAAAGACACAGCGGATGAAGATGGTGACGGTAGCCACGGCAAGGCCTGGATCCGTTGTCAGCTGATGTTTGTCGTGGACTGAGTGCAGAGAGAGAGGCGGAACATACCAATGATGAAGAGCTGCCACTTCTTCGAAGAGCGTAGATTTTCGAAGCGTGGGTCGAGCTGTTGCGAATTCTTGCGCACACGCCAGGCGAACTCGGCTCCGAGAATGATGAACAGCAGCAGAGAGACAACCTGTGTGGACAGACCGGCGATCTATTGCATGTCAGACTGTTGAGCTGCCACCGCCCGCCGACGGGAGTGATGAGTCGCTACGTACCATGATGTTCACGCCAGTCTTGTTCTCAGCCCGCGTATCGGCCGTGGCAGCCAGAGCTCCACCTGCCGCTTGCAGAACAAGGGACAGGAAATCGCAGCTGATGAACAGAATGCTGTACGCTCTCGCTTGTACGCGCGAGATGCCCTCGCCATAGACGACGACGATGCGACCAAGGCACAGGTAGATCGCAGCGGCCAAGAATGCGGGACCGATGGTCAAGCAGATGAGATACCTCTTCTCGTTAGCGCACGTCTGCAAAGTGAGACTCAAGCTTACTCACTCCAGGAAGGGGTCAAAGGGAAATGGGTTGAAGTGCAACTGTATCCGGCCGGCGTAGCCTATGATCTCAAGGGCAAGTCCGCCGACCATGCCGACGAAGTAGCCCTGCCAGCTAAACGTTAGGTCCCTTTTCGAACGGTCCAAACGTCGATCTTCTTCAGCATCGTTGGGTTAGGACTGACCCATGTCTTGTATCGAATTCCGAGGTAGAGATGTGGGATGAGAATGGCAGCGAATATGGCGAGGTAGGTAACGTTGCCTGCAAGTGAAGGGATGTATGTAAAGTTGGCCAAGGTCAACGGACAAGTGTCGATGGTACAATAGTCGCTCGGATCTGCAGTGGCGTTGGCCATGATGAGAGATGTTGTGAACGATCGAGGGAGAAGGCCTCAAGAACGACGAGGTTGCAATGCGTGAAGAGTGCCGATGGACGTAAAGATGGATGAAGTCGCTTGATCGATGGTGATCAAGGAGGAATGGAGATAGGTGGAATTATTGTTGTCATTCTGGTTGTGCTCTCGTTGCTCATGTCCGTACGGGCTTCGAGCTTGCTCCGTCCGTATCACTCCTTCGTGCCAAGATACGGACGGAGTAGACGAGTCGATCCTGTTTGTTCAAGCAAGGATTCACATCCATCAGGATCGGTCCTGGCGTCGCTTAAATGTCGGCAGCTCCAGTAGACCAACGCAGGGTACCTGCGTTTTGCATGAGGCGCAGTCAATGGGCGCGAAAGTCCGTGGATCCGTCGGACCTTCAATTCTGCGACATGACCGCCTTGACACACGGACCACGGCGGATGGCTCCATCGCTTTGCTCTCGAGCGCTGGCGGCGTTGCCAATCCAGGTGCTGAGATTATCAAGATCGTTTGCGGAGTTGACTGGACAGATTTGTGGAGAACTGAATTGAATGCCATTCAACGTCGCTGGCTCTCTCTATCTCGTCGTACTCGTACAAATTGATGACCGCGCCTGCTCTGGAACATCGATCAGAAACGTTTGTAGTTATCGCACACTTCTCTCTTCACATGGTGTCTGAGTCAAAGGCGAAGTACTGCCCGAAGTTCGCCAAGTCCATAGGGCCAGGTGGAAACCAATCTTCACCCATGCTCAGATCCAACGGACGGTGCGTTTGCCATCTGTCGGCCATGGATATCGCTGGCATCTCTCGAGATCTTGGTTCATGTCCCGCGTTCCATGGCAGCGGTTCGTTGCCGATACACTCTTGATAGTGCAGGTTATCTCTGCCGTTGCCGAAAGTCGCTGTGTGAGCGGCCAAAGGGCTAGGTTGCACGGTAACCGCAGGTACTCGATCTGACTGCGTGTCAAACCAAGCCTGCAATCGCTCCACGCGCTGCTGATAGTGGTTGAAAACATCACTGTCACCGTCATCGTCCATTCTTGATGAACTGAGCGATCTCAAGCGGCTTGCAACATCTTTGAGCATGTCAGACATGCCCAAAAACCGGCGCAGGTGAAGCGTTTCTTGGTGAATGGAGGTCTGACTTGATAGAGTTGCCAGTCGGGCGGAGTATGTCATGACGAATCCGAGCTGAATCCATTCCGAATTGTTGAAGTACATCTCACACCCAAGGGGTAGTGACAAGAAGAAAGAAAGTGTCGACTTGGCAGCGATGAGTCCTGTACCAAGTGCTTCGACCCGCCAGTGTGGCCACGTCTCTCCCGTGGGCAGAGCGTTGAGAGCAGACTCGGTGCACACATCCGTGTGGCAGAGATACACCATCGCCGTGTTCCAGTGAGTCATCAACATCGGAGACTCCGTCAAGGTGAATGGCAAGGAGTCTTTGATCGTTTCAAGTCGAACACGCAGCTGAGCCACATGTGCAGACCTGGAGGTCGGGCAGCTAGTCAAATTCGATGCGTCGGCCTTCTCCACGAGATTCTGTAGTTCGATAATATAAGGTATGTACTTGTCCTTTTGATTATCAGCAGCCACCAGCATCGCACACATCGAGCCTGCGTACTTACTGTCGGATATTGTTTCTGTTGCTGTAGCGACTGGCAACACTCTTCAATGTGGAGCGACCCTTTGCGAAGGAAGAGATCGTTAGCTGGTATATAGGTTTATGCTGTGTTGAGCATGACATACACGGAAAGGTACACAGCTTTTGAAGCAATGTGGACACAGTCGAGCACAAATAGAAGCAGCCAGCTACCGCTCTCTGTTCGTCGAGATTCAGAAACTCTTTGGGCTCAGTGACCTTGGTGAGGTCGATGCGGGTCTTCCAGGGCCGAGAGTCAGGCTTTCGATCGAGTCGCAAATCGACTATGATGCCAATAGCCAGCTGAAGAAATTGCGTATATCGGCGCGGCCGAGGATGATACTGAGACCTTCGCAACGGAAATCAGCCAATGCTTATTTGCAATCGGTTGCAATACTGACCACGCAAGATGCACCAAGAGTCCTTGAAGTGCCTCGAGAGAGATTGTGTCGCCGTAAATCAGCTTCCCAGCGATGCAATGCTGAACTTGCCGCCCGAGCCGTCGCTGAAGAGCAACATCCTCGTATGATGCCGCAGCGAGGATTGACAGTAGGAGAAATGGCTTTTCCTGTCGCATCGCCTCCAACGAGACATGAGGCGGTACAATGACAAAAGGAAAGTGAGGTGTGAGTGCGGTCTTGAACCGTTCTAGGAGGGTCTCGGCGCTCTCTGCGGACAGCATCTGCCTTGCGATGGGATCGACGTCCGCCGGAGGTGCTACCGGCGTGGTGATCGCAGTTGATGGCTTTTCTGAGTGCCCGGCCGCGCCGCCTGGGTCTTGCGATGGGCTTGGAAGGAGAGGTGTGCACGGTCGACTTCTGACGGAGAGACCAGCATCAGGAGTAATGCGGTCGCTGCTGCTGGCGCTCCTATCCTGCAGCAATCGGTCAGAAGGAAACAGACTGTTGCCGATCAATGTATGGTGGTACCGTGAGTAAGCCGCCGCCTCCCAGCAACTGTTGAACCTGGTTCTCCAAGGCCTCTATACGCCTGACATCGAGTCAGTGGGTCCTTCTAAGATGGGGTGGCTCGAAACATACGAATCCCGACGAGGGTTGTTCGGCCGCCGTCGAGCCGGCGTGAAGCGGCATTGTCTGTCGAGTCGTTCGCAGCTGTTTGCAGGTCAGCATTCGCTAGAATGACCTACCACGTGGTAGCTTCAATGTTTACCGGGTGCAAGGGCCGGTCTCCGATTTGCGGTCACATTTGATCTTGGCCTGATGACAATTATGGCATGTACGAAGTAGCGAAGGGGATGAGGCACCCTCACCGCGAGCCTTCTGAACGCCGGCCATCTAGAGGTTGCACGACGCAGAAGAAACGGTGTTTGTCACCTTATAACGGGATTGCGGCGCGGTCTGAGGAGGATCCGCGCCAATAACGCAAGCAATGCCCAAGCCACTCCAGCCGAATTATGCAAGTCTTCTCTCACATCCTACACGTCGCGAAGTCTGGATGCAGCCGAAGCGGCCGATTTAGTCCGGGCGAGTGCCTTGTTCAGACGAAGAGCGGGATGAAAAGACCCAGGGAGACAGGATCTCGACAGCCGGTCCAATGGAATGCAATGGCATCTCGGGACGATCGAAGGCGTCACGGCGCCAGACAAGGATATTGCCCAGCAATCAGCCGGAGTGGAGGTCGGGACCCCATTTTGTCTGGGATTCTTGCATCTGAATGACCCCTTCGCTTTTCTCTGATCGAATTTGGCACTACACCGGTCAGCTCTCTAGCTCGTGCAATGCCTCCTCGATAAGCAGTGCAATCGGAAATACATGCTAGTCTGACTTCCGACCGTCTCGATGTGGTAATTGCAATGAACCGAGAGCGTTGTGCCACTGTGGCTGGTCTGATTCTGCAGCGATCTGAGATCCTCATCCTTCTCGAAGCATTTCCTCAAGCTGTGTCCATCAGGGCTGCCGCTTGGCCTGCATTGCGCGAGTGAAGGATGTCGAACCTGGCAAGCGCGCCCGTCAGGCTGTCAGCCTTGCGCAAGTTGTAATGCAGGATCGAGGATCTCAAACGTGGACCCTGTCTTCGGAGAGTGTAACAGAATTGAGCCAAGTTCAGATCTAAACTTGGCGAACCGGATTGCTATGCCTGCAGACCCGACTTCGGATCTACAGACTGTGTGCGAGGACACGACAATTCGACGATCCTGCAGATGCCCTTGCCTTACAAGGTCCGCTTAGCACCTGGAAGCGCTCGAGTGCTGTGCAGTCTGAAGTCAATCGAGGCAGTCGCGGCCAGTCAAGAGTGAATAATCCGAAAGGTGAATGTTGATTGGCTGGCAATCTCTGATGAAATGAGCTAGATTATCTTGATGTCCAAGCCGTCAACTCGGGGTACCTCTCGCGAACTGGACCATGTATAGAGCCACTCCTTTCACAGAGCTTTGACGTCGCTGCGCGCCGCGGATGCAATTGAGCCGGTGAAAACCTGGAGCGGTCGCCAGAGCAGAGGAGTTTGGCCTGGTGAAGTAAGTCAGCGCAGTAGAACGGCAAGACACGACTAACGTACTCATGCTTTCGCGCCAATGAGCCATGACACCGGGCGTGCGAGACAGTGAAGCCAGTGCAACGATTATGTCGGTTTCAAAACCTGGAGATATGAGTCAGAATCGTCAAAATGTCATCAATGGATGAAACAAGCTCACCCAAGGCGGTGTACAGGAAACATCCATAAAGATCAGCATTCGCCTTCAGGTTGCGAGATGTGAAGTAGTCATCCTCGTTTGCAACGCGATCCACCTCCAGGGCGACACGGAGCAAGGGGTTATCCTTAACCTTTGGCATATGCTCATCGATCATGGAACGAATTAGCTTTGCGCGAGGGTCGGTCTTCTTGTAAATGCGATGACCATATCCGAAGAGACGTTGTTTCTTCGCCTTAACGTCGGCGATCAGGATAGGCACATTCTCCGGCGTGCCAATTGTCTGGAAGCCCTTATAAGCCTGATCGATCGCTCCGCCGTGGAGAGGACCATATGCCGACACAATACCGCTGACGGCGCAGGAAAGCGGATCGCTGAGCGTGGAAGCAGCGTGAAGAAAGGCAGCAGTGGAATTGGTCATTTCGTGGTCGGCGTAAAGGATCCATAGACGTGCGAAAGTGGCCTCTATCTCCGCTATTGGCTTTCCCATGTTGTCGGTGAAACCCATCATGGTGAGAACGTTTCCGATGAATGTACCTTCGCGCTCAGGTTGAGTGAATGGTTTGCCACGTTTGTGACAGTATGCCAATGCAATGGTGGTAGCCATGGCTTGAGTAGTGCGAATGATGGCAGCATCGACTTCAGCGATGTTGCCGAGGTACTTGGGTCGATTCTCCTGGTGCACAGATTGCGTTCCAGGATCGCAAGCAGCCCATGCGGCAAGGCCAGCCAGAAGGATCGTGCCGGTTAGAGCATCTCTGGGAAACGCTTGCACAACCTCCACGACTGGACGCGGTGGCGTGGCAGCGGCGGCAAACGCTTTTCGGAGTTTCGTCTTTTCTTGAGTTGATGGAAGGTGTCCCCAGATAAGAAGGTGAACCTGAGTACTTCATCAGGCAATGAACAGGCTAGGCTGATTCAGGCTTAGACTTACCACTTCCTCGTAATCATTGTTGTCGAAGAGGTGCTCAATAGAATGATCTCGGTACTGAATGTAGGCTCGTTGACCATCGATCAGGGTGATGTTGGACTCCATGCATGCCGTATTGAGGAAACCACGATCGATGATGCGCAGGCCAGATTCGACTAAAATCGATTTGTTTAGCTCAAATTCTCATGGGACGTGATGTGACAAAGATCATGATACGCTTACCTTGATCGACTGGATCCGCGCCTCTGCCAGCAGCAGCGATCTGACGGAAGTCGGTTGCCCTGACTGAGTTGTGCATAATCGGAATGGTGTACCTTCGATTCGTGCGGTTGTCCGTCACCGACAATGTTCCTGAAGAGGCTCCAAGAGACGTGGCTCCAGTTGCTCGAAAGAGTGCCAGTGCAGCCATGGCCAAAGACTTGTCCAAGCGTTTCTTCCATCTCTGAACCGATGTCGAAAGACCTGCGACCGCGCGCCATGTCTTCAAGACTGTTGACTCTGGTTGGCGTGCCATGTTGTTTCGGTGCTATTTTTCCATGCAATGCAGGCGTCCGTCCAAACCTGAAATATGTAGAGCAAAGTATCACGTCCACTTTGGGCCCGCCGCAAATCCAGCGGCCGTCCGTCGACATGATTGTCCTTTCGAGCGTTGTGCTGAGCCAGTGTCCGCTGGAGTACCGCTCCTGCATCGTCTGTTGCCTGTGGAGCCGAGACTTGCTGATTCCGTTGGCACATCCCAACCATCGCCGCTGGGATTTAGCGACGAGCAGTGAACACGGCAATGGCACCTCATTACTGCGGCAGTGCAAAGGACATTCGGAGGAGCCCGGCCGCCCGATGTCTCGCGAGGCTGATCCTGCGACCTGTGCTGAGCCTGATGAACCGGTGTGATACTGTGTGGCGTAACAAGAAGCCAGAAATAGTCCTTTTGTTGTTCTAGAGGAGACCGTAGGAAGCCTTCCATGCCTCTGGTGGTGCTGTCGAATACCAGCTCAAGCGACGTGTGGATACGTGGACAAGTTTAGCGTACATCACGTGCGCTCGATACGGCTTTCGCCTTTTACTCCGACCGTGTCTCCATCCTTTGCACTCCATTGCCAACTTCTCCATGCTCATCTCACTTGCAGGTCTGTGTACGGACGGACTTGCTGCGTCGCGAAAGAGGAGCTGCTGCACGCGATGACATCCGCCATCGCCACGCGGGCGGAGAGGAAGGCCAAGCATGGCATTCGACATCTCCTCGCTCGTAGGAAAGAAATAATGCTCGCTGCTGGTCGAAGGTAGGAATCACTCATCTCCTCGCGAGCTTTTCAACTTTGCTGCTGCATCCCATCGATATGGCGATCATGAGCGATAAGGTGGAATATGTGACGGATGCCGGGTCCGCATCTTCGTCGGGCAGATTTACATCGTCTTCGCAGGCTCGGCACACCATCAAAGAGAAACATGTCATAGCAAGATGGCTCACCAGATACGATCCGCGCCACTGGCTACGGGTGCTTCCTGTCCCCGAGGCCAGAACTCCCTGTCCCGAGCATACAGCAAGCTTTTTCAGCAGACTGACCTTTCAGTGGATGTCGCCGATGATGCGGTGAGTCTATATGAAAGTTCCTTGCCATCGAGCTGGCCTTCAAGCTAAGTCTGACATTAAGCACGGGCTATCGGCGGCCTCTTGAGCTGGACGATATCTGGCTGGTCAATCCGGATCGTGGAATCGAAGTCATGATCGAGAGGTTTGACGCTCACATGGAACGTAATACGGCCCAAGATGTGACCATGCCCTTGCTCTGGGCGCTGCATGCCAGCTTCGCAAAGGAGTTCTGGATCGGAGGGATGTGCCTGCTCATTGCCTCCATCTGTCAGGTTATGTCTCCTTTCACATTACGCTACCTCATCCAATTCGCCCAGGACGCCTATGCCGCTAAAGCTGCCCAGGAGGATGCGTCCATTCCGTCAGGCGCTCCGCCCGGTCCATCCGTCGGGAGAGGCCTGGGACTGGTCTTTGCAATCATGGGACTTCAGCTCATACAGAGCGTTGGAACCAATCAGTTCATGTACCACGGTTTCCTGGTTGGCGGACAGGCTCGCGCTGTGCTGATCATGGCTATCTTTGAGAAGTCCCTGCGACTGTCGAGCCGAGCCAAAGCCCAGGGTAGTAGCGAGGAAGGAGCACGCGCGGCTTCCAAGATGAGCAATCGACATGCAGCCGGAGATGCAAGAAAAGATCACGCTGAAGAATTATTTCACAAGCAGACCTACACGCCAAGCCCCACCGACTCGGCAAATGGATCCGAGAATGCCTCGAACAACGAGAATGCCTCGAACAACGACACAGTGTTGGCAAGTGAGAAGCAGCCGTGGTCCAATGGGAGGATCATGACTCTCATGGCGAATGACACCTCCAGGGTCGACCAAGCCTGCGGCATGTTTCATCTTGTCTGGACCTCGCCTTTCACGATTTTGCTCACGCTGGCCATTTTGCTCTCGAACTTGACATACTCTGCACTGTCGGGCTTTAGTCTGATGTTCCTGGGACTACCAATTTTAGTGATGGTCATCAAATCTCTCGGCAAACGAAGGAAGGCAATCAATCGCGTCACGGACAAACGAATGTCGTTGACCCAAGAGATACTGAGCTCTATCCGATTTGTGAAGTATTACGCATGGGAAGGAGCGTTTTTGAAAGAGCTGATGGACATTCGGCGGCAGGAGACATCGATGATGCAGGGCCTCCTGACCACAAGAAACGGCATCAATGCGTTCTCGTACTCAATGCCCGTCTTTGCGGCGATGCTGTCATTCATCACATACTCTCTGTCAGGGCACAATCTGACGGCAGCACGTGTGTTCTCCTCACTTGCGCTATTCAACGCTCTTCGTTTGCCTTTCAACCTTTTGCCCGTCGTCATTGGACAAGTCGCTGGTGGGTCATGCCTGTCTCATTTACGATATGCAATGACTTACACTTCATAGATGCATGGTCATCTATTGGTCGTATTCAAAGCTTCCTGATGGCAGAGGAGCATGTGGCTGCTATTGTCACGGACTGCCAGCTACCATACGCTGTCGAGACTCGTGCAGCTAATCTCGTATGGGAGGCCACAGCATCGCTGAAAGCACGAGCAGAACAACCTGAAGTATGTACTGCACAAAACAACAAGCGCTCCCGCTAATCAGCAGCCTCTAGACTGAGCAGGATATGGGAGAAGAACGAGCGAGTGCAGAAGGGAAGCCATTTGGTGTTCACGATATCGATATCTCCATCGGTCGCACTGAGCTGGTAGCCATCATCGGAAAAGTTGGATCGGGCAAAAGTTCACTACTCGCCGGCATCGCTGGTGACATGCGGATAACCTCTGGGCATATCAGTCTGGGTGGCTCCCGCGCTTTCTGCCCGCAAAATGCATGGATCCAAAACGCCACACTGCAGGACAATGTCTTGTTCGGAAAGACAATGGACGAGGCGTGGTATCACCGAGTCATCCACGCCTGCGCACTGCAAGCCGATTTCGACGCACTGCCTGCCGGAGATCAGACCGAGATTGGGGAGCGTGGTATCAACCTAAGCGGTGGTCAGAAGCAGAGAGTGAACCTGGCCCGAGCGATATACTCCGACAGCGACATCATTATCATGGACGATCCACTCTCGGCGGTCGACGCCCATGTTGGCCGGCACATCTTTGAGGAAGCCATATGTGGCCTTCTCAAGGATCGATGCAGAATCCTGGCGACCCATCAACTCAATTATCTTGAGCGATGTGATCGTATCATCTTGCTGGAGGAAGGCCGCATCACCGCATCCGGAACATTCAACGATTTGGTAGAGACTGACGATGCTTTCAAGGTGCTGCTTACGTCTGTGACGCAGAGTGAGCGTATCGTTGACAATGACACCCGGCCGCATGCTGCTGAGCCCCCAGTCTCAGGAAAGGTGCCCGACAACGAAAACGTGCAGCTGATGCAGGAAGAGGAGCGTGCTGTAAGCAGCGTACCATGGTCATTGTATGGAAATTACATCCGTGCATCAGGGTCGATGTGGAATTGCATCCTACCAGTCTCCTTGCTGCTGCTCTCGCAAGGAGCAAACATCACGACCGGGCTGTGGTTGTCCTACTGGTATGTTAAACCGGGTCAGTCCCAAGCCTATCCCAGCTGACTTCTTACGAAAATGTTCAGGACATCCCACCGATTCGACCTCTCTCGAGATCAGTATGTTGGGGTTTACGTCGTGCTTGCTTGTCTTCAACTGCTGTTCATCTTTACTTTCTCATGGTCACTCTCAATCTTGGGAACACGGTCAAGCCGAAGACTGTTCGATGATGCCATGGCAAGGACTCTGCGAGCGCCGGCTTCCTTCTTCGACACCACACCCTTGGGGCGAATCACAAATCGCTTTTCAAAAGACGTTGATGTGTTGGACAACACCCTTACGGACGCGCTGAGACAATACATGTTCACGCTCGCAATGATCACAAGCGTGTTTGTCCTATTCGTGGTCTTCTTTCACTACTCCGGCATCGCTCTCGGACCCATGCTGCTACTGTTTCTTCTCGCAGCAGCCTACTACAGATCCTCGGCGCGAGAGATCAAACGCCATGAGGCAAATCTCAGGTCAAGGATGTTCGCTCGATTCAGCGAGGCTCTCACCGGGATTCCGAGCATTCGTGCATACGGCCTTCAGCATCAATTCACACAGGTGCTGCGAGGAGCCATCGATGATCTAAACTCCGCTTACTACTTGACATTTGCCAACCAGAGATGGCTCAACACGAGACTGGACGTTGTCTCGAATTTGTTAGTCCTGACCACCGGGATCCTACTCGTGACTCTCAGGTTCTCGATCAACCCCAGCATTTCCGGCCTGGTCTTCTCATACATGCTCTCCATCGTACAAATGGTGCAATTGCTCGTCAGACAGATGGCCGAGGTTGAGAACACCATGAACTCCACCGAGCGTCTCATATTTTATGGCACGAGACTCGCACAGGAGCCCGAAACGGATAGCCAGAAATCGCCGCCTCCTGCTTGGCCCGAGCGCGGTAGCATTGTCTTCAAGAATGTGGAGATGCGATACCGAGAAAATCTACCGCCCGCATTGAAGGGACTGAACATGACCATAGCAAGTGGAGAGCGGATCGCCATCATCGGCCGCACCGGAGCCGGTAAATCCTCGATTGCCAATGTCCTCTTTCGCTTGACGGAGCTGGACAGCGGTAGCATCACCATCGATGATGTCGATATTTCCCAGGTGGCCGTCCGAGAGCTCCGCTCGCGACTGTCCATAGTGCCACAGGATCCCGCACTATTCCAGGGCACCGTGAGAAGTAATCTCGATCCCTTCAATGCATATGAAGACCTCCATCTCTGGTCCGCTCTTCGACGAGTCCGTTTCATGGCAGGATCAGAAGTGGCATTCACGCCAGAATGTCCTGGCCGTCGCGGCATCCACCTTGATTCGCACGTGGCAGAAGATGGCCTCAATTTCTCCCTCGGACAGAGACAACTACTTGCACTAGCTCGAGCACTGGTCCACAACTCTCAGGTCGTGATTTGCGACGAGGCCACGTCTTCGATCGATCTGGAATTGGATACTTTGATTCAGGAGACGATCCGCTCTAGCTTCGCCGGCCGCACCTTGTTGTTCATTGCGCATAGGTTGAAGACGGTGATCAAGTACGATCGGGTGTGTGTCATGGAGGCCGGGCAAGTGGCGGAAATGGGCAGTCCGAGAGAGCTGTGGGCGCAAGAAGGAATCTTCAAGGACATGTGCGAACAGAGTGGGATTGGCGAGGACGACCTGTCTTGACAGGGAAGCTAGGAGATGTATCGAGACAAGCATTGCAGTGGTCATTGATGCAAAGATAGCACCTTTCTGATGACGACAAATTGCTTCTCCGTCAGTGTCGTGCGTCGGTGGCCATGACTCCAAGCGCGCAGCCTCGTTTGGAGAGAATGCAACCATGTCTTCCATACTCTGTCTCAGCATAGGCTCGCTCCTCGATTGCGAGCAAAGATGCAAGACTGCCTGGCCAACATGAATTCCAAAGGGCCGTTAATCGTGCGTCAGCTTCTGGCCAAGCCACGCAACAACGCACATCCACTATCTAATGTCAAACGTGCTAGTCTCTGCCTGAAGACGTCCTTGACCATCGAGCTCGTCTATATACTCGCCCTTGTCTGAACTTTAGCTTCAGGTCTGAAGATGCAGCGCCGCAATCATAACCGACTTACCTGCATGATACCAGGAACATAAGCGACTCCACGTAACCTCCAAATGGATTCAGATCCTTGCCTCATCACAAACGGGACTTGACCGCCAAACAGAACGCAGACAGCGTCGCCAGCAGCAACCGCTCTCTGTACTATGCAGTACTTGCCATTTCGCATCCTGGCGAGCGAATTTCGTGCAATCTGAATGATTTCTCCTTGGTAGCGGTCGGCATCGCCGTATGTTGTGCTCGTTGCGTTTAGAAGTCCTTCGAGAACACTGTTGGTTGGAATAGAGAGACCATGCACGCGGCGCATAGAGGCAGCGAAGTCTGCATTGAGGTCGGCTTGATCAACGGCAGTTCTGTTGACTCCATGATATCCTCCCACGAGAGCCTCTGCTATCGACCAGATGCTCCGCTCGCTTGCATTGAGGGCAATCTTCCACACAAGAAGGCTCCATGGAAATCGCGGGAGGCCATTCTGATCTGAGACCATAGGTCCCAGAGGGAATGCGATGGAATCAATGACGTCGAAGGTGACGCCGTGTAGGGTCAGGACGTCGTTGTCGGGTTCCCCCGTATCTCTCATCAACTTGGCCTCGACGAGTTCAGACGAACAAGCACTTTCGCTGCTATTCGTTACCCAAACATCCTGCTCCATGTTTTGATGATATCTGGGAACCCAGGACGGCCAATCAGAATCGTCGGAGATAGCATCGTCTGCCTCCGTAAGATCTGGCGCCATATAACCAAGAAGGTATAAATCGCGAGACTCCTGAATTGCGAGACGTGTTGCATGAGCATAGACGTCTTTGAGGGGCTTGGTGTAGACCGCAATGATCACAGGTCGGGGACCCAGAGCTGGTCCGCGTGTGATCAGCCCCAGAAGTGCGTACAAGCGGTCCCATGGATTGCTGGCCTCCAGTATGTCACATTCTATCAGCATGCTGTGAAGTCCCATTGGAAATTCGGCGCCGTCAACGACGATGACAGTGAAGTTGTTTGCAGGGACGGTCCTGTTCTTGAGCGTCGGTTCGACATGGAAGTCTCCGCTGCGATGGTCGAGCCAGCGGATGGCGGTAGAGAGGAGGTCCCATGGTATCAGCGCGCGAGCCCTTACGACCGTAAGCTGCTTTGCCAGACTCGCCTCCTGGAGAATCCATAGACGTGTGTTACGTGTTCTTCGAGGACGAGGAGGATTGAAAGAGGATGGGGAGGGGTGGCAAACAGAATATGACATGGATTGAGGATGAACGTACCCAAGGCTCTGAATTCCCGCGCAAGTACGTCGACAGCGCATTACCACTCAAGTCGATGCCCGTCATGTTATCACTTCAAGGAGATTATCTTCCTCGTCCGGGTCGTCAGCGGCAGCTACTTCAATTTTCCTCCCGCCACCAAGCATGCTCCAAGATCTCCGTAATCGTCGGCCGGGCGGGCGGATCCATCGAAGTCATCCTGCCTATGATATCCAGCGCCACAGGACCTAGATCTTCTTCCCAGTGTGTGAGTCTGCGTTCGGGATCGGTCTCATACGGCACGGTCGACGCATTGATCGTTTTCTTCAGAAAGGCCCGCCCGGCTTCGTTTCCGATTCGCTTGTAGAGCACATCGCTCGCGGGACCAAAGTACTCGACGTGGCGCGACAGCACTTCCTCTTCTGGGCTCATGCCGAGGAATTCCAGCACTTTCGGGTCGATGATGAGCATGTCACCGGCTCCCATGGCGTACAGACACTGTTGGTGCTCTTTAGCTACAACGTCTCGCGTCGGAAGCCGGCAGATCTCACTTACCACAAGTCCGAACGAGAAAATGTCGCTGGCCATCGTGAGGCCACAGCCGACTTGCGCCTCTGGGCTCCGCCACATAGGATTGCCCACCGGACCTGGCGCGGAGAGGACTTGCCCATCCTCCAGTTTGAACGCGATGTCGAAGTCACCCAAGGCCGCGTTGGCTACTTCTTTTGTGCCTTGAACCTCGGAGGTATTCAAAAAAGACGTTGTCGGGCTTGATGTCTGCTCGAAGAGTCAGTCCGTACGGTTTGACGATGATGACGGATTTTCTTCAGCTCTACCAAGATGCGCCCAGTGCCTGCTGTGGAGCAAGTCCTACTGAGACGACGTGGATCGATGCTCCTGCCTTAGGCTTCAAATTGATGCCTCAGGCAGCAGCTCTCTTATGCGGCCTGCCCCTGGCTAATTATAAGGTAGCATTTTATGCTTTGTTTACTTTTGGTCTGTCGATAATGCTGTCACAGTGAGTACGAGTTGGGCAAGATACAGATCTCACATTGAAGGCACTTCATAGGCTCTAGAACATCGAAAACTCTTTGTTCACGTGAAGTCATCCTCGTAGAAGGAGGACGCATATTCCAGTCGCTCAATGTGTACTTAAACAAGGCACAAAAAGATGAGCTGACGTCTCTCTCTCTCCCAATCAATACGCTTCAATTCGTTGCACTTCACTCGACATCTCACGTGCCTGGACCGTTTCCTCATCGACACCACCACAGCGACACCACGACCCAGACGCACAAAGACTCCTCTCAGTGCGAGTCCAATTCACGCGCAAGTCTTTGAAGTGAGACCCTGCGTCACCAACACCACACGGGGAAAGGAAAGCAGAAGAAAGGAAGGATCAGCCTGCCAAACAGCCCGCGTCCTTGCCAAAGATTTCCCTCCACCACCACTTCAGTCACTTCACCTACCACCACCATCACCCCTCCTCCGACAATACCTCACCACCACCCGCCAGAGCAACGAAGCTCGCCGTGAGTGACCACCCGCCCTCGACGTCAGCGCCATCATGGATGTCAACGCCGTCCTCACCGGCACCATCTCGCCCGGTATGTTCTCCCGCATCACATCTCTCTCCAAACACCCACTCGTGACATCGACTGACTCACTTCCTCAGATGCCAACGTCCGTGCAGCCGCCGAGCAGCAGCTCAACCAGGCGGCGGATCAAGACTTTGTGCGTATCCTTCTCCTCCTCCCCCTCCTCCTCCTCCTCCTCCTCCCTCCTCCTCCTCCTCCCTCCTCCCTCCTTTCCACCTCCTCCCAAACTGACCGCTTCCTCCTCACAGCCCGGCTACCTCGTCACCCTCTCTCGCGAACTCGCCAATGAACAGGCCGACTCCTCCGTGCGCATGGCCGCGGGCCTCATGCTCAAGAACGCCTTTGCCGCCCGCGATTTCGCCCGTCTCCGCGACGCACAGCAGCGATGGCTGGAACAGTTGGACCCACAAATCAAGCAACAGGTCAAGACATTCGCACTGCAGACACTCAACACCAACGACATGCGAGCGGCGCAATCCGCGGCACAATTCATCGCCTCCATCGCTGCGATAGAGCTGCCAAGAGAATTATGGCCGGAACTCATGCCAACACTGGTGGAGAATGTGGGCAAGGGAAATGACCACCAAAAACAGGCCTCTCTCACCACGATCGGATTTGTGTGTGAGACGGACGATCAGGACCTCCGCGACAGTCTCGCTCAGCACAGCAATGCCATCCTCACGGCCGTCGTTCAGGGTGCACGGAAAGAGGAGCCCAACAATGAGATTCGAAATGCTGCCATTACCGCGCTCGGCGATTCGCTCGAGTTTGTGCGCACCAATTTCGAGAACGAAGGCGAGCGCAACTACATCATGCAGGTGATTTGCGAGGCCACCCAGGCAGATGACAACCGCATTCAACAAGGCGCATACGGGTGCTTGAACCGTATCATGGGACTGTACTACGAGAAGATGCGATTCTACATGGAGAAGGCACTCTTCGGCCTGACGATCCAAGGCATGAAGAATGATGAGGAAGATGTTGCCAAGCTCGCGGTCGAGTTCTGGTGCACAGTCTGTGAAGAGGAGATCAGCATCGAGGATGATAACGCACAAGCACAGTCAGAGGGCAGCACCGAGCTGCGGCCGTACTTCAACTTTGCCCGCGTTGCAACTCAAGAGGTCGTGCCGGTGTTGCTCGAGCTTCTTGCCAAGCAGGATGAGGATGCGGCGGATGAAGAGTACAACGTCTCGCGTGCTGCGTACCAGTGTGTGCAACTCTGGTCGCAAGCCGTCGGCAGCCAAATTGTCCCACCTGTGCTGAGCTTTGTCGAGAAGAACTTGAGGAGCGAAGACTGGCACTACCGTGATGCGGCCGTGTCTGCTTTCGGCGCGATGATGGAGGGTCCGGATGAGAAGGTGTTGGACCCACTCGTCAAGCAGGCTCTGCCCGTTCTCATCAACATGATGGCCGATCAGCACGTCTCCGTCCGCGACTCTGCCGCTTTCGCTTTGGGACGCATTTGTGAAGCTGTCTCCGACTCCATCGACCCGGCCGAGCATCTTCAACCACTCATTACCGCTCTCTTCCAAGGATTGGCATCACACCCAAAGATGGCCAGCTCTTGCTGCTGGGCGTTGATGAACCTTGCGGATCGATTCGCTGGTGAGCCCGGCTGCCAGACCAATGCCTTGTCGCAGCACTTCCAAGCTAGCGTGCAGCATCTCCTCCAGCTGACCGAGAGCACCAACGAGAACACCCTCCGCACGGCTGCGTACGAAGTCCTCAACGCCTTTGTCACCAATGCCGCAAATGACTCTGTCCAGATGGTCGCCAGCTTGAGCGATGTCATCATCGAGCGTCTCGAGAAGACCATTCCATTGTTGACTCAAGTCGTCTCCGTCGAGGACCGCCTCACGCTGGATGAGATGCAGACTTCCCTCGCATCCGTCATCATGGCCGTGGTACAGCGTTTGGAGCACGAGGTCGCGCCTCAAGCGGATCGTATCATGACTCTCATGCTTGGCCTTCTCCAAGCTCTGCCACCCAAGTCGTCAGTCCCAGACACCATCTTTGCCACAATTGGATCTCTGGCCAATGCACTCGAGGGCGACTTTGAGAAGTACATGCAATCATTCGAGCCATTCCTGACCAACGCCTTGAAGAATCAAGAAGAGCCTCAACTCTGCTCTATCGCGATTGGACTGGTCACTGATATCACTCGTGCGCTCGACGAGAAGGTGCAGCCGTTCTGCGATGCTTTCATGAACTGCCTTCTCAACAACTTGAGGAGTACCGCTCTTGGTAACCAGTTCAAGCCCGCGATCTTGCAGTCGTTCGGAGACATTGCTCAGGCGATTGGTGGACAATTCGAGACGTACCTTTCTGTCGTGGCGCAGGTCTTGCAACAGGCCGCCGGCATCAGCTCGCAGGAGAATGCTGCCAACTTTGAAATGCTCGACTATATTGTCTCTTTGCGGGAGGGTATCATGGATGCCTGGAGTGGTATCGTCATGGCGTTGCGCGCCTCCGGCAAACAGCAACTCCTCCAACCATATGTGGAGTCCATCTTTCAACTCCTCCAAAGCGTCTACGCCGACCCGAACCGCACCGAAGCACTTCTCCGATCAAGCATGGGTGTTGTTGGTGATATCTCCGAGGCCTTCCCCAATGGAGAGTTCAGCCAACACTTCCGCGAGGAATGGCTCACGTCAATGGCTCGCGAGACTCGTGCCAACAAGGACTTCTCCCAACGCACTCAAGACACGGCCCGCTGGGCTCGTGAGCAGATCAAGCGTCAATCAGGTAAGACTGCTGTGGAATTTCTCCTCGCTAACGGACTGATGCTGCCCCAAAATCAACGCCGTCGGTGGTGATTTGTGGGGAGGCGGATGTCTTATGTGAGTCTGTTTGAGAAAGCATTGTGCTGACGACTTTCTCAGCTGCTGCTGGCAACGTTCAAATGTCTTGAATAACTCATCGATCCCGCACGACATATCCCTTCCTACCCCACCCCAAGCACCCCCACCTGCACCAACACATCCCAGGTCCGACCACTCGATACGAAGCATAGCTTTTCACGACAGCTGCAGGCTCCGATTGGCACGCCCTCTCACAGATCCGAGAGAGAGCACAGGCCCGTCTTCGGTCTCCGCCTCCCGTCTTGGCTGCTACGATGCATATCGTCAGCATGTCAGCAGTGGGCAACGCCGAGTCGCTCGACTGCGATGACAATCATCAACTATCACGAGCACATATACTCCTGGCCCATGCAGACCGCCTGTCCGTACAATTGCCCGTCCATCCGTCCTATCCGTTCCGGCACTGCACACATCCGCTACGCCTGCGCCGTCCCATCAACATTCGGCAAATCGTCCACATCGCCTCCGCCTACACCCACATCGGCGTATTCCGAATTCATGCCCCATGACTACATCATCACACGAGAATGTTCCAGTCACCGTGATGGAGATGCCGAGTCCGCATATCTGCCTCCCGATGGGATGACCGCATCGATTTCCTTGACACCCTTCGATCCCGCGAATGCCTTGCCCTCGACATGAACTCGACAGACGCTATCACCGACTGAAACCTCACACCAGTCTCGGCTGACCAGAGGATACCGCCCGCCTGCCACGCGCTTCAGACGGGAGATGCGCGGTTATCTGGGCTTTTTGGCCGTGGTGGAACCCGGTCGTGAGAGCGTCAAGTGAGTGGACAAGAGGTCGACGGATTGAGTTGATGAGATCAGCAGTGCAAGAGAGAGGAGAGAGTCGGCTATGGAGGAGAATTGATATGTAGCTACTCGAGTAGAAGGGCCTCCATTTCCATCGCATGTCTATGTTTATGTCTTGCGAAGTTGTCGGCTCCTCACGAATGAGCAGTCCTCGTTGCGAAGCTGTACCTCTCCGTGTCCGCTCGGAAGAAACAGGGAGCTTCCATACTCTGCCCGAAGATCTCCGAGGTTATACCGCGGGGTGACGAACCGCCCCACGTTCCTGCCCCTCCAATGCTGCTGTTTGCTCTCTCGCTTCACCCAGTCCTCAGGTATTTTCTCTTCCACAACAACGACATCACCTTGAACCAAGATACTCGCTCGCGACCTCAATCTCACTCACCAAACCCAAGCACCCACCACCCACCGCAACCATGGCTCGTCAATTCTTCGTCGGCGGTAACTTCAAGATGTTTGTCCACCACAACCCCCTCCTCACCACTCACCACACCCAACTAACCCTCCGACAGGAACGGCACCATCTCCGGCATCAAAGACATCATCCACCACCTCAACGACGCCAAACTCGACCCCAACACCGAAGTCGTCGTCTCCCCACCCGCCCTCTACCTCCTCCTCGCCCGCGAGCACCTTCGCTCCGGCATCGAAGTCGCCGCTCAAAACGTCTTTGACAAGCCCAACGGCGCTTTCACCGGTGAGATTTCAGTCTCGCAGTTGAAGGACTCCAACATCACGTGGGCGATCTTGGGACACTCGGAGCGGAGGACCATCATCAAGGAGAGTGACGACTTCATCGCGAGCAAGACGAAGACTGCCCTCGACGGAGGACTCGGTGTGATTCTTTGCTGTGGTGAGACGTTGGAACAGAGGGAAGCCAACAAGACGAAGGAAGTCGTCCTCTCTCAACTCGCGGCCGTGTCAAAGGTGACGCAGGATTGGAAGAACATCGTCGTGGCCTACGAGCCGGTATGGGCGATTGGAACGGGTAAAGTCGCGAGTGAAGAGCAGGCGGAGGAGGTGCACAAGTGGATTCGGGAGTGGATTGAGAAGGAGCTGGGCAAGGAGGCGGCGGAGAAGACGAGGATCATCTATGGAGGGAGTGTCAACGAGAAGAACGCGAGCAGTTTGGCGAAGCAGAGCAATATTGATGGGTTCCTTGTGGGAGGCGCGAGTTTGAAGCCGGCGTTTGTGGAGATTATCAATGCTAAGCAGGCGTGAATCTCGAACAGATTGTGAATATGGTGTCGTGGGTGGGAAGGAGAGAGAGGGAGGTTATGTACAACCTCGCTCGATCGGGAGGGGTTGGCTGCCAAAAGCAATGCCACAGAGATGAATGGAAAATGAAATCTTGCTCTCACTCAGAAGTCCATCCCAAAATACCTCGAGAAATTGATGAGTGCTTTCCTCTTCCTGCCCAAATCGCCCACCGCCACCGCCGAGCTTCCTCAGACCTGGGCCCGTGCCTAGATCTTCCAGTCTACTCCAATCTGACAATGGTCCCAGCCCACCGATGGAACTCCCACAACGCCACAAACCTTCCCTCAAGATCGAAGAAGCACCACCCAAAAAGCCAGCCTACACTCCACCCATCCTCGCATCCTCTCCAACCTCACCCTGCTGCCCAAAAGCTCCCGGCTCAACACCACCACTGCCAGTCTCAACAGGTCCCACCCAACCCCTCGGCCTCAACCCCCTTTCCCACGCCAATCCCCTCCTCTCCCTCCACACCCACCTCTTCTCCAACCTCCTCCTCCACCTCGCATGCTGTTCGCGTCGATATCCCTCTTGCCGGTCGAGTTCGATGCAAAGTTGGTGGGTCGGGGAGAGAAGGCGGTGGAACGGGGAGATTTCGGGAAACGGATTCGTAGTCGAGGCGAGGAGGAGCTGGTCGGAGACTTTGATTACTGTGGGGTGAGGTGGGGGATGGGTGAAGAGTTGGCATGGAGTGGAAGGAGGTGGGAGGGAAGGGAGGATGGGATGAGTGGTGGGCTGGGGAGGGAAGGGGGGTTGAACAGCAGTGGGTTTTGATGGAGGAGAGGATGGGTTTGGTCGAGGGCCTGTCGATTTTGATGATGTCGAGACGGGATTGGTTGCGAGAGTGGACTGCGGTTTCGGTGTTCTTCCCTGAGGAGGCGGCAACTTGGCTTGTGGTATCGAATGCGGCGACGTGGTTGTTGGAAGTACGCTGGATGATCGCTTCTCGGGATGATTGTTGGAGATCCTCGAGATAGGCGTAGGCGGAATCAGAACCACGCGAACAGGCGGCGCTGCTGGCGTGATGGCCTTGGGACTCAATGGACCCCCGGCCACCGCTGGCGTGTAAATGTTGGGAGCTGGAT
This sequence comes from Zymoseptoria tritici IPO323, assembly GCF_000219625.1. Lineage (NCBI taxonomy): Eukaryota > Fungi > Ascomycota > Dothideomycetes > Mycosphaerellales > Mycosphaerellaceae > Zymoseptoria > Zymoseptoria tritici. The sequence goes on along the minus strand of NC_018217.1, from coordinate 3,384,615 downwards.
GGGAGCTCAACTCGGGATCATCGTCGAGCTCACCGGGGGCGTCTTCGTCGGAGTCGGGGTCTGGTTCGACGACTTGGTCTGCGGTGGCGCGGCGGGCGGTGTTCTCGGCGATGCTGGCGAGGGTCTTGTCATGATCTGGAGAGTTTTGCTGCGAGTAGCCGGAGTCTCTGCGCTGGGGTCTGGCGTGGGAGGTGTGGCCGGGAGCCATGCTGCTGTTGCCACTCTGGGATTCAATTTGATAGTGATGCTCGACGAGGAGGTTCAAGAATGCGCGAGAAATCGATAAAGAAGCTGTGTCGGTCGAATGGGCGGGCCAGAGAAGTGATGGAGGTGATCAGCAGCGTGGTTTGAATGTCTTGTCGAAGAACAAGCACGGCTGAAGCTGGTTCGGAACGTCCTTCCTCAAGCACATGCTGGCATGGTTCACCTGCTTCTTTCAACTGAAGTTGTCTTGGAACGCGCATGTGCGACATGCTCGTGCATTCACCTCGCTGATTCTCTCACCGCTGGACGGATCTGAAGGTCAAGATTTTATTCTGCTCTGTCACATGCTGAACTTACATCGTACCGCTCTCCGTTGCCTGGAGTGAGAGCTGTTTGAAGTTCTCTTGATCGATCGAAGCCCAACGCACCCTCGAAGACTGGAATATGCTGGCACTTGAAAGAATGCTGACTGCGACGTGCATCTGCATCATCTGTCTGGTCTGCTTCCTGTCCACGATGATCCCCAGATGGTAGGAAATTCGTTTATTGTTGCGCCTTGCCTGTCGTCTATACCGGAGAAAGATCCTCCAAAGGTATCTCCCTTTCGATCACCACCGGTGCTGTCTTCAGATCAACTCCTTTCTCACACCTTCTCCTCCGCGTCCGTCCCCGGTCGGCATCCTCCACAACTTTCCTCCTCGGACTTCTCAACCCCAACCTCTCCAAATCCCCATCCGCACTCACATCCATCACAAACCTCATCAAATGCCACCTCAACTCCGTCCCTTCAACACTTCGATAAAAGTCTCTCATGACATCGGGACCGCTTCTCCTCGATCTTCGACTGACGTTGCGTGACCTGTAACATTCTGATCAGGACCATGACTCGTTCAGCGAATCGGAAGAGACACATCCATACCTCAACCACTCCCACATGGCACCCACCACTTCCCCTCCAACTTCGTAATCGGTGCCCCTCAACTCATCCAATACGCCACTCAACATGCTCACCGCCGGCCGGTCCTCATCTTCCTCTCCCTGCCAGCCGCCACCGACTGCACTTCGCAAGTACTCCAGAAACTCCTCCCCTTCGTCGACGCTCAGTTCGGGCAGCTCGTCGTCCAGAAGGAGGAGTAGAGATACTAGGCTTGCGGCGATGTGGATCCTTTCTTCGATGGCGTAGGGAAAGAGGCAGCACGTCAAGCTCGGAATATCGGCGGCGAGGAAACGTGAGCGAGAGGCGTTGGTCGAGAAGGGCCAGCTGGTGAGAATGGACGTTGTGGTTTGGGTGGCAATGGCTGCGAGAAGAGGGTTGGACTTGGTGGATGTGAGGGTCTCGTGCTTCATTGTTTGATGGGGGAAGGATTTGAAGACTGGTGTAGTTTGGGAAAGTCGTGACAGCTGCAGAAGTTTAAGGTACGGTCTCTCTTCGTAGTTTTTCCGCAAGTGGCGATGAGAAAGAAGTAGAGAAGGAATGAACAAGAACAAGAACGAAAAGGCAAGAGAAGTAAAGAAATATCATAAAACGCCCCCTCCCGACCCCCAAACCCTCCACAACCCCCAAAAATGAAGTCGCTTCGGCGGCTTCGCATCCATCAAGGACACCCTCGTCGTCGCTTCACTCCCGAGCCACGATCCCTAGCTTGAACTCTCACGCCGAACTAGGAAGGTACCAAGTCGATTTCGGGTCTAGACTCGTGATTTTCTGGCCTCGAAATGGTTTAGCAAGCGAGAGGACGGGAAGGATTCATTGGAAACAAGAAATCTCCGGCTGTCTCGGTCGGGGAGGCCGACGATGGTGATGGTGATGAGAGCTTAGTGCGCTGGTGGTGGTATTTTTGGAGATCACGTCTGGCTTGCGTGATGAATTGTTGTAGGTGACGGGAGGTGTAAGAAAATACCTGAAGCTGATGCTGAGACTTCGCTTCGCCCCAAGCGTTTCGACGCATCCTTGTCTATACCGCCACCCAATAGACCCTTCTTCTCCTTTTTTCTACACATCGTACAAGCTCCAGACTCATCGACGACACCACGGTCAAGTTACTACAGATTGCACTTGATGTTCGAGAACAAGCATGAAGAGTACAAGGCCCGGACCCACGGGAAGAGATCGACTGATCGCCGCGAAGGATCCGTTTTGCCTTCTTCACCGGTCCAGCCAATGCAATTCTTCGGTGGTATATCGGTGGTGGAGGAGCAAATCTCAGTATCTTGAATCCTGGAGAACAACGAACCGTTGAATGGCTAGTTAAAATCATACCAGGACACTATTGTATCAAGACAAAGGCTCACACAGCAGACTTCAACCCGTCTGTTGCTGGTCCAAGGCACAAAAAACAGCACTGACCTTTCGTTCCTTCCTATTATCGCCCAATTATCCACCATCTCTCACAAGACCATAACACACCAATCTCCAACCCCACCTATTCACATCGCCACTCCCACCGCCCACCCCTTCTTCAAACACTCCCTCTTCTCACTCCCCTCACACGGCGAAGTCCCATTGAACCACCCCAGATTATGCGTAAAAGCACCAGTGTTGAATTCGGAAAACACATTTTTGATCAAGAAAGGCTGAGCACTCGCAGCGCGCGAGTCGGGGTTGGGGATCGTGTCTGTTTCCTTGTCCGTTAGTGCTCTTCTCACGCAACAGGGAGTAGGGTGTGTTTGGTGAGACGAACTCAAGATTGCAATACCCTGAACTTGCTGCGGCAAAATGTCGAATTTCCAGCGCACGAAGACGGAGTCACAATTGTGGAAGACGTTCAAGATTGGGAAGGGCAAGTTGGGTTGGGATTCTTGCGCGGCTTTGAACTCTGCGAGGCCGGTGAGGGTGGGGACGCCGAGCTGTTGGTCATCGTCAGTCCTCCTCATGCTGCCCTCTTTGTGATGCTGAGAGATGATGGCGACGTACTTGCTTTGGACAATCCGTGCCGTTGCTGATCAACCATGCCACGCTGTCGGTTTGGTCCGTGAAGTCGACTGCGAGGACGGTGTCGACGTATTCGGGAGAGTAGTCTTGGAAGAGATGTTGAAAGTTGAGGGCGACGTTGTTGGCGGTCTCATCGCAGAGGCATTTGGCGATGGAGGGGAGGATGAGGGAGAGGAGGGTGGTGAGGAGGAGGAGGTAGGAGAGCATAGTGAGCGAGGAGGGGTTGGATTGTAAGGATTTGGGTGTGATGGATGGATTGGTATGTGGTCTGTGATAGGGTGCTTTGAGGTCGGAGTCGAATGATCAGTGGAAACGAATGTCAGTTATATCAGCTCAAACAAAGCCTTGTTCGTTGAGAGCAGAGATGCTGAGGTGCGGCAGACGACATGACGTTGAAGACTACCGCCTCGTCACCCACCTCGTGCGCCGTGGAGATGTCTGTACGCCGTGACAAGCATGCAGGTCCAGCATCAAGCAATTTCGATCCACATGTGGCGTGCAGATAAGCGTTTCGGAGAGATGGGGTTGCCGGGGGAGCGGGCATGCTGTGCTGCTGTGCCATGCAGATCAATCTGGTTCGTGTGACTCGGTGCAGTCGAAGCGAAGCAGCAGTATTCAAGCCATGTGCTTTCGGATCTCTCGGGCGGTGGGCGAGAGTTCTTCGGCAGGTCTGGCATGCTACCCAGTCCGGATCGGTCGTCGAATTGGTGCTCGACCGAGAGCCGATCCCGAATGCATGGCCGTCATAGCACAATGTCCACGTTCGCATTCCCGGCTATGGACGTTCCACTGCATTGATCATCTTGCATGTCAACAATGCGTTGTGTGCGTCGTGTCTGTTTCCTCAGTAACACCGCGCTATTGAATCCTCCGTGATCAAGAGCACAGCATTGATCGAATGGTCAACGTGACATGTGAGGCTTGTAAATGGCGTACGAAGCTGCAAGTATGCGCTGTCAGTGTGACGCTCGTTGAGAAGTCCTCTGATGGCTGAAGGTATTTCTGCCTGGATCCTTGAGGCATGGCGTGACCCCAAGAAGCAATAGCTGCAAGGCGCAGACGCAATCAGAGGATTGATGACCAGGAGGCGATGTCGGTCTTGCGCTCCTCAAGCAGCTCCATACCCCAAGTCCATCCACTGATCGAGCCCATCATACCCATCTGCAATGAAAGGGTCCTGCAGTGAAGACGAGTTCATGTCCCATTCCAGCATCCAGGGCATGTTTCCAAAATCGGAAGTGTACGGCAGATTCGTGAAGGTGGAAATCTGTTGTGGAACACACTCGCCATTCGCCATAGCTGGGATGCGGATCTCGCCGTGGTGTATCGTTGAAGAAAGCGCGGGAAGCGAGGACAATGGCTGCTGTTGCTCGTTGTGTGCGGATGAAGTCTGTGCCATCGGTTGTGCTAGCTGTTCAGCCTGAGGTCTCCCTCCGACGTGGATCTTGCCGAGCAATGGTATGTGCAAGGTCACGCCTTCGGGATGCGCATGTTCCGAGCCTTCGAGCATGGCTTGTAGTCCTCGGAAGGCAGCTGCAGCTTCTTTGGCGAATTCCGCTCCGACTTGATCGGACACGGAGTCCATTGTGGCCAGTATCTTCTGCACAAGCGCTAGTCGCTCGCCATCCCGGAAGGGTTTCAGATCCGGTCTTGGAGGAGCTCGCGAGATAGCCGCGTCATATGAGGACATGAGAAGGTATACAGCGCATGAGAAGATTTGCATATCGATGATGCGGCAGGCGAAGAACCCAGCTGGCAGTCGTGGTCGTACGAATGTATACATCCGGGTAATCGTCTTTGCGGCGTCGAAACATGTCATGCGGCTGTAGGCGTAGTGGTCGTGCTCGTCTTTGCTCATCGCCGTACGCATATGAGTTCTTACGGTGATGTATGTGAACCAGAATTGGATCAGGTGTCGCGGACCGAGGGTCTGGGTATGGTCGGACGCCCACCAGGAGGACGGAGTAGAGACTTTTAGTGCCCGGAGGTCTTTGTCGACACGTAAGACTTTCTCGTAGACTTCGGAGGGAGGATCGTGGCGGATGCTGCTTTCGTCCAGATTTTGTATTCGCATCGCGAGCGTGGCAATCTCGAACATGAGCTAGGAACATCAGTGGGGCGACGTTTGGGTAAGGGGAATGCTCATGGCGGCGTACGGCTTGAGTGATGACTTTACCATCTTCATCCACGAACTTTTTGGGGCGAAGTTGATGCGTGACCGTGGCTGCTGGTAGATTGTAAAGCATGCTCGAAAGTCTACATTGTCTGTCTGTCAGATACGCATGACAATATATCGGAACACACCAACCTATCGGTAGCACATATGGTATCCCACAGAGCGATTCGCTCTTGCGCTTGCGGGTCGTTCTCCGTGTCGACACTCTGGCCATAGCAGGTTCGAGGAAGACCCATGAGCTCAGCGAGTGCCACTACCCGCCGTAACTGCAGCCATACAGGGCGCATCTTCCCAAGTCCCATTTGCCTGCCGCATGTCAGCAAAGAGTCTTACCTCAAGGGCAAGATTCCATCAGAGCATACAATCGACAGTGCATGATGGTGGTCGACAAGCCTTCCACTGTGGATGAGAAGCCTTGGTGTGAAATGATCGTAGATTCTATCGTGCCTATCACGTCCATGCTGAAGGCGCGGGTGTCTGAGATATTGAAGTCAGCTTCATCCACCATATTGCTCGTCCCATGAGATAGACCTTTGATGGAAGTGATCTGTTGACCAGGTGGAATCTGTCGAACGGTCATGGTAAACGCCATCAGGAACATGGCGATTCGAGTTGGGTCAGCGAGAGGACTGATCATGTCCTGGTGCATATCGACCATCTGCTGAGGACTGCCAACTCTAAGCAAGACAGGAAAAAGTCCTGTGTACAGTTCCATCCATTTTGCGGCATGAGGGACTATAGCTTGGACGTCCTGTCTCGTAGGAAGAAGGCGTTGTAGTCTCGCCCTTGCAGACTCCAGATATTGCGGCGAGCACGGCGGTTGTGCTGGCTCCTTGTGACGAGCCAAACGCTGACTGGGACCGATCAGAGGATTCTCGAACAGAAACTTCAAGTGAGATGGCGGATCTGTGGCCGGACCATCCAGACTCGGATCATGGCCTTCCTCGTCGGGCATGGTATCGTCGACGGCATGATCACGATCGACAGGTGACGTTGAAGGCAGTGAGCCTTTGTCTTGTACAGCTGCGGCTATGTTGGCGATCTGTTGTTCAAGCCGATTGATGCGGTCGCGAGACGTGACACGATCCGTCGCGATGGATCGCTTTTGATAGATCTGTGGCACACATTGTTTCCCACGTGTGTTGCAGCCGGAACACAATCGGTGACCGTCTGGCCAAATGCATTTGATCTTCCTTTGGCGGCCTGCAAGGATGAGGGGTCAGCTATGAGGTAGAACTACATGCATGTATTTATCGGCATTCATCATCCACGCACACTCAATGCAGCTCCTGGTGCCCTTCCGGATGCGTTTCAAGCTGGTCGTGTCAACCTCAGGCGCCAGCGACGCCATGATTGTTGGTGACGGACGGACGATTGTTTTGGTCCGCAGATTGAAATGTCCGCTGTCAACGGAGGAACGTCGGCGGACGGACGAATCCCTCCGGCCGACGGACGAAATCCATCAGCTTCGTTCTTACCTCCTACCTCACCGTCGAGCATCATGCTATGTCCGTCATGCCACGTCTAGGCATTTTCATTTTCATGCTGCTCCATCTCGCCGCGACCGCTTCAACCTTCAAGAGACCTGACATCGCCCTTCCCTGGCGAAAAGCGGTGCACAGCTATGTCCCGCCGATTCGTCCCTACCAAGCACCGCTACTTCGCTGCGACTGCGGAGATGCAATAGAAGGCAACTACCACGTCTTCCTCCACCAAGGCTGCTCAGTAGAGAAACACATCTCGGCCGTCGCGGGTCAAGTGGATCTCGCCTCCAAGTCACCTCATGTATTTTCGGAGACAACTCACCACGGCCTCTGGTATGCTGTCGATGACATAGACGAAAAGCTCTTGATGCCATTCGAGCCGATATCGTGGTTGATCTGGTAAAGCGCGGCCGAGCGATGCAGAATTTCATTCACGTCGACATTGAAGAAGTTCTCGGTTGTCCTTTGATCGAGCCTAGGGAGGGACATGTCTATACTCGCTGAGCAGCCGGACTCTCGGACGAAACAGTCGGCCGAGCGGACCAAAACTACATCTTCCACAAGGTCCAGATCGACGCCTCCCACGTTGACGGGTGTTCCGTACCTCTTTACCGCGCGAATGGCACCGACGACAATGAGACTTTGTTCACCGTGGGCCCGAAACCCCGGTATGAACGGAGTGTCGTCAACTACATAACTTCACTTCATCTTGCTCATTGTACACCATGATAATGACCTGACTTTCAGACCTCTGACCTACGACCTGTCCCTTCAATCCTGAAGAAAGACGAGACCAAAAGCATCGTCCGCAAGACAGCAACCCTTTCGCCTTCCCTCAGCACGTGAACATGTCCGCAATGGCAATGCAGCAGGGCGTAAGTCTTCCTCCCAGCCTTCTCAACTACCCTCAACCAACACCATCCAACAGCCTCCCTACCCTCCACGCACCGCCGGCCCAGGCGGCCGACCCAGCATTTACACGGACGTCCCCATCGCCGCAGTCTTCATCTGCCTCTACGTCGGCGCCGCCGCAGGCCACATGACACGCTTCCAACTCAACCGCAAAGCAGGCCACAAATTCGTCCCCTCCGCCTTACTCTTCGGATTCTGCATGTCCCGCATCCTCACCTGCTCATTACGCATCGGATCCGCAACGCACCCGAACAACATCAGCCTCTCCATCGCCGCGGGAATCTTCCTCAACGCCGGTATACTACTGGTCTACGTCATCAACATCCTCTTCGCGCAGCGCATTCTCCGTGCACGACAACCAAGCGTGGGTTGGAATCCTGTGTTGCGAGTGGTGTTTAAACTCATCTTGGTGCTGATCGTGGTCTTCCTCTTCCTGCTCATCCCGTTCATCGTAGTGACGTTCTACACCCGCAACCCGAGCCTGCTCAACGCCGCGCGACACATCCAGCAAGCGGCCATCACCTACTTCCTCATCGTCACAACACTGCCTTACTGGATCCTGCTCCTAGCGTTCCGACTCCCCCGCTCCGACCGCGAAGAAACCTTCGGCACCGGAAGCTTGCGAACAAAAGTCCTCATCCTGCTCGTCGGCACGACACTAGTCGTCTACAACGCCGTCTACAAAGCAGGCACGACGTGGGCTTCACCTCACCCGGTGAACGATCCAGCATGGTATCAGAGCAAAGCAAGCTATTGGTGCTTCTACTTTGTGCCGGAGGTGTTGGTGCTGTACTTTTATCTGTTTATGAGGATTGATCGGAGATTTTGGGTGCCGAATGGGAGTGGGGAGAGGAAGTCGTATGTTTTGGAGGGGAAGAAGATTGATGAGAAGGATGGGGAGAGAGAGGAGAGCGTGTGATTGAAGGCGAGATGACATCGACAGTATGCATAGACACAGACGGCATTTTGGGAGATACCCTGGGAGGAATTCGTTGGTGTTGGCGTGTATAGTTGGGAGAGAAACTGTACAGTGAAATGAGTTCGACTATTGAAGTGTAAATCACAATTGTGAGGGTATCAGCCATCATGGTTCAGCGTGACCGTCACCGCGCTGTCGATTACTATCACGAGATCCTTCCGCTGGCGATCACTGCTCTCCCTCATCATCCTCAATCCCGTCCCACTCCAATTCCCAATTTGGCCTCCCAAACCTCCACTCATCAAACTCCACCTGTCCCGGCATCTCCGTGCCATCACTCAATCTCAATCGTGGAAAATGATCTCCGGCCCACACATAATGATACCCAGGTCTCGGCGATGCTCCGTAACTGGCAGGATCTGGATTCACGGACCCGGGCATAGCAGTGGCAATATTCGCCGCAGGTCGAGCGACTGGATTGGCATCGTACTCGGCTGCGGAGACGTTGTAGGGTGGCATGCCGAGGAAGTAGCGGCCGTGGTCGACGGCGCGTGTCCAGAGGGAGGTATCGTCGGCGGCGGTCTCTGTATTCTCGTCCTCAGGTGGAGAGTTTGTGTCTGGCTTGTCGATTGAAGGATCGCTTGGGCCCGCCTCGGGCTGTTTGGGAACGTCTGGCCGTTCGACTGCTGTCTTTAGTCGATCGACCATATCCTGGTTCACCAGCACCAGAGCACCACTATGCCACCCAGCAGCGGAGATGCTGAGGGCGAAATACGCTCCCAAGCCGTCGTCGTCATCACTCTGCCGTACGCCGAATTTCGTTTCCCAATCACGACCTTCTTGTTCGATCCACTCGCTGACTTCTCCTTGCGCGGCAACGCCAGGACTTCCAAGCGTCATGCGGATCCTCTCGGCAGCCTCTTGCTGGTCGACGCCGCCAGAAGTCATGAAAGCCAGCCAGTCTCGCTTCTCCTTCTCGAACCACACCCGTCGACCTTCGGTGTAGGCGTGTGGAACCATCACGCCGTCACCACCCATTGCCCATGCAGTACCTTCGGTCCGCAGTCCACGTAGCCGGCTTTCTGGAGCTCCGCTTCCTCCGAGACCGAGAGCGCCGCAGGATTGAGGTTCTTTGCCGTAGGATGTGATGTGTCCGGCTGCGTGTAGAGCGTGGAAGTGGTAGTCGCCGAATGCCAGGGATATGACTTGCTTGTTCTGAAGTGCTGGTATACGCTTGAATATTCGCTGGTCTTGTGATGTTTGTTGTAGGAGAGGCATCAGAGCGTCTTGTGTACTGGTCAGGACTGCGCCAGATTTGGTGAAGATGGCGAAGTTTTGGAAGGAGCCTTGGACATCCGTGACGAAGTTCGCTTCAAGATCTGGACTCTTGGACGGAAGCTGAATCTCAAGCTCAACCGGCTCGTTGATCGTTTGTGAGCGGTCGTCCCAGATGATTTGAGCGGCGAAGACCTTGCCAGTCGATGTGTTGAAAAGGATGCATGCTTCCAGCATGATGAAATTCCGAACTTCGCCGATGCCGTCGTCGTCATCGTTTTGTGTTCGACCACTCCCTGACTGCCTGCTTCTGTTGTCCACATGCTGTGTCTTGGGTACGACCGCTGTCTCCAGCACCAGAGCCGCATCTGCAACATCACACTCGTTTGGATTGAGGTAAAGTGGTTCCCATACCACGATTCCAGTGCCTTCGATCAACGCCGCGCTTTTGTTCCACCCAGCCACGACCTTCTTGACCACGCCGCGCCCACTGTCTCTTCCATTTTCGTTGATTTCGTGATGTATGAACTTGACATTCACACCGGGGTGTTCCAAGTTCTGCCAGCTCCATATCCTTCCACTGTCACTGGAAGCGAGAACGTGTGCTCTACCAGAGGAGAATTGCTTCACGGCAGTGGCAGGATCGTATCGGTCTTTAGGCTGCGGCATGCCAACTGGGTATCGAAGTGCGGTCGGTTCGGTGTGCGTCTTTTGCTGATATGGTGGCCTTCTCTGATTCGACTGCAAGCCGTCCATCACTCCGACTGTATATAGCTCGCCCTTCGCTGTCAAAAGTGTAGTACTCCACCCACCAGACTGTAGATCGGAGATCACACCGAGTCCTTCAACACCTTCCATCTGGATCGGAAAGCTGGTCTTTCGCTTGCGAATCTGCATGATTCGACCTCTATGACCCGGTACGCGTACCATAGGCGGTCCATCGTACGAGTGTCCGAGACAACCTTTGTCGTCGTTACCCCATGTGTACGCCCGCGTCTGTGTCTTCAACCTTTTGTATAGCTTGTGCCATCTTCGACGGTCGTTTTGTACGACCGGCTGATTTGGAACTCGAAAGTCCTTTCGTACGCGCGCTGCCCAGAAGTGGCTGTCGTTGAGGAAGTCAGGTTGGTGGAGGGCATGGCAGGTCGATGTGAGATTGAGGAAGCTGGCGGCGTCGAGGTAGGGGAAGATGAGGACGAGGAGGTCCACCGGCAAGTTTAGTATCGGCGAGTCTGGCATTTGGAAGGTTGTGGTTGTTGTTGTAGTAGACAGCAAAGGAAACGAGGAGGTTGTCGCCTGTTCCAAGATCCATGCAATGTATGGGATGTGACGTCGCCGTCGGAGACAGCTCCGCCCGCTTATCGATTGTCCACGGCCCCCAATTTCTGCGGAAACATATTGAATGGAGTTGCCGATGTATTATCGAATATGTCTTAAGATATATGAACGGCGAATGCTAAGATAGACCACTTACATGGTCGTCAGCAAGGCATTCTGGCAAGCAGAAGAGGTAATCAGCCTCAGAATGTTGAACGACACGAAATACTTAGCTGGCCATGGGAACTTTGCTCATCGTTCGTTGCGATTCACTATGATGCGGGGAGGATCTGAATAAACACGGTATGAATAAATCGCTAAATAATATATGTCCAAGAAGAGCGAATCGATAGGTCGAGTTTCATCAACAAAGAATCCTCTTTCACTTCCCCTGCTCCATTCTCCGTCTGATCAATGCTCTTTCAATCAACGACGACCACTTAGATCGTCCCGTAATCCTTGCTGCTAAACTCATACGAGAAAGCATTCTTGACCTCAAAGAGGTGGCCAAGAGCGTTTCCACCCTTGTAGCTGAACCAATCCGACTGCAACTTCTCGGTAAACAGCTTGCAGTAAGTGCCCACCATGACGGAGTCCTGCCAGACCTCAAATACGTTGAACGAGTTGCATGGAGAGTAGCTCTTGTAGCCCTGAGCAATGGCGTACGCCTTGTTCTTCTTCGTCTGGATCTCGGCGAGGATGCGGCAGAGGTCGGGCACGTATGGGCCTGGGAAGTAGTGGTCGCCGCCGGGGATGTTCCATGGACTGCACTGGTCGGATGGACCACCTGGGACTGAGGTTGGTGGCTTGCAGTTGGGGACGTCGACGGGAGCGCCGGGTTTGCTGTAGCCATTTGAACCGGCGATGACCACGTGGAAGGATTCCCTGTATTGTCCGTCGTTTGTAGCGCCCTTGGCGTCGATGGAAGAGCCGTGGAGGGCGCAGCGGATGGTAGAGGTGGATGATGGGTTGGGGCAGTTGGGTCCCGGTGCGAGAGACGGAGTGCGCTCGAAGTAGATGTCGAAGCTGTAGCAGCCCTTGGTGCTGTCACAGAAAGCGCCGCACTCAGATGGAGAGTAGGACTTGGATTGACGTTAGGACATAGCTCTCATTGGCATGGTGTATACGACTTACGGTGAGATCCTTGTAGGTGAGGTAGTTGTTTCCCTGGTAAGCAGCCTTGAGGTTCTGGAACTTCAAGTTGTATCCACTCGGGGTGACAGCGCTGTTGGCAGCCTGGCTGAATGCTGGATAGGCAACGAACGCTTCCGCGGTGTCGGGCTGGACCTGCGGTCCAGCTCCAACTGGCTGAGCATTGCACTTGTTGTCTTGAGGGGGAGGAGTGGTGCTGGTTGGTGCCGGAGCATCCTTGCTGGTGGTCGTTGTTGGCTGGGGAGGTTGTGGTTGAGGGTAAGGGTAAGGAGGCTGAGGTTGGGGCTGCGGCTTGGGCTGGCTGATGCAGTCTGGGTGGTATGGCCAGTACTTGCAAATAGGGTTGACCGTCTGCGGCTGGGACTGGCACTTGCTGGGGAACCACTTGCAAGTGTCGAAGAATGTTGGGTTGGCATCGCGGCGGAACTTGGCAGCAGATGGACCATTGGTGGCTGTAGCAGGCTTGACCACAGAGTCAAGAGAGGCCGAAATGGCAGCGGTGTCGATGGAGGTGGTCTCTGGTGCAGCAGTGGCAGTGGGCGCCGGAGCGTCGGTGATCTGCTGGAAGTCGAGCACTGCCTGACCAGCGGCAAGCTGGGCGACGGCAGCCGCGAGGAGGAGGGTAATCTTCATGATGAAATTGGATATGAATAAAAGCAGAGAAAGGAAATTGGAGCGGCTTGCAGAACAAAAGATGTGGGAGACCTCGCCCGCCTTGATATATCATCCCAGCGTTACATCGATACTCTATGCATCTGCCGCATCCTCCAGTGGCATGGTCGTCTCGCTCTTGGCCGCGACGCCCAGCAAAAGAAAAGGAGATGCTGATCGCCGGTCCAGTCCTTGTTGGGAGCATAGTTGGGAGCATAGCAAGCTGCCCCTGAGAGCCATAGCTGCGATAGTCACCTATATGGAGAAGGAATAAGGCAGTCCGTCGTCCATATGTTCGGCACTAGTAGAGCCTGTTGTAATAGGGCCGATTTGTCACAAGGGTTGATAACCGACACCGGTTCCTATTAATGTATATATAGAACCGAGGATCCCTTAGGTAGAGTTACAATCAAATGGCTCATAACTTTCAATAGGTTATGAGCCCGGACCGCGCTTATAGGTTACAATACCTCTAGTGTATAAGCCCTCTTTACGTTCTTTACGTATGTCTTGTTAATGTCTTTACCGACCTCCGTGTCGATTCTTAATAGGCCTTGTGCCAACTCTTAATAGGCGTCCGCGCTAAACACTTAATGGACTTTACAGTCAATCTTAATGAAAAACCTTAAGTCGAGTTAGTAACTACTTTAGTCGTTGTCCGAGCATCTCCGTCGTTTTATTAAGCGACAAGGATAACCTCGGAACAACGTCAGAGTTTTCACGCTATCGACACGGACTTGCTGCCATTTTGACGAACGTGACACTTCGTGCAACCTCCTATTTAATGTATTACTGCATTACTCGAAACATCTAATATAAAGTGGATTACTCTTAACGCAATTCTATGTCTACCGTGACGTACTAAGGGACATAGACCCATTTAAGATCCTTTAAAGTTTTAACGAATTAGTGTATATATACTTAGGTCCTAGCAAACAATAGCAAAACAATACAAGCTGCGTCCAGGCGAGACAGAAGAACAAGCAGCACATCGTCGTTTCCTCGCTGTAGAGCGCTAGCGCTACAAGAGATACTGTGACAAACAGGCCGAAATCGAAGAACAAAGACGAAACATTTAAAGCACTCCCTACCTTAATCCTAAGACCAACCCGTTCTCGAGTCTATCCGTACCTAACGACTTAAGGCCACCTCGACGAACATTTGACGACATTAATTTATACGGTAACACTATTGCATTAATAACCTCCTTAACTAAGGCAACCGCACTATCCGCGCCACCGGCAGCACTAGCACCACTACTAACTCTAGGTCTATCAAAACTACTAAAGGCCTCTAAGCCAAAGGGCAAGAAGAAAGCGTCTCTAGATAAGACGGGTGCGACGCGTAGTAATTACCTTAAAAGCACCTCGACGGCTCTACCTAGTACAACTACATCTGCATAGACTGTATTACCAAAGGAAGCTAATTACGCTAATAGCAGCTCTTAGTTTACTGATCCTGCCCCTCTTGCCTAGGGAAACTCGGCTAAATTACTATCCTCCGACGACGACGACGACGCACTCTTTATTCCGGACGAATCCTCCTACCGTTTTTAAGCAGCTCCTATTAACAACATTGTTAATATGCTACCTCGACGTGCGCTAGCAGCTACCGCTGCCCCTGCTCCGCTAGAAAGATATACCGAGCGCTCGACGGAGTACAAGAAGGCGTACAAATCAGGTTTTAAGGACACTAAGCAATTTAACACGATAGTTACACTTACTAGCCTAAACAACTACGCCACCTGGAAGCGTCAACTCCTTAACTGCGCACTCGCAGTTAATTTTTACACCCTTATTAATAGATCGGAGCTCCCGCCTATATTTCTAGTGGGAGATGCACCAGCCTCTAATTAGAACGACTAGATGCTGGAACACGCGGAATAGCTGGCGAGAAACCTCTCCCTGCTTAGCTACATTCGAAGGCACATTACCGAAGGCCTTTAATCAAAGATTAAGGGCATTACCCTCGTCGCTACCGCTCTGGAAGCAATTAAGAACTACTGCATGGCGAATAGAGTATATTACTTCGTGTTAAGACTCGGCGATGTTTCTAACTACTCGTTTAATAAGGCCGGTTCATTTAAAGACTTTATAAAGGAATTCGAGCGAAGGATTACTAAACTCTACGCCCTGGCCGAGGCGCTAAAACTTCCGGATAACTTTAAAACCGGCTTCTTCGTCAAAGCACTAGGCCCTCGTTTTAGCAACTGGATCATAACCCAGAGCTTAATTTACAAGATCTGTAGCATCGGAAAGGGCAAGCAGCCAATTTCGTACGAGTCCTTAAAGTCCTCCGTAGGCAACGA
Organism: Zymoseptoria tritici IPO323; assembly: GCF_000219625.1. Classification (NCBI taxonomy): domain Eukaryota; kingdom Fungi; phylum Ascomycota; class Dothideomycetes; order Mycosphaerellales; family Mycosphaerellaceae; genus Zymoseptoria; species Zymoseptoria tritici. The sequence goes on along the minus strand of NC_018217.1, from coordinate 3,369,285 downwards.
ATGGGAGCGAATAAGTCAAATTAACCTAATGCCGGCTTTAAATTACTCGTATGCGGCATTCCGTAGAACAAAGCGACCGTACGACTTAAACGACCCGCTACTCGGACAACTACTTAGACTAGCGAACAACAAATGCGAGTGGCTAAGCTATAAAGGACGGTCTACCTATACGAACGGTTAATGTGCGAAGCAGAATAACGAAGTGTTCAAAGCATTTAAGGCGGGTGGAAAACTCCCCGGGAGCTCGAAACTAATAACTTCCGGTGCGAACAGAGACGCTGTTTATCTAGGACGGCGTTCATACCTAGCGGGTGTAGATGATTTAGTAACAAATGACGGCGATCCTCAGATTAAGCGGGTCGTGCAATTCACTGGTTTATTATTCACTACAAAGGAATAACTATCCGATCTCGCGTCTGGTGTCGCATTAGAACATATTGCTGCGGGTGCACTTTACCCTACGTACCCTTTAATATCGAATCAATTATTCATTGCCTCCTACTCCGTCGTTAATTAAGTATTAGCTCCGAAGACTACTAAATCGGATATTGTTTAAGGCGGGTATAGCAAGTACGACTGGATTGTGGACTCCGGCACTATAGAGCATATCTGCCCGAATCACGAGCTGTTTGTCGATTACGTGCTACTAAAAACACCGCAGGAAATGGTCGGTTATAGCACTAGATTCTTTGTAGTAGGAGTTAGGCGCGTTCAACTAGAAGTTTGACACCCTTCCGGAAGCCGTTAATTGATCTTGTCAAAGGTTGTTTACATTCCTTAAATGCTAGTGTCCTTACTATCTGTCGACAACCTTAATCGAAGCGGCATACGATACACGTTAATTACTAGGTACTACGACTTTATAAACTTGTTAACCGGTGAAGTTTTGCTTACTAGATCACAACGCGGAAAACTCTGGACACTAGACGTCTCGATTGGAAGCTCTTACCTGTCGACCTGGATCTATTAAACGCTATTAAACCTCCCGATGGAATTTAATACGGCCTCATTCTTTAACACGCGCACGCAGGCGAAACTACTACTAAGCGTGTGGCATTAAAGACTGGGCCACATTAGCCCGGAGGCCGCCAAAGTGATGCTAAGGCGAAGGAACATTAGCTTTATTAATTAATCCTTTTTATGCGAATCGTGCTATCTAGGCAAGGCCTAGTAAACTCACAAGATTTCGGAGCCTATGCGAGAAACAGAACCGTTTGCGAAGATTTATATGGACCTCGGCGGACTACTGCCTGCCTCGATATGCGGCGAACGATATTACCTGCTACTAGTTGACGACTACACTAGGCACTCCTAGGCGTACACAATAAAGACGAAGATAGCCGACGAAGTCTACCGATGCTACAAGGACTAGCTGACGCGCATAGGCACTTAATTTGATAGGAAGATTCGATGCATTTACATAGACGGAGGCGGAGAATTTGTAGATGTTATTACACAGGCCTGTCGATTGGCCGGAGCGAAACTAGAGATAACAGCGGCGTACTAGCCTAATCAGAACGGAGTCGTTAAAAGAAGACATCAAACCCTCTAGAACATTATCCAGTGTATAAAATAGGACGGGCACCTTCGAAACGAACTATGGCCGGAGCTGCTAAAAGCAGCAATTTTTATTAACAATAGGAGCCCTACGCGAGCGCTACACAATTAAAGGTCACCGTATGAGGCACTTACTGGGAACGTTCCAGAGATTGGGTGGATGCGGCGAGTCGGTTGCCGCGTATATAAACTCGTACCAAAAGCGCTGTTTCCGAAGAAATACGATCCGCGAGCTTATCTCCGAGTACTAGTAGGATTTAAAGGAGAAAACCTGTTTAGACTGTGGAATCCTATTAATGGCAAAATCGAGCGTGCGAAGGAAGTTCTGTTTAACGAAGACGTTCGACTGGACTATAGTTCGTTAAACTATACGTTACCGATGTCTAGAGCCAATTTGGACGCAATTAATGCACCGGAGATGAATCTGCTAAACAAGACGACTACCTACAACGTCGCCGCGCTTCAACCTTTATAAGAAGCATCCGCTGTATAGTCCGAGTGGGAGAACAGGAATTAAGGAAGTCCGGACTACATACAGCGTATGCCTTACGCTAGACCGCAAGTCGCGAATCTACAGGTCGCAACTCGACCGAATCTACTACCGATTAGCTACGTTACTAGACCTACGCTAATTAAAGTCCCTATAAATCCGAAGTTGCTACTACTCCGAATGCAACCTGTAAGTTACTACTGCACGCATTAAAGTGACTTAATATTAGTCTTTAATGCAGCGTTCCTCGCCGGTAAACCGGTTATAGAATTTGAAGTAGAAACGGAAGACACGCAACTACCGGACCCAAATCGACCCCTTTAGCCTCCAGACGTCGACACCGCGGTCACTGTTTAATTAATAGAGAAAGACCTAATAGTCCTAAATACCTACTAGCAGGCTATGGACTCGGAATATAGAGAACAATAGATCGCGGCAATTCGCGAGGAAATCGACTCGCTTAATAAGAACGGAACATAGGATGTGGTCGAAGGCGCTACTGCAAAGGACGCCCTACTCTCGGGAAAATGGGTGTTTACGCTCAAACGAGGAAAGGACGGCGAGATTACTCGATTTAAGGCACGCTAGGTAGTGCGTAGCTTCGAACAGCGCGAGGGCATTAACTTCTTAGAGACATTTGCGGCAGTCGTCAAACTAATAAGCTATCACATAATGTTCGCATACGCAGCGAGACACGACTGGCACGTCTATCAAATAGACGTTAAGACTGCTTTCCTGTACGGCGACATCGACCAAGATATATAGGTCGAACTACCGCCTAGCTCAAAGGACGGCACTAAAGTCTGCAAACTGCGCAAAGCCCTCTACGGATTAAAACAGGCACCGCGCATCTGGTATTAAACTCTGATCAAATCCCTTTAATTACTTGGCTTCGAGCCGTGTCCTCACGATCAAGCTATGTTTTAAAAGGACGGAACATATATACTTGTATATGTAGACGACCTCTTGATCTTAGGCCCTGATCTTGAATTAATTAAGGAGGCGAAGAAGTCGCTCTCGAAAGCGTTTCAAATGAAGGATATAGGCAAATGCAGCTTCTTCCTTAGAATCGCTATTGAAAGAGACTGTAAAAAGAGGACAATTCGACTGACTTAAACAGCGCATCTTAAGGCGATGCTCGAAAGGTTTGGGTTAAAAGATGCTAACCTAGCACTAACTCCGTATAACTCGAAGGCACGATGGCAACCTACGCCTACGGATCACATCGCTACTGCCGAAGATAGACTTAGGTATTAATTAATAGTTAGGTTATTAATGTACGCAATGCTAGGAACTCGACCGGACCTAGCATTCTCGGTTTCCTAGGCTAGCCGGTTTTGCTCAAACCCATTAAAGGACTACCAGGATCAAATTAAAAGGATACTTAAATACGTGTCCGCAACGCTAGACCTCGGACTGGAATTTAATAGAAATAACCTGGAGCCTCTTACCGGAATAAGCGACGCCGAATAGGCTGGAGACTGCTCGGACAGCAAGTCAATTAGTAGATACGTCTTCAAACTCGGTGGAACTTCACTTAGCTAGAGATGTAAGAAGCAGACCACCGTAGCCCTGTCTACTGCGGAAGCCGAATACACTGCCCTCCATTACGCTGGAAAGGAGGCAGTCTAGATGCGACGAATGGTCTAATACTTCGGAACGGAATAGGACACCGTGGTTATTCGAGTGGACAATAGGAGCGCTATTGCGATTAGCAACAACCCGGTGAAATACGAAGCAACCAAGCACATCCGGATCTAGTATTACTTTATTCGTTAATTGATTAACGATAGGACAGTTACTCTCCTTTACATACTAGGAACCGACAACACCGCCGACATCTTTACGAAAGCACTGGATTAATACACCTTTAAGAAGCACATTGCTGGACTTAGAATTACCGGACTAGAGGGCGGACGCGTAAGGAAGGACTTAAAGAGAAAGCGGACCAAGGAGTCTAACTAATGTTAATTATTCGGACAGGCGGTTGACCACTCTTTTCCTAATAGGTTTTTAACGAGGGCAACAGGATATTATAGTAACCGGTATTCGGTTAAGTAGGAGTGTTGTAATAGGGCCGATTTGTCACAAGGGTTAATAACCGACACCGGTTCCTATTAATGTATATATAGAACCGAGGATCCCTTAGGTAGAGTTACAATCAAATGGCTCATAACTTTCAACAGAGCCGGGGTGGATCGGTGGAGTCCAGGGTTCAAAACAAACGTGTCGAGGAGATCTCATACCAGCGTTTACGATGGGCTCGGGCGTCCCCGTCGACTACGAGTCCGAATAGCCGGCCAGCTGTGGCTGTTTAGAGCTGCGAGATCTGCGGTTCAGCCCACATTGTCTCAGACCCTGCGACCCTTGAGATTTCTCCGCTGTTGACTTGTAGTCTCGCAAGTAGCGTGCTCGATGCGTTCGATCGTAGGCGCCGGATCTTAACAAGAGTGACGAGCACGATTCGACAGCCACGCGCGGGCACATTCTGCTGCTTTGCCCTGCACGATGATCGTGATGTAATTGCTCGATGACATGCCGGCTCGAGCGAATGGACTCCACGTGTGGAGATGTCACGAAAACTATCGAGGCGTCCGGCGAAAGTCAAGAGGTGAAGTCGGACGGCCCGCAGAATCAAAGTCGGACTTGGCGCGGATCTCGTCAATTCCTTCTCGCGCTCTGCCCCCCTTCCTTGATCATACGGCGACCAGGTGAGGTCCCGAAGAACGCCTTCCAAGATGTATAATGCAAACTTCACTGAGAGGAAGTGCGATGGTTGACAACATGTTTCCAGCTCCATGGTATACCATCGTAAGGCAGAGACACCACATGTTTCCCGTTGCGTTCGTCTCTCGGGCTCGGCACAGTTAAGCAGAGAGATCGACGCCACTGTCCAAAAGAGGTATGACATATCTCTTCTGACTTCCTCTCCAGGCCACTAAAAAGGAACTATGCGACCCCTTTCGGATTTCCTGGGTGCTATTTACGGACGGACTTGCTGATCTTTCGGGGGCGCAGACCACTTTGGCATCGATCATATGCAGGATTTTCTTTCCTGTGCGATCATGCGACGTCCGAGAAGTCTGTGCCATCCAGCTCGTGGTATGCAAGTCATTCTGCCGCTATGCCGGGCAGACGGCACCGCGGTGGTCTGATCTGATCCACCTATCTTGACGGACTTGGCGATCCCAGCACCAAGGAGCGATGTCTCAACAGTACCAGATTTTGCCTGCTCCACTGCCGACGACTCGAGAAGAGAGGCCCACAGCACACGGTCTTGACTCCTGACTGCAAACGTCAATCGCCCCGAAGTCCAGCACCGCAAGCTTCATGCGCAACTTTCACCGTACAGGTCTGGCTCGGTCAGCTGAAATTGTGCAAAACGGAGGTCTGAAGATGGCCCAGCTCACATGGCGGACCTCGTGTTCGCCACGAATACGACTCAAATTGAGTTGGCAGGAACGTGGAGATGGGTTTCCGCTTGTCCGTGGCATGAACTTTCTCTCCTGAACGACAAGTATACGACGGTCCGTGTGAGGGTTCGCGCGACTGCCGAGATGTGTCAGGTCCTCGATGCGCGGCGAGACAGGCGATTTAATCATGGATTTTGCTTTCTGGCTTGTCGTCTCCACTCCAGGTCTCCGTCTTTCCGACTCTCCTTGGTATGATGGTGTCCGCGACCAGTGACGTTGCAACGACATGAACGCTGCTCCGCCGGCGAGGATCCCGATGCAATGTTGCTTGCTCGCAGAGGTGACCTCCGCCTCCCGTTCAAGGCCATGTTGGACACTGCGCGCCATCGAGCATCCCATCAAATCGTTCGAAACACACGTGAGCGACGCCATTATGACAATGTTGGCGGTCAATCGAGTCTGCAATGAGTACGGGAAGAAAAGTAGGACATGCTGACAGATCCTTCAGCACGATAGCCTTCTTCGTACCTCGTGAAAACGTCTATACGTCTTTTACATGCCGGGGCCCGGCACTGTCGCAGTGGTCACTGCGAGCCAGTGCATGAGCACGAAAAAGTACCTCCGTGCTTCCGCTCAATCTGCGCCATCCAAGCCGACCGAGGGCTACCTGTACGGTAAAAGTTGCGCGAAAAATTGGGGGGCTGTGCGTCAGATCGCTGCTCTGACGTTCTTGTCGGCAAGGTGCCTCTATGCTTCCGTGTAACATGCATCGCGCGAGGTGGAGTGTTGCATTTTGAGCGGAAGGATGGAGGTACCCTTCTCGTTCTCCCGATCCGACGACAAGCGTGTGACGATGCGGTGGTGGCACATCCATATTGCCTACTTGTCGCCCGCATGCCTTGCGAGTCAATGTTCCCGATCTTGCATTGGAAGATTTGCCATCGTCCGACTGGCCGCCGAGTCGAGCATTTCGAGATGGACGATGGTAGCGGTTTGCCGAATTCGATGACAGCTTCGACTGGAGAAGGTGAGGTTGCATTGTCGCCGTTGTCGGGCCACGATCTCCGGGCTCACGGCCGATCTACGACGATTTAACCGAAGGACAGCGACATGGATGTGTTGCTGTTCATTGGGCAAAGTCCACCCATGCACGCAGCCCAACTGGGTTGGCAACATGCAGCTTTGACGCACCTGCGATTGGAAGCGATCGCGGCTCAATGCGAACGACAATTCCGGGTTGGTGTTTCACATTTCGATGCCAGATTGATGGACGCGCCGTTTCCAGTAATGCATCTCTTCGCGTGGAAGCAGACCAACACTGCATTCTCGACAGAGCTGCTCAACATTTCCCCGGTCAACCACGCAAGATTAATCTCGCCTCTAGTTCCGAACATCCTAGCGATGTCAAGGTTTGTCAGGGGATTCTTCGCCGCCGCGGCCAAGATTCGCAGGCACTCTGTACAACAGTGACGGCGATAATCTGTACTTTTCCGTTTATACAATGCATTCAAACACTACCGAACAATCAAACAGCGCCGCTGCGCGGCACAGAAAGGCTTGAAACGCTTCGCCGCATCGTCATGTCCTACCCAGGCAGACCGTCGTCCTCGGACGGCTCTCCGGACAGCCGCTTTCAGGACGATACGTATCATTACCGTCGTGGCACTGCTGCGATCTTGCGAGCAGAGTCTTCTTTCGATTCCGACCAAGACGAGTCCCTCGTCATCGAATTGCATCAAGGGCGGCAGAGATCCAAATATAACACTAAGGATGGACTGAGTCTGTTCCCCCCACCACCGCCGAACGCTCTTGTGGAACCTCCTGTCGAACGTCCCACGGATCCGGAGCCTCTTAGACACCAGCCCTCTCACAATCTGGGACGTCGCTCCTCGAGAATCCGGCTCGACCTTTCTATGGATGAAGCACCAGCCTCGGAGCGCGATTCCGTTGCGACCGAACGTGGCGACGCGAAAAGCGTACCGCGCATGCGCTCCGATGGAGACCTCATCGAGCGTTCACCCATCAAAACATCGTCCCACTTCCAAGCGATTAGGGATCTTCCAACACCTCCAGCGGAACCACAGCCTTTCCCGAGCAGCGAATCCTCGATCCGTCACCGACATCGGACCAACACTGCTCCCTCTTCTGAGCGCAGTCACCACACCACTCAGGCCGACAGCGTTGATGGTCACAGCGCTGTATCTGGTCCGAGTGGCGGACCGGTCGCACATGTGTCACAATTCCCGCCTAGAACTCAGAATTTGCGGAGCGAGCTGGTATCCCGACAGGTGGACATGTTCAGCGCGACCACCTTCGAGCAGGTCCTCAACGATCCGACCACCAACTACCAGTTATTGCAGTTCAGCCGAACGAGACTGTGCGGCGAGGATGTGGAGTTCCTGGGTAGGGCAGAGGAGTATCATCGAATGCTCAACAGCCTAACTAAATTGCTGGCCGACATCGACAACGACTTCCTCTCTCCGCGATCGCAAACGCCCATCAGTCTATCCGAGGCGGCTCTTGACGCCACTCATCGCCGAGTGAAGCATGTTGTCAAGAAGACTACGCCTGTGATGGAGCTTGTGTTGCGAGAAGCACAGCAGCGGATGAGGGAGACGGTGTTTGCAGAATTGTATCCCAGATTTGTGCGGCATCAGCTGACTGTCAGTGCTTCGAGAGCGTTGGCGAATGATCGATCGAAGTTTCAGGGATTGGGTGATTGTTTTTGTTTGACGGATCCAAGGTGAGTGATGCATTGCGCGATTTGGAGCGTAGCCAGGCGTTGAATCAGCTGAGGCATCCTGCATGGACAACAGCATGGCGTAATTTGCTGACCTTCAATGCGACCTCAGGAAAGCAGACAATCCCATTGTGTTCGCCAGCGATGGCTTTGTATCCGTCACGGGATACAGTCGATCACAGATCGTGCCGCGAAACTGCCGATTCTTGCAAGGGCAAGATACAGACCGAGAAGCAGTCGCTCGATTGCGAGAGTGTATTCGGACAGGTCAGGAGTCTGTCGAACTGTTGCTCAACTACAAGGAGAACGGCGAGCCGTTCTGGAACCTGTTATATTGCGGTCAGTGAATGCTGTCCTTGATGTGCCGTTTCTGAATACTGACAAACATCCAGCTCCCCTCTTCTCTCCGTCCGGCGAAATAGACTTCTTCCTCGGTGGCCAGATCAACTGCAGCACGACAATCCACACAAACGCCGACGTGATGCGTGTTCTCTCCACCTCCGCCTCTCCTCCGCCAACCACAGCACTGCCGCCTCTACCGACACCCACACCCTCATCAGCACCATCAATCAAGAAAATGTCCCGTTTTCGACAAGCCTTCCGCCCATTCACTCAATCAACATCCGCCAATCGCTGCGCCTCCAGTGCAGGAAACGCCCCAGCTTTTCCTCTCGTCGAAGCAGGCGCTGAAGCCGCTCTCCTCCGCACATTCCCAGCCCTCCCTCTCGCCACCCAAATGCAGCAATTCCGAAGCACCTACGCCCACAACCTGGTCATCCACTACCGTTCCGACCCAGCCACATTACCCATCGCCTACGCTTCCGCAGGTCTGATCTCCTCGATCAATCCCTCGGCTCCAGCTAATGCTCCACGTATCGGCATGGATGTGTTCAAGTTCATCAAGGACAATTTATTGGCTCCGGCGCAGATGCCTGCGTTTAAGGATCGGGTTTTGGCGGCGTTGAGAGAAGGTAGGGCGGTGAGTGTCAAGGTGGGATTGAAGACGAGGAGGAGTGTGGTGGGGAGAGGAGAGGAAGGGTTTGTGTCGCATTGGACGCCGGTGAAAGACGAGAGGAGTCAGATTGGGTATGTGGTTGTTTGTCTTGCTGGGGAGTTTGATTGAGATGTGGATGTTTGAGAGGCCATCTGAGCTGTGGAAAAAGTGGTCGGAAGTATTACCTTGGGCAGCCTTCCGAGTTCAGCTCATCGATGCGATCGAACGCAAGGGAGGCGTGGTCCTGGTCAAGGTGCATCAGAAGCGAGACCTAGCTTGTGGCGATCTCGCAGTGCTGTCACTCTATACGACAATACACTGCCCGATGACTACGATTTTGAGGATCAAGTTGCCTCGCACGAAAGCCAACTCTTACCCGATGCTGTCAAAGAATCCTTGTGATCGTATTCATCAGCTTGATCACTCTGGCGTATTCGACCAACATGACCATCATGAGCCAAGGCTTGCCGCGCTCCGAAGAGTAGACCAAAGTAGCACAAATACGAAGGAGGATTCCGATACGAGATATCCTTGTCTTTTTAATCAGTCCGAGGTGTAACTCAAGAGGTACTTGAAGCGTGCGGGGTTAAGCGTGCGGAATAGCTCCACACTTTCGATTGTCATGTGAAGACTTGGCTTTTAGTGCCTAAGGCTGGGACTGGTCATGCGAAGTGGTCGTACAGCCAAGGGAGGTGGGCATGTCAAATCGACGTACAGACAAGCGGACAGGTAATGGTAGAGGTCGCCGTACAGATAGCTTTAGAGGTCACTGAAGGAGACGACCAAGTACCGGTGCTGTTGACATAGCGGTACGGCGAGATAGTCTTACAGTCAAGCGAACCGGTAAGTTAGATGACCGGCTCCATCGTCGCGCAGGTAAGCTTGCAGGTATGTGTACAAGTATATGTGCAGGTGACACAAAGTGACAGCTGAGTAGCCGTGCAGTTCAGCGTACAGATACGGTGGCAAATCAGCCAAGTAGCCCTACAGGTGCTCCTCCAAAGCCCCATCGATCATAAATGTCGTATTGCAAGAGTCGTGAACATCGTCTCGTAAGGGTGCGTATACCTAGAGGCTGTTAATAGGTTATTGAGCGCCAAGACCAAATAACCGACCATTCTGCGAGTCGTTTACTCAGCTATGTCGTTAAAGAAGTCGGTTATTGTTTACGAGCTCGCTGTCGCTGCTCGCTAACTATATTAAGTTAGTATATAGCTGTCCTATAGGTTTATGTATTAACGAACTCTATAGTCCGTTAATTGCTATTATTGTAGCCCGTACTAGTAGCTATCGCGCTTGTTCACGTCGTCGCGTATTGTCGTATATATATACCTCTTCTATATATCCAGCTCTACATCCGTTGCAATGCTACTACTAGAGCCGATACCGCGGAAGAAGGGCAAGGGGAAGTCTAAGGAGCTACTATCGTCTAGCAGAAAGCGCAGGAACGTAGCTAGTAATAATAAGGATAAGGTAGAGCTAGTAGCATCGTCTAGCAAGAGCAAGAAGAAGCAGAAGAAGCAGAAGCCTAAGGGATATATATATAGCTCCGAGCATCCTTTAATTAGCTAGTAGGATAATAACTACGTCGACGTGTTTATAGAGGCGTTATTAAGGCTTAAGAGCAGAGGTGTAATGCAGTATAATAACACCTTTGCGGCGAAGCATCTACGTCCGGTTGCTAAGAAGATATACGACCGCTTTAAGCGTTTCTTTAAGCAAGAGATGCTTACTAATAAGTAGCGTAAAATAAAGAGAGCATATACACTATATGCCGCTTACTTAAAGCACATTAGTAGATAGAACGGCTACCCTGCGAAGCCGGCAGATAAGTCCGTTAAGGATGCTTATTATAAAGCGCACCCTACGTACGAGCCGTTTAGAGACTCTTGTCCGCTATTCTCCTCCTTAATCTACGCTATTATCGGTACTAACGTAGCTATTAGTAAGCACGCTGTCGGTAGTAGAGGGGGTGCTCGTCTCGCTAAGTCTAAGGTAGAAGAGTCGGCGGATAAGGACAGTAAGGACGAGAGCGAGGGCGCTAGCGGAGCGGCTAAATCGGAGGTTAAGGTCGAAGCGGTAGATCCTAAGGACGAGCAAGTGTTAAGAGCTGCGTAGTTAGCTAAGGTAAACAAAGAGCGCCGTGCGAAGGCAAGGAAGTAGCAGGTTATAACTAAGGTAGATCCGGAATACCTAAAGGCTATCTATAAGCTTATAGTTCCGCTCTAACAGACTATAGCTACTATGGCGAAGCAGGACGAGCTAAAGGATAAGACGCCGCTAGAGCTTCTTAGTAAGCGGCTAGCTCGTAATAAGGTTGTACTAGAGGGCGTAAGCGACAAGGACAAGGACCTACTTTTAATAAAGTTATCGGACAATCCAAACCTTGCTGTCGCCGCTAAACCGCTCCTTAAGGACGAGCTTAGTAGCCGCCTTAGATTATACCTGCGAAGGATTATTATGTAGGCCAAACCGTCTACGCCGCCGGTCGACAACCCTCTAGCTTACTATGCTCCGCCGTAACATAGCTATCTACAGCAGAGTTATGCGTTCTCGCTATTCGGTCAGTCGCAGCCGCTGCCGCTAATTAGTAAGATGCATAGCGGACTGCATAGTTACCGTCGTTAATAAAGGAGGTAGAGTTGAAGTTGTAGGTATTTAAAGTTGAGATATAAGAAGTTGCTTACTAACCCATTTTTAGTAGTTTTGACAATAGAGGAGCACTCGGGATGTAAAGATACCTTTAACTACCTTACCGGAGCTCGCGTAAGAGAAAAGTGGGGCTATACTATCGATTTGTGTAGAGGTGTTTTAAGAATTTACTAATATTCGGCCTAATTAGGAAGGAGCAGCTCTGTTTTTCGCGCTAGTTTTGAGCTTTAGTATCTTGCGGTATCTTCGTACCCCGCCCTGTCCTCTATCTACAAACACGCAAATTTCTACCTTATAGACGAGAGGTCGGTGTAACGGCCTTAGCGTAAGAAATAAGGGAATTAACTAGCAAATACGCACATTCTTCACAACAACGCCGTTTCAAGCTCTCTTATCGAAAACCTTTAAATTTCGTCACTACTTTAAGCCCCCCTTATGTCTAATCTATGGATTTCGCAGTATTCTTAATAATCCTTCTATATTGCACTCGCTATTTCATTACGGAACCGCACCCTCGCCCTGCTACCAATATCGCTAAGGTTATCGAGACTATCCTCGCTATCGCCGTCCGCCTTATCGTCGCTATCGTCGCCGTCGTCACGCAGATCTATTAGGAAGGGCTCCGAGTCTAGCGGCTAGTCACTACTTAAGAGGATGAAATTGTGCAGGACGAAGTAGCAGAGAATAAACCGCGTCTGTTTACGGATACTATAACTAGTGTACGCTCCTTCGACGAGGATTAGAAAGCGCTTCTTAATTACACCGAAGACTTGCTTAACGACATTGCGCAGTTAAGCATACCGCAGGTTGTACAGTTCTTCCTTAGTCTTAGGCCGGCGCTTCGCTGCCCTCTACTTACGGATATAATAGCGCGTGCTCTCGTATAGCACGAGCAGTCGACTGTCGAGTGCAGAGTAACTACTATCTACGAGGAAATACCTACTAGGTAGCACGTCGAATCTATCCTTATATACCTTCTTTAACACAACACTATCCGGCGCAGAGCCCTCGTATCCGACTATTACATACTAGAACACTATGTTAAAGTTATAGGCGGCTATTACGTTCTGTAAGATAAATCCCTTCCTACTATTCTACACGCCCTTAATATCCTCCGGCAGATTCATCGGCAATAACGTACTATCTAGCGCTCCTACTACATCCTTAAACTAATAGAACTTGCTATAGCTCGAGCAGCTTATGTTATCTTTGCTCTTCTTTACAAGGTTTCTAGCGGACTCTCTACGTCCAAGTATGTGCACGAGGAAGAGCTACGAGCCTAATATATTAAGTCGTCTTTTAGACTAATTAATCGGCCGGCGTTTTAGCCGATTGGAAAGAGCGGTTGAATCTCGCTTTTAAGGTCGCGGGTTCAATTCCTTCTCTTTTTGCCCCGTCGTACCGTCGCAATCTATAACGACGGTTACGACGATGCGACAATGCGACAATACGACGATGCGACAATGCGACGACAATGCGACGACGATGCGACGCCTCTTTTTTTTCTTCTGCCGCAGAAGCACGGCAAGGGAGCTTACCTTACCCGAGGTAACAATGCGACATTGCGACGGTACGAGAATGCGAGAATGCGACGATGCGAGGGACCAATTAAAAGCGAGCTTTGATGGACCCCTCTTTTTGTTAGGAAAACCAATCAAAACAGACCTTTGAAAGATCCCTGTCGGTGGAAGAAGACGGCTGCAGTCTTTCATAAAATGGCACTCGTACCTCGTGCAATTATCTTCTTATAAGGCGGCGGTAGATCTAGCTAACGCGGCATGCGGATGAAGTCCTCGCTTATTAAGTATACGATCTTGCTAATGCGTTTAATAATAGTTAAGAACGTAGCGTATAAGTGTTAATACTGCCGCCGGAGCTGACGAATCGACAGGTTATAGGCCAGGAAATTAAGGAATATTACTGCCTGTTTAGCGACTAATATACTACTATAGGCTCGATCTCTACCTACTCTACGAGCCTCTAATTCCTTTACGAACTTCCTTAACACCGGCTGCCGTATGCGAGTAGTATTGTAGCAATACTCTTCCGGTCTATATAAGCACTTAAATGTCTCCTTCGCGCCGGCACTTAGATCCACGAGCGTCTCGATAACACCGGAGGGTTTATACTAGCGAAGGCGGCAGTCTATTAGAAGCAGAGCAGTCGCAAGAGCAAGGGTAACAGTAGCAGCAACACCGACGACAACAGCAGACTAGAGCGGATCTATAGCTTTTAAAGAGGTAGTATACACGAGTAATAGAGCGGCACGAGAACGCGTGAATAACACGACATAAGGTAAGCAATAGCCAAGACGGTAATATCCGTAAGACTCCACACTAATAACGGAAGCGTTCACTTACAATGCTGTTATTGCAATAGTAACAGCATACTGTTATTAAATAACCGATATTGCTCAATAACCTATTAACGAGGTGTAGGTATACGCACCCTAATGGACCGTCACCATACTACGTCCCTGCGCCCGACAAGATAGCTGCGTAGGCCGGCTCGAATATCGCACATCTGTAGTCCACCTCTGACTGATCAATGATCGTCACACCCGACGACAGAGCGTTATGTCGATTGCCCAAGACCGCAAGGTCGTACGCTCCTTGTGTAGGCATGCCCATGCCATCGATATACATCCCACCCATGCCGACGTCCGCCGATCCGACGAGAACCTCGCTGGCCACACCGGTTGAAACAGGATTCCAGCCTGGACCACTCTTCGGGTTCTTTGCAAATCGAGCCCACATGCCCATCATGGCGGTGGACAGAGCATATTGCTGAGTGGTAACATTGGTGCGAGGATAGGTCCCGAAGACGATTGGAATCTCGCTGGCATGGTATACGCCCAATTGAGGGAACTTCTGAGTGTTGGGGAATGAGGCGTTGAAGTAGTATCTCCAAGCGGGGATGCCAGAGGCTGCCGAGTCGTTGGCGACCTTGGCAGAGCCGCACTGGAAGCGGTATTCGGTGTTGATCTGGGAGATCTGGTCGTAGTAGGAGGTTATACCAGGAGATCCAAGAGGGAATGCTGCTTCAATCATGTTGCCATAGGCTGTCTGATTGCCGGAGATGGCATCGATGTAAGCACGAGAGGCTTCTTGGCTGTTCTGGCCGACTTGGAAGATGCGGCCTTCTTGCGCATTGCTGCCGATCAGGATGGGAATCTTCGCGATCTGTCCGTTCTTTCGACGGTTGGCGGCATCGCGGAAGGCGGTGACGCCGTCGAATGCGTAGTTGAAGTGGAGGGCGTTCTCTTCGATGTATTTTTTGATGTCTGTTGCAGGAACGTTGCGCAGACATTCTAGCGTGCTCGACTCAGGGCAGTTGAACGATGCAGCGAGTTGATTCCATGCAGGGACAGTGCTTGGGTTTGCGCTGGCGCTGTAGCTGATTTGGCCTGACTCCAGAATGGCTCCCCGGAAAGGTGGACGGTCATCCTTGGAATACGAAGTCAACAGCGCATCAATAGAGAATGAACCGGCACTCTCTCCGAACAGGGTGACCTTGTTGGGACTTCCTCCAAAAGCAGCAATGTTGCGCTGAACCCAGTCCAGACCCAGACGTTGATCGTAGAAGCCAAGATTACGTTGGTCAAGCGGGATCTCGTCGCTGCTAGCGAAGCCGAAGACGTTCGTTCGGTAATTGACCGTGACTACGATGACATCCTGGTAGGCAGCGAGGATACTGCCGTCGTAGTTGGCATTACCGGCGTTGCCGAATTCGAGGGAGCCGCCGTAGATCCAGAAGAGCACTGAGCGGCCATCTGCAGGAGCTGGCGATGAAGGACTGTACACATTCAGGTACAAGCAGTCCTCGCTCTCTTCAGGCGCAGGGGTGTTGAACACATTTTTGGCGAAGTCTGAGCGGACCTTTGGATCTGATCTTGGTCAGTGGCTATCTCAGCTTTGAAGATGCCTACGGTACATGAACTCACAGCTAAACTGTTGAATACAAGCTGGCTTGTAGGAAGTGACGTCGATTGGTTCTGACCAGCTCTGAGGCTTCTCGGGCGGCGAGAATCGCTTCGGCGGTGCTGCGAATGGTACGCCCAGGAACTTGTTTACGGTAGGTTGCGGCGCTGAGGGTAGTGATGTCGAGATTCCATGTATGACTCCTGCGTCCAGAGTGGCCGTGGCGGGTCCACCAGGATAACCACATGAGGCGGGCGAGCCAGAGTTCCCATTTGAGGCGGGCGGACCGGAGTTCCCATATGCTGGTTGCGAACCGGAATTGCCATGCGGCACCGGCGATGCAGCGACGTTCACGCCGTTCATTTTGGTCTGCTGCGAAGCCAGAGGAGAACCTGTAATCGTGTAGGGACTGCCTGCTGTGGCGGTCTGATTCGTGGCATTGGAAGACCGAGTCGACTCGCGGATAGCGTAGCTTCCAGCAGCGACTATCTGATCGTTTTCGCAAAAGCTACCAGCTGCAACAGTGTGATACTTCACTGTCCCTTTATCGCAGAGACCGAACATCGAGTGGCCGTGGCATGTCAGCTTGCCATCTTTCTCACACTTTCCATCGCCCATGTTGACGATCGTTGCAAAACCGTTGATGTCCTGGCAGGTTGTTCCCGGCGCGACGTCCTTCCAAACAACACTTCCGTAGCTGCAGATTCCATACTTGTCGAGCCCGTTGCACATCAATGCACCGGTCCAAATGCATTGTCCGTACTTGGGGTTTGGAGCAGCAGGTTGCGATCGTTGAAGAACGGATGGGATCGACCACGCGGAAGCGTTGGCGACCAGAAGCGACAAGCCCGCAATGGCGATCTTCATGTTTGAGGCCATTGCAATGAGGACGAGAAGCTCGTAGTTGGACACACGGCAATAATGCAGGAAAATTCAGACCTGCGTAATTCAGACCTGCGTCGCTGGACCGGCCTGCATCCATATGAGGTGCAGGTCCCTTAGCATGTGCCTGCCGTACTCCGCATGGCATCGGCCGTGAAGGCTGCGAACAGCAAGCCACCGATTTTTGCTTGCAAGGTTGTCTCCATGCTCCGAGCGGACGACTCTCCCAAAGCGTATTCTACAATGCTGTGCAGCCGCGGCCTGGAGTCCGAACTAACAGAGTTTGCACAACTTTAGCTGGTTCCTGCGAGTGCCTTGCTGGGATGTTGGACGACTGCGGGGAAGAAGTGCCTCGGCGAATATTTTTGGCCGAAGGTTGTTCTTCGGTTGTCAATCGCTCGGTCGAGCACTCCTTGTTTCTGATGCACGATCTATTGTGCCATTCGCGATCTCTCCCTGGCCATCGTTCGGGATCTTCCGCTCGGAGTCGTGAATTTCATGTCGATGAATAAATTTCATGAATCCGTTCACCTCAGCGTTATGCCAAGGCGACAGGCGGGGCATTTCCAAAAACAACTTCATGTCTTTTAGCGTAGAAGGAACGGGACATGCCTACTGGTCAATTCGCTCAGAGCTTCTGTAACAAGGTCTGGCCTAAAGGTCCAGTTTCTCCTCATCGAGGTTGGTGTGTGTCGTGGATTTGGGAATACCTCCGTGCTCCCGCTCAAACTGCATGCTCCAAGCTGCCTACGTGCACTTTGTCTAGTCAAACGAAAGCGATGACAGGGAAACACATTGTCGACAGGAACATGTTGTCATGATAGAACGGAGTTCGATGCGTGACTCCCCAAGACCTCGTGCATTCTTCATCGTACCGCGTTCGCCCGGTTGGCTTGGACGGTGCAGTTTGAGCGGAAGCACAGAGGTATTGGCTTGGAAGGATGCGGAGAATCCAGCCTTGCTCCGGATCTTCATCGTGCCGTTGGGAGGCTTGTTGGATAGTCGTCATCATGAGGACTCTTCGACGGCTGTACACTGCGATCGAAGCTCAACTGTGACAGCGGTCGATGTCTTGTTTGCCAGAAAGCAGTGGCGGACAACCGAGTGGATTGCCATTGCACGGCCGAGATTCTGAAATACGCCGAATGTTGGCAAGTGGCTTTCGCAACATGTCAGAGCTCGGCATGCTGACAAGCTTGAAGCGCACGAATGGTCTCCATCCCGTCCTAGTTCTTGTTCGGTCGCCGAAGTAGGCAAGATGTCAGAGGTCGCACTCATGGTGACGATGCCATTCAATCCGTCTTCGTGGTGATCAGCTGTGCATCGCTGTGTGGAAAGCAGTTTGCAAGTATTTCGGTCCACCATGTTGCAAATGTCGATGTACTGTAGTCGCCTGGCTCTTCCCGTGCGCGGCACCGAGCATCTCTCGATCGTGGCTGTTTGCGGAAGTTGACGGTGTGGGGTCCCACGCCTTGAACGCCAAGCCATGCATGACATCCTCCAAACGACCCGTCCGGCTGCTTGTCCGACACTGCCAACAAGTGGGCTTTCGATAAGACCGAGGCCGTCCGTGAAGGCGAGATGCGCACACAATTCTTCCGCCGAGGGCATGCCTGATGCCGTGCGCCGTTCTTGTGACTCCGCTGGTGATCACGGTGTAGTCGATAGGTATCGATCGTGGATGGTTCAGTAGGAGTATCGGTCAGGTAAAGGGTGTGCAAAACAGCACTGCAGGTAAGTCCGCAGGACATGCCCAACCGTCGTTCGGGTAAGTTAGCAGGGCATGCTCATCGGCGTACAGGTAAATTAGCAGGACATGCTAATCGTCCTGCAGGTCCTCCATGCTGTCCGCCTGATTGGACGCCATTTAGTACCATCAGCACATTCGTAACCTCCTCGACCTCTTCAAAGCCACCATTAACCCCGAACTGACCGCCATGAAACCGATCAGGTACCAGAACCAGGTCATATCCTCCAGGCTTCCAGGCTGCAAGCTATGGTGTGCTGAAGCGAGGCCGAGACCGTGGTCCGCGGCGTCCATATGCCCATCTTCGTGGTGGTCAAGGTCGTAAGTGTCGTCGTGAGTGTCGCCTGGAAAGACTGGAGCCGCAGCTGAAGGCTTCTCGACCTTCCCGGCTGGCGCACCGATGTCGTCGTTGTCCCTTGTTGGCCTGCGAGTATGGTGTTAGCCACGACTTCACTGATCAGATCTCGCAGAACATTGCACTCACACTTGCTGGAAGCTCTTCTGCAAGAGATGTGGTTTGCGTTTGTGGAGATCGACAATGGCTTCGCCGAAAAGGCCGTTCGCCCAGGCGAACCTAAAGATATGATCAGCATTTGCCTCCAGACATCGATGGAAGAACACATACCATGGCCGTGTCCAGTCAGACACATTGTACGACCTGATGCTCTCGTGGATCAGACCCAATCCATCCGTACTGCTGACGAGCTGCTGCAGCTGTCTCACGATCTCGTCATCATCGGTCGCAGTGAAGATTCGCACGATAGACGCCATCGGCCAAGCCATCGATGGACCATGATGAGGTCCACCAACGGCGCTGATGACTGGTCCATGACACCAGTATGGGTTCAAGACACTGAGCACTCGCTTTCGGGTAGCTTGGTATACGGAGTCATTGACGTCCAGGAAGCCGAAAAGAGGAGCAGAGAGCAGTGATGGCGAGTTCGAGTCGTCCATCATGTTGACACCGCCATATCCATCGACCTCAAAAGCGTAGACATCGCCGTGTTCCTTGGTGGAAACGATGCCGTGCTCTTTGATACCGGCCTTGACGCCGTTCGATAAATCCTTCATGCGGCGGGCGAGATCCGGCTTCTCGCCCAGCTTCTCCACGATATCCGTGCAAAGGCCGAGGAAATGAGAGAATTGCATGTTTGCCGGTATGAACAGCTGGTAGACAGTCGGATCATCTGACGGCCGGTAGTAGGATCGAATCAAGCCTGTATTCGCTGCCGTCGGATTACCAGTGTGATGATTGATGAACACTCCTCCTTGGGTTATGTAGTAGGGACTATCGTCTTGCGAGCCATTCTCTCTGTACGTTGTGTGGTCTCGCATTCCCTCGGCGACCGACAAAAGCGTCTCGACTGCACGGTACCAGTTGAACTTGCCGAAGAACTCGGCATCGCCAGTTTGTGTGAAGTATGTGGACGAGACTTGAAGGAAGGCTGCCAAGCTGTCCAGCTCGTACTTGCATTCGAACACGGTTTCAAAACTGTAGTCTGGTCTTACTGTATATCCGCCATATGCGCCATTGTGCTCGCGCTTCAGGTTAGACTCGGGAGGTGCCTGAAAGGCGTTGCAATATGGCGAGATCATTAGATATCGAGCTTGAAGATTGATCACACCTCTGTACAGTGAAGCCAGGGAGTCCTTGCTACCGGACGCCTTCAGAATTGGGGCATACGACTGGATCTGGTTGGCCGAGTCGCGAAGCCACATGGCCGGGATGTCTCCGGTAATAATGAAAGCAAGCTCCTCCTCCGAGTTGTCCGCGGAGTACCCTCTCCATTTGACGGTCGTGTCGAGAGTGTTTGGCCAGGCATTGCGAAAGAGCTGCCGTAAGTCTGGATCCGCGATATCAGCTGCCACGCTCTCGGCGACTGCGTCGACTTCTGGCGAAACAAAGGTCCGGCATCTCGTCTCTGGCCGCATGTCTGTCAGGCTGTACAGAGTCGCCTCTGTGCCCATCGAGAGATGTGGCTCATTGCTCCATTTGTTGTAATTTGGACACTCGTCCACTGGATCCTCGAATGTCAGTTCCTGGGCCTGAACTAGGAATGGCAATGCCGCGAACACTCCGAACAGAGCCAGTTTGCGGAAGACCACCATGTTCCAAGACTTCTCCGAACCAGCCGATCCAGGGCTGTGAATGATCCAGCTCCATCTTGGTGTCCATTCCCTAAAAAAAGGGTGATCGGAGGATCTGCCAAGTGGCGCCACGGCTTGATGTGTATGGTGGGTTGACGAGACCGACTTGGGTGGAGAGTGCTAGCTCAGCGGCCGCGGGCCGAAGGCACATCCGGCTTGGCATATTGAGAAACACCTTCTCCAATCTTCGCACCAAGGGTACATCATCAACCGCCGGGTTATATCGCAGTTCATGACGACGAAAGTCGTCGCCGCTTCCAAAACGATGTCATGAATACTAGCGACAAGTCTCGGTCGAGACTGCGTGATGATGAGATGAAGACGGACTTCGAAGCCATGGTTCAATGTCAGTCCAAAACAGCGCCATGTTATTGGTACACCACAAAGCTGGACAGGAAGTTGGGAGCGAGCAGGTGGAGTGTGGAATATAGGTTGCAAATCATTGTGGAGCAGAATGCTCGCAGTCCATCGGACATGTTGCTGACGAAGGTGTCGAAGAATGCTAAGGGACCTTAGGGTTAGGGTTGAGTACATGGGAGTGTTGACGGGTCGATGTCCACAAAGGCGTTCATGGTAGGGAAGCTTACAACGGTGCAGCCTCCTGTGCGGTCAGAATGTTGTGACTATTCTCCTCGCCAAGCAGTCCCTCTTCGAGCAATACAACGCATGTTGCCACTTTTTCAATTTGCTTCGTTCAAGTACGCTGGAGGTAGCTCGACAATCGCCGTGCAATGAAGGACGTTCGATTTCTATCGACTACGAGACATACATTCCGCCAGGACACCGCAATGTATCCCGACTTCCATCACGCTGAAGATCGAATGGCATCGGCCACACCAATTGATCGATTGGACTTGCAAAAGCTACTCCGACTAGTATCGATCGCGTTCGATCTCCATATCTGGAAAGCTCGAGCTGCGACGGAACACATCATCGTCAGCACCATCAAAAGACCGAGTCGAA
Organism: Zymoseptoria tritici IPO323; assembly: GCF_000219625.1. NCBI lineage: Eukaryota > Fungi > Ascomycota > Dothideomycetes > Mycosphaerellales > Mycosphaerellaceae > Zymoseptoria > Zymoseptoria tritici. Next base: position 3,347,779 of record NC_018217.1, on the reverse strand, counting down.
TGCACTATGGCCCTCATCGCCTGTGCTCTACAACAAGGAATATCACGTCGCATGTGCGAGCCTCAGGATGTGGGTGCCGCAGACGTGAGACCGAGCCCATTAGCCATAGCAGAGAAGGTGCACGACTGCACGATGTGATGGGTCATGAATACTGTCAAATCTGACCAGAGATGACCACAGAGGGACTGGTCATCTTGGCTACATCATCACTACCACTGCACACCGCGTCTGGAATCTCCAGAGAGACGCAATGTGTACCAGATGCCTGGACATGGACGATGACTCGACGCTTCAACCATCGAACCTACCACCTCGCAACCCAGAGGAACAGCATGAAGCTGCCGTGTACTCGCACAAGAGACAGGCAGTATCGCTATCCAGCTCGACGAACTCCAGCGACGGCTCGCGCATGGAAGCACCACGAAGGGTTCATCATGCGCCAAATCGACTAGTCTTGCAATCGCACAACGAAGCGCAAAGGTTGGTCGAAAGACAATGTCCGCTTGCAGCTCTTACAGTGCCATCGATGATGTGCTTGCGATCGTGATGTTTTGCGCCAATTTCTTGTTCCTCACTTCTGACATGGAATTGACAGTCTAGCTGGTTCGCGGCACGCTTCCTCAAGGTGGAGCCTCAAGGTGGAGCCGACGGAGGACCGTCCGTAGGCTTGGGGACGATGTAGCAAGGCTGGACCGCATCGACATGTGAAGTTGACAAGGCTGCGAGCTTGATCATGCCACCGGCCTCAAAGAAGACAAATGCGAGCAGGGTTGTGCTCCGGAGGATGAGGATGAGCCGTCTGACGATCGAAGCTCTTGCTTCGTGATGATGCCGAAGCACGCCTTTTGCGATCTTGTAGCGATCGCCGATGTCCAAGGGTGGGCCTTGCTTGTGTGAGACGAAACTCACTCAGTAACCCGGCAAGAACTCGGAGATCCGTCGACAATGATATCGCTTATCAGATCAAATGCACGGATGTGACTGATCCTGGTTCGTCTCGTTGTTCAGACCAGGGCAACCTGGAATGATGCATTGACCGGAGAACTCCATCTCAACGTCCTCATTGCCTCAAGGATCAGAGCTCGAATGCAGATTTAGCTGCAGCTCGCAGCAGTGACAGCACATAACGTCTCGAGCTTTGCCCTGCAGTACAGGGCTGCAGGTTCCGTCGGCAGCCATCCGATTGATGGACAATGTGCATGAACCTTCTGCGATGCAATGCGAATGCGAGCGTTGGACTGGTCATGCTGATCGCAAGACAGGTGTCGTACTCGCGGATGTTGAGAATGGGATGTCGGACGAAACGGAGCATGCTCAAAGCGATGCAAGCGACAAGCGTCTGGCGTTGCTGTGTTGAGTCTGTTGACAAACACATAAATGAGAGCGCCAATTGTTATGGCGACTCGCGGAGAAATTGCAGGGTACTCGGGCAGAAACCTTTGTCTCGGCAATGCGCCAAGTGGAAATTGGAGAATCGCGCCAGGTGCCGTGCCGCGTTTGCGGATAATGTTCTGGACGACTTTTGAGGGACGACTCCTATATCTTATTGCATTGCGGTTGGCGACGAGAAGCAGACACTTCATTCAATGCACGATGGCCGGTCGTTATTCGACAACATCACGACGATAGGTCAATGTACGCAAACCGTGGAAGGAAACAGCGTTTCGATCTTGGGTCGCCTGCAATTTACAGCCGGCCTCAAAGCGGAAGGAGGTCGCGAAGTATCAATTATAGGGACATGGCTCCGGTGAAGCGTGCAGCCAGTCAGAACCGATCCGAGCGAGCACGAGGTCCACCTCCGGAGTGATCCGTGTGTGGGGGCGCCACGGCCGTTCGGATCAGATAACGGCCGCTGACAATAGTGAGATTGGAGCGGCCGTTAGTCCGGCTCTGCGGAGGAAAAGTGACAGGATGTCTTCCGACTGTGCGTCAATTTGTCACGCAATATTTCACGGTTTCGTCGTCAAAATGCTCAGGACCAGGGGGCTTGAAACGAGCTGGAAGGGAAGGCCTTGCTAGTTGCTGTGTGCTGCGGGAAGATCAAGCACATCACAACAGCGTGCGCGGCGGTGCGCTCGATTGCTCCGTTTCTCCATGGCCTTGACTTCCATGGTCGACGACCAGGTTCCCAGTCATCAATGGTGTTGGCCGCATTGCGCCATTCAGACCAGCAAGGATGAAGGTGACAAGACCAGGGATTCCTCGGAACAGCTCAGAGCCGCTTGCTCGACCATCATTCCAAGCAGAATGTGTGTTGGCAACAATGATGAATCATTGCTGCGTAGGATGCCAGGCGCCTCGTCGCAGACAGGGACACATGCTTTCATATCACATTTGCCTCTCATGCAGGGCGGATGAGTTGCAAGCCGTGATTTCGGCTGAGCGTCTTTCCGAACTCTGAAGGACGAGGCCCTCCTTTCAGGTCGCTCTCTGGTTGGTGAGCGGCCAGGTCGTTGCTCTTGGCTGATGGACGCTAATGCTCTCGACCGAAACTCTAACATGACCGTACCGATACTTTGAACCATTAGTTTGGCACGTCGTGACCACCGTCAACGGCGAACGAAGTCTGAATGCGGGACGGTTTGTACCACGGTAAGGGTGACGGTTGCTCCGACCATTGCGCTCTGTGTGGGAAACAGGCGACGTTGACGAACTATAGGGGCGAACAACACACGCCGGTCCAATCATCGATCAGCACCGGTCGTTCAACTCGAAACCACGACTCATTCCAGGAGATTTACAGCCAAAGACAAATCGATCTAAGCTTAATTCTTGGGCCGAAACAGTCCAGGCCTGGCCGAAAGCGGACAAGACCTTGTCCGACCATTACCAGGTAAGATGAGCTGAGATGATGATGGTCCACGAACCGTGGAGATGAGGGCGAGCCCGGCGAAGGAGCAACAGGAGGGAGAACGAGGAAACTCTGTTCGAGCACGTCCGCAGCGTATATATTCGTTGTCCTCGACCTCCACTGCCAATCCTTTTCTCTCTCCACCGCACTTCAGAACAGCATCAATCTACCTCCTACCCACATACATTCGTTCAGATCAATCAACATGCGTTCTACTCTCATCGCTACCGCCTTCGCGGCGCTGTCCGCTGCGGCTCCCACCAAGCGCCAGGCTACCAAGGGCGGTCCCTCCGATGGTCAGTCATTCAGTTGCCTCGAGTCCTCTGCTTGTCGAACATTTTGCTGACTGTGACCAGGTGTGATCCTCAACTACGCGTTGACTCTTGAGTAAGGCATCCAAGCTGCACAAGGCCTCCAGCTGTCCGAGATTATCTCTTGGGTTATGCTAGCGGGTCTCAGTCTGTACCCATACCATTGGACCCTTGCTGACCTTTCTGTCTTTCTTCAGGCACTTGGAGAACACATTCTACAAGGAGGTTCTCCAGAAGTTCACCCTCGCCGACTTCCAGGCCGTCGGTCTCGATAACGTGTTCTACAAGAACCTCCAGACCATTTCCAGCGATGAACAGACCCATGTCGAGTTCCTGACCACCGCCCTCACTGCCGCCGGCGTGACTCCTGTGGTTGCGAACGAGTACAACTTCGGCCTTACCGATGTGCCGTCGTTCCTCACACTTGTGAACATCCTTGAGGTGAGTCTACGAACGTCATGGTCTTCTTCATAAAGCATCGCTAACTCGTCGTAGGGTGTTGGTGTTTCCGCCTACTTGGGTTCGTCCTTGCTCTCGGCGTCTCACAACATTCGCTGACCTTCCACCAGGTGCTGCCCAATTCATCGCCAGCGGAGACTACCTCACCGTGAGTCAACATGCCGACCGCCATCCTCTTCATGGCTAACCCTTTCCACAGGCTGCCGGTTCCATCTTGACCGTCGAGGCCCGCCACAGCGCCTACCTCCGCGACTCCAAGCGCCCTCAGCAGCTGTCGCCGTTCCCAAATCCCTTCGACACTCCGCTGTCGATCAACGCTGTGTACGATCTTTTACGCGTGCTCTTCCGCATCGTTCGCTGACCAGAAAAAAAGCTATACACTCGCAAGCCCATTTATCACCAAAAACAACAACCCAAAGTAAGAGACAGCCGTTGCCCATCGTCTTTCGCTTTGACTGATCCAAACTAGCGCCGATCTTCCCGTCATGGCATACACTGGCCTCTCATACGCCGGTGCCCCGGCTGCCATTGGTAAGCATGCCACTGCCGTCCCTGCCCTGCCATCTTACTGACCACGTCAGGCTCAACCATCGAGGTTACCTCCGCCAAGGAAGTTTCCGCTACTGAGGCGTACTTCTACTCTGTCACTGGTCCCATCAAGGCTGGTCTCTCCGGCTCTGGCAGCACGTATCAGATTACCATTCCAGAAGGTGAGATTTCCATCGACCGTTTGCTTCCCGCTGTTTGCTGACGATGTATAATCCAGGTACCCCCGCTGGCCAGTCCTACGCTGTCCTCACGAAGGGAGGTCTGCCCACCGATGAAACGATCGTTGCCGGGCCCGCGATCATTGAGATCCAGGATGCTCAGTTCGGCGTGGTGCGCGATTCGCCTTGCGCTGACTCTGCCCCATCCTACGGCTCCAACGGCTCCGGCTCCAGCGGCTCCGGCTCTGGCACCAATGCTCCATCCTACACTCAGCCTCAGCCATCCACCACCTCCGGCGGTTCGCAGCCAGTGAACCAAGCCCAGGATGGCCAAGTAACCGTCACCGACGACTGTGAGGAGACCCACCCATCTGCTCCCGCCGGTTACTAGACGTCTCTCTTCGGAGAGCGTCCAGCATAGAAGCGGCCGCCATGGAAGAGAGCAAGGAGGAAAGAGTTGATGTCTACCTACATTAATGTCTTAATTTGGATAACCACAATTTTCGTATCGAATGCTACGGGACGGCGTAGCTTCAATTTTTATCTCCGATCAATACAAAGCTATTACAGCATACTCATCGAGTATTTCGCTTCTATCATCCACGTACGGCGTCACTTCAATTGTTTCGGTCTCTCGTTGTTGCGTTGTGATATTATGTCGTGTGGGTGCTCACAGGTGATGTCAAACTAGCGGGAAGCCGTGGATCTGACTTGGGAAGGCACCAAGTCATCGACCTCCTCTTATATCTTCATCAAGGAACCTCAATCTTCTCAACCATTTTTCATCAATACAAGACATATGTATAATCATTCTTCTCGCTATTCAGCGATGATCCTGACCAAATCATGCATCGCTGGAGGAACGGCATGGCAATGATCTCATCCGACCACAAGCTCCAGCAGCCGAAACGACAGGGAAGCTGCTGCGACATCTCTCTCACATCCACCACGGTCATCTCTAGAGCTTCGATGACAACCCCACTCATCGAAGTCGCTTCCTTCGGCCAATATCACAGCACAGAATAGAGTGGCCTTGCCTCAACATGGGTGGTCTCACGACATTGACTGGTCCGGTATGTGTACAAATCCGAGCGTCCTCGTCTTCCGTGCTGACATCTCCTGCAGCTGGTAGCTCTGCTTTCCCTCTTCGTCTACTACCGCTCGAATGTGTTCACGACTTTCTACACAAATGCACCAGCTCGCATTGTGAATATCCGGGCATACGACACCTTCGAGGTCAAGTTCGCCGATGATGTGCGGAATTGTGAAGATGTCTTGTTGAATGAGGAAGCTGGTTGGGCCTTGTTCAGCTGTGATCCGAGTCGAGATGGCTGGAATACTGTTATGGTAGGCATATCCGAAATAGCAAGAGCTCCACATGGCTTACATTCATCCAGGCCAACTTTGTCGACTCGAATGCCTCTCCAAAGACCGGACTTTACATCTACAACTATGCCGAGCAACCCGATACTCCACCAAAGCAGCTAAAACTCTCTGGATCTCCAGACGAAGCGACAACCCTCCACCCTCTCGGGATCGAATACCATGCCGAAAGCCAGACCATCTTCATAGCCAATCCGTCCACAATCTCATCCCGAATCGACATCTACCATCTCGAATTTGCAGATGGCGTCCCAACCGGTGAAGCCACTTTCGTCCGCTCCATCCACGACCCAGTGAACATCGCAGCACCCAACTCCATCCATGCCCTCAGTGCCACGGAGCTACTCGTGACGAATAACCACTTCTTCCAAGCTCGCCAGAACCCCATTCTAGCGAAAATCGAGACCTATGCGGCGATACCTGGCGGTTCAGTGGTGCATGTTCAGCTGCATCAGAATGGCTCTCACAGTGCGACTCCACTCTTGAACATGGCTTTTCCAAATGGCATCGCTCAGCTCAACGACAGTGTTATCGCTGTGGCTAGTTCTACCTTGTCAGCTGTCCGCTTATATCAGCTCATTCGTGGCTCCGAAGGCTCCGCAACCGAGCTCACGTATCTCTCGCAAATTCTTATGCCGTTCCTCCCGGATAATTTGTCTGTCACTAGTAACGGGAAGCTTCTCATTGCGGGACATCCTCATGCTCCGAGTTTGGAGATTCTGGCTAGGAAGAACGGCGTGTGTGTGGGTAGTGCTGAGGTGGAGGAAGAGGTTTGTAAGGATGCGAGGTTGAGCTGGATTGCGGAGTGGAGTGAGAAGGATGGCTTGAGGGATTTGTATGTTGGGAAAGGATATGGGACGACTACGACGGCGGTGAGGGATGAGAGGAGAGGCGTTGGTATTGCGGGTGGATTGTATCAGGAGGGAATCTTGGTGTGGAAGGAGTAGCAGGAGGTCGTTGGGGTCATGGTGCTTGCGTACTTGGACTTCCTATTGAAGCAATTTGCTACATTATCTAGATATCGCGAGTGACACAGCTGTTGAAGCAAGTCTTTTCTGAAGAAGCATTAGAGAGACCGCCATGTCCTTAGCGCGGTCTTGATACGTACTTTTACGCGCAATAATTCTGTCGATAACCTTGACATCACTGCCCTCGAAGTTCAACATTCTGAACGCCGATTTTTTGTCGCATTCTACATTGAACATCTCACCATGGGCAAAGGAACCGACAAGTTGTACGTTCGTCTGCCCGCCTCCTCTTACTCTTCCTCCACTTGACTAACACCTCCTCCAGATCACCCACAGCGAGTGGTCCTCTGAAGACGCATTCGGAGCCAACGCTGGAGCGAAAGCACGAAAGAATGCATCCAACAGCCTCGCCGGCGCCAGCTTCAAGCGACTTCCCTTCAACTTCTGCGCATTATCACTCCAACCCTTCGAGCACCCAGTGTGCACCGCCGACGGCACGATCTTCGACCTCACCAACATCCTTCCCTGGCTGAAGAAGCATGGCACAAATCCAGTCACAGGAACGCCTCTCAAGAGCTCCGAGTTGATCAAGCTGCACTTCACCAAGAACGAGGACAATGAGTTCACGGATCCAGTCACATTCAAACCCATCACCGACAACACACATCTGCTGGCATTGCGGAATACAGGCAATGTCTTCAGCTACGATACCGTAGAGCGGTTGAACATAAAGGCGAAGAACTGGCGAGATTTGGTCACAGACGAGGAATTCAAAAGAAGCGACATCATCACATTGCAGGATCCGCAAAATGTTGAGTCTCGCGATCTCAGCAAATTCAAGTACATTCAAGAAGGCGCAGACACACTTACAGCGACACAACAAGCCGAGCGAGCGCCTGGCGTGAATGACCAGAATCTAGGATCTGCGGCGAAAATCCTCAAGGCGAAAGAGGCTGTCGCAAAAGCCCGCGCCGAACGAGAAGCGAAGACATCCGGCCAGGCGAATTCTTCCACCTCTCTCCAGCAGTCTCGGAAGCCTGCACAATCCGCGTCCGCAAAATCCTCAAAACCAGCCGCCTACAATGCCGCCCAATATTCCACCGGCGCTGCCGCAGCGTCGTTCACCAGCACCGGTCTCACACCCACCACATCGACCGCCCTGACCACACTGTCCGACGAAGAATACCTCCTCAAACCTCGCCGCGTACGCGCACCCGCTCATGTCCGCCTCGCCACAACTCACGGCTCCCTACACTTCGAGCTCTACCCCGAATTCGCGCCCAAAGCTGTTTGGAACTTCCTCACTCTCGCCCGCCGCGGCGCCTATAACGGCGTTTCCTTCCATCGCAATATTCCGAATTTCATGATTCAAGGTGGAGATCCTACAGGCACCGGCCGCGGAGGATCTTCGTGCTGGGGAAAGAGCTTCGCGGATGAATTTGAGGGACCGAAGGTTTGCGACAAGAGAGGTGTGGTCGCAATGGCGAACAAGGGCAAGGATACGAATACCTCGCAGTTCTTCATCCTGTATCGCGCTGCGAGACATTTGGACAGGAAACATACAGTTTTCGGAATGGTCGTTGGAGGATGGGAGACGCTGGACAAGTTGGAGAAAGTGGAGAGTGATGATAAAGGAAGGCCATTGGGAGATGGATGTATGATTGAGGAGGTATCAGTGCTGGTGGATCCGTTCGAAGATTTTTTGAAGGAGCGGGACGAGAAGGAGAAGGAGGAGGAGAGGAAGGAGAAGTTGAGGAGGGAAGGTGGTGCTGAGGATGAGAGAGTCACATGGACCGGCAAGAGGTTGAGAGAGGATGGCAAGCCAGCTGATGGTGGTGCGAGTGGAGTTGGGAAGTATTTGAAGAGTGCGGCTGCGAATGGCAAGGTGCAGGCGGAGGATGAAGACGAGATCTTGGAGGAGGTGCCGATGGAGGAGTGGGAGGGCGGAACAGAGAGCCTGGAATCATCATTACCTGCGAAGAAGAAGGCGAAGACTGGTGGTGGATTTGGAGACTTCAGTGGGTGGTGAACGGATATCGACACCTATGAGAAATACCACTCCGGGAAAGATTGGTCACATCAGAAACTGGAAACGAGATGCAGCAGGTTCGTTGGCAGGTATGCCGTATCGATCTCAGCTCCACGATCACGACAGATTGGTGAGGCTACGAATTCGTTGCCAGAACAGCTCAAGACTTCACGAAGCAACGCTGAGACGGGAGACTACGCTTTTCAGCAAAATCCGCTTTTCTTTTCATGCGCTGTTAACGCTTCCAGTTCATCCCAATTCATCTCTCAATCAGCAAAGCAGCCCTTCCGTTTCTCCATTCGACAAAACTCAAAAATCTGTTGATCGCCGTATCCTCACTTCTCGCCATTGCCCTTGCCCTTTCCCTCTTTCTCCTTCTCCTTCGCCTCGTCCTTCGCACCTCCTCCTTCTCCACCTTTGCCCTTCTCCTTTCCTTCGCCCGAAGAGCCAGTACCACCCTCCTGCTCCCCGCTCGGCCTCACATTGTACGAGTTGTTCCCACCATTCACCGGCGTCGGCGCGAACGGTCCCTGCTGCTCGTGAAGTTGTCTCTGAGCCTCAGCAACCGCGCGCTCATGTGGCTGCTGACGGAGGGAAGTGGGCGACTGCCCGTTTGGTCCGAGGTAGACTGACTGGGTGCGATGAGGAGTGCGCCGGGTGGGAGTTGCTTGAGCGGTCTGGTCGGTAGATGGAGCTCGGGTGGTGTAATTGCCTTCTGCCGTGGGAGAGGCTGGTGGGTCGCTGTTGCTGTTGTTGAGAGTTTGGATCATGCTGTGGAGGCTGGATGGGTTGGTGCGTGGGCTGATGTTTTCGCTTGCGGAACGGCGGTGGGTGTTTTTGCCTTGCTTCTTGTTGCCGTGGTTGGGGGAGTCGGGTGGGGAGTTCATCTTCTCTTGTGATGGGAGAGGATTGATGGGGAATGAGGAAGGTCGACATGGCGAAGAGGAGCGGTGGTTTTGATCAAGTGGGAGGTTTGCTTTGGAAGTTGGGAGAAGAGGGGGTTGTTTGGTGGTGGATTCTTTGGGTATGTTTGTGATTCTGCATGAATGGGAGGAGTGAAGAGTTGTCTTCCATCTGCAGGCGATGCATCTCGGGATTGCTAACGCGCCGGATTAGACAGGTCACCAAGTATCGGCCACCGGACTCCGATGCATCACCAAGACTGCGCAAGGCTTTACGGATACGGCACGAGAAAACTTCGGGATGGCTTTCGGTCTTCTGAGTCACTTGCTACCGTTCGCTACTGGACTCTCCCAGGCTTTCGCGCTCACTAACGGCGCCCACAAGATCAGCACTTTGACAACACCTGTATGTTCACGAAGGCTCATGTTCACGCTCCTTGCCCTTGCCTATTGGCTTCTCCTCTTCCTCCTTCGAACTTCTTCGTTCCTTCTGCTTGTCCTCGTTGATTCCTCCCTTCCGTTCCTCCACGCCTACATCGTCCTTCTTCTGCCGTTCACTCGGGCCATCGCCATCATTGCTCACGGCAGAGTCCATGTCGCGCAAAGCGATCTGTCCACGCCATCCGACATATCGCGCAGCGCTTATACCAGCCTGCGTCGAAGGGTCCGCCGCGCCTCGTCCGAGACGTCTCTCTTTGGCAAGCTGCCTGAGCGAGGCGGGAGAATGTCCATTTGGTCCGAGGAAGCGTCTCCCAACCGGATCGAGCTCATCCCGGCGCACTGCTGTGTTTGAGCCGTAGAGGGTTGGCGTGTTGATGAGATACGCTGGGGGGTCAACTCTGGTTTGGAGTTCGGGGCCAGTGTCGGCAGTCTGGTCTTCAGCAGTCTCGGCAGAAGGTGGTAGGGTGTGAGGGTCGGTCGCGGTGGTTGGAAAGGCTGGTGGAGCATTGTCCCCAAAGGATTGATTCCGGGCGTCGGTACGGACTAAGAATGCTCTTCCGGAAGTGCTATTCTCGCTGGCGGAACGGCGGTGGGTGCTGTCCTTCTTCTTACCATTGCTGGGGGAGTTGGGTTGGGAGCTCATCTTTTCTGCTGTTGCCAGATGGATGGAGAGCGATGAAAGTCGACATGGCTGTGAGATTTGGGTGGTTTTGATCAAGTGAAAGTTCTGGAATCGATCGGAGAGACGATTGCTTGACGACGGACGCTGCGGGTATGGTTTCAACTCCGCTAGGGAAACGATCGGAACAACGAGAGTTATCTGGTCTACAAGCTCGGGTTTGTCAAACACGCGGGAGTCTTGATGATCATTCATGCAAGGAGCAGAGCGGCCAGGACGTTTCGACAAACTTCCCGATTAGGAAGGAACTGAACTTGCAGTACCTCCATGGCTCCGCTCAAACCGCACCACGCAACTCGGACTCCAGTGGCTCGGTTAGTATAGTGTGAGCTCGAAGCACAAAAGCATTGTCGTTACTTTCATTATTCTCATAGATACACATCCTTCTCGAACTATATTTCCTCTCCCTAGCACAGACTGCACAGTCCAAGCCCACGGAGTCAGACACCCGCGGTGCAATTTGAGCGGGATCACGGAGGTACATCGGACTGTGGCGCTGTCTCCAGGGCATGAATGTCTTTGTCCTGACCACATGGCGGATCAGGAGAAGACCGGGACTGTCCGCGCGAGGTCGTCGGGCAGAAACAATACTAAGCTTACAGGACAAAGAAATGCGGACATGCCTTGGCATATCGCTATTATCCTACACTACTCACGCCGACGCCTTCTCCAATCGCCATCATCATCAACATCACGAAGAGAATACCATGGAGTTCATCACTTGCAGATCAACGACGCTGGGATCAAGACCAATCGAGGTTCTTCAGCCAATTCCGATATGCCAATGGCGGATACGACCCACTATCGTCCGAGTCGTTACGACAAACAGTGATTACAGCCCGTAGCACTGAAAGCTTCCCAAGATCTCCTGCGAAAGGCTGCACGACTGTCTTCCGTATCGAACGACGAAATCTGACCGAGTCGATCAACGACTTTCAAATGTTGTTCCGGGAGAACGGACTGAGGGTATGGACGGACAAGGGGCATTACATATTGATCAATACCATGTCTTTCCAGCAGTCATCTGTTCAATCTATCGTTGCATATACCCATGGAGCGTAGACCTAGCTTTTCAGGCTGGGAGGTTCGCTCAACCAACCAAGCCACCGATATAGGCGGACTGATTGTTTAGCAGATGCCTTGTGATCGAGTACAGGTACCTTGACTGAACAAGGAGAGATACGATAGATCTGGCGTTCTCGCCGTGGCATTGCGGACGATGCTCACGGTAAAGTTCTTCCACGGTGCTACTTCCCAAATAGGCAGCAATTTTTGACCACAAATCGACTCGGCATTGTCTTGCTTCATCGCCGCCAACAACACGGAGGTATGCACCAAATTATCTGCTTAACACAACGGACAGTATCACTGTGCCATACCGACCTTCTAGCCAACCCCATCTTCATTCACCAAGTCCGACAACTGCACCGAGCAGAATCGTAAAAGCTTTGTCCACAAACTACAATACTAAGCCCTTCGTCAAAGCCCAACAATCCCCAGTCCAAGTCACTTACCCACCGACAACAATACTAAGCAGATCCATCTTTCGCTCCACCGTCCACGCACTCGGCTCCATCACCGCCTCCCAATCTCCCTTCTCTTTCTTCTCATCAACCTCACCAAGAACTCAGCCAACCAAACAACGAAACGCACATCCCTCGGCAAAACCGAGACCATGGACTTCCCCAACCTACTTAACCTCGACTCCAACCCCATCAAAGTCAACTTCTCTCTTCACCCAGCAAACTCACCACACTCGCTAAGTATGCCTTCTCTCCCTTTCACACCCCACATGAACCTCGACTAACATCTTCAGATACCACCACCACACTCACCACCACCAACCAACCCACCACCCCAACCCCAACCAACAAAATGGCCATCTCCTCCAACACCACTTGCGCCCTCGCCCGCGGCCGCGTCAGCCCCGTCGCCATGTCCGGCTCCTGCTCCCTCCAGGGCCGCGTCAGCCCCGTCGCCATGTCCGGCTCCTGCACCCTCCAGGGCCGCGTGAGCCCGGTCGCCATGTCCGGCTCGTGCACCCTTCAGGGCCGCGTGAGCCCGGTCGCCATGTCGGGCTCTTGCTCTATGCAGTAGAGAATTCCTTCTCTACTGTGAAGTTGAGGGGATGACGGGATGAGACAGATGGTGCTGCTTGTTGGAGAACGTTTCGACTTATCCGACTTGCTTTGATTTTTTGCTTTGCTGGGAAAAAATTACTTCTTCTTGAGGATGATAGGTGATGCTTTTTGGGATAGAGATATGGGAATGAAGGGTCTTGGGATGTTTTTGCCTCTCGGCGGGAGTGTTCCAGGGCCAGAATGATTGCATTCCCGAGCGCGCGATTGAAGATTACGCTTCGACAATCCTTCTTGCGCTGCTTTTTTTACACTTACCTTGCGAGCTTGAGTATATACATACAGAACTCATTGTTTGCGTGGACTTCTCCTCTCGCTCAATCTCTTCGTTCTGCTGTGACCTGTTCAATGCTTTATCGGTGTGCGGACACCGAGCACTGGCTGGTCTTTGCCAAACTTTCGGCGCCGATATCGCAAATCTCCATTCGTGCGAGAAGTGCATGGCAAGAGAGTGCTTGTCGATGGCATGAGTCTTCGTTCCGCTGCTGAGTTGATCCAATCAATCGTCCACGCATGCTCGCTCCCTCATGTCTTCGCCGCCTTCATCATCGCTCGATACCGCTCAATGACCTCCATTCTTGCCTCTCCCAACTCCTCTCTCCTCTTCAAACTGCCACTCGCTCCGGGAACATTTGCAACCTCCACCTTCGCGCCATCCCTAACCTTGAATCTCTCCTTCGGCACGACCTTGATCGTAGGCGGCGCGAGCACAACATCATGCAGTCCTTTCGGCTTATCCCTTCTTTCCTTCAACACCGCCCAGGGATCTTCATCATCACTCACTTCACCGACCATCCGCGCCCTCTTGCCTTTGCGACCAACTGTGGAGAGTCGGACTTGTTGCCCGCCGTGTTCTGTTGCTAACTCCTCATCCTCATCCTCCTGTTGTTCTTGAAGCTCTTCCAATTTGTCCTTTCGTTTCTGCTCCTCTGTCCGCCATTCGGCGTACATCTTCTTCATCCTCTTCTCCGTCTTCGTGACTCGCTCTTGTCCTGCGCCTCCCTTCCTCGTGAGACCGCTCATGGGTAATGTCTGATTTACACGGGCAGCAAAGTCCGCGAGACGCTCGCCGGGCTGGATTTTGAGTTGTGCGGGTGGTGGTGCTGTTAGGAGGGCGGCTGCTGCGGCTGCTGCTTCTGTCTCTTTGGCCGGTGTTGACTTTCCTCCTGCAGCGGCCTTTGCGGTATCGTCTTCTAACTTCCGCTTCTTCTTCACGGCCTTTTTGCTTTCGCCATTGTCCAGTCCACTTCGCATCTTCTTGCCGGCGCTGAGATCCATGAGTCGGGCGAATGCTCGTGGTGTGTCGTCCGCTCCGTAGTCTGTTGTTCCGCCGCCATTTTGACGCTTTCGCTTGAGGTTCGGTTGATGTTCCTTTTGCGGTGCTTTTCTCTGTCCGCGCTTCAAGGACGTTTTCTCGGTCTTCTCGTAGTTCGGGAGTGGTTTCGCAAGGATGGTCGGAGGGAGGTTGAAGCTGTGTTTGTGGTCAGCGTAAGGTTGCGAAACAGTGTATACGACAATATGTACTTCTTCTGGTCGCCGTCATTGCGGCGCGTGTGTTTGTGAGGCATTTTGAGTGTTTGGCGTGAGATGTCGCAAAGATGATTTTTGTTCGAAGTCGGACTTGAGAAAGTTCAGCAAGTCGTGAACTCTGACCTCACGTTCCCCGCAGAACTCTCGGGGAAGATCTGGATCTCACAACCTCTCTCTCTTCCTCGACCTGTTGCTTGATCTGCTCGGAAATCTTCTCAATCGCATCGTCTGCTCTATGCCATTGGAGCTGAGCTTGGTGATTCCGTTCTCGAACCGGCAAAAAGATCTTACATTCGCTGCAAGACCATCGATCTGCACATGACAGATCGGACTCTGGAGCGTTTACAACATCTTTCTTCCTTCACCTCCAGCACACCACCGCCGACATGCCGCTTCCGTCAAGTCGCATGACCAAGCAGCCTGCAAAACCAACACGGTACTTCCCCGGCAAAGCGCTCGTCGAGGATGCCGCTTCAGACGAAGAGAGTGATTCAGACGAGGAGGAAGAGGCAGCACCAGCAAAAGCACCCGCACCCAAAGTGACCTCTTTTCCAAAGAAGCTCGCTGTCGACCTCGCCAACCCAAAGATCTCCACCGCCGAACCCCAAGCTGCTCAACCCGACGAAGAACTAGAAGGATTTGTGACGGCGTCCGAATCGTCAGACGAAGAGGATGCGCAAGATGGTGGAAAGGACGAGGGAGAGGAGGAAGAAGAAGACGACTACGACAGTTCATCAGAAGAAGACAGCTCATCAGACGACGAACCCAAGAAGCCGATGCTTGCGCCCAAATTCATCTCGAAAGCGAAACGCGCCCAACAACAGACCGATCCAGTCATTACAGCAGAAGACGAAGCACGAATACGACAGGAAAAAGCCGACGCCCTCCTCCAAGCACAAATCGAGCGCGACGCCGCATTGCGAGCTGCGGGCAAGAAAGCCTGGGACGACGACGACGTTGCGCCCGAGGATGAGGTGGACGATACAGACGACCTCGATCCTGAAGCTGAGCGAGCTGCGTGGAAGCTACGAGAACTGAAACGAGTACGACGCGACAGGGAAGCGTTGATCGCGAAGGAGAAGGAGCGGGAAGAAGTCGAGCGACGGCGGAACATGAGTACACCGGAGAGGGAAGCTGCGGACGCAGAGTTCATCGCGAAGCAAGAAGAGGAGCGAGCGGATAAGGGTAAGATGGGATATATGCAGAAGTACTTCCACAAAGGAGCATTCTTCAACGCGGATCAGGAGGATATGGATGAAGAGGTGCGGGCTGCGTTGAACAGAGATGTTGCTGGGAGGAAGTTTGTGGATGAGACGGGGGATAAGTCGCTGTTGCCGGAGAGTATGCGCATGAGGGATATGACGAAGCTAGGAAAGAAGGGCGGAACGAGGTATAGAGATTTGAAGAGTGAGGACACCGGCCGGTGGGGAGATCTTGGAGGGAGGAAGGCGAGAGATGGGGAGGGATTGGACGAGAGGTTTCGACCGGATGAGAGAGGTGGTGGGCTTGGCGGCAAGGAGACGACGGGAGCGAATTCGGCGCCTGTTGGGGAGAGGAGGAGGAGGGAAGATGACGGTGGGCGAGATGGAGAAGGGAAGAGGGCGAGGTTGGATTGATGGGATGAAAACAGTTGTTCAGTCGAGTTAGCGAGGCGTTAGAGGTTATGCATTTGCTACGGCGCTCAGAAGCCTAGAGCGGCGGGTTGTGTAGTAGGGATTGTCGATCAAGTCAAGTCCGTCTTCGATGCAGTATATGCGTTGTTTGCCTTCAAAATCTTAAGGTCCGGATTAATACTGCCTTATGGTCCGCGGACCGACTCCAATACTTTTAACCAACTCTATCAGTAATTCTATGCTCCAGTCTTCCTAAAGCCACGAGCAGTATTCACCTGTGCGTTTCATGATCGTTTTACTCTTTCAACATGTGCAAATCCGTCCACACAGAGCCGGCAGAACTTCGGCAGGCTCGATCGAACTGCCCCGCCACCAAAATGCAACGCGAATTGCTCACTCAACCCACTTGACCATTCTGCCATCCACCACGACCACATTCACTTACAATCCAAACGACTCCCGACATCACGCCGAATAGCGACATGCGTGACCATGGAGGAACTGATCGAGAAGTTGGTGGATGAGATTGGACTTGCAGGTGACAATGGTATGCGATACTCATCTTTTTTCGACTTCATCTGCAAAATTCATGGAGGGCGCGAGTTCGAGCGGACAGCAAGGCATTGCAAAAGAATTGGTACTTTGTCTGAGGGGAACTGACGAGATGCAGGATTTGCAGCGTCAAGACTGGAGCCAATTGTCCGCACGTACTACGAGGAAAAGAACAAATCGACAGCACCAGACCAGAATCACCCACCAAGCGTTGACGGCGACTCAACCGGAAACGCGCAAGATGAGCCAACTGTCGTCGATGAGCCATTGCTCCTTTCTATCATCGATCAACTGGCACAGCATGAGCACATTGAGATAAAGCCGGACGAATCTCAAACCGAAAACGCTTCACCACTCCAATCAACCCTCTACGCTTCAGAAGAACAAGTCTGGAAGTCCATCACCGGCCATGGCATCGACACGGCTCGGATACCCATCAGGCAATGGGAACTTCTCCTGGTCATCGCCGCCGCAGGTAGAGCAGGTATCACTCAACCTACCGCAACCAGGCAGACTGATCAAGATAAACGCTCGGTTCCTCTACGCACCGACCGACTCACGGAGAATGGCTACATCACCAAGGAACCCGTCAGTGCTTCCGGACAGAAGACCAGTTTCCTTCGACTCAAGCGATTTGCGGGAGAGCAGGTCACGCAAGGTACGGATCCGATGATCATTGGCAGCAAGAAGCCCATGATATTCTACTCCTCTTGGTTCGATGAGACGATGCGCATGTTGCGGGAGAATGGTGGTATCAAAACCATGGACGACTTGCGCACTGGCATTGGTATCCACGCGATGTCTCGAGAGACCAAGATCTACCTGCGTGCCATTCATCGACTTGCCGAAAATGGCTGTATTCGCCGCCTCACTGCGCGAGTCCAAGATGCAGAGGGCAATCTGGTCAGCATGCGGACTGGACCTCCGAGGACTGCTCGTGCAATCCAATTGCTGCGCGAACCTAACAACGAAGATCGCATCGCTTGGACGAGACATGGGAATGTGAAGGATAAGATTGACTCCGATTCTGATGCCGATGGTGATGCTGAGGCGTTCGGCGAAAACGGCGCTGGAGGCGATGGGAATGCTGCCGAAAGTGGGACGCAGCGCGATCCAGACAGTATTGCTGCAGTGCACCTTACGAAACGTATGAGAATACGGCAAAAGGCTCAGGAGAAGGCAAAGGCGAAATCGAGGGCGAAAAAGGCTGCGGGCAGGGAGATGTCCAAACGTGGCTCGTACAAGAAGCGAGACAAGGACTTGGATGAGGATATCGTCGACGACGATGAAGAACTCATTTTCGACGACGATGCGGATGATGATGTCGAGGACGGTGCGGATGATGATATCGAGGACGATGAAGGACAGCCTTCGGAGACGAACACAATGCCTTCGACGCGAAAGAGACGTTCCTCCGGTAAGCGAGTGTCCTATCTGGTCCCCACCGCCGGAGAACTCGACTCAGGTTCCGAGTCCGAGAAAGCTGGAGAGCCTGACGCAGATCAAGCTCTTATGACAACGCCGTCGGGGAAGCGACAGAGGAAGAAGACTGCGAAGGCGGCTGAGTATGAGACATTGCTCGCAGATCGTGGGCATCGTCGTACTCGCCGAATGTCGACCCCAGACGACGACCTTGCGGTCGATACCAACTCACCACAACCTGTCGATGAAGATGATGCAGCTCCACACGCGAACTCTGAATCGAACTCTGCCAACCCAGCGATGCTGCCGAATGCATACCCGTACATCAGCATCCTTGACGACGCTCTGGAGTTCACACCGCTTGACAGTGATGGCAACATTGGACCTTCCCTCGGCTCGGACTGGAGACTGCCAGGAGACGCGAATTCGAAGAGGCGAGGACCCCGAGGACCCTACAGAAAGAAAGATGCAGCTAGCCGTGGGAATGTACCGAAAGTCAAGAAGCGCACCGAAATTCCCGAAGAAGAGTACGAGGAATTTGACAAATTCGCCCAACTGACCGCCGAGCGAAAGATTCGATCAGAACTCAGCTCCAGCAGGAAGCGTGATGCTACCCAAGCACAGCTTTCCACCTCTCCTCAACGATCCGTCAAGACCGCGCGCCTGACTCCCACGGAGGCCCCATCAATGCCCACGGAAGACCTCCCAGCAGACCGAGTCGCATTTCTCAAATCCGCCATCCTCACCCGCAGCGAACCCGGAATCTACATCAACCCACCAGGTGCTCGCAATCTCAAACTCGAAAATTTCGTCTCCCGTGGACGACCTAGGAATACGCTCATTGCGGTCATCAAGACGGAACGATTGAGGGAGATGGAGTGGTTCGAGGATGTCGGTGGGCCTAGGTTTGCGCCGAAGAGTAGCCGGAGGAGGACGGCGAGGATTGGGGCTGGACTGGATGTGAAGAAGGGGCAGGAGCTTGTTGTACCACCAGTGCAAGGGCGTGATGCTGGACTAGTCCAAGAACCTGCTACGCCGGCAGTACAGAGGCCCGTCACGCTACAAGTTCAGGAGCCTGTTGCACCGCGAGTTCAGGAGCTTGATGCTGGACAAGTCCAACAGTCTGCTACGCCAGCAGCCCAAAAGCCTGTCGCGCCTCCGCCCCAAGAGGCTACAGCTCCAGCGACTCAGCAGGTTGTTTCTATATCCGTTCCACAGCCTGTGGAGCCACCATCCCAGGCTTCAAACGAGGTGACTGATGCGCCGATCCAAGAATCTGCCGCGAGTCCAGTCCGGACTTCGAACGAGGCACCATCTGGCCCACCTAAGAAGAAGCAGAAAAGAAACCCAATACCCAATGCGGCCGCTGCTTTTACCGGTGTGGGTGCTTTTCAGGCCAGTGTGCCAGCTTCGTCTGGAAGTGAGAGAGCAACCCAAGCTACGTTCCCCGGGCCGACCACGACACAAACCAAATTCGTCGAGCCAGGTACATACAGCAGGTTTCGCTTGGGACAAGGCAGCGTCCAGCCGACGGAATCGTCGTCAACTTTTTCAAATCCCGTTGAGAATGAGGCTAGTCCCATGTTTGGTGTGCTGCTGAACGATAGACCCAGACCTCCTATTGCTCCTGGCACTCCGGCCGCTCCGAACGCTTTCCCGACGCAGAGAAGCTCAGCGCAAGCGGCACTGAATGCACTGGCGGGCACGAAGTCCGGAACGCTGATGTCCACTGAAAAGCCCAATGCTAACCCTCCTGCGACGTATCCCACGCACGGTGGTCCTTCAGCGCCATCTCTTGTCTACCCGACCGCAGTCAACCCCACTCCAGCAACCCAGATCACCGCGACCGCAACCGCATACACCGCTCACCCGCCATTTCCAATCGAATCAAATCAACCAACCCTCAACCCTCCCCCAGCCTTTACCCATCCACCTCTCCTCCCAATCGACGACGACGACATCCTCTTCAAAATCTTCCCCTCGCCCGCCACACGCCTCACAGCTCTCAACAACGAAATCGCCGCCCTTCAGAAGAAACGTGGCCTCAAACCCGAAAAGGACCGCGTTCGCATGGAGGCCCTGATACGAGAACAATTTCGCAGTCGACAGGATGCCTTGAATGGATTTGAATCCTGGGTGGGGGAGGAGTTGAAGTGGCTGGAGGCGAAGGAGGGTGAGGAGGAGTTGTCGAGGGAAGAGAAGGGGAGGGTGGAGCTTTTGAGGCAGCACTTCGCTGCACTTGCTGAGAAGGAAGGTGCTGGGATGGGAGCTGATCCGCCTGTGACTCCAGCGAAGAGTACGACCGCGGGTGCAGTGAGCTCTGGTGGAAACACCTTGTCGACGAAGCAGAGTCTGATCGTCAAGTTTCCGTCACCGCGTGGGAAACTTACCGCTGCGACAAATTCTGCCAATGCCGAGCCTGCGCCCAGCGACGGACCAACGATGGATATTTTGACACCAGCTCAGGCTTCGGTCACTGCTACGCCAGTCGTCGAAGGCAGCGCGGCCAATGCTACAGTCACTCAGCAGAGCAGTGAGCCCCCTCAGAAGGTCGAGACATTCAACAAGGAGTACGTGCTCGCACATCCAGGCGAAGACTTTTACCACCGCGGTTTCGGGCGGTACTCTCGCGGCAAGAAACCTGTTGGTGGCGCGAAGACTGCCAAAGTCGTCAAGACGACCCCGAATGGAGCACAATCGCCAGTGCCTGCGCCTCAGGTCGATCTGTCCTTGACGACGGCGGGCACATCCACGTCGTTGGCTCAGTCTACTGACACGACCGCGCGACCACCAGCTGCAGTCAACGAGACGCCCGCAGTGCAGACATCCACCGTCCCTACCTCGACTGCTACTATTGCAACACCACTCCACGGCCAAGCAGGCTACGCCCCTCCACCAACTTACGATAAAGCGTATGTGGACGCCCGTCCGTTCGAGGAGTTCTACCATCGTGGAGGAGGTCGATACTGCAAGGGACCAAAGCCCAAGCAGCTGAAGCATAGACCGAAGTGGGATGTTGCTATATCTACTAAGGCGGCAAGTGGGCCCTCGGTGTTAAGTGCCGAAGCGCAGTCGCATCCAGCGATGGCAGCAACTGGTAAGAACGTCGATCAGCCTACAGCGTCTGCTCCGATTGTCGGTACGCTTGCAAAACCTGGAACAAGCGCAGTCGAGCCGGAGAAGGATACTGCCGCCGGAGCAGCTGATCAGTCGGCATCAACAGTCAACACATCACTGTCCGCGGCGAACGGCGCTTCCTTTGTAACTGATGAGGTGAACGATTCGCAGTCGCCAGCCGGTCTCACGCCGATTCCGCCCCTTCCGAAGGTCGCGGTCGAACCGCCGAGAACAACCATGGCCGGCGGAGTTCCAACCTATACCTACGACTACGTCCTCGCACATCCAGATGAAATCTTCCACAACCGCGGCAATGGCAACTATGCACGCGGACCGCATCCAGCAAACATAGCATACGTCGCATACGCGGGGCGGAACAACCCAAGCGCGAGCACTCCCCATATCCCGGGGGTCGCTGAGAAGCCACCATCGACTTCCAAATCTGGGGAGGCATTGTTCTCGGCAGCCTATGTCAACTCTCACCCAGACGAGACTTTCCACCATCGCGGTGGTGGGAGATGGGCTAGGGGCATGCCTCCTGCGAGTAGTGCTTTGAGAACTACTGTGCGTGGTCCTGGAGGCAGGAAGGATGCACTGACGGGTGCAAGACCTGCGAAGCGATCGACTGCTACGCCGAGGGCGCCCGTGTTTGGCACTCCACGGCCGGCTGTTGTGGTTGCGACACCGGTGCAGGTTTCTCCGTTGTTGAACATCTTCCGACCGTACAGTCAGAGCTCAACACCTGTGGCTCAGAAGCCAGATGCGGCAGTTGTGGCTGGCACTGACGGCGCGGTCAAGGACACAGATGAGGTGGCGGCGGAAGATTTGGAGATGAGCATTACCGACAATGCTGAAGCTGGTAACGAGGACGCCGAGGGCGACGCTGACATTGATGCCGGTATCCCTGCGCTCGATCAGGACACCACTATTGACCCCGAGTGGGCACCAACGGCTGACATCGAGGAGGACGACCCCATGATCGAAGACGAGTGGACTCCTTCCGGCAGCACGCCACGAAAATATCCCCGCAAACCACCACGCCCGGCCGGAGTCAATCCCATCCAGGACTTTCCACTCGACGAATCGGTGATTGTCAAGTCTAATCTGGTCAGTGTGGTCGTACCAACGGCCAATCCTGCGCCTGTCCCTCAGCGAATCTTCAAGAAGAAGCCTCTCAAAGCTCGCGACCACGGCAGCTCGTCCGATGGGTCCGAGTCCGATGGAGACGTCTCCGCAGAGCAGGCGAAGATGCAAGGATCCATGCAGCTTGCGAGCTATCGCCATGATCTCCATGCTGCGATGCAGCCGAAGACTGACAAATCGAGAATTTCGCGGCGACTGCGCTTTGATGTGCCAAGACACAAGAAGAGCTTCTCGGAGTATATTAGCTCGCTGGTCGACCATTATGAACGCCAACATGCTGCTTTGCTGATGTGCCCTGCACAAGTCTTTTATGAGAACTCTGGTACTTTCGCAACAGTGGCGATTGTTGCTCCTTCTCAGCCAGCCAAGCCGATGGAGGACCAGTTCCAAGACGTGGCTGAGAAGCCGAGCGCTGCACGTACAGGAGGCCGCAAGCTGAGACCGCTTCTACCAGCAGAACAGGGAATGCTTGTCAAGCTCAATGTTCCCAATCTCGAGTCTCTCGATCTGGATTCTTCCGATTCCTCATCGAACGAGCAGACCGAGCTGCAGGAAAGATCGGTCACGACTTTGGGCGCCAACCAGGTCGCCGGAACTAAGATATCCAAGATCACTGGCAAGGCGAAACGTGCCTACAACCGAAAGCCGAAGCAAGTGTCCTTTCAGCAACCGCTTGATGACGCCGGAGAGGATCCATCTTTTGTGGAGGACGATGCTGCGCTGGAGGAGTCCGAGGAAATGGATGATAGCGATGCAGCGTCGGATGGGCCCGGGCCTGATGCAGCATCGAAGCTGGCGCGAAAGAGGAGGCAACAGCCCAAGCTGGCGTCTGGAGACATTCGAAAGCGAGATCGCCAGAGTGGTGCCTTGTTCAAGGATGGAGATCGCCTGGTGGTCGCATATGCGTTGGTCGCATCTCTTTGCGGCGGCATCAACCAAGATCGTCTTAACTGGAATCTCGTCGCTCATGCGTTGAGCTTCCGATATGATGGCGAGTTCTTGCGACGTCGATGGGTGCATGTCCGGAGGAATCGCACCGAGGAAGTTCAGAAGATCAGGGACGCCATTCATGAGCCGTTCTTGGAGGCCTACGAGAGCAACAAACTGCCGCGAGTTGACTTTGCGAATCTCGCCAATACGGATTGGCCAGCTCTCTTCGATTGGGTGTTTGAGCACATCACGCCTCTGGTACCTGCGACTGGAACTACTGGACCGCGCCAGCGAGTCGAGCAACCGAAACAGCCGGACCTACTCGCCACACGAGCTGCGGTGATTGAGAACTTCCAGATCGAGGAGCCTGCCGCGCCGTACAGTCTGCGCTTGGATGAGTACTTTGCCGCCACGACCGACGTTGCACGGAAGTATTTGGCGACTAACTTTCACTACGGTGTTCCGCTCACCCGACAATTGAAACCTGGAGATGAGGCGATTGACAATCTTCTGCTGCTAAAGTCTTGGGTCCGCGCTGTGGCCGTCACGAAGGCACGCTACTATAATGCTGAAGCGGCGGCGAAGAAGCTCCGCATGTTCAACCCCAACCTCTTGCAAAAGGTCACCACGTGGATGATTGAGAACCACATCTTTGCCCAGGAGAAAAAAGGTCGTCATCTCCCCGGTCGGAACTTCCAAGTCCACAACGATGTGCTCGCTCAGTTCCGCCGCTGGCCTGCTCGTCCTGATGAGTCTCGCTTCCTCCGCTTTGTCGCCCAAGCGTGGTCGACTATCAGCGCCCACTTCGAGTACAACAATACTCTCGACTTGATTCCCGCTGCTACCGATCCAGAGTACCTCGTCCTCACGAATATGGTTGCTCAAGGCCTGATCCGCGTCAAGACCATGCTCCCAGCCATCACCGACGACTTCGACGCTCCGTTCCCTCGTCTATCACCGTGGGGCTACTGCGGCGACTCCTACGAGACGAAAAAAGTCGACATGTCCCGCCTGCGCTTTCCGATCGTCTACGAGAAAACTCCGAATTTCTCTCCTCACCACGGCTTACGAGCGAATGTCCCGATCCCGCTATACCCTCCGTTGCCATTCCCAGGCGAACAAACTCTCGGTCCACGCATCCCATTCTGGGTCGACATCCATGGTAATCTTATTCATGATGTATGGGATATGGTGTTGAGGAGTTTGTTGCATTTGTTGGTTTTCAGACCTGGTGTGACGCCGAGGGGCATGGCGGTGTTTCATGGGGAGAAATTGTGGGAGTGGGAGATTTTATTGGCGTTGGGGTGGTTGGAACGGACGGGTGTAGCTGTGAGAGATCGGAGAGGGGGATGGGCTGCGGGACCGTTTTGGTTCTGTGCTTTTTCGAGGGATGTGGCGGTTTGGGAAGGGCCGGAGGTTTGAGAGAGGGATGTGGTTGGGAAGGTGTGGATGGAGCATGGGTGGGAAGACCTGTTTTGTGAAGCAGGATGCTATTGTATGTATGGACGTGAGCTTGATAATTTGGGGGCCCCAGACGAACAGACGATCCAGCAGGCCGGCAGTGCATTCGGATTACGGACACCAAGCGACACAGATCAGTGAACAGGATGTCCACAAGGCTCGAGCGTAATTGTTTCGCACTCCTGAACTGTTCATTTGTCGCTCAGCTAACCAACGAGCACGGCGAAAGCAGAAGCAGCAACCAGAACCCACAACGAAGCCCTTCTAGTCGAAGCAATGCCCTCGTCGTCAGAGCCTCCTCCTCCACCGGAATCACTGCCATCCATCGACCCAGGTCCATCACCAGCCCCACTCTCCTCACTAATCCTCACCCCAACCTCACTCCTCGCATTCTCCGGAACATCGACCATTGCTCCTTCCCTACCCGCTGTGCTAGAAGGATGCCCCGTCGACCCTTCTACGCACAATGTTTCATCGCCATCGAAGCCAACCTCCGCCACTTTCCTCCACAACACCTCCTGCGACGCCAACATATCCACCATATACCACAACCTACAATCCGCCGCTTCATACAAATACTGCAGTGGCGTAACACTCTCATCTCCCATCCGAATCGAATTCCGGTAATTCACCGCTGTGGCGCCCGCAACCGCACGATCGACGGCTTGCAAGGCGCCCTCGATCGTGTTGGCTCCGAAGTCCGCCGCGAATGTTTGCGCCGAGATGGGAGTTAGGGTTGCGCCTCCACCGGCAAGGAGGGCGATGGCTTCGAAGGATCCGAGTTGGCCGCCTTTGATGCCGCCGACGCCTTGCATTGGACCTGTTTGAGGGCGCCCGCCAAGCACGACTTGGCGCACGGGACCGTCGGGAGCGGCGGACTTGAGGAATTCGGAGAATAGAGCGCAGGCGGAGGCGCAGGCGCCGTCTTGCAGGAGGATGATGTTTTCGGCCGAGAAGACTTCGTCGGTGCGGGGGTTGAGGCGGGTGAGGTATATTGGAGCGGTCTGTTGGGAGTCGGTGTAGTTTGGTCGAGAGAGTTTGGTGAATGAGGCGGATTCGAGAGATGGAACGCTGACGGGGCCGTAGAAGTCGCACCAGGAGGTGAAGGAGGAGGTGGTGAGGTCGAGATGTTGGGTGGAGTCGAAACCGAAGGTGCCGAAGGAGGGGCGGAGGTCGGAGAGGAGGTCGGCGGAGGGCGAGGTGGTGTAGAAGGATGTTACGGTTGAGCCGATGAGGTTGAAAAGGGGGTGGGCGCGGAAGTTGGAGAGGTCGGAGGGGAGAGGGGCGGAGGGGAAGAGTTGGCGGAAGATTTCGTGGGGGAGGTAGCCTAGACCGCCACCTGGGAGGGGTGATGTTAGCATGGTTCAGAAATGTCGAGTGGAGATTGATTACCGTTGCCTCGAAGATCGATGATCAATCGAGACCGACCATCTGCGCTCGCCTCATCGAGGAAGGACGCAAGTGCCTCGATATACTCATCCACAACAGCAAGATCTATCTCCAGCGTTGCAATATCCGTCAGTCCAACTGCGAAGGTCGGCAGGACCAGTATCGCCAAGTCATCGTCAGATTCAGAAAAGTACCCAACCAGCGATCCGTCACTGGTGTTGACCGACGGTTGTGGAAAGCCCGGGCTGATCAGACTGTCATCGGCCTGCTTCTTCACGAGGGTGTGCCTTGGGTGATGGACAGCAACTTGGGGACCAGTGCGGCTCTTGGCCCAACTCATCATCTC
Source organism: Zymoseptoria tritici IPO323 (assembly GCF_000219625.1). NCBI lineage: Eukaryota > Fungi > Ascomycota > Dothideomycetes > Mycosphaerellales > Mycosphaerellaceae > Zymoseptoria > Zymoseptoria tritici. The sequence continues at coordinate 3,321,408 of NC_018217.1, read as the reverse complement.
CTCCGTGGCCTCTCCAGTCGACAAAGCTGATTCGTAGACTCCGCGGAGCTCGGAGGGTTGGCTACAGCATCGTTCGAACAAGCTTTCTCCGTCTGTGAGACCTTGGAGTGACAGCCCAGTGACATTTGAGCGAGCGATGGTCTGCAGCACTTGTTCTGAGCCGTTGTTGAATGTAAGAGTTGTGTCGCCAATTCCTTCGAACAGGATGCCTGGTACTGCGAAGTTGCCGTTTTCGTAGTATCCGTCCGAGAGTGCACGGGCGAAGAGCTGGTTGTAATTTGCGTCAGGATCATGAAACGATCCTGTCAAAGCTGCTTGTTCGAGGAGATAGTCCTGCACATTGCCGCCGTTGATCTGTGAGATTGTTGACGGATCAGACGAACCTCCTCCAGCCGACAGAGCAGCAGCGTCTCTCGCAGCAAAGATCTCCGGCATTTCACTTCCGTCCGACGAAACTGAGATCAGATTGAACGGCACACCATTTTGCGCTCTCCTGAAGCCGAAGACACCCACAATATCCGGTATATACACCAAGTGGCCATCATACGCGGAAGCAAAGAGTCGAGCAACATCCAGCTGGAAGTCGTATTCATTGTCGTAGAAATCGGTATTATTCAGGCGATCCTCGAGAATTGTGAGTCCTCCGAGGAGATCAATTGGAGGGTATAGTCGAGCGGCGATGTCCCTGGCGTTGAGATAGTCGAGATCGCCTTGGAATTCGATAAATGTTCTCAGACCTGCTAGTTGAGATTGAAGGACCTTCGTGGATCGTAGTGGTACGGAACGCAAGCAGGCGAGAGCGAGGTCTGCAGAGACGAAGTCATCGTATGCAGAGCTCAACTGCGCACATGGAGAAGAGCCTTGTCGGGCGTGGAGTAGGAATGGCGTTGCGCTTGCGAGGGCGGCGATTGCCAAAGTGAGAAGTCGTTGCATGTCGTTGATGAGGAAGCACCACGACGGTGAATTCTAAAGGAAGACATGGCGAGTTCATATGCACGCCCATAGGATCCGCGTTCCATCACCGAGAAGAGCGAAGGAAGCGCCGCACGCCCTGGAAGTCCTTGGCCAAGACGAAAGTGGAGAGTTGTAAGCGCCTATCGGCCAATCTATCCACTGCGCTCCAGTTTTGTGGATACTCTTCTCGAAACCGACCTTGCACGTTGGCTGTGCTGAATCTTTGCGGCTGCGACGGCATTCCAAGCCTAGTGTTAGCATCGCCTCACTTCGTTGCAGATGTTCAACTTGATCGAATCCTCACGAGCACAGCTAGCTCATTGGCAGAGAGCATGCATGTCGGACGGCCACGATGGAGAATTGAAAATATGCGGCAGATCCACAGCAGTCGAGAGAGGAACAAAGGAACTTTTAAGCATTGCGATCCCAGTCACAACAGCTGGAGTCGATGGCAATCCTTTGTTCACCATCAGCGTATTGACACCCAAATCAAGACACCAGTTTTTTCGGGTTTCACTCACAATGATCCATTCTTCTCAACTTCCTCTTCGCCTTGCCACTCGTGGCTCCGTTGCGTAAAAGTGCAAACATGTCAAGCAAATACAGCGAGATCCCCGACGAAGATGCAAGAAACTCGGGAGAAGAAGAACACCACCCGATCATCCAACGCCTCACATTCCTGCAACGGACTCGCCGACGACTAGCGCCAACACCGACGTGCATGCTCACCGTCTGCGTGATCCTCCAGACAATAGTCATCGTCCTCCTTTCCATCTCCGCTTTGCAATCAGATCCAACGGACGACATCAAATGCCAACACAAACTCGCCTTCGAGGCAGCCTACGGCCCACAAGATCTCCGCTTTCAAAGTGTCGCGCATGAATTCGATCATCTGTGGGAGGGAATGGAAGGTAACTCCACCACTTTGGATTTGGAGGATCCGAGGCTGGATGGAGAATTGATGGAGACTTCGATTTCGATGTGAGTCCTTCCGTCGCTGTGGCATCAGGAGGATGTCTTCTGACTTGAGATCCAGGTTTCATCAACTACACTGCCTCTCCTCAATGAGACATGCCATCCAAATGGCCCGCGATGGGAAAGATCCTGGGCTGGATTATCATGATAATGGGCATTGGCCGCATTGTTTGGATTACCTGCACAAGGTGAGTGATCCGCATACTGCCTTGCTGATGATCGTGCTGACAGGACGTAGACGATTCTCTGCTGGGCGGACGGCACGCCAGAGAGGTATCCTATGAATCCCGATGGTAGTTTTATTCATTTCATCGACGGCACGAGAGATATCAGGCAGTGTGGTGATAGTCGGAAGTTGATTGACATGATGAATGATGCTGGGAAGCAGGTCGGGGCGAAGGCATTTACCGGTGCGTCGGCTTGGTGAGGGCCAAGAAGGGAGGAGAGAACAGCACATCGACAAGGTCGTCGAGGATTGACCAGCTCTTCTGTTCAGGGGATGTGCTTGTAGTTCTGGGGCATTGTTTCGTAGACCCCTTCAATGGCGTAATCGTTGCGAGTATCTGCTCATGCAGTTCCCGGTAGTCTTCAATCAAGGTCGAGCTCGATCGCGGTAGTTACGCTCTCTGCGCAATCCTCACTGCTGATCTCCAAGTTTTACGGTGTCATTTGACCCAAATCAAAGGAAATGTGTATAAGGTATGATCATGTAATCAAGAGAAACTCCTTGGAAGGACGAAACAACTCCTAAAAACACGCTACGCCCAACAAGGAAGGAAGCAAACGCCGAGCCGAGCGCCGACAAATGCCTAAATCAACAGCAGCAGGGATGATCCACCGATCCATAGCCGACACCGCCGTTGCATCATTTCCAATGTGAACTCGACCTCACTTTCATTCACTTCTCAAAAGACTCAAACAAACTCCCAATCCACCAGAACAACACCACCCAACATGAAGCTCCTCTACCCAACTTCCCTCGTCCTAGACACCACCTCCATCGCCGGCTTCTCCGCCACCCTCCACTCCTACGACGTCAAGCAACCCATCCCAGAAGACCTCATCGACGCTGAAATCCTCATCACCTGGACCAACACCGCCGATAACCTCAAAGATGCCGCCTCCCGCATGAAGAACCTCAAATGGATCCAGTCCCTCGCCGCGGGTCCCAACGATGTGCTTGCCGCGGGATTCGACAAGTCGGTCATCGTTACCACGGGATCTTCGCTGCATGACTATACTGTAGCGGAACATACTCTTGCCCTTCTCCTCAATGCCGCGAGACGATTCTATGAGATGCGGGACCATCAGCTGCAGGGGAAGTGGCCGGGTCATCTCGGTGGTCCGCAACCTGATCGACCGAAGGGGAAGTTTACAACGTTGAGAGATGCGAGAGTGACGATCTGGGGATTTGGGAATATCGCCAAAGCATTGACGCCTTCTCTCGTCGGACTGGGAGCGAAAGTCACGGGTGTTGCTCGATCAGCTGGCATCCGAAATGGCATCCAAGTCGTCTCCGACCAGGATCTCGACGCCACGCTCGCCGAGACGGATGCGTTGGTTATGATCCTCCCGGGTAGCGAGAGCACAAACAACGCTCTCGACGCCGCGAAGATTGCGAAGCTACCGGATCATGCATGGGTTGTGAATGTGGGCCGCGGAACGACGATCGACGAGGAAGCGCTGGCGGATGCGTTGGATGCGGGTAAGCTGGGTGGTGCGGCGCTCGATGTTTTCGCGAAGGAGCCGCTGCCCGCGGAGTCGAGGCTGTGGAAGACGCCGAATACGATTGTTAGTCCGCATGCGGCGGGTGGGAGGCCGCAGGGGAGTGAGGGGCTGATTGCGGAGAATCTGAGGAGGTTTTGTGCGGGGCAGGAGTTGAGGAATATGATTTGACTCGATGTGGAGCAAGACGGGAAGTTGAATCCAAAGCTATAGATGGAGTTACGAGAAGTGGTGTGTGTGTGGAAGTGGGCAATTGGGACGGCTCTGCATGCGTAAAGATGCGTTATATGGTCTGCTAACTAGATGGATTGCAATGCTCTGATGTGACGAATGACAGAACGCCGTACAATGGCTTCCAAAATCAACGAGAGACATTCCCCAGAGTAGGCTCGGTTCTCCCAGCTTCCACACCTAACAAAATCCCTTCCCCTGCCCAACCTTCTCCAACCGACAAAAACACGAAACATTCAACTCCACATCCGCACCCGCCATCGCAACATCCAACCCCGGCTTTACTAACCTCGCCTCATCCTCTTTCCCGCCCCTCACGAGCGACTCGTGCAACCCCTGCAATCCCCAAACATTGTTCAACTTCGCCTTCCGCCGCGGATACCCCTCCGCACACCCCAAATCCTCACGGAACACCCTCTCCGCCTCCGCCACTCTCCCTTGCTCCAGCAGGAGTCCTCCCAACGCATGTCTCACCGGCTGCATCCAAGGCGGCGGATCGGAGTATTGTAGGTTATCTTCTCGAGCGGCTGCTTCGCGGAAGATGGAGAAGGCTGTGTCGAAATCGCCTTTACGGTAGGCGATTTCACCCGCTAGCATCTTTTCCGCGACGCCGAGGACGTTGTATTGCCGCACGGGAATGCTGTTGAGCCGGGTCATGGGCACTTTTTCGCGGGCGAGCAGGAATTCTTGGTAGGTGGCTTCGGCTTCGGGAATGCGGTTTAGAGCACTGAGAGCGATACCCCGAGCGTAGAGGGTGACGGCGTACGTGGAGCAGTACAGTTCGCGATTCGAGGGGATGGGTAAGTTGAGGATGTCCTCCCACCGCCCAAAGCGGATGAGCACGTGGGCTTTGCTGCCGAGGAAGGGTTCCATGATGTCCGCCAGGGGAAGCCGGGATGGAGCGGTGAGGATGTATTCTGGCAGAATTTCCTCCATCTTGTTGGCCGCCGACAGAGCATCGAAATATCTGCCGGCCATGATGGAGGAGTACAATTTTGCGGAGACGTAGTGGGCGCGGTAGGCGCGGTAGAGGAGGCAGTCGAGAGGGCCGAGTTTGGCGAAGTATGCGTCGTCGGCGGCCATGGCTTCGTCGTTGGAGGAGATGCCCCGGCGGTAGTCTCCAACTGCGGCATCTATGTGGGTGGGCATGTGCAGCATGTGCGAGGCATTGGGGACCATGCCGCGGAGACGGTCGGCGGCGGGGAGGGCGAGTTCGGGGACAGGACTCATTTCTAACAAGTGGATGTAAAGATGACAGTGAGCCGGATGAGCGAAACCCTCAGGCGACTCAAAGGCTCTCTCGATGACATTCTGAGCTTCCACCGTGTGATCACCCGTCGGCTTTCCCGTGTCCAAGTCCCACAGCCCGCGCGGAGAGATGCATAGCAAGGCTTCAGCGAACAGAGCAGCGACATCGACATCATCCGGGTGAGCCTCATACACAGGTCGCATGGCGTCGGCATACGCGCGATTCAAAGGAGAGAAGTCGTCCGGGATAGTGCCCACCGGCGGAAACCGAGCACCAAGCGCCTTGATCAACTTCTGTTCCGCAGGAGATGCTTGTGTTGACAATTCGAGGGCTCGGTCCAGAGCATCTTTGACGAGCTGAGAGGATTTCAAGACGTCTTCCCGTCCGAAGAGCGCCCAGGCTTTGTTATAGTTGGGTCCGGAACAGAAGGCGACGCCCCAGTGGGCTATGGCGCAGGAAGGATCGTGTTTGACGGCTTCTTTGAAGCATTTGATGCCTTCTTCGTGGTTGAATGAATAAGCCCAGATCAGGCCCCGATTAGCCCATAGCCGGGCTTCTGGAGAGTCCGAGGTTACTGTCCATTTGTAGGTGCCGAGATCGTAGTATGGCTCCGGGGAGGAGTCTGTGCCGATTGAACTGTATGATGTTGTTAGAAGATCATGGTATCAAGTGGGATGTGGCGAGTTGAATACCCCATCTCTCGTGTAGCAATCGTGGTATAGCGTTCTTGAGATATTCAATAACGCTGTATAGTTGTATGAGGCGGAGTAGGTTTGTGTTATACTCGTCCGCAAGGTTGATCCTTTGATCGTCATCCGATGCTACCGACGTGGACCAACCCGAGGCGTTGTATTACCTTGTTGATATCGTCCCGCTGAACGCAATAGGGCGATTCAAGATTCAATGGACTTGTCTCGTAACGACATGTACAATTCCCACTCATACTTACGTTCCGAGGTGTCGTCGAAGTGAGTCGGAACGGGCAAGAGAGATGTCGGCGTCGGCCTCAGGCTCTCCAGCCCGCTGAGTCAGCGTCAAAGGAGTCGCCGGCGAATCCCTGCCCTTCGACTCCCCTCGATCGCGTCTCCAAAGCTGAACATCTTCCCTCCTCGTGTTCCGCTCGCGATGCTGGACTCCGCCGGCGCGGGCACGCGACACTGGACCTCTCAAATCGCCCACCTCCTCCACCCCCGGAACCTCACCCTCTTCCGCTCCACCAAGGAAGTCAACTCTCAAACCGGCCACCTCGACGGCCTCCGCGGCGTCGCTGCCTTCATCGTCTTCATCTGCCATCTCGCATACTCCTCCCACGATGTCAGCATTGGTTGGGGATATACCGGCGAGCGACAGCAAGAGACGGGAAACTCGTATACGCAATGGCTGAGACTTCCCATCATTCGGCTGGTCTGCGATGGAGATCCGGCGGTGGCTATGTTCTTTTTGATATCAGGATTTGCGCTGAGTTGGAGGCCGCTTAAATTGGCGAGGGAGCAGGAGTGGGCGAAATTTGCGCGGACGTTGATGGGTAGCACGGTCAAGAGGTGGCCGAGATTGTTCTTGCCCGTCCTCGCGAGCACGGGATTTATCTGTCTGGCAGTACAACTGGGCCTATATGATCTGACCCGAGGCATTGCGCATGACAAGACGCTGCTCACGGTCTTTCAGGAACCCCACCCGGAAGCAAAGGCGAACATTTTTGTCATGCTGGGAAGCTGGTTGCATGCGAATTGGTCGCTGTGGGAGCCTTTCCACTGGGATCGAGACGCTTTTCTCGAGTATGACATTCACCTCTGGACGATTCCCGTGGAACTCCGCGCAAGTATGGGATTATTCGTCACACTACTTGCCGTCGGAGGGATGAAAAGCAATGTCCGCATGGCAATACTGGCCATCCTCATCGTCGTGGGTTGTCTCAAAGATAACTGGGCGATGATGATGTTCTGGGCCGGTGCGCTCGAAGCGGAGATCATCCTCTCGCGGCAGGCATCGTCCGTCCCATACCACGACGTGGACAAAGACTCGGAGCCTGTGCAACGGTCAAGCACGAACAGCATGTTCCGTGGTCTCATTCTGGTTCTCTCCCTAATCTTGATGTCGGAGCCTTTCGAACCTCAGGATACCTACGGCTGGCGCGCCCTCATGCCCTTCATACCATCCAACTTCTCTGAAAAGCGACGTTTCTACACTTGCATCGGATCGATGATTTGCTTTCATCTCCTCAACTCGGAGCCGAAGGTCTGCGCCTTCTTTCGGTCGAATTTCATACAGTATCTCGGTCGGGTCTCTTACGGACTGTACTTGGTCCATGGATTCATAATTCATACCTTCGGATATGCGATGTTCAGCTTCGTTTGGAGATTTACGGGCGTGGAGACGGCGTTCGCGCGGGAGATTGGCTTTGGCATTGCTGCGGCGGTGATCATTCCTTGTACGCTCTACGTGGCTGACGTCTTTCATCGAGGCATTGATGAGCCGAGTGTGAGATTGGCGAAATGGATTGAAAATCAAGTCATTGTTGCGGATTGAAGCGAAGCTACGCGTTGATGGATCAAGACAAACTAACTCGGTCTGAACTGGTTAGACACGAGCAATCACCCCATGCGGACAAAATGCGTCCTTGAGCCAAGCGAAAGGCGTATACAGCCCGTACTGAGTGCCAGTACCGAAACGCCACAAGCTGCGCTATGCCTCCTCGATCGATTTTTGGATACCACACTCGCCACGGGCTCGCAAAGGAAATCCACGATCACACAGTCAGCTTGCAGACCGCTGCCACGCCTTCGTCGACATCGACAACCTCAAGCCTGTGAGCTGTCGGTGCACGAGACAAGCAGGCTACGGCGCTTTTTAACTGTCTGATCGATAGCAGTACATCCTGCACGAGAAAATCGAGCTCAAAGTGCATAAACTCAGCCAACCGAGTGAGAACTGCGCGGAGGATTTCGGGGAGTGGTGCATGAATATCGGTACTGTTAAACGTCGACGGTTGGAGGCAATGTACTTTTCCCCAACTGTCGCGCGAATTGCATAGGACGAAGGCATTCGGTGCATGCAGTCGGGCGCGAGCACCGAGGTTACAGGTGCTTTGCTGTTTATCGATGCTTCCACAGAACGTCAGCTCAGATCAACGGGGTGGAGCATCCCGCAGCTGTATGAGTGAAGCTCTCAGTTTTGGCATGTCGATGTCGATCTCGAGGTCGCTTCTGAGCGAGGAAATCGAAGAAGAGGGGATCATGAGCTTCGACCCCAAGGCTGTTCTTTGTTCGTACGTCGCCCTCGTCAGTCGCATGATCTATTACGTCGACATCTGTATATCCTCTATGTATGGCACAGTGCCCGGATGTAGACTCCAAAAAGCGTGCAATCGTCCACGCGAAATGTAGAACTAATGCAACCCGCTGAAACGCTCAAGCAACTCCAAAACCCTTGATCTCATCGTCAAAACATGCCCTTCGTCTTCATTTCACATCCCATCCACGAATCACAACATACTCCTCACCCCCTCCAACCTCCATCGTACATCCTTCAAAACCTTACTGACCGGCCGCCAACTCTCAAACTCCCCAATCAATTCCCTTACTTCTTTCTGTAATTTCTCGTCTTCCTTCACCAAGCGCTCCTCCAACATCCCTCGCACGGCAAACGGTAAGACGAAAGGATTTTTCGCTGCCTCACTCGGCCCGCCGGGACCGATGGCCGTAGTGGTACCGTAGGCAGCGATGACAGGCGCGATTCCGGGTGATGGATTGGAGAGGAACGTCAATGATCCGCGGCGCATGTGGTTTGCCGCGCGCATGTTTTTCGGGTAGGCGGCTTGTTGCGCGCGGCGGTCGTCGAGACTTTTTCGCTTTTGGTCAGCGGCGAGGTCGTCTTTGGTCGTCGTTGTCATTATAGGGGTGGGTTTGTTGGGTAGAGGAGCCACGACGTCGGTGCTTTCCAAAGCGAATTCCACCGCTTGCATGTACACCTGCGCATCATCGTAGACACGACTATGTCCTTCTCCACCCACGATACTGCCCGCGAGAGGGGAGCTGAGTTCCCGCAACAAGCCGTGGTCGCTGACGCCGAGGTTGCGGAGTTTAGTGGCGAAGACGACGAGGTGGGTGAGGAAATTGGACGTGTGCAGTCGGCCGTCGATGAAGACGATGCGACTGACGTACGGGTGGGATAAAGGTGTGTGGAGGGCGCTTTCGAGACTGACGAGTTGGTCGTCGAGACTGCCGCAGAAGGTAATGCGGACGGAGTGGCGGAGGCAGATTTCGAGTGCGTCGGCGTAGGCGACACTGACGGTGGAGGTGCTGTCGCAGAAGTCGAAGAGTTCGCTCGCGGAGCCGGCTAGGAAGCGGGATTTGTATTCGGGAAAGGGACCGAGGTTTATGCCTGCCATGGCGCAGATTCCGACGCGCACGTTGGTGGAAAGGCAGCCGAGTTGGAGGAGTTTGGCTACGAGCATGATTGCTACTGGCACGCCTTGGCTGTGGCAGGCGATGAGGATGAAGTCTGCTTGTCGAAGGTGGGAGAGCCAGTTGAGGAGAAGCTTCCAAAGAGTCTCGACGCGGCCGGCGATGTAGCCTTCGCCTTCGAGGGCGACTTTTTCGACTTCGACGTCTTTGATCTCGGGTTGATGAGTTTCGCACCATTGTTTTATGGCTGCTGTTGCGTAGTTGGCGAAGCGGATTGAGGTGCCGGTGGGTGGGCCGACGAAACGGTGGAGAAAGGCCGCTGGGAAGAAGCCGTGGACTCCGATGGCGATCGCTTTTCGGACTTTGACGGGTGTGGGTGAGATGCATGGTTGGTGTGCTGGGCGTGTGGGATCGGATAGGTGTAATGTTTGACCGATGTAGTTTGTCAGTCGGTCGATGTAACCAGGATTGGGCGCGCTGGCATAGGTGTCGCGAAACAAAGGCAAGACGAGATTCGGTTGGATTTGCACAGCTTTCTTTGCTCGAGATGTCGGAGCAGGAGAGGCTTCAGGTGTCTCCACTGGTGTCTTAGATTCCGACGTAGTGGGTGTTGTCGCAGCCGTCGTTTCTCCTGACAGGTCCTTTGATGTATTTCTACCACGCTTTAGCCGCAGCAAAGAGCTGCTTCGTCCGAGCCGTGTCGGTTCTTCGGTCTTCGCTTGCTGCGGCTCCTGGTTGAACTGAGCGGCTTCTGGATGGCTTTGTGATGGCGTGTCAGCTACAGCTAGCTCGCCCACCTGTTTTTGGGCCACGCTGGCCGATGGCTCCTTCGACCAGAACGCCCATCCAGAGGACTTCGGTTGCTCTGCTTCTTTGCTTGTAGGCCGGTCATCCACCTTCACTTTCTGCTCCTCCTTCGCAGCACCATCCTGCTGGCTTTCGTCCGCGGTGCGTCCAGCGTCTGCCGATACTGCAACATCTGGCTCCTGCTGAACTTCTGCAACACTTTTACGTCGTGCTTGCTCCTCCACAACGGCTTGTTCGTTCTGCTTACTACTCCAAAGTCCAAACCAAGATCTATCGCTTGCTGCATTCACACTCATCTCGGGCTTCAACTTTCCAGACAGATCTTCGCCCTTTGTCGTCTGGCTCGAACCTGTTGTGTCCGTGCCAAAACTCGGCTGTGCCTGCTCCTCTGGCGAACCTGGCAAGGGAGTCGTGCTGGCTTCATTCTCCGCATCGTCCAGCTTTGCCTTGTTCGCGCTTTTCGTTGTAGCCATGGCGTCTGAACTGTCTGGTCTGGACCACCACCCAAACCAAGTACCAGACGTGACCCTCGACGTCGACTTATCCGTATCCTGCTCCGCATCTACATCCTTCAAATCCACATCCTCCATCACCACATCCGGAGGCATCGGCGCCGGCTCAACATCCACCTTCCCATCCTTCCCTTCCTTGACCACCGCCACACTCTCCCGACTCTTCATCCCAGTCTTCTCCCCCAGACTCTTCTTCCCCTTCGGCACGCTCGGCACACTACTCGTCGCATTCACCCTCGTAGCCTCCGCCAACAGAGGATCGCTCTTCCGACTGCTACCCTTGAAACTCTTGCTCACATTCGATGAGGGTCTCCGTCTCGTCGTCGCCGCATCCTCCCCAAGCTCTTTGCCCTCACCGGACTGCCGCGCTTCGCTCGAGGATGAGCTTACGCCTTGAGCTACGGATATGCTTTCACGGGCGACTTGTGCCAGGACGGGTGCCGCTTTGCTGATGCTTCGCCATGGAGAGGTGGTGTACCAGCTGCCGGGTCGGGAGGAGGGAGTTTTCGCTGTGGAGTCGGACGCAGGCGCATCCTTCATGTCCATATCCTTCGTTGCTTGGGCCGGACCTGCCTCCGGTTTGTTGTTATCGTGGGCGCTGTCATCGTCGAGCTTGCTCTTCTTCCGCACCGGCGCCATGGTGTGGAGTGGCGAATCGGAGTATCATGAGGCAGTGCTGTGAATATGTCTTGTAGCGTAGTGTGCGCGATTTCGAGTTTGCCATGCAGCGACAAGATGAAAAGCACGCAGAGGTTGTCGTGCAGGTGACGTCACCTCCACAGCGCGTGATGGTGATGGCGTGAGGTGGGCGGCGCGTGGGATCGCGATCCGAATGCTCGGGTTCGACAAAATCTTCTGGCGACAATAAAGGCCACAAATTGAACGATGTCTGTCGACTGACGATACAAGAACTGGTTCGGACAACAAAGGCCTCATTTATCAATCATACGGGAAGACCTGGTATCTTTCTATCCTCCTATTGACCATCTACAGATGTCCCAAAACCGCATCCGCAGCGGTAACAGTAACAGATGGTGCCTCATCCTCCTTGAAGACATGAGTGACCTTCCCCGACTCTACCACGGCAACGTATCTCGACGAGCGGTTGTTGCCCAAAAGACCAGAAGCGTCGAAAGACATGCCCGCCGCCTCGGTGAACGCACCGGTGTCGTCGGCCAAGAAGTGCACATTCTCATGCTTAGCGCCTAGCTTCTGCAACGGCGGAAGAAGGATGGGTCAGCCATGCTTGAAGGGCGAGGGTACGTGTTGTGTGGTGTAGAGATCTTTCTTACCTCCTTCCAAGCCTGAACAACAAACTGGTCATTCACAGCAACGATGTAGATTCCGTTCACGCCCTTCGCCTTGAAAGCGTCGGCCTTCTCGACGTAGCCGGGGACTTGCGAGGAGCATGGCGGAGTAAACGCTCCAGGCACGCCCACAATGATGTCTGCGGACACGAGGTGTCAGTGGAGCTGTATCCGTGGGCCTGTGGTAGTTCGGCAGTGTGAACTCACTTTTTCCCTGCAACTTAGCCAAGTCAACGGTGCCAGTATGCGGGTCATTCTCCTTCAATGGGCCGGTAGCAGGCAGGCTGGAGCCCTGCGAGAGAGCCTTGCCGGCTTTGCCCAGAATCTTGTCCTTGAGTCCTGACATTTTGTATAGTGTGGTTTTCGATGTGTTTGGTGAGGTGGTATGTGGATGTGTATGTGGTTACGATGGGAGCTCACGAGAATCGGGGCAGCAACTTCTATATGTATGGAATAATGGACAACCATTGTTCCCCTCCACCACTTTACGTCACTCAGATGGAGGGGTACTCATAGCAACGGACCATCAAGGGCGCATGAGTCGAGTGTTTTGGCGTGCGTTCTAGAACGGTAATGATGCCATTGCTCTACATTTCAAATTGTTTCGGGATCTGCGTGAGCTGTGACGGAGGGCTGGCTGGCTGTCCGGTAAGACGGCTGCAAGGCCGAGCGTTATTGTGCTGCGAACTCAGCAGCAAGGAGGGAATCGAGGGCGAGGGAATTGTGATATGTGTCATTTTCATTATCGTGGACTGCACAAGGAGTGATGCTAATGCGAACGCAAACTGTGGGTATCTCGTACAAGCAACGCTACGCTTCAAAACGAATGCTCTCAGAACCTGCTGCCGTCGAAACGCTCCGATGGAGGAGAACCATTCCCGTGTACCGCCTTCATTTCATGCTCGGGCAGGCCCTTGGCAGTCTTGTTCCTCCGTGGTGTATGCAAGTGGTCGCCGAAAAGGGCCAGGATGGTCCATAGCCCGATGTCAACCAGTATTAGAATTGTCATCGCCCAAGCCATGGCGATCCATTTACCGCCGTAATCTGTCTCTAGTCCCAGCTTACCAGTAAGCAGATTGAGGATCTTTGACACGGCGACGGCGAAACCGTGGGTTGCGACTGTGGCGAGGCCGAGAAAGCCGAGCGCTGGCAGAGCGACGATTGCATTGAGGATTGCGAGTTTGCGGCTGAAGCAGAACGTGGCCCAGATGCCGAGGAGGACTGACAGACCGGCGAAGATGATGCCGATGTAGAAAAGCACGCGGACGAGGCCGAGCGGATTCAGAGAGGAGTGCTGTGAGCAGCGGTTGACGTCCATCTTGGTGCCGTTGGGTGGGAATGCGCTTTCTCCAATTGTGATGTTCTTTCCGTCGGGAGTTACGTATTCGCCTGAGCAAGTGGAGCGGAGGTAGACTGCGTAGGCTCCTTTGAGGTTCAGTTCGTCGATTGTGTCGGTGTATGCGTCGTTGATGGTGTCTGTCATTGCCGTTTGTACAGACATAAACGCCGAATTTATCTTCGAAATGACGAGTCCTTCGACTGAGTTCACGCCCGATTCGATCGCGCCGCCCACCTCGGATGCTTTGCTCGAAATCGCGCCCTCGACATTATCGAGCGCACCGTCGGCTTTTGACTTGACCTCGTTCACGAAGTCGCCGAGTTGTCGTGCCTGCAGCTCCGGTGGTGGTGTGATCATAGCATCGAACACGACCACTTGCGCCGGCGCAGGCACATCTCGCTTCGTAATGACTTTCGTGATGTTGAAAGAAAGCTAAAATTATTGTTAGCAAGCTTGTTCGAAGGGACCAGGATTCTCGAAGACGCACAATCTTATTGTCCACCTTCTCGACGGCGTTTTGTCCAAGGCGGGTCGTGTTGAGCGTGAAGATGGAGTAGGACTCCATGAAACCGGGCTTATTTCCCGCGAAGACGCAGAGGAATGCGAGGACCGTGGCCGTCGCGATCACCAGGACCGGTATTATTGCGAAGAGCTGGAAATTGCGCGCCATGCGGAGGTTTGTCGTGGTCGGTTCGTGATATGTGCTGTCGTGTGATTCAATGGCTTGCCAGCAAGCAGAGTGTATCACAGTGGAAGATGATGTTTAAAGAAGGAAGGGAAAGAATAAGAAACTGGGCCGTTAGCTAGTGTATGAGACAGGGACGTGAATTCTACCAGGGGAGGAATGGAAGCGAGTTGTCGTGGTGAATGATGTAGGAGAAGCCAACGGCTGAACACTTGGACCTCTTTGTTGGCCGCCTCGTGATAGGCGAGCGCATTGTCGCGGGTGTTTAGCACAAGGACAGGGATCGACTCTGGTGCGTAATTAACGATTATCACGCACGTGATAATCACTCACCGTTCCTTGGCGTGTTTTTGGTGTGTGATGTTCGTAATGTTCGTAACGATTTGGTGCTTTTTAGTGTATATCCGCCGGAGGCTAGCGCGCCGTAGGCGAAAAAAAATTGGTATGTGCGTAACGAGCTCGGCGTGTGCTTTTTAATAGTGTCGGTTTCGTAGTAATAGGGCGGAAACTAAGAGAGTTGTTAGTTGTTGAAGTAGTAATAGTGTTGCTAGTAGATTCGGTGGAAGTTTGAAGACTAGCGCGATTTCTATGCGTTTAGCAGTAGAAAGCTCCGCCGTGCTTAAAAGTTCGCCTATCCGGTATAAGAATTAGTTCCACCTTTTCCGGAATTTTACCGTCGACATAGAATTTCCTCGGTATTAAGCCGGAGCTAAAAAGCCAGCCCGACCTAAACTACTTTAGGCAGGTAGTATTAGTACAACCTAGGCTGTGCTAAGCAATATCTCTACTGGAATTCCACCTTCGACCGTTTATAAACATTTAAGAAACTGCATATTCTAGCACGGCTGCGTAGATTTGGATCTAGGGTAAAAAAGTCGTAAATTTTGTTAACAACCCTAACCCTACAGATTTAAGAGCTATAAGTACTGTGTTAGAAGTTGCATCTGGAGAGATATCTGTATACTTTTTTAATTAGATTATAGCCCTAAATACGTGCATATTAGCAGGAAAAGAATTAGCCTTATATCTCTCTAGATGCAACAACTATCGCAGTTTCTAGTTGTAGAGAAGCTGTTGTTCCGGAGCAGCTAAATAAAGCTTAAGCTTTTTTGTATCTTCTAAGTTTAGTTAAAACTTTACAACACCGCAACATAATTAAACCTTAGCACATCTACAAAACTAAGACTAATTTAGAAAGCGCCGAACTACACCTTTTATATAAAATTAGAATAAACAAAATCTATACAGGACTTCTTATGTTATAGACCTATAAAGTCGATGTTAACATTCGAGGATCTAAGCTTAGCGAGGATTTACAAGCTGAAGTTGCTAGATCGAGTTCTCTCCTTTATTAACAACACTAACAATAATGCCTCCTCAGACCGCAGCCCTATCTACTATCTATTTTGTATTAACACTAAGGCTAGGTAAAGAGAAGCTATTAGCAATATGTAAGCACTGCTATTACAACTTCGTATACGACAAAAAGCGCGCGACTACTTACTACGATTCGTGTGCTTAGCGCAAGGGAAAGGATGCAAATAGTGCTGCAATAACTACCGGCTAAGGCACTATTCTATTTAGCAGCTCGCTAGTGGACGCTGCGACCGGCAAGACACTCGAGCAGTTAGCAGCGGCTATAGTCTATAAGGCCAACCTTCCGTTTACGTTCTTTTAGTATCCGGCCGTCCTCGAGTTCCTGCATGCCCTCCGACCGAACTACGACCCTCTACACGAGAAGCAGCTACGCACCGTTCTGCTCGACGAAGCCTACAACAGCATCTTAAATAAAGTAAGACGCAGGATAGCCTTAAGCAAGAGCGTAGACATACAGGTCGATAGAAGTATAGATAGTAACAAGGACGGCGTAACAACCGTATTATATATGGATTTAATAGGCTACTACACCGTCGGCACGTTTGCCATAAGCGACACTAACGAGACCGCAGAGGCCGAGTTTATATAGCTTAAGGACTTCCTTAAAGACCTCTGCGGCGGCAGCCTGGCTAAACTTAGCTCTATCGTATTCGACACGTGCAACACGTAGTTAGCCATCTTCGACATAATTAGGCGTAATGCAGAGATGTCTTATGTTATCTGCGTGCCGTATAATGCTTACAGCGTGAACCTGCTAATCCGTAACATCTTTAAGCTGCTATTCTTCGAGGCAGTCTACAAGGCCTTACAAGCCTTAGCTACTAGCTTCTCGCACAAGAAGGCGATAAGGGTGTTGCTCCGGCATTACCAGCGGCGTATTAATTACGGCAGAATCTATACTATTCTACTCGGCGGCGACACTCGATAGGTATCTATCCTTAACCTCTTTACCTTACTAAAGCGCTCTAGGCATGCCCTTATCGCTCTAGCGGATAATCCTTAGTATACGCTAAAGGACGAGCTAAAGAACATTATTAACAGCCGCGAATACTAGTACAACGTAGACGAGGTTATCGAGATTATAAAGCTAATTCACGGTCAGGTCGTGGCCGCGCAGCTAGACGATGCTACAATAGAGAAGGTAGTGCTACGATAGGATATAATTAAGGCGACACTAATAAGCCAGGAGAAGATAATAACCGCGCCGCTTAAGTCAGTTATCTATAGCGACACTTAGATTTAGCAGTCGCGCAAGAGCAAGACTACTATTACCGGCATTAAAGAGCGGCAGACTCGTTAACTCGTCGACGAGCACTTCGCCGCGTACAGGCTCGATCTACAGCGCGCGCGCAAGGACATTAAGGATGATCTAGAGAAAGAGAAGGGCACACAATATCGCGTGCTAAATGCACTAAAGCGCTCTGTCTGCACTAAAGAAGACAGGCTTACGATTCAGACCGACTACTTCGCCTTCTAGCGCAGAGATAGTATCTTCGATGCCGACGACGAATGCTAGAAGCACAACATGCTCGACTTCTGGACTAATCGCATATGCGTCGCTCTATTGCTCGCTACTTACGCTATCCGCCTTACGAAGGCTCGAGCTAACACTACTACCGCCGAGCGCACCTTTAGCGCCCTTCGACTCCTTTACACGCGCCTTCGCAACCGACTCACACCGCTGCAGCTCGACCGACTCCTTACAATCTACTTTAACAGCCGCGTGCAGCGACAGCACAACACACGCCTTAAGGGCACCGTTAAGAGCAGGAAGAGGAAGAGAGGGCTGGATTACGCGTTAAGAGTAGGAACTACAATAGAGCAACAGCATAAGTTTAAAGAGATAACTAAGACGCACAATAAGCTGCTAAACTTCCTAAAGGACTTAGATAAACCGCACGATCCTATAGCATAGCGCAACATCTAGCAGACTATTACGGACTTCCTCGAGCTTAGCAAGGATAAGGTAGTTATCGCTAAAATAAACGAGGCAAGTAATAATAAGGAATAAGCTGGAATGTTGGTAAACAGATAAGGGATCAAATTCGAAGAGAGACAGCTCTTATTACGCTGTGCGGATATCTGTTACTTGCGCAAACGACTCGCACGGTTTTCAAAGAATCGATTGAGAGCATAATATCACTAGCTAATCAGAGGCTAGGAAACTCCTTCAGTTTTTTCCCCGCGTTTTGAAATCTCTGCACCTTCCTAATTAGGCAGGTGACTAACCAGTCTTGGCGAACGATATCTATAATCACTCACGCACTCACCAAATCGTTCGTAAATCACGACGTCACGAACATTACCAAGTCGATCCCTGCACAAGGAACTCGAAATAGACATGGATTTCGCGTGTGAATGGGCGAAACGCGAACAAAGAGATTCGCGGGATGATGTCGTCCTGTCAAAAGTGACAGGCGAGCGAGGTGTGAAACATGACACCGGCGTTTATCCGGACTGGGGTCCGCGTGGTTAGTCAGCGAATTGGCGCTGGGCTTTCCGTTCTTGGTTTGACAGCGATGTACCTTGGAGTAGTACACCTTCTTCCTTGAAATGCACCTCAGTCGTCCATCTCCACGAGACTCGATTCGAAGCAGAACTAAACGCGCTTTGTCCGCGTATGCAAGTATGCAAGTCGAGGGCGGACTAGAAGCTGCTCGCTCTGGACATTTGCTCTGCTCGGTACTCTATTCCCTCGCTGATGCGTCCGCAAAACTGTCGGAGAGCCAGCAGATGTTCCGTTGTGAGCGGAGTCAACGACCCCAGGCTACCACGTCCGCGATCGGATCGGATCAGTCCATGATGCGGATGGGAAGAAAGTGCAAGTCCAGAGTATCATTCTCCGAAATTCCGAGCGCTGCCCACATTGCCGGCCGACTGGTTTCTCCCGTCGCTCGATCACTCTCCTGCACCACGCCTCGTCTCGCGGAGAACGAACAGCATATTCCGCCAATCTCGAGTCACCTCCGCCTGCGTGAGCGACTGAGGTGGCTGTCTTGCAGACTGCGAGCTGTGCTGGTATCTGCGGATCGCTGTCAGCATGCTGCTTCGAGCGCAGGACAACTGATCAAAGCTGAGACTCACCATTTCATGGCCACGAGATATAGCCCCAGTTTCGTCGCACTAATGGGAAACCCGGGTCCAGAATTTGCTTCTTCGACGGTGGCTCTCTTTCCATCCATCAATCCATGCGCTTGCTTGCTTTCCACACTCAAAGTCGACGAATCGTTCGCAGACGCTTCATCCCGAATGCGTTGAGCGACCGTGAGATGATTTGAGGGGAGGTATCTTGGAGAAGCAAGTTGACCAAGTCATGCCGGCGAGTATTGCAAGAATGGAAGGTGGCTTGTCCGATCCGTGTCGACAGCACTGGATCACTGGCCTCTTATGTCGCTGCTCCACGACTGTTCACGAAATTACCGGACAGCCATGAAGGTGGCCATGACGGTGGCATGCCGAGCTCGACTCCGATTGAGTTCCGATATTTACTCCGCTCACGTGACCAGTTTAGTCCGAGGAGCTCCGGTCCTCATCCTTCCATTCCGCCATCTTGCTTTATTGTCATCGCTGACCCATGTCCAGTCGGAACTGACAGTTTCCAGCTATTGAGAAACCCCGATCATGCCAGCAGAGCCTTTGTCCGCCGCCGCGCGACGACGCAACGGCAGGTTTCCCGCTTGCGAGCCTTGTCGGAAAGCCAAGGTAAGACTGACCGGAGCAACCAGATCCGAGACTGTCATTCGGACTCTGCCAATAGTTTGCATCGACACTACGAGATGGAGTCCAAGACTAATACGTGCAATTTCCAGATCAAATGCGACAACGAGCGTCCAGTGTGCAAGAGATGTCTATATCGGCAAAAGGCGTCCTCATGCTTCTACCATCCCGCTCCACTCACGAAGGCTCGCAGGTCCTCTGCTGACGCTTTAACGCACGGTGTCAATGTGTCTACGGTCATTGGCCCATCGCAGGCCTCTGCAGTTTCCTACGGCGTTGCTGCACCCGTCCAAGACAATGCGGTCATCGACAACGGAGTTGTGCGATCTCTATCGAACCTCTGCGCCGCGTTCCGCAGCTACGACGCGCAGGACCACCTAGCGAGCGAGGAGACGATTTCAGCAGTCGTGGACGTTCTCTCAAGAGTCTTCGGCATCTCGACAGAATGATAGAAATGCTCGCTTTGTACAGCAAATTGAGCCAGGCTTGCTACATTCCCGGTCCACTCTTCGTCGAAGCTGCCGTTTCATTGCGGGATACGATCTCCGGTATCTCTTGGGACGAAGTCGACGGCAACCCGTCTGTATTAACTCCTCTGGCATGTCAGATCCTATCCTCGACGGCATCCAAGTTTTCGATCAGCTCAAGTTGTACTGTCGTGGAGTTCATTGCAATCTATACGGACGCTAATCTCAGACTTGAAACAATCGCGCTTGTGTACTCACTGGCAGCTCGGACTGACCTGATGGGCCGCAAAAGTGATGAGAGGAACAAAGAAGAATTGGTCACGGCTTTACTGCGCAATGCTGCGTTTTGTGTCAGCCTGGCTCGAGATATTGGACCGGAAATGAATGATGTACTGGTATGCGCGCTCTCAACTGCTGTCAGACGATTGAGATGACAACACTGACTCCGTTGACGGTGTAGATGTGGGCATCTTATGAGAGCTTTCGCCTCCAGCTCTCTTTTTACGGCGAGACTCGTGAGTATCCACTTCTAGGCAGAAATTTTCCATTGCTAAGTTGTCGTGGAGATCCGGTCGTATATAGGGGTTGGAGCGAGGTGACAACGGATTTGTATGCTCTGGGCATTCATCGCGAGTCCTTCAACTCGGCAGACGTTCCACCATTCCTGGCAGAGACCCGTCGGCGAACGTATCACTATGCGTACCAGTTCGATAAGTTCATCAGCACTCTGTTCAATCGTCCGCCGAGGATCTCGAAGCATTACACCACGACCCCACTTCCTCTCGATTTGAGTGACGAGGAACTGCTTGGATCGATCGAAGGATTGGATCAAGCTTGCGCAAGGCTCGAAGACGGCTGGAACGCACAGAAACGCATCACAAGCACAACATGGATCCGTGTTCGTTCCATGCTTGGTCACTACAGAGAAGTAAGCAACCAGGCACAGGAGGTCTAGAGCATGTCTCGAAGCCTTGCAATTCTACGAACGACCAACATGCCTGCTGACTTTCATACTTCGCTGTCAAAGGACTACCTCGAGGCGCCCTATCGAGGAGTAACGGTTGACAAGAGGACTGAGTTACAGTGAGTGGAATGGTGAACCATTTGTATCAATTGGCATTGACCGCAACCTTGCTTCAGAAACATCTCGCGAAAATGTCGTCAATTCTGGGCAACTCTTCCGGAACATCTGAAATACACGGACGACTCCTGGAGGAGCGGAATGGAAACCCAGAAGTGTCTCTTGTTGACCACCGTTTACTTGACTTTCATGCAGCTCGACATGCAATTGCATCAGATGCTCGTCCAAATTGACTCAGAGGCCAATCTTGAACTCCTGACGATAGCGGCGGCTATCGTGACGGCCATACGCCAGCAAGGCGCAGCACTCGACAGAGCGTACGCCCGTAGAGATATCTCCTACCAGGCAAGCAGACATTTCGTTCCTCAAACATTCGCTCCTTGCTGACGGACATAGAACCTCCTCTACGGCTTCCCAGCGGCCGTTGTACTCGCGACGGCATTGCAGAAGAACCAGCCCCTGCCACAATATGTCAAAAGATCCAAGCTCATCCGAGACTTGTCGGTCATGGTCTCCCTGCTGGAGAACTCCATCAGTCCTGGCGAGGCAAACTACATCATCTCCATCGAGGCCGCAAAGGCGCTATCTCGCACCGTTGATGAGATCTTGGACGCTGCTCCTGCATCGTCGGCCTCTGTCAACACGATCTCAACGCCTACGACCACCAGTATTGCCGAGCCTCAATTGGCCGCTTCACAAACATGCCCGCTATTCGCCGACCCGATGGCGATGGACGTAACCGATGTGACACTATTCAATGGCGGCGATTTGGATAGCTTTGATCTTTGCGAATGGGCGAAGAATATGGATTGGCCCAGCTTGGGAGGAGAATGGAGCACGTTCTAGCGGTACGGGATCATGGACCACTGTTCTCCTCTCACGAGGCTACTGGATTCGACGCAGCGCTGGCTTGTTCCATGATTGCTGAAGCAAGCGAGAAGAAGGACACACTCCAGCCAGAGACCATATTTGGTCAGAATGTTTTGGCTGTGGTTTCATTGTCTCGATAGTGGTGGAGCAAACAACAGCGCAGCAACTACTTCGGCAACGAGCAGAGGCTCTTTTGATGGTCCCTTCCTCGCACAAACGATGGACAGCGGCAGTGTCAAACTCAGCAGCAACATTCCGGACTTCTCGATGGCTTCATTCCTCCAGAATCTCAACCGCGGCCAGCGGTCGAGGAATGGGAAGCGTTGTCATTACATGCCGCAAGGCAGGGGAGGCATTTTCAGAATCCCAATGGATCTCGCCGGAAAGAACTCAGCATCAGACAATGTGACAAGTATCTGCACGACCGGCTGTTCGACGTGTGTTGGAGGTGAGTTGGCAGGCTGGAAGACGCCGACTTGGTCGGGTTCACAAACTCGGCCCATGGCCATTCAATCCAAGGCTCCGCCAGTACAACAGCTGCTGACTTCTTCAAAGTGTACATCCCCATCGACGAAAAGCGTTTCTTCGCGGCTCACATCGACGGTGCGATACGGGATCTCAATGCAGGCAAAAACAGGCATATGACCGCTTGGCAGATCCCCGATAGTCTTGCAGTCTCATTCAAGCGGGCTGTCCGAGCCGGATTAGATCGTACCTTCAAACATATGGACCAAGAAGTCAAGACAATCCGACAGAGCAACGAGCTGAAGCAGAGAGCCGTGATCGTCTGCTTCTGGCCAGTCGTCGGTGGAATCCCCGGGCCCGGTCCCCACGCCATCGATGTCTTGTGTGACTATTTCGACCTCGACAGAGCCAAAGTCGTCGATCCATACACCGCACATCACGGATTCATCATCGATCATTCCCAGCGGATACCCCCGATCATTCTGGGCTGGACACGCCCGGGACCGACACCGTGGGTGATGGATGAGATTGCGAAGATCGCGGACAAGTGCAACAAGCCTGTGTGGGGACATAATTTTTGGTCAGTGTTGACGGCCACGTACGAGTATGTGTTCGCTGGCAGCCTGGGATGGGAGTATGAAACGCCACCGAAGGGCGGGACGTTCCCGTGGTGTATTGAGTATGTGGCGGAAAGTGGCATGTGGCGGACAGTGGCATGTGGCAGGCTGGATGAGGAGATGATCTTGCGAGTTTTCATGCAGAAGTGCAAGCTTGTAAGTCAGCTAGTGTGTGCTCAATATCGCGTGCCCTTGCGGTCCTGGCTTTCTCAACTCTTGTACCTTTTCCTCCTCTTTCACAAAGTCTCTTCGTTCAAAAGTTGAACCCGAACTGCCTGGCCGACGGATTGTGCACCTTCGCGCCCATGGGTCTCGGTACTCCTGCACGCAGGTAGCCCTGTCCGGCTCTACACGACCACCACCCGGCTCTCGGCGCGGATCGCACTGGGCCAGGCGGTCCCGTCGAAATGCACGACCGCAGAGATGCGGAACTTCACGTCCTGGTCGAAAAGCCGCGGGACACACATACCACAACGATGGGGAATTGTCTCAAATGCCAACTTGGATTCATCGAGCTCGAAAGATATCCAACATACAAGCAGTCGAAATTTCACATCGACGACGACAGGATGTTCGCCATATGAAACAGCTCTCGAAACCTCGCAACTCTCTTCTTGCCCCCCTGCTACACTGCGTGCGTTCAAATCCGGCTCGCAGATCTCAAGCTGAAGCCCACCAGAAAGATGCATTCGCGATTCCAGATCCCCTTGAAATTTGCACTATTCGCCTGGTCAGTCTCTGAAGATCCAAGCGAGGAGTGAGGAAGCCATACGCAAAGATGGTCGTGACTTCTGTCGTTGGCGTCGACAGGACGAATCAAGGTGGACAATCGGAGGTGATCACCCCACGGCACTGTGCAGCCGGTCAGTTCCTGTATCGTGGAGGACGAGTCGGAGTGTGAGTTATGGAGGACCTACGCAGCTGCAGTCGTGGCTCTCCTGGTTGGGGGCGCATATATCGCGGCAATACCTCGCGGAGACGCCCATGGCGAGGAGGAGGGTTGTGGCGAGAACGGAGAAGTTCATTGTTGATCGAAGATGATGTTTGAGAGTTTGTTTTGTTGGTGAGTGCCGGTCTTTCGAGTTGGTTGCAGTTGGTCGCAAGACTCTCCTGATTTGTGTGTGAGATGTTGGAACCCGAACGAGGGAAAGAAGCGGGCACGGCAGGCCTTTTGTGTTTCGGCGGGCGTGAGGTGGAAGCAAAAGCTGCCGGGTCCCAAACGGAGCTCGCCAGTCCAGCATGAAGCCATGTAGAACTACCTGGTCGAAGATGGAGCTGGACAGCCTCGAGCCGACCCAAACACCGATCGCTAATAAACCGGAATTGTATAATCTCGGCAATCCAAATTGTCTACAGATAAGCGAGCCGAAGTTCCTTGCTACAGAGCGAGGCGACGAGCGGGCAAGCAACGAGGGAAGCAAGTACTGAGGAGCTCGAACTTCTGAGGACAGCGACGGGCGTACGATATTCGAGTACGTAGGGAATTTGCTCGTTCCAAAGGATAGCATAATTCTATCTAGCGCCGCAGGCTCCAATGCGAAGGAGTAATTGTTCTCGTTTCTGGTTCAGCATCGGGCTCTGGCTGGACTCGGTGAGGGAGGGTGGGTGGGGGGAATGACGAGATCAAGACAGGTGGCTGCATTTGGCTAAAGCGAGTACCCTTGTCACGGCATTAAACTGTGCAATAACACCTTCAGATTGCCCGCCAATGTCTCATTAGCTCACTGACTCACCTCAGTGATCCTGTTGGCATGGAGTGCGGTTGATGTGGGCGGCATTGGCAATATCCCTTGTCGTCAAGGGCTGGCATTGGCGATACCCCTGATCGTCTAGGACGGGCATTGGCAGAGCATGTCATGCCATGCGAATTCAAGCCAACAGAGTTAGGACTACCGGTTCGTCCAAAAACATTCCATCCAGTCCTGTCAATCAACATGCCCCATGTCTAAATGTTCGGATCAGGATCTCCAATGCCTAGGTACGTCCGCCGACAGACGAAGTATGATTTACCTCAGCTGTAGCTCCGCGTCACTTGCCGACGGACAGCGACATGAGAATAGCGATCGATGGTGTCTCCATGCCCTGGTACGCACAGTCAGTAGCAGCGAGCACTCTCCGAAACGACGGCGAGACTTTCGAAAGATTGCTCGCATATGCTGCACCAAGCCGTAATTGCTTTTCGGGCGACAACAGCTTGGCAGATCGAGACAAAACCGCGCTCACTTCATGGCCAGGAGCAGAGAGAGCGTCAAGACGCGGCTGAAACTGGTGTCTTCCCATCTCTCGTAGCAGTTCACGACCGATCCGACACCGTAGACAGGGATACTGAACCACCCTGCTCTCCCGTCGGCGGTCTACGACTGTCGACTCCACGTCTATAGTAACGCCATCCCCGGTAGATCCAATACTCCGCCGATCCAAGGGCGACATTCGATGCGATCAGAGCTCCAAATGTCCCGGGAAATACCATGGCTTTCTCGAGAGCTGAATCACTCCAGCCAAATCGTTCGACCTGAGTATTTTCAGCGACAGTTCCAGCTTCTTAGAACGGCGTAAGCTTACCAAGTAGATGAAAGCACCAAAGGTCGAGAACAACGAGACGCCTGCGTGGAGTACGAAGAGGCAGAAACCCATTGTGCCAAACTTAGCGGCTTCTGGGTCCTGGCTGGCGAACTGGGGGCCCGTCTGAAGTAACTCACTTCCACGTCTTACCACATCCTCCGTGTCATAACTGCGTACCACCTGGCTGTGGTGGAAAGTCGCAAAGTCGAGGGCTGCTTTCGCTCTTTCTTCACGGCCGTCTTCCGGAAGGCCCAGGATATCATTCAAAGTGTCGCAAAACCTGCGATTGCGGTGCTGCATATTCCGCACGTCGGAAAGCTGAGCAGCAGCCTCTCTCCTCAATGATACCAGTCCAGCCGCTGTGGCCTGTACGAACAGGTCCTCCATCGGACACTCATAGCTAGGTGTGATCATTCCTCGGCCTTCCTCGTCAAGCAGTCCGATGAGCGCGAAGACTTTGTCCCTGCGATCCTTGCATTGTTGCAGCCGGAAGTCCCTCACAGCGCGGTGGAATGGCCAACCTCGCGTGCGGACGGCGTCTGAGTATGGGACGTATTTCTGCCTCAACCTCCACTTGCTTCGATGGTGGAAGAGCCTTAGGGCAGAATGCCATCCGTCGAAAAGTCGATCTTCGTACTCTCGTTGCGTTTGGAAGGACTCTGGGCATGGGAACTTCCAAGCTTGCCACCACTCTACCTGTTCTTGGTTGTCGAGCAGCTCTGTCGGAAGCGGTAAGGCAGCGAGCCGGGAGACATCTTTCCACAAGATCTTCCATTCTCCACAGACGACAATGATGTTTTCTGCCAACAGGAGTTCTTGAACAACCCACAGACGGCGCCAGAATTGCCTCGAGCAGAGATAGCTCAGGCCTATTCTCTCCGAGACGTCCCACTGCGACTCGGCGGCATCGTGGGTTTCAAGCCGCCGTGAAAGTGCGTCAAGATGACCGTGCTGATCTGCGTGAGGTACTCCGACCCAGGCGAGCACCGTGTTGGCGTTCGCATAGATCTGTGACATGAGCTGTACTTGGTGGCACTTCTCCGTATCGTTTCCCTGGTCCAGGCAGATGGCATCGATATAGATTGGCAGATGGATGCCACTCTCTGTGACAGAGGACAGGAAGTGGAAGAGGTTCGTACGTATCCAGAGCGGTTGATCATCGATCTCGATTAGATGGATATCTGTGTCGGTCCGAGCCTCTCCCCATGTATATGACAGCGCTATATACGCCGTGAAGGCAAGCTGCGAGACATTTGCGGTCTCGAGGTCATATTTGTACTTGTTTGCGCTCGGCAGATTCTTGCCTGCCTGGTGGGTGACTCGAAGAAGTCGAATCTGCGTTGTTGGGTCAATGGACGGGTACTTGAAGTCCCTGTTGCGAAGTTGATCCTCGCTGGCGGAGATACCGTCAGCGTATTCTTCGCCGCTCTCGGGTCGAATCGCTGCCATCGCTTAGTCGATCGCCGTCTGTGTCGCTTTGCGAATGATGAGCAGCCTCAAGATCGTGGTGCGGCTGAGGGTCGAGATGCTCAGCCCTACAACGCGCGTTGTCAAGAGTGGGACATGTCGTGTTCCATGCAAGGCACCGAAGTAGTACTAGTTCGGAACCGGCGAAACAGAGGTATAACCAGGACATATTACTGGAAGTTCAGGCGAATACGAATTTCCCATGATGGAGCTGTACCTTCAAGACAACGGCATCATCTCCAATTTGGTTGCGGTGAGTAGTTCTACCCTTGCTACAGAATGTTAGACGATAGACTCGACGCCATACCATCGTTCGAGTCTCACCAGCTGATGAATTGTTCATCTAGAGCTGCTTGACCTGATATGGTCATCGATCCCCATGTTCCATGTTCTGCGATCGGATCATGACCTCCAAAGTCTTCATTCCCCGACTACTGGAGCTTCAATCACCTCAACTGCAGCCAGCCGTGACTTGGCGACGGACAGATACCTCTGGATCAGAGTTGGATGTCCTGGAATCACGGGTACGCACACGACAGCCAGTAGCAGCGAGCACTTTCCACCACGCCGGTGAGTCTTTCGAAAGAAGCTGCAACAGCCCGTGATTGCTATGGACGACAACGGCTTGGCGCATCGAGACAAAGAGTATCTCGCAAACACTTCACCGCCCTAAGCAAGAATGTTTCCTGTATTCGCGGACTTCTCTTCTGTCTTCATCAGTGCCAGATTTCTCATTCCTTTCTTGTTCTATTTGAACTCTCTTCCTCTTCCTCTTCCTCATTCATCCTCGATTTCTGTTTGAACAAAAACGACAGCCTACTTCCCAAACGTCCAAGATGGCCGAAGCACTGTTGCTGGAGGAGATCAAGGCCTCTCTTGCAACTCATGCTCGGTCCGCAACATTCACGTGCGGCGGTAGCATTCCCATTGAGCCCGCTACCACATACACAGACCATCCAAGTTCCTCCGGTCCAATTCAAGTCCGCTTCGGCAGTAACGGTGTCGGACGCACATTGAGCGTTCCCGGATCGAAGGTCATCTCACAGGAATTCCGAGAGCTTCTTCGTGTCTCGCAGCCCGCCACATTCGCTCGTGCCGGCGAAGAAGTCCTTGACGAGGAATATCGCAAGGCGGGAAAGTTGGATCGTGGTGCCTTCGCCACCGATTTCTGTCCTTACACTCTCGGAATCATCGATACGCTCAGTCAGATCCTTCTTCCTCAGACCAAACAGTCCAAGCACGACCGAAGCATCCGTGCCGAGCTGTACAAATTTAACGTATACAGCGGTCCCAGTGGCAAGTTCAAGCCGCATGTAGATACACCACGCAGCGAGTTTCAGCTGGGAAGCTTGGTGGTCTCACTCCCGTTCGATCACGAAGGCGGTCAGCTCGCTGTCCGCAACGCCGGCAGCGAAGTTTTATTTGACTGGTCCAAGTCTGCCAACCGCGGCGATGCCGGACCATGCATCAAGTGGGCAGCCTTCTACAGTGACTGCGAGCACGAAGTCCACCAGGTCACTGCCGGCCATCGCATCACACTGACGTACAACTTGTTCGTCACTCGCGGCCTTGGGCACCTTGCTGGTTCCTCATCTTCGGTCCTTGAAGCCAAGACTCTACCACTCTACAAGACTCTACAGACAGCTCTCCAGGAGCCGACATTCTTCCGCAAAGGCCGCTCACACCAGCAACTACAACAA
Organism: Zymoseptoria tritici IPO323; assembly: GCF_000219625.1. NCBI lineage: Eukaryota > Fungi > Ascomycota > Dothideomycetes > Mycosphaerellales > Mycosphaerellaceae > Zymoseptoria > Zymoseptoria tritici. Next base: position 3,292,898 of record NC_018217.1, on the reverse strand, counting down.
CTTCTTGCCGGATGCGCTGAAGGGTGCGGACATGTCGTTGTACGAGACCGCGGTTGCTCTCGGACTTCAGTGCAAGCTTGTGCCGGTCATTCCAGATGGCCATTACGGCTATGACGGCAAGCGCGACGCATTTGAGCAGACATTCGGACCTTTCGAGAGTGGCGAGATTCATGAGTGTGATGATTCGGAGATGTGGGGTCAGCCACTGCCTGATTCGAATTTGACCTGGATCAATCCCATGAAGAAGGATCTGAAGGAGGTGCAAGCGGCATACGTCGTGGTGAGTTTGACGGAGACAGAGCAATCCCTTTGAGACATCGTACTGACATTCCGCGTGTAGTTCGGCAATGAGCTCGGCAATCTCGACGTCAAGTACTCGCACGCCGTCATGCTTATTCGTATTCCTCGTTTCCGCCACAGAGGTCTGCCAAATGACGAGACGAAGAGCTTCTGGAAGGGAGAGGATATGCCGGATCCGGATGAGTACGCAGAGGGTCCGGACGACTATGATTCGGAGATGGAGGAGTATGAAGACGATGAGGAGTCGGAGAGCTCCGTGGACACGTGATCGAACGATGGCTCTGACTGGAAGAAGATGTGGAAGAGACCGAAGCGCCTGGCGAGGAGCAAGGTGCAACGGTACTCCGAGCCGATGAGCTCTGCCGGGACTGTGGCTTTTGTGAGTCGTCGTCGTCGATGCTATCGTAGTTTTGCTGAGGTGTATTTTGGGTTCAGAATGGTCCTGTCGTCAGAAAAAGGACAGTTTACGATACTAGCACCCAAGAGTGGTTCTCGATATATCGGCATCACTTTTGCACCATCCGCTGAAGTGGGTGCCTGAGGCTTGAGTCTCCTGACCCTGGCTCGGGCATCATCGGTATCGTAGGATTCTGTCGATTCAGCGGGCCATGTGTACTACCCTGGCCAAGCATGAAATTGGTGATTCGTGGCTGTTGAGTTCATTAGGCAGATCACCTCTGCAACATGGCTGCGTGCAAGGAGACTTTGGCGATGGCAGTCAAATGCGCGGCTAATAATAGCGTTCGTGCTAGCGTCTTGGTCGCGAACTCAATTCTTCGTGAACACCGTGAACACACCTCAGCAACGTCGCGACCTCCTCCGTCCAGCCATGTCTTCTTACAATAATGCGCATCGTCAACAGCGATATACAATGTGCGGGTCTACTATCGCGACGACGCGCTCCACGTCTAGCGGCTTTGGTGCCTGGATGTCGCACTGCGCGCAGTCGATGGCGGTCACAGGGAACATACAAGCCTCTGGAATCGATTGCCAAAGCGGATACAACATTCAGGCCTTCACATAACCTACCTGGAAAGTATCATAAGCGGCTTAATTTGCGTACTGGGGATCCTTCAGCAGCACATTTGAATGATACGAATGATACAGACACCACCGTCAGTGCCAATTTCGACAAGGAAAAGTTCTATCGGTTTTACCTACGCCCCCGGCCTGTCAAGCGTTCCACGGTCGATGCTCCTGGGGCATGGGTCACATCGCTTGACGTTGACGCTATCAAAGCAACACTGCCGCTGCCTTTGCGCGAAAGACCGCTTGACTTCTTCTCCGAGTCATCTCGAGATCTCATCGCAGCACAGAGATGCCTGGAGATTTACATCGCGGAGAGCTCCAAAGAGTGTTCGATGCAAGATCTGAAGAAGGAGCTTGCCAAAAGTCGGCCAGGCACAAATGCTCTGTCTTGGCTTCTGCGAGATTACGATCAGGCTGATTTGAGGAACAACCCCGGATTCTTGAAAGCTCTTATCCACTGTCTTGTGGCCGAAAGCAACGAACGCCATATTTGGCATTGGCTCGCAATCCCTCATACGCCCTCGGTACTGGCACCTCAAGCTGTGGACGACAGGCATTCGTGGCGCAGTGCAGTCTTGCGTTTCCTCGTAGAGTCACAGGCACATTTTGCAGAAGGTGGATGCATTGACGAATCTCTACGGACCTTCGAACACGGATGCAAATGGAAAATTTGAGATCCTGCAAGCCCACTTTTCATTCACAAGACGGCAGCTGGAATTTGGATCCTTAATCAACTCGTCTGGCGAGGCGCAAGCGCCACTGCAAATGTCGATTTGTATGAAATTTTTATCTGGAGAGCCCGGGTGTGGAGGAAGGTGCAGGTAGCTCGCGAGTTCGATCGGGCACTACTACATCGAGTGCATCCTACTAAGCCTAGTGGGCTGCCGGCGTTTCAATTCCTCCAGCGGCACTACGCTGCTAGTCCTCGACCTGCATTCTTGCGAGACCTCTTACAACATGTCAGTGGATACAATTTCATTGTTGACACTGCGAAAGTTCTTGAGCGAGAAGGATACAGTGCGAAAGCACGCTGGATGCTGGACATAGGCCGTGCGGAAATGCCGGACCGCTTCATGATGAGGGCCTACTCCGATCACGCCACTGCGGCTCCAATCTTTGGATATGATGCGCGGTTTGCTGGTAACCGAGAGCTCTACACTGAACGTGAGAAGAAACGACGCCTCTCCACGGGACAATCGTGGCGATGAAGTGTGAGACATGTGGTAACCTGCACGTGGACTTTCCTTGTTTGCATGTTTGGCGATGAGGATCAGCTCAAAGGGCTATTCAATATGAACATCAGGGTTCTTGCTCGCTCTCATCGACTGGCAAATCGCTCCGGGCGACACAGTGAACCTGGTGGTCAAGAGGGCAGATCAGACCGCCTGTACTTCAGGAAGCCCACGTCAAAAGAATATCGATAGCGTGTGAACGACCTCTTCGCTCATCTGGAGGATGCATTGCCCTCGGCCCGAGCAGTCACGATGCCCGAAGCACAATGTCGCACTAGACTACTCTCGCATCCGAAAAGCCGCCTTCTCATACGGCACCATCGGATGTCCCAAACAACCACACAAAATCTGCAAAGTCACGAAACGAGCAAAGTACCGCACATCCGCAGTCCCACCACCGCACATCCAGCAATTCTCCACGCCCGACGGCACATACGCACCTTTCACCTCGCCTTCTTCGTCGACACCCCAGAACTCTCGCAGCTGCGCAGTGAGCTCGTGGCCGATCACGGGCTCCGCGCTCTGTCTGATGTCTTTCTCGAAGCCGGTGGCCCAGACGATAAGATCAGCATCCAGCGAGGAGCCGTCGGAGAAACCCAGTCCCGTTGGCGTGTAATGCGTGATCTGCGCATCGTTCTTGATCTTGACTGTGCCATCTATGATCAGCTGGCTTGCGCCGCAATCCATGTGATGGCCTCCAAAGCGGACTCGGAGATGATCAATCAGGTCTCCTTTTGGATCGAATTTGAAGCCAGTCTTCTCGAGCGCCATCCACGTCTCAGTCTCTTCGTCGGCTTTGGCGTGAAAGTATGCGTTGCTCATCAGCCGCTGGATGGAGGTCGGCGGGCTCATGAAGTTCCGATCAGAGATCTCTTGGGAAACTTTGTCATTCCAGATCATACCGAAGAGCTCCTGAAAGTGCGAGCGCGGGACGACGTACGTGCTTCCCCGTTGGACCATGGTCACCTCGCTCAGTCCGGCTTCCACCATGTCCTCGGCGACGTCGTGGGCGGTGTTCGCGCTTCCAACTATGATGCCTCGCTTGCCGTGAAAGGCCTTGCAATTGTGGTATTCCCCACTGTGGAGCGATGTGCCATTGTACGTCTCGATGCCGGGGCAGTCCGGACGGAGAGGAGTGCTACCGCCAGGCCCAGTGCAAAGGATGATATGCGATGCTGAAATGGTGTAGGTCTTGTCCTTGTGCAAGACCTGAGCGGTCCATTCTTTGGTGGTCGGATCAAATGTGGCCGGCTTACTCAATTGACAAGACGTCCAAACGTCGATGCCAAATTGTGCTACAAAACGGCGGAAGCCCTCAGCGAGAGATTTGGTGTGCAGCCATTCCGGATCGTGATCAGTGTATGTTGGGCCAAATGGCAGGTGGTTGAAGCGCTTGACTGTGTGTAACTTGGCGCTGTCGTAGCGAGTGGTCCAGTTGTCTCCGACACGGGCGTTCTTCTCCAGAACAATGTACCTCAGGCCAAGGCTCTTACAGTATGCTGCTGTTGACAGACCTGATTGACCGCCACCGATGATAAGGACATCAAGGTGTTCCACATTGGTCGGCTCTGGGTTCTGATGTTTCTGTCGCTTGTGACGCAGGTCCAATCCTCGGCGGTCCTTGAGGTTGTCCAGCCAGGTCAGCATCATCCAGATCTTCATCCCGTGCTCAGCAGCAGGATCCGGCACAAGGCTTGAAAGTAAGACGATCTCATCAGTACAAAGTCAATATCAAACGCTCGCACCTCCACAGATACACTCACCTCAGCTGACCTCCACACTCGGCCGGCAGACCACTTAGGTCAGCGTCAAAGCTGAAATCGACTGTCGCCCACGTCGGTTGGAAGTGAACTGAATCGAGGACGACTTTAACATTGCGCAAATCGGCCGCTGGGGCAACGTCAGACCAAGCGACGCCGATTGCGGTTGGGCCGTAGAATGTGCGAAGATTCCGAGTCAAGCTGAACAGGTCGCGCCAGAAAGCGTCGTGCGTGAAGAGCTTTTCTTCCAGAGTGTCTGACTGCAAAGACCGAGCTATAGCTGAAGCCGACTGAGCTACTGACGCTGCAGTCAGCTCTTTTGGCAAAGGTGCAGAAGGCAGAGCGCCAGGTAGATGGTCTATCGTTGATCGAATCTTGTTCTTGTAAGACATGTTAGAGGAGCGGTGGCACGTTGTCGTGCTGGTGGTAGGTATGAGGAAATAACGAAAGATGGAGCGACTTGCTTTATGTAGGGCGGTCATTGTACAAAGCGGTAGGATCGCTGACAGGTTGCACAGGATTGCCCCTCATCATCTCATCGCCCCGAACGCCGTCGAGGACGGGCGTGGTTAGATCCGGGCGGGATTGTAGCGCAGTTCATGCGAGAGGAAGACTCCTGTCACCAGCATTCTTTCCAGACACGGCGTAGAGACAGCCTTCGCTTGTTCTCACGCTGCTTGCAGTAGCAATTAGCAAGGTCGATCGTGAAGGATCGAGCTCGGCCTTAAGGCGGTGCATATTAAGTCCGCTAACGGAGACAAGACGACCGGAGGAGATCCTCATCGTGCAAGACTACTCTCCGATGTAGACTATGAGCAGACCTTGGATCTTTTCGCGCTTCTGTAGTCGCCGAGAGTCCGAGACCCGCGCACGGGGAGGATCCATCGCATCCATGGGTCTCCTCTCGCTGAGCTTGTCAGGGCCTGGCAGACCGTATGCCGCATAGCAGTTGAGGGATGCTTCTGGAGCAGACGGATACGGGTCGTGGATGAGGGAAAGAAGGAAGAACGGTAAGAGAGAAGGCTGGCAAGATGGAAGAAGGCTTCATCATTTCGCGTCAAATTTTGAAGGACATGCTCATCGCCATCGTAGCTCCATCTATCGAACAACATCGTCCGGACATCATCAGGAAGCAGCTTTACAGACACGAGGGTCCCAAAGGAAACTCGACACCAGGGTACTGCGTGATTGGTAATATCGGAGAAAACGCGCACGTCGAACGCTGACCAACCGCGTGTTACACAACCTAAAATGAGACGGAGCAGCAGGCATGATGCAGCTCAACGAGGGATCGCAGATGGAAGACCTTTCTCTTGTGAGAGATCCCCACTTTGACACCATTCGAAAAGCACTTTGGCAGCAAGCTCAGTCTTCGACAGAGTAGTAAGATACACGAGAGGCGGTCCAGATGGCTACCAAACTCATCACCATTGTCGGCATCACTGGTACTCAGGTCAGTTTGAAAATGCTATCCGCCGCAGCATCGTATGTCATCGCGTTCTGACGAAAAGCCAGGGCGCTTCGGTCGCCGATGCATACATCAACGAGCCCGGATGGAAGATCCGTGGCATCAGTCGTGATCCGAGCAAGGCGTCTAGCAAAGCATGGACCGATCAAGGTGTCGACATGGTTTTTGCAGACCTGGACGACATCGGCAGTCTCAAGACCGCATTCAGCGGCTCCAACGTTATCTGCGGCGTCACCGACTTCTGGCAGCAAATGCAGGACAAGGGAAATCAAGAGAGGGCCAAGAGGACTGGCAAGACCATCAACGTTATCTCCTTCGAGGCCGAAATCCAGCAAGGCAGAAACATTGTCGATGCAGCCCAGTCCACTATCGTGACTCTCGACATGCTAGTGCTTTCTGTGCTGACCGATTCGAGGAAGTGGAGCGGAGGAAAGATTACGTGGAACTACCATTTCGAAAGCAAATGGCGTATCGTCGAGTATCTGCAAGAGAATTACCCCGGGCTTCACGGGAAGTCGTCGTTTTTCCAAGCGGCGTGCTATTTGTCGAATCTTGACACAACTTTGGCTCCTCGAATGGTGAGCTTCAAGCTCTTCGGCGTTTACATGGCGAACGCAGCTGAATATGGACAGACACCGGAAGGATACATCATGAGTCTACCAATAGATGGCAACAAGCCAGTGCCGATGATCGACGCTCGCAATGACACCGGCCCTTTGGTCAAAGCACTCGTCAAGGCTGCTCCGGGAAAGAATCTGATGGGTTATACCTCAGAGATCAGCTTCAATGAAATTGCTCAGATCTGAAGCAAGAACCTCGGTGTGGAGGTGAAGTATCAGCGCGGGACTGTTGATGCCATGGACAAGCTCATGCCAGGCGGAATGGGCATGGAGTTTGGCGAGGCGCTAGAGTATCTGAACAGTCCTGGATACTACGGCGGCGAAGCTGCCATCCGGGAGTTGAATCTCATCACGCCAGACGACGTAAGTACTAACCTCTTGATGACCACGACGACCACTCCTAACCTGACTCATACCTTAAGCTTGGTACTTTCCAGCTCACCGAAGTCAGAGAGTTTTTGAAGGAAAGGACGTTGTTGTAGCAAGGAGGAAGCTGCGGATCCCAGCTCAGCGGGATTTCTCGTCTGTAGCGATCTAACGAAAAACGCTGGCGGGCCAGATACAAGGCAGTCATTATGTAAGCCTGAGACTCTGCGCATGTCTGCCCATGGATTGTGTATATCAGTGAGGCTCCTGTGTTGCATTGTATACAGCATCGAGCGAACCGGATCACCATCGCGCAGCATGGTCCTCCTTCAGGCTGATGGCTTACCTTCCAATTACGAACGACTTGGGGATCGTATAACTCCGTCCTCTATGCTCGCGAATTCCTCGCCAGGCGCAACGAGTATTTCTGCCCATGTAAGGCTGCAACTCAGCGTGCCTGGAGGAAGAGTTGAGTGGGCGCCTTTCTGAAGGAGAAGCAGCACGATCTTCTCGCATTCCTCAGCCTGATTGATAACTGGGTACGGATTGACTCGGCGTCCAGGTCCCAAAGGCTTCCTTCTCAGTGATCGTGCATACGCTTGAGTGTACTTTGGAAGCTCAGGCAGGCCAAAGTTCGAGCCGGCGCTTCTCCCTAAGGCTGCCCTGAGTAGTGTGCCGTATACGGGATCCTCGTGATTCGCGTCCGCACCGTGTACGATCAGAAGATCCACTACGGCGGCAGACCCAAACAATGCAGCGAAGTGAAGTGCAGGCCGGCCTTTACGGTCGGCCGCGCTGAGACGAATGCCTTGCTCGAGGCCAGTCTTGACGATATGACCAACCCCACAAATGCAGGCACTGTCAAACATGTCCGTTGCATGCAATATACTCCTGAATCTTCTCGAACGCTGCGGCTTCGGAGTTTGGCTGATCCCGTAGCATTTCGGAGCAGACTTGCTCCACGAAGGTGCCGAGGGAGAATATCTCTAGAAGCCATTCGATGTCGTCAACGCCGCCCTGGCTGCACAGGCTTCTAAGCATACTGGTTCCGGTAGTTCTATCAAGGGTATCGTCGGCTCGATTCGTTCTAACAGCATTAGACAAGCAGTCCCGCAGAATCACTTCTGTCGTGAGCTGATGTCGCTTCTCTCTCGCCAATTGCATGATCTCAGTGACAAATTACTCACCTCCAGCGATGGAAGCCTCCATCGTAACTTTGAAGAGCTTGAGCACACTCTCAATGTAGTCAGGGAGGCTGCGGATTGCTGCCAATAGTCCGGCCTGGTCGTGGTTTGAACCGCCATGAGAACTTGTTGCGAGACAGTCTGCAAAGTCTGGATCGCATCCGATGAGGAGGCTCCGCCCTGGGTGAAAAGGAGGTAGATGAAGGCCGAGAACCGTGCGGCTTCAGACAGTCTGGCTGTCTGGTAAGCTCGTGCATCCATTTGCTCCCAGGAATCAACCACATATGCATCTCTGCCAACGCTCGCTGGCCGGAGTGAGGATCGTGGGGAACCATCCTGCGGGCGAAGTAGCACATGCATACTGCAAGATTCTGTCGTCAGCTATCCTCAACAGTGAGCCCGCACTCGATAAACTACTCCGTACATCAGGCGACAGTGAACGAAGGAGCGACTTGTGGTCGATTGATTTGTGTCGCGTCCAAGATGTGTTCGTGTTGGCCGTGGAGACAGCTCCGAATGCTTAGTCAAGCATATTCGAGAAGACAAAAGGGTCTGGACGCCAAGACTTCAATTTGATTCTTAACTTCCTCTCACTAATGCAACTATTAATTATCTTCACGACTACTACACCTGCAATTACACACTATACAGCCTAATAAGTAGCTTATTTTGAAGCTCTTATTGTATGCTCTCGATTAATCTACTTTCTATAAACATCCGACTATACCTCGAGGCGTAATCCCTACCGGCGTAGTTAGCCGAAGACGCTTTACGAGGCAAGACGAAAACTTAATAGAATTATGTCTTCTCGACCGTTAGACCGCACCGGACGTCGTTAACCTACTCCTTAACGATAATAGAGGCTCTCGTAGTACTATATATGTTCGGATTAAACGATTTAACCTTACCGGCACCGTCTTCCCTTAGCGTAGTAGTCGTCTACGGACTATCGAGCTACACTATAGGGACTTTATCCTTAATTGTCTTATAGAACGGTCGTAGTTGTAGTATAAGGAGATATAAGAGCTATGTTACGAGTAGTTCTCGCTCTAGATACATACGCGGACTATTGCTCGTTGCCTTATAGATAAGGACTTTATATATAAGCTTCTTGCACGTAGTGCTACTTAACGAGACGACATAGCAAGGGCTATATTCTAAGCGTAGATTTAAGAGCTACTAGCTATTTAACTAGTATACGTCGATAAGATATATACTAGTAATAAGCTAGCACTAAGGAGAAGAGGTTAGGCTCTAAAAGGCATACTAGCAAGAGATATTAAACACCTTTACTACTCGGAGCGATTTAGCGTTCTGCCGGCTTATACTATAAATAGATGTCTACCGGAGCCCTTAATTAAACAAGGTAGTATAAAGACTAAGGACTTCTTATTATAGCTATAGGCTATAGTGTTGCTACGGATAACTCTATTCCCTAGCCCTCGTTTAGTCCTTATTATAGATAACTATACTATATACGAGCGTATAAGGATATAGTAGATGTGCTATAAACATAGCGTAAGGCTGTTGTTCCTACCGCCTTATTTACTAGACTACAACCCTATTAAGAAGACATTTAAGCTATTAAAGCACTAGGTTCGGAGGCATGCTAACCTTATACCGGAGTATAGCATAGAGAACTAGAGTTAGCGATTTATAGACTTTATAGCTATAGCTTGTAAGCATTAGGACTATAGGATTAATTATATAGCGTTATTTAAAGCCTATTATATATTATAGTAGCCCTCGAGGGCTATATCTTAGCCCCTAACGAGCCGATTCCTATTATCGCGGGCTTAATCGAAAGCCCTTATCTTGCTCTTAAAGCCCTTTATACTTACTTATTTTTTATAAGCCTCCGTCGTCGCGATATTAGTACTTAAAGAGTCGTTAGTAGTTGTAAGAATTTGCTAAGTATATAAACTTTAAGGCTAAACCCCTAAAACTGTTACCTCCGCGGGGAAGCGGGAGTACCCGCTCTTAGCTAGATTCTATACCGCGCAGTTACGCATACATTTAATAGTCTTAAAACAACATTCGTCGCATAGTACGCGTTCTATACTATTATACAAAAAAACAACTAGCGAATTTAGTTATATTATTATAGTGCAACAATTAATATAAGTTAGTTATATCGAATTTTACGGAATTTAAGGTTCCTAGGGTTCTCGAATCCGACTCGAATTTCTTACCCCTCGATATATAAAAGCTAAGGATGTACATATCTTTACTAATTCGCCTCCGTTTCCCCCCGTTCTTTCTCTAACTACGTTTCTGCTACTAGATCTTAGTAATAGTATATCTCTGTTCTAGTTCCTAGGGGATGCGACTACGCTATCGTAGAGGAAAGTATTAGGTTTACTAATAAGGGAAATTTAACGCTAAAAATTAGGGTCCTCTAACTAGCGCCTTACTAGCGGCGGCGAACTTATCTCGACTTTGCTCCTATATAACGTATTAAAGCTATCGCATAATTATTATAGTAACTATATAGAGCTATAGTTCGCTGTCGTCGGTAAAGCGTAAAAAAAGAATAGTGTTAATCGCTAGTGTAGTTATAGAGTTATCGCGTATATAAGAATCTACCGACTAGTAAGTATAACTTTAGCTTATATAAGCTCGAATTCGAAAACTTTAAATAACTATACGCACCGCCGACGACGATAACATTATAACTAGACGGTTAATCGATATAAAAATTAAATAAGCGCCGAGCGAATAACTCTAGCTATAACATACTACAATATTAAGGTAATCGGAGTAGTAGTTGTTAAGCGCTAGCTTAGGAGGAAACACTCTAAACTTAGTAAAATTTTAACAACAACTCTACTACTAACGCTACTAAATTCGCCGTTTTCCGCAACCTCCACCGCTTTATATATTATAGCTCTGCCTCTAGCATTGCCTCTAACAAGTAAATATACTTTAAGATGTTTTCCTTACTCTATAGCTATCTCCGGATGCTAGTCTCCCTTACATTAATAGCTAACACCGAGTCCGGCTCTTCCTTAAGCATAGTAATATACTAGAAGTTAGTAGTAAGGTAACCGCTAATAGTCTTTAGCCGCTCGGCCATAACCGGTTGCCTCTTACTAAGCTATTAATAGTACTTCTTAACGTTAGCTAGATTATCTATAGCCTACTTTATAGTAGGGGCTAGTAGACTACTACGTTATAAAGTATCCGCGGTAGCTACCGGCAAGGCAGGCTATTAAGGCTACATTAACGGTATCTACATTAGCTAATATAGTAGTAGAGTAGGAAGCGGTTGTTGCTATATTAGCAGCTCTATAGCTACCTTCTTCTTGCCCCTATTAGCATCCTTATTCTACTAAATAACTTGCTCTATAATGTGCTTTAGCATATCGTGCTATGTTGCTATATTAGCCTTAATGCAATAGCTCTAGTCTTAAAGGTTCTTCGTAAGTAGTCTATAGTGCATACTACGCTATACGAAGTAGGCTATCTACGCCGTCGTCTTGCTAGAGCCGGTGCTATAGAATCGATCGCTACACTTATAGAGGTTAATAAGCTTGCGGAACTAGCCCTTAGTCTGTTTATATAACTCCTTACTCTTATCGTTAGCGCTCTTGCGGCCCTTTAGCACTAGCGTGTCTTAAGAGTCTAGTTCGATTAGTATAATGTTATCGGAGTCTATAGCGGCGGCGTTAGCGTTGCTAGACGGTAGAAGGTTGTACTATCGCTCTATAATATCTAGCTTAACTAAAGGGTAGCCCTTAAGGTATGCAATGTAGGGTGTTAGCTACTCTATATAACTAAGGACTATTATGCCTTTAGGCTACTCTACTATAAGGTTAACCTTGTTACTATACTTGCGTACTATTAGTACGCCCTTACGTCTAACGAGCCGCTTCTTTAGGCCTAGTTTATTAGAGTATGCTACTACCTTTGCTCTCGCCGAGTTTAGTAAGCCTTATAACTATATACGTTTACCGGTATATACTATATTAAGTAGACTAAGTTCCTTATTATTAAATACAACATAGTAGAATACTAGGATCTTGTATCGCTTAGGGCTAGTAGTCCGGCGGCGTTTAGTTGTAGAGCTAGACGTTTTTGCGGCGACTAGAGTTAAGGATTAGTAAGTCGGCTAAGACGACTCGTCCTAAGTCGGCTAACTAGCTACTTCCTCGAACGGCTCCTACTCTACGCTATAGTTATCGGACGGCACTAAAAACACGACGAGGTTAGTTAGCTATATTAATAGATAGTTCGTATAACTTGCTATTAATATTAGACGATAGTAGTAGTAGTTTTAGAGCCCTCTTCGATGTCGGCTTGCTAGCTAGTTTAGGCCCTTTATTAGCGGCGACCTCTGCAGCCCTTGCAACGGCTAGTTTAGTAGCTTTATTAGCTACTTAGGCCTTCCTCTTAATAGTATTTATAGTAGTACGAGACGTACCCTTAGGTGCCGTCTAAGGTACCTTTTTAGGTAGCATTTAGGCTACTATGCCGCCTGTTAGAGGCACTACTATATCGCTACTAATGTAATTAGGAGGAAGCGTAAAGGTTACCGACTTCCTTCTCGTTCGTTTAGCCGGCGTTGTTATTATTGCCTCTACGCCCTTAGTCGACAACGCCCTAGTACGTCTTCTTATAATTATATAGCTAGTGTTGTTATCGTTGCCGTCGCGCTATATAGCCTCCTTAGCAGGATCCCTATTACTTAGAGCAATAACCTAAGTCTCTATTAGTAGCTCCGGCTCTAGCTCTAGTATATCCGAGCTTAGTAGTAACTATATCTAAAACTACGAATACGCCTCGTTAGGGGGGCTCTAAGGAAGGTTAGATAGCTCGCTGTCGCCGGAGTCGTCGATAACGCGTGTTTAGGAGTCTTAGGAGTCTTAGTAGAAGAATGTCGGCTGGGTCTCCTTATATAGGAGGCTAGAAAGTTCGAGGAGCGATTGCGCGCCGAGTCTTAATAGTAACGACAATATTAATAGCTTAAAATAACGAGAATGCACAGGAGGTAATAATAGTAACTCGAAATTGTTACTGTTCATAGTGTTTTAGTGTTGTAAGAGGCATGTGCAATATTAGTCTACCCGGTGAGAGAGGAATTTGAGAATCAAATTCAAAGGCTTGGCGTCCAGACCCTTTTGTCACTTAGAATAGAACTACCGTTCGGTCTTCGACTTCTTCCCCTCTCTCAGAAAAGCATCTTCACTCATCACTTTGTCCCAGACACAACTACCGGTCAACATGGGTCCTGGCACAAATTCCATGGAGCTCGTATCTGTTACGGCACGTGGAGCCTGGTACGCAACTCACCGGGCGACGACGTGAATCCTCCACCAATGTCCGCGGCGCGAGCATGTCAAAAAATATCCGTCAGGCTGATTCGATCATCCAACGATGTAGTGAGATTTTAATCCTTGCTTGGGGCTCACCGGTCTGCCCTCCGTACGCTGCATTCACGAGTGAGCCTCGCAAATATCGAAGTCTAGACTCGCGCTACCCTGATCTCGCGAATTCCAATAAAGTATCTGCTTCTCACGGCAGCGACATCCTCAGTATGGTTCGTGGCACCACTTGTCGACTAGAACTAATGAAACATCGCTGCTTAGCTTTGGATGCTATTTCGGTGCTTTCATTGTGCTCATAGGTAGTAGACTTAGGCGCTCGCATCTTCTTCGTGCCTACAGTTTTCTCGTATTCCCATTTCTCGTCTCGTCAAAGACTGCTGCGCTGGTGGGACATCTCTCGACTACATTTCTCGCAGTCATTTCCGGACTCGCTCCTCTACCAATCCAAGAATGAAGCTCCACATATTCGCCCTCCTTGCCGTCTTTAGCGCCGTCGCTATCGCTGATGATGGCGGCTCGAACAACAACGATCGCAATTGCGAGGTCGTTGGAGGTATCCTGCACGATGATCAAGTTACTCATATATCTATGCTGATCACTTTCAACAGCATCTTGCCGCTTCTATGGATGCTGCAAAGACGGGGCCTGTAAGCCCGATCGCCGCGGCGACGACGGCATCTGTCAACGTATGTTCCTCTGCCTCTCGGAAGTCACGCGCTGTACAGTACTGACTCCTGATCACAGTCCGTTGTGAGTACGGTGGCCATGCCTGCGATGGGAATATCTTGGTATGCAAAAAGGAAATCAATGCGTATGGAAATGTGGTGGGGCAATGCATCGGTGAGAGATCTTCGCTGCGGATTCGTGAGATTCTCGCTGACCGGGATTATAGATCTGCCAAAACCGACTGCAGCTGCGCGCCCATAATGAGCTGCGTCGCGGAGAGCTCGGTCCATGAATATCGACCGCACATCGACTCGACCCGACGTTTGCTGAAGGTTCATCGGTGGGAAGGACGGGAGTGGGTAAGGTACAGACTGAGTTGATGTATTCAATGGTGCCTGTGTTGTGGATCATTAGACTGACCATTAGTGAAGTGCACGTGACTAGTGCCAAGGCATTCCTACATATAGATAGCTGAAGTGAGAATCTCACACTTGAGATTCTCTCTGCATAATAATATATACCTGCTAATTAGAGGTCTTCTTCTACTTAGCTTAAGTCTAATTATAACAGGTTATAAGCCCGGCGTAACTACTGCACACTTAAGGAAGAATTGTCTGTTCTAAGCGCAGCTACTAGAACCTTACTATACACTATTTAGACAGTTAACTAGCGAGCTAAGAAAGAGCTAGTTATAACAATAGCCGCAATGTAGGCTAATAAGTTTAAGACTGCGAAGGAGAATAAAGTCCTAAGAAAGGGAAGCAACTTCTTAGACTAGTTAAGGATGCTTAAAGCAGCCCTTATAGATAAGGAGGTGTTAGGCTATGTCTTTTATAATATTCCCTAGTGCCCTGCCTAACTAAAGCTAGGAATTAAAGTCAGATATCCCTCTCTACTAACTAAGGAGAGTACTACTTTATCCTCCTAGGCTCTAACTCCTTCCTAAAAAGAAGGAGGGGACACTCTAGTAACAGAACCTATTCTAACTAGTAGACTAAGACTAACTCCTCTCTAAGTCTAGCATAAGCATAACCTAATTGCATACGGGATTGTTAGCAAAAGGATTAACTAATCTCTAAGGCCTAACTTTAGGGATATAGAGAAGATAGCTAAGGAACTATATAATACTATTGTAGCTACCTATAGGCCTGTTGTAACTATAAACATTTATAACAGCCTAAGGATTCTTAGAATTAGTAACATTAAGATCTAAGGAACAAACACTTAGAAGTACTATAAGGACTTCTAGAAGTAGTATTACAAGTATATCTCTATAATAGAATAATACTCTAGGTCTAAGAACATTCTAGACGGCCGAACAGACTGCACCTTCACGCGGTGGCCGTCGTAAGTACCTTCCTTGGAAGGGAAACTAAGACAGTCTGGAAGAAACCTCCTCGAAAACCTCTCGAATCCGCCCGAAATCCTTCTCGAAATCCGCCTCGAAACAATCCTTCTCGAAATCCGCCTCGAAATCCTTCTCGAAATCCGCCTCGAAATACGAGCTACAACAGAACAACAGCACGATTCGAACGAATAGCCCTCTACGCTACGAACGAGAAGAAGAAAGAAGCAGTCCACTCTGCCCTATACGCGCACCTCCTCGAAATCCGAATCGAAATCGCATGTCATACATGCACTTCAAAGAGCTAGAACTCGGTGGAATCTACAACTCTGCGATCAACCTGCGTAGCTATATGCGCTAGAGGGCGGCATATAGTTCCACAAAGGCATATTGAGGACAAGAGAAGGCAGCGAGTTGGACAGCTGCTTTTTGCGCCTCTTGCGCTGCATCTCTTTCGAATTCGCAGCGTGTGTGCGAAGCGGAAGGATCCGCTGAAAATTCTGCAAAGCTTGGCGCGAAAATTCTGCAGCCCCGGCTGCAGACAACGACACTCGTTTGATTTCCTTTGTCTCGCATTTGTTTAAAGTCCTTTGGCATTGAGCATTGCCTTAGGCACGGGGTCTCCCCTAAGGTCAAAGAATACCGAAAAATCTGATTGTAACTAGATCTACTGCTCTGCCTTTATGGCAAAGCCGTCCTACATAGTCTTGGACTCCGAAAGGACGTAAATGGAACAAACAAACAAACAAACAAACAATAAGAACATTCTAGTCTTAAAGCTTACCTTTAGTAATAAGCAGATTAGGCTGTTCTTTATCTAGGGCCTCTACTATCTAGAATACCTAAGAAGCTAGAGATAATCCTATTATATTAAGAACACAACTCTTAAAGAGCTAATTACCTTATTAATTAAGGAACCTCCTCTACAGACATAGAGGACAGCAGGAGGATTTAGGGGTGCTACAGTAGATAATAATTAGTATACTAAGTATACCTATTATATCTACACAAATGCAGATTGCTTTAAGAAGTACCCTAATAAGGCCCTAAAGTCCTAGGTACATAGAGGAAAAGGAGGATCTAATAAGGATAAGAAGAAGTCCTAAGACAAGAGTAAGAGACATAATAAGAAGGGAAGAAAGGGTACTACAGCAATTAAGCCTATCTCCTCTTCTAATACAGGCTTAGGCTCTAATTTAGATAGCTTATTTGCAGGAGCAGCAATTGCTGCCGCTAGAATATAAAGGAGTAACACTATTGTCTAGGATTCTAGTATATTATACTACTTCTTTAACAACAAGTCCTAGTTCTTAGACCTTAAACCCCTAGAAACCCTAATTAGGTTCTCTTAAGCTATTAGACAAAGCATAGTTATATACTTAGGAAGTATAAGGATTATAATAAAGTATAAGGGGAATAAGTTAAACATTACCTTGCAAGATGTGTTATACTCTCCTAACTCTAATTACAACCTTATCTTAGCAGAGACTCTCTAGCTAAAGTGCAAGGTCCACCTAGACAGGCTATCTTTATGCATTCTAAGGAATAACAAGAAGATAGGTAAGGTTTAGTCTACTTATAATGTTCTAATCCTCTAGAATGCAACTATCTCTCTCCCTAAGGGGAGTACTAAAGTTGCTTCTACAATTAATAGGAATATGTCCTATCTAGCCTTTGCTATACCTAAGGCTAACATAACAAGATAGCACTAGAGACTAGGCTATATAGGGAACAAGATTCTTAGTGCAACAAAGGCTTAAGTCTAAGGACTTAAGCAGATTAACATATCTACACTTAAGTACTATAAGCTATGCAAGCTTGCAAGGTTACAGAGAGTAGTATTAAGAACTCTAAGACTAACACCTTAATCCTTATTAGATAAGGTCTATATTAACATTATAGGACTAATCTTTCTACTAGACATCTTTAGATACAAGTACATCCTTATAATTACTAATGCAAAGTTAAGAAGGAGATAGGCTATCTTCTACAAGCTTAAATTACAAGCTGCACAAATTATTAAGAAATAGACTACTAAGACATTTAACTAGTATAAAAAGATAGTTAAGATCTAGTTCTTAGATAGAGGAGGAGAGTTTAATAATAATAATCTAATTACATTTGTAGAGAATAAGGGACTAAGATAGGATTTCTTAGCTCCCTATACTCCTAAGCAGAATAGAATTGCAGAATTATCTAATAAGGTTATCCTTAACAAGGCAAGAGTAATAATAATTAACTCTAGCCTACCTCTCCCTCTCTAGAGTTTTGCAGTTGCATATACAATCTTCCTTACTAATAGGCTAGTATGCCTGTTAACTAACAAGATTCCTCTTTAGGAATTTAATTAAGATCTTAATACTAGAACTCTATATATTAATCTAACAAAGGTTAGGAGATTTAGATGCAGAGCATATCTACATAATTAGGGGAGACCTAATTTATAGAAGTTCTATCCTAGAGCAGAGAAATACTAGAATCTAGGATTCTAGGAGAACACTTTAACTAACTATATAGTTTAGAAGTTTAAACTATCTGCCCTAACTAGGTTTTAGCATAAGATTATAACCTCTCCTTATATAACACATAATAAGGATAAGGTATATAGCATAATACCTACTGCCCTAGACTTCTAGGGGGAGAGTTTCCTACAACTAATACAACCTATTACTATAGAACAGGAAGTCTATACTATCTACACTAAGGATTAAGATTAGGGCTAAGATGCCTAAGGGCAAGATGCCTAACCTCTTACTACTTCTTATCTTTAAGAAGTAGAGAACATATTTAATACTATACAGAGAGAGAGAAACTAAGCCTCCCTTTTAACATCTTAGGGGGAGCAAACATTAGGTTAGGATATACAGTCCTAGGATAACTAACACAAGCAGTCTAAGCCTAATTAGCTAGAGGCTACTAAGCATAAAGAAGCCTCCTAGCTAGCTTAGGGAAAGCATGTTTCTAAGGAAACAGGAAGTCCTAAGGGATTCTAAGGAAGTCCTAAGGGATTCTAGGAGCAGGCTAATGCCTTATTAACATAGCTACAATATTAAGCATTAGCAGAGGATTGCCCTAAAAGGGAAGACCTCTAAGATTATGCTATAACTCCCTTCCTAGACATTTATATTATAGGAAAGAGGAAAGTAGGAAGAAGCCCTAAGAGACCTAAGAAATTAGGTAATAAAGCAAGTCCTAAAAGCTTAGGCACATTTAGACTCTTAAGAAGTAGAAGATTAGTTATAAGAAAAGACTATAGCAAGATCTAGAAGATAGGACTTAAAGCAACAAATCCTAATCTATCTAATCCTAAGACAATTAAGGAAGTTCTTTCTAGATCTAACTATAAGGAATAGGAGAAAGCTATTATTAAGGAAGCTAAGTTACTTAAGTCTACAGGATGCCTTAAATAGAAACTTATTAGCACCCTCCCTAAGGGGAGAGTCCCTCTTATAGGGAAATAGGTCTTTAAGATTAAGGTGCTCCTAGATAGAACTGTAGAGAAGTATAAGGCTAGATAGACAGCTAGGGGATTTACACAAAGGAAGGGACTTAACTATATTAATACCTTTGCTCCTACCCTAAGAGCTGCAACAGGGAGAATACTTCTGTCCCTCTTAGTTAACTTTAGCTAGAAGAGGAGACAAGTTAATATTAAGACTGCATTCCTAAATCTAAACCTAGATAAGCAGATCTTTATTAAGCTACTAGAGGGAGCTTATCTCTTTAAGAAAGATGCCTACAAGTACATTATACATATTAAGAAAGGACTATATAGGCTTAAGCAGGCAGCTGCTCTCTAGCACTACGATGCTATAGACACTCTCTAAAAGCTTAGTCTAACAAGAACTATTAGTAATGCTTGCTTCTTTTAAGGGAAAGGCATCCTTGTTCTCCTTTATGTAGATAACTTCTAGATCTTTAGATAGTTAGACTATAAGATTAATAAGCTAATTAAGGGATTAGAGCAGAAGTACATAATTAAGGTTGTTAATACTAATATCTTTCTTAGACTTTACCTAAAGGAAGGGAAAGATAGCTCTATGTCTGTCTCTTAGGAACACTATTCTAGAAACAAACTTTAAGGACATAGTCTTAGCAATGCAAAGAGTGTTAAGTACCCCCTTAACACCCTCCTTAAACCCCTCTAGGATAAGGGAACAAAGGAGGACTATAATCTCTTTAATAAGATTATTAGGGAACTACAACATCTGTTAAACTATACTAGACCGGATATTAGTTTTGCTGTTAACTACTATATAAGGTTCCTTTAGAACCTAGGACCTTTACATGTTTAGGTAGCTAAACACATCTAGAGATATGTTGCAGGCACAATTAATAAGTGCCTTATGTACAGGAAAACTAAGGAGCAAATTTAGACTAAAGCATTCTTAGACTCTAACTTTGCTAGTAATCCTAGCACATCTAGGTCTACCTTAGGAATGCTCTTTAAAATTGCAGGAGGCCTAGTTATCTAAAGATCTTAACTGCAGAAAGAAGTAGTGCTATCTAGTACTAAGGCAGAGTACCTCTCTCTTACTAAGGCAATAAGAGAAGTAAATTAGGTAAGGAATCTTATTAATAAGCTCTAGCCCTTTACCTAGGCTAAAAGCATTTCTACTATCCTTATTAAAGTAGACAATTAATTAGCTATTAGCCTTGTAGAAAACTATGCTAACTCTAAAAGATTAAGACATGTCTCTCTTAGGAACTATTACTGTAGAGAGCAACATAATAAGGGGAGTATTAAGGTAGAGTTTGTAAGGACAGATATGCAGCTTGCAGACTATCTAACAAAACCAAAATCCCTAAACACTATCCTCTAATATATAAATCTATAAATCTAGCAAAAAGATACTTATGTGTCTATGCTAGGCAGCTAACATAGACACATAAGAGAAGCTAATACAGGAATTAAACCTATAACCTTCTAATTTGTAGTTAGAAATTATACTACTAGACTAACTAGCCCTTAATAAGAAGAGGGAAATTACTCTTAAATTTATGCCTTAGTACCTACATTCCTACCTAAGAAGGATTCCCTCCCTAGAATTACACTATTTTATTTGTTACAAAACTAAGAAGCACAACACTTAGAACACTTATTTTATTCTTATTTATATAAAGGAAAGGAGGCAACTACATACCTTTACAAAAGCATCTAAGAAACTATAAGAAAAACACCTAGCTAAAGGAAAACTTTTCTATAAAAACCTAAAAGCATTAGAGCATATCCTAGAACCTACAGCCTACCCCCCTAAAACTACTACTAAAAGACTAAGCTAATTCCCCTAGAATCTTAACTTAAAGCCTAGGAGAATATTAGTTTCTATTAGGGAAGAAGGGATTTTAAGGAGAATATATATAGGATGCTATGCTACTAACTACTGCTTTATCTCTACCTTATTAGAGCTTAACATTTAGCTAAGAGGAGTCTAGTTATAGCACAACACAAATCCCTAAGGATTAGGAGTTATTAGACTAGGGTAGTTTTCTACTAGGAAGGCCTACTCCCTTAGGTTATACAGCTCCTCTATTACTATATTAATAAGGTCTGTAGTAAGGAGATCCTTATTAAGCTTAGCTATAAAGTTATTAAAGCAAGCTACAAAAGAGAAGGGACCCTAAGCCCTAACATTTACTCTGTTATAGTATCTATTTATCTCTCCTCTAATAAGTTAATATATAGTCTAATATGCTATAGAACTATCTTTGTAGATCTATAGGAGATTTCTACTACTAATAGCTCTTGCTTTATTAATAACTTGCTAGAAGGTTTTCTTAGGGACAGAGAAAGCTGCTCTTCTTCTAGAAACTATAGCTAGTAATATAGATTATATTATTAATAGCTGTAAGGGATAGATAATAGATTAGCTAATAAATTGGCTAAATAGATAAGAGGTATAGATTGTAAAGTAGAGGAATAAAAAAGCTAGAAGAAGATGCTTTTTAACAAGCTAAAGCCGAGCATTAGCTACGTAGTAGGTAAATACCTGCTATATTTAGGTAACAGACAGCTCGTGATAATGCAGCTGCTAATAGGGGAGTGTTGTGGATTATTAGACTAACTATTAGTAAAGTGCACATAACTAGTGCTAAGGCATTCCTACACACAGATAGCTAAAGTAAGAATCTCACACTTAAGATTCTCTCTGCATAACAATATATACCTGCCAATTAGAGGTCTTCTTCTACTCAGCTTAAGTCCAATCACAACAGCCTAAGGCATGATGCTTAGTCAGGATTATCTCCATCCTCCTTTAACATGTACCTAGACCAATCGAACACGTTCCAGCCTCATACATCAACTCAGTGCGTTCGAAGATGCGCTTTGGTAGCCGCTTAAGAAAACCTCGATGCAAGGCCTCGATCATTAAGGTGTCCAGTTGACTAGCTGACATGAACATGTACAATATGTAACTATCCAGAGCGAGAGCGCAGGAGAATGGAAGCCTAGCATATGCGAGCAAAGATCTTGAATCATTGATAGGGAGAAATCAAGCTAGAGTCATCGGGGCGTGCCAAATCACTATTGATCAATCAAGCACTCCGGCGAACCACTCGAAGATGGCCTGGTTTTGATACCTCAAAGCACCACTCGCAACGTGTAAATGGGCCGCCTGATCAGGTCCAAAATACACCAACGTCGCCCTGAATCCAATCGCTTCCGCCACCTTTTCCGGCTGTCCTTTGAAGAACAAATCATCTTCAGCAAGGCCGATCAAAGCTGGCATCTGTATGTTACCCGCAACGCCGGTCAAATCCCAGGCTGGAATCCTGGAAAAGAACTCGACAACCGTCTTCGTCTGGAGCGAATAAGTACCATCGTCGGCCAGTGGACGAGTTGGGCAGGCCAGTCTCCTAGAATAGCTTTTCCAGGTCGTCTTCACGACCCTTCATCAAAGGCCGACACGCACTCTGGCATCGCAGATTCGAGTGCCGGCATGAATGCAAAAACGCCGTCGAGGCATATCACCGCTGCAAGACGAGGCTCAAACGCAGCGGCTCGTGCGGCCAGATAGCCGCCTAGACTCATCCCGATCAGCCCGATCTTGGAAGAGTCCACGAACGACAAGCTGCCGTTCTTGTTTGTCTCGATGTAGTCCATGATAGGACTCACCACCTTCTCCCAATCGTGGATAAAGCCTTTCTTCTGTTGGTGGAGTAGCCGTGGCATGCCTGGACCCTCATACAGGATTACATTGTATTCTCTTTCGAGCGCCGCGAATCCAAAGTCATGCAGAGTCTCCTCCATGTTACGGTCAAATCCACCGCCGATGATCAGGGTAGGCCTGGGGACCGACTTCGATGCCTCGGCCGCTCGGTAGATGATCAAAGGAATCTCGAAGCCATGACTGGTCGGCAGAGTCACATTGACTCCAGGAATGGGAAGCAGAGCGTTGGCTTTGTCGAAGCAGTTACGTTACTTCTGGAACATCTCGGCCATGCGTGGGTCGGCCGGATTGCCATGGAGAAAGAAGTCGGCGATGAAGAAGTCGTGGCTTGCGCGAAAGTAGATGTCTCGCAAAGTGATCGGTGAGTAAGTCTCGAGCTTCGACTCGTCAATAGTGGAAAGGACTCGTTCTGCCAGGTTGCTCCACTCATTGAATCAGTCATCGAAATTGCCAGGTCGAATGTTTGGCAGTATCGACAAGACTTCTGAGATATCAGCGCCATTGTAGCGAGCCGTGCCGATGGCTCGTATGGCTTCGTAGTGAAAGTTAGGATCCTCGTGAAGTTGCAACATGATATTCGAAGGAATGATGAGTGCGCTGGTCAGGGCAGTAAACAGTGCTGAGCAGAGAAGGAACTTCCACATTATGGATAGACCTTGCAGCAAAAAGACAATCTTCATCTATATATCCTCGGAGGTCTCACTGTAGCGGACGAGTGACAAGGCCAGCGGACGAACGCCATCCTCATGAAAGCAATCGAGCTGAACATGACGGCGGTTGTGCAGTGCCTTCCGGAAGAGGTCGGTATGACTGGCAGACGGAAGAGGTCGTGAACATGATTTGCTCGAATCGGCCCTCGATCGTCCGTATCGACCGGGAGAGCATACACGATTGCCGGAATCGTTGAGGTTGATCCGAAAAGTTCGTCCGTGTTCGACCGAAGCGGTAAGAGCGCTCGCAGAAGAGAGACTTTGGCTTTCTTCGAAGTCGACTTGGAAGAAGTTGAACCACCTTGTTCAGACCGCGCTGTCATCTCCAACTCGCCGTGATGTCGTCACTGGCCGTGTTCACACGTGCAAGTCGTCTTACTGGAGATGCTATCGGTTTAGTCGACATTGAAAGAGTGCACGATACTTGCCCGGAAACTGATGCAAAAAGCTCTCTCGTGGGAGACCTGGTTCACGGACGTCGACCTCTTCGAACAGGCACAGTGGAGGAAGACATCAGATCGTACTTGCGACCGGACACTGACTCTATCGATGAGTCGTAATAAAATTCGTGCTGCGTCGTCGACGTGAGCGAACAGTCGACAATGCGATCGCCGAGGTGTGGGCGGAGGCTTGGCGGAGCTCCACCCTTATGCCCACTTAGATCCGACGTCACCTTGTCTGACGGACGGTATCACTTCGACTTCTCATTCAATCTGAACTTGCCAAGAACCAGTCAATGTCCGGGCATGGCTCCATGACCTCGGTAGTGAATGTTGAGAAAATTCGACTAGCAGCATCTGCTGGAGGTCGTTGCAGGTTCTTCCCCCCTGCAGGAGCGCCTCTACAGCCTGCGTGGCCACGACTTGAGTTTGGCAACCTCTCTTTGCCATACCTCCAGGCCAACATGGATCTGGAAAATTGTTGCATTCTGCCCAGACGAGGTAGTTCCATGAAGCAGGAGTCCAGACTCAGCACCGGTTCTCGTATTCACGAGGAGGCTCGTGCAGCCCCTGCAGAGCATGTTCTCACGCCGGAGCCAACGGCAATTCTTCGGTCTGGCCGACGTATGCCTTGAACCAGTGTTGGGCATTTTGGAGTAATAGTAAGGTAAAGTACTAAGAATAATAGTAAATAGTAATTACTATTTACTCTCGTTATTACTATTACTACAAACGTAGCGGATATTATTACTCTTACTATTATTCTTACTCTAGAGGGTAATAGTAATAATAATAGTAATAATAATAATAAGTAAGTAGTAATAGGGACTAATAGGCTCTATATCTATCTAGGAGTATATAATATATATATATATATATTTCTAAAGCCGTTTAGAATAGTAAGTATATTATATTAGAGCTAGAACGTATATTATAAGTATACTAGCTATAGTAATTACTATAATATACTCTATTATTTATAATTTCGTCCGTATTTCTTGTTTGGTAGTCTATTAACTCTTCTTTCCGCCATTTTCTAAGATATATTAGTACTATACTTATTAATTTACTTTATATATAATATAATACTTACGTAGTAATAGTTTTATATTTAGGCCTAGGCTTTGTTTTTGCGATTTTCTTTAATGTCTTATTAAGACTATAAAGGCTCCCGTCTATAGTCTTGTTCCGGAATTGTTTAGGATCTATAGTTATTAATATAAATAATAATAATAAGAATAGTATACTCTTTTAGACTTACTAGGCGCATTTCTAGGTTTATTACTAGAAGAAGTAGTCTTTTCTAGTACGGTATCCTTCTTCGGTATAGTTATATCCGTCGTTTTAGAGGCCTCTCTATTAGAGTATAGAGTACTAGTAGGAGTAATAATCCGAATAACCTTTCTAGGTACTATAAATAATTAGTATATAGATATATAGTAGTAATAAGTATAATATATACCTTGTAGGCGTTTTAAGGTAGTAGAAGGGCTACTTTTCCTAGTAGTTTTACGGGAAGTAAAACAAGAGCTAGAGCTATACTTCGAGTAGATAGAAGTAGACACTATATTATTATTAATAAAAGTACTTAAGTAAATATAGAATAGTACTTACTAGTAGTAGTAGTAGTAGTAGTAGTAGTAGTAGTAGTAGTAGTAGTAGTAGTAGTAGTACTAGTAGTAGTAATAGTAGTAGTAGTAGTAGTATATAAAGAAGACTTTTATAAAGAGAATAAGAAGAACTATATATATATAATACTATCTAATAAAGCGGTATTCTCTTAATAGAATAAGATAGCGGTAGAACTAGTACTCTTTAATCTAGAGAAGTAGCGGTTTATTTAATATAGCGGTAGAACTAGCACTCTTTAGTCTAGAGAAGTAGCGGTTTATTTAATATAGCGGTAGAACTAGCACTCTTTAGTCTAGAGAAATAGCGGTTTATTTAATATAGCGGTAGAACTAGTACTCTTTAGTCTAAAGAAGTAGCGGTTTATTTAATATAGCGGTAGAACTAGCACTCTTTAGTCTAAAGAAGTAGCGGTTTATTTAATATAGCGGTAAAGCTAGTACTCTTTAGTCGAGAAAAGTAGCGGTTTATTTAAGATAGTAGTAAAGCTAGTACTCTTTAGTCTAAGTAGAGAACTAGTACTTTACTTATAAAAGCACTTTATTTAATATAGTAGTTTATTTAAAAGACTATGTTTAAGACCTAGGGTTAATTTATATACTTAACCGTAGTAAGAAGATCTTCTATATATCTTTATCTAAGTTGTCTACGCTTATCTACTATCTAGCTCGGTAGAATCGACTTCTAGCGAACGCCTTACGTTTACGAGAGAACGAGTCGAGCTAGACTAATTCCGAGACCGGGAATCGATTTCTACGGAGAAATGGAGTTAGAAAGACGTTCTATATATCTCTATCCGACTCCTTCGTCGTTTTCTACTATCTAGCTCGGTAGAATCGACTTCTAGCGAACGCCTTACATTTACGAGAGAACGAGTCGAGCTAGACTAATTCCGAGACCGGGGATCGATTTCTACGGAGAAATGGAGTTAGAAAGACGTTCTATATATCTCTATCCGACTCCTTCGTCGTTTTCTACTATCTAGCTCCGTAGAATCGATTCTTAAGTATATATCTTTATTTATAAGGTACCTAGTAGAGCTATACTACTTTTAAGACTAGTATTAGCTTCTATATAAAGACATAGTAAGTAACTTATTCTATATTTTAAGTAGCTTCTATTATAGGAATTAGTAGCTCTAATAAGTAAGCTATATAAATTCCTTACTATACGTCTTCTAGTCCTAACTAATCCCTTAACCGAACGCCTAACTAATCCCTTAACCGAACGCCTTAAGCCTTAGATAAACAAATCCCTTTACCCTTAACTAATCCCTTAACTAAACGCCTTAAGCCTTAGATAAACAAATCCCTTTACCCTTAACTAATCCCTTAACCGAACGCCTTAAGCCTTAGATAAACAAACCCCTTTACCCTTAACTAATCCCTTAACCGAACGCCTTAAGCCTCAATTCCTTTAAAGTACCTCTTCTATATCCGGTATATAAAGATCGAAAGTATTCCGGATATCCTCGTACGTTAGAGTCCTTAACTCGTCCCTTATAGATCTAGAAGTAAGATCCTTAATAAGTACCTTCTCGGTATCTCTATACTCGGTATTAAAGATATTAAGGTCCCCGAGAAAGAATAGATCGTCTAGAATATCGGAGTAAAGATAGAAGTCGCGTCGTTCTAGAATAGTATTCCGAATCGAAAAGAACTCTAGCTTTAGTATAACTCCCTTAGCTAAAAAGTCCCGGGTAAGAGCTATAAATTAGTATTTAGTATATAACTATTAGAATATATACTTAATACTTACTTTGGTCCCGGAAGTAAATAGAGTAGCGTATAATATAGAGGTTTAGTACTCTTATTAAAGAGTATAGATTCGAGTCCTCGGAATATTTAATATTATAAAGATAGGTATTATAGTCGATATTAATATCCGGAGAGGTATATATTACGTCTAAGAGTTAAGTTATTAGTATAATAATATATTGTTAGTATATAATACTAGTATATAACATACCTAGTAGCTCCTTATAAGACGTATAGTTATAGTACTTAAGGCGTTTTAAATAGTAGACCGCTCTAATCCGATTAAGATATTCGATAAGCTCGTTATTAGAAATAAAGTTATTAATAATAGCCTTTAGGGTCCGGTCTAGACGGGTAGGCGGAACGCTTAGGTCGTTTTTAATAGTATTTTTAATAAGAGAGAGTAGAGTTTCGTCCCGGATAGGAAGCGATATTATAATACTAGTAGTAGTAGTAGTAGTAGTAGTAGTAGTAGTAGTAGTAGTAGTAGTAGTAGTAGTAGTAGTAGTAGTAGTAGTAGTAGTAGTAGTAGTAGTAGTAGTAGTAGTAGTAGTAGTAGTAGTAGTAGTAGTAGTAGTAGTAGTAGTAGTAGTAGTAGTAGTAGTAGTAGTAGTGGTAGTAGTAGTGGTAGTAGTAGTAGTAGTAGTAGTAGTAGTAGTAGTAGTAGTAGTAGTAGTAGTAGTAGTAGTAGTAGTAGTAGTAGTAGTAGTAGTAGTAGTAGATTGTTATTGTTATAATAAAGAAGTATCTTTTATAGATAGTTCTATAGCTATATATATTAAGACTATAAGATCTTTTACTAAATAGCGGTAATTCTAAATATTAGTAAAGCGGTAATTCTAAATATTAGTAGAGCGGTAGAACTAAGTTATAATAGAGCGGTAGGACTAGATAATAGTATAGCGGTAAGTCTAAATATAGGCCTATTAATAGTTTAAAGTATTAGTATACTATAGAGCGGTAGTTCTAAACGTTAATATAACGGTAGAACTAGATAATAGTAATACAGCGGTAGAACTAGATAGTAATAGAGCGGTAGGACTAGATAATAGTATAGCGGTAAGTCTAAATATAGGCCTATTAATAGTTTAAGGTATTAGTATACTATAGAGCGGTAGTTCTAAACGTTAATATAACGGTAGAACTAGATAGTAGTAATATAGCGGTAGAACTAGATAGTAATAGTAGCTCCTAGACTATACTATAGATTCAATTATAGATAAAGAGTATAAAAACAGTCTAACTACTATTCTAAATACTCTATTTAACTCTAGTATATCTAAAATAAAAAGTTATATACTAAGGTACTAATAAATATTAGATTTTTATAAGTAAATAGTAGTATCTATACTATTTATTATAAGACAGCATTCTTAAATACTCTATAGTGTATTAACAGCCTAAATAGACTATGTTGCTATATAAATATACTATAATATAGCTTTTCTATTTATTTTAGGCTAAATCTTTAAAGAGTAACTTTAGGGAAAATCTTAGATTTAAAGAGCAACTATTAATATATAGACTTAAAACTTTTAATAGAGCATGTTTATAGTAGAAAGACTCTATTTATAAAATATCTCGTAATTCGTAGCAGAATTGCTTTACGTATACCCGGCTTTGTCTAAATTTCAAAAACTCCAAACAAAAGAAAAAGATAGACTATAAGAGATGTCGGCCGTTATAGAACGCGAAACTATAGGAGCAGCTCCGGGTCGATCTGGAAATTGTTCGAGTCGAACGGCATGTCCGGCATCGCAACGTCGCCGCCGTTGTCTTCGAATCTGTTAGAATCTTCCTTAGAGAATTCGGAGGAAAACCTACCGAAACTCGGCATATAGCCGCCTTCGACGTATAGGCGATTAAACAACTTAATATCGTTGTTATCTAAAGGATGTCCGAGTAGCTCGTTGCCTATCCGATTAGTATCTATTAAGTAGAAGTCCAAAAAAGAAAAAGAGAAAAAGTACCGAAAAATGGATTCCCGCTGTCTACGGGCGCAATTTGCGACGACGCGGACCCCGCGTCTAGCGAGGTCTGCGAAAAGGTATTCTCGGGCAGATTCGAACTCGGCGTTTAATTCGGAGGCTCGCGGAACGATCTACTATCGATAAAGCGAAGAATAGCTTCCGGGTCGATTTTTAAAAGAAGGCACTCGAGCATTGCGATAATGCGGATAGCCTCCGAGCGTTTTATCGCGGGACGAAGACGATCTGTCTCGGTATATCCGAACTCGAGACGGCGAGGATTCCTATCGGCTATTAGACAAATGCCGAAAAAGAGAAAAGAAGTCTATACCGACTTTTAAGACTTTTTGCCGTTACGGCGCTTCTGCACCTTTGACAGAGTGTATACCGAGTCCGGATGCATACTGTTTGTCGACTTCGAAGGCATTGTTGTTCTTGTTGCTTAGGATATAGTAAACAAGAAAAGAGAGGTAGTTTTGTACCGAATTGTCTAATAGAAAAGAGGGAAATCTAAGTCCTTTATCTCTCTTACTTCTAGAGCTATACCGCTATACAAAAGTTTACCTAATATAAGGTATCTAGCACATAATAGTTAATCCTAGAAAATTCTAGGATAGCGGTTTTCCTAAAGAAAGCCTAAAAAAGAGAGTACTATTCTAGTAAAAGGGCATATATAGGCCTTTATTAAAATAGATAGTATAACGTACTATATTAAATAGAGCTAATAGTATATATATTTAGGTAGCTAGTACTTTATATCTATCTTATTATATTTAATTAAACTAATTTATTAAAAGTAGCTACTTATTAAATAAGGTATTTGTTTCTAGCTATACTTTATATTTATATAAGATAAATCTATATCTATATCTCTATTAATTTTTATACTAATTACTAACTATCTATAAGTATGTTATAGGATAACCTCGGCTTATATACCTTAGGCACTAATTACGTAATATAGACGCTTCCGTACTTTAATATAGTCGCGTCCTTCCTAGCTACCTCTTACCTCTATAGATAATATCTTAAATTAATTATAAACATCTACGCCTCTATACTAGAGCCTATATTAAAGTATTATAAATCCTATAACTAATAATTAATATATATAAGATCTATAGCTATTTTAATTTAATACCTACTTTTATTAAAATAATTCTACTATTATAGTATAGAGTAGGATCTCTTAATTTATATTTATAAGACGTTATTATATTACTTTAATATTTACTCTTATATTAAGTTTCTCTTTCTAGTCCTTACTTATATTATACTAGATTTAGTTTTCTTAAATTACGTCCTCCTTCTATTAAAGCTAGAAACTATTTAAGACTAGGAATAAGAATTATACTAGCGTTTCTAGTATATATATCCTTTCTAGTAGTATAATATACTCTATTAGAATTTAATATAGTAGTTTTAGTATCCTATAGTTAATAGTAGTACTAAATCTATTAGACTTTACTATAGCGGTTCTAATTCCTAGTACGTACGTAGCGGTTAAACTCTCTTTATTAGACTTTACTATAGCGGCTCTTATCTCTTTTACGTACTTAGCGGTTAAACTCTCTTTATTAGACTTTACTATAGCGGCTCTTATCTCTTTTACGTACTGTAGTGGGTGGAATCGACTACTACCAACCTGAGGCACCAAGAGGTGAGTGCATAAGTGCCTTGAGGGCGCGGTATCGAGCGTGGAATTACATTGAGAAATAAGCAGTGGCTATGAAGTGCATTAAGTGCTACCGACGACCGGTGATGTTGTTGTTAGATCCTTAAAAAAAGGAAGAATCCGACTACTGTACATCGCCAAGACCTGAAACTACGCTATACTATAAACTATGTTCGACACTATTTGCCCTATAACATTTCCCTCCCCTGCTTGTTATGTGTCTGTGCTACAGACACAACAAGCACTACTTAATAGCGACTAAGTTCCTTAATGTCGTCGTTACGAAGATCTAGCTTGTTAAGCTAGTTCTTAGCGAGCTAGTCCTCTTCCTTGCCACCGAACTGCAGGTATTGCTAGTGAACCTGCTCTATAGTCGGCACGGATCCGTCGGCAACGCGACCGGAGGTGCTGAAAACAGGCAGATCCTTAGTGTTAGTCTTGGCCGAGGGGTTGCGAGCCTTGCTCTCCTCGACCATGTTGCCCTTAGCATTAACAGTTACCTTTAAACCCTTGCTATTATTGCGGTCGTTAATTTCCTAGGCTATTTCCTTAACCTGTTGCTTACTCTTGTTCTTAGCTAGTGCGGCTATGCGCTCGGCACGCTCCGTATTGCTCGCGCTTACCTTCTCGTACTTGCTACCGCCGAAGTAGCTGTTGTTAAATCTAAAGGCTTCTTGCTCTTACGGACGGACGTAGTCGGCTATAGTAAGAAAGACGCGAGCGACTAAGGTAGCGCGAGTCTTGGTAACGTACTCCTTGCGGTAGAATTCAGACTTAGAGAAGAGGGCATCTTAGTTAGCCTTAACACCGGCATCGAGGTAGGTAGTAGCACCGAGAATAGCGTTAGACAGAGCACTCTACGTACGGATAACTACCGAGGTAGGGAAGGGCGTAGTCGGTGTGCCGTAGTTGTTAGGCTTGCTAGACGGAGTCTTAAAGCTAGGCATGCGTGCGGAGTAGGAGTAGGCAAGCTCGGCGACGGTACTAGCTAAGGCATTTTCGATAGTACTACTAGGCTTACCGGCGACAAACTATAGTAGAGTAGTTATGCGCAGCTTAGTTGCTAGCCCGGTAGATCTATGCGGAAGTAGTAGATAAGAGATGCGAGCAACACCTGCCTTAACTAGCTGAAGGTGCTAGTTAGTCTTGAATTCCCGAAGATCCTCCGTAGTAATTATCTTGTTAGTAATTATTAGAACTATCGTATTACGTAGACTAAGCTTAAAGCGAGCATCCTTCGTAGCAGCCTCCTTGTCTACACCCTTAGCGACTTTAGAGTCGATAAGTGCCTGCGTGCGCTCCTCTATGTTAGCACACTACTTCTTCTAGTGCAGGTGCATACCGGGGATGATTAGGGTGCAGTTCTCCTTGTCCTTATCGGTAAGGGAAACTAAACCTTGAATTATTATTGCTATTAACTTATTACCCTCGAGCATGTCGACAGGGTTGCAATCTATGTGCTTAAAAGCAGTGAACGCCCCCGGAAGCGTGAGCTTAGCGTAGTACGGGTATAAGTGGAGGTTTATTGCCTTGTCTAGTCGAAGAAGGTAGTACAATACGTAGTATATTAGGTCTTAGCGTATGCTCTACTGCATTAGCGAGTGGAAGCAGTTGCGCAACTAGCTAATGTCGTTAGTGCCGGGGGGTGTAAGGAAATGATAGTAGTACATCTTAAACTCGCTCTTAAAGATGTACAGAAGGTCGAAGTTCTTCTACCAGCCGAAGATGTTAACAGCGATCGTGCCGTCTAGCTAGAACTAATCGTAGACTCCGGGCAGCATAGCTTTAGCGGCTATAGAGAAATCGTCGTTTATTGTGTAAACCTCGAACACTAATTTGTTAGGGATCTTGCGGTATAAGAGGTAGGCATCGCGGGGGTAAGGCGACCGAGCAAACTTCTTGATATTAGCGTAGGCATTATTAGTCGATAGGAAGGCCGTAATGCGATCGCCGGTGTTGTTCGCGTATGCGATAATGCGCTGTATAGCAGTATCGTAGCTAAGTGCGTTAACGTAGTATCTAGCCTTGCCGAGGAGCTAGTGTTAATGCGCGAAGCAGATGTAGTGACCGTCGCTTAGGTAGGTAGCCGCAAGAGCTATAACCGCATTAACTTTAGTACGAGCAGCTGTAGTAATCGTGGCCTTGTCCTTAAGGCGAGTGAGCTTCTTGATCTTCTTGATGACCGCCTTTAAGGCAGCTTTCCGAACAGTGCTATCCGGAAGATTAGTAGTTACGGATGCCTTCGGACGGAAGCACGTGCAGTTATCCTTAATTCCGGCCTTCGCAACCGCAGTCTTAATGCCGCGGCTGCGACGACCTGGCTTATCCTCAAAGTCGTCGTTGCTAGCATTATCCGTATTATCCTCCTCCGCATTGTTACCGCGAGTCGCCACAAGAGTAGCAGTAGCCGTACGGGTACCTATACGTAGTCGTGTACTCGGCCGAGCATTCGCCGCCTCCTTACTAAGAGGACGCACTTCTTAGTTCTCGATGTTTTAAAGCGCCTCGGCCAAGAGCTCGTCTTCCTTAGTTTGTCGTGCCGCGCTAGTATCGAACTTATTCGTGAATTTGGCGCTAGAGCGTATGCGGCCGCGGTTAGGTAATGAAGTGCGAGTGGTCTTAGGGCTGTTAACCGGGCTCTTAGGGTAGTCGATAGTAAGGGCGGCAGCAGGGTGGAATCTAACAAGCGCACCTTATGTGTTAATGCGGTATTAAGAGTAGAAGAGTAGGTTCGCCTTTATCTTGTTACTACGGTTATTAATAGCCTTTTCCAATTCTTCTAATTCCGAGTGCGTAATTGCGCGCATAGCAGTGTCCGGATCGTTCTTAACATTCTGAACTGCCAGCTTAACATCGCTAACGGTGATTTCGGTCGTACGGGTAGTACGGGTTTTGCTAATGTTAGTAATTATAGCACGAGTAAGAGCGTTAATTGTTTGCTCTGCTTTCTTCGAGGAGTTAATAAGTGCGCTTATGTGCTTGTTAAAGTCGTTAGAGCGCACTTTGTTAATTATAAAGTACGGATGTGCGACTGTGCTCGGGGCATCCTCGATTTGAAGGTTTGTACTTAACGCACGGCGATACTAGTCGTTGCGCTTTGCCGAGTCGCGAGAAACTTAAAGATTAGCGGAGTAGTTCTTAACTTTACTATCGAGCAGATTAAAGCGATCAACCTCGACTAGGTAGTGGACCGCTAGCTCCTTATCGAACAGCATACGTATGTTGTTAGTAGTTGCCTTTACAGCTGCGCCGAAAGCCTTAAGCTTCTTAGCTATGTCTACGTAGAACTAGAGTGCTTCTTCCTTGTCGAAGTTTGCTACGTAGGCGCGAATTTTATTAATGCTACTAAAGGTGTTGCCGTTGTATTGGATAGGGGTAAGCAGCGCGCCTTGTGGTATAAGCGTAAGCGCTTATAAAGTCGAGTCGGCCATCGACACCGGTTGTAAAGGGGGTAGTAAACGAGGATGTTAATAAGGGGTTTGTAGTCGTAAAAAGTAACTCGAGAAAATGTATAAGAGCCACCGGTAGGAGAAAATAAGGCTAGCCGGCTACTCCCGATTAAGGCGGAAAGTAGTAGTTAACATGCACCTGCTATAAGTGTCGATGTTAAGTGCGAGTAGTTGCGCTTTGGTGTGTATATTGAAGAGCGTGGTTAGTTTGATAGTTCGCTATTTCTAGACGGTCGAGCTAGTGCTAGTTGCTGCCTTAATGCGGCTGTTTTCCCTCGATTACCCCTAGGGGTAGCCCGGGGTAATACCGGGACGGGGTGGCGGGGACGGCGGTAGCAGCCGCGATATAACAATACTAGTCGCAGCGACAGTTGTTGGTGAGTTCCAGATGTTCATAAACCTTCTATTGTTCCGGAAGCGTAGCTAAGCCCCTAAAAGGCTTTACTGCTTACTATTCTTTCTCCTCTTCCTTACCGCGCCTTAGGGAGGCTTCTGCACCTTAGTCTTATGTTTGGCGTTATCGACCGGCCGGTAGGATAGCGACTAATCGGCTGATTGACTACTTGTGCGGAGGTGCGCCCTGTCTTAGGCTATAATGTTGTAGATGTCGTTTAAGCCGGCATTTATTGTAGTCGGGTGAGGGTAGTAGTGCAGGCGCCCCTTAAACTTTATTTCCTGTTTGGCGGTGCCGGCAGTAGATGATTAGCGGCGGGGACAGCGATGTTGTAGGCGAAAAGAGCTTACTTTACCACTTTAGGCGATCTATGTTAGTGCACTTAGTGTGGATGTGAATAACGAGGTCGAGCAAATAACGCCGCGTGCTCTTCCCCCCCCCTAAAAGCTATTATACGAAGCGCTCGTACTGCGACACGTCCAGTAAGGCTAGGTTAGGCAGTCGCACCTGCGGGGACGGTGGTGGACTGTCGTCTTCGTCGCTTGGATTATGCCCTTCTTCAAGCTCGTCCTCTAGAGGTGTAGTAGATCCGACTTCCGGTGGCAATACGCGTGTAGAATCCTACTTAGGCATAGGGCGGAGCATTCGGCGCGGAAAGGTCGTAGCAAGAACGGCGCTAGTAAATTCCTTAATCTTGTACGTCGACGTGGCTTCTAGGTATGAGTGTATGCGATATAGTCCCTTCTATTGTGAGGGGGGAACTTCCAAAGGTTCCGATCTCCCGCGGATAGTAGCAGTGCGGACGTATGGAGTAGCATAGGGGGCAAAAAGGGCGGTAAACTGTATAATTAGAGTAAAAGGTAGGGGGGGCAAAGGAGGTAGTATTAAGAGCTCTGTACTGTTAGGCCTCGTATGCGTAGGGTAGTGTCTCTATAGGTCGGTGTCTTAATAATCCTCCGACCTGCATACGAAGCTAAAGCTAGATACAGACTGCACGTAACAGTGCGATATTCCCTACTACATCCGTCCCCCTCCTATAGTGTCTAACCTAGACACTGCAAGAACCCAAACTATACCATTATGTACGCTTATAGCGTAAAAACCCTCTAGATCTAGTACTAGCGTCGTCCTTTTTAACTTGTTGCTAACGTAGACTGTCCCTATCCTCGGGTTTTGCACCTACTACGTATGTCTATCGCATGCATCGCATCTAAAACAAAAGAAACAAAACAAAAGAACTAATAAAAAGAAAAAAGAACCTTAAAACAAGCGCTAGTACAGAAAACAGCCGCTCCTTATGTCCTGTTCGCACTAAATGTTTCCTAGACCCGATGCGGATTTTAGTCCGGGAAACATTGTAAACCTATCGCTAAGTACTATCCTCCTACTGCATGTCGCGTCTAGGTACGCGCTTGCTATCCTTGCTGATAAGTAAGTCGGGGACTTCCTAGGGTACTGCGATGTCCGTATCTCCCTGCCTAAGCAGCTTACGTTCCCTGTCGTCTGCATTGTTAGGAGCGACTTTAGCTAGTGGAGGTTAGTGCTTCTAGAAGTCGGTCGGGTGCTTGTCCTTAGCGTTGTAGTACGATCGGTTACCGAACGTATTCCTCTCCGCGTACTTAATGTCCTTATAGTTTGCCTTTACTCGAGCTATAGTCGCATCCCGCTGCTTCTTAATCTATGCCCTTAGATCGACAATATTAAGGCGTATAAGCTTCTCTAGTTCGACGACGACTCTAGGGCTCTCCTACTTCTTATAAGCAACAAGTGCAGCAGCAATATAGTTGTTAGGTATTAAAGACACAGCCGCAGGGAAGGCGTAAGGAATCTTACCGTACTTGTTAATAAGCCCGGAGGGTGTCTTGTCGGGGGCGGTTAGGTCTATGTGAGCTTTGCGCAGCATCTCCTAGTCACTAGCTTCGGCACATTCGAGAGAACTATCTACATATACAGCTACGAACTAGGGAAGAATCGTTCGACATTCGGTCTCTGCCTTAGTATCGACACTATATAGCAGATGCGGAACCGTAATGCGAACATTAAATACCTTGCAAGGAACGTGTTCCTACTTAAGCTTATAGCGATCTAGGAAGTGTTGCGGCAGTACCGTATTATCAATCTTCTATACTGCTCCGTCTGCGCAGTTGTTAGCCCTTATCTACTAGTACTATTCCTAAAAGATCTCCTTCTCGTGCATCCTCTTAACGAGTACTGTACAGTCCTTCTTGCCCTCGTCTGTTAAGGAGACCGTACCTTAAATCTGGTTAATACCGCGATTCTCCTCGACTATGCGGCTAACCGTAAGGTCGATGTGCTTGAAGGTAGTGTTGTCGCCCTTCTTAGTGCTTTTAGCGTAGTATAGGTACGACACCAGCCGGTGCTTATAGTTACCTCGCAGAAGAACATATAGCAGCTAGTATAAGATGTCCTGGCGGATAAGCTGCTAGATCTAAGAGTAGCATATCGTGCGAAGCCATCCGTAGTTAGGCTAGCTATTGATTTCGCGCTAATGCCACAAGTACATATCTATTTCCTTATTAATAATCTTGCAAAGGGCCTTATCCTGTCCGATCTACGCGAAGAGGGGAATGTTAAGCGTGCCATTTCTCTTAAACTCGTTCTCCTAACCGGCCGTTAAGTACATCGCTTAGCGAGCCTTATTAAAGAAGCCGTTAAAGTTAAGCTGGCCGAGTTCTCTGCGTAGAACGTCATTGTCGAAGCGGTACGGCCTAAGGAAGTCCGATAGTCGAGACGGACGAGCATCCTTAAACTACATCTTATACGTCTCGGAACCTGTCTTTAGCTAGCTGAGCTTATACGTATCGTACTTAAGGGTAGTAAGTTTAAAGAGCATGTTGTTCTTTGCTATTATATTCCCAGTCTTTACCTTAATTCCGAAGTACCGAAGCAGGTCCCTCGCATAGTTGTAGCATAGGAACATGCACTTATCCTTTAGCTTTGTACTGTCCGGATACAGCAGCTACAGGCATCGAAATAGCTAGTTCAGGGTAGCAAGGCGTTACGAAAGCGGAAGCCTCCTTAGGCTATTAATCGTGGCGATAATTTAAGGTAAGGCGTTCTTGTAATTACAGGTCGTGTTCGTAGGTTCCGTAATAGGCATGCCGAGAGCGATCTGTGTTTTAGTTACTGCCTAACTTACCGAACGAGCCCTTCCTGTAGTGCGAACAACAGGAGACGCGTAGATACTCCCTCCGAGACTAGGGCTAGAAATAGATCTGCCGGAGTATAGTATTTAGGGGCGGCCGGAGCTACTCTCGGAAGGAGTACCGCAGATAGGAAGACTACCGAGATTAGCTGGCTTTTCCTTAGTTTTAGACCGCGTACTTATAGCGGGAGGTGCTTCGATCTGCTTCTAAGTGTTAGATCTAGACGCAATTTCCTTCTCCTTTCCCTTAGGCTTATAGGGCACTATCTACCTACGACTATCTATATGCCGGTTATACGTGTTGCGCACGATGTTAATCTGCTCCTGCGTAGGGCGATCGATTCCTCCTAGTTTAGCGACTATAAAGAAGTCCTTAGTAGTGTACTTAGTCCCTCTCGGATCTACATGTCCCTGTCTAGCGCCCTAACTGTACCGACGAATGTATTCTCGTAAAACAAGCATAGCTACTGTCGTACCCTTATCGGACTACGTCTTGTACTTCGAAGACAGCTTTCGAATCTCTTTTGCTATGTTCTCGGATTTGTACACGTATTGCCTTAGTTCCGGGTTTGCATCTATTACGTCCTATCCCTATTCTTTTGTAAGGGCGTCGTAAATGCCCTTCTTGCGGTTGCGGGTCCTCCTACTATCCGTAGCTACCGCTACCAGCCTCGGATAAGCAGCTGTAATACTATCCTGTCTAGTAATCCTCCCGGTTCCTAAGGTAATAGGGACCCGGTTTATCTGCACGAAATCCTATATGCCTGCTACAAATTCTGCTGCTTTTTCCAATCCTAATTCTAAGGTATTAACGATGTCTAATACTACTCGCTCGCGGTCCGCATCTAGCATACTCTTAAGGAGACTCTCGAGTTTTCCTAGCTCTCTAGTGTTCTACGTAGTCGAGAAGGCTACACGCATTTCTTTATTGTTTGTTAAGGGTGCGCTCCGGAGGC
Organism: Zymoseptoria tritici IPO323; assembly: GCF_000219625.1. Lineage (NCBI taxonomy): Eukaryota > Fungi > Ascomycota > Dothideomycetes > Mycosphaerellales > Mycosphaerellaceae > Zymoseptoria > Zymoseptoria tritici. Next base: position 3,254,286 of record NC_018217.1, on the reverse strand, counting down.
GAGCTAGGATGTTATCTATGTCGGTAGTAGTATGCGCAGTTACGCTCGTTGTTAAGGTGTGTTATGTGCGCTCGGTACGCTCGTATCGTTTCGAAGCTGTTTTTGCGCTAATACGCTCGGTTAGTATATGTATTATATACGCTAATGCGCTCGGTTAGTATGTGTGTTGTATGCGCTAATGCGCTTAGTTAGTAAGTATGTCGAGGGGGGGCTCGTAGATAGTGTTTAATCAGGTCGAAGGTCTGCGAGGACGCAGATAAGGTTCGTCCAGGAGGAAAAGGAGTCGTTAGGGGGGGTGCAAGGAGATAGGAAAGAAAGAAGATGTAGTAGATATTATAGGGAAGTCGGAGGTGTAGAGAAGATTAAGGCTTTTAAGTAGGGTAAGTAGGCAGAAAGCGGGTCCCTTGCTTATTCGTAAATTGTGTGCGTGCTCGTGCTCGTAATTGTTAGAAGAGCTCGTAATTATTAGGAAAGGCCTGTAATTATTATGTCGGTAATTGTTATGTTAGTAATTGTTAGTTCGTAAATTGTGTGCGTACTTGTGCTCGTAATTGTTAGAAGAGCTCGTAATTGTTAAGAAAGGCCTGTAATTGTTGTGTCGGTAATTGTTATATTAGTAAATGTTTCGCATTAGCAGTCTCGTAATTGTAGTAGAATATGCATAATTGTCTAGAAAAAGGCAGCCTAGCCCCTAAATATCCGAAAGGGTGACTAAGCTTCGTAAATTGTAACTCCCTCCCCTTTAGGGTAGAGAACGTGTGTTTAGTACGCTCTAAACAATAGTAGATTAGTCGTAGCTAGCAGAGACACCTAGGTAATGTCCTATCCTTCGCAAATGTTTACTAGACCCCTTTCCCTAAATAATCTAGCAAACAACTAGGCCTATCCGGCAGCGCTAGCCTTTAAAAGATGTCCGCCGGCAGGAGGTAACAATAACAGCTGCTCGCTCGTAATTGTATGCGTGAATTTGCTCGTAATTGTTCTTTATAAATGCGCTAGTAATTATAGTGCGGAAGAGTTTGGCGGTGTCGGTCTATTAGATAGATAGCGGCGAGGACGGAGATAAGGTCGTACTAGGGGTCTTATTATAAGTAAAAGAGCTTACTTTAACACAAAGAAATGTGTATATCTCTTTAGGTAATAATAATGTTTACCTAAGAGAGCGAGCAGAGCCTTTGCTAGACTACCGGTCTAGGAAACAACTATAGTAAGCCGAGAGCATCCGTCGCTATGTTTGCCAGACCCTTAGTCTAGGAAACATTTTAATACGAATTATAGCCGCACTTAGATTCTTAGGTACTATAATCGTTCTTCCGGGGATAGCAAGGATTCCCTTACCCCCTATATAATGTTCGGAGGTCCGGGAGCAGGTTCTCTATACTGTTTAGCAGCAGGGTCGTCGCCCTAAGGTAATACCGGCTCTTTATCCTTACTCTTAACACTTGCAAACTATTTAGGGTTTAAGTCGCCGCGTGTTAGCTCTTCGAGCTTATTAACATGCTCGAGGTAGTCTGCAGGGACTACCCGAAGTATGTCCCTAGACTATATGCCTTAGAGCTCTGCCTCGTCTAGTTCTACAATCTTGTAGGTACCGGTATCTAGGCTTATACTTATTACTCGGTAGGGCCCCTTTTATCGAAAGGACAGCTTCTCGTAGGTAGACTTTCGCTCGCCTCTTTTTAACAGCACGAGCTGCCCCTTCTTAAGCGGCTTATTGTCGACATTATAGTTTATATCCTAGTACTCCTTCTAGGCATCTCGTAGCCTACGCTACAGGGCGGTAACTTCTCTAACATCCTTCTTAGAGCAGAAGATCTACCTTACTCGAGCGGCTAGCAAGTCCTCGGTCGTACGCACTATCTTCTAGTTAATCGTTTTCCAAGTGTCGTACCGCAGCTTAATAGGTAGGACGACATTAAATACATAGAAAAGACTTGCCGGCGTACATCCCGTAGACCTGCGAACAGTAGTACGGTCTGCCTATAGTACTACGTAGAAAAAGGATCTCCAGCCCTTTAGCTTGCCCTACGTGCACTTTAAGAGGACGTCCAGGATGTTAGGATGTCTACGCTCGACTAGACTGTTCGCTTTAGGGTAGTAGGCGGACACACGACTAAGGTTTGTATCTATTTAAGCTAGCAGCTAAGGCACATCGCTATAGTTCTTAGGCCCTCTATTAAAGAAGATCCGGTTACAGGCTCTAGTACGTAAAAAGACGTCTTTAAAAAGAAACTTCGCGACCTGCCTTAAGCTTATACCTTAATTCTGCCCCTTATTTACGATCCTTCCTTCCGGCTATCTAGAGAGAGACTCCCTAGCTATAATAATACTTCCGGAGCTATCGATATAAACAACGTCTATATACTACGACTCGCTAACATAGCTGTTATATCTTAGGTGCAGTTCCGACATACTTGCTAGTCTGGACGATCGAAGAAGATACTTAGGGCACTTTCCGACGAAATCTCGGACCTGCTTATACAGGCCCTACTAGTAATACCGACAAGCGATCTTTATATAGGTCCCTTTACGCCCTCTATAGCCGGAGGTAGGGTCCCTATAGAGGGTACAGATAATCGACTTCTGCTTAGACTCCTTGTCTATAACTCTGCATAGCGGCTTGTTAATTCTTTTCTAATACTATAGGCAGCGTTCCCTAACTAGGTAGCGAGATGCCCGTTTCTTAAAGGCATACTAGCTGTTCCTGTTTACTCCTACCGGTCGTCGAAGGGTTAGGAGGTAGTATGCTACATCGCGGTAGAAGTCCGAGAGGAAGCAGTTAATACTACTCCGAACAAGCTCCTCTTCTAGAGCAGGGGTAATCTCTTCGGCCTTAACACGATTCGCGTATACTGCATATAGCGTGCTGTTAATTATTTCTTCGTAGTCCTGCTTATGCTCCTCGTTAATATTATCGGACTAAGTACGCGGTTATCGAGACAGCGCATCTACAGTAGTGTGCAGTCGGCCGGGAACATACTTTATATTAAAATCAAACAGTCGTATCTATAAAAGCTACCTTGTCATTACTGCGTTAGGCAAGTCGGTCGGTAGTCGGTTTAACTAATAGACCAGAGTATTCGTATCTAGCTTAAGCAGGAAGTAAACACTATAGAGATAGTGCTTTAGCTTTTTTAATGCCTTTAAAACACTAAGACACTTAAGTTTCCTAGCATCGAACTTTCGCTCGTTTGGCTTCTAGATGCCGCTTTTATACCGAGATAGGTGTCTTGTCTTGTAGTTATCGACATCTCGTTATATAAGGACTACTCCGAACCTATCCCCGGATGTATTAATAGCAAGGATGATCTGTCCTCCCGAAACGTAGTCTATAGTCTTAAGAGCCGGTATAGTAACGAGAGCCTTCTTCAATTTCTCTATTTATGCGTTATGCTCGGCGGTCTAACACTAGCACACATTAGGCTTTAGTAGATTGTACAGCGGAGCTAACACCTATGCATACTTCTTAATCTAGATCCGGAAGTACACGACCACACCTAGGAATACTCGAACCTCCTTAGGGTTATCTAGAGCAGGCTACTTAGTAATCTTAACGACTTGTGCTTTATTAGGGTAACGGCTATGCACATTACAAACATACCCGACAATTAGTACCCCTATCGAGAACTATCGCGACTTAAGAGCTGATATAGTAAGTCCAGCTCTCTTAATGTCGGCAAGGACTACGTCAAGGTTCGTAACATGTTCCGCAACCTAACGTCGGATGCCGGGCTCGGTTTCCTCGTCATCGTACATAGTGCGTAGACCTTTAACTCTAATGTCGTCCAGAAAGGGGCGAGCTCGGTGATTTATGTGCTCCTAAAGGATAGTAGTTATAATCCTTTAGAACTAAGCGACCGAATTCGTTCCGCCTATAGGAATCCCTATGTGCCTAAACAGCCTAAGCGGTGTGTAGAAGGAGGTAAGGTCCCGACAGTGCTCGGCTAGGGGTATTTGGTCGTATCTAGAGAAGAGGTCTATAAGCAAGGTAGTAGTACACCCTGCGAAGTCTACAGAAAAGGAGTCTGCGTCCGGTAGCATGTTAGCATCCCTTAGCGTGACACGGTTTACTTCTGTAGCTAAGTTAATAAGTCGGTACTTCTTCTCCTCCTTCTTTTCCTAGATACGCTCCCCTTCCGGCATAGGGTCCTTAGCTTTTAGTAGCTTTAGGTTGTCTAGCTTCTTTTGCATAATGAACTAGGGGTTCCGGTATACACTATAGGATAGCTCGATTACTCTATTGCAGGCTTACTTACTAACTATCTGTATTACTACCTTCTCGAGGGCTGCGGGGATAGGGAAGTTCTTGCACTACTAGGCCTTATGCGGAATCGTGCGGATCTCCACTAGTAGGGAAACATCCTCGTTAAGGCGACTAATATATAAGAAATCCTAAGTAAGAGACTTCTCTCGTCGGAAGAGACAGGCATAGAAAAGCTCGAGCTCTTTCGGCTTTAGTTCGATCGTAGTCTTAAAGCTGTTTATGCGTTTAGGGGTAAGTCTCGAACCCTTCTCGATGTCGGAAAACTTAGGGATAAGGTACTTGTTATCCTAGGGGTGCGTGCTTAGCGTGAGTTTGGCCTTATTTTTAAGACATCTCTGCCGCTAGTTGAAAGTACTACTAGGGGGCTTGCTGCTAGTGTCGTAAATACTACTATTAACGGGTCTAATCTTGTCCGCCTTGCGTTTGTACATAGTGTATGCATTCGGAGCAGATCCTGCCTCCTATTCCGTTTTTCGCTAGAGGTAATCTAACTAGAGAATATCCGCCTACTTAATAATTAGCGACGCTACTCGAGCTTATAAGGTGGTTTCCTAGACTGTATCCGAGGGATTAATAGTGTATTTTGTTAAGGTAATGGTCCGGAACTCGTCCTAAGCCCTTACTTTATCCTAGGTACTAAGGAAATGTTTGCTAGACCCGGGGTCTGGGAAAGGTTTCGGGTCGACTTCGACTAGCAGTCTCGTTCTAGACGACTACAAGTAATCCTCCGGATAGTTAAATAATGCTACCGCGTTACCGGGGTGTCGGCAGCCTACTCGTTTCCCGACTCCTCGGGCTTGGTCGTGTAGAATGCCTCGGTCGGACCGTACCTGTCTCTGTATCCCTTAACTCTAGTAAAGGTAATTGTTGTTCTATCCGGTGTCGCGATTGTGCACTCGAGGGACCCGTCGTCGCAGTTTACAGATCTGAGCCGCACCTATCTAGTCTATAGTCGGCCGAGAAGGAAAGGTGCAGTCTATATAACAAGAAACGACAAGTAGGTAAGGACTCCTATAACCTCGATCGGTACCCGCTCTGCAATACCTAGGAAATCCGTACAGCTACTAACCATATTTATCTATATTGGCCGGCAGGTGCGTATGCTAACACCCGCTCGCTTTACCGCAGACTAGCTTATAATATTCCCTTTAGATCCCTCGTTAATTATAGTACGACGCTCCCTATGTTGTTTCGGACCGACAATGCATTCCACAACGGGTAAGGGTATAATAACATAGTCTCGGTCGTTAAAGGACAACCTCGCGTCCTTAGGGTCTTCGTATAGGTCCTGCATTAGTCTCGGGGGCATTGTAACATATAGCTCCTTAATTATAGGACCGAGGAAAGTAGGGTTATCGTCTTCTATCTCTTCTACGAACCTATTACGTACATAAAATCCAGAGGGCAGGATGTGCTTAGCCGTAGCACTGCCAAGTTCAAACTCGACTCGCACCCCGTAAGAACGAAGCGGCTTATCTATATCGTACTAGTATGCTGCAGTAGCAGCAATGTTATCCTCCTTAACGATAATCGACAGCCCGGCTTCCTTAGCAGCTATTACGAAGTCTTCTTAGTTCCGAGCATAGCGCTTAAGAAGTCCCCTAGCTATAATAGGCGAGGTAGCGAGAAGCTCCTTAATAGGGATATTAGACGGCTACGCTAGTATCCTGTCGAGCAGCACCTTTTCTATATTAAGTCGCTCTCGAAGGTAAATGTCCCTTCTCTAAGCACCCTTTCTAGTCGCAGTAGGCTTCTAGTTCTTCTTTTTCTTTAGCAGCGGGGGGTTAACGAAGCCCTAAGAAGGAGGGGTAGGATCTAGATCTATGCTTCTAGTAGGGTCCTAGGTTTAGCTGTCGTTTGCGGACTGCGGCTGGTTACCGGTGTCAAATGCACTATTACTAGTAAGAGTGCCCTATGTCGACTGCGAGCCTTCTTCGACTACCTTTATGTACTCTTCCGTATTAGGGATCTTGCGGGCATCGATCTTAATAGACACTGTCTTCTTTGGCTTTACAACACAGCTAGTATTATTACTCGGCTTAGCAGCTGGCTCCTTTCCCTTAGTCGTGCTTATTAGCCTAGTCGCAGCGTTCGCAGACAGAGAGTTAGTACAGATCTGATTTATATAGGGGGCACGGGGGTCTCGCTTATTAATGTACACTAGATCCTTAGGAACCGTACTTCTAGCGACGATATTACACTAGTTTCCATTTATGTTCGTCGCTAGTGCGGGTCCTACAGGGGAACCTAAGCCTTAGCCTAGGTAACTAGGTTAAGCTAGTAACGAGGGTGCAGATTTCGAGGTCGGTAGAACAGGGCTAGGAACAAGTGCCGGGTTAAGAGGTATACTCGGTACATGTGTCCGAGGAGCAAAGGCAGCTGCAGGTAGTTTATAAGCTAGCTAGTACTTCTTAGCATCCTCGATATTCGCATCGGCAGGCCAGGTAATAGCCCTTCCCTATGCTTTCTCGATAGCGGGAGCTATTATCCGGAGCTTAGGCTAATCCGGCTAGTTCCTAAACTACACCTTTCGTCTATTAACATTACCTTCTCGTCCGATATACTACTTCTTTTTACTGTCGCGGTATATCTAGCCCGCACTTAGGAGGTAGTTTATGTACTTGCATTCGTAAACACTATAACCGGGTTTAAAGCAATAAAAGTATGTATACTTAGAGGCTTCCTAGTAGAAGGGGTTCGAGCTGCTAGACGACTAATAGGGCACTAGTCTAGGTCTAGCGACATTGTACGAGTAGTACTCTAGAGAATTAGGGGTGTTATTAGTATACAGCGTAGCTATATAAGACTTCGGAAAGTCTCTAGGTAGATTAATAGCTATACGTGCACTTCTCTTAGCTCTCGCACGCTTAATCTTAGCAATGGTTATCTTAGAAAGCTTTTTAGACAGGTCCTCTATGTCCGGTAGCTTCTCTTTTAGTACGCGTAACGACTAGACTCTATTATTCGATGCATCTAGCTTCGGATACCTCTTCTTAGTCTAGTTAACAAGCTAGCTAGTAACCTGGCTCTTACCCTTGCCGTACAACTCCTAGTAAGCTATGCGGCTTGTAACGTACTTAAGTGTCGCATCGTATAATAGAGGAAGCTAAGTACAGGAGGCTAGGTTCGAGATGTCTACCTCGAGCTTGTTCATAATTTCCTATCCTACCTCGGAGGGCAAGCCTTTAAGGAAGAGGTAGTATCGAGCGACTTCGTTATACTGTTTAAGAGGTATCCTTTTCGAGACTGCTTTAAAAGTTATAATGTACTAACGTAGGTTATCCTTCTGTCCGGAGACATCCTAGACTCTTTCCTTTGCGCATAGCTCCTCGAGGAAAGGGAGGCTGTACTTATATACCTAGCTATTATAGCACCGATAGTAGGAAAGAGCCTCTTCCTTAAAAGCTTCGTAGTTATCGCTGTTAAAGCCTAAAAGACTCTCGAGCTAAGCTCGAACATCCGGCACCGAGTGTCGAGCAGCAAGTCGGATCCTTTCCCTATTAGGAGTGCGTAATCCTTTAAAGTACGAATCGAAGAAGTCGGCTATAGTCTGAAAGAAAGTCGAGGCATCCTTGCCGTCGAAGGATAGAGTACTAGGCTCTCTAGGGAAGGGTACGCGACTACGGTAAGTAGGGGCTCTGTTATTACGAGTAGCCGCGGTAAGGGCAGTAACAAGATCTGCGATATTTATGTTAGTAGGCTAGGGAGCGGGAACTATACTATAGGTCGCTATAGTAGCAATCCCTTCGGCTTGAGGGAGAGCCTTATTAGTTAACCCTTTAGTCGAATTAGTCGCAAAGCGAGCTAATAGAATCCTATTGCTATCGCGGAAGGCGTATACATCGGAAGGTGCCTAGATAGGGCTATTAGTTCCGGAAGCCTCGCCGGTGCTTAGGGTATTGCGGAGAATCTCTAAGGGAGTATTAAGATAGCTACGACGGGAGGGTCCGTCCGGGCCGTTGTTAGGAGTATTATTAGGAGACATTGTAATAGCGATATGCAGATTAGTGTCGCAAATAGGGAAATAGGAAGTAAGGAGTGCAGATGTATGTTCGGAAGGCGTATAGGAAAAGGTTGGCAAGTCGTCGTTAATACCGGGGCGGCGGGAGTAGGCTATTTAAAGCTCTCGAGGGTTTGCTAGACTATTAGTCTAGGAAACATTATTACTGCTAGTAGTACACTACAGCTAATTATGCCGTTTATACATAGTCCGGGGCTATATTCGATAGTCTCCTTAGTGCGGGCAGGGTGTAATCGTACGTTCCGGGCACGTAGGACGGCTAAGTATCCAGAAACTCGAGAATAAGGCGGGATTGCTCCTCGTGCGGTGTAGAAGAATCCAGGATAGGGAAATAAGGACTAGGGATGCGTCTAGGGTTTGTAGCTCGGTATTATTTGTTTACTAGACCCTCTTCCTAATTTAGTCTAGGAAACATCCTATCCTCGAAAGGTCGCACCTCTTAGACTATTCTAGCTAGCTAGAGCCGAGAACTACATATCGCATTCTCGTACCGAGAACCTAGTATTAGTAGATCTAGGCAGGGCTTATATGCTCCCTAGTTCTAGTGCCGGGTTCGTAGCGATATTATCTGCTATTACCTCGGAAAGCAATACCGAGGAGCGGTCGGACGATTAGTACGATAGGGCAACATTTCTTAGGGTATTCGCGACGCCTACGCTATAATAGCTAGTTAGTCTCGTTTCTTATAGCCATTCCATCGAGAGCACGGGACGGCTTACATAACCGAGTATTCTCTAATGTCTAGCATGTCTATTATAGCTACTACAGCGGTCGGTAAAGTTTTCCAGGTACTTAAGGGCTCTTTTTCTACCCTGTTTCTCTTTCTTTTCTTTACGAACGCCACGCATAGGCTATACTACACGCCTAGCCTACCTGCCTCGGCAGGTGGTCGGGCATAGGAAAAGCTATAGTAGTATAATTTTGGCCCTAGGAGGCTTGTTTTTACCCTATTTTGCATCCGCTAGAGTCGATATTATCTCCGTAGCAGTGTCGCGTTTTAAAGGCGTGCAGCTAAGCTCGGTAGCGTAGTCGCTCGTACAGGTATAGGAGCGATAATCTCCGATGTCTATTATATCTATTATAACTTTTACCGCGACTAGTGAAGTTTTCCAGGTACTTAAGGGCTCTTTTTCCACCCTATTTCTCTTTCTTTTCTTTACGAGCGCCTCGTATGGGGTTTACCGCATGCCTAGCGTACCTGCCTCGGCAGGTGCGGTCGCCGCTCGTCTCGCTTACCTTCACCGGCAGGTAGTCGGGTATAGGAAAAGCTATAGTAGTACGATTTTGGGCCTAGGAGGCTTCTTTTCGCCCCAAATCGCGTCTATTGTAGTCGATATGCTCTCCGCTATAGCGTCGCGCTTTAAGGGCGTACATCCGAGTCCGGTAGCGCGGTTGCATACATTAGTGCGAGAGCGCTTTATACCGAGCCTCTATGCGATGTTAGTGTCCCTTTTTTATATACTCTTTTGCTCCCTCGGTTTCTTCCTTCTCCTTCTTAGGCTGTATCGACGAGCTGCTTAGCGTAGGGTGTGCAGCTCGGTAGGGTATAGGGAATATATATATGTATTCGTGTGTTCGTGTATTTAGGGTATATTCGGTAGTAGATCTAGCAATGTGCATATAGCGATTTGTGCATTAAGGTACTTTGTATTTTAAACTTGGACTTTAAACTTAGGTACTTAAGCCTACTGCCCTAGCTAAGGGGCAGAGGTATATCGTAATCCTTTCTTCGAGGGAGGGTATTCGTCGTATGCGTCGTAAGTACTCGAAAGGCGACCGGCGCTATTGTCGAGGTCGTAGCTACTCCGCACTTCCGCACTGCTACCTACCCTTTGTATATCCTCCTTCTCCGCTTTCGCGAAGGAAGGAGTCTTACATCGTCCACTAAAATGTAAGGGGGGAACTTCTAAAGGTTCCGATCTCCCGCGGATAGTAGCAGTACGGACGTATAGAGTAGCATAGGGGGCAAAAAGGGCGGTAAACTATACAATTAGAGTGAAAGGTAGGGGGGGCAAAGGAGGTAGTATTAAGAGCTCTGTACTGTTAGGCCTCGTGTGCGTAGGGTAGTGTCTCTGTAGGTCGGTGTCTTAATAATCCTCCGACCTGCACACGAAGCTGAAGCTAGATATAGACCGCACGTGACAGTGCGATATTCCCCACTACACTATCGGAACGACAGCTTTTCCGTAGTTAACTTCCTTTCTCCGCGGCGTATAAGAACAGTAGTACTAAGAGGGATTAGCGTGTCGTCGGTGTTATAGGTATTATCCTAGTATTCCTTAGCAAGCTCTCGAAGCCGTAGGCTGCGAAGGCGGGCTTCCTTAATGTCTGTTTCCCTTGCAAGGATCTGCTCGGTACGCAGGGCGATAAGATCCTCTTCCGTACGAATGTTGTTCTAAGCCGCAGTATTCTAAGTCTAAAACTTAAGCTCTACTAGAAGGATAATATTAAAGGAATACCAGAGTTCAGAAGGTGCATAGCCGGTGGTTCTTCGAATAGTAGATCGATTAGCCTACAGCGCGGCATGGAAATACTAGCGCTATCCTTTTATAGTTCCGTTCGTGCACTTAGCGAGAACATCGAGTATGTTCGGGTGCCCTCGCTCTACCGTTCTATTTCCTTAAGGGTAATAGGGCGACACGCGACTAAGTCGTACGTCTATTCGTGCGAGCAGAGTAAGCACCTTACCGAAGTTCTTACGGCCACTATTAAGCCGGATTAATTTTATGACACTATACCTGCAAAAGAGCATCTCGTATATAAAGCTAGCAATTATAGTAGAGCTAACACCGTTCGTGCTAACAAGCTTGCTTTTGTTCACAATGCGCGCCTCCGGGAAGCCGCTAACCAGCTCCCTTGCTATAATAATACTTGTAGTTAAGTCGACATTTATAGTGTTAATCGCCTAGATCGTGCCAGGCTCCGGATTAGGTATATGCAGTAGAGCATTCGCGTAGTTACCCGTACTGCGTAGGTTGTACTGCGGACACCCTTTAACATGTCGTAATACGTCCTTATATATGCCCTTCTAGAAGTACCTGCTAGAGAGCTTGTGGAACACTACTTCGCGACCGCGGTAACCGGTATCCGGGAAATTATAGTAGTACAAAAGCATAGTCTTGCGCTTATCCTTATTGTCGATTACTCGAGCTAGTAGCGCATTAACACGCTTTTGGCGATATAGAATCCTGTCGCGAATGAGATACCGCCTTAACTTCTTCTTAAGGGTATAGAACTCCGCTAGATCTACCGAGGGCGGTCGTAAAAGTGTAGCTAGGTAGTACGCAATCTTCTAGTGGAACTCGGATAGCTCGCCTTCTACAATGTCCTTAATGTTAATATTGCCGGTATGCACCTATACCCAAAAGAAGTCTCGGTTAATTATATTATCCGGATCTATGTTATGTTCCTTGTCTAAGGCATCGGACGGAGTCCAAGGTTTCCGTAAAAGGCTATTAGCGGCGCTGTGCTTTCGGCTAGGCATATGCTTAACTATAAAGTCGAAGAGCCGAATCTAAGCAATCTATTAAGCTATAACTAAGGTCGGAAGATCGTTCGCCGGCATGTTAAGTTAGTGAACTAGCGTGTTCGCATCTACTTCTAGCACGAAGTGAACACCGAACACATATGCTTTGAGCTTCTTAAGAGCATAGAGTACACTACGACACTCTCGCTTGCTAGCATCGTATTTGGCTTCTTCCTTAGTCTACAAACTACTTTTAAATCGAACCGGATGCTTGCGGCGGTCGTTGCCCTTTACTGCCTGCATAAGTACTGCTCCCTAGCTAAGACTAGATGCATCTACTGCTACGATTATAGTCCCTCTATTAACGTAGTCGATCGTAACAAGGGCCGGTGCTGTAACTAGGGCTTCCTTAAGCTAGTCTATTGTATGCTGCTCGAGCGGCGTCTAGACGAAGATGCTACCTAGCTTAGCTACCGAGTAGATAGGGCGAGATAGAATCGCGAAGTCCGGAATCTAGATTCGGAAATATACTACAACTCTAATAAACGAGCGGGCTTCGGCGGCATCTACAGGTGGTCCCTACTCGGTAATCTTAATAACCTTAGCGGTGTCCGGGTGGCGACTAGCCGAGTCGCAGACGTAGCTAACAATGTTTATGCCAGTCGAGAACCAGAATGTCTTGCTTAGATTAATAGTTAACCCTGCTCTTTCTATGTCCGCAAGAACCCCGTTAAGGTTCTAAATGTGCTCGAGTACAAATCGACGAATACCAGGTTTAGCCTCTTTATTATTATACCGAGACCGAGGGCCTTTAATACTAACATTATCTAGATATAGTCGAGCCGCGTAGAACATATAATCCTTAAGAACTCGGCACATAATTCGCTAAAACTATGCCACCGAGTTCGTAGCTCCTATTAGAATGCTAGTTTGGCGGAAGTAGCCGATCGGCGTATCGAATCTAGTTAAGTCTCGGTCTCGTTCGTCTAGTAGGATTTAGTCGTAGCTAGAGAAAAGGTTAATTAGTATTGTAACTTAAAGGCCTGCAAAGTCTACAGAAAATCCATTAGTGTCCGGGGGCATATATGCGTCTTTAAGAGTAACTCGGTTAATTTCTATTGCCGCATTAATAAGCCGGTACTGCTTTTGTCCTTTCTCGTTAAGATCCTTCTTACTAACTAAGAACTAGGGATTCTTGTATGCTCTATAGTAGGGTTCGAGGGTTCCGCGATCTAGTCGCTTCTTAATTATCTTAGATGCTACATCTCGAAGGCTGTAAGCAACATAGAAGTCCTTTAATTGCTAGGGAATATAAGGCACAGTTCGTATTCGTTATAGCGGTGCGACCGAGGGTTTAAGGCGGCCGCATTTAGAGAAATCGAAGGAAAGTGCAGCCTCCCTGTTGTATAGGCATTCTATAAAAAGCTTACGCTCCTTATTAAACAGATCTATCCTAATGTTTAGTGTCTTAATTCTCTCCGGTGTTAATCTCGTCCCCCTCTTAAGCTCGGAGAACTTCTAAATTAGGTATTTGTTGTCCTACTAGCGATCCGACCGCGGCAAAGATGCTTCGAACTTAAGGCTAGCTTCTTTCTAATTCCCTACCTTATTAGCAACGCTCTTCGTGTTATAAACTAAAGCCTCTACTAGCTTAACTTTGTCCGCTTTCCTCTTATATAATATATAGTAGTAGACGGAAAATTCGGAAAACTGCGAATTCCTCCTCCCGCATAGCGATCTCTTTCTTTCTTCGTAGTACCGGAGGTAGTAAGCGGCAGCCGCGAGCTCGAGCAGTTTATTATATTTATTGTCGGTACTATTAAGCTCGAACAGAAGGGAGCCGGGGCTTAGTGTCGACGTAAGGTAAGGTTAAACATCGCGATATTAGCCAGTTTCGGGGATAAGTGAATTCGCCGAGTTTTCCTCCGAAGTTTCCCCGGCCTAACCCTAGGGGTAACCCGGGGCACTAAGATTTTCGGGAGCGGCCGAACTTTCGGGACAGCCCGCTTTATTTCGACCTCGTCTACTAAATGCGGATTCTCGACTCGAAGTCCTTTTTATACTTAACTCTTCCGGAAACACGCACTAGATCGCTCGAAGTAGGACCTCTAATAGACTACTAAGTAGCGAGGAGGCAGTTAGCGGCTTAACTTAGCTTTTCCCGAAGTGCTAGCAGGTGTAAGGACTCGGTGCGTTAGACTGTGTAGTTAAACTCTAATAAAATTAATCGTACGGCCGTTTATAGCCGCAATCGTGCCCTGCTAAGATCTATTATCGTAGTTAGTTAAAGTCAGGCGGACCCGACGATACTACGGTCGCCTAAGAAGAGTCGGTGCATCCGAGTCTGCAACTAAGAAGGGAACGTAAACCGCAATACCGTAAACCGATACCCGCACACTAGCAGACAGGCTAAGGAAAGGCAGAACACTAGAAGCTGTCTTTATTAAGACTTTAATTCTTATACCGATCGGGACGCTGGCACGGCGAGCTACCGCGGTAGACATAATGCAAGACTCGGAGCCTTTATTAATTACCGCGGTAGGCTCTCTATAATCAAAATCGCCGATTATAGCCGAGACTCTTAGCGACGGTATAGTTACATAATCGTAGTTATTAAATGTAAACCGGGCTTTAGCTAGGTCTTCGTACAGGTCGGAAAGAGGTATTACACCCTCTTCTATAAGGTCGGCTCGAAACGTTGTCGTTGTAAATTGCGGCACACCGGAGCGGACTTCTACGGTAAAGCTATCCCTTAGTATCTCTTCGACCTTATTATCCCCTTAAACGGAGTTTAGCTTTACTACGTCATCGGATAGCAGCAGACCTGCCGGCCCGCCTCTTAGCTTGTCTACAAATACCGGAGTGTTTTGTACACGACCGAAGAGCTTCTACTGTGAGGATCCCCTCACGTGAGCGCAGTCTGGCCTTATCTCCCCTAAGCTAGGCCAACCTGGTTTCGAAGAACATAACAACGAGCTATCCTAGTTACGAAGAGCGCAACAGCGTACGGATTAAGGCAGTCCGATCTAGCTTGCCTCTTAATGCCTAACGATAAGGATCGAAGGGCTACGAAGGGACAGACGATCCCGCTTATAACGAGAGAAGTAAAGGATAGGGGAATAGAACCTAGCAGTAGCTATATATATAGCGAAGGAGGCTCTCCTCCTCTATTCCCTCCTTTAACGAATCGAGTCGTTACATTCTAAAACCTATTGTTCGATACTTCCCTACTTTAGTCTTTCCCTACCTTATTACGAGGCAATCCTAATACGCGATTCGTTTAAACTTACGTACTACGGTATCGAACCCCTAATCGACATAGCACCTAAGACCACTTGTAGACGCGAGGAATCTCCTTCCGACACCTCTGCTCGCTAGCAGGGTGCTACACTAGCCGCTAATTCCGACGCGGACGCCGCCGCCCGCTAGCTAAGCGCTACCTCTATCGCGGAAACCGTAGACGATGCCGGAACGACCTAGGAAGGCACCGACTCGACTACTTAGGCTAACCTAGTTTAAGGGGACGCACTAACCCGTAAGAAACAGAACTAGGAAGCCCGGGCGGAATACGAATTCCTCGAACTCTAGCAAAAGATTAAGGAACTCCGGAGCGAACTAGCCTTATATAGCCTAATCACCCTAAGGAGGGAGAAACTTACTAAACTCTTCGCAGAAACGGACTATTTCGACAAGAACAAGGACAGCCTCCCTAAGTCTAAGGAACTACCCGTATTCGAAGGGAAGACCCGTGCCAATTACGAAGACTAGCTCCGCGCGGTAGAACGCAACTTCCGCAGATACTATAGATTCTCTAACCGGGAGGACCGAAAGGTTAACTACGCCGCTAACTATATAGGCAAGCTCTAGCAAGACTACTAGGAGCGCTACGTAGATTAGCTCGACAGCTAGACTACGCTAACCTAGACTATAATAAAGGGAGTTATGCTTAACTCTATAGGGACAAAGGCGGAATGCCGCGAGAAGGCCTACGAACAATTGCGGAAGGCCTCCCTCGGAGACTACACCCCCGACTAGCTCCTCGAAGAGCTAAAGATCCTTTAGAAGGAGTTAGAAGAAGAGAACGAGGGGCGCAAGATCCTTAACTTTAAGGCCTCCTTACTATAAAACTACCGCTCCCGCCTCTCTAACTACCCGGCTCCGGCTACTACGCTTATTAAGGCCTAAGAGAGGGTTAATAAAACCTATAGGATTATCGAGGGTTAGAAGTAGGAGTTAAGGGACAACCTGGGCCGTAGAAGAGGCAAGGGCAACCGAAAGAGACGCAGAAGCAATAGTATCGACGACCAGGACTCTAAGAAGTCCAAGTCGGAGGACGGATCGGACTAGAGGGGCCTATCTAAGGCTACTTACTACGGTTGCCGCTAGGTCGGGCATATTAAGCGCAATTACCCTAACCCTTCCCTCTAGAAGGACTCGGAAAAAGAGGCGCCCCCTAAGTAGACGCTGCTGTCTTAGTAGGCTAGGTTCTCTACACTAAGGAGTAGCGCAGGATAGCGGAGCCGGGTCGGCGCCGCTATAAGCGTAGGCGCCTTATCGAAGTTACGCTAACCTTAAATAGTCTAGGGAGGACTAGAACGGTCGCGGGACTAATCGACAGCGGCGCGCAGGATAACTTCTATAACTCCTTATTAGCAAAGGATATAGACTAGGTTATCTAGGAGCCGCCCGCTAGGGTCGCGTACAAGACGCTAAACAGGCAAAGCCTTTAGGTCCTTAGCAAAACGCGGAGCTTATATAAGGCCTAGGACGACTTAGGACGAATGCACAGATACGTCGACACCTTTAGAGTAGGGCGCATCTATAGCTATAAGGTCGTCTTAGGGATGCCTTAGCTCGAGAAATACAATCTAAACGTGGATTTTACCCTAAAAAGGGTTAACTAGAGAACGAAGCCCCGAAAACGACAGGCGATAGCCGTTATTAGGCTAGAGAGGTTCTACAGGGAGTGCCTTAGCGAAGTAAACGCGGCACTTTATGTTATAACGATCTAGGACGCGTCGGAAGAAGCTAGTCCGGGTTAGGGGGGCGTTCCGAGCGCCTACTCTAACTTCGCGGATGTCTTCTTAGAGGAACTCGCAGGCGAGTTAGCTCCCTACAGTCCATATAATCTAAAGATCGAGCTAGTAGAAGGAGGAAAGGTCCCCTTTAGTCCGATATACGCCCTATCCGAGGCAGAGATAGAGGCTATGCAGACCTAGCTACCCGAACACCTGAAGAACGGGTTTATTAGGCGGTCGACGTCGTCGGCTAGCGCTCTAGTCCTCTTCGCACGGAAGAAGGATAGTACCCTCCGCCTATGTGTCGACTACCGCGGTCTAAACGCAGTAACAGTTAAGAATAGGGGGGGTCTACCTCTTATTAGCGAGTCCCTCGACTAGCTAGCCGGTGCTAGGTACTTTACTAAGGTCGACCTACGCTATGCGTACTATCGGGTGCGTATTAGGGAAGGCGACGAGTAGAAGACGGCATTCCGGACTAGGTACGGCTATTTTAAATATACGGTAATGCTATTCGGGCTTTATAATGCCCCGGTAGTGTTCTAGAACTTTATTAATAGTGTCCTAGTAGGACTAGTTAATGTCTTCTGCGTTGTATACCTTAACAACATCCTGATTTACTCTAGAACGCTTAAAGAGCACGAGGATCACGTCCGGCAGGTCTTAGAACGGCTGCGACGGCACAAGTTGTACGCTAACCTAGCTAAATGCGAGTTCTACAAAAGCTAGGTCGAATACCTAGGCTACGTAGTTACCTAGGATAGGCTGCGGATCGACCTAGAACGCATTAAATCGGTCTAGGAGTGGCTAGTCCCTGCGTCTATCTACGACATAAGGGTCTTTATTAGTTTTGCTAACTACTACCGACACTTTATTAAGGGCTTCTCGCGGCTAGCGGCCGCCCTAAACCGCTATACTAAAGGCAAGAAGGCGGCGAACTAGCGCCGAAGAGAGCGTGCTTATCTCGAATTAGACGACAGGGCAATCTAGTCCTTCTATAAGCTACGCCGCAAGTTCGTAGAAGAGCCCGTTCTACGCTACTATAACCTAGAGCTCCCCTGTCGGGTAGAGACCGACGCATTAGGGGAAGCAATATCGGGCATCCTATCCTAGCCTTATAACGAGGGGGGCAAACTGCAGTAGTTCCCGGTCGCCTACTTCTTAAGGAAGATAATTGTAGCAGAAAGGAACTACAGAACAGAAGATAGCGAGCTCCTTGCTATAGTAGACTCCTTTAAACACTTTAGGCACTACCTCGAGGGCGCCCGCTACTAAGTAGAGTTACTAACCAACTATACGAACCTTTAGACCCTTATAACGACGAAGACCCTCTCGAGGAGGCAAGTTAGATAGGCTAAATAGCTGTCGCAGATCGATTTTAGGACTACGTATAGGCCGGGTAAGGCAAATAGCGCCGCCGACGCACTTAGCAGGAGACTAGACCTTACTAAGGAGTCGCATTCGGGCTAATAGGCTACCGAGGAGGAAGCAGACGCTAGCGTCCGACTCTTCCGAAAGGTATTTGCACCGCCGACAGGGTAGGATAGCCTAGTCCGGTACGTCGGGGCAGCGGTAAGGACCCCGAACCTTCTAGAGCGGCTTAAGAAAGCCCTTAGTAAGGACCCTACCTATAAGAGGATAGTCCAGGAGAAGGCTATCGCCGAGCCTACCTTCTAGGCGGAGAGGTAGTCCCTAGAAGAGGGCGTTACGTACATAAATAGCAAGGCATACGTGCCAGAAGGCGCTATAAGGCTCTAGCTACTCTAGGAATACTACGACGACCCCCTCTCTAGACATTTCGGCTTTGCAAGGACCCTAGAGTTGCTTTAGCGTAGTTTCTACTAGCCCAGGATGCGGAAGTATGTTAAGGAGTTCGTAAGGATCTACTAGGCGTACAAAAGAGCGAAGCTACGAAGGCACAAACCGCACGGCCTACTACACCCCGAACCCCCCTTGCTAACTCCCTAGGCCGACATTACGCTGGATTTTATTACTAACCTCCCGCCGAGCAAGTTCCTAAGCTAGTCTTACGACTGCATACTAGTAGTAGTAGACCGCTACACTAAGATAGTCTATTACGTGCTATGCCGGAAAACGATTACGTCAGCTGACCTCGCTAAACTCATAATAAGAGAGGTTGTCCGCCTCTATAGCTAGCTAGCTACAATTACGTCCGACCGCGGGCTAATCCTTACCTCTAAATTCTAGAGCACCTTCTACTACTACCTCAGGGTACGCCGGAAGCTAAGTACGGCGTTCTATCCGTAGACGGATAGTTAGACGGAAAGGCAGAACCAGACACTAGAGCAGTATTTACGGACGTACTGCAACTATAAGCAGGACAACTAGGCCTCTCTACTATCGACAGCGGAATTCGCCTATAATAACAGTATACATACAGCAACCGGGCTAACGCTGTTCTAAGTATACATAACGAGGGACCTACGAAGGTCCTACTAGCCTAGAATGCGCTAGAAAGATGGCGAGGCGCTAAAGGCTGTCTAACTCGCGGAGCAGATAATTACCAACTAGAAGAAGATGCGCGAAAGACTAGCTAAGACGAAGAAACAGATAGCTAAGTAGGCGAACAAGTATAGGAAGGACGTCTCCTTTAACGTAGGTAACGAAGTCTACCTAAACACGAAGAACATTAAGTCTATGCGGCCGTTACCTAAGCTCGACTATAAGTACATCGGACTATATAAGGTTAAGGCAATAGTTAACTACGTAACATATATACTCGACCTCCCTAGCTCGCTAAGCATCCACCCTACCTTCTACGTCTTGCTCCTTAAGAAGTCTATCCCGGACTACTCTAGCCGCAAACAGGACAAAATAAAGCGGTACGACGTAGGGGACAGGGACGAATAGGAGGTAGAAGACATCTTAGATAAAAAAGAGGACGACCTATACAACTTTAGTTACCTAATTAAGTAGAAGGGCTTCGGGGAGCACGAGAACTCCTAGGAGCCTAGATATAACATAAGCCCGGCGGTAATAAGAGCATTCCGCCGCAAGATAGGCTAGAAGGAGCTAAAAAGGCGTAGGAAGATGTAAGAAAAATCCCGAAGATTTCTAAGGGACTTAGACAAAATTACTTAAATTTAAAAATTCGAAGGGCGGAATCGGCTTTATTCTAGTCTAATCTAGTCTAAGTTAACTAACTCTACGCTATTTAACAACTATCTAGGCCCCGCTATAGTCTTAATATGCTATGTCGACGTTATCTATTATACCCCTAGTCCTAGAAGACCTACGCCCGCTATTCTAGTCTAGAATAGCTTAATTAAAGTCGGAGTCGCCCTAGTTCGGGTCCTCTACCTTACTATAGTCCTTAGCGGTCGTCGGAAAGACTATCTTGCGCAACTGTCCCTTCTTCAGAGCCTGGTCGCTTATAACAATGCAGTTAAACGCCTCTAAGGTAGTGCTAACCGCGATTAGGCAATCCTCGGCCTCCTTAGCACGCTTACGGTCCGACTTATAGCCGCGTACGTCTATTAAGCGGCGTTTCTTACTAGGGGTGCTACTAGACTGCTACAAAGAATGTTAGTAAGGGCTAGATTAAGCTAGGGATAGTACATACAGCCTTCGCTAAGATCGCACTAGCCGAGCGGTCCCTCTTAGGCACCTTCTGTCTAGTATCCTCCTAGGTAGCAGTACTAGGGTGCTAGGAGAGACCGTCCTCGCTACGGAAACTACTATCTAACTTCCTGTTTAACTATCCTAATTAGCTGCTAGTCTAGAATACGCTAGAAAGGGACACTTACGCCTCTACAGAGCCTGTAAAACATAGAACACGATTTAGCAAGTCTTCCTTCTTAGCCTTAGACTAGGTAGTGCGGCCGTAGACGGTGTCGATGTCCTGCTTAATAGCTTTCTAGGCGGGCTCCTAGTCGACCGGCATCTAAGTAGGACAGTTAGCGACAGAACACGCTAGAATTAACTAAACCGACCTACCTAAAGATAGTCCGCATTCTTACTAGTTAGGCATCCGGAACACTTAGCCAGGATGTTGCCGGGTAGGGGCTTCTCTGCCGCAATCTAGCAGATCTTAGACAGGTCCTAGCCCTCCTTAACGCTAGAGAGGCATAACGAGCACGGATTCTCGTTCTACCTACTAGCTCGGACTTTCTTGTAGTACTTGTCGCGAAGATAGTAGAGTGCGCCGGACATTATGCTAGTCTAGTCGCAATGTTAGCTAATCTAGCGCTAATCTAGACCGTTCTAAAGCTAGCTGCTAGTACTTACTTTTAGTAGGTGTTTGTAAGAAGAGAAGAATTCGAGGGCGAGAAAGAGTGGTATATACGCGAAGGACCTACTTTTATTTCCTAATCGGGACACTAAGCAGCTAGCCTAGCAACGTTAGCAGTTAGTAAATTAAACCTGCAGCTAAACGCTACTAAAGATTCGCGCACGCAACTAAGGTTAGTTGCACCGGGGGGAGGGGGGCAATATAAGGATCCCCTTACGTAAGCGCAGTCTGGCCTTATCTCCCCTAAGCTGGGCTAACCTGGTTTCGAAGAACACAACAACGAGCTATCCTAGTTACGAAGAGCGCAACAGCGTACAGATTAAGGCAGTCCGATCTAGCTTGCCTCTTAATGCCTAACGATAAGGATCGAAGGGCTACGAAGGGACAGACGATCCCGCTTATAACGAGAGAAGTAAAGGATAGGGGAATAGAACCTAGCAGTAGCTGTATATATAGCGAAGGAGGCTCTCCTCCTCTATTCCCTCCTTTAACGAATCGAGTCGTTACATTCTAAAACCTATTGTTCGATACTTCCCTACTTTAGTCTTTCCCTACCTTATTACGAGGCAATCCTAATACGCGATTCGTTTAAACTTACGTACTACGGTATCGAACCCCCGATCGACATAGCACCTAAGGCCACTTATAGACGCGAGGAATCTCCTTCCGACACCTCTGCTTGCTAACAGGGTGCTACACTAGCTGCTAATTCCGACGCGGACGCCGCCGCCCGCTAGCTAAGCGCTACCTCTATCGCGGAAACTGTAGACAATGCCGGAACAACCTAGGAAGGCACCGACTCGACTACTTAGGCTAACCTAGTTTAAGGGGACGCACTAACCCGTAAGAAACAGAACTAGGAAGCCCGGGCAGAATACGAATTCCTCGAACTCTAGCAAAAGATTAAGGAACTCCGGAGCGAACTAGCCTTATATAGCCTAATTACCCTAAGGAGGGAGAAACTTACTAAACTCTTCGCAGAAACGGACTATTTCGACAAGAATAAGGACAGCCTCCCTAAGTCTAAGGAACTACCTGTATTCGAAGGGAAGACCCGTGCTAATTACGAAGACTAGCTCCGCGCGGTAGAACGCAACTTCCGCAGACACTATAGATTCTCTAACCGGGAGGACCGAAAGGTTAACTACGCCGCCGACTATATAGACAAGCTCTAGCAAGACTACTAGGAGCGCTACGTAGATTAGCTCGACGGCTAGACTACGCTAACCTAGACTATAATAAAGGGAGTTATGCTTAACTCTATAGGGACAGAGGCGGAACGCCGCGAGTAGGCCTACGAACAATTGCGGAAGGCCTCCCTCGGAGACCGCACCCCCGACTAGCTCCTCGAAGAGCTAAAGATCCTTTAGAAGGAGTTAGAAGAAGAGAACGAGGGGCGCAAGATCCTTAACTTTAAGGCCTCCTTACTATAGAACTACCGCTCCCGCCTCTCTAACTACCCAGCTCCGGCTACTACGCTTATTAAGGCCTAAGAGAGGGTTAACAAAACCTATAGGATTATCGAGGGTTAGAAGTAGGAGTTAAGGGACAACCCGGGCCGTAGAAGAGGCAAGGGCAACCGAAAGAGACGTAGAAGCAACAGTATTAACGACTAGGACTCTAAGAAGTCCAAGTCGGAGGACGGATCGGACTAGAGGGGCCTATCTAAGGCTACTTACTACAGTTGCCGCTAGGTCGGGCATATTAAGCGCAATTGCCCTAACCCTTCCCTCTAGAAGGACTCGGAAAAAGAGGCGCCCCCTAAGTAGACGCTGCTATCTTAATAGGCTAGGTTCTCTACACTAAGGAGTAGCGCAGGATAGCGGAGCCGGGTTGGCGCCGCTATAAGCATAGGCGCCTTATCGAAGTTACGCTAACCTTAAATAGTCTAGGGAGGACTAGAACGGTCGCGGGACTAATCGACAGCGGCGCGCAGGATAACTTCTATAACTCCTTATTAGCAAAGGACATAGACTAGGTTATCTAGGAGCCGCCCGCTAGGGTCGCGTACAAGACGCTAAACAGGCAAAGCCTTTAGGTCCTTAGCAAAACGCGGAGCTTATATAAGGCCCGGGACGACTTAGGACGAATGCACGGATACGTCGACACCTTTAGAGTAGGGCGCATCTATAGCTATAAGGTCGTCTTAGGGATGCCTTAGCTCGAGAAATACAATCTAAACATGGATTTTACCCTAAAAAGGGTTAACTAGAGAACGAAGCCCCGAAAACGACAGGCGATAGCCGTTATTAGGCTAGAGAGGTTCTACAGGGAGTGCCTTAGCGAAGTAAACGCGGCACTTTATATTATAACGATCTAGGACACGTCGGAAGAAGCTAGTCCGGGTTAGGGGGGCGTTCCGAGCGCCTACTCTAACTTCGCGGATGTCTTCTCGGAGGAACTCGCAGGCGAGTTAGCTCCCTACGGTCCACATAATCTAAAGATCGAGCTAGTAGAAGGAGGAAAGGTCCCCTTTAGTCCGATATACGCCCTATCCGAGGCAGAGATAGAGGCTATGCGGACCTAGCTACCCGAACACCTGAAGAACGGGTTTATTAGGCGGTCGACGTCGTCGGCTAGCGCTCTAGTCCTCTTCGCACAGAAGAAGGATAGTACCCTCCGCCTATATGTCGACTACCGCGGTCTAAACGCGGTAACAGTTAAGAACAGGGGGGGTCTACCTCTTATTAGCGAGTCCCTCGACTAGCTAGCTGGTACTAGGTACTTTACTAAGGTCGACCTACGCTATGCGTACTATCGGGTGCGTATTAGGGAAGGCGACGAGTAGAAGACGGCATTCCGGACTAGGTACGGCCATTTTAAATACACGGTAATGCTATTCGGGCTTTATAATGCCCCGGCAGTGTTCTAGAACTTTATTAATAGCGTCCTAGTAGGACTAGTTAATGTCTTCTGCGTTATATACCTTAACAACATCCTGATTTACTCTAGAACGCTTAAAGAGCACGAGGATCACGTCCGGCAGGTCTTAGAACGGCTGCGACGGCACAAGTTGTACGCTAACCTAGCTAAATGCGAGTTCTACAAAAGCTAGGTCGAATACCTAGGCTACGTAGTTACCTAGGATAGGCTGCGGATCGACCTAGAACGCATTAAATCGGTCTAGGAGTAGCTAGTCCCTACGTCTATCTACGACATAAGGGTCTTTATTAGTTTTGCTAACTACTACCGACGCTTTATTAAGGGCTTTTCGCGGCTAGCGGCCGCCCTAAACTGCTATACTAAAGGCAAGAAGGCAGCGAACTAGCGCCGAAGAGAGCGTGCTTATCTCGAATTAGACGACAGGGCAATCTAGTCCTTCTATAAGCTACGCCGCAAGTTCGTAGAAGAGCCCGTTCTACGCTACTATAACCTAGAGCTCCCCTGTCGGGTAGAGACCGACGTATCGGGGGAAGTAATATCGGGTATCCTGTCCTAGCCTTATAACGAGGGGGGCAAACTGCAGTAGTTCCCGGTCGCCTACTTCTTAAGGAAGATAATTGTAGCAGAAAGGAACTACGGAACAGAAGATAGCGAGCTCCTTGCTGTAGTAGACTCCTTTAAACACTTTAGGCACTACCTCGAGGGCGCCCGCTACTAAGTAGAGTTACTAACCGACTATACGAACCTTTAGACCCTTATAACGACGAAGACCCTCTCGAGGAGGCAAGTTAGATAGGCTAAATAGCTGTCGCAGATCGATTTTAGGACTACGTATAGGCCGGGTAAGGCAAATAGCGCTGCCGACGCACTTAGTAGGAGACTAGACCTTACTAAGGAGTCGCATTCGGGCTAATAGGCTACCGAGGAGGAAGCAGACGCTAGCGTCCGACTCTTCCGAAAGGTATTTGCACCGCCGACAGGGTAGGATAGCCTAGTCCGGTACGTCGGGGCAGCGGTAAGGACCCCGAACCTTCTAGAGCGGCTTAAGAAAGCCCTTAGTAAGGACCCTACCTATAAGAGGATAGTCTAGGAGAAGGCTATCGCCGAGCCTACCTTCTAGGCGGAGAGGTAGTCCCTAGAAGAGGGCGTTACGTACATAAATAGCAAGGCATACGTGCTAGAAGGCGCTATAAGGCTCTAGCTACTCTAGGAATACTACGACGACCCCCTCTCCGGACATTTCGGCTTTGCAAGGACCCTAGAGTTGCTTTAGCGTAGTTTCTACTAGCCTAGGATGCGGAAGTATGTTAAGGAGTTCGTAAGGATCTACTAGGCGTACGAAAGAGCGAAGCTACGAAGGCACAAACCGCACGGCCTACTACACCCCGAACCCCCCTTGCTAACTCCCTAGGCCGACATTACGCTGGATTTTATTACTAACCTCCCGCCGAGCAAGTTCCTAAGCTAGTCTTACGACTGCATACTAGTAGTAGTAGACCGCTACACTAAGATAGTCTATTACGTGCTATGCCGGAAAACGATTACGTTAGCTAACCTCGCTAAACTTATAATAAGAGAGGTTGTCCGCCTCTATAGCTAGCTAGCTATAATTACGTCCGACCGCGGGCTAATCCTTACCTCCAAATTCTAGAGCACCTTCTACTACTACCTTGGGGTACGCCGGAAGCTAAGTACGGCGTTCTATCCGTAGACGGATAGTTAGACGGAAAGGCAGAACTAGACACTAGAGCAGTATTTACGGACGTACTGCAACTATAAGCAGGACAACTAGGCCTCTCTACTATCGACAGCGGAATTCGCCTATAATAACAGTATACATACGGCAACCGGGCTAACGCTGTTCTAAGTATACACAACGAGGGACCTACGAAGGTCCTACTAGCCTAGAATGCGCTAGAAAGATGGCGAGGCGCTAAAGGCTGTCTAACTCGCGGAGCAGATAATTACTAACTAGAAGAAGATGCGCGAAAGACTAGCTAAGACGAAGAAACAGATGGCTAAGTAGGCGAACAAGCATAGGAAGGACGTCTCCTTTAACGTAGGTAACGAAGTCTACCTAAACACGAAGAACATTAAGTCTATGTGGCCGTTACCTAAGCTCGACTATAAGTACATCGGACTATATAAGGTTAAGGCAATAGTTAACTACGTAACATATACACTCGACCTCCCTAGCTCGCTAAGCATCTACCCTACCTTCTACGTCTCGCTCCTTAAGAAGTCTATCCCGGACTACTCTGGCCGCAAATAGGACAAAATAAAGCGGTACGACGCAGGGGACGGGGACGAATAGGAGGTAGAAGACATCTTAGATAAAAAAGAGGACGACCTATACAACTTTAGTTACCTAATTAAGTAGAAGGGCTTCGGGGAGCACGAGAACTCCTAGGAGCCTAGATATAACATAAGCCCGGCGGTAATAAGAGCATTCCGCCGCAAGATAGGCTAGAAGGAGCTAAAAAGGCGTAGGAAGATGTAAGAAAAATCCCGAAGATTTCTAAGGGACTTAGACAAAATTACTTAAATTTAAAAATTCGAAGGGCGGAATCGGCTTTATTCTAGTCTAATCTGGTCTAAGTTAACTAACTCTACGCTATTTAACAACTATCTAGGCCCCGCTATAGTCTTAATATGCTATGTCGACGTTATCTATTATACCCCTAGTCCTAGAAGACCTACGCCCGCTATTCTAGTCTAGAATAGCTTAATTAAAGTCGGAGTCGCCCTAGTTCGGGTCCTCTACCTTACTATAGTCCTTAGCGGTCGTCGGAAAGACTATCTTGCGCAACTGTCCCTTCTTTAGAGCCTGGTCGCTTATAACAATGCGGTTAAACGCCTCTAAGGTAGTGCTAACCGCGATTAGGCGATCCTCGGCCTCCTTAGCACGCTTACGGTCCGACTTATAGCCGCGCACGTCTATTAAGCAGCGTTTCTTACTAGGGGTGCTACTAGACTGCTACAAAGAATGTTAGTAAGGGCTAGATTAAGCTAGGGATAGTACATACAGCCTTCGCTAAGATCGCACTAGCCGAGCGGTCCCTCTTAGGCACCTTCTGTCTAGTATCCTCCTAGGTAGTAGTACTAGGGTGCTAGGAGAGACCGTCCTCGCTACGGAAACTACTATCTAACTTCCTGTTTAACTATCCTAATTAGCTGCTAGTCTAGAATACGCTAGAAAGGGACACTTACGCCTCTACAGAGCCTGTAAAACATAGAACACGATCTAGCAAGTCTTCCTTCTTAGCCTTAGACTAGGTAGTGCGGCCGTAGACAGTGTCGATGTCCTGCTTAATAGCTTTCTAGGCGGGCTCCTAGTCGACCGGCATCTAAGTAGGACAGTTAGCGACAGAACACGCTAGAATTAACTAAACCGACCTACCTAAAGATAGTCCGCATTCTTACTAGTTAGGCATCCGGAACACTTAGCCAGGATGTTGCCGGGTAGGGGCTTCTCTGCCGCAATCTAGCAGATCTTAGACAGGTCCTAGCCCTCCTTAACGCTAGAGAGGCATAACGAGCACGGATTCTCGTTCTACCTACTAGCTCGGACTTTCTTGTAGTACTTGTCGCGAAGATAGTAGAGTGCGCCGGACATTATGCTAGTCTAGTCGCAATGTTAGCTAATCTAGCGCTAATCTAGACCGTTCTAAAGCTAGCTGCTAGTACTTACTTTTAGTAGGTGTTTGTAAGAAGAGAAGAATTCGAGGGCGAGAAAGAGTGGTATATACGCGAAGGACCTACTTTTATTTCCTAATCGGGACACCGAGCAGCTAGCCTAGCAACGTTAGCAGTTAGTAAATTAAACCTGCAGCTAAACGCTACTAAAGATTCGCGCACGCAACTAAGGTTAGTTGCACCGGGGGGAGGGGGGCAATATAAGGATCCCCTTACGTAAGCGCAGTCTGGCCTTATCTCCCCTAAGCTGGGCTAACCTGGTTTCGAAGAACACAACAACGAGCTATCCTAGTTACGAAGAGCGCAACAGCGTACAGATTAAGGCAGTCCGATCTAGCTTGCCTCTTAATGCCTAACGATAAGGATCGAAGGGCTACGAAGGGACAGACGATCCCGCTTATAACGAGAGAAGTAAAGGATAGGGGAATAGAACCTAGCAGTAGCTGTGTATATAGCGAAGGAGGCTCTCCTCCTCTATTCCCTCCTTCAACGAATCGAGTCGTTACATTCTAAAACCCATTGTTCGATACTTCCCTACTTCAGTCTTTCCCTGCCTTATCACGAGGCAATCCTAACATCTACGATATTAACCTAGAGAGTCTAAGAAGCTCGCTAAATGGAAGGGATACCGGAGCCTTCTATATCCGCTTAACTAGCACTTCGTTACTATCTAACCTGTCGCGGATATAGTTGTCTGCTCGCTGAGTTTTAGGAGGGGTCCTTCTCTTCTTAGCTAGCTCCTTTAGAGGGTTTACTAGCCTAACTTCGGTATCTAAGTCTGCGTCTTCTATATAGTCTTTAGCAGCTAGTTGGCGCTAAGAGTCTCGCTCGATGGATTCTACCGGCGGCTCTAAGAAGCGAACGGATAATGGCGAGTTCGTTCCTTAGATCGTTTAGCTGTTAGTAGGTAGTGTGGACTAAGAACGAACTACATCTGCGGTGTGAGACTTTAGGGTCTTGATCTTAGCCGTAGACTAGTCTGCGATAACTCGCTCTTTTAGCACGCGGTGGTTTTTATTATGTAGTTTTAAGATACTACCGACTACTAGATTTGCCTTCTTAGGAACTGCCGCGGCATTTACTAGGACCTCGGTATTATAGACCGGCACCAGAACAGGGCAACTATCTTCTTTAATGTAGAGGATGTTATTAAAGTAGGAGCTCGAAGTCTATCCTTAGCGGCTACTAACCGGGGTTGCATTAGAGCTAGTCGTAGGCGCGGGCACCGGGGGTGCTAAAGAAACCGCATCCGGATCTGGCTTAGAAGGGCGACTGTATTTAAGTGTTCTAATAGGCTTCTAGCCGAGTTTACGAGCACTAGTAATCGGACCGCTAATCTAGCTTATATTACGAGAGCTCCAAGATCTCTCTACGGCGGGGAAGTTAAAGGATGCTAGCTAAGGAATCCTTATGTTGTATACGTCTTCTAGCTTTGGCAGTATTAGCTAGAGTCTCGGCTGCTAATTAATCCCTCGGAACTGCAGTGGTCTCTTGTTCGGATCACCGGGTTTTCCAGTATACTAGTAGTAGGCGGCATCTTAGTGCGCC
Organism: Zymoseptoria tritici IPO323; assembly: GCF_000219625.1. NCBI lineage: Eukaryota > Fungi > Ascomycota > Dothideomycetes > Mycosphaerellales > Mycosphaerellaceae > Zymoseptoria > Zymoseptoria tritici. Next base: position 3,225,138 of record NC_018217.1, on the reverse strand, counting down.
TAACCCTAGTTAAGAAGGAAGTTTATAAAATGGCAGTCGCGGGCCATATAACTAGGCATTCTACAGTTAAGGCAGCGACCCTGGCGTATAAGCTCGTTACGGTTAGTCCCGGCTCTACTACTTCTATACCTATTCGCGCTAGTACTTCCTATGCTGTTACGACGGGGTGCCGGAGGGCCAAGCTAAGGGGGCAGTAAACCGGCGTTCGCATATATATAACTCTAGAAGCTAAGGTCTTCTATAGGGGCGCGGTAAGCAGGTGCGTTAATCGGAGGATTTACGGGCACTTAAGGTTGCTATGCAGACTAAGTCTGAGATCGAAAGATCTTAAGATCCCGTATGCGTCGATTAAGCTTATTAATCGCGGTACTCGGTTTATGCTCTTGTTGCCGCTGTAGACCAAATAGGGAATAAGAGCTACGCTCTACTATAGGCACCGGCTTCTGCATTTCTTGTGCCCTAACAAGACTGGCCGCAACGCTGTCTTCTACATCGCCGCTAAGTTCCTTAAATCTAGCTTTACCCTTAATCTTAGTAAAAACCGCCTTGTAGATGGTGCTAAAGTTAGCATACGTAGTAGGATTACGGAGGTTGATACCGAGGCGACTATAAATAGAGCGAGAAACTCGGGCTAGAAGTCCCTTAAAGAACATCTTTATACGAGAGACATTATCGAGCTAGTTTGGTTGCAGACATCTAGCAATCGCTTTAAAGTGTCTGCAGAATGTAAGAAGCTCCTTATTACTAGCAGTCTCGCAACGACCAGATTGTCGAGCTACTAGCTGTTCGAGAAACGACCGGTCCTTAGTTCTAGCCGCAGAGTTAAACTAGCGCTAAGCAAGAAGGGCCTCTGTTTTGAATGTAGACTAGTCGCTATTAATAAAGGCGTCGAATAACTTAAACTGCGAACGTAGCGTAGGGACATAGTACTTAATAGTCTTGCGGATCTTTTTACGATCCGGCAGTTTAGACAGGTCGTAGCAGTCCTTAAAGAGGTCTTTAACATTCTCGAAGAAGGTAGTTACATCGGCACTATTAAAGAGGGGAGCGTCGGTGCTTCCGGGCATTAGTATTAAAGGGGCAAGACGAACGAATAGTGCTACGGTGTTACGTCTTCCGGCGGCTACAGGCTTACGCATGTAGTCGGCTGTATTACTACTCTCGAAGGTAACCTCTAGCCTATCGGTAGAGTCCGAGAGTACAACGTCGCCCTTCGGTTTACGCATAACCTAGTTAGGCCCAATCCCTTTAGTAAGCTTAGTCGAATCTAGGCCGTCTTAGCTAGGTGTAGTCGGATTAGTGCCGTAAGAAGACTCCGAGTTATCCTTGCTTAAGGAAGGGCTAGTTTTAGCACGAGCGGCAGAAGAAGCCGTAGCCTTAGTAGGGTCGCTAGTGTTGCCTATAGACATAGCGATTAGTGTCGGTAAGGTTTAAAATAAGAGGGGGTGTAAACTGCGAAATAAGGGAGCTAAGGTATCGTTAACTAATTAGTGTAGAAGGCGATAATTCCTCGAAATGTCGGGTATGCATAAGGAGGTACTTAAGCACGAATGCTCGGTTCCATAAGATTCTTTAATATAGTCGGTGCGTTCCCTACTCGGAGGGTAATCTATAAACCGCAATATTAAGAGCCGGCTCTAAACAGCGATATCCTTGCTAAGTTAGGCCCTTAGACTACTCGATCCTTAATAGCAAACGAGGTATTGCAGATCGAGTAGTGATCTTGCTAGTAAAATGTGTAGCAATAAGCGATCGCCGGAAAGTGTCGGAGGAATGTAGGAATCGGCGATTGTAGTCGCCGGTTCCTTAGAGAAGAAGTGTTGTATCGATCGCGAGGCATCTAGTTTTTAGGGTTTTCAGCATGCCCACGCTCTAGGTATCTAGTAATTCTAGTTAGATTTTATCCAGTTTCTTCGTGTCTTCGAGGTGTGCTGTTAATCCGTGATTTCTATAATTCTTAAGCCGTACATAAACCACGCTACGAATAGACGTGCATTTAGGTTTTCCAGTAACAGTAACAATGCATAAACCGTGCTATAGATTCGGCACGCATTTAGGTTTCCTTAATTCCTTAATCTCGAGTGGACCATACTGCGTGCGAGCATGCGTCCGTTTATACCTCACAATTTATAGTAACGCACTACAGCACGAGCGGGTGTGCGTGCACCGTCTTTAAATTGGAGGTGTCCTTAAGCCTTAACTTTGAATGAACTATAATTCGAGCGACCATGCGTTTAGTAACCGTAACCTTAAACATTAAGAGATCACCTCGTACTCCATGTTAGCGCACCACAGCACGAGCGGGCGTGCATACGCCGTCTTTAGAGCAGAGGTAAACTATGAGCCTTGTATAAACTACACTACGAGCGGGTGTGCGTTCAGGTTTCCTTAAGCCTTAAATAAGCTATAATACGAGTGACTATGCGCCTAGTGTTCTTGAATGTGCTGTGTTTCTAGTGACCTTGTATAAGCTATGCTATAGATTCGGCATGCGCTCAGGTTTCCTTGATTTAAGTGCTTCCACTTCGCCCTGTTAACAGCCTGCAGTACGAACGAGTGCACGACTGCCGTCTTCGGTACGAGTAAAGCTTCTATATGCCGTGTGTCTTTCTTAGTACTATATATCCGAGTCCTTAAGGGGTGCGTCCGTAGATCCGAGTTTTCCTATAACTATTATGTGTAATATAGACGACTTATGCACTCACCGAGTATGCCCTTTCCTTCGTGTGAAGGAGCCGTGAAGAGTCTTACATCGTCCACCAGAAAATGTGGTGGGTAGAATCGACTACTACTAACCTAAGGCACTAAGAGGTAAGTGCATAAGTGTCTTAAGGGCGCGGTATTAAGCGTGGAATTACATTAAGAAATGAGCAGTAGCTATGAAGTGCATTAAGTGCTACCGACGACCGGTGATGTTGTTGTTAGATCCTCAAAAAAAGGAAGAATCCGACTACTGTACATCGCCAAGACCTGAAACCACGCCATACCATAAACCATGTTCGACACCATTTGCCCCACAACAGTACTTAGCGGTTAAACTCTCTTTATTAGACTTTACTATAGCGGCTCTTATCTCTTTTACGTACTTAGCGGTTAAGCTCGCTTTATTAGAGTTTAGAATAGCGGCTCTTGTCTCTTTAACGTACTTAGCGGTTAAGCTTACTTTATTAGAGTTTAGAATAGCGGCTCTTGTCTCTTTAACGTACTTAGCGGTTAAACTCTCTTTATTAGAGTTTACTATAGCGGTTAGAATCTTAGTATTAGACTTTAGAGTAGTAGTTTAAGGCTATCCTTTCTTATTAGCGGTATAATACTTTCTATTAGAGTTTACTATAGTAGCGTAAGTATTTTATTTTAAGCTAATATAGTTAGTATATTAGTTATTATTAGAAAAAGCTTTATCTTAGCGGTTTTACTACTTAATTCTTATCTAATAGAATTTAATAAAGCGGTTTAGTAGATCTTCTATACTTAACGGCTCTTAGCTTTTTCTTAGATTAACAGCTATATTCTCTCGTGTTATTTTATATATAAGGCTAGTAGTTTATCTATCTACTTCTTCTTTTCTTATCTCTATTCTTACTATTATATCTACTTACGAGACCTAACTATTATACTTACTTAATATACTACTACTTATACTTATCTACTATAGTTTCTATATATTATATCTAGTATATCTAGTATATCTAGTATATTTAGTAAGTTACTTAATATTATATAATAGTTATACTCTAATATAAATACTTATAATCTAATAGGGTTCTTATTCTAACTACTAGAAACTATGCCTCGACCTAAGAAGCAAAAGACCTCTAAGCCTAAAGCTAGCCGTATTAAATTTACAGAAGCCGAGCTATTAGATCCTAATTAGTAGCCGCCTAATATAGAATATATGCCTCCGGTATTTGCTAAACGCTATTACGAAAGAAAGCTTATTATACCTAGAAAGCCGGGAGTACTCCCGAAATTAGAACTTCGATGTACGTCTTGTAATAGAATAACTGTCGATACTTAGCCTATTAATACGAGTAACCTTGTTAAACATATTAAAACTAAGCACCGTGCTATATATAAAGACGACTTAGAGCCTAAAAAAAAGACTTCTTACTATAACTCCTCGGAAAGCTTTAATAGCTTAGAGGACTCGGACCCGGATAAGTCGGATAATTCTAATAGTTCTAAAGACTCTAATACTTCTAATAAGTCTACTAAATCTATAAGAAGTAATAAAGATATAGATACTAGTTAAAATCCTATAGATCTAGATAATATAGAAAGCGATACTAGTAGTAGAGCTTCTAAAAGAAAACGTAAAGGCTCTTCTAAACGCGATAGTAGCGTTAGTAGCTCTAAAAGTATTACTAGTTATTTTAAAGAAACAAATCTAAACCGTAGTAGTAGTAAAGGATCTATTTCTAAACAAGTTCTAGCTAATAAACAAGGTCCTTTTAATCTTAATCTATTTAGAGATCTATAGCTTAATTTTATTATAGCTAATAACCTACCGTTAAATCTAGTAAAGAGTACTACATTTCGAGAACTACTCTATTATCTTAATAGCGATGCTAAGGGAATGGACCGCCGTACTCTAGGCCGGTTACTAGATAAAAAATACGATAATGCTATTAACAATCTTATTACTACCTTTGCTAATACTCCGGGCAAGTTTGCTCTTACTTTAGACGAGTATAAAGCCCTAAATAACTTTGACTTTCTAGCTATTACTATACATTATTATAATAAAGGTCTAAATAAACTATCTAATAAATTAATAGCTTTTGAACAGTTAAACGATAATAATAGCTATAGCGGAGAAGTGCTCTTTAAATTCTTTAATAGAGTAGTAACCGATTTTAATATTAAGGATAGAATTATATCTATTAGTAGAGATAACGCGAGCCCGGTTAATAAGCTACTAGACTTTATTAAATATACTTACGAAGAAGAAGGCAATTATAATATTATAGACGTACCTTATCTAGCACACGTTCTTAATCTAGTTACTAATTCTCTACTACATTATCTATTCTTTGTTAGAAACGATACTAAAATATTTAAAGGGCGTTTAGCTAATATAAGACAGGACTTATATAAGACGGAAGAAAGTATTAAGCAATATAACTTTATTATAGCACTACCGGGTAAGATTAAGAGTATAATATCGGCCTTTAATAATAATCATTATTTAAAGAATAGTCTTTATAAACGGGTACAGCTTAAAAACCAACGAGATCCTAATAAGCTTAAGCTAGATACTAATATAAGAATTACTAAAAATCCCGAAAAACTAGTAAGAGATAACGATATACGGTAGCTTTTAACTTGGAAAATGATAGACCGGTTTCTACACTTCGAAAATATAATAGTACTTATTCTATCCGAGGCTAATAGAATAGCAAACGGCGATACTAGTAAATATAATATAGAAAGCTTTACTATAGACGAGGACGAGTAGGAATATCTAAAGCTAGTACGGGATATACTTCAAATCTTTAGAAGACCTACAATTAAAGTACAAGCGCATAACTATACTACTATTTCTAATACTATAATTATCGTTGCTAAGTTAAAAAAAGTAATAAATAAGCTTCTATATTCTTCGGATCCTAAGTATAATTTAGAGAAAAGATATCCTTTACTACACTACGGTTTAGGGCAAGCTAAAGTTAAATTACTAGACTATTATCCAATTTTTAGTACTCTAGATAAGAATTTCGATAAGTTAAAGCACTACTATATAGCTACTCTTCTCGATCCTAGATATAAGACAGATGTATTAGAGAAATACGACGCTAGTTCAGACGCTATTACAAAGATTATAACACATTTTAAAGATGTATATACTCTATATAAAGATAGAGATACTAAAGTAAGAGAGCTAAATAAAAAACCTTCTACTACGGCTACTACTAGTAATACTATAACGTCTCGGGCTAGTAGTAGTATACTCGACTCGAGCTTTATGTCTACGTAGTCTTTAGGCTTAGAAAGCGACTCGGACGACTTATTTATTAAAGAAAGTAGTATACTTGCTTCTACTAATATAAACGAAGTAGATACTTATCTAGCCGAGCCGCGATCTATTAGAAAAACGCGAATAGACGAGTATTAGAGATTAGTACAGAATAAATACCCTATTCTATTTCAAATAGCGCGAGACTATCTAGCTATAATACCTACCTCGGCTCCGGCCGAAAGAGTATTCTCTAGAGTAGGAGATATAGTTACTAAGAAGCGTAATCGACTTAGGCCGGATACTATTAAAAAGCTTATTATATTAAAGTGTTTAGGAGTAGTTCCCGACGAAGAGAGTACTATAAACGACTTCGATTATACCGAAGACGATATAGATATTAATAGTACTTTAAATAAGGGAAAAGAGAAGGTTATAGAGTATTTAGATTCTAGCGAGGACGAAAACTCGGAGAGTACTTAGTTAGAGTATATATAATAGTATATACTATATAGAATATATTTAAAGTTAACCTATAATTATACTTAGCTAGAGATATTATAATATATATATCTATTTCTATAGAATATATTACTTATATATATAGATATTAAGGTATAACTATATATTATAGGTATTATAAGGCTATAGACAAGGAATATATAGCTATATAGTATATATCTAGTTTTTGTATCTAAATATTATTATTATTACTATTACTATCTACTATTCGCTCTTACTATTACTATTACTATTAATATTTTTTCAAAAAAATTATTACTATTACTATTACTATTAGTACGCGATTTTTTAGTAATAGTAAGGAGTAAATAGGGTACAATTTACTATTATTATTACTATGTACAACACTGCCTTGAACATGGCAGATGCCAGACATACTTTCATCGACGGGGGGGGCTAAGGACCACAGAAGAGATTGACCCGATGGCGCGATACGCATACTGGAGGAGCTGGCGAGACTGCCACCTCGACTGGAAGTGCTTGCGTCTGTCATTTGCTGCCCACATCACCTGAGCGATGCACGATTCTCTGTCCCTTGGTTCGCTCAGCGCGCTGGCGCACCTCGTCACTCTCGTTTCTGCCGGATTTTCTGCAGGAGCAGCAGGATCAGAATCTCTTGGAGATGCTTCCCAGCTTGAACGAGGCCGAGATCTCCACGGTCTTGAGTTCGACGTTGATCTCAATACGCTGCTGATTGCCAACCTTGGGATTGCTATCACCGACAGCCAGAGTGGTGAACAATCAATCGGCCGATTGACCAATCCATCGAATTAGTCAATCTATTAATCAATCCTCGCTGTCGCTCTGCATTGCAGGGGTTACAATTAATCAATCTTAGCTATGGCGATAGATTAAGGGGATTGATGGATTAATAGTGTTAGTAGATAGATTAGTAGATTAGTAGTGGATTAATAGATTGAAGGATATAGCTAGATTAAAGGATATAGCTGTATACAACATAGATTCGAGACCTCCGTTACCACCGCTCGGCGGTAGATTCGAGCACGCCGCCGCACATCTCTTACTCGCGCAAACGACTCGCACAGGAGCTAGAAACGACGAATCTGCTGTTAAACGGTCGGCTAATAAGAAGGCTGGAAACTCCTTCAGTTTTTATAACTCAGCCGGTGATGTTTATAGTAGTAAGGGCAGTAGAGGTGTTGTTGGTGCGGCTCTTAGTAAGGCTCTTAGTAAGGGTGTTATAAGCGTTCATTCGGCCATGTCGCCGTCGCCGTCGCCGTCGTCGTCTAGCAGTATCACTTCCGGCTTGAAGTCTTGCTATAATATTACGCCCTTACGAGTCTAGCTGTGCAGTAAGGCGGTTGTTAATATAGTGTCTTCTTTAAGGCGGTTGCGATAGCTTGTAACTATAAGGCTAGTCTTGCTAAACAGCCGCTCTGGCTCGTCACTTATAGGCGGCGTAGTAAGCACGTCTAGCGCTATGGCTGTTAATTAAGGCTATTTAAAGCGCTTCTTCTACTACTACGCATACACGTCGCCGATATAGTAGTCAGACTCTATAGCGGTATAAAGCGACCATTGCTTATCCACTATTGCTACCGGTCGTTGCTGCTTTGCACGCGCCTTATTACTGCTGTTGCCTATGTCGAAGTCGTCCGGCTCGTCTTTATCGAGCACTCGGTAATAGCGTGGACCGCGTGTGCGTTGTAGTTGCGAGGCTAACTAAGAGGGTATGATATCGCTGCTATCGTATGCGTTGTTGCTGTTAAATCTGTTCGGCTGCTGCGAGTAGTAAGTCCACAACGCCTTTAATTCCACCTTCGCGTTGGCGATCTAGTCCTTCTTCGCACTCCACTTCTTCACAAGCCAGCCTATATTGTAGCGTAAATAAAGCACGACTGCTACGACGTAGATAGGTGTCATATCTGTAAGGGTGTAGTAAGCATCTAGCTTCTTCTACGCGAGGTTAACGTTCTGGCGGAAGTGGAACTCTTAGTCCAGCTTAGTTGCATAAGGATACTGCTCTATTACCGCCTTAGCGTTGTCGACGCTGTATAGCCGCTTTATGTCCTCGAAGTGACCAAGTAGCTTCTTAAGCGTTGGCAACACTAGCTAGATCTAACTATGTTAACCGACCTTTCCTTAAAGGCGTAGTGTAGCCTAAGCGAGCGGCTTTAAGATCTTTATATATTGTATTAACACCTGCCAATCCTCGTACGTAAGGCGGTTATTAAGGATCGTTGGTCGCTGGCGCTTCTAAGGGCGTTTATTAACCGGCTTGTAGCCATGCTTGTAGTTGTAGGATGTCTGCGAAGGAGTTAGTAGAAGTGTCGATATTTAGTGTGCGTTCACTAGCCTTATATGCGTACTACTTAGTTACGATCTAGAGCACGAATGCATTAAGGGGATTACGTAGCTTAATTGCACGCTCGATTATAGCATACAAGCTGTTCTAGCGTGTGTCGTTGTCGCGAATAAGCTTGTATATCGTCTTTACAACGGTGTAGTTATCTACGTCGGAGGGCAGCTGCAAATAAGCGAGGATCTCCTTACGCTGCGGCGAGATAAGGACGTATACAATAATGTTGTAGAGCTTGCTAACAGAGCCCTTCTTGCGCTATGTTAGTAGCATCTCGAATGCCTTCTTGCCGTCCTGATTAAGCTCCACTTCTAAAGAGTCGTCGTCCTTGTAGCCGACTATACAAGCCTTCGCAACGAGGTTAAAGATGTAGCTAACGTAGCGCAGTCTCCTTTTAATAGGGTCGAAGCTATGGCCGAATTCACCTGCAAGAGCAGCTATGCACGTGTCGTTATTGCTTACATTGTTACTATAGAAGTAGCCGATCCGGTAGTAAGGAATAGAGAATTAGCATATAATTACAATAGTAGTTTTAGCGATGTTAACGCCGCTATAAGAGCTATAGTGTGCAGGTAGGCTAAGGACGAAGTTCCAGAGCTTGCTAGTATTGTCGATGAAGTGCGCTATAAGGCTATTAAGAGCAATGCTATTCGAGGACGTCTACATGTCTATTAAGAAGTAAATAAGGCCGAGCGCTGTTGCGAGCAGCTTAGTTACAACACCGAGGAAACTGTTGTATACCTTGTGCAGCTACCGGCTTATAGTCGTATAATCTGGCAGCGTTCTTTCAACTATTGGATTAAGGTAGATTAGCATCTCTCTAAACTTAAGGTTATTAACCTTGCGGAAGGGGATCGAGTAGAAGATAATCTATTAAAGAAGCATAGCCTTAAAGTAACTAGCATCAAACGTAGCTATAATGCGACTAATAGTAATGTAGTTAGTCTCGAGAGGCAGTCCAAACATGTCTGTTACCTTGCGCTTCCTTAGGGATTGTAGTGCTTCTGCTGTTATTACTCCGTGTTTATTAAGCTAGTGCACTACCTTTAGATAATTACTAGCACTGCTCGTCTAAGAGCTCGTCTAATACTTGTGTAGTATGCCAGATCTCTTCTAATAACAAGTCCTACAGAGCTACTACTCTACCGTCTTGCCCTTGTTGTCTGTCTTATTAAGCCGATAGCTATACTGCTACACCTAGGAGTCCTTATTAAGGGAAGAAACGGCGATAGTAAAGCTATAAAGCGACGGCCGCGTAAGATCGAGGCCCTCGTAGCCACGGATCGGTGTAGCAGCTGGCGCTTGAGCTACGTGACTAAGGTAGTCGTTCGTACGTTAAAACTCGGTAGGGATCGGTAGTTCTAAGGGAGCGATGGACGCGGTAAGGATACTGTTAGCGGCTTCGGAGTTAAGGATGTGCTATAGGAACGGCGATACGTTTAATAATGCCGCGTAAGATAAAGGAGGGCGTAACATAGTAGTATTGTTAATAGTAAAGTATAAGGAATAAGGCTCGAGAATCAGAGTTTGACGGTGCGGCTTAGCATCTCCGACGCTAGTATTGTTAACATGTTGCGGTGACTATTTAAATATAATCCTGATATGCTATTACAACAAAAAGTAGTTTATTAGAAAGCGCAAAGACTGCGCTTAAATGCAAATCAAAAATTATGTTAATGTGGTAAGTTTTAAGAATGATGTTGGTATTACAGCTGTTTAGTTATTAAATGTCGAGAGATTGCTATAGCTGAAAGTCTAATTCTTAATCTTAAAACCTTACGATATTTCTAGCTTCGATAACTCCACAACCACATACCCGATAATACTTATTCTTTTTTTATAGGAAAGCGCTATTCGAGATCTTAGTAAAGCGCCCTTGCAAATCACAGTGTGTAGATTTCTTAGTAGAGAAATCCAGTATCAAGAAGTATATGATGTTAGAGCGGACTAGTTTGGAGCTAAAATGCGGCTCTGCGCTAGCATATGCGCGGAGTCCCCGCGTTTCGGCTGCTCCCGGACCAATAGAATCAACAGATTTATAAGGCTCCGCAATTAGGGTTTGAGCTTAGGTTTACAACTTCTTCGAATTAACCCCAACCTACACCTTTACAACAACACTACCCTTACCAACGCTAACAACACCCTTAAACCACTCGGATTGACCAATCCTTGGCTATACCGATTAACCAATCCTTCAAAATCGCTCCGCCTGCGGCGCGCTGGCCTCCGGCGGTGCCTACAGCAGGCTGGCTACACCGGCTAATCCATCCTCAATCGATCCTCAATCTACCAATCTATCACCAATCTACCAATCTACCGGATTGATTAATGCGATGGCATTAATCAATCCTCACCATGGCGATTGAATTGGTCTATTAATCAATCCTGGCCATGGCGTCAATCCATCAATCCAACCCCTTCGGGGATGGGTCGATTGATTGTTCACCACTCTGCCGACAGCGTGCTACCGCTGTTCTCTCTCGATGTGGAACTTGCACAAGGTGGATCTGGACCTCTAGACAATGTCGCGGCGGGCGCCGCCTACGCACTTACTGTCAACATCGATGGCAGCGACTACCAGGTTCTCTTCGACACCGGTAGCTCGGATCTGTTTCTGGCCAAGCATAATTTCGTGTGCGAAGATGCGGACGGCGCACCAGTGTTAGTACCAGACATTATGCGCTGTATTCTCGACCCTTTGCTGACAGTCTCAAACACGCAGGGAACAGTATCAGTGTCCCTTACGGTGAGGATGCTCGTATGACATAGGCTCTACAACTGAATGCATGCTAACGCCGCACGTCCCACAGTGCTGGCCCGGAAGCATTTTCTCAAGGGACCATCGAAGACCAGCTCTTTAACATAAGCTACGGCGACGGGTCATTCGCTACTGGCGACTTCGGCTATGGTACCGTCTCATATGGCGGAATCACCGTATCCAGACAGCAATACGCACTGGTCAACACGGCATATTGGCCGCACGGCAACAACTTCACCTCTGGGATTATCGGTATGCAACGAACCAATAGAAATCAGATCCCGACCTGATTCAAAGACTTCCAGGCTTCGCATTTCCGAACAACACAGCAGCTTACTATACAAATCCGACCAGGAACGACCACGGGTAGGTTGAGTTGCTCCCCTCGTTCTTATTGGACGCACGAACTGACAACGGTCCTCTGAATAGCAACGTGCCGTACAATCCTTGGTTGTTCTCAGCCATCGACGACGGCGATATCGTTCCGGCACAATTCACCGTCGGTCTTTACAGACGTGGCAAAAATGACACCAATGGATCTCCGGGTGGCTTCTTAGCGCTTGGAGGCGCACCTCAGCCGGCCAGTCTTCCATACACTGGCGTGTGGGCCTCAAGTCCCATCGTTCCGAATACCAATGCAGACCTCGGAAGACTCGGTGATTACCTATATTACAGCTTCCATCCCGATGGTTTCACGGTGAACGGCGAATACATCGAGTGGAAACCGCCGACACAGAAGAATATCGGTCCGGTACCTTCTGTGGTCGACTCTGGGACTCCCGTGTCCCAGCTGCCTCTGGATGTCATCGAAGCGATAATTCGAACATTCGACCCAGTCCCGTTTCCCAACCCATTCGCCAACTTCTGGTACTTTCCGCCTTGCAACGCCACGCCACCCGAGATCTCGTTCCGCATCGGCGGGAAAGACTTCGCCATCAATCCTCGCGACGTCCTGCTCGACGATGCTTTGGGAGAGAATCCCGATGATGGATCGTGTTTACTTGGCTTCCAGCCCCTTTTTACCTCGCCGGATGACCCCCATCCTCCAACACCCATCTTCGGCGCCAATTTCATAAGGAACGCTGTGGTGGTGCACGACTTGGAAAACTTGCAACTCATCTTTGGAGGTGTCGACTGGAATTAAAAGAAGACTGGGATGCGGCCGGGAAAGGCATGCTCAAGGGCAATGGCCGCCTATGTAGCACACAATCAAAAACGTTCGCGATTCCAACGAAAGAAACGAACGACTTCCTGTCTTTGGCTGGTCCGTTTGGGCAGTAACTTCCCATCGCTTGCACTATCCCTAGTATCATCCTCTATTCTATCTGCGCGGTGCCGCAATATGTCTCCAGTCCTAGCTCGACCGGCAGGCTTGGTCCTCCCGTGATTATCATCGCTTGACATGAAGATGGGACAGTCCGCGGAATTGTACGTTTAGACCGCCAGCCAGTTATGGCGAAGTCTGCTGGCCGCAGCAATATGGGATCTTGTAGCAGGCTTCCGATAATATCAGACGAGTCGCTGAGAGTGGAGGATGAGGCTACGCAGACGACCATGATGGCAAGTACGTGGACTTGCTCTGGACCTGAAATGAAAAGCGGCACGCAGAATGACTTGTACAGAAAATCAACTGACTACATACAAAAGAGACGAGACGGTGTATTTTGAAATACTCCGTAGAGACCCAACAGTAGCGTAGTTACGCAGTGCAGAAAGCGACAGCGACCAGAGAGCAGTAGCAAGCGGCAATGGACAGAAGTGACCATGCGGTAGGAGAAGCCGATTTCTCAACGCCAATGTTGACCCAATAGCCAGCCATGAACCTCCTTCAACCGTCGAGAGATTCGGCGTGACCAGTTTGAATCGGAAAATCGAGGTGAGATAGTAGAGTGCAAGTCGGCGGGTGTGATCTGGATCGCAGGTCTCGTGGGTAGTGTTGACCGGAAAAGAGAGAGTGCGGCGTCGGCCAGTATCTTGTCGTACCGGAGAATGAGACGATTGAGTATGGCCGATCCAGAAGAGCCTGCGAGAGGCATCTATTTGCAGTATGGTGTGTAGGTCACTTTGCCATTGTGCTTTTCCTTGTGACAATCGCCCTCACGTCCCTGGAAAGCGCAAGAAGATTCCGCATCGCTTTTGCAGTCGTTCTGTGAGGGAGAGGTCAAGTCAGAAGGAGCACGCAAAAGAGGTGCGAAGGGTTGCGCGTACGTAGTTGGTGTAGTCGGCGAGGACACCAGCGCTCATGGTGACGATGAGGAGAGAGACGAAAGCGGAGAGCTTCATATTGTTGATGGACGGTGGACTCTTGAGGTGGGTTTGTGGACCGAGTTGGAGCTGATCAAAGCTGCTTGTTGGGAAGATGCAGAGCCGAAGTGTGGGTATGAGTATGAACAGGAAGAAGAGGAGCGAGGCGCTCTTACAACCTGTATCCTGCGTACAGGAATAGCGAGAACGGTCGACAAAGTCTATCTACCCTGCTTGAGCACATTTCGGCAGTTGATTCAGAGATCGCATTGGTGCGGAAAGGCCGTTGATATGCCCAAGGGGCTACACTACTTCTTGCTTTTGGTCCAGGTGTTGTAGATGTGGTCCCCTCGAATGTCTCACGCTCGGATGTTCGACTCCGTCGTCGATCGCAACACCCCAGACAGGCGACGAGGATGAGTCAAGTGACAGACGGAAAAGGACAGGGCTTAGGTTGCATCCGGCGGTGTCCGGAGTGATGTCAAACCCCTCAGAGTTACATCCGTTGTCCTGGACCAGTGGACACGGGAACACCCCCTGGGGGAGCGTCCCTGAAGCGATGTGTTGCCATGTGCTTTGACATGCCATCCGTGGCCCGAGATGCCCCGCGTTGTCGAGGTTGTCGTGCGAAGCCCGTGTCAAGCGGGTTCAATCCTGTGCAGGAGTGGAACTCCCACCGACCGTGAGACCTTGTGTCCAGTTTCCACCGTACAGGCTACAGCATCTCAGCTGCATCTGTCCGCAAAGCAAGAATCAGTGGCCAGTCCTTGAACCTGGTCACCGAGCCTGTCCGAGTCATTAATGTCAGCTCACAGAAATTCCGATCGCTGCCGCAAGAGGGCTTCGATTGAGTTTTCGACCGTGAGCGATATTATCAGGGATCGGATTTTGTCAGCCATTTACGTAAATAACTGACTGTCATAACTGACTGTCACGTAAATGTCCGGCGTATTATAGTCGGACACTTAATAATATAAAGAAAAGCGTAGATAATAGGAAGAATTCTAGATAGTTTTAGGAGGGAGGGTATATAGTCTAGTATTTTCGAGTCGGCTACTAACGACTTATTCGCGTAGCGGGAGGAGGGGAGTATTATAAGGGACTAGCGCCCTTCTTTAATACGTAGCGTAGCCCCGTACTTTATCTTAGTAGCCTATATCCTTTTCTACGCTTCCTGTAAGGGTTTAGGCTACTTCCTTATCGAACTTACTATATCTAATATAGACTCTAAACTCTCGTATATATATTATTTACCCGTAATAAAGGAATATATCTAGATGCCGAGCTAGTATATACCGCCGCCGCCGTATAAGAAGATAATAATAAAGGAGAAGAATAATACTGTAGTGGGGAATATCGCACTGTCATGTGCGGTCTGTATCTAGCTTCAGCTTCGTGTGCAGGTCGGAGGATTATTAAGACACCGACCTATAGAGACACTACCCTACGCACACGAGGCCTAACAGTACAGAGCTCTTAATACTACCTCCTTTGCCCCCCCTACCTTTTACTCTAATTGTACAGTTTGCCGCCCTTTTTGCCCCCTATGCTACTCTATACGTCCGCACTGCTACTATCCGCGGGAGATCGGAACCTTTAGAAGTTCCCCCCTTACATTTTGGTAGACGATGTAAGACTCCTTCCTTCGCGAAAGCGGAGAAGGAGGATATATAAAGGGTAGGCAGCAGTGCGGAAGTGCGGAGTAGCTACGACCTCGACAACAGCGCCAGTCGCCTTTCGAGTACTTACGACGCATACGACGAATACCCTCCCTCGAAGAAAGGATTACGATATACCTCTGCCCCTTAGCTAGGGCAGTAGGCTTAAGTACCTAAGTTTAAAGTCTAAGTTTAAAATACAAAGTACCTTAATACATAAATCGCTATGTGCACATTGCTAGATCTACTACCGAATACACCCTAAATACACGAACACACGAACACACATACACATTCCCTATACCCTACTAAGCTGCACACCCTACGCTAAGCAGCTCGTCGATACAGCCTAAGAAGGAGAAGGAAGAAACCGAGGGAGCAAAAGAGTACATAAAAAAGGGACACTAACATCGTATAGAGGCTCGGTATAAAGCGCTCTCGCACTAATGCATGCAACCGCGCTACCGGACTCGGATGCACGCCCTTAAAGCGCGACGCTATAGCGGAGAGCATATCGACTATAATAGACGCGATTTAGGGCGAAAAGAAGCCTCCTAGGCCTAAAATCATACTGCTATAGCTTTTCCTACACCCGACTACCTACCGGTAAAGGTAAGCGAGACAAGCGGCGACCGCACCTGCCGAGGCAGGTACGCTAGGCGTACGGTAAACCCTATACGAGGCGCTCGTAAAGAAAAGAAAGAGAAATAGGGTAGAAAAAGAGCCCTAAAGTACCTAGAAAACTTTACTAGTCGCGGTAAAAGTTATAATAGATATAATAGACATTAGAGATTATCGCTCCTACACCTGTACGAGCGACTACGCTACCGAGCTCAGCTGCACGCCTTTAAAACGCAATACTACTACGGAGATAATATTAACTCCAGCGGATGCAAAATAGGGTGAAAATAAGCCTCCTAGGGCCAAAATCGTACTGCTATAGCTTTTCCTATGCCCGACTACCTGCCGAGGCAGGTAGGCCAGGCGTGCAGCACAGCCTATACGTAGCGTTCGTAAAGAAAAGAAAGAGAAACAGGGTAGAAAAAGAGCCCTTAAGTACCTGGAAAACTTTACCGACCGCCGTAGTAGCTATAATAGACATGCTAGACATTAGAGAATACTCGGTTACGTAAGCTGTCCCGTGCTCTTAATAGAATGGCTATAAGAAACGAGACTGACTAGCCATTATGGCGTAGGCGTCGCGAATACCCTAAGAAACGTCGCCCTATCGCACCGATCGTCCGACCGCTCCTTAGTGTTGCTTTCCGAGGCAATAGCAGATAATATCGCTACGAACCCGGCACTAGAACTAGGGAGCACATAAGCCCTGCCTAGATCTACCGATACTAGGTTCTCGGTACGAGAATGCGATATGTAGTTCTCGGCTCTAGCTAGCTAGAATGGTCTAAGAGGTGCGACCTTTCGAGGATAGGATGTTTCCTAGACTAAATTAGGAAGAGGGTCTAGTAAACAAATAATACCGAGCTACAGACCCTAGACGCATCCCTAGTCCTTATTTCCCTACCCTAGATTCTTCTACACCGCACGAAGAGCGATCCTGCCTTATTCTCGAGTTTCTAGATACTTAGCCGTCCTACGTGCCCGGAACGTACGATTACACCCTGCCCGCACTAAGGAGACTATTAAATATAGCCCCGGACTATGTATAAATAGTATAATCAGCTGTAGTGCACTACTAGTAGTAACAATGTTTCCTAGACTAATAGTCTAGCAAACCCTCGAGAGCTTTAAATAGCCTACTCCCGCCGCCCCGGTATCGACGACGACTTGCTAACCTTTTCCTATACGCCTTCCGAACATACATCTGTACTCCTTACTTCCTATTTCCCTATTTGCGATACTAATCTGTATATCGCTATTACGATGTCTCCTAATAACACTCCTAACAATAGCCTAGACGAACCCTCCCGTCGTAGCTATCTTAATACTCCCTTAGAGATTCTCCGCAATACCCTAAGTACCGGCAAGGCTTCCGGAACTAATAGCCCTATCTAGGCACCTTCCGATGCACGCGCCTTCCGCGATAGTAATAGGATTCTATTAGCTCGCTTTGCGACTAATTCGACTAAAGGGTCGACTAATAAGGCTCTCCCTTAAGCCGAAGGGATTGCTACTATAGCGACCTATAGTACAGTTCCCGCTCCCTAGCCTACTAACATAAATATCGCAGATCTTGTTACTGCCCTTACCGCAGCTACTCGCAACAACAAAGCCCCTGCTTACCGTAGTCGCGTACCCTTCCCTAGAGAGCCTAGTGCTCTATCCTTCGACGGCAAGGATGCCTCGACTTTCTTTTAGACTATAGCCGACTTCTTCGATTTGTACTTTAAAGGATTACGCACTCCTAATAGGGAAAGGATCCGACTTGCTGCTCGATACTCGGTGCTAGATGTTCGAGCTTAGCTCGAGAGTCTTTTAGGCTTTAACAGCGATAACTACGAAGCTTTTAAGGAAGAGGCTCTTTCCTACTATCGGTACTATAATAGCTAGGTGTATAAGTATAGCCTCCCTTTCCTCGAGGAGCTGTACGCAAAGGAAAGAGTCTGGGATGTCTCCGGACAGAAGGATAACCTGCGTAAGTACGTTATAACTTTTAAAGCGGTCTCGAAAAGGATACCTCTTAAATAATGCAACGAAGTCGCTCGATACTACCTCTTCCTTAAAGGCTTGCCCTCCGAGGTAGGACAGGAAATTATAAACAAGCTCGAGGTAGACGTCTCGAACCTAGCCTCCTGTACTTAGCTTCCTCTATTGTACGATGCGATACTCAAGTACGTTACAAGCCGTATAGCTTACTAGGAGTTGTACGGTAAGGGCAAGAGCCAGGTTACTAGCTAGCTTGTTAACTAGACTAAGAAGAGGTATCCGAAGCTAGATATATCGAACAATAGAGTCTAGTCGTTACGCGTACTAAAAGAGAAGCTACCGGACATAGAGGACCTGTCTAAAAAGCTTTCTAAGATAACTATTGCTAAGATTAAGCGTGCGAGAGCTAAGAAAAGTATACGTGTAGCTGTTAATCCACCTGGAGACTTTCCGAAGTCTTATATAGCTACGCTACATACTAATAACACCCCTAATTCTCTAGAGTACTACTTGTACAATGTCGCTAGACCTAGACTAGTGCCCTATTAGTCGTCTAGCAGCTCGAACCCCTTCTACTAGGAAGCCTCTAAGTATATATGCTTTTATTACTTTAAACCCGGTTATAGTATTTACGAATGCAAGTATATAAACTACCTCCTAAGTGCGGGCTGGACATACCGCGATAGTAAAAAGAAGTAGTATATCGGACGAGAAGGTAATGTCAACAGACGAAAGATGCAGTTCAGGAACTAGCCGGATTAGCCTAAGCTCCGGATAATAGCTCCCGCTATCGAGAAAGCATAGGGAAGGGCTATTACCTAGCCTACCGATGCGAATATCGAGGATGCTAAGAAGTACTAGCTAGCTTATAAACTACCTACAGCTGCCTTTGCTCCTCGGACACATGTACTAAGTACACCTCTTAACCCGGCACTTGTTCCTAGCCCTGTTCTACCGACCTCGAAATCTACACCCTCGTTACTAGCTTAACCTAGTTACCTAGGCTAAGGCTTAGGTTCCCCTGTAGGACCCGCACTAGCGACGAATATAAATAGAAACTAGTGCAACATCGTCGCTAGAAGTACGGTTCCTAAGGATCTGGTGTACATTAATAAGCGAGACCCCTGTGCCCCCTATGTAAATCAGATCCGTACTAACTCTCTATCTACGAACGCTACGACTAGGCTAACAAGCACGACTAAGGGAAAGGAGCTAGCCGCCAAGCCGAGCAATAATACCAGCTGTGTTATAAAGCTAAAGAAGACAGTGTCTATTAAGATCGATGCCCGTAAGATCCCTAACACGGAAGAGTATATAAAGGTAGTCGAAGAAGGCTCGCAGTCGACACAGGGCACTCTTACTAGTAATAGTGCATTTGACACCGGTAACCAGCCGCAGTCCGCAAACGACAGCTAAACCTAGGACCCTACTAGAAGCATAGATCTAGATCCTACCCCTCCTTCTTAGGGCTTCGTTAACCCCCCGCTGCTAAAGAAAAAGAAGAACCAGAAGCCTGCTGCGACTAGAAAGGGTGCTTAGAGAAGGGACATTTACCTTCGAGAGTAACTTAACATAGAAAAGGTGCTGCTTAACAGGATACTAGCGCAGCCGTCTAATATCCCTATTAGGGAGCTTCTCGCTACTTCGCCTGCTATAGCTAGGGGACTTCTTAAGCGCTATGCTCGGAACTAAGAAGACTTCGCAATAGCTGCTAAGGAAGCCGGGCTGTCGATTATCGTTAAGGAGGACAACATTGCTGCTACTGCAGTATACTAGTACGATATAGATAAGCCGCTTTGTTCTTATAGGGTGCGAGTCGAGTTTGAACTTGGCAGTGCTACGGCTAAGCACATCCTACCCTCTAGATTTTATGCACGTAATAGGTTCGTAGAAGAGATAGAAGACAATAACCCTGCTTTCCTCGGTCCTATAATTAAGGAGCTATATGTTACAATGCCCCCGAGACTAATATAGGACCTGTACGAAGACCCTAAGGACGCGAGGTTGTCCTTTAACGACCGAGACTATGTTATTGTACCCTTACCCGTTGTGGAATGCATTGTCGGTCCGAAACGACATAGGGAGCGTCGTGCTATAATTAACAAGGGATCTAAAGGGAACATTATAAGCTAGTCTGCGGTAAAGCGAGCGGGTGTTAGTATACGCACCTGCCGGCTAATACAGATAAATACGGTTAGTAGCTGTGCGGATTTCCTAGGTATTGTAGAGCGGGTACCGATCGAGGTTATAGGAGTCCTTACCTACTTATCGTTTCTTGTTGCACGGACTGCACCTTTCCTTCTCGGCCGACTATAGACTAGACAGGTACGGCTTAGATCTGTAAACTGCGACGACGGGTCCCTCAAGTGCACAATCGCGATACCGGATAGAACAACAATTACCTTTACTAGAGTTAAGGGATACGGAGATAGGTACGGTCCGACCGAGGCATTCTACACGACCAAGCCCGAGGAGTTGGGAAATAAGTAGGCTGCCGACACCCCGGTAACGCGGTAGCATTATTTAACTATCCGGAGGATTACTTACAGTCGTCCGGAACGAGACTGCTAGTCGAAGTCGACCCGAAACCTTTCCTAGACCCCGGGTCTAGCAAACATTTCCTCAGCACCTAGGATAAAGTAAGGGCTTAGGACGAGTTCCGGACTATTACCTCGACAAAATATACTATTAATCCCTCGGATATAGTCTAGGAAACTACCTTACAAGCTCGAGTAGCGTCGCTAATTATTAAGTAGGCGGATATTCTCTAGTTAGATTACCTCTAGCGAAAAACGGAATAGGAGGCAGGATCCGCTCCGAATGCATATACTATGTACAAACGCAAGGCGGACAAGATTAGACCCGTTAATAGTAGTATTTACGACACTAGCAGCAAGCCCCCTAGTAGTACTTTTAACTAGCAGCAGAGATGTCTTAAAAATAAGGCCAAACTTACGCTAAGCACGCACCCCTAGGACAACAAGTACCTTATCCCTAAGTTTTCCGACATCGAGAAGGGTTCGAGACTTACCCCTAAACGCATAAACAGCTTTAAGACTACGATCGAACTAAGGCCGAAAGAGCTCGAGCTTTTCTATGCCTGTCTCTTCCGACGAGAGAAGTCTCTTGCTTAGGATTTCTTATATGTTAGTCGCCTTAACGAGGATGTTTCCCTACTAGTAGAGATCCGCACGATTCCGCACAAGGCCTGGCAGTGCAAGAACTTCCCTATCCCTACAGCCCTCGAGAAGGTAGTAATACAGATAGTTAGTAAGCGAGCCCGCAATAGAGTAATCGAGCTATCCTATAGTACATACCGGAACCCCTAGTTTATCGTGCAAAAGAAGCTAGACAACCTAAAGCTACTAAAAGCTAAGGACCCTATGCCGGAAGGGGAGCGTGTCTAGGAAAAGAAGGAGGAGAAGAAGTACCGACTTATTAACTTAGCTACAGAAGTAAACTGTGTTACGCTAAGGGATGCTAATATACTACCGGACGCAGACTCCTTTTCCGCAGACTTCGTAGGGTGCACTACTACCTCGCTTATAGACCTCTTCTCTAGATACGACTAAATACCCCTAGCCGAGCACTGTCGGGACCTCACCTCCTTCCATACACCGCTCGGGCTGTTTAGGCACATAGGGATTCCTATAGGCGGAACGAATTCGGTCGCTTAGTTCCAAAGGATTATAACTACTATCCTTTAGGAGCATATAAATTACTAAGCTCGCCCCTTTCTAGACGACATTAGAGTTAAAGGTCTACGTACTACGTACGATAATAAGGAAACCGAGCCCGGCATCCGACGTTAGGTTGCGGAATATGTTACGAACCTTAACGTAGTCCTTACCGATATTAAGAGAGCCGGACTTACTATATTAGCTCTTAAGTCGCGATAGTTCTCGACAGGGGTACTAATTGTCGGGTACGTTTGTAATGTGCATAGCTGTTACCCTAATAAAGCACGAGTCGTCAAGATTACCGAGTAGCCTGCTCCAGACAACCCTAAGGAGGTTCGAGTATTCCTAGGCGTAGTCGTGTACTTCCAGATCTAGATTAAGAAGTATGTACAGGTGTTAGCTCCGCTATACAATCTACTAAAGCCTAATATATGCTAGTATTGGACTGCCGAGCATAACGCATCGATAGAGAAATTAAAGAAGGCTCTCGTTACTACACCGGCTCTTAAGACTATAGACTATGTTTCGGGAGGATAGATTATCCTTACTATTAATGCATCTAGGGATAGGTTCGGAGCAGTCCTTATGCAACGAGATGTCGACAACTACAAGACAAGACACCTATCTCGGTATGAAAGCGGCATCTAGAAGCCGAACGAGCGAAAGTTCGATGCTAGGAAACTTAAGTGTCTTAGTGTTTTAAAGGCATTAAAAAAGCTAAAGCACTATCTCTACGGTGTTTACTTCCTGCTTAAGCTAGATGCGAATACTCTAGTCTATTAGTTAAACTAACTACCGACCGACTTGCCTAACGCAGTAATAACAAGGTGGCTTTTATAGATACGACTGTTTGATTTTGATGTAAAGCATGTTCCCGGCCGACTATACACTGCTATAGATGCGCTATCTCGACGACTGCGTACTTAGTCCGATAACATTAACAAGGAGCATAAGCAGGACTACGAAGAAATAATTAACAGCACGCTATATGCAGTATACGCGAATTATGTCGAGGCCGAAGAGATTACCCCTGCTCTAGAAGAGGAGCTTGTTCGGAGCAGTATTAACTACTTCCTCTCGGACTTCTACCGCGATGTAGTATACTACCTCCTAACCCTTCGACGACCGGTAGGAGTAAACAGGAACAGCTAGTATACCTTTAAGAAACGGGCATCTCGCTACCTAGTTAGGGAACGCTGCCATCGACATCCGCACTTCCATTGCACACCCAATATTGACCCGATCATCACCAAACACGCACCATTCGAAAGCCCTTATCAAGGCCGTTCCAACGAACCCGCATTCACCTCGCTGCCCTCAAAACCCACGCCGCTACTGGAGTTCAAAGATTCACCTTGTTGCCCCCTTTGGGGTGCAAATTTTGACCCTAAACTCCGGGATTTGGCCCCCACCTCCGAAACCTTATTCCGACCTTACCTCCCCCACACTCGAAATATTCCCTGTTTAGGGCATTGCACAAGGAAGGTTCACAACCTGTACCACAACACAACACTACAACACTTCAACACACCACAACACAACCAATACGCCGCCGATTCGGACGCCGTGTAGCCCGTTTGAAAGCCCTCGACGAGAGCTTTTATTCTAGCTATCAAACGCCTGATTTGGTCGAATTCTGAAAGAGCCAAAGGCCAAACAAGAGCAGTGTCCCCAGGATACACAAACATACACATACACTTAGTTCTCTCTACACTAGAGTTACCTGTTGTCCTACGCCGCCGAGAGAGGAAGCTAAAGGAGCAGTGTGGTTTAGTAAGGACGAATTTGCACCTCTAGGGATTAGAGTAGTAGTACTAGCTGTATAGCTAGATACTCTGTATAGAGTATAGGCCTACCTTTCCCTAGAGACAAAGGTTGTCCCGAACCTGCTACAGCTACCCGCAGAACGCCTCTAAAGCCTGCTACGAAGACGCACGTTGCTGCAGGCCAGAGTACTTCCTAGAAGCAGAGGTATATTTATATATCTCTTCTCTCCTCTTTGAAGTATACCTTCTCCTACTTTGTATAGTAGGAAGAAGAGTGCCCTAGTGTCGCAAGTAGGCTAGGACCCGAACGCGATTGGAAATAGAGACGAACAAGCAGCCCTCTCGGCGTAAGACTGCTAAGCCTCTTTTCAAACAACAAACAACAACAACAAGACAATGTCTACCGAGACGGAAATGGAAATGACAGACGCAAGCTCAGCCCCTCAGACTCCAAAAGCTACGGCTAGAGGGGACGAGGAAGTTACGTTTGAGTCTCTCAAAACCCTGCCGTTGCCGGAGGAACTACTAAAAAGAACCGGCATTCCTTTTATACCTAGGAAAAGGCAAAACCCCTTCGAATTCAGTATCTCCCCGACTCGCAGCCCTTCTCTCGGAAAGAAACAAACACTCTCTTACACGCCCGCGAACGAGAAGATCCTACAAGCCCGACAGCTACTAATCGAAGCGGCGGGGGATCTAGTCGGGTTTCCAGGAGAACAAACCCGGGTTCTCGACCTTCTCGAAGTCTTTCGGCACTTTACCGAGCGTACAGACTTTAGGACAACGTCCCAAATCCTCGCAAAGCAAGTCTCGAACCTAGAAATGACAACAAAGAAACTAGCAGCACAGGCGAAGAAGCCTACTTTCGCAGACGTTATTAAGGGAGACAGCGGATCCGCTACCTCTACCTCTACCTCCTCGACAACAAAGACAACACAACAACAACAACAACAACAACAACAACAACAGTGGACGACCGTCTCCCGGAGGGCTAGCAAGCCGAAAGAACAAGCAGAACCGATGCCTCTTATCCTTGTACCAAAGGATAAAGAGAAGGAACTCGACCAGATCGCAACCCGAGACAAAATCAACGACGCTCTTAAAGGCGAAGACCAAGAGCTAGCTGTCCTTGCGATAAAGAAATCATTTCGGGGTAACATTGTCCTAAACTTTGCAACAGAGAAAGCCCGCCAACGAACGATCGATAGCCTTACTAAGGTTACCGATATCGTAGGCGAGGCACGGGTAATAGAGGACTCTCTCTGGCACAAGGTCGTAGTCCACGGCGTCTCGACCGCGAACTTCAACACGCCAACGGGCCTACAGGACATTCAACGAGAAATTGAGACCTTTAATAGAGGTCTTAAACTCGCAGGCACCCCGATTTGGCTAACAAACGAAGAGAGAAGAAGGACTCTTACTGGGGCGACAGTTCTAGTAGGTTTTGCCACCGAGGAGGAGGCAAAAAGGGCTATTCAAAACCGTCTATACGTAGGCGCGGACAGCCTAAGAGTCGAGAAGGCGAAGGATTGTATACAACAGAAAGGGAGGCCCCTAGAACGTTCTACATGTTAGAACACTCTCTACGGATTTTCTACGTCAATCTTAACCGATCTATCGAGGCTACAGAGTCTACCTTAGACGTCGCGGTTAAGCAGAAAGCCGACCTTCTACTAGTCCAGGAACCGTAGACTATAGAAGACCCGATAACAGGCTACAAAGAGACAAGATCTATCGCACACCGGGAGTACAACCAGCTATTCCCAACGACTACGGATTCGACGATCCGGCCAAGAACAATGCTATATATTAGCACAAGACTCAACGTCAATATCTCTCCTATTTTATTAGACGACAGCGACATACTTTCCTTTGTTATTTCAGACAAGAAGGGCAACAAGATCCAGATAGTTAATCTCTACAACGAGAAGGACCTTCGGGATACCGAGAACCTGCAAAACCGACGAACAACAGAGAGAAGCCTCTACTCTCTACGCAACACGTTCCTTCCAAACACTCTACTAGTAGGAGACTTTAACCTTAGACACCCGTCCTGGGATCCGAGGGGAAAGGATACTACTAGCGCCCGCGAATTTATAGAGTGGATAGAAGACTAGGGCTTTACTCTACGTAATACGATAGGTGTCGGGACCTTCTATAGGCCGCACCTAGACGCAGAGTCGGTCCTAGACCTTACGTTTACAAGAGGATCCTTATCTACGAAAGAAATCGACTAGAGAACGATTCCGACAGGCTCAGACCATAAGGCTATATCTATAGACCTTATTGGCGCGCAAGATCGAGCCCAACAGAAGAAAGTAGTTCTAGATATAGCTTCCGCGGATTGGGAACTGTTTACAGATCTCCTAATAAGCAAGGCGACGTCTATTGACTATACGAACTCCCTCGACGACATCGCAGACTCCTTTACCTCGTGTATTACCGAATCGATGCGGGGAGCAATCCCAGAGAAAGTAGTATACGCCTGCGCAAAACCTTAGTGGAATAGAGAGCTACGCACGCTACGCCGCACAATGTCTAGAACATATAGACAGACCTTTACCTGCGGACGTACGCCGACGCTAGACGAGAAAGAGGCGTATACGAAAGCGAGAAACGAGTACTTCCAAGCTATTAAAACAGCTAAGAAGAACCACTGGAACGCCTTCCTCGAAAAAGAAGACTCGAAATCTATCTTTAAAGCTATGTCCTATACTAGGAATAGCAGCCGAAGACAGATACCTACGATAAACAACGAAGATTCTTTCGAGGGGAAATGTAAAGCCTTCTCCGAAGCCTTATTTCCGCGCCCTCCTGCCGAGGAACCTCTACCTAGCCGCTAGGAAGCGTATACAGCCGGGGATTGGGGCTGGACTACGCTAACCGAAGAGGAACTCGCTGCCGCCTGTAGCACGAAGATAGTAAAAGGAAAAACGCCGGGCCTAGACGGCATTACGCAAGCTATTATTAGTAAAGCGTACGGCGCTATTCCTATTACCTTTCTACGTATATACAGAAGGCTACTCGACGAAGGACACTACCCCCGATGCTAGAAAGTTGCGACAGGCGCAGTTCTAGCAAAGCCGGGAAAACTAGACTATTCGGTCCCTAAGGCCTACCGAGTTATCTCTCTCCTAAACTGCCTCGGCAAGATTAGCGAGAGAATACTCGCAAAACGCCTAGGGATTATCGCAGAGACGAAGCCCCTTCTACACGACTCGCAGTTAGGAGGGCGAAAGAAGAAATCGGCTATCGATACGGTGCTTCTCTTAACGAACGAAATCGAGGAGAATCGAAGAAAGAAAAAGAAGACTTCGGTTATCTTCCTCGACGTAAGAGGAGCATACGACTACGTTGCAAAGAACCGACTGTTAAGAATAATGATCCAGTTAAGGCTTCCGCACAGCCTTATACGTTGGGTTCAGTCGTTTATGAGCAATAGACGCCTACGAATAGCATTCGACGGACAGATACAGGAATTCCAGGACGTAGAGATCGGCGTTCCACAAGGCAGCCCGATGTCTCCTATCCTCTTTCTTATCTATACGCGCGACATATTCTTCTCGCTACAAGGAGTTACTCCTAGTTCCTACGTCGACGACATTAGACTATCTACCTCGTCTACGTCCCTTAAGAAGAACTCTAAGGTACTAGAACGTGAGGCAAGAAGGCTAATAGACCTAGGAAAGAAGAACTCGATTGCTTTCGACCTAGCAAAGACAGACCTAGTACACTTCTCGAAAGGGAAAGGGTCCGATTGCCCGGTAATTCTTCCAAACGGCGACATTGTTCGCCCGGCAAAGAAAGCGATAAGGTAGCTTGGGATTTGGCTAGACGCCGGTCTTACCTTTAAGGAGCACATTGCAATAAGATCGGCACAAGCACAAGCAGCATTCTATCGATTAGAAAGACTAGCAAACACCGAACGCGGTCTATCTTCTATATCGTTAAGAAAGATCTACCTAGCCTGCGTTACTACAATAGCAGACTACGGGGCCCCGGTTTGGTGGCGGTCGAAAAAGAGCATAAAACCTCTAGTATCTCTACAAAGTAAAGCTTGTAGAAAGATCCTAGGCGTTTTCCGTACCGCCCCAAACGTCCCGTCCGAGGTAGAGTCAAATCTCTTCCCCCCGGATCTACGCCTAGAGAGACAGTCAATTTTATACTCTCTACGCGCAGCAAAGCTACCCGAAAACCACCCCGTAAGACTCGCTATCCAAAGCGCGCCTTCGGATACGCGAGAAGTCCGACACGAGGACTCGAGAGAGATACTTCCGCAAAAACGACAGAGAACACAGATACAACTACTCTGTTATCGACTCCGACAATACAAGCATTTCGTAGAACACGAGAGGGCTAACTACGCAAAAGACGATCTCTTTAGCGTCTGGAAAACCCGATACGAAATAGCAAGACAACGGGAGATTAACAAGGTACCTAGGAATACAAATAGCTACCTTAGTCGATTTCCATGGAGCTCGCCAGGAAAACATAGAATAGGAGGAAGACGCGCTTTAACTAGTGCCTTCTATACTATCCTATTAGGACACGGATACCTAAAGTCCTATCTCTATCGCTTTGGACACGTAACGACGCCAGACTGCCCTTGCGGACGACGAGAAACAGCAGAACACCTCGTATGTAGCTGCCCTATCTACGATGTATTTAGGCCACTACCGCTACGACAAGCACAATCTCTACTAGAAATAGTAGAAGATAAGGAACTCCGGAAACACCTTACTACCTTTCTCTCGGATACAAAGATTGCTTCTAGGTCCTGGCACCTAGCAAGAGGCGAAGACGAGACCGTCTAGCCTACACTCCTTTTACTTTTCCTTATTTGTCTTTCTTTAAAGTCCTTCGATACTAGCTGGCTACTATCCTAGGCACGGGTCTTTCCCTAAGGTCAAGAGATACGAGAGAACAACGATTGTACATAGATAGACTGCTGTCGCGAGACAGCCGTCCTACATAGTCATAGACTCCTACAGGACGTAAATGGAACAAACAAACAAAACAAACAAACAGGGAACGCTGCCTATAGTATTAGAAAAGAATTAACAAGCCGCTATACAGAGTTATAGACAAGGAGTCTAAGCAGAAGTCGATTATCCGTACCCTCTATAGGGACCCTACCTCCGGCTACAGAGGGCGTAAAGGGACCTACATAAAGATCGCTTGTCGGTATTACTAGCAGGGCCTATATAAGCAGGTCCGAGATTTCGTCGGAAAGTGCCCTAAGTATCTTCTTCGATCGTCCGGACTAGCAAGTATGTCGGAACTACACCTAAGATATAACAGCTATGTTAGCGAGTCGTAGCATGTAGACGTCGTTTATGTCGATAGCTCCGGAAGCATTATTATAGCTAGGGAGTCTCTCTCTAGATAGCCGGAAGGAAGGATCGTAAACAAGGGGCAGAATTAAGGTATAAGCTTAAGGCAGGTCGCGAAGTTTCTTTTTAAAGACGTCTTTTTACGCACTAGAGCCTATAACCGGATCTTCTTTAATAGAGGGCCTAAGAACTACGGCGATGTGCCTTAGCTGCTAGCTTAAATAGATACAAACCTTAGTCGTATGTCCGCCTACTACTCTAAAGCGAATAGTCTAGTCGAGCGTGGACATCCTAACATCCTAGACGTCTTCTTAAAG
Organism: Zymoseptoria tritici IPO323; assembly: GCF_000219625.1. NCBI lineage: Eukaryota > Fungi > Ascomycota > Dothideomycetes > Mycosphaerellales > Mycosphaerellaceae > Zymoseptoria > Zymoseptoria tritici. The sequence continues at coordinate 3,195,977 of NC_018217.1, read as the reverse complement.
TGCACGTAGGGCAAGCTAAAAGGCTGGAGATCCTTTTTCTACGCAGCACTATAGGCAGACCGCACTACTGTTCGCAGGTCTACGGGATGTACGCCGGCAAGTCTTTTCTATGTATTTAATGTCGTCCTACCTATTAAGCTGCGGTACGACACTTAGAAAACGATTAACTAGAAGATAGTGCGTACAACCGAGGACTTGCTAGCCGCTTGAGTAAGGTAGATCTTCTGCTCTAAGAAGGATGTTAGAGAAGTTACCGCCCTATAGCGTAGGCTACGAGATGCCTAGAAGGAGTACTAGGATATAAACTATAATATCGACAACAAGCCGCTTAAGAAGGGGCAGCTCGTGCTGTTAAAAAGAGGCGAGCGAAAGTCTACCTACGAGAAGCTGTCCTTTCGATAGAAGGGGCCCTACCGAGTAATAAGTATAAGCCTAGATACTAGTACCTACAAGATTGTAGAACTAGACGAGGCAGAGCTCTAAGGCATATAGTCTAGGGATATGCTTCGGGTAGTCCCTACAGACTACCTCGAGCATATTAATAAGCTCGAAGAGCTAACACGCGGCGACTTAAACCCTAAATGGTTTGCAAGTATTAAGAGTAAGGATAAAGAGCCGGCATTACCTTAGGGCGACGACCCTGCCGCTAAACAGTACAGAGAACCTACTCCTAGACCTCCGAATATCGTATAGGGGGTAAGGGAATCCTCGCTGTCCCTAGAAGAACAATTACAGTACCTAAGAATCTAAGTGCGGCTATAATTCGCATTAAAATGTTTCCTAGACTAAGGGTCTGGCAAACATAGCGACGGATGCTCTCGGCTTACTATAGTTGTTTCCTAGACCGGTAGTCTAGCAAAGGCTCCGCTCGCTCTCTTAGGCAAACATTATTATTACCTAAAGAGACACACACATTTCTTTGTGTTAAAGTAAGCTCTTTTACTTACAACAAGACCCCCGGCACGACCTTATCTCCGTCCTCGCCGCTATCTATCTAATAGACCGACACCGCTAAACTCTTCCGTACTACAATTACTAGCGCATTTACGAAGAACAATTACGAGCAAATTCACGCATATAATCACGAGCGAGTAGCTGTTGTTATTGCCTCCTGCTAGCGGACATCTTTTAAAGGCTAGCGCTGCCGGATAGGCCTAGTTGTTTGCCAGACTATTTAGGGAAAGGGGTCTAGTAAATATTTGCGAAGGATAGGACATTACCTAGGTGTCTCTACTAGCTACGACTAATCTACTATTGTTTAGAGCGTACTAAATATACGTTCTCTACCCTAAAGGGGAGGGAGTTATAATTTATAAAGCTTAGTTACCCTTTCGGATATTTAGGGGCTAGGCTGCCTTTTTCTAGACAATTATGCATATTCTGCCACAATTACGAGACTGCTAATACGAAACATTTACTAACATAACAATTACCGACATAACAATTACAGGCCTTTCCTAACAATTACGAGCTCTTCTAACAATTACGAGCACAAGTACGCACATAATTCACAAACTAACAATTACTAATACAACAATTACCGACATAACAATTATAGGCCTTTCCTAACAATTACGAGCTCTTCTAACAATTACGAGCACGAGCACGCACACAATTTACAAACAAGTAAGGGACCTGCTTTCTGCCTGCTCGCCCTACTTAAAAGCCTTAATCTTCTCTACACCTCCGACTTCCCTATAATATCTACTATATCTTCTTTCTTTCCTATCTCCTTGCACCCCCCCTAACGACTCCTTTTCCTCCTAGACGAACCTTATCTGCGTCCTCGCAGACCTTCGACCTGATTAAACACTATCTATAAGCCCCCCCTCGACACACTTACTAACTAAGCGTATTAGCGCATACAATATATATACTAACCGAGCGTATTAGCGCATACAACATATATACTAACCGAGCGCATTAGCGCAAAAACAGCTTTAAAACGATACGAGCGCACCGAGCGCATATAACACACCTTAACAACGAGCGCAACTACGCATACTACTACCGACATGGATAACATCCTAGCTCGCCTCCGGAGCGCACCCTTAACAAATAATAAAGAAATGCGTGTAGCCTTCTCGACTGCGTAGAACACTAGAGAGCTAGGAAAACTCGAGAGTCTCCTTAAGAGCATGCTAGATACGGACCGCGAGCGAGTAGTGTTAGATATTGTTAATACCTTAGAATTAGGATTAGAAAAAGCAGCAGAATTTGCAGTAGGCATATAGGATTTCGTGCGGATAAACTAGGTTCCTATTACCTTAGGAACCGGGAGGATTACTAGACAGGATAGTATTGCAGCTGCTTATCCGAGGCTAGTAGCGGCAGCTACAGATAGCAGGAGGACCCGCAACCGCAAGAAGGGCATTTACGACGCCCTTACAAAAGAATAGGGACAGGACGTAATAGATATAAACCCGGAACTAAGGTAATACGTGTACAAATCCGAGAACATAGCAAAAGAGATTCGAAAGCTGTCTTCGAAGTACAAGACGTAGTCCGATAAGGGTACGACAGTAGCTATACTTGTTTTACAAGAATACATTCGTCGGTACAGTTAGGGCGCTAGACAGGGACATATAGATCCGAGAGGGACTAAGTACACTACTAAGGACTTCTTTACAGTCGCTAAACTAGGAGGAATCGATCGCCCTACGCAGGAGCAGATTAATATCGTGCGCAACACGTACAACCGGCATATAGATAGTCGTAGGTAGATAGTGCCCTACAAGCCTAAAGGAAAGGAGAAGGAAATTACGTCTAGATCTAACACTTAGAAGCAGATCGAAGCACCTCCTACTATAAGCACGCGGTCCAAAACTAAGGAAAAGCCAGCTAATCTCGGCAGTCTTCCTATCCGCGGTACTCCTTCCGAGAGTAGCTCCGGCCGCCCCTAAACACTATACTCCGGCAGATCTATTTCCAGCCCTAGTCTCGGAGGGAGTATCTACGCGTCTCCTATTGTTCGCACTACGGGAAGGGCTCGTTCGGTAAGTTAGGCAGTAACTAAAACACAGATCGCTCTCGGCATACCTATTACGGAACCCACAAACACGACCTATAATTGTAAGAACGCCTTACCTTAAATCATCGCTACGATTAATAGCCTAAGGAGGCTTCCGCTTTCGCAACGCCTTGCTACCCCAAACTAGCTGTTTCGATGCCTATAGCTGCTATATCCGGACAGTACGAAGCTAAAGGATGAGTGCACGTTCCTATACTACAACTATGCAAGGGACCTACTTTAGTACTTCGGAATTAAGGTAAAGACCGGGAATGTAATAGCAAAGAACAACACGCTCTTTAAACTCACTACCCTTAAGTACGATACGTATAAGCTCAGCTAGCTAAAGACAGGTTCCGAGACGTACAAGATGTGGTTTAAGGATGCTCGTCTATCTCGACTATCGGACTTCCTTAGGCCGTACCGCTTCGACAATAACGTTCTACGCAGAGAACTCGGCCAGCTCAACTTTAACGGCTTCTTTAATAAGGCTCGCTAAGCGATGTACTTAACGGCCGGTTAGGAGAACGAGTTTAAGAGAAATAGCACGCTTAACATTCCCCTCTTCGCGTAGATTGGACAGGACAAGGCCCTTTGCAAGATTATTAATAAGGAAATAGATATGTACTTATAGCATTAGCGCGAAATTAATAGCTAGCCTAACTACGGATAGCTTCGCACGATGTGCTACTCTTAGATCTAGCAGCTTATCCGCTAGGACATCTTATACTGGCTGCTATATGTTCTTCTACGAGGTAACTATAAGCACTGGCTAGTGTCGTACCTATACTACGCTAAAAGCACTAAGAAGGGCGACAACACTACCTTTAAGCACATCGACCTTACGGTTAGCCGCATAGTCGAGGAGAATCGCGGTATTAACCAGATTTAAGGTACGGTCTCCTTAACAGACGAGGGCAAGAAGGACTACACGGTGCTTGTTAAGAGGATGCATAAGAAGGAGATCTTTTAGGAATGGTACTAGTAGATAAGGGCTAACAACTGCGCAGACGGAGCAGTACAGAAGATTAATAATACGGTGCTGCCGCAACACTTCCTAGATCGCTATAAGCTTAAGTAGGAACACGTTCCTTACAAGGCATTTAATGTTCGTATTACGGTTCCGCATCTGCTATATAGTGTCGATACTAAGGCAGAGACCGAACGTCGAACGATTCTTCCCTAGTTCGTAGCTGTGTATTTAGATAGTTCTCTCGAATGTGCCGAAGCTAGTAACTAGGAGATGCTGCGCAAAGCTTATATAGACCTAACCGCCCCCGACAAGACACCCTCCGGGCTTATTAACAAGTACGGCAAGATTCCTTACGCCTTCCCTACGGCTGTGTCTTTAACACCTAACAACTATATCGCTGCTGCACTTATTGCTTACGAGAAGTAGGAGAGCCCTAGAGTCGTCGTCGAACTAGAGAAGCTTATACGCCTTAATGTTGTTAATCTAAGGGCATAGATTAAGAAGCAGTAGGATGCGACTGTAGCTCGAGTAAAGGTAAACTATAAGGACATTAAGTACGCGGAGAGGAATACGTTCGGTAACCGATCGTATTATAACGCTAAGGACAAGCACCCGACCGACTTCTAGAAGCACTAACCTCTACTAGCTAAAGTCGCTCCTAACGATGTAGACGACAGGGAACGTAAGCTGCTTAGGTAGGGAGATACGGACATCGCAGTACCCTAGGAAGTCCCCGACTTACTTATCGGCAAGGATAGCAAGCGCGTACCTAGACGCGACATGCAGTAGGAGGATAGTACTTAGCGATAGGTTTACAATGTTTCCCGGACTAAAATCCGCATCGGGTCTGGGAAACATTTGGTGCGAACAGGACATAAGGAGCGGCTGTTTTCTGCACTAGCGCTTGTTTTAAGGTTCTTTTTTCTTTTTGTTAGTTCTTTTGTTTTGTTTCTTTTGTTTTGGATGCAATGCATGCGATAGATATACGTAGTAGGTACAAAACCCGAGGATAGGGACAGTCTACGTTAGCAACAAGTTAAAAAGGACGACGCTAGTGCTAGATCTGGAGGGTTTTTACGCTATAAGCGTATATAATAGTATAGTTTGGGTTCTTGCAGTGTCTAGGTTAGACACTACAGGAGGGGGACGGATATAGTAGGGAATATCGTACTATTACGTGCGGTCTGTATCTAGCTTTAGCTTCGTATGCAGGTCGGAGGATTATTAAGACACCGACCTACAGAGACACCACCCTACGCACACGAGGCCTAACAGTACAGAGCTCTTAATACTACCTCCTTTACCCCCCCTACCTTTTACTCTAATTATACAGTTTGCCGCCCTTTTTGCCCCCTATGCTACTCCATACGTCCGCACTGCTACTATCCGCGGGAGATCGGAACCTTTGGAAGTTCCCCCCTCACAATACTAGCTACTTACTATTTAGTAAGTTCTACTAGTTTAAGAACGCTATTAGAGCTATCGATAGTACGTTACTACCGATAAATCTACCGGAGGAAGTTAGAGGTATATAGAATAGTCGTAAGGGGACGATCTCGTAGAACGCTATAGTAGCTTATAACCTCGATATAGTGTTCTAGTTCGTACTCGTTAGATACGAGGGCTCTATACCGGATAGTACCGTATTAAAGAAGGTATATAAGGAGGGATTCGATATACCGCCTAGTTAGTATTACCTTACTAATAGCGGTTACTCTACGGTTAACGATAGGCTCCTTATACTATACGAGAAAACGAGGTATTATATCCGCGAGTAGAGGGTAGCGTAGCGGCGACCTAAGACGAAGGAAGAGCTATTTAATCTACGGTATTTATAACTACGTAATATAGTTAAGCGTGTCTTTAGTATCCTTAAGAAGCGGTTTCTAATCCTTATATAGGGCGTATATAGGAGGTATAGTATCCGTAAGTAGACGCGGTTTATCCTCTACTACTTCGTACTCTATAACTTTATTCTCTTAAGTAGTAACTAGCCTCTATCTTCGGAACCGGAGTTATTAGGCCCTCGCGATAAGGATAGTAACGACGATACGGACGGTAAGGATAAGGACGGATTCGATAACCTTAGAGATATTAGTAGTAACTATAGGGTGCGCTTCCGAGATAAGATAGCTAAGTTAATATACAAGGATTATTAAGAATTCCTCGAAATAAAGGGCTTAGATATAAGGGGACCTTAATTAGACGACGAATTCGACTATTGTTTGTTTGTTTGTTTGTTCCATTTACGTCCTTTCGGAGTCCAAGACTATATAGGACGGCTTTGCTATAAAGGCAAAGCAGTAGATCTAGTTACAATCAGATTTTTCGGTATTCTTTGACCTTAGGGGAGACCCCGTGCCTAAGGCAATGCCAAAGGACTTTAAAACAGCGCAAGACAAAGGAAATCAAACGAGTGTCGTTGTCTGCAGCTAGGGCTGCAGAATTTTTGCGCCAAGCTTTTTGTAGAATTTTCAGCGGATCCTTCCGCTTCGCACGCACGCTGCAAATTCGAAAAGCAGCTGTCCAACTCGCTGCCCCCTCTTATCCTTAATATGCCTTTGTGGAACTGCATCCGCTTCCAAACGCATACAGCTACGCAGGTTGATCGCAGAGTTGTAGATTCCACCGACTGTTCTAGCTCTTTGAAGTGCACTTTTCCGCTAGAGGGAAAGAGGTGCGATTTCGGTTCGGATTTCGAGGAGGTGCGCGTATAGGATAGAGTGGACTGCTTCTTCTTGTTCGCACCGTAGAGGGCTGTTCGTTCGAATCGTGCCGTTGTTCTGTTATAGCTTGTATTTCGAGGCGGATTTCGAGAAGGATTTCGGGCGGATTTCGAGAGGTTTTCGAGGAGGTTTCTTCCGAGGAGGTTTCTTCCAGACTGTCTTGGTTTCCCTTCCGAGGAAGGTACTTACGACGGCCACCGCGTGAAGGTGCAGTCTGTTCGGCCGTCGACGAATTCGACTAGTAATTCCGTAAGAGACTTAGAAACGTCGTTATTATAAAGAATATATATATTTACTAGTTAAATTGTATATATCTTACGCTAAGGCTATAATATAAACCTCCTCTAAAATACGCTAAGATTCTCGTATTTATAGATAGAGAACATCGCGGAGTAGGAAGATACCGCGCTATACTTAAAGCTTAAAATTAGCGCTAAAATAAGGTAGCTCCTTCCTAATCCGGACGAAAAACGACGAATTCTTAAAATACCTCTATATAAATCGATAGTATAGCCCTACTTTTATCTCTAGTAAGATACTTAAGGGTATCTTACCTTCCTATACGCATCTCTACTATTAAAATTACTAGTTTAGCGTAAGCAACCTTTAATATTACCTTTCTAACTTCCGCTTCGTTAACTCTACCTTCTTTATTAATAACTACTATATAGGCCGCCTTATATTATACTAATCGGCGGCAGCGAGCCTCTATAACTAGCCTACTAATTATAGTATATCTAATATTACGCTAGCGCCGCTACTAGCGCCGCCGGTTTGTTTGTTTGTTTGTTTGTTTGTTTGTTCTATTTATGTCCTTTCGGAGTCCAAGACTATGTAGGACGGCTTTGCTATAAAGGCAAAGCAGTAGATCTAGTTACAATCAGATTTTTCGGTATTCTTTGACCTTAGGGGAGACCCCGTGCCTAAGGCAATGCCAAAGGACTTTAAACAAATGCGAGACAAAGGAAATCAAACGAGTGTTGCAGCCCAAGGCTGCAGAATTTTCGCGCCAAGCTTTTGCAGAATTTTCAGCGGATCCTTCCGCTTCGCACACACGCTACGAATTTGAATGCAAAAGCAGTGCAAAATGCCGTGCAAAAGCAGCTGTCCAACTCGCTGCCTTCTCTTGTCCTTAATACGCCTTTGTAGAACTATATGCCGCTTCCAAACGCATACAGCTACGCAGGCAGGTTGATCGCAGAGTTGTGGATTCTACCGACTGTTCCAGCTCTTTAAAGTGCTTCGGTTCGGATTTCGAGGAGGTGCGCGTATAGGGCAGAGTGGACTACTTCTCCTTCTTCTTCTCGTTCGTAGCGTAGAGGGCTATTCGTTCGAATCGTGCTGTTGTTCTGTTGTAGCTCGTGTTTCGAGGCGGATTTCGAGAAGGATTTCGGGCGGATTCGAGAGGTTTTCGAGGAGGTTTCTTCCAGACTATCTTAGTTTCCCTTCCAAGGAAGGTACTTACGACGGCCACCGCGTGAAGGTGCAGTCTGTTCGGCCGTCTAGCGCCGCCGGTAGTAGTATTAGAGATAGAGCTAGTTTAGCCTTCGTAATAATCCTTCTTAGATACGACTTAAAGCGGCTACTTAGCTCCTTCTTAAGGTACGGTTTAGCGGCGACGGCGAGGTTAGGGTTTACTAACAACTCTATTAAAAGTAGATCCTTGTCGTCGTCGCTAATACCTTTAAGTACGCCTACTTTAGAGAGCCGTTTACTAACTAGCTCTAATAGGGTTTGCTCCTTCTCCTTCTACTCGTCCTTCTTCGCTAGGGCGGCGATAGTAAGCTATAATAGTGTTACTATCTTTGCTAATACCTTTAGATACTAAGGATTAACCTTACTAATAATAGACTCCTTCTTAGCCTTCTTCGAGCGTTCCTTATTGTCCTTTACTAACTACGCTACTCTTAGGATCTACTCGCTTCCTTCTACCTCTTCGACCTTAACGTCCTACGACTCGCGCTCTTCCTTACCCTCGGTATCCTTATCTATACCGCCCTCCGAATTGTCGCTCTTAATACTACGCTCGTCCTTATCTTTAGAGGGAGTAGTAAGGTTACGGCTATTCGTAGTATGCTCCCCGGTAGCTATATTAGAGCCTATAATAGCAAAGATAGCCTCTAAGAATAGTAGACAATTATCTCTAAACGGCTTATACTTAGGATAAGCTTCGTAATAAGCTACCTCGACGTCCTCGTCTACTAGCTTCGTAGGGTGTCTATTCTATCTATTAATGTACTTTAAGTAAGTAGTATATAGTATATATACCTTCTTTAAGTTACGCTACTTATTCGCTAATAACTAGTAGTTAAAGAAGCGCTACTACCGGTTATAAAACTTACGTATAATCGGTCGTAAGTCCCTCGACGCGAACGAGTTATTATACTATAAGAGAGCGCGGTTCTTAAGCCTTAATAACGCCTCTAATAATATAGATATCTCCTTATTAGACTAGCGACTAAGCCGTAGAAGGTTACTACTATATTCGACCTACCTCTTCTACTTCTTCCGTAGCTTCTTCTTACCCTTACTCTTACTAGATCTAGGTACTACTACTACCTTATCTTCCTTATTATTAGTCTCGTTCTTTACCTTACGCTTACGACCGGAGGCTAGCTCCTTACCCTTCTTCTTCTATAGTATTAGCTCGGCTAGTCTTACGAATAGTATATATATAAGGACTAGATTACTATACGTATATAACGCGCTCGGCAACGCGATATTACTATAGACTCGGAAGGTTTATAACTATTCCCTTTATAGTATCGTACGGACTAAAGATATAGCTATTCTTATACTATAGTATATAAGAATAGCAAAACTACTAGGACAGCTATTTACTAACCTTATATAGATATAGAGTAGCGAGATTAAGCGTACACGAATTAACTAGTTAATTTACAGCGACGGTAAGGTAAACGGTTGTAAGAATAGCTATTATCTCGCGTTTTTACTAGATAACTAATTCTTAAGTAGGAGGTAAACGCACCCTAAAGTTAACGAAGGCTTTTTATTAGGAAGATCCCATTGCTGGTAGAGCGGTGATTCCGGTGAAAAGCCGAAGGTCCTTGACGGGACGGCTGTCCCATGTTAGTGTCTAACTCTTTCTAGGCGAACAGGGCGTAAGTGGAAGGAGAGATGTGATCGCTATACTGTTCTGGTATGGTGCTGCGGTATAGCGCCCGCTTTATTCCTGCCCCTGTAGGTACCTGTCTCCACCCGACGAGTTTGCAATGGGATGCAGAGCTTATGTGTAGGACTGGATGTGAACAGGAAGAAGAGAAGCGAGGCGCTCTTGGATGAGGTGCTCTCGAACGTCTGGCGCTCATCGGATGTTCGAATCCGTACGGCGTAGTCGATCGCAGCACCCCCGAGAGGCTACAAGGATGGGCCAAGTGACACAGGGGTAAAGACAGGGCTTGCATCCGGCGGGGTGCGGGGTGAAGTCAAATCGCTCAAGGCAACATCCGTCGTCCTGGAGGCATGGAATCCCGCTCAGCGTCCCTACAGCGGGGATCTGTTGCCATGAAGAGCGGTGAGATGCTCATCAGCTGTCTGACTCTGTCGTCGATCGCAACACCCTAGAGAGGCTACGAGGATGGACCAAGTAACAGACGAAAAAAGACAGGGCTTGCATCCGGCGGTGTCCGAAGTTGTGTCACATTCTTCAGAGCTAACGTGTGCAAGGAGGACGTTGATGAGTTTGGGTAGAAGTCTCCTTTGAGCTTCCCCTGATTGAACGGGCAAAGACTGTTACCCTCGAGAACACGCATCAAATCAGGCCGAACGCTAACAAGCTCCACGCAACTCAACTTCCTCCTTTCCATTGCGCTGAACGCAGGAAGATCCGCTCAGGGAGCGTCCCTAGGGTTCGTTGCCATTGACAGGGGAAGAAGGACCGGGCTTGCATGCGGCGGTGTCCGGAGTGATGATAAGTCCCTCAGAGTTACATCGATTGTTCTGGATGCAGGAACCCTCGCCGAGGGAGCGTCCCTACAGCGATGGTCAGTTGCCATGTGCTTTGACATACAATCCATGGCCCGCGACGTCCCGCGTCGTCGAGGTTGTCGTGCAAAGCCTGTGTCAAGAGGGTTCAACCCTGTAAGTTACATGAGGGCAAATTTCACAGTACAGCATCCGTCCGCAAAGGAAGAGCACCTGGCCAGTCCTTGAACCTGGTCACCGGGCCGTCCGGACTCCGAGTCAACGTCAGCCCGCAAGAAAACTCGATCAGTGCCTCAAGAGTGCTCTGATTGAGTTTTCGACGGTGAGCGATCTTCCTGTTCATGTCAGCATTGTTGGTTCTAACTTTGGGCAGAGAGGCCACGCAATCCCAGTCTCTCTTTAAGCACTGCCATCTCCCGCTTCGCCGGGCGGAGCAGTGGTCCATCTTCATAAGCACGCCAGTCACACTCTTCTCTTCCATTTCCCAACACTCCAACGACTTTTCCCGCGGACAACGAAAAAACACGCAACGAACCATCAATTTGAATCAACGCATCGCTTCAACACCAGCCCACACACATAACCATCATGCGCTTCACCGCCGTCGTCGCCGCGATCCTCGGCTGTACCATCTCCATCGCCAGCGCGTGCGACTACGTAGGCCAACAATGCTGCGTCACCAGCGTCACAGACAACAACGGCGTGACCACCTGTCAATCATCAGGGACGTGTCAAGAGTAGGTTTTTGCGACTTGCCGATTTGTTTGCTTGCTTCGTGGGAGTTCCGTTAACAATCTTGAACAGCGACGGCTGGTTTGTGAATTGCTATCCTTGAACCACTACTTCATGGCGTCGACACAGCCTTTGCGAAGGGATGGCCATTGCGCCCTGCATACCGGTACGACAACATCTGAGGACTGTCTTGACGCCGCGAGGTGGGATGGGAGGGGAGCATGAGTTTCGAGAGAGAGCGTTGGAAGAAGATGGAGGTGAAGGTCGAAAGAAGGGATGGTCCGGCTCGAGCTTATTCAAAATATCGTTTGATGGAGGATGGGATGCGGACTGGACCATTCTTGCAGCCGCCGTCCGTCTTTCACGTAGTCGAGAGCAGCGACATGTTAACTTGGTGTCTCTTCCTTGGTCGTCCTGTCCTGATCTGGTTGCCTTGTTTCCACCTTGATCTCGCCTTCTTCTCTGCTCGTCACAATCACGGCTTCCATGATGTGGTCACTCTCTTCTCGTCGCAGTTACACTCTCGAGCGTAGCGTGCAGAATGCAGATTGTCGGGTCCTCGCAGTACGTTGACCTGCAGGTTCAATTCCGAACCGCAAGGAAGTATGAGAGTACCTTGATAGGAGAAACAGAATGTTCCAGTGCTTGTGGCGCGGATGAATGCGTTTCCATCAAAGGTCCAGGAGCCAGATCGAGATGAGGCCCTATCGAGGGAACAAAGGCAAGGTCGTCAGCGTGCTCCTGTGTGCGAGAGCGGTGCCTTCCTGAAGTGATGATGATGATCAACGACAAGACCGCTGCCAATGGCCCTCGATGGCTCTGTAAACGGGTAACAAGAACGTTTCTTTCAGTCAGCGTTGACCATTCACCATGTTTCTGTACACGCAATGTCAACAAGCACTGGTTGCGAAAGCCGGTGGGAAGCAATGCCGTCGATCGTATCAGAGGTCCACATCCGCCAAAAACAATTGCGAATTCTTTTCTCCCTCTTGCTTGCCTTACTGCGATATGCTCTTTTTTGCAGTATGCCTCGCAACGCCGTAGAGTTCAATTATGCCCCTCGTCAAAAGACTGCCCCCTCTCAGAAGCCTAGGAAAACGTCGTCAAGCGACACAACGCCCTTCCCTTCGTACTCAGACGTCGTTGTTGAGATGCATGAGAAGTCGAACTCGAGTACCTTGCTATCGCCCAAGATCAACCCAGGCACGACCACTTGCTTATAGTCCGAGGCTTGTCCATCTGCAGGTGAATCGGTAGAGGTAATCGTCTGCGTGTAGACCGAAACGCCCCCAAACTGGACGGTGAAAGTACAGGTAGCGGTCTCGACGGCGGTTACGGCGAACCAGTAGCTCAGAGTAGCGACTTCGGGAGATCCGTGGCTGGTCATTTGGGATATTGCGGTGATGATGTAGTGGTCATCCGAATTGTACGACGTCAACGACCTTGCTTTGGCGTTAGTGAAGGCCTGGTGCCATGCAGCGAAGGCGATGCTGGAACTCACTCGTACGCCGTTCCACTGTGAGCATATTGTGCGCTTTCGATGTTGTTCCTGACCTGTGGAAAGCCCCCATTCGGTCTGTCCCAGTTGTCCGCCTGAATGTAAGAACCAGTGAAGGAACCATTTTCAAATCCCGGGTTAATGATGATGTTTGTAGAGGCAGCATTCGGCGTCATCGAAGTGGACATTGTTGGCAACACCGTTGCCGAAGACGATGCAGTTGACCTAAACGTTGTCACAGACGATGTTGTAGAATCCATCGTCGTTGAATCTGGTTCTATTGTCGAAGTCGCTTGAGTTGTCGAAGACGACGTCAGAATTTCCGGTATCGTAGAAGAGGTGGTCGAGGCGGAAGTCGAAGCGGTGGACGAAGTGGCGGACGAAGAGACTATCGACAGAGTCGTAGATTCGGCTGCAGACGATTCGGTCGTCAAAGACGTGGATGTAGAATACGAGGCTATGGTTGCTGTTTTTGTAGATGACGGCGTTGGGGACGCCATCGCCGGGCTCTCGTTTGACCCCGTGCTGGAAAGGGCGCTGGATGCCGTCGTTGAGCTAGAATTTGTGACACCAGAAGTGGTTGTGGCGCCGGTCGCTCGAGTGCTCATGGTACCGGTAGTCGTGGTGGCAGTGGTAGCAGTCTTAATGCTCGTGGTGGCGACAGGCTGTCCCATGGTCGAGGTCGACTTGCAACTCGTGTATGCGGTCACAGTCAAGGTCGTGGTCTTCGTCTGCATCATCGTCTTCTCAGGCTGAATGCAATCGCAGACCGTCTTCACGGTATCTTTCTACTTGCGAACAAGGTCCCAAATGTCCCAAAGTCCTTGTGACGTGCGAGGCCTAAGATGAGGCTCTGCAGACTCTGCCATCGGCTTGAGCTCTGCCTCACTTTTGATAGAAGACGGAGGCGGAGTATTGTTGCAACCGCCGACGGTCTTGGTAAACTTTTCCGTGGTCGAGACCGCCGTCATAGTCTTCTCTGGTTTGGGGTAATACTCAGCACACCAGATTCGAGCGGGTGTGTACTGGGCCAAACAGCTCGTAATTCATCCAGGGCTGTCTGAGGCACGAGTTCCGGTCGCGGGTGTTCGACTGTGGTAGTAGATAAGCGGCAGCTCCCTGCGAGACGCAGGAGGCGAGAACGAGAACGTTTCGAAAACGCTTTGCTTGGATGAAAGACGGACAAGAGGAAGGTAGCTCGTGAGGGGACGAGCTCGCTCCAGGGTTGCGCGAGCAGGCTCTTTTGATCGACTTCTACTTCATAGAGTTTTGGCAGCGCGCGGACGGTCGAGACTCTGGTCCGCTCCGGCATGGACTTGAGAGCGTTGGCGATGGCTTGCCAGGGTAGACTTCGCAGCAATGGCCGGCTGAGCAGTGCTGTCTCCATAGAGAGTCCAATTTCGAAGCTCCGCAACTACCCACCACTCGGGAGCATGCTCCCACGAAGGTCCCATCTCTCGCTCGACACAAATTCAGGGCAGCTTTGCGTACGATGGTCTAGATGCGCCTGGTTGAAAGCCGGAGACGCGGGTGCTGCGAGGCTGCAGTAGTGGCCAACAGACCTCCTCGTCCGCTTCCCTAGAAGAGTAAAGTCATCGGGTAGCCTTGCAAAATTCTTTGCCTGCCCGATGCATGTACTCTCTCGGCATGTTGGCACCGTCGGAGTCGCCGTGGTGGCGTTGGGAGTCACTGGCCCGGAGATGGTCGAGTTGATGGTGAGGCAGAAAAGGACGGGAAGTCGAGACGGAAGAAGCGATGGCGCAGTCCCGTCAGTGCCAAGACTCTATGAGCCTGGTCTCTGGGAGTCTCGAGAGTCCTTTGGCCGCATGGCAGGACCATACAATGCTAAGGTATGGGAGATGTCCAACGGCTACACGTCGGATTCATCTATGCTCGCTCCACATACAACACACCCAATAAAAATGCCTCAAAGGGTATCCCAAACCTATACACAAGTCGCAATGCCAGAGGAAAAAAGAAACGCCGTCCATGCCGCTCTCCACTCAATGCCACAACCACGCCCTTCATCACAGCGCAATCAAATCCAAACTCCGAAGATCCGGCGGACTCCTCCGAAACACCACCCTCCCCTTCCCATCCAACGCAGTCCCCTCATTACTCATCCAAATGTTCACCCTCTCCTCCCCTCCCAGCTTGACCGTAGACATCCTCTTCGCCCGCCGAATCTCATCATCACTAACCCCCAACGTATCCCTAGGAATCCACACCACCGGCCGTTTCGCCCTCAGCGCAGAATGCTGAAACGCGAAGCGCACGAGCAAGTCGCGTTCGTCGGGGGTGAGATCTTCCAATTCGTCCGCGTAGCCGGCGAAGAGGACGTCGCCGACGGTCTTTTGGGACTCCGGGTCGTTGGTGTTGTTGGCGTTCTGCGACTTGACGGGTTTGCCGTCGGCGAGGTAGCGCAGGCGAGCGACGGCTTCGGGGCCGACGTGTTTCCACTTCTCCGGGTTGAGAGCGGCGGGCGTGGCTTCCGTTCTATGGTACCAAGCCTTTGCCTTTTCATTCGGAGAAGAAGAGGGTGTCGGATGCACAGCCGAGGGACGACGGTGTTCTTCGATGTTGCGGCGTTCAGAGTCCTCGGCGGCGACGTCCTGGTCGTGTTCGTTGCGTTCCTTCCTCTCGAGCACATCCTGTATGTCTCGAGGGTCCTCGGCTTCTTGCTCTTCCTGCTGTGTCAAAGGCGCGAATTTGCTGGCTTGCGCGCGGGCGAATTCTTCGTCGCGGATGACGGCTTCGTCTTCGAGGGTGATGGGCAGATATTGGAAGAGAGGGTTGAAAGCCGAGTTCATGAGGATTTGGTAGCCAACTGTAGCGACGAGGACCAGGATCATGATGATGCCTTGCGGTAGAGTGACGACCGTGCCGTTCTCGATGGTGGTGAAGAAAATACCAATCAAGCAGACCTCGAGAAAGTACACGCCGACGAAGAGTTGGTTGATGGCGACTGGGAAGAGCAGACCACCGGTGTCGTTCTTGAATTGGTAGACGAAGAGGACGTTGTAGCGATAGACGATCCAGAAAAGGCCGAAGATGAGGAGCATGAACACCAGAATCAGCGGCGACAAAATGGAATAAATAATTCCAATGACGGCAAAGTTGGTGAACGGCGGGAAGAAGGATCCCCATTGGACTCGGTTGAGCTCAGTTTGGCGCTTCCACTTCGCCCGAGCTGTCGAGTCCAGCAGTGGTGCAAGGATGAACCACCCGAAGAGACTGCCGGTCTGTAAGAGATTGCTGGCAGAGTTGGAAAGCGCTTGCACCGTAAGGTAGGTGAAGAAGTAGTTGGACGATTGTGGAAGAGTCTTCCCCAACGTCTCCACCACCTCTCCCGGATTATTGGCAAAGTTGTTGACAAACTCGCTAAAACCAGTGGATAGCGTAACAACGAAGAAGACCTGAATGAACAGAAAGGCAAAGTACCAAGTTTGCACGCCCATCTCTTTTGCATTCCCAGTGGCCACACCTTTCTGCTGAATCATGAGCCGGAAGATAACCGGCACCAATGCCAGGATCAAGGCGAGCAGGAGCGGAGGCAAAATACCTTCGATCGCTGAAATGACCCATTTGGGTGCATCGTTGAGCCACCTGAGCCAAGGCGCGAAGGTAGCCAGTTGGCCAACATTGGATATCAGACCAGTCAGAGCCACAGGAACGGCGTAGAGAATGATAAGCCCAGCGCAGACGAGCAGCACGATAAATGTTCGGAGATATCGTTCCCACCATTTGATGGACATGTTGTCCCAGATGACGTCGTCAGGACTGATTTCGACAATCCGAGGAGCCATTTGCTGTGGGATGTGGTGGCTAAGAGATTGACAACACATGTGCGCAGCAATCTGATGGTTGAATTGGATGAAAGCCGAGTTCATGTAGGGGAATTTGTCCGGGTCGTTCTGGTCCTCCTCGATCTCCAAATTGAGACGAGCCAGCTCGCGTCGTAAATGGTAGATCCGGTCCACTTTCTTTCCAACAAGAGGGAGTGCAGGGAACCAGCCTGGTGAGAACAGGGGTAGTCGCATGGTTTCGCGATCCTTGGGCTCGATGTGGCGGCGCCAGTATGGCTCTTCGTCTTGGTCTTCATCCCATTCCTCGTCGAAGGCGCAGTCGTATTCTTCGTCTGTGGACTTCACATCTTTCTTCTTCCGATCTTTCTGCTTGTCCTCGGAGTGAGACTTTTCTCCATGGTGAAGCGGGAAGCCGTCTTCTCCCTCAGCTTGATGAGGCTGGGGGGATGGCACGACCAGGTTGTTATCTTGGTTCTTGAGGAAATTCCATGGCTTACGGTGTGCTTTCTGCGCTTGCGGCTTTTCGGTCTCCATGGTCGACCGCGGTTCATCTGCAGACGGACGGGTCATACGAATATGCGGGCCGCCGAGAGTGTCGTCGCTGTTGGACGAATTCCTACCTCGAGCGTCTGCGATGGCAGATGAGTCATTTCGAGGGCGTGCCTGCATTTGACTCCGCTCATTGTTCGCTCCATCCAGCTGCTGCTTAGCAGTCTGTCCAGGCTTGCGTAGGCCAGTGAGTCCATCCGCGCGTAGATTCTGGTTAGATCGTTGAGCCGCAGGTGAATCATACAAGCTGTCGTCCACGACGAATCCGCCGCCAATACCGCCGGTGTTAAGGACGTCAACGTTGCGATTCAAATCGGTTCCAGCTTTATGCAGAGTCGTGTCAAAATCTCCCACCACTCGTCCACCGAACTTGGTAACTCCTTTGCCAAAATTGCCAATCCCTTGGCCGACTTTACCAGCAAATCCGCGAGGTTTGTGTCCAGGACTGGTGTAATTATCCTCCTGTCGATCGTCCTCGTCGAGAATATCCTGCATGCCATGTTGGGTCTCGTGATGGGCTCCAGCGCTGACGCCCTGACCTTCAGCCAGTCGTTCTGCTGCAGCATCCTCATCTGCCTTGTCCTGCTTCAATTGTTCCTTGCTCTTCGTCCTGTAACCCTCCTTCTTAGCCCGTTTCTTCTCAGCTTCGGCATGCTTTTCCCGACACTTCTTGATCAAATTCGTCTCCGCGTTTTCCAAGCTCTTAGCAATAGACTCGCGGTCGCTGACCTTTTCGGCCAATGCATCGTAATTTCGATTGATCCAGATGTTGCGAATGCCACCGGGAAAGACGTCGTACAGACCCGAGAGCGCCTCGAGCGTCAGCCATTTGCGTGGAATGCCAGTAACAAGCACGGTGGTGGCTGAAGCGCGAATTCTGTGCTGCGGGCTTGTCAGGTAGGCCTGTCGGACGCGGATGTATCCTCGAAGTTCCATGAACACGACATAGCAGAGCCAGCCAATGAAGATGATTGCTAAGACCAGATGTGTCCACAATCGGTCTCCTTTGGTAGCAATGATATTTGCCACGGTCAGCTTGTCCAGTCCTTGCAAGCCATTCCCACCACTGTTGTTGATAGGAAGCAGTACAGGTAGACAGAGTATGGCCATGGGAAAGAAGATCTTCAAGAGCATGCGAAGGTAGCGGAGGAAGAAATATGCATCGAGACCACATTTTTGGATGAGGGTCAGGTTGGAGGTGGTCCACAGAGGGTAGATCCAGCCGATGATACCTCCCGGTGGAGGTGGGACCCGCTCTCGTTCCGGGACGAGATATGACTTGGGTCGATAGATTCTGGTGAGCTTCAATCGGAGGATGGTGAAGATGAGAGTCTGGCCACCGAGGGATGCGAACGAAACGGCCAGCGCGGCGACCAGCGCCCCGATGGTGGTGGGTGAGGAACCTTCGACAGATCGCGGACAGTTGAAGATTTGCAAGAACCAGTTGGTCTCGGTGCAACTGGACGAGGGAGTGGTAGCCCCAGGATCCATGCTTGCTGCGGCCTCTTAGTCTCGACAGAAATACAAAGTGATGTAGATGTCTGCGGTAGTATATGCTCAAGTGGTAAACGGGCGGGCAGGCAAGGTAGGTGCTATCTTTCTCTCGTACTGAAGGGTCCCGAAATCACCGACATGGCAGCAATGGCTCGTAGGGAAGAAGGAATCTCAGGAGTGAATGATACCGTAGGACTGATTGTTTGCACCACAATGTGCACGGTAGGATGCGCTGTCGCAAGATGGAAGAAGACAATCAATTGAGAGCAGGAAGATGAGGTCGAAATGTTGGCTCGCTTGTCGCGAACCCTGTCCTATCCCAGCACCACCACGTTGCTGGCACTTGGCGGACGCGATGTTGATCCGACGATCGATCACAGAAGGAAAGAATTGCCCGATGCTCTGCCGTTAGTGGCGCTTGAATGTCAGGTCAGCCGCGTGGAATGGATGGCGCTTAGAATGGATGGCATGTATGTGTCCATCAATATATTGATGTGTTCTTCCTTCAATGGAAATGGTCTCGTCAACAAGATCAAGAGTGGGATGTCCAACTCCGAGTAAGCCTCAGTAAGGCAATCGCGATTCCGGGAAGAGTCTCCATTGTTCATGGATGGCCCCTGTTGGAAGCGAGATCACGATGAACGACAGCACTGACGTCTGCCACGCTCAGATCTTGTGCAGGCCATGAGGTACCGCCAAGCTTTCCGTCACCATTGTATTTTCAACCTCACCTCCTTTACTCGCGAGAAGCAAGTCCTACGGGTCAAAACGACCAAGTTTACGGGCGGCTCTCGTGTAGCACGCATCACAGCCGCCATGAGGGTCAGCAAGAGCTATTCGATACGGAGAGCACTTTCTCTGCCACACGATCCACACCGATCGAGCAGTCTTGTTGCGTTCAGCCGCGAACTTGAGTTCTCATGGGTAACAATCTCGGACTATGTAAGTGATTGTGCCTTCAGCATCGACATTGGTCGAGCATTGCGAAGTCTTCGTCCTGATTACAGGCCTCATGGTATCTTCCAAAGAAAGCCAAACAGAAGTCTAGGCCGGCCATCCACGCAGGGCAGATCTCATTCGGATTCTCTGGAGATGCTGGCCATGGACTTCTTCGCTAGAGAGCTTTGTTCCTCAAGGCGTCGAATTTACAGCAGCTAAACCAGCAAGCAGAGGTAACAACACTAGCTCTGAGCCTTACACATGATGAGCCTCGTAAGGGGCAACATTCATGTGTGAGATCTTACAGCCCTTTACGGAGGCGAATTTGCGTCTCGCGCGGCAATGGGAGGGACATATTCGCTTCAGGATCCGGCAACAAGGGCTCACCGGTGCTTTCGGCCTTCGCTGCTCAATTAATCTGCTCACCTCTACACACGCACTCGATGCCGAAGAGCAAATAAGAGATCGACCGTCGCCAAGGGCCAGCAAGCCGGAGAAGTATGGCCAGCAATTGCACATGACTGTGCTGAGTATTCACGCAACGCATGTGCGTTGTGGTCAATGCTCAACTATTCTCGAAGGACCTTTACTTGCCACCCATTCTTTAATCAACCTTCCACACTTCTTCCTTACCTTACCACTCACTTCACGACAGCTCACTCCTTAGCGACAATTGCTCAGTGCGTCGCTTGAACAAGCAGCATCGCGAAGCAAGCGGAGCACATGCAATCAAGCCAGAAAGGTCTGTCAAACTTCAGTGCAATCCTTTCACGAAGTCACAAACAACAGCCGGGACTATAACTGGGCTTCGTCACCCTTTCGCTCAATCGAAGCAGGCCACCACGATAAACCATATACACAGCAACAAATACATTCGGCAGCCTTCAGCTGATTATGGAGATCCTCAAATGTCTCATCATCGCTCTGGCCACTCTCACTTGGACAGCGTACTCCTGCCCTGGGCCTCACTCCGCAAATTACACTCACGCCGAATTTGGCCACCACCTCGCCCGTCGCTGGTATGGCGTCAAACCTATTGCCGAACCATTGCAGGCTCCATACAACTACCCCTGGCCCGCCACTTGTGGCTATCCGAATGCGCTGCAGCCAGTCCGATACTGCTTCAAAGACAAGCGCTCAGCCGACAACCTCGAAGAGCCCCTCAATCTCGCGATTGCATACTGGGGTGAGGCGATGCGAGTCTCGGCGATGAAGATCATTCTCGACCCGGGCACTAAAGGGAACAAACACAACTATTGCGCCTCGCCAGGGGTAGCCACCGACGCTCTGATGATTTCCGACGAAACCATAGACGGCAACGACGCGCACAATGCTGCCTGCCGAACCGAAGCTAGCGTCGGGTATCATTACACCCCAAGCAATCAGTTCGCTGCTCCGCACCGACACGTTATGCACGTCTGTGCGTTCCAACCATGGATTCCAAGGCTTCACAAGGAGTTCGCAGCGAGAGAAATTGCACATGAGTTCGGTACGAGAAATTCCTACAATTCCCCCAGACTTTGCACTCAGTTTGACAGACTGACGCTAACGGATCATACCATCAGGGCACGTTCTTGGTCTGGATCACGAGCACCAACGGCCTGACCGCGACAACTTCCTCAAGTACAGCTGCAGAAGCCTCAGAGGTTACCCAGCCGCGAAAATGGCAGTAGCCAAGGATGAAAAGGCCATGTTCGGTGAGATGGACATGGAGGAAAGAATGGCCTTGGTGTACGTCCTACTGTTCCTCATCATCCCGCCAAACGCTCTCCACTTCGACGACCACTGACCAACATCGTAGCTGCAACGATCAAATGTACGCCGAAGCCTACTTCGGGGGAGCCATGTCTTTCCTGAAGCGAGTCCCCGAATTGACGCATGGTATCCTTGGTGTGCTAGCCGCCGAACGCGAACACAGCGCCGCATACGACTACGACAGCATCATGAATTACGACTCGTACGCAGGTGGATTCCCCAATGAAAGACCGATCACGCGCAAAGATGGCGTGAACGGCGGAAGCCTGTGGATGGGAGGAGGCATCAATGGGGACCTAGCACTGACGAAAGTTTCGGCGGGCGATGTGGCGAGGATCGCGCAGCTGTACCCATCCGGGACAGAGGAGAACAAGGATGCGCAGAATGGGGTGGGCTGGCAGACGGCGACGGAGGTGAAGATCCGAGGCGTCGTGGTCGGGGTGAAGGAGGGTTCGTTGAGGCCCAGAAATGAGCTTTGAGTTGGCCGGCACCCCGAGTGATGGGCGGTATGGCTGGCGGGTGAAGAAGTGGTTTTTTCCTTCCTGAATGCTGCGGCGTTTGCGAGCTCGAACGACACGTTTTCAAAGAATGCTTCTTCTAGTCGACATCGCGAACACTACCAGCGCTGAAGAACGTCGCCTTTCGGAATACGTTCATGCACCTTGAAAATGCATACCCACTATACTTCACTCCTATCGCCATACAGCTCATCCCCTCTTCCTCACGAGAACCACCCCTTCTTCTCCTTCTTCGCCGCCTCCTCCGCTTCCGAATCCGTATCCGTATCCGTCTCGCTCTCCTCATCTTCACTCCCATCCGTGCCACTCTCATAATCACTCTCCTCCTCCTCCAACTTCTTCCTCAATTTCTCATTCCTTCTCGGATGCGCGTGACCATGAGAGTGACCATGATCGTGAGACTTGCTCTCCGTGGGTTTACCCTGCAATGCGGCCATTTGGCCGGCGATGGTATCTAGTCCTTCGTCAGTGTTGTGCTTGGCGGGATAGGGTGGTGGTGGTGAGAGCAGCATACCTTCATCCGGCTCCGAAATTTCATCCTCCCGATCTCCCTCGGCAAGTTTACTCGCGTCCTCGATATTCATCACCGCGTCTTCCGTACGATCGAAACCGACATAACTATCACAAATCAAATGCATTTGGAATTTATACTCTCCGACCTGCGGCGGCGCGGCAAAGGTCATCTTCAGTGTAACCACCGCAAATGTAGGCTTGCCGTCCGCATCGAAAGCCTTCTTGTCAAACGTCGTGAATTTGAACGGTGGGACGGCGATTTTGCCCTGTCGATGGTCGGCGAGGAAGAGGTACCAGTGCGGGGCGCGGTCGCGGGCGAAGTATGGTGCATGAGCGAGGGGCACGTCGAATTTCTCGGGTTCGACTTTTTGCGCGTTGAGGTCGCTTTCGGCGGGGTCCGGGTCGAGGAGGTCATCTGGGTTGACGGGTGGGATGGCGGAGGCGGGAGTACCGGGTGGGATGAAGCGGGCTTTGACGACGAAGTTGACGAGGGAGGATGGAGTGAGGAGTTTTTCGCCTTGGACTTTGAAGAAGGTCTTTTCGATTTGGAGGTAAGGAAGTTGGCGGGCAACGGACTCGGCGAGTTTGAGGTGCGAGGTGGGGAGGCCGGCTGCGCTGGCGAGGGATTGGCGTTGTTCGGTGGGAAGAGCCATGAAGGATTGGATGGTCATGTGATTGCTGCCGCTGTTTGCAGAGGACTCAATTTGACGGACAATGCTCGGAGTAAAGTGTGGCAGTTGAAGGAGTGGTGATCGACCGGCTTTGGTTGGTGGGATGGCTTGAATCAGACTTTGGTTGAGGTGGAAGGTGGAAAGGAGTGATGTGGTCATGCCAAAGGACTGGCAGATGGTGACGAAGGCCTCCTCCATTCGCAGTGCGGTGGGTGGGAGCTCGAACTTTTCGGCCTCCAGTGTGGTGTCGTCCAAATCGAGTCGTGTGAGATATGCCCAGAGCAGAGCGAGTGTCTTTCTGCGAACGGGATCCTCGAGCTCTCGCAGTTTCTTGATATCCTTGGGTCGCATGACGGAGTTGACATATTCTGAAGATGACAATTTCTTCTCAGCCGTGCTGAGCCCGCTGTCTGCCTTGGAGCCGTGAAGAATCTCCTTGAACTCTGATGCAGTCGCGACAGCGGCGAGGACATCACCACCTTCCATCGGATCCTGATACTCGCGAAACATGTCACCAGCAGTCGTCGTGAGAATGCCCTCCTTGGTCAATCTCTGCATGCCGTACCACCACTTGCCAATCAGGTATGGAAGACCAATTCCCAGTACCAATCCATACACAGCCAGCACGTACTTTCCAGCTCCACCCGCGACGAGGAATTGCGGTAGAGCGATTCCAAAACTGGTGCTTTGCTTGCCGTCTGGGTTTCCATATTGAATAAAGTTGTTCCGAATCTCCTCATCCGTCAACGCCTTGTATGCTTTTACAATCTCCACCCACTCATCGTTGACCGTCTCCATCGTCTGATTCAGCGCTTCATTCGGTCTTCGCTTATCGGGATGCATGGTGGTTGACAGTCTCCTGTACCGCGAGTTGATCTGCTTCTCGGTGGCTGACATGGATATGTCGAGAATCTCATAGGGATTCCAGATCACAGGCGCCGTTCGCACAGTAATGTACATGAGGTAGGCCATGTATGCGATTGTGACCCATCCTATCGCGGCGACTATCGTCCTCTTCAGTCGCAGCTCCTTCCGCTTTTGCTTTGTGCGCTGGGCATTAATTATGTCGGCGTGCTCGGGCTTGAAGTCGGAGTTGATGTGTCCGGCTTTTCGGAGTTGCGATACGTCGGCGGTGGGCTTAAGGAGGGAGTATGTGAGAGGAATGGTGACGAGCGAGCTCATCGTCAGGACGAAGAAGGGAAAGAATTGCGCGTCCGCATCGTAGTTGTATTCGTTCGACATGGTCGCTGGCGGTCTCCTGGGTCAGGGCGGACGTCGTGTCCTGAAGGGTGGGATGGACTGTCGCGCAGTCTTGGAGTTGAGATCGATCGTTCAGAGTCTCAGATCCAATCCACAAAATTTCCCAATCAAAGGAGTGTCGAGTGTGTGTGGATGGATGAGGTCGAGAATGGGGAATTTCCTCCTTCAAGATTCTTTGTGACGTTTCTTGAGATGCCACCTCGCCAGAGTCTCGCATTGCAAGGATTCCCAGATGGGACTAGTCTCAAACTTTGTCTCTCGAAATACATCCATCGATGGCATCCCACTCCTGATCTCCTCAAACATCTTCATCTCCTCAACTCTTGGACATGCTGAAATATCATCGAGACATTCTTCGAGACTCCTTCACAGCATCATCATCATCGATCGTGACAATTCCTCCGAGACTAGTGTCGACGCCGCCCTGGTCGCGTGCAGCCGTCTCTCATGTGACGTCCGGCAGCGGCTGGAAACGGACGACCGCAGGCTCAGGGCAGTCAGTGTTGGCCAAGTGATCCATGGCGGCAAAGGAGAATCTCACTTCCAGAACAATCTCTCGCGTGGTGTGTTGCACCCGCGTTGATCACTTGGCGGTGGTCAGCCTTGTGTTCGTTGGAGGATGAGAACATGAGGATAAGAACATCGAGACTCCATCGCAGAAGGTCAGCTAACGAGATCGATCACATACGGCCGAAAGACTGCGGTATGGAGGGAGATGCTGGAAAGAATGGCAGCTTCCCTGCTCCTGGCGACGTCAAGGCCCGTTGCGCCTGCCGCACCTCCCCGCATCGCTTCGAACCACATCAACACGAAACGTGTTGTCTTCACAAACGCTGCCACCGACAAGATTACTGTCTTGCACGGTGGTATTGAGGCGTCGAGCCATGTGAGACTTCATCAAACAGAAAAGGTCATTCTCCCGGGACCGGTGTATATCACTCATCCGCAGCCATCTCCCTGCCCGGTCAAATACAGCATCACTTTCTTTACCTTTCCTCAGCTACTGGCTAGCTTCACGTCACCTGCACAAGGTCATCTGCCATTGACAGTATTTCTTTACATTGCTTCTCACTCTTTGATATTTCTGACATCCAACCCTCATTCACCGACATAACAGCAGCGCATTGACAGCATTCGCCCAGAATGTCCGATTCCATTTGCATCATCACTCCGACTCCAGCAACAGCATTCCACTCCTCCGAGCAATGGGAGCATGTTCCATTGTCGCCGAGGCTCAGCGAGAAGAACTTGAGTGATTTCAACGCGGTACTGGCGACTCTGTCAATCAAGAACAATGGCTCTTCGTTCACCTCGCATACACCTTCCGACTCCTCCTCTGACAGCGAGTCCAATCACCGGCTACACACGAGCTCGAAGAAGGTCTGTGTCCGCGAGGATCTCAACACGTTTCGGAAGATAGCTCCACGCCGCCTGCTGAAGCCCAAGCCGATTGATGTGCCCGATATTGCTGGGTCAAAAGCAAAGTGGAGAAAGCCGGATACGCCTGCTCCCTGGCATGTTGCTGAAGCAGACGGCAATGCCGAGCTTAGATCACGTACGCCTTCGGATCTCGAATCTCCACCACAAACTGCGATACCGCTTCGCCGCTCGCCGCTCGTGCCACCATCACCTTTCCGATCAGGCAAAATCACGATCAAGCGCAAACGCAGCATCGACTCCGCCGTGGACAATCCTCTCTCCAGCCTCGCAGACTCGTCGGACACCAAGTCTCCCTCATCTAACCATCGACTCGACGCCCGTTCCAAAATCCGACCCACCTTCCGTCATGAACCCGCAACAGGAATAATCGCAGTCCGACGACTCAGCCAACTCGCAACGCCACGACCACGCTCCTTACCAATGAGTCCTCGCTCCGCACCAGCCTCCACTGCCCTCCATTCAAACAACTCCACCACCACCTGGCGCGACCGATCAGGATCCCTCACACCGAAACCCGGCCCATCCATCCTGATGCGATCATTCGCCTACGACGATCTCAGAAGCCTAGTCGACGAGCCTCCATCGATGACACCTTCCTCCTGGCCGCCTGTTGAAGAGAGCTCACTGTTGCGGACTCCGGTGATTGAGCAGACGAGGCCACTGAGGACGTACGTGGATCACGTGAGAAACCAGCGTGGGATGGCGGCTGTCCAAAGAAGGATGCCAGTGGAGGAGGATGGAGAGGTCGACGATCTTGAGGCGTTGCAACCGCGGAGGTCGAGTTTCTGATGAGGTTGTCGCCGGTATTTAGCGACCGCTATTGGAGAAAGCGCCATTCCGCGAGCACGTCGCATCTCTTCGACGTCCCGAGGCTTGTTCGAGATGGGACTTGAAGTCAGATGGTGGAAAAGTCGTCCTACGAGCAGCGGCCATGTCTGGACCGACTTGCTCTCTTCTCAATTTAGCCGGATCGGGCAGGTGCACGGCGCTACTTCGGAGACTCAAGGCAAAATCGACAGACAACCACGGACGCAGCGCTATTCCAGCGCATCTTGGACTTTATGTACAGGCAGAGAAAGTCTCATGCAGCTCTAGGGCGTGCTGTATGTATTCCGCCATGGTTTCGCGCTTTGGCCGGCCCAAAAGACATAAAAGCGTTGTGTTCCAAGAATCTGGAATTCCAAGATTATTACCCACATCGCGACCCCATTTCCCCTCATTATTGTCCCCACAATCGCCCCGGACTCCGCCATCAAGGTCAACGACCGACTTCTACCTTGACAATCGACTTACACCTTTCCAATGCCACCAGAACGACGCTCACAGCCCAGCTCCTGCTCCAATCCACCTGGCAGCTATCCGGCAACTCAGCACGTGCATCAAACAACCACACCCAACACCATGGAGCGCACAGCAACAACAACAACAACGGCTCTATCCTCACCTCCTACAAGCACCACAGACTTCCTCTACACTCTCCCCTCCCTCGCCTCCCTCTCCACCCTCCCACCCTCCACCCTCAAATCTCTCAAACTCCGCCTCGAGCAATACCGGCACCAAATCCTCCACCTCCAAAATTCCGCCTCTCCACTCCTCAAACTCCCGCCCGAACTGCGGAATCGAATCTTCCTGTACGTCATGCACGCTTCCCTTTCTCACCGCCGCAACGCCTCCCCACGGCCGTCCAACTCTGCTGCCCTGTTCGCACAACCGGAATTCTTCAGGACGTGTAGGCAGATCTGGAGGGAATGTGCGGGGGTTTGGGTGGGGGAGGTTTTGGTGTGGGAGGAGGTCGTACTTGCTCGACCAGACCATGAGTCAGCGGATGATGGTCTACGGAAGGATGACCGGCCGAAGTGGAGGACCCTGGGAAGGGAGGAGGTGAGGGAACTGTGCGTGGCGAAGTCGGAAAGGGGACGCAGAACACTAGTCGTGCAGGCGAGTTTTTGCGGGCTGGACAAGACGAGGAGAGGGCAGGAGGAGAGTTTGGGGGTTTGTGAACGGAGAGGGGTGGTGTCGATCAGAGGTGGCGAGGCAGGGGTCGGGTTGAGGTGGTGGGTGTGGTGAACGTTTCAATGGATCCGTAGATTCGATGTTCCACATTCAAAAGGCCTTCCGGCCAGAAATCCTGTGCTGTAGACCCTTCTCTTTCCTCTCCATCAAGACCAAACCAGCTTCTTCAACGAATATCCCAACGACTCAATATACGTCGTACTCTTCCTCGCGTCCGCCGCCGACAACACATCCCTCTCCTCCACCTCCAACCCCTCACTCTCCACTTCTCCACCTCGATCTTTCCGCGCCGCTTTCTCCCACGTCTTCCGAATCTCCTCGCAAATATGCCGCACCAGCTCTCCCTCGCTCATATCCTCCTCCGTACCCCACCCCTTAACCGCCGACGCTTTAGCCGGTAAGGCCTTGAACGCCAACAACACTTCATTCGCTTTCCCACTCTTCTTCTCAGCTTCCTCTTGACTCGGTCCTTCACTAACCGACAAACTCCTCGTATTCGTCCTCACCACGCTCCCTCCACTTTGCGAATACTTCACCGCAAACCCCACATTCCTACTCTCATCCAAATGCGCCTCTCCCAATGTACTAGTAATATACGTCCCCCTCCACAACGCTTTGAGATCCAGCATTTCCACCCGTTCAAAACTCCCCACCTTCTCCGTCTCCCAGTCGAAACGACAAAAGTACAGTGCCGCATCCGTGAGTAGGAGGACACATTCTTCCATCGGCAGGGTTCGCAGGGAATTCGATTGGCGAGGACAACTCAGCGTCCAGCCGGAGAGGAAGTCTTCCTTGGGGTCTTCGAGGACGATTTTGATGCACGTGTCGATGGCGTTTTGTCGTACGCTCCGCATGTCGAGGGCGTAGTCTTGGCTCATCATGTCTGTTTCGAATTCTTCGAAGACGAGTGGGCCCGCGTTGCCGAGGAGGTAGTCGATGTTTGTTTGTAGGAAGTAGTCGCCGAAGATGTTGTTGTAGTACCTATTCAGCGTGAGACTAAAGTCCGATAATGCGCCTGTCCAATTTCGTTTCCGGGTACGGGTGAAGTCGCCTTTCAGAGCGGACGTGCCGGCGTATTGCTTGCTAATGGCATCGCCGTTGTCGGCCCAGAGTGTGTTGAACCATTGCGTGCCCATGTCGGTTTTGAGGTCTATGGACAAGTCCAGTTCGGCGAGTTGTTGCTGCAATGCCCAGCCTGCGACGGCGGATTGCACGACGTTCGTGCGGTCGAGGCAGTCCATGCAATTCGTGCGCAAAACGCCGGATTGTTTGCGGGTAGGTTGGGAGTTCTGGCGTTCGTTCCAGCAAAAGGAGTGTAGAGAGGGTTCGAGGGTTGACATCAGGAGGGAGACGTTTTCGAATTTCATGCCCTTGCAGGCGGAGTGGAAGTCGAACCATTCGAATCCCAACGGGCGGGAGTCGATGCCGCCGGAGGTGTTGAGGAGTTCGGCGTGGTGCTGGTATTTCTCGCCGATGACGACTTCGGTGCCGTGTTTGTCGACGAGAGAGGCGGCGTAGCAGCGGCCGTAGCGTTGGGAGAGGAAGGCGAAGTGTTTGCGGAAAGCGGTTTGGTTGGTTGCTTCGGAGCCGAAGAGGACGGGGAGAGGTTTGAAGCTGTAGGGGCTTTGGGAAAAGAAGAGGGGCATGGAGCCGCGGACTTGGACGAGGGAAAAGGTCTTTTCTGAGGGGTTCCAGGATTTTGAGGAGAGAATCTGCTCGGTTTCGACGTTGTTTGCGACATAGCCTTCGTCGTCGATGCCTCGTCTTAGATATCGTAGCCCGGCTCGTTTGATCGAACGTCGGCTGATGAGGGTGAGGAGGAGTTCGTGTGAGTTGGAGTCTAGTGGCTGAGAAGGCTTTTCAAATGCTTCATCGAGGCCGTCTGTGGATTGTGGTTCCTTCTCGTGCACCGTATCCTTCTCGGAGCCAGTCTTGCGAGCGATGGAAAAATTACGCTGACCAACGAAGCCCTGGATCAACGGCAGAGCTAAAGCGTCGTGGCCAGCATCTGTGAAAGGTTTCAACAGATGGCTGTTCCAGAAGAAAAGACTGTCGAATCGTTTCCAGAGTGGCACCGACGAGCTGTTGCTGTCATGCTGCGACAGCATCGTTGAAAGATTGTGCTCGTAGGAGAAGTAGAACCCGCCAGAGCTGAAGTAAAGCCGTGCACTTCGCAGAATCCGAGGTGTGAGTCGTTCGATGGTCGTCCTCTTTTTGATCCCCGACTTCGAAAATTCCTGTCCGGAAGCCTTGTCATCTCGTCCAGACTCGCCACTAGGCCTTGGACTTGCCTCTGCTGATTTGTCGTCTGGCAGTGCTTCCAACTCTTGTGATTCCTGCTCCCTCGTCAGACCCTGACTTCGTCTCGCGTTCGCCTGTCCACCATTCTTGCTGAACCACTTTGTTGCAAAACGTCCATAGTTGCCCTTTCCTTGCACCACATCTTTTACAAAAGTTGTACTCTGCTTTGCAATACCCGTCTTCGGTACCTCTAGAGCTGCCGCCTCATCTTCTGGCTTCGATTGGGGTGCATTATCATCGTCACTTCCGATCGAGGACGTCTCCGCATCCTCGCCAACATCGCTGACATCTGTGTCTTCCAGCTCTCCTGCTTTTGTGTTCTGTTTCAAAGCTCCCTGTGCGGAAGATATAGCCCGTTGTGCTTCAGCTCTGGAAGCGAGCGGGATTAAGGTGACATCGCGGATTGTGAATACGGGCTTGTCCCAGAGCTGTGCGACCTCTTCGCGCTTCGTGATAGAGATAAGGTACGATGATGAGACGAGGTTGAGTAGACCTGGAGGCCGGCGAGATCAGCAGCGATCGGTTATACAGATTCGCTATTGGAGTGCCTACCAACGATTCCGTGTACCTCTAGCGCCCTCTCATCGCCGTCGTCCTGCTTTGTGGCGGAGGATACCGTGTTCGTGCCATAGTCGATCCTGAATCCTTTGCTGTTGGATTCTGCGCCTCGGTTTCCTACTGGGAGAAGGAAGACACCATCAACCGCTGCGAAGATCAGAAGTTTCCTCGCCAGTCCTGGCATCTTGGAGTGTGGTCGATCGTGAGGGAGAGGAAGTTGTAAGTGGGAGATGTTCGTGAGATATCTGGGCTTTGTGACGTAGCCATGAAGATTGTCACATGGGACCTCTAGGGCATCAATATTTCATACAATTTGATGGATGGTGGGAGGGTAGGGACTTGGAAGAGCAACTCTAAATCCTAGGTACCTCAACGCACGTTGTTCCGACCCGGTCGATCATCCGCCCCACTTGCCGACCATCCGAGCTTTTAATCTACAAAAAGTTCATGCGTGCAATGACGACCAAGAAAAGTAAGGTCTCCTACCAACTCGACCACCCACCATGGCCCCCTTCGTGCCTCGCGAACGGAAACATCGGCGGCTGGAGAAACAAAAGACGCATCTGTCACAAGGTCGCGACGTCAACACCAACGCAGAATCGATACAGCCAACCACGCAGTCCGAGAAGGACGAACGTCGGCGCAAGCTAAAGGACGAATTGACTGTGCCGGACACCAAGTTGACGAGTAAGAAGAAGAAGCGTCTGGACAAGTACATCGACACGAAATTGAGGAAAGAGGAGAATTTGGAGTTGTTGAAGAAGTTGGCCGTGGGGAAAGTGGATACGAGTTTGCTGCACTCCTCGAAGAAGCTGGGACGGCAGAAGCAGACAAAACGGGAGGAGGTGGAGAGGGCGTTGAGGGAGAGGGAGAAGGGCTTGGATGTCGATGGAAGACAAGATGAGGTGCTATTCCAGCGGAGACCGGACATGGAGGATGTGGGTCATGGAGCGGAGAATGAGGATGAGGTAGACAACGAGGACAGCGAGGATGAGGTTGAACAGGAGGTAGTCGCCGCGGCGGTTATGAAGCCGGCGACAAGCTTTGCGACCTCATTCGGTAGTGGCCTAAAACGACCCTTGGAGACAGACGAGACGGGCCAGCCGATGATCAAGAAACGAAAGAGGCGGAAACAGGCAAATCCTGCGCGGTCGCGTGTTGAACAAGACGTGGCCAGTGATGAGAATGACGCTTCTGATACATCGGAAGGAGATGACAGTGCGGCGTCAGAAGATGAATGGAATGGCTTCGACTCGGGCAACGAGGGCTTGCTCTCGGAGCCGCCTGTCGCATCCGACAGCGAAGAGGAGTCGGATGAAGAGGATTCAGAGTCTTCTTCAGAGCCAGAGAGCGATGATAATCCGTCAGAAGATAGACCAGCTCGTGTGTCTGCATTCAAGGCGTGGGCAGATTCACAACGAAATGAGTCGCTCGGCTTCACACCTTCAACAGCTCCTACAAATGATCCTGCTATCAGCGCAGCGTTCAAACCGCGAGCACCTTCGCCCGACACAGAAGTTGTAGAGATTGCCAACGCAGTTCAACACCCGAACAAAGACGCATATCGACCCGCCACTGCGGTAGTGGTCCCGCGCTCTGAGGAGGTGCAGGCAGCTCGGCTGGAGCTACCAGTCGTGCAGGATGAGCAGAAAATCATGGAGGCCATTCACAATAACCCGATTGTGGTAGTCTGTGGAGCAACAGGGTCTGGAAAAACGACACAGCTCCCACAAATGTTGCTCGAGAATGGCTATGCGATGACCGGCATGATCGGCATCACACAACCTCGGAGAGTAGCAGCGGTATCGGTTGCAAGTCGCGTAGCTCACGAGTTAGGACCAGAATTCGGCAAGAAAGTGGCGCATCAAGTCCGATACGACAGCACCGCAGCGCGAGATACCAGCATCAAATTCATGACCGATGGAATCCTGCTTCGAGAGATTGGCAATGACTTTGTTCTGAGCAAGTACAGCGCGATCGTCATCGATGAAGCTCACGAGAGGAGTGTCAATACCGACATCCTCATTGGTATGCTGTCCCGCATCGTTCCTCTTCGACAGGAGCTCAGCCGTGAAGCGCCGGAAAAGCACAAGCCGCTGAAGCTCATCATCATGAGTGCTACATTGCGGGTAGCAGATTTCCTCGCGAACGACCGGCTGTTCAGGAGTATCCGACCG
The DNA here is from genome assembly GCF_000219625.1 of Zymoseptoria tritici IPO323. Lineage (NCBI taxonomy): Eukaryota > Fungi > Ascomycota > Dothideomycetes > Mycosphaerellales > Mycosphaerellaceae > Zymoseptoria > Zymoseptoria tritici. The sequence continues at coordinate 3,163,099 of NC_018217.1, read as the reverse complement.
CCGATCGTGCAGGCCGAGGGCCGGCAGTATGCTGTTACTGAGCATTTCGCCAGGCGAACGCAGAGAGACTATGTCGCGGAGACTGTAGCTAAAGTGTCGCGAGGACATAAGAAGCTGCCACCTGGTGGTATTCTGGTCTTCCTGACGGGTCAGGAGGAGATTCAGACTGTTGCTAAGAGGTTGAAGGACGCTTTGGGAGGACAGGCTGCCGGTCTGGACTTTTCAAAGAAGCGTGAAAATGGGTCCGAGAACAGAAACAGTAATGACTACCTGGAACGTGAACTTGACGATCAGTCAGACGACGACGAGCCGGAGATCACAGGATTCGACGATGACGAAGACGATACGGAGTTCGCGGTGGAAGACGACCCGGCTGCACCCAAGCCGAAAGGTCCTCTCAAAGCACATGTCCTACCGTTGTATGCTTCACTACCAACATCACAACAGATGCGAGTGTTTGAGCCCGTGCCTGACGACTCTCGAATCATTGTGCTGGCGACGAATGTAGCTGAGACGTCTCTCACTATTCCAGGTATCAAGTACGTCTTCGACAGTGGCCGGAGCAAAGAGAAGAAATACAACATTTCTACTGGCGTGCAAGAATTCAAAATCGACTGGATATCAAAAGCAAGCGCTTCACAACGAATGGGTCGAGCAGGTAGGACGGGTCCTGGACACTGCTATCGTCTGTACAGTTCTGCTATATATGAGCAGTACTTTGATGAGCATACCCTGCCGGAAATTTTGAGGACGCCCATCGAGGGTACAGTCCTGCAGCTCAAGAACATGGAGGTTGACAATGTCGTTAACTTTCCATTCCCTACGCCTCCACAGAGCGAGCAGCTCTCGGCGGCAGAAAGACTACTGAGAAACCTTGGAGCGATCGACAAGAGAGTTGGCAAGATCACAGACATCGGGAAGGAGCTCATCCACTATCCCGTCAACCCTCGCTTCGGCAAGATGCTCCTGCTCGGCCTGCGCAATGGCGCTCTAGCACATACTATCGCCCTTGTAGCTGGTCTGGCAGTCGGAGACCTCTTCATTCCCGAACCGCAGATCGCACAGAAGAGCAATGGAGAAGACGCCGAATCTGACGACGATGAGTATCGAGAAAAGCGACTTGCCAATAACGCCGCCTTTACCGCCGCCCAACAACGCCGACAAGCGTATGGTCGCGCCGCCGCCAAACTCTCCGGCTGGGACGACAAGTCCGACGCCATAAAACTCCTCACCGCGGTTGCCGCGCACGCCCAAGCTGAAGACAGTCCATCCTTCTGTACCGAATTCTTCCTCCGCGAAAAGGGAATGGTAGAAGTCCAGCAACTCCGCCGACAACTACACAACATCATGCAAGCACACGTCAAAGACGCTAAAGACGCAGTCTACAAACTCGACCTCCCTCCACAAACCACCAAGCAAATTGCGATCCTCAAACAAATCGTCGCAGCAGGTTACATCGACCAAATCGCCGTGCGCGCCGACTTACTCCCCACCTCCACATCCACCGCTGGCCGTCCTCCCCGCCGCGCTATTGAAGTGCCCTACCGCACCCTCCTTCCCACCACCGATACCACCGACCACCAATCGACCATTGAAGACCAATCCCTCGCCAAAAACGTCTACCCTCACTCCTCTTCCCTCCTCTCCCGCCTCTCCGTGCCCGAAATGCCCGCTTACGTCGTCTACTCAACCCTCTCCCGCGCTTCCGCCATCACTGTCGGCGCGGCGCAAAAGCGAACGAGGATGCATCCGCTTTGTGTCGTTGGGCCGAAGCAGATTGCGGCGTTGGCGGAAGGGACGCCGTTGTTGGAGTTGGGGAAGCCGATTGGGAAGATTGTGGAGAGGGATGCGGGCAAGAAGAGGGAGTGTTGGGTTGGTGTCAGTTTGAGGGATCCGGGGGATGTGGGTGGGGTTGGATGGCCGTTGGGAGCGTGGAAGGTTGTGCAGGTGAGGAAGGGGAGGGAGTGGGTTGTTGAGAAGGTGCTGGATCGAGGTGGTGGTGGTGGTGGTGGTGGTAAGTAGGTTGGCGGCCGGGATATATTGAGTCTCTATCTATGCTGGGCTGTAATCCATGCCTCGACCTGTACTCCTTTAGCGAGCGATCTTCTCACTTCCATTACTACCACGCTTGACATATGAACGACACTCGATCTCCTCCACATCCACCATAAAGTTCGCCGACATCTTCTCACTGTCAGCAGCGGCGTAGCACCTCGGCCTCAGCAGCAGCTAAAATTCCGACAAGGATGCTGAATCGGCACCACCACACCATTGGTCGTGCTGACCACGACACTAACAAATGTCACTCGTAGCGCAACACCGGTCGAAGTGTATCATGAGTTTAGTCTTGATCGTTTTGAATTGTCGAAGGGTCATCCTTGTGAGACAAGATGGTAAGGCGGAGTGCTGGAGTTTGGAGTGTGGAAATTTGGCCGTCAACTGCGGTGGACGACTGAAGCTGGATACAAGTGCTGGAACCAGAACATTGAAATTGTCCCTGAAATTGTAGGTCCAGATCACCGCTCTCTGGACCTCAGTCGGATTCATGGGAACGAAAGAGTGTCGCAATGCATTCAGTCGTCAATTCATACGATGCTGGCGTCGGCCAGACTCTACGAGTGTAAGCATCTGGTCTAAGAGTCGCGCTCGGGAGAGGACAACATCTAGTCTCTAGCCAGGGCTCACATGTAGTCCATATCGTCAATCATACAATCCCATCAACCCGGATGCCCCAATAGTAGTCCGTAGGTTCGACTTCTTCATCGTCGTCCAGCTGCTTGTCCGGCACATCCGCTCCAGCATCAAACTCATACTCGTCTCTCACTTCCACCTTTTTCGCCTTCCTCAGCTTCAGCTGGCGGTACTGATTGTCGCACATTGTCCGTGTAGGTCCCAGCTCCGTCGCTTTGATCTCGCACAACTCGTGTCCCGCGATGCTGAAGACGAGTTGGCCTGGGGTCTTGCCCTTCCTCTGGAAGAGTTTGGCGAATGCGCACGCTTTCAGCTGGTCCCACATCGTCGGTCTGTTGCCTTGTCTTCGGAGCCATTCCACGACAGTAGGATGGGTCACATCCTGAGGCTGTATCTCATCGTACCTTTGCCGGACTTGTGTGAGTAGATCGAACCAGCTGTTGGGGACTCGCAGTTCGCCCCATAATGACCGCACCTCTTGCAGGCGTTTCTTAAGTGCCTGTAGCTCTGTGCGAATGACTGATCCTTCCGAGGCTGAATCCCAGGTCTGGTCGTAGAATCTGGTCAGATCCTCGTCGTCTTGAGCTTCGAAACATAATACATCTTCCACCCGAGCAAGGCACTCGCGGATGAGCGGCTCGGCTACATCGAAGTAAACTTCGTCAATGATGTTCTTCTCCTTACCCGCGCGCGTTGGGACGAAGTTGAGCTTGGAGACGTTGTACGTTGTGCTCTGCTTCTCCAAGTCGTTTTCATTGTCGTCGGCCGTGTACTTCCAGTACCTCGGATCTTGAAGGTCGGTGGGGAGTTCGATGCTCTTCTTGAAATCGTTCAGTGCAGCGAAGCCAAATTCGTACCCTTGCTTATCGGCGTCTACCAAACAGTCGTGCAAGTACACGAGCTGCTTCGCGTGGTACGAATTGATGTCGCCAGTTGTATAGGTGAGACGCTCATGCAGTTTCGTGACCTGTCCAAGAAGATTTGGCGTCAATCGTGCAATGCCCATTTCTCCCAACCAGTGACACCACTGCCCTAGATCGCGAGGATCCTCAACGAAATCGTCCAGGCGTTGTGTCTTCCTCGTGATTCCCAGCTGCTCGACACTGGGGATCGAGTGACGTATGGGCGCTTCTCTATCTGACCAAGGCGCCGGAGCATTCTTGAACAAGGTAGCCAGCTTCCTATCCCAGCATATCCAGAAGGTGTCGCCATCGTAGTCTCCACCCTGCAACTTGCTGGCTAAGGGTCGATGACCTCTCGATGAAAACACGGCAAGATCAGTCAAATGTTTCAGCTCAGGCTTGTAGACGAAGCGGACTCGCTGAATGTCCCACGCCGCCATTGCTGGGTTCCGCGCCACCAGTCCGAATGCCACCTCGGGCGAGCTCAAGTTTTGAAATTGCTCCTTTGTCACCGGGTCTATGAACGGTGCGCTGAAGTTGACATGAACCTCGCCGGGCTCCAGACAGCCTTTCGGATCTGCGATACCCATCAATGTAGTTGAGCGACCAAGTCGGATTTTGAAGTTCCTTTGCTTGAGGTCGAAGGTATACTTTACCAAATCGATCACATCCCGCGCAAGGTAGGGACACTGCGTAGGCACGAAGCCAGACTCCAGCAATCGGATAATTCTCTCCTCCCTCCTGATTGGCCAGCCGGCGACGGTGTCGATGCCTCCATCTCTAGTACGGTTCCGCTCCTCATACAACTCATTCTGCGAATGTAGCCACATGCGGAATGCTAGAGGATCCGGGCTGACGATAGCGGCTTCACAAGCATCAACTTCGGCCTTGATCTGCGTTCTTGCAACGTCAAGCATGACCTGACGAGGCACGCCACGGTCCAGCAGAATTGGCATAAAGCCCGCGTGGAGGAGTGACGGGCGTGCGTATGAGTTGGCTTTTACAACGTTGAATTTCCGCTGGTCCGGGTCGCAATCTTCCAGAGAGTCTCGTTGCACCTTGATCTGGCTTTGGACGATAGTGATATGCGGCCCTGGTGGTTTGCCAACATCGAAGCTACCATCAATTTCCGCAGCCCTGTACCACACGCCTTTGGCGCCGCCAATGCGAGCCTGAAAGGCAGAGCGCGTGTGATCACCTCCCAGCTGCTCGCAAATCTTCCAATAGGCATGTCGGGATAGCTCGGCGCAGCCATCGCTCATGACCTTCCCCGGAACGAAGGTGTCGTAAAAGCTCAGATCAGGATCTCGATAGGGGTCGTTGTCCAACTCGTTCGTGGCAGCTTGATCTCGTGCTTGAAAGACCACGTCGCCTTCATCGAACTGCGTGCCGACCTTCGTCCGTGAGACGTATAGATCCAATCGTGTGTACAACTTGCATGCGCTTTGATGCCGATTTCCTTGGTATGGCAGCAAGTAGTCGAAAACCTCAGCGACATCTAAACCTTCGATCGCCAGGAATATGATGCGATGTGTGCCTTGCTCCTGAGCCTGAGACTTTCTCGTCTTCGATTTCGAATTCATCTTGTTGGGCTGCAGTGAGTACATAATCCACTGTCGACCGCAGAAGAACTGAGGTCTGGTCGCCATGTCTTGGAACTTCCTCGATACATCGCGACCTGCATGCAGCTGGGGCGTCTTGAAGATGTTGGGCATGCTCAGGTACAACACTCGATCCGCACCATATTTGCGTTGCAGGTCGCAAGACACCTCCTGCTTCGGAGCTTGCAGAAACATGTCGAAAACAGGGCCAGTGCTCGATTTCGCGAATCGCAGCTGGCCATTCATTGTCACTTCTTCAAAACTCGGAGGCTCATGTGCATCGAACCCGGGACGAAAGTTGAGCTTGTGATGCGCAGCGATCTCGTACAGTCGAGCTAAAGACTGAGGCTGCCATTGAGAGATCACCTCGTCCAAAGATATCTTGTTTAGCTGAAGGACGCGATGAGCTTCCCATTGGACGTGAAATGGCAGATTTGCGAATGAGTCCGGAATCTGAAGCTGAGCAAAGCCACGAGATGGTGAGAAGCGCATAAGACGAGGATCTGCTGGTGCCTCTACAATTGCATCGGCGACTTGCTCAGGTTCCGCATCTCCGTGAAGTACAGTTATCGTCCCTTGGCTGCGAATGTACTCGGTATTCTCGGCACGATCCCAATCGACAGTATTGAGCGACGATCCCCAGATCTCTGTACCGAGAGACGACGCATTGCTTTCTCTAACCTTGGTTATCGACTCTTGAGTCAAAGCATCGAGCAAATCAGTTGGGACTACCGAGCCATAGTCTGAGATTCGCTGCGCGCCCGGCGCCTCACTAAATGAGGTTAATGCTGTGTTTGCCGACAGCACGGATCCTGCGTTTGTGGACTCAAAAGAGGATTTCCTCGTCAGAGTCGACTCGAATGAAATGACTGGGTCTGGTTTCTGGGGAGGAGGCGGCATCTTTGTACTTGGTGGTTGCGGCGGTGCGGACTTTGCAGTCTTGAATGCCGACTTGAGCCCTCTGCCCTGTGATGGCGATGGCGGTGAGAGAGGTGTGTCTTCTCGATCGTCGGATCTGTGACCGACATCTTTAGTCTTCACGGCCTTTGGCGTTCGAAGCTCGTCGCGCTTGTCCTTAGCAGGTCCACTCAGCTTCTGTCGCAAATTTTCAAGTTTCCGATCGTGCTCCTGGCCACCAAAGATCGGTGCCAATGGCGTGTAGTCAGCTACATCGTCGAGGAACGCATTGATCGCTTGCTCAAGAGCAGGTTTGTTCTTATACCATAGTAATCTGAACATGTCACAGATCTGTTGTTTGACACCGATGACTGCTGCTGAAGCCCGCTTGTCATCTGACAGACTGATGTTCGCCCCTCGACATAATGTCTCCAGATCTTGGTCGATTGACTGCGTAAGCCGAAAGTGTCCATGTTTGGTCGGAGATGTGTGGACTCGAGCTGGCGGTGCTCGATGAGCTTGAATGTCTTGCTGGAGCTCGGAGCTTCTGCGTTTCCGCGACATATCATCGGCATGAGTCACTGATCCATTGGTGACGTTGCCTTTCTGCCGATAAGGCAACGACAGTTTCAATGGCTTCATCAATCGAGGTTGAATGTGTTCGTCGCGCAATGTTATTCGGTGCAGGGGTTATGGGGTGGGGTCCTCGCGAGCCGCTAAGCGACTGCTCGAAAGTGACACGAATGCCTGGCGACATCTTACATTGTGACGTGAACCGCGTAGAGTGCTTGCATGAGGTGAGGGGCATGGGTGAACAAGAGCAAGGATACATCGGACGGGTGTAGGTGGAGTGAGCACGAAAGATCGAGGACACGATACGGTAACAATGGAGCGATTCCCCGACGGCGTCGTGGACTGACAGTGAGGGACGAGCGAGCTGTCAGTAAAGGACAGATCAAAGGCACGAGAGTGAGCTGCCTTGAATGTCCACCCTCGCCGACCCTTCACTAGTCCACAGATCACGACGGATGAACCAGCTTCCAATCGAGCAGCTGTACACCCGACGCGGTTTGGTCCAGCTCGATCATCAATGGACAGCGGCCTCGAGACCACAATGAGACACGACGCATTTTCGCGCTGACAGAAACGGTGGAATTCATGGTATAGTATGATCTTGGTCTTGGTCCTCTCGGCTCTAGACGTAAATTGCTCAACACCATGGTAATGTTGGCCGCTTTTCTCCCCAAACTCCTCGCGTGGTGTATCGTGTGTTCGCTTAAACCTTCATCTCCTTGAGACCGTGCTTCCAGACAGTAACGTATGGGGTCACACCATCCTCGCGGTAGTTGAGCAGGACAACCCTGGACTCGGTCAGATCTTGCAGAGGCGCACACGTTATCCGCAAATACTTACATGCCGTCGGGGTCCATGTTCTCGCCGATGAGGAACTCGTAATCCTTGAAGTTGCCAATGACCTTCTTTGCGAATCCGGAAGCACCCTTCTCGAACTCGGCCACGGTCTCGTCGCTGGCGCCGTTGGCCTTCATGGCCTCCTTCACCTTCTTCATGTAGGTCTTGAGATGGCTGAGATATTGCTTCTTGTCGAATTGGGTCTCGTTCAGGCGGAAAGAGTGGACGACATCGAGAACGGTTTGAGCATTGCTCTCGGTGCCCTCGTCGGCTTCCTCGGCGGAAGGGTTGGCGCCAATGTCGATGTTGTCGTCACCAATGGTGATCTTCTTGCAGTCGGCCTCGTACACGATTCCGTCGATCTCCTTGAGGTCGTACGAGTCGGAGATGAGCTCGTCGTCGGTGATCAAGTCCTGGAGACCCACGTGTTAGTCGAGACCACTTTTCTGAGGAATGGCGGGGAAATTGCAGAGCCCGATTTCAGACCGTTCTTGAATGCACGTACTTTGTAGATAATCATGTTTGCGGTTGTCGGACTGAGTCTTCCGTGTGTATGTGGAGATGTGCTGGACGGGTGTGGTTGAGGAGGGGACTTCGAGCAGAAAATCGAAGAGGGTCGCGGGGCTAAGTGGCACTCGGACCACTCGACGGCTACTTCCCGCTCGCACTGCCAAGCCGAAATTCGAGACTTGAAGAAAGTCGTTGCAAAGTGCTTCTCTGCTTTGTCGAACACCACCACTACAGCTCCAAGCTACCATCCAAAACACCTGAGGTATGGTTTTCACGACATTCAAAGAAGTGCCCTTCGGCTAGCCATGGTCTGCGCTCATTGCTCCCCGAAGCAATGACACCGCTGAACCTCGTTCGACCGAGCTGAAGAACCCTGACCGGTTTTGCGCTCGCGCACCGGAGGGCACTCTTTGCGCTCTTGATGGCTCCGGAAGGCTGACAAACATCACCACGACAGACACCTCAAGCCGCCCACCGCGCCCTGAGAATCTCACGTCAATACCGCAAACATGGTCAAGACTTCCGTCCTCAACGATTGCCTCAATGCGATCAACAACGCCGAGAAGACCGGCAAGCGCCAGGTCCTGATCCGACCCAGCTCCAAGGTCATCGTCAAGTTCCTCCAGGTCATGCAGAAGCACGGTAAGTTGGAGAGCACTCGCCCATTTTCAGCGCAAGAGGAGGACTGCACAACGGGAAGATCGCACAAGGGAACACATTGAGCACATCTCGGAGCACCACAAAACCGGGTTGATAACTAGGCAATGGTCTCAACAAACTCCACGACCTAAGCCCTTTAAGTTCTCGGAAGATTGAGACTTTGGCGAAGGATCTTACACGTTCTCGGATGGAATGGCTGAAGAGGCACGTTTAATCAGTCGCAACACTTACTGACATATCTCTGCTCAGGCTACATTGGAGAGTTCGAGGAGGTTGATGACCACCGCAACGGCAAGATCGTCATCCAGCTCAACGGCCGCCTCAACAAGACCGGTGTCATCAGCCCACGCTACAACGTCCAGCTCAACGACCTCGAGAAGTGGGTTGTCAAGCTCCTGCCATCGCGTCAATTCGGCTACATCGTCCTCACCACCTCTGCCGGTATCATGGACCACGAGGAGGCCAGGCGGAAGCACGTCGCTGGCAAGATCATCGGTTTCTTTTACTAGATATCGAGGTCAGTCGGCGATGAGGAAGGGCAAGGAAAGAATGCCAGCATAGCGCGGCGTTCGTGGCTATAGCAGCATTCAATCAAAAAGTCATTTCGCTTCCACTGCTGTTACGTTGCTGTGATTTTCATAGATTTCGAGACTCATTGCGGAGCACCACTGCTTTCACGCTCCATTTCTCGCCAGATGCCGCTCCTCACCCTGCACTCCGCGCATGATCGCTGACGATTCACGGCAAAGGCATTGAACATCGTTGTTACATGCGAGACCATGCTTCCGCCAACGCATCTTGCTAGATTCAGCTGATTATCTAGACAGGACCAGACTTGCAGAGAGTCTTTCATTGCTGAGGCGAAGCAGCGCTAGTCGTAGAGGCTCTTACCGATTCGAGTTGAGATCCATACCTGTTTTATGGCATCAGAAGACACCGCACAGGAGCTCTTTGTCCTGTATTCGTTGCTTGAGTTCATCTCTGTCGCGATCATCTTTCGCACGCAACAATGGAACTTTCGAATTAACCGGATGCTGGGCATCAGCGAACGGAGATGGACGAAGCACAGCAAGAAGTGTGCTCAAGACATTCACCCGCCAACCGCACTAGAAGCTATCTGAACGTCACCTTGTGGTTCCAGGGAAGGAACGACGATACGTTGACGAGCAGCGAGGCCAATGCGGGAGCACAGCTGCTCAACATTCGCGGCCACTCAGTCAATGAGGATCATATACGGTTGTGACGCCTATGCAGCTCAGATTCACGTCTTGTCGCCCTTGCGGGAATATGCCCGCTTAGCAAAGTGGTAACGCGTTGCACTTGTACCCTTGTTGACATGCAAAGATCGCTCGTTCGATTCGGGCAGTGGGCATCGTTTTTGCCGTTGCGTTGTCCTAATTGGGCTTCTTTTGCATCCAGAAAGGTGTATCTACGAGTTGGAGGGAGATTTTTGGCTTCAGGGGGCTCGAGGGGCCTTTTAGGTGAGTTCAGCAGTCGATGGGCGATTGGAAGCAGTAAGGACAGCGGCCGCTCTTTTGCTGCGACCTGATGATAGCGGGCGCCGATCAGATCAACTGCGAACTTCAATTTGACATGTTTTTGTCGTGACTTCCTCTTTTGTGGCGGATCGTGATTCGCGAAGTGAAGTGAATCTTTTTGCTCGATCGGGAGAACCTCGGGTTTGCGGGGAGATCAGATTTCCGATCGTCGCCGGACCCGTCTCCGCGCGACATCTTCCTTTTCTGCCAACGCACTCAGTTCCATCGTCCCTTGACGCACCTACATCCGCCAATGCCAATTGGCCAAACGAAAATCAAGTTCCCGTCAGAACATCTCTTCAGCAGCCGAAAAGAGCACCTCAGGTCCGGACATTCTAGACCGCGATCGCAGACTCCGATCTGGACAGCACGTTACGCGAGTCGTGTCACGCATTAGTGGGCTCAAAGGAGTAATGACCACGAACTTCTCTCGTCAATGATGAAAGAATACGCATGAGAGCGACGAAGGAGGGTCCAGAGTCAGACCCAACAGATCCAAGTCAGAACCCGGTCCCAGAGGCGTGTTCACGACGTATGTGAGGAAAACCACAAGTCAGGTAGGCTGGGCTGCACAAAATTGAAGTTACCTCTCTCTCTCTAAATCCTCTCCGATTCTCCGTTTTCATATGCCCTCCAGTGATTCCCGTTCACCACAGACTCCGACCATCTAAAGCTCCAGCCCGAACGACAGACGTCATCATTCAACTTTGCCTCACAATGTCGGTCGAATGCGATACAATGCCATTCGTGAGCGACACGGTATCGCCTCAATATGAGAAGCGCAACAGCTTCGAACCTCAACTCGAGAAGCGTGACAGCAACGACAGCGTCAGTTCATCAGACACAATCAACTCCAACTACAAACCTCCCGGCCGCCTTGGAGACCACAACATGAAATTCTTCCAAGAACCCCGAGCACATCCCAAACTCGTCGAGACATTTCGAGCCTTCGGCGTCGATGGCTCACAACCCAATCCGTTCAAACATATGAAGTGGGAGGATCTGTGCTCGAACAACCAGATGGCACAGAATCACGTCGACACCGCGACGATATATGAAATGCTGCCGAATGACCTACCCGAGGATGAGTTCGAACCGAAAATCTTGCAACGGACGGTCAAGTACAAGACGTTCGATGGGACCGAGAGGAAGTTGCATGTCTTTGAGCCGGAGGATTCTGATGGACTCCTGCCGTGCGTTGTGTATACTGCGAGTGCAGTGACGATTCTGGAGACTGCGAATAAGGTGAGTGCTGGTGAGCTTCCAGATCTGCATCATTGAGGCTGACGACCAACAGGTACATTTCCGGTGGTGCACTTCTCTAGCTCTCCAAGGGATGGTAGTAATAGCAGTGGACTTCCGAAGCGCCTGGTAGGTTCAATGCATCAAGCATTTCCCGCGAACGAGCTCGGGACTAACTTCCACCAGGACCAACGGCAAACACTACCCCTTCCCTACCGGCCTAAACGACTGCGTCTCCGCCTTCGAACACATCAACGCCCGAAAAGAAGACTTCGGCATCTCCAAAATCATCCTACAAGGCGAAAGCGGCGGAGCCAACCTCGCCCTCGCAACAGCTCTCCGCGCCAAAAAGGAGGGCTGGTCCGACCAAATCGCCGGCGTCTACGGCATCTCACCCTGGATCAGCAACGCCTACGGCTGGAGCGACGCCCGCAAACTCGAAGAGCTACCCTCTCTCTTCGAATGCGAAGGGTACTGGCTGTACACCGCCATGCTGGCGGGCATGGGAGAGTATTACAGTGGTGAGGATAATCAGAATTCTCTCGCGTGGCCGTATCATGCGACAGTGGAAGAGTGTAAGGGTCTGCCGCCGCATACGTTGGTGATGGACGAGTTGGATCCCTTGAAGGATGAGGGCATGGCGTATTATCGCAAACTGCTAGCAGCGGGCGTGCAGGTGAACGCGCATGTTAATCTGGGCATCGTGCATGGTTCGGCGTTGATGTTCAGGAGATTATTGCCCGAGGTGCATAAGAAAGCCATCTTGGATATAGCGGTTTTCGTACAGAGCTTATGAAGAGATCTGCTGGCATTTTGAGAGCAGTGCGTGCTGGACTTTCTTGGAAATTCCCGTTGGAACTCTCGGCCTGGTCGAAAGCGGTCCAGCCAGACGACGCAAGGCCGGACTTAGCTGCAACACGTCACATCAGTCGTTAACCGACGAAAGGAGAATTGGCATCCCGTGAGACCGATTCAAACTCAAGGATTCGGTGATACAAGGACCATTTTTAGAAGAACAAATGGAAGGCATCCCTCGGTGATGGAAATATCGGTGAACGCCTCATCGTGATTTCCATCGGGGACACCCATCTGAGGCGTCTGATGCATTGGCCAAGAATACGACTTTCGGTGCTCGGCATCTCGACTCACTAAAGAAACCGAAGAAGATGATACACAAAGTGTTGAGTCTCGGAATCGATCACAGATCTCAGCAGACCGCGTCATGAAGCCATATTATTCCAGGTTTCCGGCAGCGTTCCTTGGAACTCCGGCAAAAAGTGGAGGCTGAAACTGCTGCGCTGCAGCTGTGCAGCAGTTGTGATATGACCTGCCAGAAGTCATATTTTAGTACCGGCATCACCGTCGGGGGCCGCAAAGCATTTTGGATAAGCTCATGTCCTCGAATCGTGCTGATATCCAGGAGAACGTTGCTGAGAATCTCGACAACAAAGTCTGCTCGAGCAGTCCTGTAGCTAGACGTTCAACTCGACATGGCCAGATAACACCCCACTAATTGAGCGATCATACTCCCATGGAAGAACGCGATGCTGGTGCACGTCTCCCAGCAGCGCTGGGACGGGACACGAGCCTTCACGCGTGCCGGAGATGATGCTTCAAGCATCCACGCTGGAAATTCTGGTTGCTCGGGGTGTCCATGAGGCCAGAAATACTCGTCCGCTGCGGTTTTGTTGTTCATGGTTGAGCGAGCCGAATCGTCAAGAACCCATTATCACGGTAAGTTTGTGACTCGCCCACAAGTCAGGCCCGACGGTGATGTGGTTTCATCGGCAAATGAGGGAATCGTCACCAACCCTGGCGCGGCTGCCGCAGTCTCCGCTATGGCTCCATCAATGAGACATCACTTCCCAATTCCTGCTCGTATGAAGGCTGTCGTTCTTACTAGCTGCAGTAGTAGATCGACGGTATATTGGAGTTCCAATAGTGCCGGAACGTTGATTTTCCAAACTCTTTATATTACCTCCGATCCTGCTGTCGGCGGGCGATGGACTCTGCCCTGGTGGGATACCGTGTACCGGGTTCATCGTCGTCGCATCATGATCATTCGACTGTAGGGGTCACCGCGGCATCAGCAAGTCATGCGCAGGAGGACGTGGACAGATGTGAAAAGGTTGTGTGGGAGTATAAGCAAGCAAGGAAGCGTCGAAATTAAGCGCTGGCTAGTAATGGGCGAGGCGCATGATCGACAGGTACGAGGCGCGGTCTAGAGAGAAGCCGAGTTCCGTAGACGTGAACACCGAAGATCACGATAGCAAAGCTGTCCTTTCTGACGAACCACTCTTCGTATACGCCGGTCGCCAGATCCTGTTGAAGAGTTGCATCGACTCCCTGTACATGCTGACGACCTCGCTATGCTGCCAAGAAGCATGAACACACACCGGAGTGACGATGCTAAACTCACAAGCGCAGAAGGATGCTTGCATTGAACCATGCAGCACAGATCACACGGCTTGTGATTCGCGTCTTATCCTGGGCTGCTGACGCCCGCGCGGACCTATCAAGCTTATAGTACGTCCGGATATGATACAGTACAAAGATACCTTCACGTGCCTAGTCCAGGACTGGAGAATTGCCGTCGAGCTCACTGGCATTTCCCCGGCATATTGCGTGGCGCGGGTTCGAACCGTGCGGAGACTCAGAGAAAGCGAGCGAGCGAGGGGCGGCTCGTAAGCCTCGATCTGCCTGCCGTTCGATTGTGGATCTCCCGCGACCTTCAGACAATCGTCGGACATTACCTGAACGACCTGCTTCTTGCCTGTTCTTTCTTGTGTTAACAAGAATCTCGCCGCCGGACAAAGAACTTTCCCTTTGGCCGCTCTGAAATGCCATCTGGAACTGCGTCACTCCACTGGTCCAGGTCCGCATCATGTGCACCCGTTCTCGACGGGACTCTTGAACGACATTGCACAGCTTCGAAACGACGTAACGATCGGTCTCTCTTCTAAACATCTGGCTTCCTGAGGACATGGAATTGGAACGCCATACTCCCGTCAACATGTCTCGTCTTCAGCGCATCGAAGCGCCCGTCACCTTCAAGGCGTACATGATGTGCGGATTTGCCGCCTTCGCCGGTATACTATGCGGCTACGATTCTGGCTACATCTCTTCAGTACTGGGCATGCCGGCCTTCAAGCGGCAATACGGACACGTCGTCACCATCAAGGAGGATCAAACGGGTCATGCCTACTATACCTACGAGAAGTCCTTGATCGTCGCTATCCTCTCCGCTGGAACCTTCATCGGAGCCCTGGCATCAGGATATCTGGCCGACAAGATCGGTCGTCGTGTGACCATCATCGGACCTGGGTGTGGACTGTTCGCGACCGGAGTCATCATCCAAGTCAGCATATCTCGAGTATCAGGTCTGGTTGCCGGAAGACTCATATCTGGTCTCGGAGTGGGATGTGTCTCGGCAGTGAGCATCCTCTACATGTCTGAGATCGCTCCGCGACGGGTACGAGGTGCTATTGTCTCGTGTTTCCAATTCGCCATCACCGTGGGACTGATGTTGGCGTCTTGCGTGGGCTACGCCACTCGCAACCTCGAAACTTCCGCAGCATATCGCATACCCATCGGACTTCAAATGTTCTTCGCTGTCAGTCTGGCGACCGGTCTGTTCTTCCTTCCTGAATCACCGAGATATTGGGTCAAGAAGAATCGGCTCGACAAAGCGGCGTTCGCTCTCGCGCGACTACGAGGCCAACCAGTCGACTCCACTCACATCGAGGACGAGCTCGCCGAGATTGTCGCCAGTCAAGCCCATGAAGTCCGAGGTGGCGAAGGATCATGGATGGCCTGCTTCCGAGGCGGCGTCACCAAGTCGAACAGCAACGCTCGGAAGGTCTTTATCGGAACCATGCTACAAGCATGCCAGCAATGGACTGGAATCAACTTCATCTTTTACTACAACACCACTTTCCTGCAACAGCTCGGACTCTCGAACCCCTTCTTGATCTCCATGGTCACCACCGTCGTCAACGTCGCCAGCACACCGATATCCTTCTACGCCATCGAGAAGCTTGGCCGCCGGCCACTACTCATATGGGGAGGAGTCGGAATGTGCGTCTGCGAGTTCATCATCGCCATCGTCGGCGTTTCTGCGGGCACATCCGACGCCGCCGCCTATGTTCTCATTGTGTTTGTCTGCATCTACATCTTCTTCTTCGCGTCGACTTGGGTGAGAGATAAAATATAACTGCTCTCTGCACTCGATCGCATACTAACAACCACAACAGGGTCCCGCCGCATGGGTCGTCATCGGCGAAATCTTCCACCTCCCCATCCGCTCCAAAGGCGTCGCCCTCAGCACAGCTAGTAAGTCCAACAACAATCTCACCAGTGCAATGCCCTTAGCCACTAACCACCCCTCCTCTCAGGCAACTGGTTCTGGAACTTCGTCATCGGCATCATAACCCCCTTCATAGTCGACGGCGACAAAGGCGACCTGGGCGTCAAAGTCTTCTTCATCTGGGGCACGACCTGCGCCTTTTGCGTCGCGTTCGCCTACATTTTCGTTCCCGAAACAAAAGGACTCACATTGGAACAAGTCGATCAGTTGATGGAAGATGTACCCGCGTACCACAGTCGACAATGGAAAGCTCCAAATACATTTGACGAGAATTATGGGTTTGCGACCGCGAAGACTCCGAGTGGAGGGAGGCCGAGTACGTCGGATGGCGGGAAGGGTGCGGCGGTGGTGAGGAGTTTTATTGATTTGGATGGTTGACGATGATGGAAGATACCCCTGGGGAAATACTAATGCTGGAAAGGAGGTGCACAAGCGATGAGCTCCACGAATAATGATACAATGCGCACGGTCGACAGCTGGTCATGAGATACCCTCTTCTTTCTTTTCGTCATTCACTACAGAATGTCTCAAAGCGTGTGTGCTGTTGGGAACCGAGCGGGTCCGGAAACCAGTGGCACGAGCACCGATGTAACCCTACCTGACCGGGCAGCGCAAGGATACGACTGGGGAAGGAGTGGACAAGTGGGCAACACGATGTCACGATGCTACGACGTCAGACCGACCGGTCGTTAATTATTGACAAGCTGTCTCTGACAAGATCGCAGCAGGCCAACGAATTCTGAATGCTCATACCCTGGACAACTCTCTCCGCATCTTCGAACATCCACGAATACCTCAGAATGCCTGCGAAATTCATCCCTTGTCGTCGATCAGAGGCCTCATGGCTGGCCTCACTTGAACTTCACAGCCCGAATCGGACCAGAACTGCTTGCGTGCCATCCTTCCAGCTCACCACCGAGCCTTCTCACCCTCCCTCCAGCCTCACTCGTCCTAATCCATCGTCAAAACAGCCCTAAACCTCGCCTTCCCGCTCAGCATATGCTCCATCGCATCATTCGCCTTCTCCAACGGAAACTTCTCCACTAAACACTTGACGCCATGGATCTTCGCAAACGCAATCGCCTCCTCCGAGTCCAGCGCATGTCCGCTCGGCCAGCCATGCACGCTCAATGCATTCAGCACCATGGCCACTGTATCTACCGGCACAGGCCCTGCAAAGACAAGAGTATAAGGTCAGCGGATGTCGCAGACAATTTGGAATTGACGAAGGCCCGGCGTCCAGGACAGTCTCGGACTATGGAGGCCTTCTGCACTGAATCTTCTTACCTATTGCTGTGTGTAATAGCAGCTTCCCACCGGGTTGCAGGCCGCCGATGAGCGGACTGATGACCTCTGGGTTGGGAGCTGTGACGACGATGAGAGCCGCGCCGCCGAGGGCTTGCAGCGCTTCGGCGACATTTTGCGAGGAGGTGTCGATATAGTCTGTTGCGCCGAGTTGCATGGCGAAGTCTTTTTTGTCCGTTCCGCGGGAGAGGGCGACGGTGCGGAAACCCATTTTGCGGGCGTATTGAATGGCGAGATGCCCTAAAAAAATCACAGTCAGTCAGCCATGCCGCGTAGACATTCCGCAGCCTTCCTGAACTCACCAAGACCACCCAACCCCTGAATAGCAACCGTCTCCCCTCCAATAATTCCCATCTTCCGAATCCCATTGAAAACCGTCACGCCCGCACACAACAACGGCGCCGTCTCCGCCGGATCCATCTCCTTCGGGATCCTGACCGCACTCTCTGTCCTCAGAGTGGCGTACTCGCCATACCCGCCATTGCGAAAGACACCGTTGACGGTCTTGTTGTCGCACATTTGGAATTGACCACGGGAGCAGGAGCGGCAGGTGCCATCGTGGCCGCCGTGCCAGGGCCCGCCGACGCGGTCACCGACAGCCCATTTCTTTTCGGTGGATGGGACGGCTACAACGGTGCCGATGAATTCGTGGCCGAGAATGGAGATTGCTGGAGGGCCGAAGTCGCCGGCTGCGACGTCTGGTGAGGATGTCAGCATATGTCTCCGGTTATCAGTATGCCTGCTGTGCAGAAAGTCTTGCTTACTGGAGTCACTGTGGCAGACACCACAAGCGTGGACTTTGATGAGGATCTCGCCGGCTCCCATCTCGGGAAGAGGAATGTCCTGGATCTCCAATGGCTTGCCGACGCCGGTCAGCACGGCGGCCTTCATCGTCTTGGGAAGTTCGGAGGCCATGGTCGTTGTGTCTTGAGTGCTGTACGTAATCCCTCTGCTATATGAAGTCGAAAAGTGAAGAGAGGAGATAGAGTCAAAGAAGTCTGATGAGGTGAGGTAGAAGAAATAGCAAATCAAGCCGTACCTCCCTCCTTCTTATAGACAAACGGAACGACCGCATCACACTTGCCTCTACCTCTCAATCGTCACCGTTTTCCACGCCGTTTCCGATCCTACCGCGCCATTGCTGCAGATCAACACCGTTCGTTACCATACAGCAAAGCTTTCACCCCGCACCGGTCCTTCAGCACAACACGTTAAGTCCGGCGCCATTGCAACGATCTCTGCTCCCGCTCTGCAGGTCGAAGGCTCGGCGTGCATTTGATATTCGGAATGGCCGTGTTGACGAGACATCGTGCAGAGAGCCACTTGTATCGATTCGAAGGCATGGTCCGCGTCAATTTTTCTGATGCACCTCCGGAACCGAGCAAAGCACTCCATCCAGAAGCAAAAGCTGAATCAGGACGTGCATTCTGCATGCAGTCCGTCAGCACGTAGTCAGCGAGTGCTTACATGAATGCTGGTAAAAAGGTCAAGCAGTGTGCAGGATGGAGTTCGAAGAAATTGAGAGCGAGATACGGCCCGAAGTCGGCAAGCGGAGATAGAGATGTTCACAAGCCATCGATCGGACTGTATTGCAGGTCTTTGGACACGAGGTGAAAGCGTAATACGGAGAAGAGGGAAGTTGGTACAGAGGAGGATTTATAGAAGAGGCGCGAAGAGGTAGAAGGTGAAGTCGTGAAGAAATGCCCGCACGAGGTACGAAGGACACCTTGATGGAAGCATTCATCAAACTACACTCCAAACCTCATTCACCAAAACTCCCTCCACGATACACGGGACCATATCCTCTCCACGTATTCGCGACTTCATAGAACAATGCCATTATCGATGTCTATCGCTCCACATCCATACCTATCCTATAACCCCTCACCAGTCCCAGTCCCCAATTCCTGTCGCATATCGGTTCACTGTACAGTAGTCGCGCTCGCTCCCTCACTCTGGCTCCGGCTCCAAGAATTTCGCCAGATTCATCATAACTCCAACGCAATGCCAACGCGTGAAGAATCACGTCTTCGTTCGCTCGCTCGACTTCTCCCATCTCCTGACCAGTAGTCAGACCCTCGATCTTCGTAGCGGCATTCCCTTCATCCCTCCATCATCATCATCAACTCCCCGGCCCCTCCGGCGTAATATACCCTCCCGCAACCTCCACCCACTCAGGAATACAGCTCCCCTCTTTATTCTCCACCTCCTCAATATCTGTATCACAACGACACCTGCATCCAACGCCGTTCTCCTTCGGCGTATCCCATTTCGCCCAGTACTCGTCCTCTTCCCTCCTCGCCTTCTCGTCCTTGGTCGTGAGTTCGAGGTACGGTTCTCGCGCCATCTGTCGCGCCGGTGCGTTGGCGGGACAGTGCTGGATGGTCGTGTGGCGGTAGCCAATGTCGCGGAAGTAGTGCACTTCGTTGATGGAGAGGAGGGCGCCGGCGGCGAGGGAGTGGATTGGCGCGTCGCCCCACTGGGATTGATATTAGTATGGCTACACAATTGAGCAATGGGAAAGGCTGCGGCTTACTCGTTCCATCCAAAACCCGCCAGACCGATCCATCATGTTGAAAAAATCTTCGTACTCTTTACTCCGGAACCAGTCCAGTCGGGCGATTTCAAAATTGGACCAGAAATGGCACATGTTGTAATTCTCGCCTTCCATCTCCTCGGGATCGATATCAGGAAGAGCGCCTGATTCTGCCAGTCGAATCTCTTCCAGCCTCTTCTTCTCTTCCTTGGGAATGGCGCCTGGCTTGAGCGTGCCGTCCTGGTTGTAACCCTCTTGCGGCTCGACGAACATTTCCCACAGACCTTGCGAGGTCAGATTATTCGTTCGCTTATACGCCGACGCATAGCGGAAAATATTCGGCACGGTCTCTCGCAACTCCTTGACGGCAATCGTGAACCCGTACGTCTTGTTGTTGCGCTGCATGTGGATGAACGGATCGTAGGTGATGTCGCAAAAGTACTTGATCTCGGGCTCCACGCGCCAGTACCAGTCGTACTTCTGCAGCAGTTCGTGCTTGTAGAAGAATCCCGAGTAGAATCTGCACATGTGGTGGTAGGACTCCATACCTCCGTACATGATGGCTGCATCTCCTTGTTTGCGGATGCCCTCTTTCGCGACGTTCGCGTCTGTCCAGTCCGGGTATCCCCAGTGCTTCGAATCAATTTGCCCAAACTCGACGGGCGAGCTGGTGTGGTTCAGCACCGTCTCCTTGAAAGTGCTGTTGAACTCTCCATCGTTCAGGAAGACGTAGGGATAATTGAACCAGCGGTTAAAATGTCGTTCCATGCTCTTGATGCTCTCAATGACTCCATCCAGCTCTTTATTACGTGCCAGCACGACAAATGCTGCGTTCGCGCGCGGGTTCTCTTTCGCGGTAATCTTCGGATCCAAGCATCCGTTCACAAACACTTTGTCATGCTTTTCGCTGATTTTCCGAATGCTGGGCGGCGCGCCTGAGGGTATTAATCGGCCACCTGGCGAGTCTGGATGCCGTACGAAGAGGACCAGTATCACAATCACGACTATGCATGGGAAGAGCAGGACCAGGTACAGCGGCACGCTGATTTTGCTGTTGCCGCGAAGTCGTAGTCGCTTCTTGAAGAAGGATAGGCGAGGCGTCACCTTTTCGGAGGCTTCTTTGAAGGATGTGTTTCGGATGGATTTGAGGGACGGCAGATTTTCCGATGAGGGTAACCGCTTCTGAATGCCCTTGATGACTTCCATGATGGCCGTGAAGCCCTCAATGGGCAGATGCGCGTCGTGAGATCAGTCGTGCGTGTTGGTCTGCGGTGTATAGGAGTTTGCGGTGGCTGTTCTGCAGAAGATGGGACGTTGAGTCGTGGATGCGCCTCGCGGGTGGGTACAAGGTAGCGACTGAAGGGAACCGCGCAAGCAACACGAATCGCAAACTCTAAAGTCGCCGCATGTATTGATCCCAGTCGGTGTTCTGGTCCAGTAGTGGCAGTCGTTGTTGGTCCGAGAAGGTATTGGAGGTGCAATTGGGGGTGGAAAGGGAAGTCGGATGAGATGGCAGAAGTCTGCATTCGGCTGGGCCTCCCTCATCAACTCTCGTCAAGTCCCGGCGATCCAACCCCCTGCGATATTCTTCTTTGACTTCTGGCCACGAACCCTTGGTCAGAGCGACATATGGAACAAATACACGTACAAGGAATGCGAGTCGATCGACAATCGTGAATTCTCTCCCAGGTCTATCTGACGGATCCCTCCACGGTCAAGGATAGATTGACGTCGCCCTGACAGAGACAGATCTTAGGTTTGCTAGGTGGCTTTTTGGCTGATCGGCGCAACTGTGCAACTTCTGGCGAGTGGTCTCCACGTGCCATCGATGAGCGAGCGTACACAAACTCAACAACCCTAAGACACCACTTCGCACACGATACCGCGAACCAAACAACAACAACCCTCCCACCACACAAAATGGTACCTATCCCTCCCTCTCCTCCTCCCTTCCACACCCTAAGTAACCTCCATCAACAGTCCCGCGACTCAACCCACACCTACATCCACCACCACGCCTCCCACCACGCCGACTTGCTTGAAGACTACACCCGCCACAAACTGCCTCTCGAAGAAATCTACGTCCCACCGCGACACCAGCCTCTCAACCCCGAAGATGAAGACGACGTGGTTCCCGACCAACACGCGGCGTTTGGGATCCAGCGCGCACAGCAGAAGGGACGGGAGCCGGCTTGGAAGGATTTGGGGTTGGGAGGACTGTTGAGTGGGGGAGGAGCGCAGGGAGGGAAGAAGAGTGGAGGAGGGACGACGGGTGGGAGTAGGATCGTGAGATGAGGAGGAGTGGGTTGGAGCGGATGGATTGATGCGGCATGAAGGAGCGATGATTGATGGGTCTTTTGGCCCGCTACTGTTTGGAGTTCTGGTGTTGGATTATACCCTTGCTTGGTGGTTTGGTTGTTTACAGTCTTGGATGTCGGCCTATTCTGATGGAAAGAGCATGATGTTTACTGCAACTTTTCTGGAAATGACGAGAAATTGGAAAAGTAATGCTCGGTTATGTCCTACAGTGGAATGACAATTGGCAGAGAACGATCACCTGTAGTGACACATCGAATGAGACTTCAGTGAACACGGAGAATGGTATCTTTTGACTTTCCGCAAAAATCGCAATCATCAACAGTTTCCGATCGCAAATGAGTCTGAACTTTTTTCTTATTCGTGCAAACGTGCCGTCATCATTCTCATCATCTGTCTATGCATAGACGAAGAGCGTGCCGAACCCGTCTGCTCGACGACAACCCATCTCCAAGTGATGCTGTACATCTACTTGAAGACCTTGCCGTCAGCCCACTCGTAAGACTTGCCGCTGACATCAATCGGCTTGTCCCACGCCCACATGTCGTCGACAAACTCGCGGTCCTCCTTCTTGGTGGGGTCGAGCTTGGTGAACTCGTAGCTCTCGAAATCAGGAGCGACATCGAACGCTGGGAGAGCCTCCTGGCCGCGAACGACGAAAGCGCCACGAACAACGCTGTCGTTGGTCACGCCATAGACGGAGGCGGCACCGAAGAGGTACTTGCGGCTGGCCTCGAGACGGGTGAAGAATCCACCGATCAAGTTGGAGGTCATGAAGGTCATGGTGAGCTCGTCGTTGTACTTGTAGTCGACGCGGTAGATGCTGTACTCGTCAAACTTGCAGTTCTCCCAGAACCATGGGAGGGCGACCTCGCGGGTCTCCTCGTTGGAGTATTTGCGCTTCCTGAAGAAGATTGTCAGTGTCCCATTGTGTATGCCTTTGTTATACCGTGACTCACCAGTCGTCAAGCACAAAGGTAGCCTTTGGCAGAGCCTCGAGAGGGTGCTTGGCCTTTGGCTGAGCTGGAACGTCATCCTCCTCCTCATCATTGCCGGCGGCGACAGCCTTGGGCTTAGCTGCGGCCTGCTTCTTTGCCTCCTTTGGCTTCTCCTCCTTCTTTGGGGGTGTGTTTGGGATGGCCTTGTCAATGTAGGCGACCTTGCCGGCGACAGCGGTCCAGATGTCCTGGTTGGCGATGGTGTCGTACCACCGAGCGGTGGCAGGGTGTGTGTTGCGCCACTCCTTGTCGAAGACATACTGGAAGCCGCGAGCAGCGATACCAGCGACGTAAAGGTCGGCCAATGTGAGGCGCTCGGCGACGAGGTAGGTGTTGGCGGTCAGGTGCTTCTCGAGGAGATCGACGTTCTTGTTGGTCTTCGCGATAGCATCGTCAATGTTCTTCTTGTTGTATGGCTCGCGGCCGATCAATGGGCGGAACCAGGCACCAAGACCTGGGAGGAACTGGCTGGTGCCAAAGGACATCCACTTGAGGATAGAGGCGTAATCCTGCTTGGTCTTGCCGAGGAGAGTGGTCTTCTCGTTCTGGGATGTGACTGGGATGAGTCAGTGAGGAATTCGCTCAAAGGACACATCTTTGGCAGCGGAAAAGCGATGGGCGTGCGGATCAGAGTGTGAATACATTCTCAACAGTAGTCTTCAGACAGGGATAACTGTATATTGGTGTTTCATCATTGCATAGGGGGGGTGTTGTGTGATCTCTGACTTACGGTAGATGGCAATGGCCACGGACTCAGTCAGAATGTATCCATCCTGGCCCTCGAAGGTGGGGATCTGGGCGAGTGGGTTGATCTTGAGGTAGTCGGCACTGAGGCCGTCGGCAGGGTTCTCGTTCACGAGCTCAATGTCGAGGCCATTGGCCTTGGCGACGGCGAGGATGGCGGTGGTGCGCGGGTTGCCCTGATAGCAGACTCTTGTCAGTGGACTGTTTCTTGGGACGCTTGGGTGGAGGTGGTGGGTGGATTGCGCGGACATACCTCGTAGGAGTAGATCTTGCCGAAACCCATGATTGTGGTCTGTATTGTGTGTAGTGGGAGTAAGGTGCCTTCGTTGGCTGTGTGTAGAAGGTGGTATGAAGTGGTGGTGGTGTTTGTGAGTGGGAGTTGGTGGGATGGCAGCTCAAAGATTTGGAGTCAAACGAATTTCTTCGCGGCGGCGGGTGGTCCGTGCTACCAAAGAAGCCAGAGCCCAAAGCAACTCCGCTGCGGCCATTGCACCTCTATGCCACTCTGCTCGTCTACATCTACTCCAGCTCCCTCACGATGATCGAAGCGACCATCTCACGCACCGGTCTCCGGCGTGTCATTGTCTCGTCTCAGAATACAACGAAGAGACGGGCATTCCATCAATGCAAAGCGCTGCTGGCCACACCTACCGAGTCGCAACCAGGCATTCGCGCTGCACCCGCCATCCGTTTCACATCTAACAACAACCAATTCGGCCGTAATCAATCACAAGCGCAGGTGGTTCAACGGCGAGATGGGCCATCAAGAGGTAGAGATACGCGACGTGGTGGAGCAGGAGCAGGATCTGGGGAAAGAGACAACGAGCAACAGGAGCTGTTGAACAGAGTCCGCATTGTGCCTGCATCACCTTCTTACTTCACCGCTACGCCAAAGTACACCGACGATCTTCTACATCTATCTTCCTTACTACGAAAGCACTTGGCGCTGCCAGTACTTCCACCCGGCGAGGCACCCCGTGTGGCATGGAAGACCATCAGCCAGTACAAGGTGGAGGTCGGAGAGCCAGTGCGATCCAAGGGTTACAACATGCTACTTGCAGTGTTGAAGAGATTGAATTACATCCATCCATCACTCATTCCTGATGAAGTCACACAAGCGCTTGAGAAGTTCAAGAGGCTGGTGCAGCCATATCTCAACCGACCGAAGCCGATCATCTTGGACCAGAGTGGACGAGCAAGAGCTGTTGGTCGGAGAAAGGCGAGCCATGCTGCAGTCTTTGTGGTCGAAGGCGAGGGAGAATGCTTGATCAATGGTCGATCACTCACGGAATACTTCGGTCGGCTACATGATCGTGAGTCTGCCGTGTGGGCGCTGAAGGCCACGCAAAGACTGGACAAGTACAATGTCTGGGCATTGGTGAAGGGAGGCGGGACAACAGGACAGGCAGAGGCCATCACGCTTGGAGTGGCCAAGGCTCTTATGGCTCACGAGCCGGACTTGAGGCCCGCACTACGGAGAGGTGAGAAAGAAATTGTCTGAACGATGAGCTTTCACGCTAACGTATTTACAGCTGGATGTATCACACGCGATCCTCGTCGTGTGGAGAGGAAGAAGCCCGGAAAGCTCAAGGCACGCAAGATGCCAGCATGGGTCAAGCGCTAGTCATGTGGTGTACATTTACCGCACCGAAGGGGCGTGGAGCAGCCAGCATATTGTCAGCACAATACCAGCATTCCCAACAGCTACTAATCCTCGATCGTCGTGTTGCAGGTCCTGTTGGCAGACGTGGCCTTCCGCCCAGCCGTCGATGCTGAACATACCCCCGTTCATGGCCAGATCAGACGACGGCTTCTCCAGCACAATACCAGTGTGTGACTCTCAGTCGAGCTGATGGAAGTACCCGCGTGATTCTGCTCGATTTGCACTGCACGAGTTGCGCCTCAGTGGCTCGGAACGGTGTACTTTTGAGCAGGAACGCGCACGTATCCCATCGGTATCAGCGCCGGCCTAAGGACCTCCGCATTCCGCATTCCAGCATTTTCTCTCCTCGCTCGCCTCATGAATACACGATTTTGCAAGCAGAGCTCGCTCAAGGGGCTGCTATTGTCAGGGTGGCATGTCGAGCCCGGCTAGGGAGCTATATCAATGCTCTAGCAGCATCCACATCCAACCATCTGGAATGGCGGGTGAGTACAGTACACAGCCTCGTTCTCTGACAGAGAAGTTTCATGAGGATCTATGTCGTCTAGCATCTGTTGAGAACTTGGCACTCGAGGGTGTCGTAATCACGATGGCGAGGCGACGATGACTACGACATTCAAATCAAGCAGAATGATCCATTGCATGCCTTCGTTCGCTCTTGCTTGTGTCCATTCCTCTCGCATCGACCAAATCAAGCACGGTCCGAGACCAATCCTACAACATCAACGACAAAGCGACCATCTCTTTCTTCAACGTCAACCATCCAGCGACAAGGCTTTTACCCGACGAGATCACTTATGAAGGCCGTCCTTGTCGTATACACCGTCCTTCTTGCAGCTGCCCATGCACTCCCGACACTGTGGGAGATTGAAACCCCAAAAGGCACACGGCAGTACTGTGCCAATTCACCAGGCACCGTGAGATATCCAGACAAGATAGTCACAGATCATTGCAGATCGTATGGAGTTCCAACACATGCATCATTCGCGTGAAAACTAACGCATTGACCTTAGATTGACAAAAGCACCTGTTTTGGAGAACATAACTGGTTTCTACCTCGGCTTGAGTGGGAAGAGATATAATGATGGTGATTGCTAGAGAGTGGGTGTGACAGCAGTTGTTGCTACACGTAATCCAGCTCGAAGCTTCAAGTCCAGCACTGTCTCTCGAAACATGGTGCCATAGAACTACCACGGCTGTGAGATGGAAACTGTGTATACGCCAGACAGACGTGTACGCTTTCGCTCGCAGCAAGTCTTGCTCTCTCGTTTCTGACTACATATACAAGATGTGGATGTGGTAGGTAGGCAAAGCTTCAAGCTGTTCTGCATCCTCCCGAGGTCGTGAGGCACTTCGTAAGCTAGGAATTCATAGGGCTGCGGATCAAGTGCATGGACAGTAGAACGACCGGAGCGCATGCAGCAAACTTCGACCAAGCGAACTCTGCCCTCTTTGCGAAGCATCATGGCGCCTTGGCAAGGCCGAGTCCTCGTGCGCCTCGACCAGTCTCCGGAGATCTTGGTTCGCCCGTTCTTCTCCTCGTCGCGTGCTGCGACCTCGACTGTTCCCCGGAACGCTTAGAGTCAGGTACCGGACCCTCTTGCTGAAACAGCAAAACCTCTTCCTTCCCGGTGACGTCGGCTGAACGTTGTCTTCGACTCGAGCTCTGGACTCTTGCGACAAGTCAGTGCTGGTCAGACGATCCACGGTCTAGAGCGAGTACGGACCGAGCGACGAAGGATTTCAGGCCGACGGTGGTGCAAGAGACGGCCGAGTCCGTTCGGCACGAGCACTGCTTTCCTCTCACTCAGCCTTGTGCTACGACCACGGAAGCCTGCAGGACAATCATCCAACCACGCACGTGGCCAGTCGTCGAGGACGCAAGCACATATTCGAGACACCTTATAGTCCTACACCGCCATCAGAAGCACGAAAGGGACACAAAGGTCCTGCACTCCTTCATACTTGAGCTTTCTGCACGACAGAGGACTTCGACATAGCGAGAAGGTTTAACGTACGACACCTGTGGTCCAGGGCGGCTGAGACAAGAGACGGCACGAGACGGCTACATGCGCATCGATGAAAGACTCGGGAGATGAGGACACGAGCTCGAACATAGGGTTGCACGGGCAGCCCGCTGCTTTGCAAGTAATATGTCTCGGCTCTGGAGGTGGCCCGAGTGAGGACAATGTGACCGGTTTTCTCGTGCGCTCTGTGGGCAGCAATTGGGCTAAAGGCTCGATGCTTGCGGTTGATGCTGGCTCGCATTTGGCTCCAATAACGCGCATGCTGGAGAGACACTTTCCTGCTGTTAGTCGATTACGGAGCAGGACCGACTCGGAGGACAGCCGCACGTCCAATGGCGCTGGCAGCAAGGATTCAGACAGAAGGCCTTTGTCGCCGTCGACGGACCAAGACAGCCCTCCGAAACCAAGATCAACAATCCTCGGTTCCGGTCCGTTTGCTGGTCTCAAATTCCCGAACGAGTCCGCGCGAGCAAATGCACTCCACGTGCTTCGAACGTACATCTCGACATATCTCATCACTCATCCACATCTTGATCACCTTTCGGGCTTCGCCATAAACACTGCAGCGTTCCATGCGACGTCGAGACCAAAGACTCTCGCCGCGCTGCCCAGCACAGTCGATGCGATCAAGACCCACATTTTCAACGATGTCATCTGGCCGAATCTCACGGACGAAGATGGTGGAGTCGGCTTTGTGACCTTTCAAAGACTGAAAGAGGGCGGAGACGTCATGGTCGGCGAGGGAGAAGGTAGGGGCTACATTGAAGTCTGCGACGGTCTCGCTGTGCGCGCTTTCAAGGTGTCGCATGGGTGTTGCACCAAGAGTCCACCAAGTCATCAGCATCGCGGCAGCATGACGGCCTTTGCAGACTCGCAACCTTCGTACAACGGATCGTTACAGGCGTCTCACGACCTCGCCTCGAGTATGGTGCGAACCTCGTCAATGTCACATATGCTTTCAGCCCCTGGAACACCAGGTCATGGGCAACGGCAGAGCTCGCACGCTGTACAACCTAGCCCGCCGGAAGGCGTATGCGTGGTAGACAGTACTGCCTACTTCCTCCGTGATGAGGACACACAGCGAGAAATCTTGATCTTCGGAGACGTGGAACCCGACTCCCTCTCGCTGAGTCCTCGAACATACCTCGTATGGCAAGAAGCCGCACGAAAGGTCGCACATGATATTCTTGGTGGCATTTTCATAGAGTGCAGCTACGACGACAGTCAAGCTGATGCAATACTCTTCGGCCACTTAAACCCAAGGCATCTGATCGCGGAACTGCAAAACCTCGCAAGCATGGTGATTGAAGCTCGCAACGCACGCCAAGCCGAGCACAACACGAAGAAACGCAAACGATCAGGACAGAACAGTCTCGACGACTTTGTCCGCAACAGCAACACCTCACCAGGTACTGCTCGAAAGCGTAGCAGGAGTTCAGCGTCGCAGGCTGTCATCTACGGCGATCGACGTCGCAGCAGTGCGCCGAACCCAAATCCCAGCATTGCAGTCAACACGCCGTCTCCTACCTCGCCTCATTCTTCTCGAGATCATTACGAGCACCACTCTGGCCGCGGCGCCAGCCATTCTTCCGACGTGCTGTCACCACGTTCGAGTATGCACAACCCCTCAAGTAACAGCCATGGCAGCACCTCCGCTCCATCTCTCCAACACGAACAAAGCGTCTGCAGCGTCTCCAGCACAACAGTGCCACTGAACGAGGATGTTGCCAACACCGTGCCACCTCTAAACGGTATCAAGATCTTCATCATCCACATCAAAGACACGCTAAAAGATGGGCCGCACGTGAGTGAGCGGATTCTCGCGGAGTTACAGGAGCACGAGGCGAGGCTGCAGGAAATGGGACATGGATTGGGGTGTGAATTTGTGATTTCGCAGAGTGGTGAGAGTTATTGGTTTTGATGGAAAGAGTGCGAAGGGACTGGCGCTGGCGTCGGTGAGTGTACGGTCTTGAAAGTTGATTCTTCTTGTACGGCGTTGGGGTTCCATGAGCAAGGCGTTGCTGCATGTTGGCGCCGCGAAATTGAACGACATTGTATCGAGTGGAGTCGTAGGCGCGGGTGATATTGACGAAAATTGTACGTAGTTTACATCGTGTTGGCATAGGAATGAGGAGGGAGGAAGATGTCATTCACAAGATCGGAGAGAATAGGAGTGAAACCCGGAACGGTGGAGAGTATTCATGATATTGTTCCATGAATTCATATCGCCAGGTCCACGGCCTACTTTCACAGACCAGCCAGGTATCGTGCCGAGCCTGTAGTCACTGCCTCGTGGCCAAGTGGCACGGGCGGCACGAAAGTCCACGCCCATCCAGCCCGGTTCGTGGTTCGTGATGTTTCGAGTCCGTAGATACGCCGACTTTGGGGTAAGGTGGTGTTCCCGCTGGCATTGTGTCTTGTCCGGAGTAGAAGATGGCTTCCCGCTGGCATTGTGTCTTGTCAGGAGTGCGAGATGGAATAGCTTGCCATGGAACCACTTCTCATCCGCTGATCTCCTTGAGGACTCGCGATTTTGTTCGTCTGTCCATTGTTGCGGGTCCATGATCAGAGAGCATTTCCTCGTGTTCCTCGACTTCGCTTGAGCGTACTGTGGCTGTCCCAGGCCTTTCCAGATACATGGTACCGTATCTCAGCCGATAGAGCGTCCAGGGATTGGGAGTTCGCAGTGACCAGAAGCTATCTCCCTCACTTGAGCGTTGTTCCGATGGAGCGCAATATAGCCGAACATTTCTCGGCTGCACAAAACGTGTGACCGTAGTGGGTCCACTCTGCCTCACAAAACCTCCAAAACCAGCCCAAGAACCTCTTCAAACTGAGCCCTCCCCGTCAAAGTCTCGGCAGCGTTCACCCACCCCGCGCCGATCACAAGCAGACGCTCCTCCTGAGGTCTCTTCACCAAAAGGGCACTAGCAATCGTAGTAGCCAAAGTCTGACCTATGATCTCGTCGTCCCGTCTGGTTCCGCCCAGAACAGTGGTCGCTGTCAGATGGCTCATTGGCAGGAACTCGTTCTCGGAAGACGAGTTTGCAATTGGTCCGGAAAGCGGATCGGCCGTCGCTGTCGCGAGTGGCACGTGGACCCAGTGTGCGAGCTTGCCGGCTTGAGAGATTGTGATGAGTATTTTGTCGGAGAAGACCATGGATGAGACTTCGGTGAGGACTCCGTTGATGTGGCCGCTGGTTGATTTTGAGGGTACTGGGAATGGAGAAGGGAATGCGGTCGGAGCTGGTAAGGTCGAGGTGGCCATGTTGTTGATTGTTGTTTTCGACGAACGAGTGGGGCGATGTCGATGTAAGATATTGCGGAGGTTTCAGGGCATCCTGAGCAACGTTTATGAAGTTTGTGGAGGACTCCGGATCGTTTCGACTTTCGATCGACGTCTGTTGTCCTTGATGAATCAAGGCATGAGGTTGATTGAAAGAGTGATGTCTAGCTCTGCTAGCGTCTCTCTGGATGACTTGGATGACCTCAAAGGGCGGGGCGTTTTGGTGGGACAAATTCCGAGGGACCCTCAAAAAACAGGACATCATTGAAGCCCCATTCTCCCTCTCTTCTACGACACAATCAAAATCTTCCTACATTCAGCACAATAACCACATCACGGACATGTCTGCCAACGATAGCTACGAGCTTCTCTGCTTGGAGAATCCTCTTCTCGACATCCAGGGCGAGGGGTAAGTGCACTTCCCATTCCCACCTCAATGGCAAGCCAGGACAAGCCTGCAATTGCCATACACGAAGATTGCTGACCGGAGCATTGTATGCACACAGAGATGAGGCTCTCCTCAAGGAGTACGGCCTCAAGGCCAACGACGCCATTCTCGCCGAGAAGCAGCACATGACCCTCTACGAGGAGCTTATCAAGAACCGCAATGCGAAGTTGATCGCGGGTGGTGCTGCTCAGAACACAGCAAGAGGCGCTCAGGTATGCTCTGCAATGAAAAGAAATGGAACATACAGTTTGGTGGAACCTTGTCATTCTAGCCGCGAAGCGTGCGATGGCGGGATCTGGCAGACCACGGCTGACGGAAGTCGCTCTCAATAGTACCTCCTCCCAGCCGACTCCGTGGTGTTCTTCGGCTGTGTCGGAAAGGACAAGTACGCCGAGACACTTCTCGAGGCCAACAAAGCTGCTGGCCTCGCTGTTCGGTACCTCTACGACACAGAGCAGCCCACCGGACGCTGTGGTGTGATCATCACTGGACATGACCGCAGCATGTGCACAGACCTCGCAGCAGCGAACTGCTACAAGATTGAGCACTTGAAGGAGAACTGGAGCGTAGTTGAGAAGGCCAAGGCATACTACGTCGGTGGATACCACTTGACGGTGTGCGTGCCGGCCGCTCTTGCTCTTGGCAAGGAAGCTGCGGAGAAGAACAAGGTAAGTCAATGGTCCCAGGCGGTGTGCTGAGATCATTGACAACCACTGACCAATCCTGATCCAGCCATACATTTTCTCCCTCTCGGCGCCTTTCATTCCCCAATTCTTCAAGGATCAGCTCGATCAGGTTGCTCCATACTGGGATTACGTCGTCGGTAACGAGACCGAGGCCGCCGCGTACGCTGACTCTCACGACCTGAATACCCACGACATCCCAACCATCGCCAAAGCGCTCGCCAACTTGCCAAAGGAGAACAAGCAGCGAAAGCGTATTGCGATCATCACTCAGGGGACCGAC
Source organism: Zymoseptoria tritici IPO323 (assembly GCF_000219625.1). NCBI lineage: Eukaryota > Fungi > Ascomycota > Dothideomycetes > Mycosphaerellales > Mycosphaerellaceae > Zymoseptoria > Zymoseptoria tritici. The sequence continues at coordinate 3,130,993 of NC_018217.1, read as the reverse complement.
CCAACCATCATTGCCGTGCAGGGCGAGGATGAGGTCAAGACGTTCCCTGTGCACCAGATTCCGAAGAGCGAGATCAACGACACCAACGGTGCTGGTGACATGTTCGCGGGAGGCTTCGTTGCTGGTATCGTGAAGAACGCCAGCCTCGAGACTTGTGTCGACATGGGACAGTGGCTTGCGGCGCTGAGCCTGCGCGAGTTGGGACCATCGTGAGTAGTCCAGAAGTTGGCGGCCAGATTTCTTTGTACTGACCTTCTGCACAGCGTCCCATACCCAAAGAAGACCTATTCCAAGGCGTAAATGGTGACGCGTAGCAGCATGTCGAGGCTCCCGATTCGATTTGGCATTATCTGACGGGCGCCCGACGTTTCAACAACTTTCAACACTTTGATTGTACGGCGTGGGCATGGAAATGACATGAGATACCCAGAATTCGCATCCTCCACGATGTGGGATGCATTGACGCAAGGAAAATAAATAGAAGACGTATACTTGACGATCCGAAAAAAGAACGAGTACTATGATGGCGTCTCCGCGGCACTGCATGGCTTACTGAAATTCCATTCCATGACGACTGTCGACGAATAGAACAGGCGGTGTCCTCGAGCACGAAATTGGTATATCAGAGGAAAAAGTCCCGACTTCAATTGAGATGATCATGTGGTCTCGCCATCAGTGCCAGCAAGGAAGTTCCTTGTACGTCCTTCCACCTATATACCACACCGACATTGACTGTTTTGAAGGACGAACGTGTTGGTGCGGTGTGTCGGTGTGTCTCAAGTTGCACCGGCTTCGGCAGTGATGAGGTCGGGTTCTTGTGTGGATGGAAGCGGCGGGGATTACGTCTCTCGATGTGATGAGATCCCGGTGATAATGGTATAAGGCTGATGTGGTATAGGGCTCGATCGGACAAATCCGAAGGTCCGCAGGTCGACTCGCTTGTTTCAGAGTGAAACGCTATCCTTCAAGTTTTGGAGTCCTTGATGTGATACGTTTCCGTCAACTTTGCGGTGTATGAAATGCGATGTATCAAGGCAGCGTTCCTGCGCATTGAGCAGGATGCATGCAATGCCCTTTCTGAGGCACATGGAACGTCGGCAGATGTTCTGCAATATTGCACCATCGGCATGCCTGTAGTCTAGACTTCGAATACAGTTCGGCTGTCGCAATTTATCTCGCTTCTGTTTCATGTTTCGCAGCCATTCTCCGATGTACCCCATAGCGGAAGCGATGCTGTCGTATAACCGAGCTGCAAGTACCACTTTGGGCGAGGGGAACAGCGACCGGTTAGGCGAGACACCGCTAGGCTGGGGTGTCGTCGAATTTCTGGGGTGTCTTCGAAGATTAGGATGTCTTTCTAAATACGACATACGCGTTTGGACCTTCCCTGAATCTGATTGCATTGCGCTCTTTCCACGAAGGTTGCATGTCGGCAGATGTTTTCGATGCATGTTTGAGGTTGAGGGAGAGCACAAGGTTCGTTAGCGTGGGAGTCCGGGAATAGCTTATTCGGCACCGCACAAGGTTCGTGCTAAGTTATTCATTCGACCTGTCTGCACCGGCGGATGATACAACCTAGCGTCTAATGGTGCGGCAATCGTACTCATGCAAGGGCGAGAGGACTCGGAGCAGGCACCGGAACGTCACGCTCCATGTCTCGTCGGGCTGCGCCCTGGAGCGGCACCGGATTGCACGTATCCGGACCACCGCGCGTGAGCCCGACCCAGCTTCCAGGATCACGAAAAAAGCAAGCTGCCCGACGGATTGTGATGACGGACGGCATGCTGGTATCTGCATGGGTAGGATCCTCCGCCAGAGCCGACGCTGCGATCGATGGCGTCGTTGTGTGACCAGTCGGATGGTTCGCAACCAGGATCATGGCTCAAGACACGCGCAGCGCTCATGCAGGTCCGGGGCATGACATGCAGCGTCGAACCTTCTACGGCGGGAGATCTCTCTTCGTTCAGTCATGCAGCACGCTCGTGGGGCGTGTTAGAGAAATGTCATGCGCCGCCGACAGCTTTTGAAGAAGGACTCTAGCTGGGACCCTTGTCGTGGGAGGGCCCAGCAGCCTCGTCGTTGATAACGGTGTGAACGCCTCGGCTCGACCGGGGAGATGGAGATCGAGGCGACTGATCACTGGGCAGCTCTCATGCCCAAGTCGAACAGTGGATCGACGGTCAGGTACATTTTTAGCAGCGAGGGAAGAGAGGTACGTCAAGTTCCAGCTCGGACAATGACCAAACAACGATCCTGGCTCTTGACATGCGGTCAGTATCATCCAGCGCACCCGTCGACCGCTCGAACACTAGATCTGACCAATGACCAGGAGGGCTGTCTCCAACCCGCGCCTCTCTTGCGTGATGATCCCTGACACTCGACCGTTGTCGATGAATGGTGATGAATGGTGATGAACTGCCACAAACGGCGGCGATGCTTAGCACTGACTTTGTAGGGAGCGCAATTGCAAAGCGGCGCAAGGCGGTTTGGACTCGACTCTCGCGCGAATCTGCAGCATAGCATCTTTATGCTATGCACGATAGCCGCAGCGAATCGTGCGTGCCCTCGAGTCTGGTTGGAGGCTCTTTTTGGTGTAACATCGAGTAAGTGATTGGTGGGTTCCTGACATCCCCTCCAATACAACTGTTCGCAATCCCCTCTCACCTCGCAAAGCATGGCCAGAGGCTACTACGACCTCTGCTGAAGTTCTGGACCGTCAACCGCCGCACGACGTGCGCTCTCCGCCACTTCCCGCGCCTGCGCCCTCCTCGAGCCTCACTCTCACCGCGGACCGTGTGACAGCACTTGCCCCGCCTCACCGTGCACGTTCTAAACTGGCCGACTCTCGCTTTGGCCTCCCCTCGCAGTTTCATGCCTTGCATCTTTCCAAATCAATCCTATTACATCGTTATCTCCTGGTCCTCGCCCGGGCCACCATCTGCACGGCTTCCCAGGTTGATTCCCTGCCCAGATCATCAACCCGAGCAACCTCAGCGACCTCAGCAACAACCCCGCGCCACCGGCCGACGTCACGCCTGCTGGCCACGCACCGCCCTTCATTTTGAGCTGCCAATCTCATAGCAGTTTCGACCGTCACTCGTTTCGTCCCGCTTTCAGCACTGGCTTTTCTCTTCATTCGCTTGCTTCACATCGCTCCAAACTTGGCAATCAACGACACGACCAAATCTCGAACGACAAACTCTGCATCACTGTTTGAACGATTCTCCGACTAGACGAGACATTTGCTCGGCACCCAACGCACTACATTTCAAGACCTGCGCGCTACCCTTTCGTGCCTGATTGACAACCGGGTACACTGTGTTGGCAGTATTGCTTAGATCGACCAGGCTATAACACGGCCAACTTGGGTGTTCCCAGCAACAGGCATCCAGCCAACTTCATTCACTGCGCAGGAGCCTCTTTCGACCAAGTTTAACATCTCTCGCACGTCCACTGGCAACTACCCGGACCGCCAACTTACGTCGTTGTCCGCTTTTCGGAAACGATCCATCGCTGTCATAACACGCGGTGTATCGTCAAATTTTCCGACCTTTTTACCAACACCTCGGCGCAAGCCTCGTCCCTTCACGACCGAAAAAGTGGCGACCGTCTATGCATCACCGCCTTTCTCGCCATCGGCGTTGCGGAAAGGGTTCGATCCGGACAGCGGGCGGGACGCGCTGGATCCTGTGATGGAATACAATGATTCGTCTCGACGACAGTACGCGCAGAATCCGTACGGCGCACAACAACAACAGCAACCGGCGCAAGCCGGCGCATCGACTCCGGGACAGTACGGCGCCGAGCGCTTTCGGCAGTCAACATATGGGCAACAAACACCCACCACATTACCATCATCGGGAAGAGCTAGCAGCGATCCGCAAGCATTCGGCTTTGCCGCAGGGACTTCGCAGTATGGCGCAGCCGGCTCTGGATCTGCGCCGTCAATGCAGTATGCAAGCGATCTGCAGGCGTCAGAAGTGCCGCGACAGCAGGAATCTTCGCAGTACCAATCATACGGAAGCGCAAGTGTTCTGTGGCCGTCAGTTCCGCAAGCACAATCGCCGTACGATCAAGTATCACGGTACTCCCAACGCTCTGGACCCGGTTCTGAGACACTCGCATCCCAATATGGCGTTCCACAGACTCAGTACTATCTTCCGAGCCACAGCGTTGGCGGGAGTGCAACCGCATCTGATTTAGCAGCGCCGCATCTTCCATCGCAATATCAGCCGTCTGGATATCCTCCTGCGGCTTCCTCAACCTCTCAACCCTACGGCAGCACAATGATGGATCCTACACAACCCACATACTCCGCTTATACCCATTACACGCCATCAAACCAATCTGCCGACCAAGCGTGGAGCAGTTATCAAGCACAAATGCGGACCATCTTCACGCAAGCACGGGAAGGTTCGCTGCATGAAGTGGGAAACCTCCTTCTGGAAGTTTCACACTACTTGATAGGCAATGCAGAAGCTTTAGGTGAGCATGAAACGCACATCGCGAAGACGATCCATCCATAACTGAAACTTGCTGACTCGGTAGGATCAGGCCTGACCAAAGACGACGATACGGTGCATGACGAGCGCGTCCGTCTTTGGGACGAATTCAACCGTGCCTGGCTGGTAACGCTGCAGATGCAGTACGACATGGCTCAAGAAATGATGCGCACGCATCAAACTTTGGTTGAGCCGCGTTCGATCATGAGTGCGCAAGTATTGGAGCATCTTTCTAGAGAATTGGTCAGACTTTGCGACAGTGTCGAGAACAAAGGTCTGGTGGACTATCAAATGGGCGTCGCGGAGGAGGAGATCATGGACTGTACGTTGCTTCGATCACTCGTGACCATTCAAATACTGACCGAAGTCGCAGTACTCCTGAACTGCCTCGACCAGCTGGAACCCGATACCGAGATGACCGGCGGCGACGAGTCGCCTCAACCTCCAACATCGAGAGCTCGGTAGATTGACACGACATGGCGGCTACAACGGGATCAGCATCCCGACGCATTGGGATGATCGGGGTTTGGATTTTGATTTCACGCACGATACCACCGGGTCGAGGGAGGGGCGGTACGGTCTGTTTATTTGCACGACGAGATGAAGTAATAAAAATCAGCATACATTTCCTGCGCTCAGTAAACGAGGAGATGAAGAGGAAGCGAGCGAGGAGCGAGGAACTAATGACGCGGACGAAGAAGACGACGACGAAGTGGATGGTCCTTGCTCTCCAGGAGTTGCGTTGAAGGCTACGCAGATTTCCGCAGGCGGAAACATGTGTTCGCGCACGACTGATGGTGGCATTGCCCTTGTTTTGGAATGAACAGCGGCAGGCTACGCTGTAGAAGAAGTCATAATTCCCACGAATGAATCATTTTGCTGTTCACTCGTCTGCTGCGCATTTGCAGCGTCTCTCGTCCCACCTCCAGTCTTGCGGCGGTGCCTTCTGCTGCGCATCAGCGTTTGTAACTCATCCATCCTTGCGCCTTTCGTCCTCCCCTCCTCTCCATGCTTTTGGCAGTGCTGTCTACCACATCCTTGTTCAAGGTTGGTGACCCACACTTTCCGCAGCACCCCAAAAACGCGGCTAGCGAGGTGAAGGTAGTGGCCCTCAGGATCGTGCAACGGCTGTGCTTTCGGCGTCGACGTTGCATGTCACCGATGGTAGGGATAGATCGTTGCATACATGCATTGCTAGATACATGTATCAATGTGTCACCGCCACGTTGCCGATCATCGTCGAGAAAAGTACCGGGCAAGGAAGCCTAGATTAGAAAACGTCGGGCTGAACGAGCAGTGTCGTCAGCTATGAAAAGTAAGTACATGAAGCATGTATAGGTGCTTGCAGGCTGTCGCTGAACGAAGTGTCTCCGCTGCATGTCACCACATGCAGGTAAAGGTGCAAGCGCTCTACCTCGCACACCTTCAACGAGGCTGGGTACGGAACGAGACATGTGACTTGCGAGAGATGCGGGTGATCCATGACCTGGTTCTTGAACCGGGTTGCCATTGGCCTGTGAAGAATCATGTTGACATCATCTCATCCAATGAGAAAACAATGCCGGACCAGTGCGTGATTGGATGCGAAGCCCTGTCAATACATGTCGTCAGGGTCTGAGCATTTGAAAGGAGCTTGAGCAAGCTCCAACTGCCACGAATGTCGGGCCTTCAGATGCTGCAGCATAGCTTTATGACTGTTGAAGCTTCTGTGATCTTTGTATCCGGGAGTGCAGTGGTCGGCAAAGCAATACCACATGTGGCCGTGGGAGTCGGTGTCTCCTAGTGCTCCAGGTCGCCTGAAGGTGTTTGGGTGATTTCGCCGGACTCGCTCCAGTAGTTCGCTTATTTCGACTTCAGCCATGTTGTTTGCGAATGTGGCTTGCTGGGAGCTGGATCTGATGAGACGTCCTCCGGCGCCGGGTGTGGCTGCCCAAAGATGGGGAAAAGCACTCAAGATGAATGGCTCGTTGTACGCTGTCGTCTCTGCTTGCAGGTACCAATCGATCTTGCACGTTCCTCTCTTTTAACACAAGCCTTTAGCAGTGGCAGGAAAATAATTGGCCGTTGACCCAAGGGAATGCAGATATCGTCTCCCCCTTGTCGCTGGTACTGAAATGCCGCAAGAAGCGGTGTGTTGGCGATGCGGTCCAAGTTGCCAGCAGAAACGAACGGCCTCGCCCGGAAGTTCGACGGAGGCACATGTTACGTGGCTTCCACGTTGATGACGAGACGGAAGTCAACTGAGCGATACGATGTGCCGAAGCAAGTCCCGTGGTTAAGACAGCTTGGGATTCCTTGTGTATATTGCAGAGCAGAGGATCTGTTGACTGGTCGACGAGGAATTGAGCTCTGAGGCGTAGTGCTTATCCCGAGCTTGTTGTTCGAACTCCTCGATAGTGACCTAGTCGACCGGTCATCGGACGACACCGCTGTCTGCAAGACATCTTATCCTTGCTGCACGAGTCATATTCGCAGTCAAGGTTTGGCCAGGTCCATCGGTCATCAACAGTTATGCAGTTCGTGGTGCCCAGTTCTGAGTGCTCTCTTTATTTCGATGTCAGACCTGTAAAAGATAGATCAAAGTTGTCGTTCGGGGTATCAATCGTCGTATCCTCCTTCAACCCTTATTATTCTGCTCCGATAAATCTCAAGAGCTCGTACGCTGTGTTCTTTGCCCAGTCTCACTCTCATACGCTTGTCTCTTTCGTCCATTTTCATCTTACAAGCATCTGCCTTCTTTCCCAGCGGCCACTTCACGTCATGTACACTATCCCAATATCTTGCTCAAATGCCTCCTCTTCGCCGCCTTCTCCTCTTGTTCTCGCCGCTTTTCGTCCTCCCTCCTCACATACTCCTCCGCCCACTCCGTCCCACTCCTCTCGCCATCGGAGTCGTCGACAACCACTAACCCTCCACTCGCCGTCCGACTGAGTCTCCTCTGCGTCTCTTCCTGCAGTTCCTTGTACTTCCGATCAATATTCACTTGCTTCATGCGCTTTCGTTCTTTGCGATCTTCCACCTTCTCTTTGATCATGACTCCGGCCCAGACAAGGACGAAAGCCATGGTGGCGGTTCACGTGTCGTGAGAAGCTGGCGGATGGTGTTCGCGCTTTAGAGCTTGAGACGTGCTTCGAGATCGGGCAGTCTCGCTGTAAAAGAGAGCAAGTACAGGAGCAAGAGCAGACGCAATGCGCGGCGTGGCGAGGTATGTCTACATCACGGCAGTCCTGCGACACAAAGACGATGACCTCGACATTTGGTGAGGTCCACTAGTGGTCCGTTAGTCCGTAAACTCCGTGGCGTCGATCGGCAAGCACTCCGGCCACGTGCACTTCCCCTCACGTGGCTGTTGTTCGCCCAGGATACAGAGTAGCTACGCCAGTGAACCACGGTATCGCAACGTCCTCTCGAACACACATCTTCGACCTGTCGAGTGTCTGTGGAGCCTGCAGAAATCCGCTTCATTCACATTGTTCCACCGACTCCCCACAGACCTCTCGCCTAATGCCCTAAATCGGGGCAATGCAGCCACCGCCACCGTAGCGCAACCTCTCTACCAAAGATCGTAGACGATAGACGATGAAGCACGCGACAACGAAGAACCAACGGCATCACATGAAGCCGTTGCAAACTTTCCATCATCGTACATGCTGAGGTCAATCAGAGCCTCGCAAAGTCACGCCTGAGCGCTGGACGTCATCCTTCATTCAGAAAGAAACAAGACCATCATGATTCAAAAGCAGAGTACAAAGCAAGTATGCAAAATTCGCTAATCCAGGAGAAAACTTTCCGCGCACCACCACGCATCCATGAGTTTGAGCACAAAACAAACAGGTAAGGGAAAGCCGCCGTACGTTCGCCCTCCCTTCCACAAATCGACCAACGTGGAGCCTCACCAACGATGAGAGCCAATGCTGTCAATACGCTTGCCGCATCTCTTTCCGCTCAACGCAGTTGTCTGTATCCTCGCAATGTCGATTTCGAATAGAATGAACTGGACATTGTTCCGCCTCCTCCATGCTTCATCCGTGTCAAGAGACAGGTCCATCGATTCTCCACTAGTCACTCGTCTGGCTCTTCCTCAGGGCTCAGGTAGTCGAATGACCGCTTCAAAGCCGAAGGTGCGCATTGAGCGTGAAGCGTCGACATCCCTTGACACGCTTGAGCACAACAACTCGATGGTGTGCAGCAGCCACCGCGTCGCTTATCCCTTCCGCCGCTCCTCGCTCTTTCAATGCCTGCGAGACCCTGAATAAAACACAAAACGCCACGCCGATGTTTGCAAATACTTGATGGAACTTCCTGCTGTGCGCCTCATCGGCAGGCCAAGAAAAAGGGACGCTCGCGTCGATGAGCAGGTGGTGCACGTGCGATGCTAGAGGTCGTTCTGTTCGTCTATCCGTGTGTACGGTCGTCGTCTCGTTCGTGTCTCGCGGCGGAGGTATAGGATATTGGCATGAATGACCAAGGCTGTCATTAGAAGAAATGTGTATGCGGTTTGCTCATTTCGTGAACTTCCATCTCCTGTCGAAATGTTAGCGTGGGTATAAGATTGGCAGAACACATCAATATCGTACCATTTTGAACGTGTTGAGCTCCTCCTTGATCTGCTGAGCAAGCATAGGTGTCAGGCGGTTGCATGTGGCAATCTCACCGCGACGATCGTACTCGCTGGCAGACCAAGCATCGTGGAACTGGATCCGTGGGCTGAAAGAAATGTTCCGAGCCGTGCCATTGGGTGTGACAGGCATGCTTCTAGTGACGGGCGCTGCGAGACGTGCAGAGAAGTAGTCATTTTTGACGTTCTTCATCGAGCCGGCGCGGCTTTCGACATCCTTCGGCGTGCTGGGCTGGCTCGACGCCGGACTGTCTGTGGGTCCGTCGTGCGGCCTGATGACAGGAGAGCCGTTTGGCGAATTTGTGCCGCTACGCTTGAGGATGCCCTTCTTGACAGCGGCAAGAACTTCGGCTCGATCCCTGTCACTGCCGACAATGCTGCGGCGTGAATTGGTCGATCCTTCGGCAGAGCCGCGTTGAGGATTGATACCGTTGGCAGCATCGATCGAGTTGCGCTCCAGCTTAGGGAAGCCAGTGATGCCATGCTTGTCCGATGGATGCTCGTTGACGTTGACTTTCTGTCTCTCGGCTTCCACGGTCACCATTGAAACCTGCGCCACGCTCGGCTGCACAATGGCGCCCACAGGAGCCTGGTAGGGCCCATCAGCGGCAGGCACGCCAATGACAGACTTGGGTCGGAAGAGTCCCTTGATGCTTCTAGCACTCTTCTTCGCTCCTCGACCCATCTTACGCAGCATCATCGATGCTGACGAAGCGGTCGAAGATATGGAGAGGTTGTCCGTCGACCCAGTGAAGCCGCCTTGACCTGAATAGATGCCCGCACCGATTCCAGCTTCCTCCTGTCGCCTCGCGATTTCCTGCTGCTCAGCGTCCAACTCGTCGTCGATGTTCTGCTGCTGTTGCTCTCTGGCCGTCAGCCCCTGGACAACGGCGACAGGGCTGCTGTTTTCCGCGGCGCCCCGCCGCAGCTCCTGGGCACTCCCGAACGAGAAGGCGCGGCGTAGTCGAGACTTCATGCCTTTATTGAGGTCATTGTTGGATACAGCGGCAAGTTGTTGCGCTGCGGGAGAGACGGTGGGAACTGCTGCTTGAGCTGCCGCTGCATACGTCTTCGGCCTACCGGGCATGGGTGTTGCGTACGCCGGTGCTGGTGTTTGTGATGTCGTGTCGACATTCTCCTTGGACAGCGGTGATGGGGCTCTACCGCGAATAGTACTCTCAGAGGTGTTGCGGGAGGGACCATTGGTTCTGGACTCCGGTGGTCGAAGCCCAGTTTGTACAGGCTTGGCGGCCTCCTGTTGTGTAACCGAGCCTTTTCTCCTGTGTGATTGCTGGCTCTCATCACTCCCGCTACGCTGATGGTAGGAAACGGGGCGGATAGTGCCGGTCGTTGATGTTGAACTGGATCCATGACCAGATGAAGGACGCTGAGCTCCCGTGGCGGATTGTGTATCCAAGTTGGACACGTTCAGACTGCGACGTCGATATCTCTTAGCGGCTGCGGACTTTGTCGATGCCATGTCTTCATTACTCTCCGTACGAGTCACTGCTGGCGTCTTTTGCACTGCGTTACCTGATTCCGGCACCAATGGGGTGGCGACTGCTTGTTGGGTCGTCTTTGGAGTGGTCTGCGTAGACTCGGCACGTTTCTGAGCCGGACGGCGATACCGATCAGGAGATGACTTTGCTTGTGTGTCGAATGTGCCGAGTGTTAGGTCGGGCATGTTTGAAGAGATGTTGATCAGAGATCCATTCCGCGAGCCCATGACGGAGTCGTCTTTCGCCGACGGCTGCGTGGACACGTCCGACGAAGTCGTGGATGATGCAGAAGCAGATTGTGTGCTGTGCGCGTGCTTGTGATGTACTCCAAGAGATGTGGAGGGAGTTGAGGCAGTCCTAGCATCTTTCCGCAGATTCGGCGTCGACTGAAACGCGTATGGCTGCACAGGGGCAGCAGAAGTCCCCCGATATGAGTTGTTTTGTCCATTGTACATGCTGTTCGAGGAGTGCACCAAACGTGGCGCCTGCGAGTATTGTTGGGATGAGCCCTGGAAGGCGTCGGAGGAAGATGGTCGGGTCTGGAGCATCGTAATCGTGCTGGTGGTGGTCATAGGCAGCGGCAGTACCTCAGCCATCAGGTAACGATGAAGGTAAAGCGGCGGTCGTTGGAGTCGTCGGTGAGATGGTGCGGGAATGTGCGGCGGTGCGGAATTTAATTATGTCTGAGCCGGCCAGCAGTCAGTACGAATGGTCAGAATGTCGATAGAACGGTGCTGCCGTCAATGGCGAGATGAAGGACAGCGGTCGTCGGTGCGCAAAAGAGTGTGTGAATGATTTGTGAAGTGAAGGCAGATGCTCCTGTTGCAGCGGTGGAATGGAGATTCGGGTCTCGGATGACACGGCGCGGAGCTGCGCGGCGGTGAGGAGAAGAGTGTCTCCAGATGTGTCGAGAAGATGCCGTGCTGTGCATGTGGACGATGCAGAGTGTAGGGCAGTAGCGAGGAGAGGAGAGACTGTACCTTACAGAAGTCGTACGGTCTGGCGAAGAAAGAGCAAAACGCCCGCGAGGAGGTGAGCGGCTCAAAGCGACGACATCGGCAACGGCGAGCAGCGGAGTTCAGCGGGATGCTGAAGGGCCTGCAGTGTCGATACGGTAGGTAATGGCGTGTCGGTGTCGGTGTGATCGGTGTGTTCGGGTGGTGAGGAGATTGAAGGTTGCCCTTGGGAGATGATAGTTCTCAGGGGCCTGGTCGAATTATCGGCGGGGGATGTAGGTAGTCCTAGCAGCGAAACAGAGTGCCAATCTCCAAAGCAATCAAGTCGAAGGTGTGTTCAAGAAGGAGACGAAACGACAAGAACAGACAGAGAGAATGGTCAGCAATGGCGGAGATGGTGCTGAAGCCGGTGGGAGAGAACTTTGGCGTAAGGAGAACACAAAGGCGTGCACAGGCTTGAGAAGTGGAGGGCCGTCTTGGAATAGGCTAGTGGCCAATCTAGTCATGCAGGCGAACACATCCTCTGCCGCTGCGCTGCCAATGCGCATCAAGTCGAGTCTACTACTGTCCTGGTCGAGCGTTGTGATTTCGACCATTGCATTAAACTGTGCTCTCCCTATATGAGTGTACACAGTCGTCCTCGCCACAATGGTAGTAGAACAACAACAATAATCTCGAGACGCCTGTCCTGTCTTCCTTCTGATCACTCCTGCACAGTCCAAAGCCTAAAATGGTGCTCCATAAATACTGCAACATCCTCGAATACGAGCGGTCGAGGATGCGTGCCACGTCCAGCGATCTCGCAGACAGAGGTTACTCTACATGATCACTGTTCTCTGCTCTCCTGCTCAAGAAAATGTTGCCGCTGTTTTCGTCCAGCTCTGCAAACGACAAAGGGCAAGAACGGGACAAAGTAAGGTACATCTATCGATGTACCGCGGAGTCAAGGTTTGCCGGGAAACGCGACAACAACGATCAGCCTGTTGCCTTTGACCCGCGCTCTGTCAAGCTTCGTGTGCATCTTGAGATCTGAGATCGAGAACACCTCGCCACCCACGCGACAGTTTCTCTAGAAGGGGGATGTACTAGAGAAACGCTTGCTCAAGCTCGAGACATCCGTCGCCCGTTGAACCATTGCAATAGCACGCGAATTGCATCATCATCGTCGTCGTCGTTGGCGGGTCTTCTCCCTGGAATAATTGGTCGGCATCTTCGATATCCAAGCGGAGGTACGACAGCTTCCTCAGTGCCCGAAAAGAAGCCGACCTCTCGAGAATATTCAAGGCAAGGTACCTTCTAACAAGAACATCGGTGTTTCTCGATCTGACTTGCATGCCGCGCGTTGTTGCTTCTCTCCGGAAAAAGTCTACCAATCAGTGCGTTCACTTTTGTATGTGTGTGCATTGGCCATCAATGCCGCATTGCCTCCATCCGCACCCCTTCGTCTAGATTCTGCAAGCTCATCATCGCCTCGCCAGGGGATAGCGAAAATACCTTGGTACAAGCATGCTCCCCACATTGTTCTCCACCACCGATTAGCGATGGCTCCTGGAGCCTGCCGCTCAACGATTCTCCTCCACAGCTCCGAGCCGCAAACCGGATGCACGCAACGCAGCAAACAAATACTGAGGGATATATGGTTCTGATATCGTGGTTGCTGACATGCGCGTCAGCCCTGAAACATTCTCGTCATCTTCCATCCTCCAAGCGTGAAACGCGTACACACGGCTCTTAGCACGTTCCCTCTCCCACGCCGTCGGTTTCACGCTCATCCTGGCATTGTTGTCATGCAAGACTGCACGACAACAGACGCGGTCGTGAACAAAGTCCAACTGGGAACTCATGACCAGTGAGTTCTATGGGTCAAAGAGACTGCGCACAGAATTCCTGAACGCTAAGCATGCAGGGCATTTGGCTCCACAAGCCCCCAATACAAGGCCCACCTCGCCGACAGAACGGAAGCATCTCACTATACCGTAGGTACAGTTCTCCGGCTTGCATCTTCTTTACCATCAAAGCCAATCCGCTTGACCGCACTGCTTCCCGGACTCCTCCAATCTATGCACGCAATGTTCGTTTCCACCGGCAACGAACTTGCAGACCTCGACCAGTTGCCGCTACTCCTCAACCTCCTCCGAGCTGCAGAAGCACGGTGCGTTGCGCCATCCAGTGCTAGCGCCATCCACCAGAGCTACAGTATACCACTTCCGCTACTGCACGCTCAACAGCTCCGTCAGCCGCCTCACTAGACAATAATCGTACGGTCGGAGGTGCGGTACGAGAAGCATTGCGTTCAAGTCTGATCACTGCATGTCCCATTTGTTGAAAGTTATGAGCCAATAGATTGTAACTCTACCTGAGGGATCCTCGGTTCTATATATATATTAATGGGAACCGGTGTCGGTTATTAACCCTTGTGACAAATCGGCCCTATTACAACACTCCTACTTAACCGAATACCGGTTACTATGATATCCTGTTGCCCTCGTTAAAAACCTATTGGGAAAAGAGTGGTCAACCGCCTGTCCGAATAATTGACATTAGTTAGACTCCTTGGTCCGTTTTCTCTTTAAGTCCTTCCTTACGCGTCCGCCCTCTAGTCCGGTAATTCTAAGTCTAGAAATGTGCTTCTTAAAGGTGTATTAATCTAGTGCTTTCGTGAAGATGTCGGCGGTGTTGTCGGTTCCTAGTATGTGAAGGAGAGTAACTGTCCTATCGTTAATTAATTGACGAATGAAGTGATACTGGATCCGGATGTGCTTAGTTGCTTCGTGTTTCACCGGGTTGTTGCTAATCGCGATGGCGCTCCTGTTGTCTACTCGAATAACCACAGTGTCCTGCTCCGTTCCGAAGTATTAGACTATTCGTCGCATCTAGACTGCCTCCTTTCTAGCGTAATAGAGGGAAGTGTATTCGGCTTCCGTAGTAGATAGGGCTACGGTAGTCTGCTTCTTGCATCTCTAGCTAAGTAAAGTTCCACCGAGTTTAAAGACGTATCCACTAATTGACTTGCTGTCCGAGCAGTCTCCAGCCTATTCGGCGTCGCTTATTCCGGTAAGAGGCTCCAGGTTATTTCTATTAAATTCCAGTCCGAGGTCCAGCGTTGCGGCTACGTATTTAAGTATCCTTTTAATTTAATCCTGGTGGTCCTTTAATAGGTTTGAGCAAAACCGGCTGGCCTGGGAAACCGAGAATGCTAGGTCCGGTCGAGTTCCTAGCATTGCGTACATTAATAACCTAACTATTAATTAATACCTGAGTCTGTCTTCGGCGGTAGCGATGTGATCCGTAGGCGTAGGTTGCTATCGTGCCTTCGAGTTGTACGGAGTTAGTGCTAGGTTAGCATCTTTCAACCTAAACCTTTCGAGCATCGCCTTAAGATGCGCTGTTTGAGTTAGTCGAATTGTCCTCTTTCTACGGTCTCTTTTAATAGCGATTCTAAGGAAGAAGCTGCATTCGCCTATATCTTTTATTTGAAACGCTTTCGAAAGCGACTTCTTCGCCTCCTTAATTAATTTAAGATTAGGGCCTGAGATTAAGAGGTCGTCTATATATATAAGTATATATGTTCCGTCCTTTTGAAACATAGCTTGATCGTGAGGACATGGCTCGAAGCTAAGTAATTAAAGGGATTTAATTAGAGTTTGATACTAGATGCGCGGTGCCTGTTTTAATCCGTAGAGGGCTTTGCGTAGTTTGCAGACTTTAGTGCCGTCCTTTAAGCTAGGCGGTAGTTCGACCTATATGTCTTGGTCGATGTCGCCGTATAGGAAAGTAGTCTTGACGTCCATTTGATGGACGTGCTAGTCGTGTCTCGCTGCGTGTGCGAACATCATGCGATAGCTTATTGGTTTAACGACTGCCGCAAATGTCTCTAAGAAGTTAATGCCCTCGCGCTGTTCGAAGCTACGTACTACCCAGCGTGCCTTAAATCGAGTAATCTCGCCATCCTTTCCTCGTTTGAGTGTGAACACCCATTTTCCCGAGAGTGGAGCGTCCTTTGCAGTGGCGCCTTCGACTACATCCTATGTTCCGTTCTTATTAAGCGAGTCGAGTTCTTCGCGAATTGCCGCGATCTATTGTTCTCTGTATTCCGAGTCCATAGCCTGCTAATAGGTGTTTGGGACTATTAGGTCTTTCTCTATTAATTAAACAGTGACCGCGGTGTCGACGTCTAGAGGCTGAAGGGGTCGATTTGGGTCCGGTGGTTGCGTGTCTTCCGTTTCTACTTCAAATTCTATAACCGGTTTACCGGCGAGGAACGCTGTATTAAAGACTGATATTAAGTTACTTTGATGCGTGCAGTAGTAACTCACAGGTTACATTCGGAGTGGTGCTAACTTCGGATTCGTAGGGACTTTAATTGGCGTAGGTCTAGTAACGTAGCTAATCGGTAGTAGATTCGGTCGAGTTGCGACCTGTGGATTCGCGACTTGCGGTCTAACGTAAGGCATACGCTGTATGTAATCCGGACTTCCTTGATTCCTGTTCTCCTACTCGGACCGTGCAGCGGATGCTTCTTGTGAAGGTTGAAGCGTAGCGACGTCGTAGGTAGTCGTCTTGTTTAGCAGATTTATCTCCGGTGCATCAATTGCGTCCAAATTGGCGCTGGACATCGGTAACGTATAGTTTAACGAACTATAGTCTAGTCGAACGTCTTCGTCAAACAGAACTTCCTTCGCACGCTCGATTTTGCCATTAATAGGATTCTATAGTCTGAACAGGTTTTCTCCTTCAAATCCTACTAGTACTCGGAGATGAGCTCGCGGATCGTATTTCTTCGGAAACAGCGCTTTTAGTACGAGTTTGTATGCGCGGCAACCGACTCGCCGCATCTACCTAATCTCTGGAACGTTCCTAGTAAGTGCCTTATGCAGTGACCTTTAATTGTGTAGCGCTCGCGTAGGGCTCCTGTTGTTAATGAAAATTGCTACTTTCAGCAGCTCCGGCTATAGTTCGTTTCGAAGGTGCCCGTCCTATTTTATGTACCGGATAATGTTCTAGAGGGTTTAATGTCTTCTTTCAACGACTCCGTTCTAATCAGGCTAGTACGCCGCTGTTATCTCCAGTTTCGCTCCGGCCAATCGACAGGCCTGTGTAATAACATCTACGAATTCTCCGCCTCCGTCTATGTAAATGCATCGAATCTTCCTATCAAATTAAGTGCCTATACGCGTTAGCTAGTCCTTGTAGCATTAGTAGACTTCGTCGGCTATCTTCGTCTTTATTATGTACGCCTAGGAGTGCCTAGTGTAGTCGTCGACTAGTAGTAGGTAATATCGTTCGCCGTATATCGAGGTAGGCAGTGGTCCGCCGAGGTCCATATAAATCTTCGCAAACGGTTCTGTTTCTCGCACAGGCTCCGATATCTTGTGAGTTTGCTAGGCCTTGCCTAGATAGCACGATTCGCATAAAAAGGATTAATTAATAAAGCTAATGTTCCTTCGCCTTAGCATTACTTTGGCGGCCTCCGGGCTAATGTGGCCTAGTCTTTAATGCTATACGCTTAGTAGTAGTTTCGCCTGCGTGCGCGTGTTGAAGAATGAGGCCGTATTAAATTCTATCGGGAGATTTGATGGCGTTTGATAGATCTAGGTCGACAGGTAAGAGCTTCTAATCGAGACGTCTAGTGTCCAGAGTTTTCCGCGTTGTAATCTAGTAAGCAAAACTTTACTAGTTAACAAGTTTGTGAAGTCGTAGTACCTAGTAATTAACGTGTATCGTGTGCCGCTTCGATTAAGGTTGTCGACAGATAGTAAGGACACTAGCATCTGAGGAATGTAAACAATCTTTGACAAGATTAATTGACGGCTTCCGGAAGGGTGTCGAACTTCTAGTTAAACGCGCCTAACTCCTACTGCAAAGAATCTAGTGCTATAACCGACTATTTCCTGCGGTGTCTTTAGTAGCACGTAATCGACAAACAGCTCGTAATTCGGGCAGATATGCTCTATAGTGCCGGAGTCTACAATCTAGTCGTACTTGCTATACCCGCCTTAAACAATGTCCGATTTGGTAGTCTTCGGAGCTGATGCTTAATTAACGACGGAGTAGGAGGCAATAAATAATTAATTCGATATTGAAGGGTATGTAGGGTGAAGTGCACCCGCAGCAATGTGTTCTAATGTAACTCTAGACGCGAGGTCGGATAGTTATTCCTTTGTAGTAAATAATGAACTAGTGAATTGCACGACCCGCTTAATCTGAGGATCGCCGTCATTTGTTACTGAATTATCTACACCCGCTAGGTATGAACGCCGTCCTAGATAAACAGCGTCTCTGTTCGTACCGGAAGTTATTAGTTTCGAGCTCCCGGGGAGTTTTCTACCCGCCTTAAATGCTTTGAACACTTCGTTATTCTGCTTCGCATATTAACTGTTCGTGTGGGTAGACCGTCCTTTATGGCTTGGCCACTCGCATTTGTTGTTCGCTGGTCTAAGTAGTTGTCCGAGTGGCGGGTCGTTTAAGTCGTGCGGTCGCTTTGTTCTACGGAATGCCGTATACGAGTAATTTAAAGCCGGCATTAGGTTAATTTAACTTATTCGCTCCTATTCGTTGCCTGCGGAGGACTTTAAGGACTCGTACGAAATTGGCTGCTTGCCCTTTCCGATGCTACAGATCTTGTAAATTGAGCTCTAGGTTATAATCCAGTTGCTAAAACGAGGGCCTAGTGCTTTGACGAAGAAGCCGGTTTTGAAGTCGTCCGGAAGTTTTGGCGCCTCGGCCAGGGCGTGGAGTTTAGTAATCCTTCGCTCGAATTCTTTTATAAAGTCTTTAAATGAACCGGCCTTATTAAACGAGTAGTTAGAAACATCGCCGAGTCTTGAAACGAAGTAATAAACTCCATTCGCCATGCAGTGGTTCTTAATCGCTTCTAGAGCGGTGGCGACGAGGGTAATGCCCTTAATCTTTGATTAAAGGCCTTCGGTAATGTGCCTTCGAATGTAGCTAAGTAGGGAGAGGTTTCTCGCCAGCCATTCCGCGTGTTCCAGCATCTAGTCGTTTTATTTAGAGGTTGGTGCATCTCCTACTAGAGATACGGGCGGGAGCTCCGATCTATTAATAAGGGTGTGAAAATTGACTGCGAGTGCGTAGTTAAGGAGTTAACGCTTCTAGGTGGCGTAGTTGTTTGGGCTAGTAAGTGTAACTATCGTGTTAAATTGCTTAGTGTCCTTAAAACCTGATTTGTACGCCTTCTTGTACTCCGTCGAGCGCTCGGTATATCTTTCCGGCGGAGTAGGGGCAGCGGTAGCTGCTGGCGCACGTCGAGGTGGCATATTGACGATGTTGTTAATAGGAGCTGCTTGAAAACGGTAGGAGGACTCGTCCGGAATGAAGAGTGCGTCGTCGTCGTCGTCGTCGGAGGGTGGTGATTTGGCCGAGTTTCCCTAGGCAAGAGGGGCAGGATCAGTAAACTAAGAGCTGCTGTTGGCGTGATTAGCTTCCTTTAGTAATACAGTCTATGCAGATGTAGTTATACTAGGTGGAGCCGTCGAGGTGCTTTTAAGGTAATCACTACGCGTCGCACCCGTCTTATCTAGAGACGCTTTCTTCTTGCCCTTTAGTTTAGAGGCCTTTGGTAGTTTTAATAGACCTGGAGTTAGTAGTAGTGCTAGTGCTGCCGGTAGCGCGGATGGTGCGGTTGCCTTAGTTAAGGAGGTTATTAATGCAATTGTGTTGCCGTGTGAATTAATGTCGTCAAATGTTCGTCGAGGTGGCCTTAAGTCGTTCGGTACGGATAGACTCGAGAACGGGTTAGTCTTAGGATTAAGGTAGGGAGTGCTTTGAATGTTTCGTCTTTGTTCTTCGATTTCGGCCTGTTTGTTACGGTGTCTCTTGTAGCGCTAGCGCTCTGCAGCGAGGAAACGACGATGTGCTGCTTGTTCTTCTGTCTCGCCTGGACGTAGCTTGTATTGTTTTGCTATTGTTCGCTGGGACCTAAGTATATATGCACTAATTCGTTAAAACTTTAAAGGATCTTAAATGGGTCTGTGTCCCTTAGTGCGTTACGGTGGACATAGAATTGCGTTAAGGGTAATCTACTTTGTATTAGATGTTTCGAGTGATGTAGTAATACATTGAATAGGAAGTTGTACGAAGTGTCACGTTCGTCAAAATGGCAGTAAGTCTATGTCGATAGCGTAAAAACTCTGACGTTGTTCCGAGGTTATCCTTGTCGCTTAATTAAACGACGGAGATGCTCGGACAACGACTAAAGTAGTTACTAACTCGACTTAAGGTTTTTTATTAAGATTGACTGTGAAGTCTATTAAGTGTTTGGCGCGGACGCCTATTGAGAGTTGGCATAAGGCCCATTAAGAATCGACGCGGAGGTCGATAAAGATATTAACAAGACATACGTAAAGAACGTAAAAGGGCTTATATACTGGAGGTATTGTAACCTGTAAGCGCGGTCCGGGCTTATAACCTGTTAAAAGTTATAAGCTAATAGATTGTAACTCTACCTGAGGGATCCTCGGTTCTATATATACATTGATGGGAACCGGTGTCGGTTATTAACCCTTGTGACAAATCGGCCCTATTACAACACCATTCCCACGTCCTCCCCCGCGTCCGCAAGGATTGTCATCCACGAAAAAACTTTCATTCCTCCACGCCTCGTCTCCCGGTTGCCTGCATGATTTACAAGCCTTTCTCCCCTCCTTCCTTTGCATGCCGCACCGCTAGATATCCACTTCACGCGCTTCCATCCGCAGTTTGCTAGCCATTGACCTCCGCATTTTCAAAGGTCCACGCCAGCATCTGATCCACACTCGGTGGTGCCGAGATCGAGCAGGTCGCTCACGACTCTGGAAGGGCCACCGCTTTACGTGAGCTGCAACTCTCGAGACATGATAGCACCTCAGCTCCAACAGAACAACACCTCCTTTAAGCAAACAATCCTTCTCTTACCAGAACATCAATACGTCATGCAAAGAAAATCCTTCCCTTGCACAGCATCGGACGTAACACAGTATTCTCTCGCTCCACTGCTGCCGTACCACCACGCTCGTGCCGGCCACGCGTTGGAAAGTCCGGTACATGCCCATGCAATGATGCACACAGCGTGATCCTGCCCGTCATTCATCCACGGACAACCATCCGAAGATATCTAGCTCTGCGTAGCCATCGTGCGTGCAGGTGAGAATGTCGTGCCTACAAGTCAGCCACACCACAAACCCGATCAACTGCACGAAGACGAGACCTGATCGCCTCCGACAATGTTTGATGCTCACTGCGTTGCTGGCTGGACTGGCTGGAAGCAGGCTTTGCGGTGCGTGTGGTTGTTCCGAAGGTATGTGGGTAATGGTTACACCATTACCACACTTCAGCTGCAGCGAGTTGCTACGAAAAGCGTAGATGTACCGAGATCGTGGCATTGCAGGCGACTGATTGACGCTATTGAGTAAGGGCTCTCAGCAAAGCGTTTTACCTCAGATCTTTCACTGTTCTGCGTTCTTCCTATCGACTTCCGTCTGCGTCTACAGCTTCGCTTGAACACTTATGGCGAGTGCCACAGCAGTCTGGAGAGAGTCAACATCGCCTTCCTTCAAGCCGATGAGCTCGTTGTCCCTTTCATCGTAAAGTGTGCCACCCTTCAGAGCGGATGATGAAAGTCAGTGGATGTCTAATAGGGACGTGATTTCACTTACCTCTGTCCAAATCCTGCGCAGCGTCAACGGGCCACCGGTCTGCTGTTCAAGCTGCTTCAATCGATCAAGACTCGTGTAGGCCACATCCCACTTCTCGCCTGTCTGCTTCTGGAACTCCTCAGCCAGCTCAATTGGAGTCGTGGTGAAAGAGTTGACATGCAGTGCTTTGTTCTTGGAAACCTCTGGATGAAGCAAAGCAGCGACCACCATTTTGCCGACGTCTCTCATTGTAGAGAGGGAGATCTTGCCCCTGCCATCGCCAAGCAGAACGGCTCTTTTGCGCTTCACATCAAACGTTCCCTCTTCCTCCCTCTCAGGACTCTTCGCAGAGAGATATAGACCACCGTCAGCATCTCCGTATGGACCCGTCACAACGTACGTATACTCCAAGTTCTGAATGGTTTTGAGCAGCGCTCGGACCTTGAGCTTGAGCTGATGTGGTTTCTCATTTGCAGAAGAGGGCCAGTACTCGATGTCTGTGCCATATTCAGATGGGAAAAATCGCTGGACGTCCGGGTGCTTGTCCGCCAGTTGGATGAGAAGTAGTTGTTTGTCGATCACCGGCCTGCCGACACATGAAACCACCGTGTCGATGCCTTTGTAGGCATTGTTGACATCGGATTCGGATGTGAGGTCGCCTTCGATTATCTTTACGCGTTGAGCTTTGAGATGTGCTATTTCGTCTGCTTTCGTCTGCACGGTATTGGGAGATGTGAATACCGCAACACTCGACCATCGGCTCTGGTGGTCTAGAATGGCCTTTGTGATGTGAGTGCCTATGAGGCCTGTCGCCCCGAAGATGAGGATATTCTTGGTTTCAGACATCATGCTTGTAGATTTTCAATCATCGATCTGCCAATAATGTGTTGTCTTGATACATTGGTGAGGAAGAAGAGGAGCTGATGGATGTTGGTCAGTTGCATCTCACAAGCATGCCTTCATTAGCCGGACTAGCCGGACTAGCCGGCTTACTTCCCCGGCTGAACCTGCCCCCGGAGTTCAACTTCATCGTTCGAATTCACTTCCACAACTTCAACCTTTTGCCGACGCGGCGATGGAGTTGACGTTCGTAAATCAGTACAATGGCAATCCTGCGAAACGAAAGCGCCTAGCAAAAGCATGCGAATCTTGCAGGTCTAGAAAGGTAAAGACTACGATTTGTTCTCACGATACAACTCACACTTTTCGACTGCAGAAACGATGTCCACATTTTGACGATCCGAAAGACCAAGATGACACGGAAAGATCCAGTTCGAGTCCGCCGAGTGGTGAAGTCAGTGGAGGAAGTACCGCTTCAAGAAGGGAACGAGCCCACGTATTCGTTCCAGACATGGTAAGTAATGAAGTAGGTCACGACCAACAGCCCTGAATTCACTCGCGCTGGACTGAATCAAAGGCATGTATGCATGAACAAGCACGACTGACTGTTGCGTCTCCTCGCAACTAGCATCCGGGATCCACTCTTCTTCACTCAGCGCAGCCACGAACGCCAGGTGTTAGCACTGTGGGAGTATGGGTCGACAGAGGCGAATGGGATGCCTTGATCCGGCAGAGAAACAACCCGACCAACTCAACTAGCGAACCCAAGATATCTTACAAGCCCCACAGCACCATGATTCCTCCCTTGATCGACATCTACTTTCGAAGGATCCACCCTGTTCTGCCCATTCTTAGTGAGAGCGAGTTCAGACAATCTCACGCCGAAGGCATGGCGAACGAGACTCTAGTGCACGCCATCTGCAACGCAGCAGCCAAAGACGCTGAAGCTGCATCGCACCTACGTCTAACTGATTCTCCTGGTCCACTGGCCCCTCGGGAGTTCTGCAGCAGATTGCACACAACTGTCAAAGCAGCCTTGAAGATACCCGCTCAATTTGAGAAGCTCACGCTCATACGAATACTGGCACTTGCATCCCTTCATGCCGAAGGCCAGGATGGTGGCGAAGAAGCAACACTGTATCTTGTTCAAGCGCTACACTACGGCCAGACTCTAGCACTCCACCTTGCACAGCAGGCTGGACTACCCTCAGGTGAAGAGCGCTCATCCAAGGTACACTTACAATCACTCGTCATGGTCAACGACCTCGCTAACCCGGCCACAGCTCCTTTTCTGGTGTCTGTGGAGTCTCGATCGTTTATACAGCTGTATCTACGGCAGACCAGTAATGATGTCAGACGTAGATCTGTCCATCGAGCCTTATTCTCCAGGTGAAAGCGGCTTTCCGGCCTTCGAAGTCTGGTTATCCATTTGCAAGACTCTCAACAAGCTTATTGGCTTCTATCGACCACACCTAGATATGAGCATCCTTGGCTGGGAAGAGGACTTCCCAAGTTTTGAAGATGCCATCGACGAAGGCCATGGCTGGGATCTGCCAGAAGACCAGGTGGCGACATTGCATCTTTTCTATCTACTTGTTGGAGTTTTGACCCATCGGTCAAGAGGTGTTCGGCACATTCGACGCTCGTCAGCATCGTACGTACGGCAAAGCTTGTGTACCCTAGAGATCAAGCGGCTCATGGCGTCTGACTTATTCTCGCAACTGCTGCCTCTTCCTCTCCTGCCATATGCTATTTCACTGGCATTGTCGGTCTCATATCAGCACCTGCGACAATCACACCTCACCCATCAACAAGTTGATGCGCGCGACGACTTCCGAGAGTGCTACCAGATATTACACAAGCTTCGAAGGACTTGGGCAAGCGCTGATATTATTGCTTCGATCTCGAAGAAAGTACTGGACGAGTTGAACAAGGCGACCGATCTAGCTGCGTTCCGTATCTCAAGAATAGCTCCCACCGGCGCAGAAAGTCCAGGATACTGTACAGCATCTCTAGCAAGACCAGACACGCTGATCGACGGCCGAACAGCTGAGGCCAGGGTTGTTCCTGCCGACGGCGGCGAGGACGGGTCAGTTCCTGGACAAGCTACACAGGACGACGGAGTCGCTCTATTCTCTGGTATGGACGACCTCTTTACAGCATATCTGGACCCGAACTACCCGATCAATCTGGACGATTTCTCTTTCATGGACAATTCTGATGCGTTCGATTGGGACTCAGTGCAGCCATGAACTTGACGCATCGACAGAGCGTCTTTGTCATTTTTCTCGATAGATCGAACTGCTTGCGCGCTCACAAAGCATTCCTCGCCGGTCAAATCCAATTCCACCTCATCCCACAAGGAAGTTTCGCAGAAAAGATCCGCTGTTCAGGAGTCGGCATTCCCGGATTCTACTCTCGAACCGGCCTGAATACGCTGTACGCCGAAGGTAAGCTCCCTACCCGGTATGACTCGAATGGAAAAGCTATTCCCTTTAACAAAACGCCGGAGGTCAAGAGCTTCAAAGGCAAGGACTATCTCTTGGAAGAGGCCTTCGACATCGCGGACTTCGCTTGGGTCAAGGCGTGGAAAACCGACAAGACGGGCAATTGTATCTTTAAAGGGACGTCTTTCAACTTCAGCCGCATTGTCGCCCCCGCTGCGCGAATCACATTTTTCGAAGCTGAGGAAATCCTCGAAGTGGGCGACCTCGCCCCAGAGTCTATACATCTTCCCGGTCTTCATGTCAATCGTCTCTTCAAAGGCGAGGCATCGGGCAAGATCCCATTTCTCCGCAACGAGGGTGATGACGATCAAGCACAAGATTGCGAGAAGACCGTCCGCAACATCATAGCTCAGCATGCCGGGAAGGAGTTCCCGCCCGGTTCGAGCTGTAACCTCGGCGTCGGAATGCCAACTCTTGCAGCCCGCTACGCCATAAAAGACGGTCGACACGTGTACGTGCAGTCCAAGAGCCGCATACTTGGCGTCGGTGGAAATCCGAAGAAGGGAAAAGGACGATGCGACTGGATCGACGCCAGCAATGAGAGCATCGTACCCATCCCAGGTGCCAGCAAATTCGGCTCCGACATCTCGTTCGGTCAGATCCGCGGTTGACACCTCGCCATGACGGTCTTGGGAGCTCTGGAGTGCAGTCAGTACGGCGACCTTGCGAATTATATGATCCCGGGGAAGATGGTAAGAGGGATGGGCGGAGCGATGGACTTGGTTGCGAACCCCGAGCAGACCAAGGTTTTGGTTGTACAGACACATTGCGACAAATATGGTAATCCGAAGATCAAGGCCGAGTGTGATTTGCCATTGACGGGAGCGAGTTGTGTGCGCCCTATTGTAACGGAACTGGCCTGCTTCGATGTGGACGAAAAGGGCCTGACGTTGAGGGATCACCATCCAGACACGAGCGTAGAGGAGATCAAGAGGAAGACTGGCTGCGAGTTCCAAGTCGCGGAGGGATGTGGACCGTGGGAGGCGTAGGCTTTGCCATGTCGAGAAGGACCAAGCAAGCCTGAGAACACAATCATTTGTACGTCGCCTAGGACAGGCATCATGAGGAGGAGAGGGAGTCGCCAAGTTCGAAGAAGCACAGTGACGTACCCGAAGCAAAAACATTGCAGGGATGTAGTTGGAAGTGGAGCGTTCAAGATCCTGCCTGTACCACATCCCAAGAGTTACCTTAAGAATCATGTCGGAAGGTCTGCTGTTCTCGCGCCATACCGGCGTGAGCTTCCTCCTCCACGAATTTGGACATCAATTAAGCCATGGGTTCTGAAATGGGTGAACGACCGCTCAACGAGTGAGTCTGAACTAACAACAAGAAGATGGTAAGATTCGTGAGCTGAACGTGAACAACAGGCTCCTCTCGCGAGACATGGTCGACATCTACGTCGGCAGCGACAACACCCGATGGGTCCTGCACGAGAAACTCCTCTGCTACCGGTCGAAGTTCTTCCGCAGCATTTTCCGGCCCAAACCGAACGGCAAGAAAGAGCAGTACTACGGACTCCCCGATGAAGACGATGAGCCATTCAAGATGTTCGTCGGCTGGTTGTACAGCGAACGCATCCCAACGCCGCGGTCTGAAGACGAACTTTCGCCTCTGCTGGATCTATACCTTATGGGAGAGAAGTGGGAGATCAAGAAATTGATCGTCGAAGCTCTGGATGCCGTGAGGATCTTCTACCTCGAGACAGACTCATGGCCGAGTTTGAGGAGAGTGCAATACATCTATGCCAACACGGAAGTGGAGAGTCCTATGCGCCAGCTGCTGGTGTCTTGCGCGGCGAGGATGCTTGTGACAGGAGAAGGGATTCCGGACCATTGGCAGAAGGCTTTGAAGAGCAACGGAGAGTTGGCTGTGGACTTGATCATGTGCGTGCAGAAGTGGAAGGTCCAACCAGATGCTATCCCGGAACCGAGGAAGGATAGCGTGATGCCGATCATGAAGGAGGCACAACAGCAGGGATTGAAGGTGGATGAGGATGAGGATGATGAGGACAATAAGCTCGATTGGGGCGAGGGTTTGACATACAACCAGAACCAAAGCCAGGCTGGTGGAGACGAGTGATGAGCAGTAGGATCCAGTAGATCATGGCATGTACCGTTACTGTGGTACGTCTTGAGCGAGGCCGGGCTTGATACCTTGAGTAACTGTCGTTTGCGTTTCGGACTGCGCTCTCTCCATACCTCCGCGATGGCGAGCACTTCTTCAAGCCTGCCATTGCTCGTTGCGTCCACCGCTTATCTGTCGCACACCACTTGACGCTGAATCGCATCACCATATCTCTGATGAACCCGTCGCGCATCATCCCTAAGTAGAAGACTTCCTCTGAGCCTCCATCAACTCCACGCAGATCGTATCCTCGTCGAAGACTCCGCCATTGTGAATGTTGCGCTGGTGCGCGCCGACCTTGGGCATGAAGCCGTGTAAGAGCTCGCACGTGGCGAGGAGCAACTTGCGCAAAGCGGCTTCTGGGGTAGCGCCCGATGCTCCTTCGATCGCGGGTGTGATTCCCACCATGATAGCGGCGGTGTACTCCGTGTGTCCGAAGATGACGACCTCGAGCTTGCTGGATCCGATTGCTGGCATCTGAGCTGGTGAAGTGGTGGTGTTCGGATTGGTGAGTGTCGCGGCGGAGTGCATCGACGGCACCAGGCAACCGTGAGTCGGCTGAGATGGAGGAGCGGCGTCGAGCGGCTTGACCATGAGGCGGGCGTTCGCTATCGTGCGTGTCAGTCAGATCGTCCTTATAAAGTTGCAGCCAAGGACGTACCGAGAATCTGCTCGCGCAGACCGAGATAATCGGCGCTCATGATTTGTGGCTTAGACTATTCCTTGGGTTGAGTGGGATGGAGGTGTGAGGAAGAAGAGTCCCAAGTCGATGTTGAACGGAGGTGTTGTAGTTCGTTGGCGCAGTCGTGGTTGTTTGCAAGGAGAAGGAGCAAACGCTCGCCGTCCAAACAGAAAGCCTTGGCGAGCACGTGGAAGGATCATGCGGTTGCGACTTTCATTCACTTCAGTTCACGCCGGTAGCTTTAGTCTCGTCGGCCGGCGCAGGTCCTTCACCCTCAATCAAGTCATCTGTACTGCCGTGCTCCTTCGCCGCAGTATCCAATTCCTGTTCACCCGTCTTGCCAGTCTCCAACTCGCGGTACTTCCGCTTCGACTTCTTGCTCGCACTCGCTTTCTTCTTTCGATCCCTCTCCGCCTTCAAGGCTGTTCGACTTTGTGGTCCCTTCTCCATCTCTTCTAGCCGATCTCCCAGTATCCGTCGTGCCAACTTTCGATTTTGCGCCCGACTTCGAGTCTCTTGACATTTGACCACGATCCCTGTTGGCAAATGCTTCAATTGTACAGCTGATGAAGTTTTGTTGATCTTCTGCCCTCCAGGACCGCTGCCTTTGAGGAATGCCTCTGTGATGTCCGACTCCACGATGACAACTCGAGGCGGGAGAGGTTTCTCAAATAGCGCATGGCGGGAGCTGAAGGAGCGTACGAGTCGCCAATAGGAGGGAACTACATTGACGTTACTGTACAGTCTCCGAACAAACATTGTCGTGTGTGATACAGAGCAAGATGTCAATCGTAGCCCTCTGAAGGTTCAGGCGAGAGATGTCAGCATCGACGTCACAGCGCGGCTATTTCGCGCCAAATTTGACTTGGCAGTCGCGTCTCCCAAAGGACAACACTTCACGTCTCGATATATCTCATGCATTTCATCTATCGATGGAGTCAGTGTGGCACGGCGACATCGCCTTGGGAGGAGGAGAGGTACTGGGAGGTATGATCGAAGCGGATATCGTCTCAAGAACACGACTAATCGCGCACGAAAGACATATTCCTTCAATCCGATACGCCAGATTGCCTCCCGGCCGGTGCATCATTACGATTTCTATCCCTTGTCGAGGTTGAACGAGTTCCTCTATATTTATCGATTGGCAAAGCGTTGTCTGTGTCGACAGCAGAAAATGCCACCGAGTCGTGGTTCTCCAACATACTGCTTGGAAATCGCAATGGACAACAAACGACATGGTGGCAGAGTGCCAGGACGGATTCGCCTCTGGGAATACTCGTTGAAGTAAACAATGCGAAGTCTGCACCACAAATACTGTCCGGACGAAGAGTGACAGAGCTATTGTTCTACGCAGCACGAGATGCACCTTCGCATGAGCAACAACCACTCACGCCGCCAACGTCTTCCCCGGAGAGTCACCTCTACGCTGAGCCATCTCCTCGGCTACGACTTCATGCTCTCCCGCTCTGCTCTGAGCTCCATGTCAGCGACCTCACGCCTCCGACGTCTCCAGGTCGCGAAGCAGATGATGTCGTGGCAACGTTTCTGACTTCCCCTTCAAAACCTACGGAGGTCATAAATCGGCCACCAGTCAGAAAGCGGAAGAGTGCGGCCGATGCATTCGATGAAGCAACTGAGCGTAAACGTCAGGCCCGCAGACAAGGCGGTGCAGGAGTTTCTGCAGCAGCAGCATCGGGCATGAATGCGGACATGGCTGTGCATGCAAGCCTCAAGCACCGCAGGTCGATCAGCAATACGCACTCAGTGCCTCTGCAAAGTCGACCGCTATCGAGATCACCAAGTGTAGCGTCCAACCACTCCTTCAGTGTCAGGGAGCCGTCCGTACCCGCTGCGAACAAGAAGTCTACGCTTTCGCGAATGCAGAGTGCACCAAGCGTGGTGACAAGCCCAGCGTCGTCCACTGAGCAGAAGAACAAAGACTACATCGCCAAGGTAGTCATGGCCGGCATGCGTCTGTACGGTCTGGTTCAGATGAAGACTCGTAAATCACGCGCCAACTCCGCAGCCGCCTCTCCAGCGCTCGATACGAGCTTTGAAGATCTGGAGAACGAGCGCAAGCAGTCCGAGGAGTACAAGTTGATCTACCACCAAGCTTTCAAAGGAACATGTCTGGCTTTCCGGAAGCAAATCGCGGACTCCTCGCTGCAGATCCACACCGAAGCTCTGCGAGCAACCGTTGATAGGCTTCTGGCAGTCTTTTGCAACGATCCGCTGACGTTGGAAGCCGAGGAGGACGACGACAAATTCACTCCAGGTGGAAGAAAGCTGTTCGGCTCCTCGGCTCTACCTGGCTCAGAGAAAGGGAACCCGTTCGTCAATGCTTTCATGGGCAATGGTAGCAAGTCCAACACGCCCAGCTTGAGCAAGACTGCCGAGCGCGATAAGTTCTTGCCATGATCCACAAACACGACTATCACTGCCTGGAGGCCATCGCCGTGCTGTGACGTCACGTACATCGGCCTTGTCAACATTTTCCTTTCGACCCTCAATGCATCTGCGGACGCCAACGCTTCACAAATCGCGCACAAAGCCCTCGACTGGATGCGGTACAACACTGGCAGGACCGTGCCATCCCGCCGCTGCAAGAACAGCGTTCGCACTGGACCGAACAGTGTCACCACTAAGGATAGTTCAGCCATCTTCTTCAAGTGAAGCGCCACGAACTGCCCGCCGTACGACTGGGACAGAACCACATCCGTGGGATGACCCGCTTTTCGGCGAACAGGCTTCTCCACACGGTGGCACCGCTAAGATGAGACCGCCACAAGGGTGACACTTACTCTGGATAGATCGGTGTCACTATGGCCACTACCATGGTCTGGAAATGCACTGGATCATGCGGTTGTACCGCTAGCGGGCGTCGCAAGCCACAAACCTACTGAAGCACGACTGCCGGGACTTGAGCCACTCTGCTGGATCTATTGATACAATTCTGCTGAAGGGACCTCACATGAATGAGCTCGAATGAGCTGAACAAGCGACTTAACCCTTGTCCGCATTTTGAGTCACGAATGAGCAGATGTGAGAACTTTTCGGAACTGGATTCACCAAACGTATCTGAGGAGCACAAAAGGAAAGCACACTCGGATACTGAAAATAACTAAGCAAAATTTGACGCTAAACTAAAAATGGAAGTTCTCCGACGACTAAAAAGATAAAGTCTTACTAACGCTAGTAGCCTTAGTAAAAGGGCTCTCCGGATCGGCTCGAACTAAGGACGCTAAAGGAAGTAGTTAATAGAAGGAGAAACGAATACTCGAGCCCCTTTACTAAGCTACCCTTTCTACCGCTAATAAATAAAGCAAAAGATAAATTGTTAATATAGCCCTATTTCCGGGCTTCGCGCTAAGCCCGATTAGGAACTTTTCTATAACTTCCTAACTAGGTAGGAGCAAAAAATTTGTCGCCGGAGCGGAAGAGTCCCCTACCCCTTAGGTAATAGCTACTAGCTCTCGAACTAAACGTTACTATAAGGGCTAGTAAACAGAGGAGTAGCCTTTACTACTACTTAACTAAGAGGTGTAGCTATATAATTAAAAGGAACGAAATAGTAATACTATATATAGCTAAGAGCGTTAAAACTAAAGGAGTTCTCGGCGCTCTAATTAGCCGAGCGTTTAATACCGGATTCGGTATTTCTAGCTTCCGTACGAGTCGTTTACGCGAGTAATAGATCTACGGCCTCGTACTAGTAGCTACGCTTAAGATATATACCGTCTTCCGAGGGCGACGGATCGGTCTACCTCTACTAGTTACTAGAGGGGTCGACGATATAGAGGCAGCCTTAATAGGAGCCGGTATAGATTCCTTACTAAGATTAGTAGCAGCTACGCCCTTACCGCCTACCGGCGCTATACTAATGCTACCTCGCCCTCTACCCCTCGCTCTACCGGCCCTTCTACCGGCCCTTCTACTAGCCCTTCTACTAGCTCTTACTCTACGAGCCCTTCTACCCCTTATTACTACCGTAGGCTCTACACGTTATTTAGCTACTAAGGCTGCTTCTATAGTACGAGCAGCGGTCTGCTCTACCTATTATATAGTAGTCTTAGTTATCTTAGCACTCGTTTAGAGCCGACTATTAGCGTTGTTGTTGCCCTTACGAGCCTTACGAATATAGTACTCGTCCCTTAGAGTAATAAATAGCCTTACCTTAGGTAGACTAGCTACTGCTACCTATCTTCGGATAGCTAGCATTCGAGTATATTTAAAGGCCTTAATGTCGTCTACGAAGTGTAAAGCCTCGGACTCGTTAATCCCTATAATAAAGTCTAGTATACGAAGTATAGCTCCCTTAATCCTGTCTTATATACTAATGCGCTCTAATAGCAATACCTATATATTATCGAACTCTAAGTTATACGCTAGTAGCTATTTAGGCTTCTAATTAATACGGCTAAGGGCTCGGTTAGAGGCATACTAACGATAGTAACATAGCCTTATAGAAATAGGAATCCTCTTAATTATAGCCTTTAGTAATATATAACCGTAGGTAATACTAAACCGCTCTACTTTACCGCACTCTATATAGTATTTACGCACTAGATATAGCTCTACCGGCTCCGCTATAGAGTAGCTAGTATTACGAGTGTCGATAGAGCGCTTTATCTCGAGCGTATAGTAGAAGTTGCGAAGTAACCGTTTAAGTATCTATACGGTAGCTTTACTAACAACCTCTATAAAGTAGCCCTTATTATCTATAGAGACTACGAGCAATAGCGAGCCGGCGAATGTATTCTACTCTAGTAGCTCTAGCTCGTCGAACGTCCTATTAATATATAGCTTAATGCTCTTAACGCATTACTCTAAGTTAAGGCCGTTAGACGTAAACCCCTTTATACTACGGTTGCCGACCTCTACGCGTTACGTAGAGTTAGTACCGAGGTTTAGAAGGTACTTAGTATAGTACGTAACGAGACGCTCCTTTACGTCTAACTATATGCTCGTAAAGTAGATCTTGTCGTCTATAGTAAATAACTTAAGCATCTTCTCTATAGTCTCGTTAGTAGCCGCTACTATCTCCGACTATAGCTATAGCTATACGAGCCTATTTAGCGTCTCCTTCTCCTCTACTATATAGCCTAGCTTACGTATGCTACGCGGTTTTAGCGCTATAACTAGCACTTCTAAGGCTTAAGTAGAGGGTCCGGCGGTGTCGATTAGGGCAGCGTAGCCTACTTATAAGTTCGTAGCTATAGCGGCGACTATTACGAGTCGAGCCTTCGTAGCGGCGGTAATAGTAGTAGCTTTACGTCTAGTACTATTATTAATGCGCTCTTTAATGTTCTTAGCGGCGTGCTACTAGTAATATTACTAAATAACGGCGTAAAAGGGGGAGTCCGGTATAGTAGCTATAAGGCCCTTACCGCGGTTAGAGAGTATAACCTTCGGCATTCGTAGCCCTTTAAGATAGTTGTTCGTAACGACGGTTAATATAAAGAGCTAATTCTCGGCGCTCTCGCTCTTTATAAGGCTATATATAATAGGGAAGCCCTTGCCGGTATTCGCGACTCTAGTAAAGACGCCGAGCAATAGAGCCGCGCGGTTAGTATTAAAGGTAGCGTCTATCTATATATAGAAGTCGGGCACAAACCTTATTATAAACGTCTCTTATCGAGGTAGCTAATATACTATCTACTTAAGCGACGACTTTATTACTTAGCTAGTCTATTCGTCGATCTCGAATAACTAGCGTGCCTTATAGCTAAAGCTAAGGGCTACTAGCATACTAAGTAAGGCGTTAATAACAGTCTCGGAGTTATTACTACCCTTATACGTAATACCTTTAGCGAGGTTATAATACGTCCTTCTATTAAGTTATAGGTCCTTAGCCGATAGCTGTCGGTATGCCGTCTTATAGGACTTACCGGTAAGCCTTAGCTAAGTAGCAACCGAGAGAGTAGCTTAATATAATAGTAGACGCTCGCGGTAGACTAAATAAATAGTTAGTAAGGGCGTAGCTTTATGCGTATAGTTAAGGGTATAAACAGTTAAGATCTACTACTTTACCCTAGCGCTCTTTAATATACGCTTATAAGACAACCGGCAACTCTATATGTAGTATCTAGTACGAATGTTCCGTACTACTCGAATCCGGAGGTAACGATTCTCGTCGTTACTATCGTATAGAGCCTCCTCGAATCCCTAGTTGTTCCGAGTAGTATCGCTATAGTATATGTAATAAAACATCGCTCATTAGTCGTCGCTCGATATATAGACGACGGCGGTGCTAGTACTAAAGTAGTAGTCCTAGAGGCGTAAGAGGTAGTAAGCTACATTACGGAAGATCTTACTATCTTGCGGATGCTCGTAATAATAAGGAATTATTACCGTTATAAACGACGTAACGAGATCTCGTTAATCGTAAGTAAGTAGTAGATAAGGCTACTACGCTAGCCTTAGATAAGGTAGAGGTTTAGGCACAGATATAACGGCTAGTAGATTCGCTTTACTCGTCTTCCTACCCTTATAAACGGTCTACTATAAAGGCTATACTATCGATATTAGATGCTCCGGTAGTCGTAAGGGCGGCGGTAGAGCTAGTAAGTTACTTAGTAAGTTAATAGCATTAGAGACTCTATTACTATAATTACGTAGAGCCGGTAGAGCGCTCGGTAGTAGACCTATAAGGACGCTAGTAGATAGCGAGTTGTCGAGGAAGTCCTTACTAAGTAAGTCGTTAAGGTAGTCGTCCTAAGTAGTACGCTAAAGGCTATAGTCGCGGTAGAAGTCCGATAGGGAAGGTAAATCTACTATAGATAAGTCGCTAGTGTCGTCCATTTTAGTAGTTAAGGGCTAAAAACTAGCGGTAGATTTAGTAGAATTATAGTAGGCTTAAAATACGGCCGATTTAGATAATTCTTTTTTTAACGTAAAGCTCGTAATACGCTCTATAGATCCTAATATCGCTTTGCTTGTTGTCGATAGTGTAGTAGTGTATTAAGTAGTAGGTAAAGGTAGAAGAGCGGTGAGATAAAGTCGAATTTCCAAGTCTTAGCATGTATACGAGCTATACGAGTTTATCCGAGTGTGCTTTCCTTATGTGCTCCCCCGATACGTTTAGCTGGATTCACCTGGCTTGCACGTGCTAGTCCAAGACTTCACTGCGATGACCAATGTTCGCCAACGCATCTCGAATTCATCGATTGGTGAAGTGACTCGCAGGTCTGGCCTCAGCTCCAAGTCCCGTGTAGGATGTACCTCCAGGTAGGAATAGCCTATCATGAGCCTATCATGAGCTCAAAAGGTAGCCACACAAGGCTGAGAGGGGATATCGGACGGTTCGCCTGTACGTATCGTATGCAATCATCACCATGAAAAGGCTGAGGACGGCTGAGCTCCCGCCTTACCTCCTCATTTCCGCTCAGACTGCTATCAACCACAATCTGATCAGGTGCGCACCTCTCTGTCAAATGGTAGGAACTGCCGTCTCTATGCGCAAGCTCACTTCATCTAGCCATGTCTGAACCGCTTCTGGCGCACGACAAATGCTCGCCCAAGGCCACAGCACAGCTACAGATCCCGTCAGACCAGGACCGCACGGGACGCTGGCAAGCGTTCTTCGTACCTACGGCACTATTGTGCCTGTCCATCTCTGGAACTGTGATATTCCCGCTATACATTAGCAAATCAGCCACCACCCCCAGGAACAACGAGAACAGCGGCGATACAACAAATTTTGGATGCGATCCTTCCGGGAACACATTCAGTACTTACGAACCTCCGAACCTCTTCGACACACGCTACACATTCGCCATCAATCTTGGCTTCGGCGAATTCGAATTTGCGGCCGCCAAACTTATCGATGTCGGCTGGGATCTGGTCCTCAGTCGCGGTGGCCAAGCTCTCGTTGCGTTGTGCATATATCGTACCTTCCGTCGCAGCATGCTGAATGGTTCTGAAACTTCCACGATGAGCTATGACAAGTTCCTGGCTTTGTCATACGCTCCGGACACATTTCTGGCACTACGTACGTATGGCTCTGACCTACTGGTAGGCAGATTGTCAGCGTCCAAAAGAAACGTCTGCCGAAGCGTTGCACTTATCGCATGCACGATCTACGTCCTGGTATTTCCCACCTGGACGTCGGCCATGACGGGATACCAGGCAGATATGGTCCCTTACATCGCCAGCAATATATCGTCCTATGTTCAAGTGGAGATGAACAGTCTGCCGTCGTGCGACGGCGTCCTATTCGACCAAATCCAGGAGGGCGTCCTATTCGACCAAAACGAGGCAGTAGATTGTATCAAACCAATTGTCGACTGGACGCGCATCGTGGGCGTTTCCAACACAACTTGTGAGCATCGGGTCCCAGCATTGCCATTCAGACATACCATTAACATAAAGCGGGCAGATGTCAATGTTACCGAGCCGTTTATGTACGCCAGTAACAACGTATATCAACGCTTTGACGGAGCTGGTACTGGTCTCACACCCAACTATACGCTGATTTACACTCCACCCCACTCTCAGCTCCGTCAAAGCGGTTGGGCGTATTTCTGGCATGATCAGCGAGTGAAGACTCTGGACGATGTGCTAGAACGAGCTGTTTGCCAGCCAGGAGCAACATACAAATGGGGATTCTCGACCATGCTACTCCTTGCATTTCTCGTAACGACAGTCTGCATAATGCTGACCCTTTATGCAGTCTGGCTCGATGGCATGTTCTTAAGACACGACGGCAAGGTTGAGGATGTGTTTGGCGCACTTCGCGCAGCTTTTCTGGTCGTTTCCTCCTTTCATGCCGAAGTCGGAGCTGAGGCTACTATATTGAGAGAGAAGGAGCTGCGATGGCAGATCAAGCAGGCCTCAGCGCACGTTCGCATAAGGCCAATGGAGCTTATCGCCCGTCCCCACGGCACAGTCTTCTGGACCGAGATGAAGTCCGCAAATCAGGACGACATCCCACTCTCTAAGCTGCAGGAAATTCGTAGCAGCAGAAGACGGGAGCCAGTCAGGCTCGTGTACCCCGAAATCAGAGAGCCGCTTCAGGGATAAGCAACGCCAAAGATAACATGGATTCAGCTACGACACGATTCAGCTGAAGCCCTCGAACATTGCTCAGATGTACCAAGCAGAACGAAGGTACGTAGGAACGTGGAGACGACGTCGATGCGAAGAGGCTACCAGAGCCATTCGATCTCGATATGGTGGAGATCAAGTGGGGGTATGAATGCGAGAAGTCTTAGAAGGGAGGGCGATTGATGCAGGAACCGAGACGGCTGGCCGATCGTGTGCCATAGTCCGTGCAAGTGCATGCCGACGAGTGGTAGCAGGGACAGGCTCTCAGGAAGAAGCGACGGCAAACTACATGCATTGTACCTCTGCAGGTCTCTCTCTATTGTACCCTTGAAGAACCTGATGCCGCCGTCAATGTCCGATCCGACACTCGTTGGTAGTGAGCTTTGACCGATATATCCGTTCCCTTTCCCCTCACGGGGTTTCTCCCGCAGCGATCGGCTTTAGAGATGCCATATCAATGCACACATCGCTGTCGTTGTTCTCCTTGATCTTTTCCGGTCGACCGAGCGCGCTGTCGCCGTGTGACAACCCGCGTGAACTCTTCCCGGCGGCTATCGTCCCAAAGAAACGCTTCAAGAAACCGGCCATTGCGGGCATGCAGCAGCAAATCCTGGTCGATATGTTAGCTCGAGGACAAGTTCTGCGAGGGACGATCAATTTCCGGGTTTGCTTACATGCTGCAACATAACTCGATCTGAATGTGTGTATGTCAGAAGACGGGTTTGTGAACAGACAGGAGGGAGACATGATAGGATGACTTACACCACACCATAAAGTGAAAGGGAGGAAGTCCCACGTAGCGTTTCCGACGCTGTTCAACTTGTGCAATTCAGTGAGGCGGACGATTGCGCAGGCCGTTACGACGAGCCCGACGAGGAAGCAAGAGATGATGCTATACCCACAAGTCAGTCCATAGGTACAAGCGAACTACGAGCCGACAACATACCCCAACTTTTGCTTCATCGTAATCTGAAGAGCGAGCAGTCTTGGAACGGGCAGTATGATAATGACGATGTCCAGAACGGCATTCATTGAACCGCTGTAATATGCCAATGCTGCACAGTTGATACAGGATGTATTATTGTATCGCCAGCCTATGTATCATATGTGATCAGCCAGCCGAAGCCAGGTCCGCCGGAGTTGGAACGACTTACCACATAGGATGGTGCAGCCAATCATCGTAGCCATCAAGGCAGTGAAGGCGGCAAGAGACAGGAACCAACTGAGAGCTTTGCAAAGCAAGCGGAAATTGTGGTTGGTAGAATCGGCCTCCGGCCAGATGCGGAGGTAGAGTAGGAGTAGGGAGAGCTTCGTAAAGTACGCCGCAAAGATGTATATTGGCTGAGAGGCAACAAACCACTATAAGATGTCAGTGAAGGTGGCGAAAGGACTATTATGGCCCGAGTAGGAAAGATGAATACCTTAGCCCAGTGTAGGACGTATGGGATAGGCAATGCCCACACATCCTGACCCATTCCGTAGTGAACCATGACGAGACCGCAAACAACAGAGGCCACAATCGGTAAGTAGCAGATCGTGGCGACACCGTCGTCCCAACGATAGCCGGCTCCGCCCCACTGCGGCCACCGCGAGGCGAGACGGGCGAAGAAGAACAGCGTCGCTAATACGAGAAACGCAATCAAAACAGCTCTAGCCCTGGGACCCTTCAAAAGCGAAGTGTACAAGTCAGCAATTGGCTTAGACATTTGTAGGGACAGGGAGGCTCCGAGGCATGTACCAAGCCTTCTATGCCTGGGCACTCACCTCGTCATGATGAGCGACAAAGCCGCAGCTGCTTGCTTGGAACTGCGCTCCTTGAAGGGCTTCGACCTCCGATGGACAAGATTTGATTACACAAGATGTAAGGGCGTCGACCATAGGTCCCGACTGAGCACAGTAACAAGGATCTCCGATCGTACAGTTGAAGCTGCCGAGAATCTGCAAACCACACGACGTGACGCATTGCGGGAGTTCTGCAGCAGCGGTGAAGTTGAAATTAGCGAGTTGAGCTCGCGCAGGCGACGTAGTAAGAACGATCCCGATGGCCAGCGCGATGAGTGGAGAGAGCGGCATAATGATTGAGCTTCAAGGTTGTAGCGGTCTCATGCAAATGGAGTGCCGTCGTCGATGTCGGCGTCAGCGAGAGGGTGAAGAGTGGCTATGAGAGCAGACGCTTTGAGCCATTGGGAGGTAGCGTGATGAGGAGGCTGAACGAAGATCTCGAATTGCTTGTGCCGGACCATGATCAGATGAGCGGACGTGCCTCGTGCGAGTCGTTAGTGTGCGGTACCTCTTGGGTTGGAAGCTAGCAATGCTGCAGGCGGCACAGCATGCAGTTCTGTGGAAGCTTCCGACTGCCGTTGGCTTTCGCAAAGCAAAGGCCTCGAGTGGAGGGATCTCCTTGTGAGCCTCAGGCGGGCTTTGGGCGTTCAAGCATTCCAATGTGTTCGCATGCTGTAGGTTCGAGGCCATGAGGTGCAGAGCTGTCGTGACTCAGGTGTCTTGGAAATTGCGTCTGTACCGCGATGCGCTCGGCGGCATCATTGGGATAGTTCTTCCGTCATCTGACGCCAAAGCTGTTAAAGCGACTGACAACGGCGTTATAGTGTGTGCTTGTGCAACACTTCTTGAGGTACAGAAGAAAACATGGCAGGCCTTGAGGAATGGCGGCGATTGGGGGCCGAGAAGATGCTAACGTCGATGTAAAGATCGCCAGCCGCCGTGACTGGTGACTTCATCTCGTCCTGACGCCAAAGCTGTCAAAGCGACGATCAATGCCATGAATCGCTTGTACCTGACATACAGACGCGGTCCAGCAGCAGACCTGGAGATATCGCGTCGATTGGAAACCAAGAACGATGCTGATGTTGAAGTGGTCAGGGATGTTGTTCAGATATCGAGAGGTCGTCCATTTACGTCGGAGCTGGCTCCGCATGTTAGTCGCCATTCTCACAACCTGGTACGAGGAAAGGACCATGACCTTACTGGAACACATATGTGATGCGACTATCGTGGATTAAAGAAACAGAGAACAGCTTCAAATCGTGTCCATAATTCTACGATAATCCTCGGAACCCGCCACCCTCATCGCCTAGCAGGAATAGCAAACCGATCATCATCGTCACCCAATTCGTCCGAGTCCCAGTCGTCCTCTTCGTCATTTCGTGCCATTTCCAAAAATCGCCCAAGATCCAGCTGCACCCAGTCTTGATCATCTTGGCCGTTCCCAGCCGGCTGTGCCAGTCGCAGTCGAACCCGACCAGCGGCATCTCCTCGTCCACCACGGGGACCGCGTCCACGTCCTCGTCCGCGCTCGTGATTCCGCACTGCGAGCGCGGGACCTTGGCCGGCAGGATGAGCAGCAAAGGGGTTGCGCTGTCTTCGTCCGCCACGCTGCGCAGGAACAGGCGCATTCTCCGGCTCGTTCAGGTGAACTTGGCCCATCGCAACGACCAGCGGCTCCTGAACAGCCGGAGGCTCAGGCGCAGCAGGAAACAACGGTACAGCGCGCTCGTTCTCCTCCGCCTGAGCTTGAGCAGCCGCCTGTTCAGCTTCTGCTTCATCCGCTGCCCTCGCCGCTTCGATCGCCATCTGCTCCCATGCCCGACCACCGCCGAAACCACGCCCATCTTCAGGTCCTTGACCTTCATCGCCTTCTTCCAATTCCCAGAGTCGTTGGAAACAAGGCGAGCCGCCTTTGTTGAAGTGCTGATATGGGTTCTGGCTGTCCAGCCATGATCCGCAGAGATAGCAGAAGTGCGTATTGCAGTTGAAGCAGTTCATGTGGTTGCAACCCATGGTCTTTTGCACTGGTGCGCTGCAGTACGGGCAGGGTGAGGTGTGGAGTCGAATGTAATCGTAGCTGGCCTTCTCTTCCGCGGATAGCTCGCTCGGATCGCGAGGGTAGCAGCGGGCGAAAGGGCCATGCCAGCCTGCGTAGCAGACTTTGCAGAATGCGTATGTGCATTTCTCGCATACGGCAAGTCTGTCATTCGG
Organism: Zymoseptoria tritici IPO323; assembly: GCF_000219625.1. Classification (NCBI taxonomy): domain Eukaryota; kingdom Fungi; phylum Ascomycota; class Dothideomycetes; order Mycosphaerellales; family Mycosphaerellaceae; genus Zymoseptoria; species Zymoseptoria tritici. The sequence goes on along the minus strand of NC_018217.1, from coordinate 3,090,592 downwards.
ATCTGGAGGGATATTGCTCTTATTCGTCGCTGGCGCGGCGTTAGTCGCGTCCGGTCCAGCAGCGCCATTCTCAACATCGCTGTCCACGTCCGAAGGAACCTCGTCGGCGATGTAAGCCGTGAGATCGGCTGGAATGGGCTTGTACTTCGGATTCTTGGCCGGACCCTGACACCATGGCCTCGGACAATAAATCGTTGTCTTATCGGCTTCCAGCTTCTTCTTGCGCTTCATCTCAACGTATCTCCGTACGACACTCTCCTCCACGCCCATGGCGAGCAATTCTCGAGGATGTACAGTGCGCTCCGTCTTCCGCTTTCGCATCTTGCCGTTCGCACCCATCTTCTCGGCAGCACATCCTGGCTCCAGGCATTTCACCTGCGCCACATCTCCCTCTTTGATGGCGTTATTGTACACATCAGTCAAGCAGGACCGACAGAAAACGTGATGACAGCGTTTCATGCGGTAGCATTTGGCACCTTTCTTTGGATCGAGGCATATGCCGCAGTCGTACGTGCCAGAGTCAAAGCTGGCTTGTGTTGTCCTGTTGTCGAAATCTACCAGACCCGACTCCTTGGTCACTGGCAGTACCATACATCCTTCCGGACCCTGGTCGAGATCAAAGCCACGCTCTGCCGCCTGCTGGAGATGGTCGATGTACGCGAAAAGGATCTGACACCTCCCATACTCTTCCCAAAGACTCGCAGCCTCTCGCTCCAACTCGTCCAGCTTCTCTTTCGGTAGCCAATTTAAATGACTCGACAGTCTGACCGTTGGCGGGGCTCCATTCGGATAATTCGACGGCAGTGTCAAATGTAGGGTGAGGGATGGCATATGCAGGAATGAAATGTCGTGCTCGATGTAGGCGGCGGCGTTGGCATAGCTCGTTGGCGCATCGCCGTTCATAGTCGAAGAAGTCGGAACGAATCGAACGAGAAGCGGATTCGTAGGCGCTACAGGGAGTTCAAGAGTCGCAGTGAAAGCATCGCTTGGATCGAGAACGAGCTCAGGATATATGGCGGCCAAAGAGCCCAACTCCTCCTCCCTCTCATCGTCGTCTGCTGTAGCCATGGCTTCGAAGTTGAGTCCGTAGTGTTGCGAGTTCCAGCGGACCCGGAAGCCAGTGCTATAAGGGAAGCATTAGTATGTTTGTGTGTCTGACCCGCAGTCGCAGGTCTCTTCGCCTGTCGTTGGAATGGTGACTCTGACAAAGATTCCGGTGGCTTCTGCAGTGGCAACATGTGAAGAGTGGACTTCTAAGAAAGCATAAGGGCGATGACGCTAGATCGCTACTGACTCAATTCCCATCTCGACGGACCCAGATCCGCTCTGTATGTCTGGACTTCATGTTGTCATTTCCATCTTCTGGCAACATGTCTTTTGTGCATTCTCATGACGCAGCACATGTGGTAATATGAGCCAGCATGTCCTGGCATCGCCATTCAAGCAACATGCGGCAAGAGACAGACCGCGGACCTGCCTCCGTCTCCACGATCACGGCCAAATTTAGCTTCACTTTATGACGTGAAAGTCCACCTCACTTCATCTTCGCGTTCTCCTCCTATTCCTTCTGACCCAAGCAGTGTGTCCTGCCGCCTACACTCACCATGGACGGTCCGCCTCTCGCCTCGCTCTCCCTAACGCACGTCAACTACGATCCTACCGACCGCATTGCCTGGCTATGCGCCCACCTCGCCCTAGTCCCGCAAGCATTGGTGATAACCTACACGGCATTGATATGGAGCACACGGGAGATTGAGATCCTATTGATGTTCGCTGGACAGATGGGCTGTGAGGCGTTGAACTGGATACTCAAGCGCTACTTCAAAGAGCAGCGGCCGACACGTGAGTGAAGGAGGAGTACATACAATGAGATATTTCGGACGCAAGTTCTGACGCTGCAGTATAGAAATCGTGGGCAAAGGCTACGGTATGCCGTCTTCTCATGCTCAATTTGTGGCCTTCTTCGCGACGTATCTTACGTTATTCCTGCTATTGCGCCACGATCCGCACAACCACCCCCTTGCGTCGAGCACACATACGCCCATACCATTGTGGCAGCGCATCGGCACTGCATTGGCTGCCATTGGAGGTGCAGCCGCCGTAGCTCTGAGTAGGACGTACCTGAAGTACCACTCGCCGAAGCAGATCAATGTAGGATGCCTGGTCGGCGTCGCATGTGGCATTGCATGGTTCGTTGTGACCAGCATTGCCAGACGTACTGGCCTTGTGCATAAGCTGCTCGAGCTTCCGCCTCTAAGGTGGGCGCGCATGCGAGACTTGGTCGTCAGCGAGAGCTTGGAGGACGCTGGTTGGGAGAGGTGGCAGCAGGTAGTCAAGCGGAGGACGGCGAGCGCCAAGAAGCGTAGATGATGGGAAGCGGAAGAACAACTTTGGTTCGTCAAGGCATCGCAAGACTTCACATCGCTTTTCTAGATTGTTATTACTGACTCCAATGCAAGCAACGAATGATCAGCGATTGCAGCTGCACGACTCCTCGCTTCAGCTCGCTTGAGACCAGGTCAAATGCGTCTCTGGTACATTGCGGCTCAAGTCGCAGCGCTTTCACGACTCACGGTGAAAGTTTCAGCAGGACGGATCTGAAGAGTGCCACACTTCTCTGTGATCACCGAGATGAGCGTCAGACGCCTACGAGTCCAATGGTGGTGCTTATACGGACAACGATTGCGAAGGATTATACCTTTCCTGGCAGCGTCGTACACTGCATCGATTGGCTGCATCTCAACGGCGACCATCATCAAGACGAAGACCCAAGCGGATGGTAGATTCTCATGGCCGAGAGGAAGATCATTCCGTTCAAACTGTCGCGAGGCACTTGGCCGCTGAGCGGCTATGGCACTGAAGATCAATCTCGGGATCCGGGACAGTGTGTCATCATCTCCGGTAGCATCTTATGATCGTGCTACGATGGCCTTGGGAGTAAGCGAGAATGCCTGGAACTTGAACATCATAAGGAGCTCGGACCGGACGCCATCTCGCATTGCTGATGCAGTGTGGCGTCCACCACTTTGAGGACGGTTGCCTTTTCGGGAATTCTCACTCAGGAAAAGAGCTCTCACATTCCATCCGAGTCAACTCGCACGACAGCTTGTGATGGCTGCGATTGGGCGCTTACTACATCGCTGCAGGTTCATCAGCGCTTGTGAGACCGCAAATCTCCTCACTTTCTGGCTTACAGATAGGCTCTTGCACGAACTATTGCGTCACCTGGCGCGCATGATTTGCTTGCGAGTGTGAAAGCAGTCTCGTTTCGCGGCTATATCAGTCACCGAGAACACTTGGCATCCGACACCTCTTCCCCAACCTGCTTCTTCTGCTTCTTCAACCTTCTTCCACAATCTTCCTCCACAACCGTCTTCTCCCCTTCACCAACCACTTACTTCATTCACAACTCTCTTCCGTTCGTCCACAACATCGTCGTCCAGGGCTCAGCTACAGCCGCAACAAAACATGAAGCGAGAGAGGTCGAGCAGTTCGCTTGGCGACTGTGCCACTCAGCTTGATGACACCAAGACTCCAGAGAACGACGCCCTCGAGAACATTCGGCCCACGAAGGCTGCTTACTGTCCTCGCTTTGGGAGGGCCGAAAGAGCTGTGGGAGACGCCGTGACCGGCTTCGTTACCAAGTACGAGCAGCGCAAGGCTGCAGGATACCGTAGCAAGGAAATCGAACGCCTTGCCAGCGAGTTGGCAAATTACCGTCTCCCAGCTGAGCAGTACCCAAGAAGCCTTCCAATGTCCCTCTGCGGCGCCATGGGAGCTGGAAAATCGTTGACTTTGAGCTGCCTCCTTGACACAATCGACATCTCTCCTGACAGTGACAGCCACACACGTGGAACTGTGCTCGTAAGCGAGTTCTCTGATTCCAAAGCTTGGCAGAACACCAAGTATCGTGTCAATGCTGTTTACCTGGCCCCCGCCGAGATTCGGGCTACTATCAAGAAGCGTTGCGGAGAAATATTCGCGTTCTTGGAATGTACGGATGAGTCTGGCAATCAGGATGACGCTGAGGTCGAAGACCCGGAAGTTGAGGCCGAGGACTACGAAGCCGCCATCCAATACTTGCACATGTTGGTCTGTGGAGACAGCTGCTTTGAAACGGAAGTTGATCTGGAGGATTACTTCCAGAGCCAGTACAATCAATGGAAAACGTCGGCAACTCAGCCGCAAAGGGCCATCTCCAAGGCGGTTGTCGACACCATGATGAAGTCAGTCACGAATATGATGGCAACGAAACAGACTGAAGCGCTTCTAGCGTCAACGACCGAACAACTATCGGCGGCTAGGTCCACCGTATCCGGATCAGACACCGCCGGAGGACCCCAGACTTGGCCCGTCATATCTATGATCGAGGTGCGATGCAAGACGCCCCTTCTAATCGAGGGTATTGCGATAGCGGACACTCCAGGGAACACGGACACTGATCGCTGGGTCGTGGAGGGCACGAATGCCTACATTGATCGAGGAGGACCGGTCATCATCGTCGCGCCTATAGAGCGCTGTGGCAAGGACGGAGAGCTCACTCGAATGGTCAAGAGCCAGATGTTCCGCAAAGAGCAGATGTTCCTTGTCTTGACCAAGACTGACAAGGTAACCAACACGCTCACACCTCAGGATCGGAAAGACATGGACCCCAAGCTCGCCGCCAATCTTCAGTCAGCGGAAGAGTCAATGGCGCAGCTCCAGGAGGAAGTCCAAACACTTGAGGCACATTGCGAGCGCCTACTGCAGAATCCGACAGGAGAGGCATTCATCGAACATACCGCCACTAAAGCCCGTCAAGCCTTGGTCTCGAAGTCGATCATTCAGGCTAAGAACAGGATTAGACAAGTTGCAGTCGAGAATCGCAACATCACGACGAAAGCATTCCTCAAGGAAAAGTTCCGGAAGCTCAGCAATCTTGACGATGCTCCCGAAGTCGAAGTGGTGTGTGTCTCCGGTAGCGAGTACAAGAAGCACCTTGGGCATGCGGCCGACGAAGATCCTCCTTGGCTAAGTAAGGAGGAAACCGGGATCCCAGAACTTCAGCGCCTCATTCTTGGTATCCCGGCGACGGAAAGATACGAAGCGTTGCACCACATTGCCACAGACCATCTTCCCGACTGTCTGCGAAGAATCGTCAGAACCTTGATGCCGAAGTCGAGTCCAACTACTGCTGGAGACGATCTGCGCAGTACTATACTGCAATTCTGGGATGAGTATCGTAGCAAGGTCATGAAGCTGTTGCGCGTAGACATGCGTGACGCCTACGAAGCAGAATTCGCGCGGTGTTTCAAGAATCTATCCAACAGCGGGGCCTGGGAGACACAAGCAAAGACCCTTTTGTCATCATGGAGCAAGTACCGGGCCAACACCTTCAAAGCCTTCTGCAAACGAGACGGTCTATGGAGACCTAAAGGCGAACGTGATAGTATCTCTTGGAACGAGGGCATTGGGTCTTTCCTAGGGCAACAAGTCGGACCTGGCTTCAATGCCTTGAGCAGACAAAATTCCAACAACAGACGCGCTGCGAAGTGCAGCGCTGTGACGCTGTTCGAAAGACTAAGCAGTGCATTGCAGGAGGACGTCTATACGAATGTCCCAGAGCAGGACGATCTTATCGCGGTCTTTCAGCATGCAACCAGCGCCATGCAAAAGCTCACAAACCAGGCGTTCAATCAATTCAGCCGGGACTTGAACAAGATCTACTCCAACGCTGTCATGCGCGATACCACAGCGGAGTCATACATTTCGAGGGCAATGCATACGTCCTACGTGAATGCTGTACTCGCCAAGGGCGCACTCCATAACAGAGGGAACGGCAAAAAGCCGATCCAAGGCAGCGCTCACCGGGCGCGTGTTGGTATACTGCGAGCCGGTCTGCTCGGAAGCCCAGAAGATCCCTCCGTCAAGAAGCTCGCCGCTCCAAGCGTAGTGGACGCGGTTGCTCAGCATGCCCAGGAGGAGTTTACAGATAAATTGGACCTTGCTTGTGGCAAACTTTGGCCCGAGCTTGACAAGATCATCGATTCCGTCCTGCATGACTTCGACATGCGCTGGTCCGCGAGCTGTGCTTCAGCAGCTGAAGATGCGCAACACACCGAAGTGAAGATACGTGCAGAGCGCGATGCGCACCACGCTGATATCCTGATCCGGGCAGCGCAGCATGCGATCGACCAGCTAGAGGGTCCGATCAAGGGTCATCTGGACGCTTGCATGGAGTACGAGAACTCTGCTACACAGAACAATACCGCCGAGTGACACGAACTTGGTTAGCAGCTCGCGAAAGTCTGGAGCGGATGCGGACAATACGGCGCACGGTCTGAATACAAAAGTGATGGCGCGCAATGGATTCCATTTTGAGACGAAAGCGGAAAAGCGAACAAAAGCGACTTACGAGTATGACTGGCCCTGCGTCTGCGCCGAGCGATTGCGCCGGCCTTCTCCGCTAGCATGATGAATTGCATGGGACATGCGGTCTCCTGCAATCATCATCACTCAGCTAGACTACTCAATGAATTGTTTAGAATATACTCCGACTGCACCGTGTTTACTATGATATGTTGTTCAGAGTTCATCAGCGAGCGAGCGAGTGACGACAAGTTCATATCGTACTTGTGCTTGTAGCCTTTTTCTTGCGTGAAGCATGCCACTGCTAGTATATTCGTATGCTTCACGGGCTGTACCTTAAACAGTTCACGTCGTACACCGAGATCGTTGGGATTTTGGCCCATCGTCCTTGACTCCGTCCAGCGAGGACCAGCGTCGACCACAGCGATGGAAGCATTGATTGGGCCGTGAAGGACACTTTGGAGCAACAGGCGCAAGACTCTTGATAGAGATGTCGTTTAAGAAATGATGTCCCGAGCCAAATCTCTTCATGGACAGCAGAACTCAGCGGTCTGATGATGGCTTCAATGACTTGGCCGTTGCCGTTGCGAGGTTCGAAGAGATGACCTTAGCACACAGTATCCTCTTTGCGGAGAGATGATGGAGAGGAGAGGCTTATTGACGAAGATGAAAAGTGAAGCAAAGATGAGAACACCAAAGAGATGAGGCCCCACTGCGTACTGCAGCGTGCTGCGATACGCTCGATCACTTCCTGTAACAAGAGCCATGCCTCTCTGATTGACGCTCGTCAACTCCGGCCGTGGCTCCTTCTTCCGGCTTCCAGCGAGGCGTATTGAAATGGAGAACATCGGTACACAGTCTCGCTGTACCTCAACCTACGTACTGAGACGCCTGGTCTAGTGAGGACAATTCGATCAGACTTTCCAGGGTGACATCAGTAAGTCCTTCGGATCTCATCTCGTGGACGTCGAGTCTCGGCTGTGTTACGCCAAGTGACTGAGTCCGCGCAAGCAGCAGCTTCGCAGAGCTCCATCGCCGCGAGCCGATGCGACTGTTGGGTCCCTTCTCATATGCAAGTTGTTCTTGATGGGAATGATGCTAGAGACGAAAGAGGTTGCTATCGTCCGCCCCGAGTTCGCCGCGGAGGTGCCACGAAGTCTTGGCGCCGCTAGATTGAAGATGGATCAACGACATGCGATCCTCAATCGCAGTGAACATCACCGACATGGCCCATCGATAGCGAATCGCCAAACTGCAAACTCGATCAAATTAGCCAATATGCAGCGCGCGGCGGCCGCCGCTCCGCCAACGGGCCAGCATCTCTATGCGTACTGCCATGTCAAGACCAACCAGGTCCTCTACTCCTTGTCAAGAAACCTCAATGTGATTTCAAACCCAGCCATTGACTTCCCGAGAAGCTATCTAACAGACTGCACAGAACTCCCACTTGAAGCAACTACCCGACGTCGGCGCAAATTACACACCTCCGAAACTACGAAAAGATCACTGGCGGCCGCTCTTCGCTGTCAGCCTTCCACCCACCGAAGATGGACGACTACAGAAAGTCGACATGATGCGAAGGCTTCGAGAGTACCGAATGCTACACGAACTATACTGGGAACCTTCGGACGAGATGAGCCGGCCGATGTCACAGAAGAAAATTGACGCAATGCAGAGGAAATTGGAGGATCGAGGAGGCAGCAAAAAGGAGACGGTCTACGATGTCGTCGCACGGGAGAAGAAGAAGATGCGGGTCAAGATGGTCATGGACCAAAAGGCGAACTCGATTGCGGATCTCGCAGCGACACTGCTGAAACAAGACGAGGAGGGTGCTAGGTTGAAGGAAGAGCTGGACGCCCGACTTGCCGCAGAAAGGGAGAGGGAGTTGTCGGAAATCATCAAGCTGGCGCAAAGTAGTGACGCCGTTCTGCAACGACATTTGATGAAGGAGAAGATGCTCCGCGAAAAGATCGCGTCTCTACCGGCAGGAGAGGCGAAGCCTCTTAAGATCACTCTGAAACAGAAAAACATTGATCTCGCCAGATGGCATTGGGCGCGCAAACAAGTCAGAATAGCGAGGGAAGCACGAGCTGCACAAGCAAGAGTGGACAGCGAAGCTCAGGCTGTGGAGGCCGGAGAGGGAGCAGAGGCAGGAGCGGAGGGCGAGGGAGTAGAGAATGCGATTGAAGATTGGTCCGAGGAAGATATTGCGTATCTTCGAGAGAACTTGGAACCCTTCCCGGAGAATCTGAAGAAGCACGTGTCCAGCAATCAAAGGACGCCGGCCAAGACCTACTTCACGGCGGACGGAGTTACCGTGAGGTGGGCGAACACTGGAGACGCCGAGTTCGCTGCACAATGGCCGACGGGCGTCGCGCTTGAACCTTTAGGCATCACACGATACAGCCATCCGAAACTGCCTGATTCGCCCGACGAACCCGAATTCGAGCCTATAAAGGAGGTGGCGGAGTTCAAGGCGTTGCAATGGACGAAGCGCAAGGAGAACTGGGAGCTGCCTCCTGGCATTGCCGATAGAGTCATGGCTCGCAGGGCAGAGATGGGGCTGGAGGAACATCCAGATCTGGCGAACAAGTTCCAATTTGCTGAATTTCAACCAGAGGCCGAGACAGCGGAGACGTTGGCTTTCGAGACAGAGGAGGCCGACGTCGAGGAGAGTGCGAGGGAAGAGGAGAGCGTAGAGCTCGACCAAGCCGCGAAGACCGAGGAAGGCGTGGAGGTCGAGGAAGATGTCGAGCCCGAGGAGTACGATGTTCTGGTCAAGCCCACGATGACATTGCAAGAAAGGCGAGCAGCCATCGCTCGCATGCACAAACGAGCACTCGAGGCTGCTAAGGAGCAGGCTGAAGCTCGCTTGAGAAAGAGGCAATTGGACAAGAGGGAAAGGAGAAAGGAGGCCAACGCGAAGCAGGGTCTTAGCGGAAAGATTGATCCTTCGACGATACCCGATGTCTCATCATCGGGTGCAGGAGCAGAAGTCGGGGGTTCATAGATGCTAAGTCAAAGTTGACTGTACATTACAAACGTTGTGCAATAAATCATGACGACCTGTCTTCAAGGTGAACGACCATGATATGAATTTCCATTTCCTCGTGTGCTGCCAACCTGATCGTGTTCACTACCAAGGTGGTCTGCTAAGCTACTTTCGTGCTTCCAGTCAAAGTGCACAATCCAAGCTACCCGGATACACTTTGTCTGGTTGTGTGCAAGCGACGACAGAAGTATGTCCTCGATAGAGCCTTGTTGGCCGTTGAAATACGCGAGTCGATGCCTGACTGCCGAGCCTGGCACGAAATATTCACCGCACACCTTTCGCTCGATTGGCTTGGACCATGGAGTCCGAGCAGAGGCGCGGTCAGCAACTCCCTTGACATGCCTTGTGATCTGCGCCGATATGAGTGGATTCGGCTGAACATCGGAGGAAGGAAGCAAAGTGAAGGATATAATCAACAAAAATCCCCCTTCCACCAATCAAGCAAACCCGCCCATTTGGCCCGTTCGTAAGGACCGGCTTGTAATAATATAACGAAATGGAAAGGGTTCCTGGACTCGTGTTGTGATGGTAAGAGTTTCTTTTGCGGTTTCTTTTGCCGTTTTGGTTGGGCTTGTGAGAAGCTACCTTTTGCTTGCGTGGGTTACTCACTGCGTGTAGGATACTGTACGTAGCAATCAACAGTCCGTCCCGTGGTCTTGTCTTTTGGTGGCGTGTTAGTGTTGTTTGCCAGGGTTCGAGCCCGTCGAATTTCGGAGCTGGCGTTGCCGTCAAGCACACGCTGAGACATGGACATTGCGGTCTCGCTTTGCTGATCGACAAGCATTCAGTCTCTTTGACCGATTCGACATTTGGAGGCTCGATTGTCATTTTGTAGGCGGGGCCGTCCGCAGGCCAAACGAAGCGCACGGGAGCAAGCATAGCTGCACCGCCCGCACGGCTCTTCCGCGCATTCACCTGCAGATATCTGCATGTGACCATGTTTCCGCACGGAGTCCACGCTTTCTCCAAACATTGTAGCTGTCCCTCTTGCCAGCGCAACGTCTTGACTTCCAAAACTTCATCTTTGGAACCAACACTTCACTTCGATTGAGCAAAAGGCTCATCAGCCACAACCATGCAGCAGGGGCGCGCGTGGTTTATGGAGCCGGCCTCGCGCCACTTCAATCCCAGCATGTCCAAGAATCCGTTTGTCAACGGAGCCAGGGTTTATCGTTTTGTAAGTTCTGCCAACACAACACCATCCCAGAGCCGCAACGCGCGCGCAGTGTCTGACAGTCAACGCAGATTCTCGGAGATCCACTCTGCGTCTTGTGCGGGAAGACAGGCCATCTCAACCGTGAATGCAACGCCAAGGGCACGAGCGAAGAACTTCTCCCGGACGAACAGAAATTTCTCTGGAAACTGGTCATTGACGAGCAGAATCGAATCAAAGCTGCGCGCGGTTTGCAGAAGACGCAGCCCACGATGGCACTGGCTCCTGGCAATGAAACGATTCAGCGGGCGCCTGTGAGGACTGGTCGACTGCCGGGAGAGAATGCGCAGCACGATAAAGGCGTATTTCGACCGTATATACGCCCGGAGATGGAGGCAATGCGATCGAGTGTATCAAGAGACTCTGCGCCGAGGGAGGAGTTTTCAAGAGACAGCCGACCGAGAGAGTCCTTGCCCGAGAGATACTCGTCCTACTCGCCGATGCCGCAGCAGCGAGTGCAACATCCACAAGAGCGGTACGCCTCACCGATGCCGCAGCAGCGAGGGCAGCGTGTATCAGAACGACACGCTTCGAGGGATCATTACGCACCAGGAGAGTACTCTTCAAGACGTCAATACGTGCCGGCACACGATGCTCGAAGAGAGCCTTTCGACAGAGAGTACCAAGGCACCCGATACGAAGACCACTACCACCGCCATGAATCCCGACCGCCGCCGGAGTACGAGCGTCGAAGTGAGGTGCGAGATGCGATACCAGCGGAGGATATTCAGGACAGGAAGCGCAAGTTTGACGAAGAGATCCTCTCAAGGCGTGCACCGATCATTCGTGTTGACAATAGCAGAGGTTCAAGCCGAGCGCGTGAAGTTGAGGTCCAGCAAGCTTTGGCTGGTCCGTGCGGACCCGATACTCTCAAGGGCAAGAACGACATGGGCGGAAAGAAGCCTACGACATTCGAACCGCTGCCAAAACTCCCCTCCTCCAATCCCAATCTCATCCCTCTCGGTATGGGCGCCGCAAAGAGGATGTCAAACGGAGAGCCCAAGATCGTCGGCCCGCACCCCTCGACCATCCGCGTCTCAGCGCCGTACATCACCCAGTCGGCCGTCGAGAAGCGCCTTCAACCTTCCGGACTCGATGCACAGGAGAGGAACATCGCAGCGGCGCGTGAAGATCAGTTCTGTCTGCAAGGAGTCACCTGGCTGGATAATGTCCGGCGAGCACTGCAACTTCCCATCAGAACATTCACGACCGCTTGCGTCTACTACCACAAATTCCGCCTGGCACACCCCACGAGCGAATACAGCTGGTCAGACGCTGCTGCGGCGAGTCTGCTGACGAGTTGCAAAAATGAGGATACGTTGAAGAAGAGCAAGGATATTCTGGCGGCGGCGTATAATATGAAGCAGTTGTCGAGCCATGAGCAGGTTGGGTCTGATGATCCCATGTTCGATGGACCGAGCAGGGCAGTGGTGGGAGTGGAGAGGTTGATACTGGAGAGTGGTGCGTTCGACTTCCGCAGTCGGTCGCCGCATCAGGTGCTGGTGAAGATTTGCAAGAGCTTGCCTCCGAGTGAGGACCTCAGGAGTGTTGCGCAATTGGCGTGGACAGTTCTCACGGACTTGCACCGCACTTTTGCACCGCTCAAGCAAACGAGTGCAACTTTATCACTGGCAAGTCTTGAGATTGCAGTGCAGCTCAGCACCATCGCATCCACGACCAAGACCTGCTCAGTATATCCCGACCTCCGCGCCCTCAACATCAGCAAATGGTACACCACCCGAGCAGAAGTCATGGAAACCCTCCTCGACGCCCTGGACCTCTACACCCACCACACAGGTGCCACCATCCTCGGACCGAAATACTCACTCGACGACCTGATCCGCATCCGCCTCGCATTCAACAAAGAATGCAGTGAGTCCAACCTCCCACGACACACCAGCATCCAACCACCGACATCCCCAGAAAACACCAACGGCGGTCCAGCTTCCACTCTTCGCGTCGCCAATGGTCATCCCACCCCCGTCTCTCCTCCTCAACCCGACACTCTGCAGCCCACTCAGCAACCCGCTTCCGGACCTTTCCAACCTGAACCCGAGGGTGGCGGCACGCTACGCTTCATGCTCAATCCACAACGCGCCGTCGACGAGAGAGCGGAAGTCAGTCGTTACCACGTCGAAGAATGGGAAGAATACGAAGAAGAAATTGAAGTTCCCCTGTCCCGCAATCGATCCCGGGAGCGAAACGGAAGTGATCGACATCGTCTTCCTGACCGACCGGAACGTGAACGAGACGGGCGCTCGAGGGAATTCGAGGACAGGAGGAGTGAGCGGGAAAGTTCTTCGCGGGCGCCTGCTCCTCCGCTTGTGGGGAGGGAGTTGGAGAGGGAGAGGTTGAGAGAGAGGGAACGGGAGGCGGAGAGAGAGAGGACGAGGTTGCGGGAGAGGGAGAGGGATCGGAGGTATGATGATCGGAGAGGGCATGGTGGGCATGGGCATGGGCATCGAGGAGGGAGAGATAGGAGGTTTGAGGAGAGGGGACCGCCACCGTATGAGGGTGGTGGCGATAGGAGGAGGGGGCCGAGGCATGATCGGAGGTGAGGGAGTGGCGAACGCCGTTTTGGAAAGAAGTACGATTCGAAGAGGAAAATATGCGGTTCAAAGAAACCCTCGGAAGACTCGCTGCTATGGACAGGTTAGTCTCTAGAGGGCGGAAACCTGTGGCTTGATCGAATTCTGTAAGCTACAGAACTCTCAAACTGCAAATTTTGGCAAGCTCAATCTCTCCCACAGCAGAAGCGTTTTGCGCACTCTGTCTCGGCCCATGTTGGCTGAGCGCGCTGCATGAACCATCGAAGCGCAGCAATGGAAAAACAATATGCCAGACCAACGCCTTTTGTGCAATGCCGAAAACAAAAATCCAGGCTCAGGCCCTTTTGTGCAAATGCCGAAAACAAAACCCAAACAACGTTTTCTCATCGCTAATGTCCCATCGCGTTCACCAAAGAAGAAATCAAGCGCCATCCTTTCCTCATCCTTTCCCACACTCCTCCGCTCCACTCTCTCTCCTCACCCTCATCCCTCAAACCCTCCCCTCCTTCACACCCCTTCTCAACCTCCCTCCCTCTACTCCTCCTCACTCTCAAAATCCCCATCCCTCACCCCCTCCGGCGGCCCTCCCCCTCCGGCGGAACTGACCATCAACTTCTTATACTGCCGCTTCAACACGACGCCCGCATAATTCTCCCCGCCCAATTCCTGCACCACTTTCGCGATGAGGTCCCATTTTTGTTCGGCGAAGGAGGATTCCACGCGGCGTTTGGCGGAGAGGAGGTGCCCGTTGTCGGTGGGGGAGAGGATTGTGAAATTTGATCTAGAGAACACACACACACATTGAGTCAGCAGGGGGAGGGGAGGTGGGGAGGGTGACGGGAGGGGTTTTGGGTGATGTACTTGAGCCGCGAATACCGATTCGGCAAAGTGGACGTGGCGGTCTTCTCCCCCGTCAACTCCAACCATTTCGCACGAATGGGATTCCAATCCGATCCGGCTTCGCGCATTTCAATGAGCATTTGATCCGCGGCGTCGCAGTCGGCGAGACTACGCGGGATCACTCGCGAGGAAGCGTGGGGACCTTTGGTTTTTCGTTGGCGGACTTTGATGGGACGAGGGGTGGGTTCCTTGGGGGAGATGATGGGGTCGATTGTCGCGGCGAGGGTAGGGCGGCGGCGTTTCTGAGGGGCGGTGGAAGCTGTTGGGGGAAGGGAGGTTTCGGACTCGGAGTCAGAGGGAGGGAGAGTGGCGGGGCGTTTGCGTGGGTTGGTGGCGATGTCCATGCCGCCGCGGGCGGCGTATTGTTGGGTTTGAAGGGGGGTGAGGCTGGCTGGGCCGGAGGTGGGGAGGGCGTGGAGGAAGGAGGCGTTGACGTTGGCTGGGGTGGGTGTTGGACCGATTTCGGAGGGGGGAGCGGCGAAGCGCATGGTTGTGTCGGGGTCGAAGAGGTCGAAGGATGACATTGTGGTGGTTGTTTGTGTGGTGTTGTGGTGGAGATGTGGTGTTGTCGGAGAGAGGAAGGTTGATGTTTTGTCTCGGAAAGTTTGGAGAACGACGGAGGTCTTGGAGGTGGAGTGGTGGTGGTGAAAAGTCTGTGAGCGAGAGAGATGATGTGGCCTGAGGATTGAGTGGAAGGATGGTGTTACGCACGTGGTCGCATATGAGTGCGGGCGGTGTGATGAGCACGTGGTCGGAGTGATGGACGTGAATACTGTGAGGTCACATGTGTTCGATACTCATATGGCACTCCCTCGAGAAGCGCAGCAACATCCAGATCGCTCTCGAAGCGTGAATCACTTCTGCAAGAAGAGGTCACTGGAAAGCGCAGTCAAAGACGGTACGAACAAACAAGAAACACTCGCGGTGATACCACCTCTCAGACAGACTGACAATTTTCATACCATCCCATTACTTCTTGCCCATTACCTCCATCTCTCCATTACCAACACAGTTTCACCTCCATTAATTCCACCTCCCATCTCCACCTCGCAGTAATCAGAAGGGTATCATCGAACGCGCCGTCAGACTTGTCACACTCATCAAGCCGTCGTAGTCTTCTTCTCCTTGTTCAAGAGGCCCTTGATCTTCGCGATGACGCGGTCGGTGAGCTTCTGCTTCGGGGCGGCAGCTGGCGTGGGCGGCGCGGCGGCGGCAGCGGTGTTGGCTTCGACCTTGGGAGCCTCTGCTGGGACGGCGGCCGGGGCTTCTGTTGTGGTGACGGCAGGCGCGGCAGGCTCGACGGCGGCGACCGGAGGGTGAGCTGGAGGGGGATGTTAGCTGTGGTCGGTAGGCGAGGTTGTGAAAAAGGAGCATACCCTCGACAGCAGGCACGCCGTTGGTCTCTTTGACTGGATCCGACATCTTGGCTTGTGGGAGTGGGCTGTTTTGGTATTCTTCTCGTGTTTGTTTTGGAGAGAAAGTCTGAAATTCTGGCGTCGCTGGAAAAGGAAATGAAGTTTCTTGAGAAAAGGGACGGGAAAAGTCCGTGTCTTGCAGTTGCGTGATGGTTGCCCTTATCAACGACGCGACGCAGCTGGGGGGGTGGTTGCAGACCTTCCTTGTCCTGGTGACGAGATGCTTGCTTGTTGCTTGTTGCTTACCCGTCAGCCGTCAGCCCATGCCCGGTCACATGGGTATGGGATACTAGTTCTAGTAGTTCTACCGATCGGATCGGGATCATCAGCCAATCTTGTTTCTATACCTGCGGTGGTGGGATGCGCACAGCAGAGGAGTACGAGCACTACATGAGACATAAGGTATTTGACATGTGTCTACGTGGGATGGCAGGTCATCGGGATGGAAATGTTGTAAGATAAGACATGATGGTACCGATGAGATGTCCTCGTGTCGTCGATAGGGAAGGACGGGAGTCAAGGGAAGGGAGTCCGGCGCAAGACCGGCTATTGACAAGGTTCCGGCCCGGTCGATCTCCATTTTTCTGCTTGACCATTACGACATGACATGAACAATGAGATCTCAACACTTGAACCCCACCCTGTTCGGCAGCATGGTCTGAGAGACCCATTTCAGGACTGCACAACATTTTCAGGCAATCTACAGTCAGACGGAACCAGGCAGGGAGACCTCAAGACGCGACTCCCTCCGACTTGACTCGCCCCGAACCAACCTCACCTCTACATGCCACTCCTCCCCATCCTCTTCATCGACGCCTACGACTCCTTCTCCAATTCAATCATCGCTCTGCTCGAAGCGGAGCTCCCTGTATCTGTCACTAGCATCAAAATCGACGACCCGCGCTTTGTCCTCAACGACGAAGCCTTCTTCGCCTTTCTCCATGAATTCGATGCAGTTGTCGCAGGTCCCGGACCTGGCCACCCTTCCCATGCCCAGGATATTGGATTGATCGCCAAACTATGGACCTTATCGGATGAACATCTCTTGCCAGTGCTAGGAATCTGCCTAGGATTCCAGAGCCTATGTCTCGCTTTTGGCGCCCGAGTCGAAAGACTCAAGGAGCCGAGACATGGCATCATGTCCATGGTGACGCATCGCGGGAAAGATGTCTTCGCTGATACGGGCAAGGTTGTGGCGACGCAGTATCATTCTCTTCATGTCAAGATTGAAACGGATGGCAAGGTTCCGAGTTTCTGGGAGTTGTCTGAGCAGTGTCCGGAGCTGATGCCATTGGCTTGGGATCTGATGAATGTTTCCAATGGTCCGATTTTGATGGCTGTAAGGCATTGCGAGAAGCCGTTCTGGGGTGTGCAGTATCATCCCGAGTCGATTTGTACGAATGAGCAGGGGCAGAAATTGATTGGGAAGTGGTGGGAGCAAGTTGAGATGTGGAGGGCAGCTCGTCCAGAAAGACCAGCGAAAGCTCTCAATTCGATCACCGCCAATACGAATGGCTTTGAGATCCTTGTTGAAGACGCAAAACCTACCCGCCAAGTCATATGGCGTAGACTGGACGCCGCACGGCCAATCGACGTAGCTCGTCTAGTCGACGCACTGCGAGCCAACAAGGCAGCCGTCGAACCGCTTCTCCTAGAGTCTGGCTCACGAAATGGGAAACAAGTCAACCCGGAGACTGGACGCTTCAGCATCATCGGTCTGCCAGACTCAACCTCGGAGCAGATCCGATACTTCACAAGCACCAGCGTGCTGGAGATATCTAGCAATGGCGACATTCAATCAAGCAAGTCTGCAAACATCGATGAGGCATTCTCGACGTTAGATGCCATCGTGAGGGAAAACAAAGCGTCAGGCGGTCCAGGACATCTCCCATTCTGGGGTGGACCCATCGGATACGTTTCATACGAAGCTGGCCTGGAAACTATCGACGTCCCTCCGAGTGGTGCTCACGCCGATCGACCGGATCTCTGGTTCGTGTTCATCGAGCGCAGCATCGTCGTTGACCACAAGGAGCAGTCTGTATACATTCAATCCTTGCGCTGCACCGACTCCTCCTGGCTGGTCAATACCAAATCCACTCTACAACAATATCTCAACACAACAGAATCCACCCTACCTCCGCTAGTCATCACCAATCCTCCCATAACCATCCTCCTCGCTCCCCAAAAAGTAACCTACTGCGCCAAAGTCTCCACCTGCCAATCCCACCTCCGCGCCGGCTCCTCCTACGAACTCTGCCTAACCGACCAAACCACCCTCTCCACCACATCCTCCGCCTGGTCCCTTTACACCCGTCTCCGAACCCGCAACCCCGCCCCTTTTGCCGCTTACCTCCACCTCCAACCTCCCACCACCGGCCCCTCCCTCTCCATCGTGAGCTCCAGCCCTGAACGCTTCCTCTCCTGGTCCCGCACGGGGGAATGCCAATTCCGACCCATCAAGGGAACGGTGAAGAAAGGTCCAGATATGACGAGGAAGAAAGCGGAGGAAATTCTGGCGAGTCCGAAGGAGAGGGCGGAGAATTTGATGATTGTGGATTTGATCCGGCATGATTTGAGTGGGGTTGATGGGTTCGTTGTTTCCTCGCCTTCCCTTTCACCCGACCCGACACCCTGCTGACTTCTGATGTGATGATAGAGTCACCGCAGTCCACGTCCCCAAACTCATGTCCGTCGAAGAATACCCCTCCGTCTACCAACTCGTCTCCGTCATCGAGGGAACACTGTCTCCCTCTCACTCCGGCATCAGTGTGCTCGCCGCCTCCCTCCCACCGGGATCCATGACTGGCGCACCGAAAAAGCGGTCCTGCGAATTACTCCAGGAGATTGAGGAGGGGAAACCGAGAGGATTGTATGCCGGCGTGATTGGGTATCTGGATGTTGGTGGCGGAGGGGATTTTTCGGTTGTTATTCGGACGGCGTATTCGTGGAGTGATGACAAAACTGAGGGTAAGGAGGGGGAAGGGATTTGGAAAGTCGGAGCGGGTGGTGCGGTGACGGTTCTGAGTGAGATTGAAGGGGAGTGGGAGGAGATGTGTGGGAAGAGGGAGAGTGTGCTGAGTGCGTTGATTTAAAAAGGGATTCTTCTTGTTGGCTGGCGTTAGGTTGTGGGTTGGATGTGGTGGTTGTGAGTGTGTAGGTGGTGGGAGGGATGGACCACGTAGCCGGCTTCCATTATTGAGGCGCTGCCGGGTATGTCAGTTGTCTGTCGCTTTTGGAATTAAAAGCCATGACGAGAATCATACTAATTCGGTGTGCCATTCCTTGTGGTGAGCGATCTGAGGAGGAGAATGAAGAGAGAGCAGAGGAGGAGTAGTGCGAAGATTGTTAAGATCAACATTTTCAACCTTGTCGGCGCAAGACTGCCTGGTCTTGTGGTTTTGTGGTCTTGTTGAAGTGAAGTGAGGTGATCTGGAGTCTTGTGAAGATCGATTGGAGAGGTGTCATAAATTCTGAAATGCAAGGGGGCGCCTGGAAACGACGTGAGACACGATCTCGTGCAGGCTAGATGCATGTTCAAACGATTCTCGCTTCCAAATTTTGAATAGCGTCAAGGCGGCTATCGGACTCTGTCTTCTTGCTGCAGCGTCACGATGTTTTGAGCACTTCGGTCAGGGTTGTGAGCATCGTGGGCGAATTCCTCGTGTACACGCCGTTTTCTTTGGCGCCTCTCTCTCGCGATACTCCGAGTCGACTTGGGGGTCAACGCAACCATGTACTGCTCTCTTCGTCTCCCACGCGCAATCGCAAGTCTGCAACCCGACTCCTACCTAGCTCAGCGATCATCAAAACGCCGCGCTTCTCCAAAATCCCATCGGACCAACGCAAACGCCATCAAATGCTTATTCGTTCTGTACTTCTTCTCCCCCCCGCAAACAAGATAACGCCACGCTAAATTCTCACCAAATGGATAATTCTCCCCCATCACCAAAACCTCCACACCAACAACAGCAGAATCACCAGTCCCAACCCTGCGAATGGTCCGTATTGTTTGAGCAGCAATTCCCAGTTGATCCGTACCGCGGCGCGCTTGTACTTTGCCGAGTCCTCTCTTAGTCGGGAGGACATGTCACCTATTCGCATCGTGTCAGCCAACCTTCCTTAGAACCCGCCAGCCAATGCTCCGGAACTGGAAGTGTGCATACCCATCTTCTCCAACGAGTCCCCCCGATACAACAGATCCTCGATATTCTTCGTCATGACTTGCGTCACATCTTTCAATTCGTCGTTCAAGCGACCCAAATTGTCCGTCGCCCGGGAGTCCTGGTAGGTTTTTTTGGTGCGCTCGATGAAACGATCGAATTCTCCGTACGCGTAGGGTCGCAGTTGGGGATCGAGGTATGCGGAGCGATCGTAGGAGGTTTGGAATTCGGCGCGGACGTCTTCGAGGTAGGTCAGGGCGAGCTTTTTGGGGTAGGAGCGTTCGGTTATGGCGAGGTAGGCGATTGTGTCGGCGAGGACGTAGCTTTGTGGAGCGTTAGCGGTGGGGATGCGCTGTGGGGACGGACAGGATGGGGGGATGGGGTTTTACTGACTGGATTGTGTAATTTGCGCTTTCGAGAGATGCTCGCGGTTCCGAGTTGGGGGTCAGTTTTTTGATGACTTGGCGGATGTTGCCTTTTAGTTCGGCGAGGTCGGAGGCTTGGGCGTCGTCGACGGAGGCTACGAGGGTGAGGCCGTCGAGGCGGACGATTTGGGTGGTGTAGATCATTTGGAGCGGTGGCTTGGGGAGGTGGTGGGAGGGTTGAGGAGTGAGTTCAAGGTGGATGTGTGAGGCAATGGGAAATGTTGACAGCTGGTTCCTGGCTGGCAAAGCTGGGTCAGCATAAACTCGTGGCGTCTGTGATCGCGTGGAGTTGGCGATCAGCCGCCCTTGCCAAGATGTGGTGGACTTTCACCTTGACCTCACTTCTTCACTTCACCTCGCGTTGAACATCACATTACGATCCGCATCTCGACCACAGCAGACCTTCTGCCGGTCTCGTTCGGGCATCTGAGACGACTTAGTCTGATGGAATGTCGTTACTTCAGCAAGAGCCTGACACAGCAGACACCGCACTTTCGCAGGTCTACTGGAAGGAGACTTAGTCTTGTACAGCACTGGGCATGATGGCACGAGCTACTATCAGCTCGGTTGTACCGAGGCGTACTGACAAGTCACATGGTAATCGCAGCTGATGACAAGCGGCCGTACAGAAGACTTCTCCAGTCCAGGAGGTGTCTCGGCCAAATTTGAGCGAACAATATTACGACCGACTTTCGAGCCTACACGCTATCATCGACGAAATGCCTTGACCTGGATATACCTGCATGGTATCCTATTTGGAACTGGCAGCGGAATCGGCCCATCGAGACTAGCGGCCAGGCTGCATCCATATCCGATGGTGTCGCTGAAACAACTGCACTGGTGTCGATGGTAGTACTCCTTGCTTCTTATCGATCCATAACCGATTATCACAATCGGAAGACCCAACAATACGCCACCTCCGTGAAATCCCACGCAGTACTTTGACGAGATTGAAGTCGGGTATCTGGACGCCTACGCTATCGATTGCAGCCTCGGAGATTCCACCGTCTTCTACCAAACCAAGCAGTCCTCCATCTTGATGTCCAATCATTAATACGGGCTAAGAACTCTGGGCCAAGGCCTCGAATCGCACGAGGACGGAAAGTGCTTATGACATACCGTCGAGCGCCTCTCCATAATGGCATAGACTCACTGAAGGTGTACTGCACTTGCTCGGGAGTGTGATCAAGTACGGACGTCAGCGAAGTTCGCAGCGAATCAAGATGTGACAGACGACCAGATCGCTCGAGTAACAAGCTCATTCGCGAAGTCACATCGCGTCTGCCGATGGCTATACCGCTTGGCAACCATGGTCAGGATCCAAGCAACAGATTCCGAGGCTGCAGCATTGATTCGACCGTTGCCATGGGACTCTAGACTATTGACTGGATGTGACCGTTTGCATCACGCTTACTTCAAGAAGCTATGACAAATTGCAAGACATGCAGCTTCGCTCTCAAGAGCAATTCTGGCATTGCAAGCTCGAACATGCATTTGACTCTCCATTAAACCTACCGTTCAGCTGTCTGCCGCCGACGCAGTTACTGGACATGCGAACGCAACAGCCGAATGACGTTGCAAATTCACGGCGGATGCCACACCACACAACACCAATCCGCCCAACTCGCCTGGGATGCCCTACAAGTGTGATCGGACTGCGCTCGAATCTATGAGCAGCTTCTGCTCCCCGAGGTCCAATGTGGTCGCTGTCGTTGGCCTGCCGCCCCCTCCTGCGGCCGGGACCTCTGAGCGCCACGTGCTAGCAGCGAGTGTCTTCCTCTTACGGACGCTATCGGCCCGTGATGAATTCCAGCAAAGCCATCGTCTCCCCGCTGATCTCTTCGATGAGTCTCCCAATCAAGGCAACTCCTGCAGCTCCGGCAATCCGTCTCTTACTGGCCATCTGAAGCTTCAGCACTCGAGTCGACCTTTATGCGAGCAAAGCCTTGGCTATATCCGAATCTGCGAACTCGTCTCCGGAAAGACTATGCCAACGGAAGGTCTGTCAGTAAACCTATCGGCCGGCATTGGATAGCACGGGACGGAGTGTCGATGGCAAAAGTCGAGCACGCCTCTCCACAGGCGCCTAGCGATTCGATTTTCTGGCTTCGGAATAATTGCTTGATTACCTTCGCATCTGGAGAGCGACACTTTACCTCTCTGCAGAGGCCGACTGATTCGTCTGTCTGGCCTCGAGCTGGTTGCCTGACGAACCCTGACATTCGGAGAGCGACGCTACCTCTCTTCAGAGGCCGGTCGATTTGAATGTCTGGCCTCGAGGTGATTGCGTGAGTCTCTCTCGCAACCGCGGAGTGACACTTCATCCATCTCTCGACGACAAATGTCGACTGGTTGGAATGTCTGACCTCGAGGTAATTGCTTCAGTCTGTCTCCCGCAGTTGGCGAGCGACGCTTGACCCACCTCTCTCCAAAAGTTGACTGAGACGATCTTCTGGCCTCGGGTTGATTGCTTCAGTCTTCCTTTGGACCGGGTAGCGACGCCTCCGACACTACTTCCGCCTCTCCCTAGCTGTCGATTGATACAATTTCCTGGCCTCGACTTGATTGTTCGGTTTTCTCTCGCATCCTGGGAGTGACATTCAACACCCGTCTCTCAAGTGGCCGATTGAAACGTTCATCTGGCCTCAATCTGATTGCTCGAGTCTCTTGCAACCGGAGAGCGACTCCTTCGACACTACTTTCGCGTCTCCCTAGCGGTCGGTCGATTAATACAATGGTCTGGCCCCGAGGAGGTTGCCTGAATCTCTCTCTCGCAAACAGACAGCGACAACTGGAGAGCGACGCTTCGGCGAGAACCGCCCAGAATCACCCGAAACGCCGCGCTCAAGATGCCTGTCCAACCCTCGATTTACCGTTCAGCTTCTTGTTCCCAACTCCTGTTCAAACCGCTGTGGTCGCTGCCATTGGCTGGTTCGCTTCGAACGACGTCCGCTCGCCTGGCCCTCGCGAGCGCGTCTCAGGGCGTCGAAAGCTTCGAATATACATTGTGAGCGGGAATTACGACTTTCACCGCTCGCGAAGCTCCACTTGCATGGGCATGATAAGCCTGCTTTTGAACAGAACGGCAAAAGCTCCGTCGTCAAGAGCGGACTCGAAATTTTCGATAACTGTGGATAGCACCGCCGCGTAAATCGATAGGATGGTCTCCGGCTTTGACTCATCAGAGCTGAAATGGTTGATGAAGGTATTCTGATTCTTGTTCGCCATAATCCAGGTGTATCGGGCGCAGACAACACGGGCGCCGTTGTGGTTCTCAAATCTTCCGCGGTCAAGGCGCATGGCAATATCCGTTGTACTGCGACACGACTCAGGAGACCATTTGGAAGCAAGACTGCGAGGCCTGGCGTTGGAGACCCTTCAAAAATGCGTCGAGTATAAGTTGGACGCCGCCAGATATCTGGAGATTTGTTATTGCGATCTTCGAAGCGACAATACTCTTGTATGCGAACCACGCTTTGATGAGACTGCTATCGAACTCCGGCAATTTGACTTCCGGGATTCTGATCGGCTCGAGAATGTTCCAAAGGCTCATGGCACCTTCATCTTGCGTCTACGACTCGTCAACATCATGCGCAGAAACATCGTGCTCTGTTGATGGCACATACCTCGGGTCCGTCGATACTGATTGCGTGGGTGACCTGGGGAGTGACCACGCGCCGACACCTGCTGAGAAAAGGAAATGCGTATTTGCGACACCTTACAAAGCTATCTATCTCGACTCGATGTCAACTCGATTTACTTCTCAGGACCCTTTCAACTTCCGCAATTCGATAACAAACATCAGCAGCACGACATTGCACCGCTCAATACACCCAAAACGCCGCGCACAATTCGCCCAACACGTCCTCGAATCTCCACGCAGCTTCCGACTCTCAAGGTCCGTTCAGAGCGCTGAGCTTGCTGACAAGTGCCTGGTACTTCGCCTGGTCAGCGGCTGCTTTGAGCGCCGCTTGTTCGCTGGCATATTCGAGCTCCTGAATCCTCGTCTTGCTCACTTCATCGAGCTTGAGGAGCATCTCATTCTCAATCTCCAACGCTCTGAGCCGGGTCTGGTGATCGGCGTTCTCCTCTTTTTTTGCGTCTGCTTGTTTCTGGGACTCTTCCGCTGCCTTCTTTTTGTAGTGGTCGTGCAATTCGACCGCGCCTTTCTTGTATCCCTCGATCGTTTCCTTCAGCCTATCGACTTCCTCGGTGTGTGCGCGCTTGATCGCCACGTTATTGTTTTCGGTGGCTTGGTCGCGGACATTGGCTACGGAGGCGCTCTCTTGAGCGCGGAGTTGAGGACACACAGGTGGGAATGACTCACTCTTGCCTTCTGGCACGATTTCGAGAATCGCAGCTCGGCGAGTGAATAATCCGACCTTCCCCCTGAACACCCTGTCTGAAGTTGACGTCTCCACGGGTTGCGCTGGTCCCAGAGCCCAAACGCTCAAGCCAGC
Organism: Zymoseptoria tritici IPO323; assembly: GCF_000219625.1. NCBI lineage: Eukaryota > Fungi > Ascomycota > Dothideomycetes > Mycosphaerellales > Mycosphaerellaceae > Zymoseptoria > Zymoseptoria tritici. The sequence continues at coordinate 3,066,070 of NC_018217.1, read as the reverse complement.
TTCACCATGCTTGATGAGCTTGACGCTGATGAAGTCCCTCCTATTGGCCTGGTGGTACTCAAGCAGCTCGAAGATGTTGCGGTATGCGAAGAGGTGGGCCAGACTGTCGAAGGACACGGGCCCAAAGCGCACGAGATATTCGCAAGCGCGCAAGTGTACGAGCTTCTCTCTTGTCGTCAACGCAGCGATTCTGAAGATTGGCCTGTGACAGGGCTCGTGTCGCAAGACTGTATCAATGTTCGGGCGGTCGTCGCTCTCGCCATCTTCGTCTTCCGACACAAACAGAGTCTCGTCGTTCTTCTCACAAGGAGCCAGAGGAATTTTGAAGAATGCCTCCCATTTGGTTCGAAATTGCGCAGGCATCGGCCACACAAGCTCACTGTGGAGTAACACGGCGAAGAACCCCATCGGTCTGGTATCAAGATCCATGACCAGAGTGAGGAGCACCGCAGCGCAGATTGATAGGATCTTCTTCGGATTGTCTGGGCTCGCACCGAAGCTGTTGATGAGAATATCCTGGTTCTTGTTGGCAAGTATCCATGTGTGACGAGCGCAGACATTGACCGCCTTCTCTTTTGCGTTTTCTTTTCCTTCCGACATATCCGTGGCAGCCTGGCTTATGCGCACGATGATATTCGTACAGTCTCTCTCCGCAAGACCCTTCACCTCGAGCTCGAGACCACCGCATGCTGTTTGAGATCCTTGCTGAAAGCCCAAAGCAGCGGCAGGACACTGCCCGATCTGAGCCAGGTGAGTGTACCCAGTTCGGATGACTCGAAGTTCTTGTTGCGCAACTGGTCCTGGACTGCATCTGTATTTATTCCTGGGAGTTGCACGGTCGTAAGGTCGTCAGGAGGCTCTTCGATACTCCAGAGAAGATCGTAAGTTGGATGCGGTGCCTGTAGCCGGTCAGTAACCTGTTGCACAGTGCGCCAGTGGTGTCGAGTACGTACCTCGAGTCCAGCGATGTCTCGTTCGTGTATGCTGCGCGGGTTGACGATTGGCGGCGCCGTCGTCTTCCTCGCCTTCTCGTGGCGCTTTCTCTTGTTCCCTTTACCGTCCATGTTGGCTCGACTACCTGAAACAATCGCAGAGTTGCTTCGGTGTTGTGGGTGACTTGCAAGGGGACCGGAGGGGGCACGTACTCCAAGCGAAGCAATTCCTGGTCTCATTACAAACGCTGCAATTCACCAGCACTTTGGGGCTGTGTACCCAAATTGCCGCCACTAGGCTATTTATTTGCTTCTCCACTCTAGGTTCTCTTGATCTTCTTCTACTTTCTTACATCCTCACTTCTTCTGTCTTCTACAGCGACAACGATAAGCACACCTACCCGCGTCCTGACCCCCAAGATCCCACGACACCGGAGGTTGGCACAATGAATACGACACTTGCGCAAGACCCCATCATACTAATCGAGTCACAGATGAGGTTCTTTGCCACCGCCTACCGAAGGCGGAAGAGAAGTTTCACCCTCTGCGCTTCCTTCGTTTCCTCCTTCCTCCTCACACCCAAACCATCAACATACCGGCAACGCATCTTGTGAATCGGACAGCGCACAGTGCCCGAAGCATTCTAGCATTCCGTTGCGGCGTCAAGCGGCCTCGCGCCTTGCTCAACCGCACCACTGTCGATGTGAACGGCACTGAAAGCGGGTTCTCGGCGAGGGCTGTATGGCCACGGGAGTCCTCATACACCCTCGTCAACAGGAGTGGTCATCTCGCGCTAGCCTGGCAGAAAGGACGTTCTTAGGAGCGACTCCCCTCGTTGGCGTTAGTCTTGGAGGCATACCGGTGCATGAGATGCTTGCGCAGAAAGATTGAACACCCCATCCCACTCCACCGCCTTCTTCACTACCTTTCTACCACTTTTACTTCATTTCCCCAACACCGGCAATGCATGTTGTCCATCGGAGCAACCGACCAGTATCTCGAGCGCTCTAGCATTCCGATGGGCCGTCAAGAGGTCTCGAGCCATCACGCCTCACCACTGTCGGCGGGAGAGATACTGGGTGGTTGTTACTCGGCGGTGCAGCGCAAGGTGGGCGGGCTACCGGCCTTGCGTCTACCCGTCTAATGAGTCGTTTCCAATACCTGGCTACGGAAAGGACGTCTTCACGAGCCACCGCTGGGCTAGGGTTGGGCGCGTAGCTGGTGGGTGACATGCTAGCCAACTGTCCACTTCCCTTCACTTCACCACCATGTCGTTCATACACTATCACTTGAGGCCGTGGCAGGCGGCTCAAGGCCTGCCCACTGCTGACTTCTTCTTCCTCACAGGCCATCGTCTCTGAGCTTACGGCTCGGCGGCGGAGGCTTGCGCAAACATGCTTCAACGTCCCATTCGTCATAAGCGCAGTCCAGTCAGAGTGATACGTTGTCCTGAGCGCAGAACTTCCCGGTCCCGCGAAAAACGCTGCATTGAGGCTGTGCACTGAGTCAACAAGCCACCCGTAGCCCGTCCGCTTCTTCCCTCAACGTTTTCTTCATCTTCTTCTCTTCCATCCTCGTCTTCTTCTATCTTCCACAACGACAACTTCGACACCCCAAGACACTCGCTCGACAACTCTCAAGGTTAGTCTGCTCACGACAATCACGCAGAGCTGTACTGAACTGACCTGACGACAGACAACACTGCTGGCCGCCGCCTTCGCAAGGTGGTGGAAGAGAAGTTCCAATCCTTCGCACAAACACCGAACGCCCTTCACCCTTCACCCTCCGACCTCCCCTTCACTTCCCCAATACCGGCAATGCATGTCCACCAGAGCAACGAAAAGTATCTCGATCGCTATAGCACTCCGCCGATCCGTCCAGAGCTCACAACTCCACGCGTCACCACTGTTGGCAGGAGAGATACTAAGTAGGGTGCCACTTGGCGGTGCAGCGCACGGTGAGCGAGCTTCGCCTCGTCTCGATCTTCTCCCTACATCACGCAAAGCAGGTGGACCACCGGAGCAACGACCTGTGTCTGGGGCGTTCTAGCAACAGACACGGGGTGTTGTTGCCCGCGACAAACTTCACGGTCTGACTCTCAACGAGTTTGGTTACCGAGTACTCCGTTTGGGCCGGCCTTCTCTGTCTGGTCTTTGGACTCGGCTTTGGGGGCCAAGGCCGGTGGTCAAGACACTCGTTGCCCCTTCCCTCCCTTTTCACACCATTACGACTTGTGGCCGTGGCAGGCGGCCCAAGGCCTGCCCTGTGCTGACATTTCTTCTTTCTTGACAGGCCATCGTTTCTGAGCTTTTGAGCTTGGCTGCGGAGGCTTGTGCGGATAAAGGCGATGATTTGAACAGCAGACGATGACGCGGTCGCTTTGAGCTTTGGTTGTGGAGGCTTGCGCGGACAAAGACGATGGTTTGAACAACACACGACGCGGGAGCAGAATACGGACGACTGTCCTGCTCCCTGGAAAAGGGGAGACTGACACAGTGTCTTCATACCTTCGAGCAAGATCTCGAGAGTTGGAGGGTGAAGCACGATAACTCAGCACGTCGACTTTAGTTGTCCGAGTCGTCCGAATCGTTCACGGTGTCCCGGAGTAGCACGTCATGATGGAGGAACGCCGCCGTTCTAGCGTTGTAGCGTACTTCGAAAACAGATGACAGGCCCATCGAGTGCGTCCTGAGAGCATGACAGTTATCAGCATGTCCAACCAGAATGATATTCGTATCCGTCCTACACTGTCATAGCACCAAGCAATGCTCCACTTGACTCCAAAAGCTCACCTCGCTCGAAGCCACCCAGGGTATCGTCCACACATCTCAGCCCACACCATCGTTACTGCATATTCCCACCCTGCCCATTGCCCCTTTGTAAAGAATGCTGCATCGCCGCAAAGTGCGGCGCCAACTGATCTCCATTCTGCCCATTACCACCGCCGAATTGCTGCTGCCCTGCGCCATTGACCATCCCACCATTTGCCATACCATTCTGCTGCTGAGCCTGCTGCATCGCCAAAAACGCCTGGTGATTCCTCAACGTCGCCATGTACTCCGGATTGCCACCGCTGGTACCGACGACCGCCTGGCCTGCGCTCTGCGCTTGCTGGGCTTTCATCGCCATGGCTTGCGTGCGAGCCGCTTGTTGACGGGCGTGTTGGCCGCGGAGGAGGCCTTGTGCGGCGGGTGGCAAAGCGGCGATGACGTTTGGAGGGATGTTTTGGTAGCCGTTGTATTGGGCGGAGAGCTGCTGGAGTTGAGCTTGAGCGGAGCGGATTTGCATCGCGCGGTGTTGTTGCTGTTGGGGCGTCAACTGCTGCTGTGGCTGTCCCTGGGTGCCATCGCCATTGACGGCGCCATTGCCGTTCTGTTGGAGCTGGGCTTGATTCATGTTGGGTGTGCCCTGCATGACGCCTTGAGGACTGCCGGCTTGGCCTGGGTTGAGCTGCTGTTGTGGCATGCCTTGCTGTTGCTGCTGCTGTTGTTGCTGCTGTTGTTGCTGCAACATGCGCTGCCTCATTTGGTTCTGTTGCTGTTGCTGCACCATCATGGCCTGGCGCTGCGCTATCATCGCAGCATTACGAGGGTCGTTCGGATTCATCTGACCTGCGGCCTGAGCCTGAGCCATCAACTGCTGCTGCCGCATAGCATGTTGTTGACGGATATTTTGAATCTGCTCGGCTGTCATTGCCATTTGACCAACATTCTGACCAGGAGATCCCGCCTGCATGGCGCCGCCTTGACTCGCCGCCATGTGTCGTTGCTGAGCTTGAAGCATGGTCCATTGTTCCGGAGTCATGCCCGCTTGCTGGGGAGTCTGCATATTCACACCGCCAGGCGTGCCCGGGCCTGGACTTGCGAGTGGCATACGCGGCGTTTGAGAGACCTGCCTAGTTCCGTTCGGCATGACATTCGCCATATTAGGAGTACCTTGCTGCATCTGTGGCGTTCCATTCCGACTAGCATGTTGCTGTTGGCTCACTTGCCTTGCCATGAGATTGCCATTGGGTATCGCAGCAGACGTCGGTCGCTGAGGACTGCCAATACCCTGCTGGCTGGAAGTGGCTGTCATTGGGAACCCGTTCTGCTGCATCATTGGGGAGGAGTTCTGCATCATCGGCGTATGATTTCGCACAACAGGGCTCGCCTGCGCCATTGCCGCTTGTTGCTGTTGCTGGAAGTTGAGCTGCTGCTGGTTCATCATCATGGCATTCTGCTGAGGGTGGTTCTGTGCATGTTGAGCCATCATCGCAGCCTGCTGGGCGTGGAGGGCCTGTTGATTACGCTGGTCCTGCTGCTGTTGTTGTTGTCGAGCGAGTTGTTGCCGTTGGTTCATCAGCTTGCGGGAATGCTCTTGCTGCGCTACCATCTTCTGTTGCTGCGCCGCGTGCGCTTCCTCTTGGGCCTTCCGTTGGGCGGCGGCCTGCGCTTCTTCATCCTTCTTCACTCTCTCCTGTTCTTCCAGCCTCTCACGGACCATCGTCAGCGTCTTGAACCTCGAAAATCCAAGAGTCGATGCAGCGCCTGCATTGTCGCCGGTGTTGGTGCCGGCACCCGATCGGGCGGATGGCTTGACTCGCTCGTCCATGATCAGCATTCTCCGCTCTGCCTCTGCAGCTTGGGCATCGTCCGCCGCCATCTCTGCTGTGGTCCTCTTTCGAGTCTTCGGTGACGGCGGTACGGCGCTGTGCAGTGGGTGAGCAAGCACATCCAACGCCTTATGGTTGTTTAAAGGTTCCAACAAGAGAGGTGCCTCCGTCATAAGGAGGACCTCTGCCTGGAACTGATACAAGTCCTCCGGCTCAAGACACATCTTATTCTCCTGACCAGGAGACGATCGATTTGCGCCGATGAGAGGTGTTGGAGGTACAGAAAGGTGTGGTGTCGGTGGTTGTCCACCTGAAGGTGTTGCCCCATCTGCACTCCTTTTTGCACTTCTCATTTCCGAAGCCGGCGTCCGCGCCAAAATCTCAATCTCAGCATGCCGCGACAGTTCTGTCGGCTCCAGGACCAGGGTAACAATATGCGGGCCCTCGTTGCCTTTTCCTTTTGCCTTGCTCTTCTCCGAACTCTCCGCCAACTCTGCCTCGACCTTGTCCGCCGCTTCTGTTTCCGCGGCCTTTTTGGGGTATGGCGCAAATGGTGATGGTGTAATATAGCTCGTGTAGTTGTGCATGGAGTATCTGACTTGATCGCCAGCTGCAGTCTCGCTGCGCGCTCGGTCCTTGCCATTCTCTTGACGATGGTTGTGCACCTCAACAATGAGACATCCATCGTAGAATGGAACATTGTTCACGAACAGCTCCTCCAGCATCTGGTGCGGAACAGTCTTGTTCCTGAGGTGGGTGAGGAAGAACCGCATGGGGGAGTCCAATGGAAAGCTGCCATCCTGGCCGTCGAACTTGAAGTAGTTTTGGTGGAGGTGCACAACGAGAGAGGGCGGCCTCCCGGCGAACTTCTTCAGATAGAAATCCTGTGTCTTGACATATGGCTCTTCGAGCTTCCGTCTCTTGGTACTCGTATCGCCGTTGGTGTCGGTGGTCGCGGCTCGCTTGGTGGAGACATGGTTGAGTCGAGGACCGTCGCGGCGCGCGCGCAAAGGATTTGACGGGCGCGCAGTCGTGGCGGTCGCCATTGTGAAGAAGTGAATGCGGTCGAGTCTATAAAGAGTGTGGTGTCGGGTCCGAGGATCGTGGGGATCCTTATGCTTGCGGATGACGCTCCGCAAGGGCGGCCTCTACAGTTGTCGCTTGAGCTGGCGCATGTGTGCCGCCGGAGAGCTGGCTGTCCGGAGAGTTGGAGGAACGTGAATATGAATGGTAACTCGTCCTGCGCGTCACTCTGGCCGACTCGCGAATATGGCGTAACGAGGTGATGTAGATCACTCGCCCCGTCATGTTAAGGTATACTGGGGTTTGTGCGAGCTACCCGAATGCGAATCCGAAGCTTGAGGAATATCGGCCACAACTTGGCAGAAAACTGACATCTCCTCGAACACATCGAGAGTGTCGCCTCATGCCTACCTTTGCTCCACGTCCTTGGAGCCGACTCATGCTCCTTGGTCATACGAATTGCATACTATCGCTCTCTTTCAAGAGACATCATCCAAAATCTGCATTACCGAATTTCTCAAAGGTATTGTCCGCGCTGGAATACAGCCTACTTGAAAACACAGCGGCTTCGATTATTGGCTTTCCACCATGAGTAGTGTCGACTTGAGGAGTCATGCAGTCAGGAGACGCCTAGGACATTCTCGCCGAGCATGGAGGGTCTGGAGTCCTCCTGGGAGACGAGTGCTCACTTTCATCAGACCCCGATGCGGCCGCAAAACCGAAGTAAGAGATGGGCTTCGACGTCCACGCAGCAGATATGATCTGCGAATTGGTCGACTGTCCGATGCCATGGTCTTCGCGCTCTGAACTGACGCTAAGTGTCCATTGTCATATCCAGCGCCCAACCTCGACTCGTTGATGGCGCTGTGGACAAGAGCTGTCCGTTCATCCAAGTACTTGCTCGCGTCCGAAAGAGGTCTGGACGAGCGATAAGACCCCAGGTCATGTGCGAACGCAGAGCAAGTCAACTCCACCCCCATCGTCGATCCTCTAGCATCCAATCTCCGCGATACAGTGAACTCACATCGACTCCTGCACACGACGCTCAATTGAGGCGAATCTCCTTCGATGGCATCGGGACCGTAAACATTCAGACTGAAGATACGATGGAGTGGCGAGATCAATGATGCTCGCCATGCGAGGCGATCCTCATGCTGCGCCCGTTGAGTATTGACGATGGCATCGGGGTTGTGCTTACGGCCGGGACAGGCATCTGCTGCGTCTGGAGAGAAGGCGGCCTTCGCCGAAGATCTCAGGATGGCGACATTTAGTGCTGGTAGGGCTGAGTCTCGTGTGGGTGATGTCCAGAGGGTCCAATAAGCAAACACGGAAGGCCCACCCATCACATGGTTTCTATGCTAAATCGAAAGTCCACTCGTGTGTCTATGAAACACACTGAAGCCGCAGCATAGAGGTCCTAGTCGCAAGGCGCTCCAGATCGGTGAGAGCTATCATCACCGGAGCCGCACCCGTCACGAGATTCCTCTCCCAACCCGTTTCCACCCCTGGAGGCCGGTGGGACACCACGCGACGCAGAACATAGATTATTCGTCACCATCGATTAGTCTCGCTACATCGACCCACTGCGTTCTTCTAGATGAAGATCCAAAGTGTTCCTCTCATATGGTAAATGCTCCGAGTGGGCTGATATACGCCGAGCGATCGACGTCTGGCCACTCGCCCCGACAACAACTGGTCATAGCTTTGACGACGACATGGCAATAGCCTTGGCGATGTCTGGGCACTAATCTAGACGATAGCGTTGACGACGTCTAGTCCCCTAGCCTTTGACGAGGGCTGAGAGTTCAAGGTAAGCGATATAAGAATCGAATACCCTACCGCTTGAGTTGATCACAAAGCATTCAACAACCCTCACAACCACATTTACAACCACAATCTTAACTACAAACTCAAACTATACTCGACAGTCACTCAAGCTCTCCGCATTCACATCCAGCAATCATGAAGCTCCTCTGTCTCCACGGCGTCGGCGGCAACGCACAGATGTTTGAAGCGCAAACGAACCAGATCACCAGCGTTCTGAAGAGCTACGGACACGAATTCGACTTCTACGATGGAGCCATGGACTGCGAGCCGCCGGATGGTAAGCGACCTTCTTCCTTGCAAGACTTCACTCGTATCAGAGCTGACCTTTATAGATCGCATCAAGCAGATCTATCCACCTCCCTACCTCGCCTTCTACAAATCTCCCATCCCGGAAGACGTCGCCGATGCGGTCGACCTGATCGAAAGCATCATCGAAGACGAAGGACCCTTCGACGGTATTCTAGGTTTCTCCCAAGGCTGCTGCGTCGCCACCTCGCTCATGTTCGAGCGACAAAAGGCCAACACCAAACCACCATTCCGCTTCGGAGTCTTCATCGGCGCATCACTACCGTTCAATGCCGACGACTTGAGCGGCAAGGAAGTCTGGGAAGATATCGCGGCATCGGGAAAGGACCCGCGAAGTGAATTCGCCGGCGAATTGGAGCTGTTGCAATCGGGCAAGGAGTTCATACTCAACAACCCGGATACCGTCAACGAGCCCGTCTGGCTGAGACGGTACCACTCGTTGACTACGCCGGCGGTCAAACTTCAGATCCCGATCTTGCATGTGATGGGGAGTGCGGATCCGTATGTTCGGCAGGCGAGAACTCTAGCTTCGATGCATGAGAATGCGTATGATCGGTTGGTCATTGAGCATGCCGGTGCCCATGAGGTACCGAGAGACGCGGCGACGAATAACAAGATCGCAAAACATATGTTGGTCATGATGGGGATGCTGTGAGGGAAGGGAGATGGTAAAGACTACTTTCTGAAAGCTTTTTCGTCGTCGGGCATCGATCTGAGAGCAATCGTCTGGGATGACAAGATAGGCGAAAGAGCCACTCAACTTGGTCCGACGACACAGTAGGGAAGCAAACGGCTCATGCATGAACAAAGGAACCATAAAGCTGGCCGAGGATCTTCGAGCGAAGATGAATAATAGAAGGATCAAGAACTGGAGCACGCACAGAAGAGGATGGGACCAGACCAGCACCAAATGCCATAGGATGAGACTGTCATATGCTGGAAACTTACGAGAAGCACAGTGAATACATTTTCATTTTCGAGATATCCACTTCACATCTGGAATCGTGTAGAACTCATGTTCAGACAGTCTTGTTCACTCTGCCGCCGCTAGCGCTTTAGACCGCCGTCACATGAAGCTTGTAAGAATCGTCAAAACCTGATCAATCTCAGCATCGCTTGTGAATGGCACTCCAGTGCGCACACATGTCACTGCAGTCTTACTGCCGAAGCTTGACCAGCTCTGCACAACGAATCTCCACAGCCCACTACCACAGCTATGCCACCAAAGCCAGCAGTCAGGGCGGCCACAAAACCCAAGCCAACAGCAAAACCCACTCGGCGTCCACTCCAAACCCTCCAAACCACGAGCAAAACAAAGCCCTCGAAAAAGAAAAATCCCCAACCACCCTTACCTCCACCCCAAAACGCCGCCAACGCCATGATCCACCTCGACATCCTCAATGGAATAATCGAAACCGAACTCACCTTCTGGATGGACTATCTCAAAGCTCTCCCCTCTCACGACTTTTCTACCCTCACAGCCGACTCGCCGAGCCCACAGCTCCTAACCAAAGCTCTCATCCACATCCTCGAGTCCCTCCCTCTGCGACACCGAGCCCTCGCCGCGATCTACTCCGACCCAGATGTTGAGCCTGTGGTGTTACCTGGAGGCTGTGATGAGCTTCTGCGTGATCTCAAGAGATCAGTTGCTGATGTGGTGGAGGAGGTGGGGATGGATCATGAGAAGAAAGTGTTTAGTGGGAAGGTGTTTCGACAAGGTGTGTTGGCGCTGGAAGCGGAGGTCAAGGTGTTGGAGGAGGCGAGGATGGAGGAGTTGAAGGGTTTGATGGGGTTGGTGGAAATGTTAAGGCTTGTGGGCGATGAGGGCAGGTTGGGGAATGGGGAGCTGAAGGTGTTGATTGAGGCTATGGATGAGGCTGGGCTGAGTGGTTTGGTGATGACGGAGGGAGGATTGAGTGATGTCGAGTGAGGGTTTGTCGTCTGCGTTCGCGACGTGGTGAGCCATTGGATGATGAGCTCTATTTGGCGGTCCCTTCAATGCTCCATGTGTTCCATGCGAGCTCAAAAGCCAATCCTCGCCTGTTCTTTTTTGATGATCCAATATCATCCGATGTAAATGTGAAGAGAGGTTTACCTACGGACGACAAGAGTCCTTGCCTGCTTCACTTTTGGACATGATGCTTGCGATTTCTGAGTGTGTGGTGATGAGGTGTTTCCAAAATAATTCCGGAGCAGGCTCAAGAAATCTTTTTTGTGAGCTCAAGAATCTATCATACGGTATAAACCTGCCAGGATTCTTGCGTACTGGCGTCATTTTGTTGGACCAGATAGGAGCAAGCATCGCCAGCTCATGCCTTGACTTCGTTGCCAACGACCTTGATTCGAATCAATGGCGTGGTACCCGTGACGTCCGTGCGGTCTCCTGTTCGACCCTGCTCGTGCCTGCCGCCTTCGTCTCGACCAGGCTGGACATGATTTGGCCCAAGACTTCAACCGTCCGTTGCGATTGAGTTTCCAGAATACCGTTCTTTATTCGTCGTCGTCATCCTGGACCACGAATGGATTCGCAATCTCCTCGCTTCCATCCAGTGGCGAGATCAATACCAGTAATGTGCCGCGGACCACCAGGAGACCAAGAGAGCGAGAACTTGTGTTGCCCTCCTCATCTACAAACAGTCAGCATGATTCTTCGTATATACAAATCAAGCACCAACCTCTTGTCATTTCCTTGACATTGTCCAGAACCAGATTCATGAGCTGATCATATCCCTTCAAAGTCCCCGTTACTGCGATCGAGGTCAGACTTGCTACTCGCGAACACAATCTCTGCGCAGCACTCACCTTCTCTGCCGCCGTTGAACTTCACATTGATGTCCTTGTCCATATACTTGGAGAGATCAAGAATATTTTCCTTCTTGCGATCGCCTGCCGGAGCATTGCCACCGCCTCGTCCACCGCGATCTCCGCCTCCACGTCCTCCGCGATCGCCACGGCCTCCGCGTCCACCTCTGAAATTTGCGCGTTCTGACATGTCGGGTTGATGTTCGTTTCAATTGGAAGACATCCCACGGATGTTGTTTGTGGGCGGGCCGGCATTACCTTAGGTTACCTTTAGAGTTCACTTGCTTACGTAAGGTAGCGGCTGACGGGAAAAGGCGGCGGAGCAGCAAAGGTAGCACCCCTCCTTCGTGAAAGGCCTTCTCCGAATGTTGTGGAAGGCGATGGTCTCATCTTATCGTCGTGGCTCCTCATCACACGAGATATGATACAGCGAGAACGCGCACTACGCTTCGTGGACGGCGGAGTATCCGCCTCCGCTGCGCGGTGTTCGGGGACGGGAGTTACCTTAGGTAAGGTGGAGGTGTGTGCCCAGCGCCCGCAACTGGGGGCGCCGGGGCGGGAGGGCGTCTTTTTCCTTCCGAGGGTCCTCTCCTCCTCTTCCTCTTACTCCTCCCACTCTTCCTCTCCTCCCACCTCGTCCATCCTCTCATCACAATGCGATAGTCATGGATCCCGCGACGACACCGATCGATGTCTCCGCCTCCGCCGCCAAGCGCAAGCGAAGTCCCTCTGTGGGCGCCGTCTCCGCGCCGGCGGCAAAATCTGCAAAGACCAGCAGTCAATTGAGCATCAATTATCTCGCTCGCCAGTCTCAAGAGGACCTACCACTCATCAACAAGGACGACACGCTTCAAAATTTGCTACATCTCTTATCCGCCTATGGGAATATACTCGACCGCCATGAGTCGTTGGCATCCAACTTGGGCGCACGTCCGCTGGGTCCTATCCTGATCAAGCGCTTCGAACGCTGCTTCGAGTCTCCGCCGAAGATAGTAGCTTCGCATTCAAAGGGCGCTTCTGGCAATTCCGACGACACCTCGCACCAGATCACGTGGCTCGAGGTCATTGAATTCGCACGATCACATCCAGGCCAGTTCACATTGAGCACATTCTCCGAGGGCAGGAGGGTCTGCCAATTCTACTATCCTCAAAAGCAGTTGCGCGTGCAGATCTCCGAAGAAGACTTCCTATTCATCAACAGTGGGCGTTGTCAAGAGCTGATTCCACCGTTGCCGATCTGGGAGGATGAAGAGAAGGAAGTGGGCACTTGCGATGTGCTGGAGGCGAAATTGAAAGAGCTCACAAACGCGGCGGACATGGTGGCTGCACGGACAAGACAGTTGAGCCATCGACTCAAAGGCCGGAGAGCCGCGATACTGGAGAGAAGGGCGGAGGGAGGAAGCGGGACACCGGCAAAAGCCAATGCGCTGCAGACCACCACTGCGCCGACGTCAGCGTCCTCTCCCAATTCAGGATTCGTTGCTGTCAACTCTGGAGATACCAACGGCCGTCCCGCGCAACCCACTGCTGCCACAGTCGAGCCAGCTCTTGGATCGAATGCTGCTGTTAGAACCGAGCTTCTTCGACACTTCGAGAGCCTCCCGCACAATCAAGGCCAAGGTCGTGCGCAGACTCGCCATTCTGTGGTCACAGTTGCCGACCTCCACGGCGTTCGACCGAGCGATACTACTGGCGCGTCGCACGAGAGAGCAATCTCAAACGCGTCATCTTTGTCTCCTGTCCCGCCGAATCTTCTCCACGACTCGCTCCCATACTCGACCTCTGCGAACAAGCCGACATATTCCAGCAATCAGACCAATTCTTACGCACACCGGCCGTCGTCCAGCATGGGCCACCACAGCTACAGTGGAGGTCACGCGCCGCTCAAGCACAATTTCAGTCGTCCTCTTCCTCCTGCGCTTGAAAGCAGTCAGCCATTCAGGCCACTTTGCCAAGCCCATATGGACGGCCTGCCTCGCGGCGACCGTGTCTTGCCACCTTGCGATCGATGCAGACGCCTGCGCATGGATTGCATCAAGAACCTCACGTCATGCGCAGGCTGCACTCGAAAGCATGCCCGCTGCCATTGGCGGGATGTCAGTCGCGACGAGCTTGGCGCATTGGACCATCTGATGGATGCTGCCTATCCCGGGTTCGCTTACTCTCCAACGAATGATAACGGCTACGGCCATGACGAGCCAGAAGAGGAGAGTGACGACGATGACAGCAATCCGTTGGAAGATCTTGAAGCGCTAGGCGAGAAGGAAGAGCAGGAAAACCAGATCCGCGAAGATGAGGAAGGGCTGCGCAATGCTCGAGAGTTGGCACGACAAGGATTCGAGGACAGCGTGCGGTCAACAGAGGCCTTACCAGCAGACTCGGTTCCGAGCGGCACCGATGCTGCTTCACATGAAGGCGATCACTCGACTCATGCGAATGGAACCTCAAATCTCAGCGATCTCACCCCACAAGATGCCAAAGAATCGATCGAAGGCGATCAGATCCACACTGCGGGGAGCGGCGCCAGCGGCAAGCCGAAGGATTCGCCCAACGATGTGATGAAGCGGCACAATTACGACCCTGTTCATGATGGAGAGGCACAGAGCGATGTGACGTTGCAGCAAGTTGCGATCGAGAGTGCGAAAACTCAAGCGCCTTCGAGCCATGGCGGATTTCGCGCCGTCAACGAAGTGTCGAGAGATGGTAACAACACTGTGAATGGGAATGGATGGCGGCCTTCATGATCAACCCGATTGACTTGACATTGTACGGGACTTTCAGGTATCGTACATGCAGCATAAATATACGTTCAAACCGAATCAATTCTACGCAGGGCCTTTCCATCAAGCCTCTTACAGACAACGCACTCCTTCGACTGACTACATCCTCGCATATGCTGTGCGTGCAGTACCTGAGATGACTGCAGTTTCGATCACCATTGCAGCAAGAAAGAGACAAAAGTACGGTCTGGAATGTTTGTGTGATGGTTTCGATTGACTCGCAGCTACAGATCCACTCTGACGAGGAGCACCCCGGATTCAATCGCCACAATTCGGACGACGATAGTGGAGCGACATTTCAAGGAATGGAAGGAAAATGGATGCTGGAAATTGACCTTCGCCGTATCGGAGGATTGCCAAGGCGTGACATGAATCGTGTCAATCACCTTGGCGCATAGATTGGTGGCTGTGAGAGGTAGGGCACGTCGGTATACGGGGCCTTCTCGCCGAACCAGATGTTTGGCGCCTCCGCAACTGTGCCTGATGATCGGATGTTCGCAAGAGTGGGGTCCAAAAGTCAACGATGTTGACACCTGGGTCCTTTTGGGAGGACAAAGGCCACTGCATACTTCTCCGCGATGATCAGACTTTGTGCAACGACATCTTACTACTACTGCAGACTGCTGCAATTCCAGACGCACATCTGGACCAATACCTCACGCAACGAGAAGGTGTGGGCAACGAAATGTCTGGAGCATTCTATCATTCTCCCACAGCGGGCCGTTCGTTACATCACAGACAATGTTTGTGTGTCGCTGAATGAGGCCGGCAAGGGTCTAATGCGAGACATTGCCAGAGTGGGGGCTGTACTTCGCATGCGCCGCCCGCAAAGGGAAGCTTGGCTTGGACGAGCAAGCTCCACTTCGCGGCTATGGTGGAGCCTTCTTCAACCACGCTGGGTCCATGGCCTTGCTCGTCGGTCCCGTGTATGCGCCTGATGAAACGGAAGCCAAGCATGTGATGGGATGGACAGGCATGGGTTTCTTGGAGATCAGGGACGAGGCGCAGTAGCGTCTTTGAGAACCAAGAGACTCACTGAATTGAGGTTGGAATTCCCATCCTTCTTGGCAGTCAAGCGCGAGACTACTTTTATGCATGTATCCTTTGCGTGCTGGGACCGATCTTTCACGGGTACACACAGCCTCTGCGATCTGGGACACAGCGGGCGCGGCTAAAATGTACCGCAGATGCACTTGTCCGCCATGTCTACTTTGTCAGGACATCAGCACACGAAAGCGCAGATACGAATAAACTGATAACAATCCGCCTCGAGGCACATGCCAGAGTGGAGCCTGTCGCTACAGCCTGCAGCAACGCAATTCCAACCAATTCCCGAATCTACATGGCTGGACCCTGTCACTTCTTGGACGTCGTGTAACACAAGGCTTACAATCTTTCTCCACCAAGAAGACCAACTACCCGGGCGAGTGCCAGAACATTGTTCGGCGGCCCAGACTCGACTCCCGAAAGTCTATAGCCATGGTGTGACACAAAGACGCTGTTCAACGAATGCATAACTGGCGTCCGGGCCCTGGCGTTGACATATGCCACTCTCCGATGGACGCGTGATGGCATGGCATCGTGGCGTCTACCGTTGTCGACGATGTAACTCCATCAATACAGAAGGACGCAGAAGCCCGTTTAATGACCAAGCCACCAACGTGCGGCGCATGTTGATGGTATAGGATCGTCCTGCCAATGTCGACGAGGGCAAGAATGAAGCATAGACCCACTTGGTCGATACGGCACCAGTCGTGTGCTACACAACATCGCTATGCACCATTGCCGTCATCCCGAGTATTGTCGATTGCAGGTTGGTCATGATGCGCATTCGGTATTGCCCGTCGATGGGTCCAATCGTTGCTCGATCATTTTCGAAACCAGTCTGTGCGTCCATCGATATATCCTCTTTTCTTCGCAGGGTAGCATCGTCAATCGCAGACCGCCTTTTCGTCAAGTTCACCACAATGCACATTGCTACGGGCGGGAGATCCTCACGGCCGCTCGAAACGAAAGGGTCGATCAATCCTGTCAATCTGTCTGGATGGCGATCTCAAGCCTCGATCTGCGGCAGTCACCGATATCGATAATTCCTACATCGAGCGTGATCGGTGTCGTTGCATTCCTTCGTTGTGGCGGCGCGACGGCTGAGGTTACAGTGAGCATACCACCCTCCCAGATGTGGCCTCTGCTCGAACCATACCCTCGGGTTTCCAACTTGTGCCTGAGTAAGAGGACCTCCCGCAAGGCAAGTATAGCAGAGAGAACAGTTGAGCTGCATACTTATTCTCCGCAAGGCCTGCCACACAAGCCCGCGTCTGCCATCCTCACACCCTTTCCATTCCAAACGAACTGTTCTTCTTAATAAGCCGACATCTCCAACATCCCTTGCGCGACGCAACAATCCATACTCTCGGTCTTTTGGGAATCACGCCTCATCGAGCCTGGTTGCTTGACTCAAGGAACAACTCGGCGCGGAACGGCTGTACCTGGCATTTGCACACTCCGCATCTCACTGTTGCGAAGCGCTGGGGCCAGTGATCGTGCCGCGTGCACCACCCTCCGCCGACCCGCAACACGTCTTCTGGTTCGATCGATGCTACCTGGCCGACAGTCGAATAGCCTAAGATGCGGTTTCACAATGGTGAGTTTCTGGATCGAGCCTCGTTGTCGTTGTTTGGGGCCGGATTAAAAGTCCATGCCTTTCCCCGTCTTTCATCCATCCCTATCTTGTCATCACTACACACACCCACACCCGCACGCACACACACGCACGCATACCACGAAGTCTTTGACTGCTCTCCTGTCTGCCTCTCCTTTGTTGGTCGGTCATTTGCAATTGTGAGCTTGGATTGTTTCTGTGGTGTTCATGTCTTGCATGCCTGAACGGGGCATACAATGCAGTCGACTGCCACGATGTTGGAAGAACTACATGCTGACTATCCACCGCAGAGATTATCGAGATGTCATCGAACACTACTCCAACCCGCCGCGGACCATCGATTCCACGATTGGATACTCGTGCTCACACTTCATGGCCTCATACCCCGACTCAACCAGGTCAGGACTCAAGACGCCCATCGCTAGCTTTCTCCGCCATGTCTGATGCTTCTGGATTTGGGTCGTCGTCGATCTGTAGCTACTCGCAACCCGCCACGCCCATTCAGTCGATGCGACAGTCGCATGAAAGTTATATTCACCACTGGTCCGATCATCCTGATGGACAGGGAATGATTACTTCTTCCATCCCAGAGGGCTGCGCGATGGACGCTCTCGCTCCCCAGATGTTCAGTGGATCCTTCAGCCATCCTCTGTCGGGCGTCGAGTCCGGTCCACGTACTAGCAGCGCCAGTGTCAGCGATGCGTATGCTATGCCCATCCTACAGTCACCAATGAACGATGCCTGGTCGACTCAACAAGCTCCCATGGCTCTCAACATGAGCATCAACATGGGCTTTGGCCGCGAGTCCGTCTCTTCATCGATGTACGCTAATCCTCCGTCGGCAATGCACACTGGGCTTGAACCATCGCCATTCCAGAACTTCGCCACACCACCTCCATCAATGTACGCCCCACAACAGATCGTTGTGCCGTCGCAGATCAACCCGCAAGACGACTACCAAATGAATGACTACCCAGGCTACCCTGGCGGTCCCGAGGACACCACCGACGTTTACCAAGGCAGCTTCAACTCTAGCCAAGCCTCTTTCAACAACGGCTGGGTCGACGTCCGCCACCCCAGTCCTGACGCCTCCTACTTCTGCCAAGAAGACGACTCGGACTTCATTTCCGTCAAACACGAAACCTCCACGCCACCCACCCGTATGCTCTCCTCCACCATCCGCTCCCGCCGCACTTCCCGCAAACCCACCCGAAACAACAAGTCCGCCACCGCCTCCCGCGCCTGGCACACCCACGAAACGCACGGCTTCCGCTTCGAATACAAAGGCGTCGAATGGACATCGAACGGCTACGACGCCCACGGGAAACTCCACGTCGCCCCGGCCGCGCAAAACACCGCTCCAATCAACGTCTGTGATTTCGTCGACCCCGTGTCCAGCAAAGCGTGCAGCCGAAAATTCCAACGCGCGGAGCATCTGAAGCGCCACGCCAAGATGCACACGGATGTGAGGGAGTTTTGGTGTCCCGTGCCTAACTGCAAGACGGCGAAGAAGGGAGGGATTGGGAGGAGTGATAATGCGAGTGATCATTTCAAGACGCATTTGAGAGCGGCGAAGAGTGGGAAAAGAAATCTCCATTGTACGTTTGAGTATTTGGAAACGAGGATTTTGGAGTCGTACGATGATCAGAAGAAAGCGGAGAAGGTCCTTGCTAAGTTGAGGGCGTGGTATCCGGGGCATGTGCAGCAGGAAAGGGAGGAGCAGGAGAGGGAGAAGAGGGAAGGGAGGGTGACGACGAAGAAGGGGAGGCGTTGCTAAGAGGATCTCTTGCTGCTTAGAAGGAGTTGGTGAGAGGCTATCTGGTGCATTTCGCTCGAGCATCAACGGAACATGGAGGGCGGGAATTTTCGGCCACACAGCAACGGAAAAGTGCATGGACGGATGAACGGTAATGGAATTGGGAGGAGGAACTTTGCGGACACATTTTCGGATTATACCCCACGGCAGGGAATCTCGTTCGGTGAAGAACACGTCGGGCTTTGGATTTTTTTTTGTTCGCATTTGGGAAAGGGTAACATCTCCACCATTGCTTGTTGGAAATGGACACGGCCGGCTGTTTGGATCACTTTCGGTTGGCTTGTTGTATGTTTAGCTCAATGAGATTAGTAGTGTAGCATCATCATGAGGGAAGAGCTGGAGGATATGAGCTGCATAAGGAGATAGTTGTGCGGTGGATGGATGGATATAAGCTGTATCTGTACATGTGATCGCATTGCAAGTTTCCTTCTATCAGCTCTCCGTCGCGCTCATCATGTCGCCTTTCCCTCACTGATACCATGATACATTCAGACCATCGGCTGGATTGGCATTTGGACCATGCCTGTTTGCGGTGCTTGAGGAAGCAACTCCGAGGCGGGGACAAGGGCTCGCCGCCGCCGCTGCAGATCCCGTTTCTCGTTCTCGTCGGCCATGTATGGGTCTGAGGTGCGGTCTAAAGTAAGAAGAGCCCTGAACTCTAATAAAGAGGTCTACCTTAGACTGCCTCCAGCTGCATGCGCCAATCCGGTTTTGGCCGATCCATTAAAATCGTCAACACGTGGGGTCGTGGGCCATCGTTCTCAGGCGGAGCTCCGGTGAGACTACCTTGGAGCATAAGGTAAATTATGTGTTGCACGTGCTAGAACTACGGGACGGGACCTGGATATGCATCGTCATTCTTCGCCTTCAGGGCATTAATAAGGTAATTGTTGCGTGCCCACTTTCCCTGCTTGGTCGCGCATTTAAGCGTCCTGCCACGAAAACGGTCTAGGCCAGGCTGGAAGGCACCTCCGCCTCCCTCTTCTTATCGCAACATTTACTGGATTTTGAATCACGCGACTTCACCTCAAGCACTGTTCCCTGCAATTCACTTCCGTCATCGCGCAAAGACAAAGCAGGCCGTGCCCGCGACCCTCACCATCTATTTCCCCGCCTTCGAATCATCACACCTCTGCTTGACCACATTTCCGTGGCATGCCTCACTCCGAGGCGCCTCCCGACGACATGAAACCCGCACCGCGACAAGCAGCGTCACCCAGCTCGTTACTTGGCATCCAGAGGAGCGCATCTCCCCATACAACGGAACAACCCAAATGTACGCCCCTCCAGTCGTCCGCTGCGCCTAGCATTGCCAGACCTCATTTCGCCCGAGTGGCTGCATCTCCACACACACGTCCATTTTCCTTCACATCAATCCGTTTCTGGCAGCGTGCGCATCGGAACTCCGACATCGACTAATTGTCATTCACAGCTGTTTCCATCGACCCACATGCAGAGACCATCTCACCTTTACTGCTGGGCAATCAGAAGAGTTACGAAGAGCTTCCCAATTTGGGAGAGCTGAGGAAACCTCGTGTTAAGAGCGCCAGGGATCTGAGGCTCTCCGGGAAGCCGGCTGCAACCTCCAGTCCATCTCTGAACGCCACTCTCGATGGAGCCTCGTATTCTCATGAGAATCAGTCCACCGAAAATCTGAACGATGTCGACGACTTCGAATCCCTGGTGGATCAGGTGTCCAGCTGGATCAAGGAGAAGCGAGCCAAACGAAGCCATCGCAAAGCGAGTCGGAAAGCCGAAGATGATAGTGCACCGGCCAGTCCGACTTCGATGGTTCCCGTGAATGGAAAAGAATCTCGGCCAAGGCGCGGATCACACGCCTCGGACACATCACTCGACTTGGAGAAACTTGAGCGCATCGTGAAGCAAACTCTACATCTCAGGCGCTCTTCCGCACGGAAAATTCCACACTTCAGACGAAAGTCATCTGCCCGCAAACTGCTTAGAAAGCCGTCCAGCGCATCGGATACAGAATATTTTGAGGGAGATGTCCTGGTGCCGACTTGCGATGTTGTGCTCGACAACTCCAAGACTCTTTCCTACACGGGTGGTGCATCGGATGTCTCGGATGAGTCGGGTGAGGAGGAATTGAAGCGTGTTGGCTCGGTCCGTGACAATGATGCATGGTCGAGATTCAAGTTTGAGATTGTGCGCCTCTCACACACGTTGCGTCTGAAAGGTTGGCGGAGGGTCCCGTTAGAGATGTGCGGCTCGGTCGAGGTCCAGCGTCTCAGCGGAGCGCTGACGAATGCAGTATACGTCGTTTCTCCACCGGAAGATCTGCCGCTGCAGAAGGAGGACGGAACCACTGCCAAGCCTCCACCAAAGTTGCTGCTTCGCATTTACGGTCCTCAAGTCGAGCACTTGATCGATCGTCAGGCGGAGCTCGCGATTCTCCAACGCCTGGCCAGGAAGCGAATCGGGCCAAGAATGCTGGGAACATTCGCCAATGGCCGATTCGAGGAGTTCTTCCACGCCGAGACACTCACACCTGAAGATTTGAAAGATGCCAGCACGAGCCGCCAGATCGCCAAGCGCATGCGCGAGCTGCACGATGGCATCGAGCTGCTGGATCAAGAACGCGATGACGGTCCTTTTGTGTGGCGCAACTGGGACAAGTGGTTACAGCGGGTCGAGCAGATCGTCACCTGGATGGACTCACAAATTGCGGCACAAGACCCGAACACGAAGCCCACCGGTTCAAAGGCATGGATGCGCCGTGGCTACATCTGTGGAGTGCCCTGGCAGCAATTCAAGGCGGTCGTTGAGAAGTATCGCGCATGGCTCAAGGCGCAATACGGAGGCTCCAAGCACCTCCGCGAGCAGCTCGTCTTCGCCCACAACGATACTCAGTATGGCAACATTCTGCGTCTTGTACCCGCTGGCAAATCGCCACTGCTCCTCCCTGCCAACAGCCACAAGCAGCTCGTTGTCATCGACTTTGAGTATGCCTCTGCCAACACACCTGGTCTCGAATTCGCCAACCACTTCACAGAATGGTGCTACAACTACCACGACAAGCGCAAACCCTACGCCTGCAACACAAACACCTACCCGACACCCGAAGAACAAGACCGCTTCATCCGCGCCTACGTCCGTCACCGTCCACAATTCAACGCCGCGACCGACACACCTCACATGACTCCCGTCGGCACACCCGACTCCGCTCGACCCGCCGACCTCGCCCGTCGCTCCACCACCAGCATCTCCGACTTCATGCTCGACGCTCGCGTCCCGCCCGGCTCCTCATCCACCAACCTCGCTGCCGAAGCCGCTACCAAATCCGCCGAAGACGCCGAGGTCAAACACCTCATGCACGAAACCCGCATGTGGCGCCTCGCCAACACGGCGCAATGGGTCGCGTGGGGAATCGTGCAGGCCAAAGTCCCGGGCATGCCGCTTTTCGACCCAGACTCGCCTGCATCGGAACTGTCGCAGGGTGAGGACGTGGCGAAGGAGATTTTTGGCGAGGATGGATTGGCGATGCCGAAGGAGGAGGATGGCGAGGAGCAGGAGGAGGAGTTTGATTATCTTGGGTACGCGCAGCATCGGGCTATGTTCTTTTGGGGAGATGCGGTGCAGTTGGGGTTGATTGGGGAGGAGGAGTTGCCTGAGGAGGTTAGAGGGAAGGTCAAGACGGTGTTGTATTAGGCGTGTTGGAGGGTGAGTGAGATAGGAGACGTGGTAGGAAATGAAAATTCGAAAATCTCGATGTGTGCTTCTTGGTTCTCGTGCGGTGAGTGTGACTGGTAGGCTGCTGAGTGAGTTTTGTGCTGGAGACGCTGGCTGCGGTGACAGGCTCGCTCGCAAAAATTCGATTCGAAGGCATGGTTGGAAGACGGTGTTCGAAAGAAGCAGAAACGATGGATTATGCGAGAGGAAGGTGAGCGGTACTTATGGCAGATGAGATGTACCTCCTAGCTGAGGCAATTATTGATCGCATGAAAGCACGCGACGAAAGCTTCGTTGTGCTGCATTAGTGCTGATCACTGTTGCTGCAGATTGTGCCCGTGTAAGCGATGTAGTTTACAACGCTGTCCCGCAGCTGCTGACCGGAGAGCGTATTGCTTGACCGAACCGGATGTGTTCTTGGGCGCTCAAAGTCGGGAAGAGAGGCAAGTCGCGGACTCCAGTCCGGTCGTCGCTGCCCCGGCAGAACATCGGCATCACCAAGCTCAATTCTTTCAGCCGACGCCTGAACTTTTTTTGAACGATCGATCATCTCAAGCTCTCACCAACCCAGCGCCGACAATGCCCGTCGACGACCTAATCACCACTCTCTCCGACTCGGACGTCTCCGACGAAGAGACGGAGGAAGTCGCAATCGAACACCCCGCCGCACCACCCAGCAAAAAACGCAAGCGAGAAGTCAAAGAGCAATCCGCCGTCAAGAAACAACGAGAAGACAAAGATGCCGACCTCGAGTCGGACTTTGAATTCGAGAATGAAGGTGGAGATGCGGCGTTGGATGATCTGGATACTTGGGCGTTGAGTGGGGATCTGGCGAGTCAGCCCGGGAGTATTGAGGCTATTGTTGCGAGGAGACGGCCGAAGAGTGATGGAGAGGAGACGAAGAAGAAGGGGGAGGTTGAGAGTGAGGATGAAGAGGAGGAGGAGGAGGAGGATAGCGAAGATGAGGGCATTGGTGCGGATTATGGAGAGGAGGGGAGTGAGGAGGAGTTTTCGACGGCGATTAGTTTTCAGGATGGCGAGGATGAGGGTGAGGATGGAGATGGGGAAGAGCAGGGTGATAAGGAGGATGCGGAAGATGAGGATGATGGAGATGAAGTCATAAAGCATGTCCCTCATCCGGACGACGTGGCTGCAGAGTCTGGATCGGAGAATGGCGAGGACGCCGTCGAGACGGAGAAGCGTAATGCTTTCTTCGCGAACGACAGCGAGTCGAAGAACGCTGCGCCTGGTGCTACTGCTTTCTCTACGATGAACTTGTCAAGACCGATCTTGAAAGGTCTCGCGGCTGTCGGCTTCAACACACCCACACCTATTCAAGCAAAGACGATACCAGTCGCATTGGAAGGCAAGGACCTGGTTGGAGGTGCTGTGACTGGATCAGGTAAAACAGGTGCTTTCCTCATTCCAATCCTCGAGCGTCTCCTGTTCCGACCGAAACGGACTGCCACTACTCGCGTGGTCATCCTCATGCCAACCCGTGAACTGGCGCTTCAATGTTTCGCCGTGGCGAAGAAGCTCGCCAGCTTCACGGACATCACCTTTGGACAGGCTATCGGAGGTCTCAACTCACGCGAGCAGGAGAAGCAGCTCAAGCTCCGTCCGGACATCGTCATCGCCACGCCTGGTCGTTTCATTGATCTTGAACGCAATTCAGCTTCCTTCACGGTCTCTACTGTTGAGATTCTTGTGCTGGACGAAGCAGATCGCATGCTTGAGGAGGGATTCGCGGACGAGCTCAACGAGATCTTGAACAAGATTCCGAAATCTCGACAGACCATGCTCTTCTCTGCTACCATGACTTCAAAAGTCGACGACCTGATCCGTGTCGGCCTTCAACGACCCGTTCGCCTGCTCGTGGACGCGCAAAGACAGACCGTCTCGGGTCTCGTACAAGAATTCGTCCGTCTGCGACCCGGCCGAGAAAGCAAGCGCCTAGCATACCTGATGAATCTCGCCGAATCAGTCTACACCGACCGAGTCATCATCTTCTTCCGCCAAAAGAAGGAAGCCCATCGCGTCCGAGTCATCTTCGCCCTCTGCGGCCTCAACGCCGCCGAACTCCACGGCAGCATGTCCCAAGAACAACGCATCAACGCCATCGAATCCTTCCGAACCGGCAAAGCCAACTACCTCCTCGCCACGGACCTCGCCTCCCGTGGTCTGGATATCAAAGGCATCGAAACGGTCATCAACTACGAAGCACCCCAGTCCCACGAAATCTACCTCCATCGTGTCGGCCGTACCGCCCGTGCTGGACGAACCGGCCGATCATGCACTCTCGCCGCCGAACCCGACCGTAAAGTTGTCAAAGCAGCCGTCAAATCAGGAAAAGCTCAAGGCGCAGTCATCAAGCAACGTACCATCGACCCCTCCGACGTCGACGCCTGGCAAACTCGGCTCGAAGCTCTAGAGTCCGAAGTCGAAGACGTCCTTCGCGAAGAGAAAGAAGAGAAGGCCCTCCAGCAAGTCGATCGCGACCTGACCAAAGCGGACAACATCGTCAAGTACGAGGCGGAAATCAAAGCCCGGCCGAGGAAGACGTGGTTTGAGAGTGAGAAGGATAAGCAGGCGAGTCGGGATAAGGGCTTTAGTGCGTTGAATGGGCCGGCGGATGAGGAAGCAAAGAAGGGGAAGAAGAAGGGGAAGCTGAGTAATAAGGATAAGAAGAAGCTGCAGGATAAGGATGATCGGGCGGCGGGCGCGATGTGGAAGAAGAGTAAGAGTGCGACTGTTAAGGGGATGGAGAAGAGTGGTGGTGGGAAGCTGAAGGATAAGAGTGCGGTAAAGAGTAAGTCGCAGCCAAAGGGGAGGGGAAAGCCGAGGAAATAGGATGTATGTGTATATGTTGAATTGAGAGTCGCCTGTGTGGTGTCTATGCAAGTTCTTTCCCGGCAATTCTCTGTCCGCTTCATTCCCATACAGTGCCGAATAAACAATCTCACCATTCCAATGACAAATTCAACAAGAGCCAAGCGCTTCGAAGAGTCGCCAACAAAACTTTTGGGTAATTATCAATGCCTTCGAAACATGGAAAGAAAATAAAAATGCGAGCTTCAGCGTCCACGTTCAGCCCGATGCAATACCCCATCGCCTGTATAACCACGATGCGTCGCCATGCGCCAGCATCAACAAGGCTCCATGGTCCCATGCCACACACTTTCCTCCCATGGTGGCCTTTCCATCATCTCGAAGAACCATCGTGCCAGCGTGTAATGCCTTCCAGTCGCGGTGGGCATCATGCCAGTATGCAGAAGGTTCGCTGGTCGTGGTCGGGGTTGGATATAGCGAGAGGGTTCACGTCGTCGTGGAGCGTTGTGTCATGTTGCGTTAATGAGGCGAACGTGGGTGACATCCCCCTTGGCTCTGGAATATATTGCATAGGATAGAGCGCAAAACTTCGCCTTCCAAATGCAGGAGCAATGTGGACATGTCGCTTAAGGGCCTGTTAGTTAAGCTAGAAGATCTGATGGATAGGGAGTCGTCTTCCAAATTCGTTCGGCGAGGGCGGAGATGCACTTTGTGTTTGTCTCTAGTAGCGTATGGCATGTAAGATACATGTCGGGCGTTAGCACACTTCTGGTAGTACTCTATAACGTCGGGTGGATCTATAGGTCCCGGGTTCAAGGGAGGCTGTGATTCTTCGACATATGTTGCGGAAGTCCTTCGTCGCTTGGTGTTGGTAATTTAGGACGACGTTCCCAACTCGTCTCTCTCCCTTGCCGTAATCTTCTCCCATTCGGCGTTGGAGTACTGTGTGGCTTCTGGGGTGACGGGATGCGTTCGAGAGGCATGTTCGATATCTTCGCACCAGAGAGAGTCGTTTGATTGATCCTCCACATTCACGATCAAGTAGATCGCACAACTCGTCTCCACCATCTCGGATGCAACTCAATCAAGTCCAAAAGCATCTGAATCCGACGAACATCAGCCTCTCGCGCGGTATGAGTCCACTCCATCTGCGCGAAAGTAAGACCCGCACGATTCTCCTCCAACTGCAGCTTCAAGCGCGCCTCACTCTCCTCGAGCCCGATCCTCGCGGCGGACGTATCACTCCCCATGAACGACATCTCAAACCAACCCCCGATACCCAGCGGATCGGAGCACGGCACACGCAAGTTCAACACCAAATCCACACCACTTTGCCTCTGCACAATGGAGAAGATCAACCCGCACATGCGGTAGGTCGAGACCATTCGCTCGAAGCGAAGGTTTGGAGAGGGCCAGAGTTCGACTTGGAAGTTGCGGAGGTGGGGCAGGTTCTCATCCAGGCCGAGGAGCCAGAGACCGAGTTTTGCGTTGCAGAGAAGTAGGGCGCGCGCGGTTTCGAGGTTGAAGGCGTGCAGAGTGAGGCCCCATGATGGGACGTCGAGTTGGGTGATGATGCGGAAGGTGTTTTCTTGGAGGAAGACGGGGATGGTTTCCTCGTAGAGGTCGCGGCAGACGATCGTCAGGGCGAGGATGTTGGCGTGGCGCATGTATGAGATCGGAGCTGGAAGGAGTCGGGGGAGTCTGCTATGTCTGGTGGTGGTGCTGACGGCTAGGAGTTCGATTGGGTAAGGTTTGGTGAGGGCGTATCTGTAAATCTTCCGTCGCAGCTCCCGTGGCAGCTTTCGGAAGGGTGAGTTCTCCATGGCTGGCGAGAGGGCATTTGGAGAGGCATTGTGAGCAAGATGTATTCTGGCAATGCCATATTCGTGAGAAGACCATGCCATATTTTTGGGACGTTCAGGTACGATGCTTATGATAGGTGCCCATTACCACGGTACAGCTCCGATGACATCGGCCTGACATCGCTATTGATATGCAGTGAGTGGGGAAAAGCAGTGCGAACAGGTGACTTGATCTGTCTGGATCGACAGCGAATCCGGTTGAGGTGTAAAAGAGTGAAAGACTTATCCTGAAGAGGTGCGGTAGACTTAACCGGCATGTTCTGGAGAGAGGCGGGCTTGTAATGTGCAGTCAAGACTCTATGCATGATTGCGAGCAGATCGATGTTGATACAAAGCGAAGAAGAAGTGTAAGTCAATGTGTACAAGCTGCGGGCCGAAGTGCGATGAGGTAAGCAGACCTCGTACCTGTCGCCAAAATCCGAACCCAAGGTCCCTCTTGTGAGTCTTGTCCTTCCTCTCCATCAACCAACCAGCATCAATCTACCAACAGCCACGACTCAATCTGATGTCCAGATACCACCACCGCCAGGCTTCAACATAAGAAATAGCGTCGCTACCTCCTACAACACGACGAACGGATGGGTACGAGAACCCTATTCTCTCTACTAACAAAAAAATCCCGCTTTCAAATTTCCCAACTCCATCCCGTCACCTTCCCAAAAAACCAAACCAAACTCCATCCCTCACCAGAACGCCCTATCCCGCGAAGCACTCATCCAAATCCTTCAAAAAACATGGAACCTCTCCAACCCCTTAAAAATCGCCTTCTGCTCCGCTCTCTCCCGTCGATACCACGCTCCCAAACGTTCCCGTCGAGACCCCCGCGGCGACGGTCTTGACGAAAATCCGATGAATTGCGCAGAGTCGCTCGACTCGAGCGATAGTCGCGAAAGGAGGATCGAGTCGATGGAGGTGTATGAGGCTGGTCGAGTGAGGAGGGGGATGTAGGTGTGGTGGAGGTTAAGGGAAGCTGGGAGGGTGGGTTAGCGGTTGTGGTTTGGGAGGTAAGTGTGTGAGGGATGAGGACGTACGCATTGGACGCATTGTTGAGTTGGGGCAGCTCTTCTGACGGGAGGAAGGGTTTGGCTGAGGAAGTCGAATTCTGTTCCTCCTTGACAAGGACGTGTCGAGTATTCCGTTCGCTGAGGTGCTGCTGCGTTCCGGGAATCTGAGTACGTCGTCTCACTCTCATCGAGTTCCTCAAGAAAAAAAAAAAAAAAAAAAAAAAAAGGCAAGTCGTGCGAAGCCGCCCTTGTAATATAAATCTCGCTCACTCGTCCCGCAGTCGCACATGTTTTCTCTCCTACGATAAAAATCCGCACATGCTGCTGCACATCGCATCCACCGAGTCATCCCCTTGCCGCAATGTAACCTCGTCTTACGGCCGCCGCGGCGTGAGGTCGGGTGGTATTTTTTCACGTGAAGAGACTCAACTCACAATCTGAGACAGCGCCGATCCCGCGATTCCACGCGAAACCTATCTTAGAACTCAGTTGCACGTTCCCTTTGCAGTGTCGTCGTGTCTCGTCCAGGCATCGATTACTCAACGACTTTGGCAAACAGCGCGATTTGCGATTTGTGGAAATGCTTGTCGACAACACACCGCTTACCATCCTACCAGCATCGTATCCTGGCCAACCCACCGCTTGCTACCACCGGGCGTCGTAGCAAGCTCACTCACCTCACCGCCTACCACTATCGGCAGTATCGTGTTGCCTTGGGGGCGGCATGATTCAGATGGAGGTGAGAGTGGTGTGGATGAAAGCACGCTTTGGGCAAGTTGGCTGGGTGTCTCAACACTGCGAGGTGAGGTATATGCCACAAGGATTGTTGGGTCCTCGCTGCGGGATCGCGATGGGTGCTTGGGGTTGAGGTGTTGAGTGAGGTGGCAGTGTAGATCTGCTGTGTGTAGCGTTGAGCAGTTGGACAAGGAGGATCTTGTCTGGTGGAATTGGAGAGGACAGCTGTTCGGAGGGTAACATTGTTTTGCTCTTTCAAATTCGAAGTTGCCGCCGATATGTACAAACTCAGATCCCAATAAACTTACTCCATGATGCCATCATCACATCTACAACCTCGCCCTCCCCTCTCCACCACCCAACACCAACCCCTCCTCCTCCACAATCCCCCTTGCAATCCCCCTCGCAATCCCCATAACCGTAATCATCGGGTTCACACCACTCGCACTTGGAAACACACTCGCATCCGCGACATACAACCCCTCAGCACCCCACACCTTGCCCTTGCCATCCACCACCGAGTTATGCTTCGAGCTACCCATGCGGCAAGAACCCATCTGATGCGCGGAGATGAAACCCGTGTCTGGGTACGGAAAACCGATCGTCTTCAACTTGTGCAACCAGGATTGGAATGCTTCGTCGGACACGGACGGGGAAGCGGTGGAGTGGACCGAGATATTGGCAGCTGCGTCGGAAGACGGGCGGACAAAAGGTTCCAACCCAGGAATCGTGGCGAAGATTTCGCGCGCGCCTTCGACGTACATGATCTCCGCTAATCCGACCAGACCGGCGAGGATATGTTGTTTGTCGTACTTGCTCGGATGGTACTGGATGATCGCTCGGCCGGGTTCCTTCGGATCCGGGAAGACGCGGCCTCCATAGCGATCGCGAGCGAGGGCGATGTAGCCCGTCATGCGACGCATTTTGGCGGTGAATTCTTTGAATTGGAGACCTCCCGTCCAGGGGAATAAGGGGAGGAAAGAAGAGGGCATCATCGTCGTGGCTTCGAGTTTCGCGCCGTAGCCTTCTCCGTCGAGGTTTTCGAATTCGTTGCATACGGAAGTGAGGATGGCGCCTTCCCAGGGACGGACGTCCTCGTCCCAGACGGCGCCGAGCATCGCGACCGGGTGGAGGCGGAGGTGGCGGCCGATGTGCCGGTTTTTGAGACCGGAGCGGGAGAGCAGGATGGGAGTGTAGACGCTGCCGCCGGAGATGATGGTGCGGCGGGCGTTGATGATGAGTTGGCGACGGGTGACGTCTGGACCGGCGACGCCGCCGTGGCCGTCACGGGAGGTCCAGATTCCTTTTATGCCGGTTGTCTGCTTTGTGCCGTCGGGGTTGGTGGCGCCGAAGAGGATTTCTTGCACGTCGAAGCCTTCGATGAAGCGGGCGCCGCACTTGGCGGCGTCGGGGAGGAAGGTCACGGTGGGGCCCTTTTTGCCGCAGGAGCGACAGCCTCGTGTGCAGTAGCCGTCTGGGTGGAGTTCGCCGCCGGTGTTTTGAGGGACGGGTTTCGCGGACCAGCCCAGTTTGCGGGCGCCTTCCATCAGGACTGTGTTGGCTTTGTTGTGTTTGACGTTGGTCAGGCCGACGCCCATGCGCTCGCAGACGGCGTCGAGGTCGGCTTGGAAGGCGGAGGTGGTGAAGTGCTTGAGGCCGAATTTCTCGGACCACTCCCTGCGGACGAAACCTTGTGGTTGGAGGGAGGCACTCCAGTTGACTACACCGCCGCCTCCCCAGGTTTGACCGGGCACGACGGTCATGGTTGAATCGTTGGAAATGTGTCCACCGCCGTTGCCGAAGAGGAGATATGGCGCATCTGCTTCAGTCATGGGGAGGTACTCTGGCGACCAGTAGTAGGATTTCTCCACCACGATGACCCTGAGGCCGGCCTCAGCCAAAATCTTTGCGACAACAGCACCACCACATCCTGAACCTACTATCACCACATCCGTCTCGATGACTTCGACATCCTCAGGAGCGGAGGGTGGGATCTGGATGAAGCGGAACTCAAACCCGGCATTCGGCAGAGCGGCATCGATGGGAGTGTTGGGGTGAGCAAGTAGGCGTGGAAGTGTCGACGACGTTCTCATCCAGTATGCTCGGGATAGGGAAGTCAACGACCGGTGGAGTCCGCGCAATAGCGGAATACGAGAGCGGGCCCATCCGAGGATGATCTGTTCGCGGTCTCGAATCGGCAAGCAATCAATTGTCGTCGCGTGGCCGGTCAAGAGGAGAGAGCCGGCTCGTGTGCTATAGTTGAGGTATTTTCGTCAGCAAAGATGGGTCTCGCCTTTGTGTTGGGAGGAGCTTGGGTGGATAGAGTTCGGTTTTGGTTCGGGGTGGATTCCACTTGTAGTTTAATGCAATCCGACCACGTTGTTAAGGGTCATGTGGATTGTTGCATGCGGGAGTGGGTGGAAGGACAACTTACTTGAGAGCGTTCAAGATGAAGAGTAATCCATTTCGATCAGTTTCGCTCATGTGATTGTTGATCAACCGAAAGACATGCTCCTGGAACTGTGGAGAGGTTGTGGCGCTCTCACCAAGATATGCCGTGATGAGTCCAGCATCGTTCTCCGGGCACAGATTCGCAATGCGGCTAACGGCCGGGTTGTAGAGCTCCTTACGCACCGGCAGTTGCAGCAGTCTGTTGCCCTGGGCGGACTGAGCGATGGACGGAACGATTGTAGTGGCGATGGCGGAGAAGATGCTCCATTGTGCAGTGTTCAGAACACCCTCGGGAGCTGGAGGAAGAGGCGTCTTGGTCTGCTCGACCGCCACGGATTGGATGGACATGGTGTGATGTTGTCTGCCGTCGAACCGGAGGTTCCGGTGCTAGACTGTCCCCTTTGATGAAGACGTACGGCGTGATGCTCGGCCCAAGCTTTACGTAGTATTCGGGCTCAGCTCGGCGCTGTGAATTGATGTGCCACAGGTGGCGGCGGCGATTGCGATTTTGTTCGGCGGAGTCGGAATATAGCTGCAGACCACGCAAGCAGGTGTTTCGTTGAGTTGATTTTAAAGCAGAAAGGAGATATGGACTCGACTGAGATGTGAAGGAGAGTATACTCGTCGTCGACTGTACTTAGCTTTGTCTGGCTGGACTGGAGAAAAGGCCGAGGTGTTCTCTCTGTGGACCCTGAGTCTCGCCTCCCCCATGTGCGAGCCCTCGTACAGAGACTCCTCCTCGTTCACCAGCAGCGGATACTGCCGACCTCATTTCATAAAGCACTCGTGGACTGGGGAGTCGCCAGAAGAGCAGACGTCGAGGGAGATGTGCATACGAAGAGGGAAGGAGTGGTAGTCCATTCATGGACGCGAGACAATCGAGATGGCATGGCATCGAAAGACCCCGCAATCGTGATAGAGACCTCTCACCCATGTGCTGATGCAAAGCGACGGGGGCGGGGCGGCGGTGGTAATACGAGAGTCAAACGGGCGCATCGGCCGTCCCGTCTTGTGCCGGAGGTGGAAGACTCGGGGATGTGCCGGAGGAGAAGACCCAAGCTTTCCGTTCTTATCTTTGATGACTGTCGACCAATCAGCGACGTTCCGATGATGACAGCCCGCGAATCAGCGGCGTATGCGTATGATATCTGCATCTCCAGGGTTCATCCTGGTCGGCTTCGTGCTATTCATCGACGGCACTGCTTCTCATCGTATCGTATGCAATCATTGACAACCAGCCAGATCGTTGAAGACTATCGAGATGGAGTTTGGTGTGCGCCGATGAAACCCAATGTGACGGACGTCCTTTCCGGGGAGTTGGGTAGCTAGCAGTGATGCGGTATGATTCATGAAGAGTGTCGTGTCTCTTGTCTTCGTTCTGCTTCACCGCATAGAATGTACAAATGGGGCAGGCGCGAAGAAGAAGCAGAAGAGACTAAGGCACTGTACTTCCCAAGAGAACACGCGACGCTTTGCCTACATTCGACAAGCGCGGATGGGATTCTGCTGGGATGGGTGGGATCAAGTGTGAGATTGAGTCTGTGAGTGGCCAGTGGCGGCAGCTCATTCGGCCGCCAGTCGAACTCTCGGCAAAAGTTGGCGAGACGAGAGTTCTACCAGCGGACCTGCCCTCCCTTCGTCGATACTTGGGTTGGGATACACCTACCCGATACCACCCATCCCATCTTCCTGGTCTGATCTTGCTGTATACAGGTCACTTTCTCCCATCCACCCCCATCCCTCCCACGTTTCAACCCCAACTCCCCGTCGCAAGAGATAACCACTACCTTATTCTCTCCCCCTGCGTCAAGGAAGAAGGACCTCACTCTGCACAGTGCTTCAGACTGCCGACCGATAAGGCGCTTCCGCACACTTGTGAGACAGACCTGCCGACCTCCGCTATCTTTCCTCCAACCCTCTGCCAATCGATTCCCCGGCATTCATCCCCCCAAGATCGCTGCGGGATCTCGTTCCTTGCGCCAAACGATCCATCCCATTCGATCATTCGATCAATCCGACTGACCGCTACGAAACGGACCTCCGGGACTGCAGCCTCGAGGCATTGAAAGTATTGCGCCGTCGCTTGCCATTGTCCCTTCTCACCATTCGTCTTTGTCCAAAAGATTGTCAAGTCGTGACGACCGCAATCTTCACTGCACTGCACTGCGACCTCAACCCTCTCAACATCTCAATCAGATGATCTTCGCCCACCATTCACTACCGTCGCTCGCCGTCTATACCCAATAAAATGGCGACCACCACAATCGCTGCACCCGCCGCGAATACCTCCAACTACTACATGAATCCTCACGCAGGGCCCTCACCGCCCGATACGCTCTACTCCAAGAACCACTACGATCCACGACAAAGTCAATCGCAAGACCCGTCACCAACCAACATCTCTCCAACTTCCTTCCACTCCGGCCACAGCAACCACCACAACAACACCGCCCGTCAACTACGGCAGCCTCGCCAACCACTCTACGTCCCCGCCGCTCTTCGTCCAGAGAACAAACTCGGCCGACCCACCGACATTCCCACTCGCCCACGTGCGCCCGACACACCACCCGCCAGCACCGACTCTTCCTTCGACAGCATTCGCACCGACTCCGCCTCCACCCTCGACCTTCCCACCTCCCCCTTCACCTCCGGCAGCAGCCTCGCCTCCTTTCGCGAAGACGCTTCCCTCCGTCGAGGCCTCACCCGCGCCGAGTCCGACGCCCTCTCAGAAGAGCTAGGAGAAGTCACCGGCGCACCCACAACCGCTCACTGGAAACCTGACGCTTCAGCCGTGGCATGTTACATCTGCGCTCAACAATTCACATTCTTCTTCCGACGGCATCATTGTCGACGGTGCGGGAATTTGGTCTGCGATCAGCATATCAAGCATACCGTTCCGCTGGATCAGAACGCACGATATCATCCGAATGGGACCGCGAGCAAGGCGTGTAAGAGTTGTTGGGATGGCTGGAAGGTCGTGAGGAGACTGCATCATTCCCGTGCGGGGAGTATTGCCGAGAGCTCGAATAGTTCGCAAGGGACCGCGATGCCCATTCCCAGCGCGGCGAAGAAGAGCGATGGCTTTCGGATTGGCAGTATGGCTAGGAGCGAGGGTGGAATGGTCTGGAGCACGTTCTGAGAGTGCTGTCGACACTTCATCATACTACGCATCCTCACCTCGACGATATCACGACCACGACCACGACATCTCGACATCGATGAGTCCAGCTCATCGGCCACCACCACCACCACGACCGAATGGGACTGGACGATCTTCTACCTCGACGACCACTTTTTTGCTCTTACACTTTGCTATTGCGTTTTAGCGACTTCGCTTCTTCTTACACCAACCTCGTCTACTGCAGCTTTTAGCGTTTTGTTTTTTTTTCGACCAGCGATCTTTGTGATACCCGCTCGCGGCAGATGCACAAATAGATCGAGGAAAGGGATGGATATGGAAGTCTACTGAGAATGGAATGGGAATACACACGGCGTTTATTGCTTGGCTGGAGATTCGAAGGACTTTTTGTTGTAGTAATATGATAGACGGTGCGAGGATGAGAACGTATATGATAAGAACGGACTGAACATTGCGATCGCTTTTACTTGACTCCAGCTTCCATCATCGTCATCACACGAGAAAGCACTGATGACTTTGGGTATGTTCTCACGCGAGCATTATTTTGTCTTCAGCCCCATATGGATGTCGTCGTTGGGGCCGTTGATGTGGAGGTACGATCCACCTGTCAAAGTGTGTCAGGTTTCATCGAACAATGATCTCACATGTCAATCAATCTGGTTGATCCATCCCTCGGGTCGAGGAAAAGTGGATACGACCTTTGTTCTATTAGAGTTTCCCAATCAAAGCTTCCAGCTTCGACCGTTGGACGGTTTCAGGGATGAGCTGTTTAGCCGGAGGAAGCAATCCGTTTCCGCTGCAATGCAATGCTTCAGAGTGGTGGTGTCGACCCAATGCGGTCTCTCATTGATCAGTTGTCCCCATATGACAAACGAAAACTACATTGCGCTTCCCTCCGCTTGTTCTTCTTCTTCTTTCTTCATCATCGCTGCTGGGAACGACTTTTGACGATGATGGAAGTTGATACGGCTTAAAAAGCAAAAACACCGCCATCCAAAACAACAAGTTGTAGCGTGCTCAAAGATGTTGTTCCGGAAGTCTGGTTCGTCCGAGCACTAAAGTTTATGGCTTTGTCGTTTCGACTATACCGCAAAAGGAAGGAATCCGGCCTTGCAATGGGAAGCTTTTTGGTGGCGTGGGAGATCACGCTAGGATGGATGGGGAGTGGGAGTCCAGTCCAGTCCAGGCCAGGCCTTTTTATGATGGATTGGGTCGAAGACTGGAGGTGTTTTCCATGTTCTTCCCAGTGCGTGAGACGATTGCGGATAGAGGTGCATGGTTGGCGGATCTCGATGGCGATGAACATCACCTAACAACCTCGAAAGGAAAAGGTTCTCATCACCAACACGTGTGAAGTGACGTGAAGGAGACCCCGCCTCACGGGCGTGGGGCGTTCGCCTATAGAACAACAAAAGGCCCGATGGAAGCGCCTCATTCAAGTGTGACAGAGGGGTGGAGAACGAGGCGTCTCGGCAGATGGAGGGTGGAGTCTTGTGGGAAGGAGCCGACCGCGACATCATCTTGTCGCCCGCGTGGCCAGAACGACTTTTACGAGTCTTGCTAGATGGTGCTGTGCTGGGCGACGACCAATTCCGGCCTCACCTCGTCAGTGCACGAGAATTCACTTCTTCTTAGTGGAGCGAGCATCTCCGCTCGCGTCTAGCCACTCGTTTCAAAGCCGCCCTTCCCCGACGAACTATCGGGAACGACAAAGCGGTCTACGAGATGTCAGCTCATCACGCGGTACAAGTTGAGATGAAGTCGGATAGCATTCGCCTATTACTAGACCTCGAGACGAACACCCCTCCCCGAGACCTTGATCGCGCGGCCAGCGGTCCGGGGATCTAGACTAGGGGAGCTCTGTATGCAGGCTACGTGCGAGAGCTATGCAAGCAAGTGCAAGCTACATGTCGTCCGCATAATAGGTGTGCAGTCATTTAGACCGCGGACAGCCGATGAGTGGACGCATTGGATACATGCATGCCTACCTCTACGGCTAGCGCTCCGGATGGGACGAGCAGACGGACGCAGGCGCATGTGTTCCGTCTGTACGGACATGGTCCGCAAGCTGCAGGACTGTGAGACCGTGAGGACCTGCGGAGGAGAAATGTGCTTGCTTGCTCATCGTACGGAGCAGCCACCAGTTAAGTATTGCTGATTCGGGTGCTGTCCATTCGGAGCAACGAGTAGGACCTCGACCTGTGATTCTCGTCGTCGTCGTGGCCTGTCCAGACCTCTGATCGATCACAATACTGGCCTTTGACGGTCTCAGTCAAGCCGTATGAGAGGTCGAACAGCCTCACTTCTCTTTTTCCCTGCTGGTATGAATGTATCTGGCGATGCGATTATCCCACACAATCTACGATTTCCGTCCCAGCCTGGCCAGAAGTCAAGAGCGACAGCGATGGAGACCAGTCTCAGCTCATCCACGCGCTCCTCATGGCAGACGAGATGAAGTCTGCAACGACCGACTTGACCATGAATTGCTCACGCCTCACCGGCATTGAATCAGGGTCGTCCACCAACGTCGTCTCGCGAACAGGGAACGAGGGTCATGCACGGCATGAAGGCGCATACACATATAAGGCCTCAGTAACCTACCGTGGACGACTCAAAACCTTACCCTCTCTTTCCACTCCATTGACAAATTCGATTCACATCTTCCTCTAGAACCGCGCCTCGTCCATGCGCCTCGTCGCAGCACATCCCTTCCTCGGCCTTACCGCCTTCGCCTTCGTCGGCCTCACTTCCGCCGCCGCCCTCACCAGAACTCCCATTCAAGACCCGAAGAAGCGCAACAACAATCTCATCATCATCGCAGGGTGCATTGCGATGTTCAACCTATGCATGGACACGTGCGAAGAACAAGTCATCAGCAATGTCATTCCCCAAGCAGTCAATACAGCATCCCGAAGCTAACAAAGTTCGATAGACCAATATCTGCATTCGTGATGGCCCATATTTGTTATGTGGCCTGCCCTTATCATCCGCGATCGAACTATTGCCGAAGCGGACGACAGTTTGCCAGACAGGGTGGGTGAGCCCGTTATCGTGCGAAGGGAGGAGTGCGGGTACAATGTGCTGATGAAATGTGACGCGGACGCCGAATGTGCTTCAAGACTGTCGACTTGACGTATGGCAAGGCGAACAAGTCCGATTCTGAAGCGTGTAGGACCGCTACGGGGATCTGCGGCAATGACTTCGAGCAATTCCAATGGGAGTCGGGGTGTTGAAATATGACGGCTGTCAGGAGCCGTAGCGTAGGGAGTACTCGACTGCTGCTGGCGGAACTTGCACCAAATTCCATGCGGAGTTGCCAAGTCGATGTGATGTACGGTATGCGGAACGCAAGGAGGAGGATTCGCGGGTTACCTTGATATCCGGACGCGGAGAGGACGGTTCGGCCAAAATTGAAAGACGAAGATGCCGTTTGCGAGTTCGTTTCCGCAAACGAGAGATCGGGCGCAGTGGTCGTGGTCGTTTCTATTGGTCAATGTAGGATCTCTATCTTCTAGGTTCGTCTACGCACCGAGGTCATACGCTCCCATCTCCCTCGATTTTCGCTCTCATTCCGCAATACCAACACGCGCTCCTGCACGCCCCATACCCATCACTTCGCCTCCCACCCCGGCGCTGGACTGATCTTCTCCGAGAACGCAGTCTTGCCGAGATTGCTCTTACACTCCTTCTTCCAGTCCGTTGGCGTAACCATGTCCGCTGCCTCCTTAAACGCCTTTAACGTGCAGAAACTCTCATCGCCCTCCAGATGCCTTCCCGGAGCTTTACAGAACGGCAGCGTGACGGGCTTGTCATTGTAGCGAATGCGGACGTAGTGGTCGTCGAGTGATGCTTTGTGCGAGTCGGGCATGTCGACGAGAGGTGTACGCGCGTTAGTAGTGGAGAGTCGAGCAGGAGCGGAAAAGGAGAAGAAGGCCGGGATCCAGCTTTTCTTGGTGGCAGGAGGAGGACTGCTGGATGAAGAGTCGCGCTTAGCTTTGAAGAGTTCAAAGGCGATGGAGGATGTGAAGTTGGGCCATTTGTCGGTGTCGATGCGGAAGCCTCCTAACGCAGCTAAGGCGGAGGCGATGGTTGTATCGTGGCAGCCGGAAAGGCTCATCTTCAGAGGTTCGTCCTGACCTTCTTTGGGTACGCCGCCGGTGTATTCAACCATTCGCTGGGTCACGTCACCGATCAAGGAGCCGATTCCGAGCTTGCGGTACTCGTCGCTCTCTTGGTATCCGATGAACCATTCTTCTACACAAATCCGATCAATCTTTGATCGGATTTGATCGTCGTAGAATTCTGATGGTAATTTCGTCGCGGGTCCGTGAGCGAGAGTCGCGTTGATGGAATCCATGATTCCGCTGAGGCGAGGGTGGGCGTCGACGGCTACGACGGGTGACTCCTGAGGCATCCACTTTCCAAGCTTCTTGTTGAGTAGGGCCATTTCCGGTGAGTTGTTGTACAGCTTTGCAGTACGATCGGCAAAGGCGTGCGAAAGCTCGGCGAAACGCTTACATCCGCCTTCGTTCGGGAAGAGAGTCTCGTCTTGCCATGATCGTTGGACGATTGTGGGTGGGGAAAGACCGGGCGCTCTTGATGCTGGCGGGTAGAGCCCGGTGAACGCTTGCTGCACACTTTCTAATGCTCTTTGAATCGGTGTGGCTCGCAGATTTACTGATGACCGTGAATCTTCATCGAGAAATGCTGGCATGAACCCTAATTGGTTCACGTACAGACTTCGTATCCGTTGCCCGAGTGCAAGTGTTGTCTCGCGTCCTCTATCCGTAAGTTCTCCTGGCTGACAAACTGAGTCGATCTCTCCTCCAGGTCCCGCAGCCAGCTTTGGTGTATCACCATTCCCGAACGTCTCCAGTCTCCTCTTCCAAGCCAATGTGTCCCATCCGTCTGCCACCAACATCGCCGACCTCATCTCGTTTGCAGCTTTACAGTATGGCCATGTCCCGTGCAGTCCCGCATTCTTAAAGCGAGCAGAGACCGGTGTCCGCTCGCCATGGCGGAGGAGAATCTGTACTTGTTGTAGTTGGAGGTTCGAAGGGTAGAGCTTCGAGAGCTCATCGTCGCTGTACGGCGGTCTGGGTTGGAGAGTGGTCATGGTTGACGTGGTAGATCCTCCTTGCGAAAGAGGACTGTGCTAATTGATATGCATTCGTTGGAGAGAGTGTTTAGAACAATCAATCGTGGCGGATCGATCAAGGGGCAGAGCGCAAAGAGTGATGTGTGAGTGAATGCACGTTTGCTGTTCAAGCAATTGGAAGCGATGCAGTCTCATCGGCTTACCTTCCTCACTTGCTTGCACCCGCGCCAGGAACGGGCAATGCAAAACGCACGTGTCAGGAAAGCTTCATACGCGGCAAGCTGCGGCGAAGGCGGAGGTCTTCAAGCTTCTCAATAATGCGACACGGCGCGTCTACTGGTGTCCGCATTGTTTGCTGCCAATCTCGATGACCGTTTCATATATATGTCTTGCGTGTCGCGCACAACGGACGATTTTGTCATCAGCAGGGCTACGCACTTCCGGTACACAGTCTCGACAATCGGTCAATGGGCAACGCGCCCTGTACGGTGGAACCGATGGCCATTCCTCGAGACATGCACTTCAGGGTAGCAGGGAGGCTCTGCAGGATTCGGCTAGCGAGACCGTCGATGGAATACTGAATGGCTACACTGGACGAGTTGGGAGATACTCAAAGCAGCCTTTGGGACCTCAAGAAATTCTGACGCAGCTGGACCAAGAGAGAGGCCCGCATACTCGACGGAGGGCACCCATCGCAGGTCCCGCGAGGTCTCCCGTTGAACCACCACGCAAGCCGCCTATTGAGGCCCGTGAGAGAATACCCATCGAAGACACGCGGAAGACAACACAATGGAACTCCCAAACCACATCCGAGACGGAATCATCGCATTCACGACCACGAACGACCCAGACTTCGGCTCATGCGGCTCTAGAGAGCAGGGTGCGCGACATCATAGAACAAGCCAAGCGGGACCCCTTCAATGCATGGAGTGCATTGCAAGAGATGGAAGCGGAATACATGAAGCTGAAGCCGACCGACCGGGTCTCTTTGACCTTTTATCCAAACTTTGCGGTGGCCATCAAGCCGCTTCTCCTCAGAGTGGTCGACAGATGGGTGCATTCCCTCAAACTCGGCACTACAAGCACTGTGCCGAGTCCATCAGATGCTTTTCGCACGCTACGGCGACTACGCTCAGCGAGTCATTGGCATACACATCCCGTGCTTATAACAATGACTGTGGGCCTCGCGAACCTGATTTTGCCCGGGCACCTTACGGACCCAGTTGTTCTCAAGCTGGCTATTTCAGAATTGATGGAGATCTGGAAAGGTGCCGTGTTCTCCACGAGTCCGGGTGAGCCCACAAAGCCGTCCACGAATAGCGATCCCACTGCAGTACGCCCGAGCGTGGCGGATGAGTTTGATTGGAGCTTCCTGCCCTCCTTAGGAAGCTTTGAACAGTCGGAAAGTCTTGCTGTTGAGCCAGACATGACCTTCGAGGCCATGCTGCGTACACTTGCCCGGTTACCTGAATCGTTGGACGCTACCCAAGCTAATGAAACACGGTATGATTATGCGACTCCCGCGCTACTGACGCTGGAAGTGGTCCGCAAGACATGGTCCGTCATTGAGCTGTCGCAACATGCGCCATTTATTGATCTCCTAGAGGGACTGCTGAAGGCTGCTCCACAATCGCGCGTTCCACCAATTCTGGCCACACGGATGACAGGGATGTACGACAAGCTGCTCTTCGAACGCTATGAAGCCATGATTGAGAGGTTCGGCTTGAAGTATACTCCAATTGTCGACCCAGCAAAGCCCGGCAAAGCCCGCGAGACAATCGCCACGTCGCACGAGAAGCACGAAGAGCTCAATGACTCAAAAGAGGGATTCCGTTTCCCGTTTTCTGAACCACCGCGAACTCCCGAGATTGAGGAGTTCGCGACTAAGCAAATCAGCTCTTTGTTCAACGCGCGAGAGCGGCGTGATGCAATGTGGATGGAGCGCATCAGGTCCAATGTCTGCAAGTTTGCCCAGCTTCAAAATCTTGAATCCAACGTTCTGCCCATCGAGGTCTACGAGCATCTCATGTTGGCATTTCTGGAGGCACGACACCCGGAAAGTGCTGTTCAGGTTTGGACACATATGGGCAAAGCTGGATACAAGATGCGAGTCAACACTTACACCGCCGTCATGCGTGGCGCCCAGTTCTCCCGCGATGTGAGTGGCTTGCACAGTATGTGGAAGCGAATGCGGCACGCTGGCATACAGCCTGATCATCAAGCTTGGTCTACACGAATCTTCGGCCTTTTGAGGCTGAAGCAGACCCGAGATGGGCTCTTGGCATTGAGTGAAATGGGAAAGGAGTGGCATGCTGCCGCTCACGAACAGCATGCGAGAGAGAACAAACATACTCGCAAGAACGCCAACACGCCTGAAGTGAGCATCGCTCAGCTCTTGATCAAGTATCCAGGGGATATTAATGGCGTACCGCGGCCCAACTGCGCCATCATGAACTCAGCAATCTCAGCGCTTGCCAATACCACGGACTGGGAGGTTGGAAAGGTAGTGGCTTGGGGCCGCACATTCGGGATAGAACCAGACCTCATCACCTACAACACGTTGATGAATATTGCCATGCGGCATTCCAAAGCGAACGACGCTCTGAAGATTCTACAACGAATGCGAGAGCGTGGCATTGAGCCAGATAGCACGACCTGGACGGTGCTCCTGACCGCATTGTTCCAAGGCGGCTTTCTCGACGGTCTCGACCACGCCGCGCAGGAGAAGAAGGTATTCGGTCTCCTCGATACTCTCACCAGCGAGAGTGACAATCTCTCCTTCGACGTCAAAGCCTATGCTCTCATCATCGACCGCCTCCTCAAAGTCCACTCGAATGTGTCCGCCGCATCGGCTGTTCTCAACCACATGCTCGAGAATGGCTGCCAGCCAACACCACACATCTACACGATCCTCATGAGCAACTACTTCGATTCGCAGCCTCCCAACCTCCCAGCAATCGAAGCTCTGTGGGCTCGCATCGAAGACAGCAAAGGCTCCAAGACCGCACCCATGGACGGCATCTTCTTCGACCGCATGATCGAGGGTTACGCCAAACTTCACCACGAAGTCGGCATTCAGCCGATGCTCGATTTCCTTCGTCGTTCTCAACATCTCGGCATCAAACCTGGTTGGCGTGCGCAGGAGTGCGTCGCGCGGGCGCTGGCGGAGCGAGGCGAGTGGAATCGACTGAGCGGATTGGTGCAGGATGTGAGGGCTCGTTTGCGCACCAGTCGTGGTGCGACGCAATATCATGGTCAGGCTGATTTCTGGGACTTTGTCATTTCTACGGGCGTGCTCAACGATGAGTCCATCACGGGGCGGGAGCAATTGATGCCGAAGGAGAAGAGGCCGAGTCCATTGCTGAGAGCGTAGGCTTGATGGCATGGGATGTGATGTCGGCAATTGAATCTGTGGGTTGCGAAGACGCCGGAGTCCATGGATAGCCTGCCGATCTAGCTTCCAATCAATCAGAGATCTTCGAGTCTCACGATAAGAGTTGTCAAGCTTTGCATGCGAGACCCTTTCGAGCCTGTCAAGCGCAAATTGTCAAGTCTCAGACCCAAGCACGGCAACAAGGAGCACGCAACATCATTTCCAGTGACCGCTTTTCGGGCAATTTCCGCGCCCCAGCTGTCTGACTTTCGAATCAC
Organism: Zymoseptoria tritici IPO323; assembly: GCF_000219625.1. NCBI lineage: Eukaryota > Fungi > Ascomycota > Dothideomycetes > Mycosphaerellales > Mycosphaerellaceae > Zymoseptoria > Zymoseptoria tritici. The sequence goes on along the minus strand of NC_018217.1, from coordinate 3,022,869 downwards.
CGAATACGAAAGGGCGAAGCGGATGTTGTCAATTACCGAATACGACCATGAACTATCGACTCGAACCCGACAAGTGCCATGCAGTCATAAACCAGCCTCATCGGAATGGTTCGCATCTGCGGTTCTGCTTCGGATCATCACTCCGCGTGGGCTTGTGATGGTGAATACGGGCTGGTCCATGGCGGTCAAAAGATCGCGATTTGCGGACTTGCGCCGAGCAGGGGACCGTTGTTGCTCGGGCCTTCATTGTCTCTCAAGTCGTGTGAGATTTGGGCGATTGATGAGCAGGCGATGGAGTCGAAGGTTTATTGATTGTGACGTGCTGCTTGACCGCCTCTGGGTGCTGGTCCATGTTGGAGGCATTCGGATCGGATGGCCTAGACATGCATGGTGTTTGCGAGGGTGTGAGAAGCCGTGCGAAATGTCTGGAATCTCAACACAAATTATGCCCATGCCGCTGATGCGGCTCTGCGAGGAGAATTATGCACCTTGTGCCCGCGGGCCGCATCGTGCGGTGCTGAGTGGTAGAGTGACCCGTGACTTATGTTCAATGAGATGCCACTGCCAGGAAAGCAATGGTTCAATGATAGGTCTCGGCGCACCTTGGTGCGATCTCCGTATGGAGCGGAACTCGTACTCGAGAGCCAAGCGGTGCTTCTTCGTATTGAGGAAGTTGACCATTATTGTGCTCACTCATCACATGTAGTCACGGCAAGAGCGCGACTAGCGGCAATTTTAGTGCCTTGCCAAGGTGCTGGCATCATGTCGCAACAAACTCCGCATTCATCTTCATTCAAAGTTCTAATCAAAATTTCCATCACAGCAGGCGGACGTGTTGTTCTGTTCACAATTGTCATCTTTGCCAGCCAAATCGTGACCGGACGACCCAGCAAAACTCGCCATCCATCAATCATCAGGCTATTCGCCACTGTTGGGATCGCAAGCAACGACGCCCTTGCTAGCAAGGCCAACTAGCAGCGATTATACGAGGATCTATCGAAAGTTCTTTATTAGCAGGCTGGGATCCCTGGATCTCGAGAGATGACTGACAAAATGAACACGACAACTTCTCTGTCGTGTGCTCGCAGTGAGAATCATCAGATTCTCGGTGAACTTCCCGATCCGAGGCTTTCGAGTGTCAACTCACTCCGGCGGATTTGAAGTCTGTCAAAAAGCAGCCGCGTCATACCAAAAGAAAAAAACATGTCAGGTCGCGAAACGAGTACGGAGTGCCAGCAAGTGTCATCTCATTTTGACCAGGATTGACCCATGCAGGAACCCGCAGCTGCCGCAGACCCAGTACATGGCGACGAACAACGATCGGCCTCAAAAATGCTGTTCACCTGCGCGGCGATTTCGCGCGGACCAACCTTCGTGGATGTCAATCAAATGATTCCTGGGTTGGCCTTGTCGATGGAGGCATCAAATTTATCCCACTGCGAGGCTAACAAAATTGATCAGAGAGGATTGCTGCGTGGGATGTGAAGATCCGGAGTAATCACCAGGCCCGACGTCAGGGATCTTGGAAACTTGCGCTCTCTCACGATGCACCGCTGTAGAGTCACAGATTTACAACATCAGAGACGACCTACGTTGGAACGCGTGCGGGATATTCTCCGATATTCTTGACCTACTGCACCATTTACGAACGGCTTCTCCAGAAGGTCCGACCTAACCAGGATCCCGCTGTTTTGACAATCGTGGCTCATCTCGAAGTCTCCACACGTTGCTTTTCTTGGTCTCCTCGGGGTCATCTCGCACACAGCACGGGCCTGCATGTCATCAATGGCAAGCACCATCCGCGTACGCATCTCCGAGTGCATGGTGCATGGTGCATGGGTACCTTGTTCCCAGTCAGGAGCAGTAGCGTGTACGAATGCGGAAACCGTGTAGGGTCGTATTGCGAGGTATATTTCCATCTCCCCAGCCATGATCACAACATCGTCCTGCAGTTCAACAGCTTTTTAACCCTTCTGTTCTTCCTTTTCTCTTGCTTACCCTCAGTCACTCGTTGCACTTTACACTCGCTCATCGCTGCTTGCGATCACATCCTGCCCTTTACACCCTTCTAATATCATCCAATCCGACATCGAACCAACAGAAACATGATGAAGAACGCCGTCCTCATGGGCCTTGCCTCCGCGGCAATGGCTGCCAATGCTCCTGTCGGCTATGGTGCGCCTGCTGCCACCACCAGCGCTGGTCCCCCTCCGCCATACGCGCCGCCACCGGGTGAGTTTGGAACGATTGACGGTCTGCAGCTTTGTCCGAGAGTTGCTCTCAGACCATGCCAGCTTTCAGACCGTGTCTGTGTCTTGCGCGAGGAAAACCGACTGACCTTTCATTTCCAGGCTACGGCAACTACTACAACACGTCCTCGCCCGCCGGACCTGTCGACACCACCTGCGAGCACAGCTCGACCACTCCGCCGTCGCCTGAGCAGACTACCACTTCTCCGTCTTCGCCCGAGATGACTTCCAGCTCTGCTCCAGTGTACCCGCCTGGGTATGGTGCCTCGAGCTCTGCTCCAGTGTACCCTCCCGGATACGGTGCCTCGAGCTCTGCTCCAGTGTACCCTCCTGGATACGGTGCCTCGAGCTCTGCTCCAGTGTACCCGCCTGGCTATGGTGCTTCTTCCAGCACCACTCCATCGTCTCCCGAGATGACTTCCAGCTCCGCTCCGGTTTACCCGCCTGGCTACGGTGCCTCGAGCTCTGCTCCAGTGTACCCGCCTGGGTATGGCGCTTCTTCCAGCACCACGCCCGCTGGCCCGATCCCAACTGAATCGACCACTCCTTGCGAGACCGCGACCGAGAGCACTGGCACGCCGTACTACTCTCTGCCACCGCCAGTGTCTTTCTCTGAGACCGCCTCCACGCCCGCTGGCCCGATCCCAACTGAGTCGACCACTCCTTGCGAGACCGAGACCTCTGCTACGCCGTACTATTCTCTGCCACCTCCGGTCAGCTTCTCCGAGAGCGCCTCCACGCCCGCTGGCCCGATCCCAACTGAGTCGACCACTCCTTGCGAGACCGAGACCTCTGCTACCCCGTACTATTCTCTGCCACCTCCGGTCAGCTTCTCCGAGAGCGCCTCCACGCCCGCTGGCCCGATCCCAACTGAGTCGACCACTCCTTGCGAGACCGAGACCTACGCTACGCCGTACTACTCTCTGCCACCTCCGGTCAGCTTCTCCGAGAGCGCCTCCACGCCCGCTGGCCCGATCCCAGCTGAATCTACGACTCCATGCGAGGAGACCACTGTAACCTCTTTCGCGACCCACTACTACACCGTTCCTCCACCAGCGACCACCGCTCCGCCAGCTGGCGATGAGTGCGCGGAGAAGTGCAACATGGACTATGACACCTGCCGCAACATCCCGCACGCCAACCAAGCCCAGTGCTCCGCTGACTACGCCAAGTGCATCGGATACAACCCCTTCACGGCTTCTTCGTTCACGTCCGCCACTGCTTGCGTTCACTCTGCTGGACCCAGCCCACCACCGTACCAGACCGCACCTGTTCCAGCTCCGCCAGCCGGTACGACTCCTGTCTCGCCAGAGCACCCCGCTCAGTCCAACCCACCGGCTCCATACCAGCCTCAGCCTAACCCACCTGCTCCTCACCAACCGGAGCAGCCTGCTCACGGCACGACTCCTGTCTCGCCAGTGCAGCCCGTGGAGTCCAACCCACCAGCTCCATACCAGCCTCAGCCTAACCCACCTGCTCCTCACCAACCTGAGCAGCCTGCTCACGGCACGACTCCTGTCTCGCCAGTGCAGCCCGTGGAGTCCAACCCACCAGCTCCATACCAGCCTCAGCCTAACCCACCTGCTCCTCACCAGCCCGTGGAGTCCAACCCACCGGCTCCATACCAGCCTCCGGTCTACCAGCCAACCAAGAGCCACAATGCTACCGCCACTGGACCCAACCCACCACCTGCGACTTACACTGGCGCTGCCTCCCTCAACACTGCTGGCTTCGTCGCCGGTCTCGGTGCCTTCTTGGCTTTCTTCGCTTAAGATACCTTTCATGAGGGGATCGGGTGTCGGATTGATCATTAATGAGGCGTCCATACGAGGAATGTCGTTCTAATGCGCTCGTCGTTGCTTCGGAGCCTCGATGCTGCTGGTTTTGCTCTGTGTGCATGGCTTTGATACATACGGCGATGTTTTCCTTAGTCTAGTTTTTGTGTCGAACGTATTGGATTTTATTAGAACTTGATCTCCCTTCGCTTCTGCTCTGCGGCATGTATGTAAGAGTCTTCGACTCGAATGAACATCTGCCATTGTCTTCTGCCCAACATGTTGAGTATAGGAATGACCTGAAATCTCAAAGGTAGATTAGGTGCCAGTCTGGCGAGAGCTCCATGCATACGCATGCCGTCAGCATCCACAGCATCTCAACAGCACAGTGCTTCCATCCGTGAGCATTGAAGATTAGCCGTTGCCTGGTCCGAAGCTGCAACAATTTTGCCTTGTTGAAGACGGAAACCATGGCTCTGACTTCTGACTTGCATGATGTGCTGGTCTTTTGTAGCACATAACAATTTGCCAGCCAAACGATGGCTGGAAATTCGATGCGTTCTCAGCGCACTCAGCTTACTTGGAAGCCTCGATGAACGTACGGGCTATCTATGCGGATGCTACCTACCGTCGATCATGATCACGTACTTGGATGCCTTGATATTCGAAAGAGATAAATCGCAGCCATAAATGCGTTGTATAGAACTATGCTCTTGCTGCTGCATACACAGCTCAGGCACTATGCGAAAGCAGTGCTCAATTCCATCGACACGGGTCATTGTTTCACGACGTACACAGCTCCAGAACTTTGACAGACGTCACCCACGATGTCGTCAGAGCGATGGAGGCTGCTGAAACATGCCCTGCTCGTTTCGTGCTAACTTGGACAACCTCCCCCCTTCTCTTCCTTCATCAAAGCGAAGCCAACATCCCAGTTCCACTATGACAGCCGACATATTCGAAGAACTGCTGTCCCGGATCCAGCACCATCACCTCGTGAAACAATCGCAACGACACATTTCCCTGCAACTCCCCCGCATACTGCATGAACCGCCCGAAGATATCGAGATGTGTTTTGTGGCCTTTGCTCCAGCTCTCGAGACTCTCCAATTGATCGAAGTAAGCCAGGCCGAACGTCTTGTCAGTCGGCTTGTCCACGCTTTCGTCCTTCTGCACGACGTCCATGAATCTGCAATTGATGCAGCCGACCTCATCGCCTTCATCGCGAAGAAACGTCATGCCTGTGATCAATACTGGATGCATGGTATTCAGATACAACTCCCGTTCGTGCGGATTCGTGTTCGACCAGTCCTGACCGCTGCGAATGATAGCCAAATTCTTCCTGCCGGCGACTCGGACTCGCTGAGACTTCGTGTCCGTCTTCTGTCCACTCTGTTCAGTCATGCGATCGCCGTGCAATTCGTTGACCTGAGCTACAGGCAGGCGATCTCTCATGCTGCCCCAGTAAACATGTTCCTTGATCGGACCGCTCACACCCTCACGCATGAAGGCAGCTCCTTCTGGCTCATTGTTGTCGGAGAAGACAGTCTCGAATCGGTCGATCGAAGGGAGTAGGACTTCGAGAAACCATCCGGATTCCATCTCCGGTTGGAGACTTGCCCACCAAGACTTGAAGCCGCTCTCAGTGGACCATTGCTCGTAGTCTGACTTGGTCTGCCAGTATGCGATTGCAGTCTCGTTGAAGTAGCCGCGGTTGTCGGTCACGGTGGCAGCTTCCCAGTAGCGAGGTCTGGATTTGTCCAGTGGAGCTTCGACGAAAGAGACAATTTCCTTGAAGCCTGCGCTGTGAGGTCTGAGATCGATGCTGCCTCCTCTTTGGACTCCGATGATGGCTATGACGAGGTCCTTGGTGTCGATGGGAAATCTGGCGCTGTACGCCGGGACGGGAGGCTGGTAGTTGTCAGGTGTTCTCGCAGGCACTGTTCGGGGTTGTTGAAGATGCGCCGGGATGGCAGACTCGAGCTCCATGGCTGCCATGGTCTGAGTAGGGAGGCTGATTATTTTGATGCCGGACGTTAAAACTAGAAGGGCGTTTCGACTTGCTCGAGTTGCGAGACTTCTTTTCTGATGGTCAGTGATATGACAAGAGGCGTGTCAATCTGGAGGACCAGAAGGAATTGTTTCCGTCTTCAGACATGCATATCGATACGCCATGAAACCTACTTTCAACCGTGCGTCTGGCAGTCGCGGCAATGGTGATTAGCATCGTTCCGTACCATGTCAGAACAGATAGCCGTCAAGATGAGCTTCGAATCGGCTCGCACCCTCCGGCAGGCCAAGCATGGTGGTGTAGAGATAAGCACGAACATCGAATGCTGATTCGATGTCGGCATGTTGGACTCCACGTGTTAATGAAGTCTAGACCTGGGTGTTGCTAGTATATACTTCTCACATGAAGCGAACCGACCCCACCTTTCGGAAGGGTACCGCTGGCGGGGACGATATACATCCGAAAGGACAATCTCCGGAAGGGTCTCACATCGAAAGAAATCATAACTAGCAACGTCGTCTACTTGATCAACAGCGTCTGTACCACAAGTCTGTGCCAGATCGGAGTTGAAGAGTGCCTCCAAGGAAAGAACCCGCTACATCTGTGGAACCACGAAAGATGAGCTCTGCCCCAGCGTCGACCATTCGCGTAGCTGTATGTACAGCATACCACGAAGCGAAGATGCTGTAACGCACTGCTGATATGTTTCTAATCGCATGTCACTCAGCACGAGCCTGTATGGCTAGACCTTGAGAAGACTGTTCAGAAAACCATCAAGATCATCGAAGAAGCCGCCCAGGCGAAGGCGAAGCTCGTTGCATTTCCCGAATGCTGGATTCCAGGATGTCCGGCATGGATCTGGTAAGGAAACCAACAATCTGCTTGAGTATCGTCTGACGATGCATCAGGTCTCGACCAGTCGACTTTGACCTGGGCGTCAAATACGTCCAGAACTGCTTGACGATCAGATCGATAGAGATGAAGCGCATCTGTGCTGCAGCTGCAGAACATCAGATCAATGTCGCACTGGGCTTCTCGGAGCGAGATGGGGAGTCTGTTTACATCGCACAGGCTCTCATCAGCGAGACGGGCGAAATCAAGATGGTTAGACGCAAGCTGAAGGTGAGCTCGTGTGATGCTGTGTTGCGTATTTTTTCAAAAGCTGATAACGGCGAAGCCCACCCACATGGAACGTACGATCTTAGGCGACGCATCGGGAGACTGTCTCGCCAAAGTGGTGGATCTGCCCGAGGTTGGCCGCGTTGGAAGTCTCTCATGTTGGGAGCACATCCAGCCGCTCCTGAAGTGAGAATGAAGTGCAGAAGGCCTCCAGTGCCCGAGACTGCCTCGGACGCCGGGGTCTTCGTGAATACCACACTGTCTACGACATCCGCTGACCTTGTACGCTTTGCTCTGCAGGTACTACACCTTTTCTCAAGGAGAGCAGATCCACGTTGCTGTAAGCAGTCTCGAGCGAATCTGCAATTGAAGGCAACTGACTTACCCATCCAGGCTTGGCCTCCTCTCGATTCATTCATTCACGGCTCTCCGGGTTTCTACAGCATGTCTGTCGAGGGCTGCCGCAATCAAGCGCAATCCTATGCCATCGAATCGCAAGCATTCGTCCTGCACGCAACTTGCGTCATCACCGAAGCTGGAATCGAGCTCATGAAGACGAAGGGAGCGCCAATTATGGGTGCCTCCATCGTCGGCAGCTCTGCTGTGATTGGACCCGATGGGCGAATCCTCTCCGCCCCGGAAACCCCGAATGAGCAGTTGATCATTGCGGACCTGGACTTGAACCTGGTGACAAAGACGAAGACCTTTGCCGATGCCGCTGGCCACTACTCTCGCCCGGATTTGATGTGGCTGGGCGTTGACGACAAGAAGAAGTCTGTCGTGCGGGCTTGAGAATCGAATTGCAGCTTCATGGTTCGCAAACAGGGGACTGCTATCGCACACGCGTGTGCATTCAGCATCGTGTTCGTGGTCCGCTCGATGCGACTCCTAGCTGTGATGAATAGATGTGAGGTTTGTGTACATGTAATGATGAAGAAGAGAACAATGAAACCGAGACTCGAATGCCGCGGCAATTCTTCGGGACAAAACGGACAAGGCGCGCCCTCGTCTCCTTACCTGTGCCCGTCTTCCGTCTCAGCGCACCTCATCAGATGCATCTGTCAATGTGCACAAGGGAGTGCAGCTGCTGTTGTCGACACAGGCTCCTTGCAATGCGCTGCTACACGCATACTGGCGGTTAATCGGTCTGCTTTGCCCCGACCCCGCTCGTAGGGCCACGATCAGCAATGTTCCCACATGTCCGTCAACGGAGGTCCTCTCGATCTTCCGTACTTTGAGCGAAAGGTTCGAATGTAACATTCGCCATATACATCGTTGACTTTGTGAAACTCCAAGATGACAAGCTTGTCGACGAAGCTCGCTCAACGGGAGACTGCTGGCCAGCCGATTCAAGTGGCGCTGATTGGGGCAGGAAAGTTTGGGTCCATGTTGTGAGTCCAGTGTCTGTCCTACATACATGGGCAGCGGAGGGAGTTCAGCTAAGACCGTTGATTGCAGCATCTCGCAATGCCATGGGACTCCGGGAATGAGGTTGGCAGCCATCGCGGACTTGTCCGCAGATCGGGCAAAGGCAGCATTGAAGCGAACAGGTTTCCCTCAGGAGAAGTATGATACGACTGGCTCCTTGTCCATTGAGGAAGGCATCAAGACCGGCAAGACCGTCATAACTCAGGATTCTGCAGCCATGATAGCTACGCCAGGGATTGATGTCGTCCTTGAGATAACCGGAAGTCCAGCAGCTGGTATACGCCATGCATTGCTATGCTGCGAGCACAAGAAACACATCGTGATGATCAACGTCGAGGCGGATGTGCTCGCTGGCCCGCTTCTTGCTCGGAAAGCAAAAGAAGCGGGCATCATTTACTCAATGGCTTACGGCGACCAGCCCGCTCTGATCTCAGAGCTTGTCGACTGGGCCCGCACAGCAGGCTTCAACGTGGTGTGCGCTGGAAAAGGCACGAAGCACTTACCTCAGTATCATGCTTCGACACCGGACACGGTTTGGGACTACTACGGGTTCACAAAAGAGCAGCTTTCCACAGGGGACTTCAATCCGCAGATGTTCAACTCGTTTCTCGATGGCACGAAGTCCGCGCTTGAGATGGCGGCTGTTGCGAATGCTTGTGATCTGAAAGCGCCGAATGGTCTGCTATTCCCTCCTTGTGGCCGTCATGATCTGCCTCGTACGCTACGGCCGAAAGCAGATGGAGGCGTTTTAGCAGAGAAGGGTACAGTTGAGACGGTTTCGTGTCTCGAGGTCGATGGCCGACCTGTTTTCAACGATCTTCGCTGGGGCGTATATGTCATTATAGAAGGTGTGCATCGACTAGACTGACTTGCTGAAAGTGCACTGACAAGATCGTAGCACCCGGAGGGTATCAAAAGGAGTGCTTCAAGCAGTACGGGCTCGAGACGGACAGTACAGGCAAAGTGGGTGAAGATTTCTGGTGCAATGGGGAGCCTACTGATAACCTCGCAGTATGCTGCACAATACAAGCCCTTTCACCTTATTGGTCTAGAACTGGGCGTATCCGTCGCATCGATCATGTGCCGTGGCGAGCCAACCGGCCAGACACAAGTCTGGCAAGGCGACGTGGTAGCCACAGCAAAGCGCGATCTCAAGGCTGGCGAAAAGCTTGATGGTGAAGGAGGTTTTATGGTCTACGGGAAGCTGATGCCAGCCGAGGCGTCGATGGAGATTGAGGGACTGCCGATTGGCCTCGCGCACGGTATCGTGTTGAAGAACGACGTCAAGCAAGGCCAGGGTCTCAGCTGGCAGGATGTGGAATACAGCGAAAAGGCGCAAGCTGTGGCTGTGAGGAGAGAAATGGAGGCTTTGTTCAAGAAGGAATTTCAAGCGAAACGGAGTGGTGCGAATGGCACTCATTGGTGATTCAAATGGTTGCAGTGGCTGTGGTGTACCGTGTTTGAAGAATATACCGTCTGCAGACGGTGGAAGCACAACTTCCGGATTAGGAAGTCGTGGTGTATGGGCGACAATCTTCCCGTGAGACGCGATCCCTATTTAGTTAAGCTGATTGCCATGCTTCTGTTGCCGCTCTGATCTTCCGGCATCTGTCACTGCTCAGCTCTCCCCGCTTCTGACGCCATACTCGGCTACCTAGGTAGTTGAAGAGCAAACGGGTCGACCATTGTAGAGCATGCCTCCATGAATGCTAGCACTTTTCGAGCACAACCGCTGCAACTTCGAACGCCATGTCCCGTCCTACCGCTCTGATCACAGGTGGCGCCTCCGGAATTGGCCTCGCAGTCGCTGAAAATCTCATCCAATTCTACGGCTATCGGGTAGCAATCATCGATGTCCACGCCGGTCGTGGAGCCGAAGCAGTCTCGACCCTGGGTTCTGAGAACTGTCTGTTCCTTCAGGCAGATGTGACCGACTACGAAGCCCAGTCCAAAGCCTTCGTGCATGCCTTCGAATGGGGAGGCAATCGATTGGACCTCTTCTTCGCCAACGCAGGTGTTGGTGATGGCGAGAGTTTGTACAAAGACATCGAACTCGACGAAGCCACCGGCTTACCGAAGCCTCTGGGTCTGCGGGTGATCGATGTAAACCTCAACGCCATCATTCAGGGCATCAACCTGGCGAGGCACTTTTTCCTGGAGAAGAACAATACCCGTGGAGGCAAAATCGTTGTGACGTCGAGCTCGCTTGGACTGTACCCTGCGCACTGCATCCCTCTCTATGCAGCGAGCAAGCACGCTCTCGTTGGACTTGTGCGATCTCTAGCTCCAGTGTATGCAAAGGATGGAATTTCAATTAATGCCCTGAATCCCGCGCTGATCGAGACGAATCTGATGCCGGCGCATCTCCGTCATCTCTGGGACCGGGAGCAGCTGACGCCGCTGAGTACAGCCCTGAAAGCCTTCGATATGATCCTTCAGGATGCGGAGTTGACCGGGCAGACAATGGAGTTGGCGTTGGGGGATGTGATTCTGAAGCCGCAACCAGAGTATTCACATCCCAATACGAAGTGGATGTGTGAGCAGCACACCATCTGGGAGACGGTGGCCGAAAGAGCGCTTCCGAGACCTCCTGGGCAGAACACCGACCTCTGAAGAGGGCGAACGAGTCGAGGATTTTGAGGTTGATGTTGGTGTCGATGTTGACGGAAAGTATTCCTCGAGTTGTGTCATAAATGAATGTACATCGTCCGGACAGGAAGGCTCATCCATGGCCATATGCTTCATGATCCATAATCGCAAAGTGTCGTGAAGTGACGAGCTGGTTAATCCAGATGTCGCTCAAATTGCAATGCCTCCGCCGACCGAGGCCGAGATCATCTCAGTCCTTCTTCTTTACTGCTATCCGCGGCAGATTCGGCATCTTGCTTTGCACCTGTGCTACAGCATCTCCCAGCAAGACTCTTACAGCGTCCTCTAACCTACGGTCCTTCTTCCGCCGGAGATAGAGGATCACGATCCATAATATCACAGCGTCTGCGGCCACCAACTGGACTGCCCACCAGCTCAACCGCAGCACCCACCCTAGCCAGCTGTTCTTCCGTTGATAGTTCAGATATCGTCTGGACTCGAGTTGTTCCCGCAAAGCAGCGATTTCCGTTGTGAGCTTGATTAATGATGATTCCATCCTCTTCCGCCAGCGGCCGTCACTCGGTGATGATTGTGATCTTTGCGAAGGGACATATCGCGAATCGCCGTCACTCGGGGTCGACTCTCCGTGGAGGTCGGCCTCGTCGATTTGCGACACTGGAGCGTCCACGAATTCTTCTCGCTCTTCCTCGGCAATCTCTTCCTCATCCGCCTGAGACACTGGCGATAGCACACGCAGGCCCTTACTTCGACTTCCATCTAGCGCTGCCGTCGAAGAGCTTATCATCCCACTGCCACCATTGCCACCGGAACTCCCAGAATATATGTAATCTCGCCGCTCGGTCGTCTGCAGAGGCGAGGAGTGTTCCGAACTCGAATGCTGCGAGTTGTGCTTGATCTGATCCCACACGAACTCCAGCTCCTCCACCAATTCGCGTGCTTCTGCAGTCGTAGACGCGTATTTGTGCATCGTATCAATCAACTTCTCAATGTATCTCCTCTTCGCCTCCGTCCTGCTAAGCCCTTGGTTTGCTTTCCACGCGTCCCACTTCTCTTGTTCCCGTTTGAGTGAGTCCGCTGGCATGCCCTTCTGTGCGGTTGGTCGGGACGCTATGCTTTCGACATCTCCCTCCATCGATTGTTTGTATAGGCCGTATAGTGCCAATCGGTCGGAGGATGGTGGCTTGGACGAGCCCGGGCGGATTTTGTTGACGGTATTGAGGGCATGTCCGAAGACTCGATCGACCGAGTCCGCCATCGTGGTTATTTATAATCTGAAAGCTTTGTCCTTTATTCGCACAGCGCTTGCTCTTGCCTTCGCTCGTCCAGATGTACGTCCAGGAATCACCGGGATCGATCAGCTTAGCTCTGTGTCACGTTGTATCTCTATCAGCAGAGCAGGGAACATGGCAATTGTGTCGGTGTAGTAATGGTATGATATCTGAGTATAGCAAACAAAAGAGATGTCGCGTGGACTATGCATTAACGTCTAATCATTTCTCGGGGTCGCATGTGATGCCGCGCTACACTCCGACCTTGACCTTAAAACAACCGCGGCATATCAAGTAGACTTTCGGTATCGGATCGCATCTTTCTCCAGACATCCTTATGTCAGCATCGAGGATTCTCAGCATCCATGTTGCCATGGAGGTCAGTGATCTCGACCTCATCTGCATCGCAAAGAACGACAAGCCATCAACACCGCGCTCTGAACATTGGAAATCGGCAAGCAAAGTACACAGGATACACCATGGACCCAAAGCCGTCAATGATGGACTTTCCCGCTCCTTGGCCGAGCTTGGAGCAGTTGAGGCGAGCAAGACACATCGGATTTGCGTTTGCAGTCTGGAGGATGCTGTTCGCTTCTTGACGAGGGATGCATCGCCTCTCGCGCTTAGCCCGCAATACTATGATGGAGTCCTTGTCCAGCCACAGACGTGTATTCAGACTCACGTTGGAGAGGCCGCTGCGAAGACGGAGCCCGCAGCCGGCTATCGGCATGGCCCCGGAAAAGGTCTTGCATATCCGCATACCAAGAACTTTCTGCCCGCCCTTTTCTTCGACACTCGCTTGATTCTAGGCCGACTTCGCCTGCCTTCAATTCCTCTCTGGCCAATGAATACCTTTCCAGTGATCCTCACCGAACTCGGGCAACGGTCAAGTATGATAGCGCGGGCTATGATCTTCAATCCAAGGCATAAAGTTCAACGCATCCCGCGCCATGAAATGCATGGCAGCTGTAGGACAAAAGTTGAGTCAGATAAGTATCCCTTGGTGTATCCACTTTTCCCGTATCTTGCAGTGTACATCCAGTTCCGCCGATACATTCTTTTGTTGAACACCATCACGTTCGATTCTGCAAAGATCTTGCTGCCGAAGTCAACCCCGATTGCTCGAGTTGCACTACTCCGTCTCGACCACCTTCAATGCCCAGACGAAGTCCTGACTGAGGAGACACACGTCTCCATTGCTTAGCTTCCCTAGGCCTGAAACCTTGGCTTGACGAGAACAGCCAGCATGGCAGGCGACAACGAGAAAAGACCGACAGAGGTCTACGAGGGTGTGGACGTGACACCTCAGTCTACCAATAAGGCAGACCACGACAACCACAGCAGCCATGGATCAACCGACTCGGAACCCGATCTGGAAAGCCAAAGACGACCAAGCCTTCACCACACTCTCACCCACATCTCCACCCACGATGCGGTCGTGCAACCCGAACACGACGAGCACTGGGAAGAAGGCGACGAAGTCTACGAACGCTTTACTCCTAAAAGAAAAATTATCATCGTTGCTATTCTCAGCTTTTGCTCTTTCCTGGCTCCAATGTCTTCAACGAGCATTCTCGCGGCTGCTCCTGAGGTTGTGGCGACATACGGAACCACGGGAACGATCTTCAACATAAGTAACGCACTGTATATGCTGTTCATGGGTTTGTCACCGCTCTTCTGGGGACCGATAGGAGAGGCTTTCGGCCGGAAGATTTCTCTGGTCAGCGCTTCGATCACTTTCACAGCATTCAGTGCTGGGTCTGCGCTGGCGCCGAACTTGGCAGCCTACTTCGTCTTTCGCATGTTGACAGCATTCCAAGGTATGAAGCAGCGATTGAATATCGATTCGGGTTGAAATTGACATTTCAACAGGTACCGTATTTCTTATTGTCGGCGCAACAGCCATATCAGACATTTATCGACCTGTCGAAAGAGCGACGGCAGTATCGTGGTTCATGTCGGGCACACTCATCGGTCCCGCGCTGGGTCCATTGATCGGAGGAGCTATCGTTACTTACGCTAGCTGGAGGTACATCCACTTCCCACATGATCCTTACTTCGCCCGCAAACGCTGATCCAACAACAGAGACATTTTCTGGCTCCAAACTGCCCTCGCAGGCGCTGCCTCACTTCTTTGCCTCTTTCTCCTTCCCGAGACCATCGTCCACCGGCGTAGCAAAGAACTTGAAGGCCTCTCGCGATCCGGTAAGGCCAAAGTTGTATGGACCTGGATCAACCCGATGCGAGTCGTCTCTCTCTGGCTATACCCTAACCTCACCATTGCCGGGCTCGCCAGCTCTTGTCTGGTCTGGAACATGTACTCCCTGCTCACGCCGATCCGATATGTGCTTAATCCGAGGTTTGGACTGGAGACACCGCTGCAGTCAGGTCTGTTCTACATCGCGCCTGGTTGCGGGTATCTAATCGGCACTTTCTTTGGTGGAAGGTGGGCCGACTACACGGTCAAGAAGTATTCGAAGCGACGTGGTGGGCGTGTACCAGAGGATCGATTGCGCTCTTGCTTGCCTGCTATGGGAATTGTCATCCCTGCTTGCATGCTGGTTTACGGCTGGTCGGTTGAGAAAGCTGTTGGAGGTATCCCGTTGCCGGTCATCGCCATGTTCCTCCAAGGCCTGGCGCAGCTGTTCTGCTTCCCATCACTCAATACCTACTGCTTGGAAGTGATGCCAACGCGGAAGAGCGACGTAGTCGCTGGCAATTACACGATGCGATACGTGTTCGGAGCTGCTGGGTCTGCCGCTGTCTTGCCGATCATCGATGCGATAGGAGTGGGCTGGTTCTCGACAATCAGTGCCCTCTTTGTTGCTCTCGGCGCAGGAGGGTTATGGTGTGTCGCTATTTGGGGCAAAGACTGGAGGGACAAGATCAATGAAGGCAAAGATGAGAGCAAGTTGTGATTCGCAGGTTGTATGTTGGCGTTTGAACGGGCGTTCGGGATATACCACATGGAGCGGCATTTGTTACGGGGCATAGAGCGCCTTCGTTAGAGACTTTGGACATGACCACAGGCCTTGGAGCGGCATCGCAAAGCAGGAACGATTCGTAACTTCGTGTAGTGTTCTTTCTATGGTCGTAACCCGGTCACATTTACAAGCTCTCCGAGGCTGGCTCAACTTCGAGGCATCATCAGTCGTTGCAGGTCTCGCATTCGATAGTCGTCTTTCGGTGTCGTCCAGTCATCCTGCAGCAGACCGTATGTCTCTTCATCAAATGTACCCTGGAAGTCGTCAGCTCTAAGTGTTGCGGCTCCTTTCAATAGAACTTACCGGTTTCCTGGGATTCAGCGCCCAATATCCCCAGTCGGCATCCGTTTCGCTCAGATACCGCATCAAACCATTCCAATAGTGATGATCACCTTTACCAGCATGACCTGGATTCCCAAACTCGCCGACCCAGACAGGAGCTTCGTCTCTGTCGAGCAGAAAGCCCCATTTTCGTACCATATCTGCCCTGAACGACGGGTACGGCCGTTCCTTGTAAGGTACGGACGGCAGCGTGCCCCAGCCGGACCACGAGTAGACGTGGCTCGAGTAGACGACACGGCCGGGTATTGATAGCCTGACGGGTCGGCGTTTCACACCGGAGCAGTCGTTGGCAGAAGATGTGCCCTCCACGAACATCAGCCAGTCCGGCTGCATCTTCAACAATGCTTCGCTAGCCTTCTCTGCTGCTGCTGCCCAGTTCTCCCATGGGAATGTACCCCAGATACCTCGTGGCTCGTTTCGCAGGTCTGCACCGACAACAAGGGGATTGTCGACGAAAGGCTTCATGATGGTCTTCCAATTCTCGATCCAGCTTTCCGTCGTCTGTCTTATCTTACAGAATCCAAGTAGGTGGTCATTCTTCCACGAGCTATCGCAGAGATTGAAACCGTCGCACCATGCCGCGTTCGTGATGTGATCGTTGACGATGACCATGAGACCGGCATCCGTCATGGCTTTGACACAGGCGGTGAAGACGTCCAAGGCTCTTGGGCCTTCGATGTTGTTCTTGCGGTCGGAGTCGTGTGGAATATCGTAGCCATCGAGCAGGTCAAGATTTGCCGAGATGAACTCCGGATCAATGATTGGATTTTCCAAAACCATTTGATCCGAATAGGGAAATCGTACGGAGTTGAAGCCCATCTCTCTGATCGTGATGGCTATATCGTCCCGATGGCGAACGTCAAGTCCACCCGCCACAAAGTCAACGTCGCTCGCTCCATACCAATTGATTGATGCGAGTTTCACCCGTGCGCCCTTCGCATCCACTATGTGTCTTCCGGACGCTCTCAAGGGCAGCTCTCGTGCTAACGTTGCACGGGCCGAAGGATCTACATCTTCAAGCACGAAGTGGAAATCTTGCGACTCTTCTAGAGATTCCGAACGTAAGCTTTGATATCCGACAAATGTGAGTATGAATGCCGTGGTGAAGAGAGCCGCCTTTCGCAGCATCGCAAAGACCGACGTGCAGTATTGAAGAAAGCAAAGAAGACGACCGCGAAGAAAAGGATGTAGGAACCAAAAGGAGAGAGTGCAGCGAGAAGTGAGGCAACGACATGACGGCGATGATACGACCGGAGACCGGTGCCTTTTACCAATGTGCGAAAGGAACACTGGGCATCAGCCGCTCGACTCCGGACGAACAAGAGGCGCATAAAACATGCCAAGCCAAAGACCACGGAAACGGATCTGCGAATGGGCACACGACCACTTACCACTTCGATTCCCGGCGGGAGCCGGGGCCGCCGCAGCTTTCTTCATGCTGAAATCTCTTTATTGTGTAGCGTGGAAGGCTGATGGAGTGAAGTTGGCTCACGCAACCAGCGCTGATGGTCTCGATCCCGGGTTGGCGATTTCTGACAGGCTAGAGATGGCCACACAGCGATGCTCGCGTGCTTGATGGCAAGGATGAGTGCAGAATCTGATCGGGAAGCAGGACCGTCACGGACATCAGATACCCCGAAGATCCGGTAGACTTCGAATTGTGTCGAGATGGTGTGGCCAGGCTGCATGTGAGACGGCCGTCAGAATCTTATAATTGGCACTTGTTCGGATATCTGGGGACCTGCGTGATCACTAGTCGCAGAAAGGGTATTGCCGCAGCGGAATGGCTGATGCTGTCGATATTAGGCAGATGTGGTGGTGGAGAAGAGGTGGTGGAGAAGAAGAACACGTCGCTGGTTCACGAACGAGATCCGAAGTCCACGTCAAGGTCGCCGATCCGATTATCGCCAAACTACAGCCTTACAATTCTCGACCACTTCGCCATACTGCGAGCAAATGGTCAAACGATTTGAAAAGAGTTGATGTTGGCCGAGAAGGATTTGATAACAGACATCTTAACACGATGCACCTCCACAGCAATCAAATGTATTCGAAAAGGTCGTCGCTTGGCCGTTCCGACAACGACAGGGACAGTCCACTTCGTGGTCTTGAAGAGACGGAGGTCGCAAAACGTACGCATTCGTGCTGTTTTCATATAATCTGCTGCTAGATGGTAATATAGAACTGCTATGCATCAACACCTCGTATGCGCTTCGGCGACTGGGCCTCAGCCCTCGCTTCTTTAGACGAGAGTCTTCATCCAGTCATTACTTCGTGATCGTCATCAAGGAGGTCATGAAGAGGTGACCGTTCACACACTCTTCTCACTTCGACTGCTCTTTAGACTTCCACCACCACTCAGACTGAGCTCTGATGGTCTGCTTGAGATAGGAGCCGCCGTGGTTGCCTTATTGCCTAGCTCGTGCTCGTCTCGATTCTGTGATGCTTGGATATCGTCGCTTCTCCTCAGCTCGCCTTTCTCGACATCGCTCGTTCTTGATGCAATCTGTGTCGCTACTGGGCTCTCCTTTTCCTCCTGGCGCACTAGACCTCGATCCTTGATTAAAGCTGACAAAAGAAATGCGACCCCGGCGAGCGGCACACAGAAGATGAACACAGCCCTGCTGGCGTTCGCATAGGCGTCGGCAATGGCGTCTGCATCGATCATCGGATAGTTGGCCAGATCTGGTGCTACAAAGACGCTGTTGGCGACAGACTGTAGCCTCTCTGGGAGCGAGCCTTTGAGTACGTTCGACAGAATCGCTGACGAGACTGCCAATCCGACAGCTCCACCTGCACTCCGAATGAAGTTCCTGTTCGATGTGACGACCGCGCGCTGTGCTTTTGGACACTGTGCCTGCAGTGCAACCAATGTGGGCTGGAAGACGAAGCCCGTACCAATGCCAATGATGGCAAGGTAGAGAGACACCAGTCCGAGACTGACTGTACGATCTGCCATGATCAAGAGTCCGCCTCCCAAAGTCCAGATTGCGAATCCGGAATAGATGACCTCCAGATAGCGGCTGAAGAATGAAACGTAGAACCCCGCTGCGGTTGACGCGATGGTCTGCGCGATGACCAGAGGCAGTTGTAGGCATGCTGCAATGAGTGGACTCTCTCCTCTGACATTCTGGAAGTAGAGCGGAAGGAAGTAAATGTATGAGTAGTAGCTCATGCCCAGCAAGAAGCTCTGACCAAGCATCGCGGCCACGGAGATGTTCCTGAACATGGAAAGAGGCATCATTGGAAGATCCGCCCAGCGCCATTCGATCAGCAGGAATATCACCAGACATAGGCCGCCCACGACGAACATGGCTATTATCATGGGCGAGTCCCAAGGCGTACCAGAATGTCCTCCGTCAGAGATTGGGATCAACAGGAGAATGACAGCTGCAGTGCCGAACAGCAGTCCCATCACGTCGATCTTGGCCAGCGTCTCCTTCAAATCCTGTTTCGGCATGGTGGATGGCAACCAGACCCAGCTCGCAGCAAATGAGACCATCGCAAGCGGAGCGATGAGGTAGAAAAGACCTCTCCAGGTGAGATGCAACGCGAATCCAGCAGCAATCAGAGGCCCTGCAGCATTGCCTAGACCGACCATACTTCCGAGAATCCCCTGATACTTGCCTCTGTCTTGCAGCGTGACAACATCGCTGACGATCATCATGGTCAAAGACGTGATCCCGCCGTTCGCTACTCCTGCCAGACCTCGGAAGATGTACAGCATGGTCGAGTTGACGCTCAAGCCGCATGCCAAGTCGCTGAGGGAGAGGAGAACCAGAGCCGAGAGCAGCACAACTTTTCTCCCGAACAGATCTGACAAACGCCCGTACAGGACCTGGAACACTGTATTGGCAATCAAAGCGGACGTCCCGGCCCATGAGATTGATGATTGTGCGTTCAAGTCCTCTGCAATGTCAGGTAGAAGCACTCCGATACCGTTCTGATCGATGCTGTGGCATGTCAGCGTGGTCAAAACGTTCGAAAAGGATCAATGCTTACAAGCAGACTAGCAGAGATAAAGCCATGATGCCGAATACAAGGAACAGTTCGCGTTTCGGCAGAATATGCTCCTGGTCGAAGAGCGTGGCTTCGACGTCGTTTTTCCTGCCCATTGCGGTGATATTTTCGGTCAGCCTTCAGTGCGAATTGTTGTTGTCCGAACCGTGAAGCATCTCAGGCAAGCGCTTTCCTCGAAATGAGCGGCGTAGTCAGATCAGATAGGAAATTTTGTGACAGGAAGAAAGAAAGACTCATGCGCCTCGCCTACCCGGCCTACTTAATCTGCGATCCGTCCACATCATTCAGCAGCAGAAAAAGCGCCAAACGTGGGAGGACTCATCGACGAAGCCGAATTCCGGCAGATGCAACAACGTTCCTGCCCCACGAATGCGCGTTTGAAGTACGGTATCCGATGTCATTGGCGGCAAGAGAGCAGTCGTTGCCGAGAGCGCTCTTGCGCGCTGTCTTACCTCCGCAGGTAAGTCCGATTGAGATGCGAAACCGGACGGTACAGAACCAGAGAGCGTGGGCGGATAACTGGCGCCGCTAAATCGCTTTTCCGCTGCGCGTGCAGCGAATGTCGGCCCCACCCACATGGCGTTGGTCCACTTCGCAGAGGTGCGGACATCGATGCAGATGGACCTAATCCCTACTCGTCATCGGTAAATCTTCTTCAAGGCCTCATGCCGTGAGCATGTATCGCGAGATCCGGTTGATGGTCGGTCATGGCTGAGCGGAGGAAGCGTCGCGAAGCCGGGTCGCGGCGTCCGGCCTGCATCTGTCCAGTTGCTTCAGAGGACACTGTTGCCCGGCGATATGGACGATATCGGCCGCTGCCAACGTGATGCATTCGACCGGTCTCAGGAGACGAAGGCGTATCGAGAAGAGGTGAGGTCGAGCGTGGAGGAAAGTAAGATGTCCGCCCTGGACCGGGAGTTTTGGTTTGAACGACTGCGTATATCACAGCACCAAATGACGATGCCCTGGCAAAGACTCTCTTTCCCCTACAGATCTTCGGCACTGTCTCCACAGTGTCTGTCTACACATCTCGCACTGGTCTCTTCTCCTCGGGATGAAGGCTGAATCGAACTCTGGAACTACTGGCCACAGTACAAGACCTCGCAGACCTCGTTCGGAGTATCGCGAGCTCGTGATCACCTCGTCTCTAACCATGCTGTCTAGCAATACACCAACTGCACTTGGACCGCACTACGCTCAACCCTGTCGCGACCATGGCGAGCGGCGCATTTCGTCTCCATGCCTTCATGATGCTGCAGCGATAGCGAGCACTCCATGCTTCGCGTACCGCGATGCGTTAACGCAATCGATCAATGTGCATCCCAGAGTAACTTGTTTACCGCCGCCTGCACGCTTCAATACCACGAACAAAGAGCTTCCATCAACGGCGCGAGCACGGAGCGTCAGCTCCGCAAGTAATGGAACGAAACTATCTTAATTCGGCATACAAGGTGCGCTTCTGCCCAAAGTGGAACAAGACCTCAGCATCTTGTGAAGTACAAGCCCTGGCTGCCAGCATCGGTGTACAGGAACTTCACGAAAGCGAAGCTGTCGTCGACACCAATTGCTGCTTGACCACAAAGTGTCTAAGCGAGACATGCTTCTGTTGCTATTGGCAATCACCCTTTTCACTCCCACCAACTTCCAAGTCGTACGAAGCTTCATGTCGCGACGGCGCTCAGATAGGCTTGCTTATTCCCGAAGTAATCGCGAGCGCAAAGCTGACCAGTTTGCTGGGCTGGTAAACCTACTCCTCTGAAAACCCATGCTGTCCACAAGCTGGACCATACAACTCCAGGCCTGCTTACACCGATCGCAGCCATTTCGAGCTGTGCAACCCCTCGTGAGATGCACCTCGGACAACTTGACGTAGACGGCTTCTAACATGAATGACTCAAGGAATCGCACCCTGCAGGCAAGATGCATGTCCTTTGTGAACCTAATACAAGGCTGTAATACAAGGCTATAATAAGACACAAGACATCCTCACCATCCGGCACGAATTGAGAATCGTCTCACTCATTCAACATGTCTCCTTACAAATCTCTTCTGGCAACTGGCCTTGCACTTGTGGCGGCTACCACTGGCGCTACACTGGAAAGCCAACTTTCAGCATCGATCAGCACCATCACTCCTGATCAGTGGTCGGCCTTAAACAGCACTGTCAATGGCCGACTATACAAGGCAGCTCCTTTCGCGAGGCCGTGCTTCTCACGCTACAATGGAGAGTTTACCAAGCCAGATGCTGCTCAATGCAAAGCGGTTCAAGCTGGATATACCAAGGAGATGTCGATCGCCGACTCATTTGCGGGCTTCCAGAATGTCGGTCAGCGTCTTCGATCATGAGAAGTCGAGCTGACGTGCAATAGAGTAATTGGGCTACCTGTCAAGCGAACGGTCAAGGCTGCGGTCTCAACTTCAATGCGCCGCAGGATCCGACCTATTATGCCGACCCGAAGAACTGCTATCAGGGTAGCATACCATCGTACTACATCGATGTCCAAGAGGTGTCTGATGTGCAAGCCGGGCTCAAGTTTGCCAGTGATACAGGCATTCCACTCGTGGTCAAGAACAGCGGTAAGTCGACTGAATAGATCCTGGCTCGATACACATACTGAGGAGTTCAGGTCACGACTACAAGGGACGATCAAGCGCTCCAAACGCGTTGAGCCTTTGGACGCACAACATTCAAACTCCTATCAAGCTTACTCGTGGCTTCACTCCCGACGGCTGCTCCGCTCCAGCTGGCGATGCAGTCACGCTTCCAGCTGGTCAGGGCTTCAAAGGCGTATACGAATTCGCAGAAGCGAACAATATCACCGTGCTGGGCGGAAGCAGCAGTACTGTGGGCCCAGTTGGAGGTTGGATCAACGGCGGTAAGTATCAAGGGTTCGCCTGAGTCCATGTCCTGGGCCTTGCCAGCAGATCTTGGCTTGATTTCATACCTCTTTGTCCCGACGATAGCTGACACTTTCGTCCTTTGGTCTCACAGGTGGACATGGCGCTCTGTCAAATACTCTGGGCTTGGGTAAGAAGATCGGAGGGCAGAAGGCCGTAATCTCGGACCGCTGCAGGCCTTCTGCCCTTATGACTCTTGCATCTGAACCTTCGCTGACCCTCCTGCGTTTATGTTACAGGTGTGGACAATGTCCTCGAGATTAAAACTGTCCTGCCTTCTGGAGAGTACGTTACTGCGAATCGATGTCAGAATCAAGACATATTCTTCGCCCTTCGTGGCGGAGGAGGATCCGCCTTTGGCGTCAACATGGAGATGACTACGACGGCTCATCCTCAGGTAAGTCACAGTTTTTCATCGTTCGTACGACCGGCTTACTGACTCCTCGCAGATGAGCCTAGAGGTAGTGTAAGTACAACGAGGTGTGCGCAATGCAAAGACGACTCCAACTGACATGCCCGGCGACAGATACATCATCTTCGCCTCACTCGACCTCGACTCCCGCCGCAAACTCGTCAAGATCTGCGCCCAAAACGCCGATAAATGGGCAACAGAAGGCTGGGGCGGCTACATCGCCCCAGGCGCCAAATCAACCCAAACCTCCGGCCTCATCCTCATGACGCCCAAACTCACCCACGCCGAAGCCGTCATCTCCATGAAACCCCTCACAAACTTCGCCGCCTCCCTCCTCAACCTTCCCCAAAAGAACGGCGTCCACTCCGAGCCGTCATTCTACCAAGCCTACCAGAAATACATCGTCCCGAACCAGGAAGAAGTCGGTCTAGGCATCGCCGTCGGCTCGCGTCTCATCCCTCGCGCCAGTTTCCAGTCTGCTTCCGGCCAAGAAGCGGTCACCAACGCCATCATCAAGGCTTCGAATTTCGTCACGCCAGTCGTCTCCGGCCAAATCGACCTCAGACAACTCACGTACAGCCCTCCACTTCAGATCTTGGTGACTGCGCCCAGCAGCTACCAGACCGACAACACCAGCTCCGTCACTCCTGCTTGGTATGGTCCGAATGGTGCGGTCTGGCATGTGCTTGTCGGCCAATGCTTCGCCAACGACGCCACCGCGAGCGAGATCCAGGACGCTTTCAGCAGGGCTCATAATGCTGCGGACGTTTTGCGCGCTGTGGCTCCGGATAGTGGAGCGTATCAGAATGAAGCGGATATTTTCGAGCCGTCGCCCGAGGACAGTTTCTGGGGACAGGAGAATTACCAGAAATTGCTGGGCATCAAGCAGCAGATTGATCCGAATAATGTGTTGACTTGTTGGGGTTGTGTTGGGTGGGATAAGAGTGATGCGAGGTATTCTTGCTATCCGAGCATTTGAGATATTGGATAGCCTTGAGGAGGATGTCGAAACAAATGATCGCGGGCAATGGACACCGATCATGAGGCAATGGATAATTCTTGCGACAAAGCTGCCTGACTGCCTGTAGTATTCATTCTGATGGCTTTACTTCTTCTCCTCCGGCACAAATTCCTCATCCTCCTCGGGTTCCTGGTCGTCCGGACCGCCGTCGGCAACGGTATCAGCGGTGCTTATGCCGCCATCTTGGCTGCATACCAGTCTGTTAGTGATGGTCTGTCGTCGTCATCTCCCATTCGGACGAGCTTACGCGGTTCCACCGACGCCGGGCTTAGGGTTGGAAGTTTTGGCTTCGCCTTTCCCGGTGGATGTGCTTTGAGATCTGTTAGTAAATGTCGCTGAGGCTATCAAGGCTGATGTAAAGTGTTGGGCCTCACGTGCTGTCCGCTGGAGGCATGATGAAAGGCTTGCTCTGTCGCTGAGTCGTGGAACGTAAATCTGTTTGATAGTCCTGGATTTGTGGTGGCAGTTCTGGTGGAAGAAACGAGAGTGCTGATATCGAGCGATCTACTTCCTATCTATACCTACTCACCTACTCTTACATCGATAGCGCACTGCCTTCAACAGGTTTCTGCTGTCCACGAGTCACGACAATGCATCAACTTCCAAGGAAGTGATGTAGATGTAAGTGAAGGAGTTAGTTTTGAGAGTCTTGGCCAGTGACGTTGATCGCATTTGGTAAACTTGAATTAGAAGCTGCGATTCGTCACGACACCTTGCTCTGGACCTCTGCAACATCCTCGACAACGTGAAGTCACCATCTCATTACGATAATATGTAGCTCGAAAGAATAAATTTGGATTCCACCTCCAACAGCATCACACCCAAAAATGACCAAAATGATCGACACCCGTCTCCAACACCAGGGTCACGGCTAAATCCTCATCCGCGCGAGACACTCTGACGTCCCTCAAACCACGAACAACATCCTCCGGTCTATTCAAGACATCCACACCCTGATTCTCCACCTATACCACTTATACCGCAGACTTCCTCACCTCTCATCTCTGGTCCCAGACCCACGTCCCCGTCTCAGACTTCTCAGCGAGAATTCCCAACCCAATCTTCACACCTTCTTTTCGAGATAGGGCAGTACCGAACGAAGACCTCGTTTTCACCACGTGTCCGAGAATCTGGGACTCGCGTGTCAGAACGCATGAGTGGTAGTGGTACTTCGTAGATGGGTGAGGTACATGTGGCGATGTCAATGTCGGTACCAAAGGTCAACGCCATGCTTTCCTACCATCATGGATTGAAAGCATCGGTACCGACGAGAAGCGAAAGACTTTGAAACGTGAGAAGAAGAAGAAGAAATTGCAGGATATTTGAATGTTGATGAAGATAATGATAGAATCATGATAGATGGTCATCGTATCTTTCTATACCTCCTCCTCTTCCTGAATATCGTAAAAGTCGTAGAATGGGATTCCTGCCCTGCCAATGCCCAAAATGTTCGGGATGATTCGTCCTCCTCCTATTCTTCTCCTTTCCTCCACCCTTGATTTCCAAACAAAGCAAAATGGTATTGATAGATCTCTCAACGCAAAGAAAAAAGCATCATCATGCATTCGCCAGGCTCCCATCCTAGTCTTCCTCGTCCTGCTCTCCTGCGCATTCAAGATGCTGTGGCGACATGTCCATCGTGCTATGGTGCGTCGTACAATTGTCGTGCCGATCGGGTCTGACTTCATGCAGCCAGTCGACATCTTTCGCTCTGCTGAATGGTGTGCGTCGAATGCCCGCCGACGGCCGCACCAGTGAATTCTGGATAGTGACTTTCAGAGCATTTTTCGCTCGTCGCGATTTCATGTTCAGCCGTGCCCAGGCAGCGCGCGGAGAATCTGCCGTCCATCCGCACGACGGTAGTGCATGCCCAAAGTGGTCGGGTCAAGCTCATCGTTGTCGTTGTCATCATCGTCGTCGTCGGCAACAGGCAATGATGCGAGCGAAGTCGATTGTGCGCCCGTGCCGTACGTCGTGTTTGGCCGGGCACCTTGTCGGAGCGGCTCGGCGTGATGTCTGTTGCTGAAAACATTGCCATAGCTTCGCTTCTGCGGCTCGGCAGACGTGTTCAAACTGCTGAAGTAGGACATGTTAGTCTGGGCGGCCGACATGGGCGAAGCGACTTCCAGTTTGCTGGCTGGTATGATGGTGGTGTTGATGGGTGGGAGGTCGAAGTTGGGTCGTGCAGATTGTGGAGCCGCGATGCTCGAGTTACGCGACGGATGCACAGGCCCGAGAGGAGCTGGGCGGTTGTTGTGGTGCATGTCCGCAGATGAGCCGTACGAGTGTTGCGACGGCTGGGGCGACGTTTGCTGTGGAGGCGGCGGCGGTGGTGCTTGATAAGATTGCTGTGGCTGGTATGGTGACTGGACGGACTGCTGTGAATAGCCTGGTTGAGCGAATTGCGTCGAGCTTCTGCTGTAGTCAGACGAGGAGTGGGTGGAATAGTCGGAGCCAGGTCGTTGCTGCAGATTGGTCTCGTATGAAGCTGGCTGTCCGGCTCCGAACTGGGACTGGGACTGTATCCGAGGTGAGTATCCGTAGTATCCTGGCTGTTGGACAGCGTTGGGCGGTGGTGGTGGAGGCTGTGGGTAAGTCTGCGAGCCGTACTGGGGTGCCGGCGGCTGCATGGGAGCTTGCTGTTGAGCATATGAACCGGTCTGGTACTGTTGACCGGGAGAAGGACCACCAAAAGAAGAGGACTGGTAACCCGTCTGTGGAGTGTGAGGAGCAGTACCGTAGTGGGGTGGTCCATAATTCTGGCCAAGTTCTTGAACAGACGGTCGTCGGGAGAGCACTGATTGATGGCTGGTATTGCTGGTTGAGCGCGGGCGAACAGTGACGGCATCCATGTAGCGAGCATTCTGCGATACCTGGTACCCACTGGATTCCGGTGTTGCGGACACGCGTGCACGGGCTTGTGCCGTCTCGTCCTCGTAGTTGTCCCATTCTCTGCCGCCAGGCTTGGTCTCCCGCTTGCGCATACGCACATCACGTCGGATACGAACACGACAACCTTGCTCAGCGACCATCCGGCTCAAGGACGTGCTCTCGGTCAATCCTGGGAATTTCTTCGCGCTGAACACGTTGAAGGGCTCCGACTTCACTTCCAAACGATGTGTGACATGGGCATCGGACTCCGACTTGGCACCCTCCTCGGTTTTGTCCTCATCCTTGGGGCTCTTGCAATCCTCGTACAGCGAGAAACTCAACCGGTAGACACCCTCGTGGCGGACGGACAGATCTGGGAAGATAAAGTAGCCGGCAGGTGTGGGCCTATCCAGATAGACCATGCCAGCAACTGGTGTGCCGGTCAGCACGGGTGTGCTTCGCTCATTGCTCACGCGTCCGTTGGCGATCGGTCGAGCCTGCTCCAAAGTCGCGAAAAGGAAGTAGTTGGCGTGCATTGTGAAGGTAATGTCGTTCTCTTGGTCCTCGCCCTCGAATATCTTCAGCTCAACAATCGGCGGTGGGTCGACGGGGCGGCGATCGGCGGATGCTGCGACAAGATGTTAGGACAAACTTGAAGGTGGTATGAACCAACGCGACTTGCACTTTGCACCTTGACCGCATGCTCGGGCGCGAACAGGTTGTTGCAGCACGGACATGCGGTAGGTGAGTTTCCTGCCCTCGACGGTGACTCTCGACGTTGAGCTCTCGGTCTGATTCTCCACAGGTATGTAATGGCCACGCTCCACGCGCTCGCTGACTCGGTCCATGGCGGCGGTGGTCAATGAGTATATCCAGCAGGAAGGAGGGCCTGCAGACAGGACAGGGAGGTCAGCGGTGTATTGGGGATGGGATGGAGGAGAACGACGACGTTAGAGTTTGAACAAAGGAAGAATGTCCGTGATGTCGGTCGCTGGGCGAGAGTAGGACCCATGGAATCGGGTGCAGTACCGCGATGGAGCAAGGGTGCAAAATGGCAACTTACGCTTTTCTCACGTGCCAGGTTTCGAAGTGGTAGAGATGGCGACGGCGCAGTACCAGGCAGAGCAAAGCGAATGAAAGGCGGGCAGAAGTGTTCAAGAGACGCAAGGCCAGAGAGGTCGGAATGAAAGGTGCAGCAGGAGTGTGAATGGTGATATGCGGGCAGTGGATCCAGGCCACAGATTCTCTCGCAGGATGGTCTCGACTCGTCCTCGTCTCCGATGCAGGTCCTGAAGATCCCGAAACAATGGAATGGAAGTCGTCGTCCGGGTGGTGAGATGGACAAGAATCCGCGGGGGAAAAGATCGCGTTTCCAGTGTCTCCCTCACGAGATGTCACTCCAACGTGCGAAAATGGGCGGAACAGAAGGAAGAGAGACGGATTGAGCGAGCGAGCGACGGGGTGGGTGTAGTAACTTAGGTGGTGGTAAAGGAAAGCCGGGCGAGGAGACTGGAGACTGGAGACTGGAACGGAAGGGACGAACAACCTTGGCGCAACTGTGGGGCCACGCTACCTTACGCGATCCACCAAAGCCGGAAACCCTGCAGCCTTCCAACCAATGAGACCCCCGCAGGTGGACATGCCCGAATCCGCCTCGCCTGCACGCCGCTGCTCTCCGACCCGAACCACCATCGACCATGACCTCACTCATTTTGGTAAGGTGTGGTGCCCGTGGCGGCGTTGGTCCACCCCAGCACCCTTCGCTTGCGCTGGAGAGGGCCATGCTGATGCTGCGGGCGTCGACCAGGTGCTGGTGAGGGCGCGACAAGGGAATGCTCGTATTCCCCTAATCCCCTTCGATCACGCCCAGCGTCAGCCTGCTGCTTCCATCTCCCACGCAATCCCGAGCCATCCTTCTCGCCTGAGACACCAAGCCGTTGGACATGCAGCGCCGCGTACCTGGGAGCACGAAGTAGTTGGGAACTGCTTCCTCCCATGCCGGCTTTCAACCGATCGAAACTGAATCTCATTCTTCGCCCTATCACATTGGTGTATACTGCATAGCCTCACCCTCCACGGTGCTCATGGCCCTCGAATGATGTGCATGTCACATGTCGGTCGCATGCGGGGTTTGCCGACGAGGTCTTGCAGTGTATAGTAATGATATGCAAAGGTGTCCGAACTTTCCGTGTCGCTGATCAGATCTGGCTACGAAGATGGACCACACGTGCCTGAGCCACAATTGTCCCTGAGCTTTGGTTGTTCGGGACCGATCGTCACCAAACTTTCAAACACGAGAGCCGCTTCTCCTCCACGCGCCAGCAGTTTGAGAACCATAAACCCACCAGAAACACTTCTTCGGAGCCTCACCTCTCCGCACGCTTGTCTCACAAACACTTCCAAACCAAGCTTGGCAGCACAAGTCGGACAGTTCGCGCCCTTGCTTTGAGAGGGCGCTCGCTGCCACATAACCTTGTCCTCCTGTACCACTTGCTCCTGCACCCAACCCTTGCCACTCCTCGCCCTATTCGATCAACATTGCATATCGCAGAGATCCAGTACACAATCCTCTATAATTATCATATGAGCAGAGTTCGGCATATCGCAGTACCGTACCAGGACCTCAATCCCGTGGTCCGACAGCAATCTGAACAAAACGTGCCAACCACGACCGTGGAGTGCCGTTGACCCAGAGTTCCGACCCTTCAAAGTCAAGTGGTTCACATCGACCATGGAATCAACTTGCGTGTTTCGCGTGTGACCATGGCCTTGCCCCTTCCACTCGAACACTGCGAGTCAACTGCAGTCATCCACAGATGCCTGTCAGCGCCTGTCCACGGCTCTGGCGACGCCCTCTCACTGACCCAGAACCCACCACTGTGTCTCTCGGACCTGTCAACCTCCGCTTGCGCGCAGGATGGATTTGATTCCAGCAATTCTTTTTCTCTCCGCTCGGTGTCGGTGTCACCCATGGAAGCTCGCTTGTGAGGTCAGTTTGTCTCTGATTGTATGATGAGTAAGGCGTGGCAAAAGGCGTGAAGTGGCGTCGGGTGATGAGGTGCACATCGTCGCTGCCGCCAGACAGGAGCACAGCACTGCACACCCTTCTACCCATATCGCCACCGGTCTCACTACCAGACACGCCCTCTAGCGGTCGCATGTCCGACTTTTTACGTCTCCTTCTCCGATGTGGCCGTCGGTGGAACCTCTTCCACACATCAACAGGTCAACAACACGCGGAGGCAAAGCAAGCGACGAACAAACACCCGAACCGCGCCTCACAGGTATCGATTCGATAGCATCCACACTTCTTCTCCGTTGGCGCTCCACCACCTCCTGCCGTGCGACGTCTGCAGAAAACGGGTATCGCTCCCAGGCTCGCACGCGGCACGACTTTCCAAAAGCTGTGCTCCGAAGCCTCATATTGCACCGCAGCACAAAGAAGGAAGAAGAAGAAGAGTGGAGTGGAGCGTCAAAGACTTTCGTTTGGATGGCTTGCTGTCCACTCGTCCGGCTCGCCTCGATGCATTGCCAATCATTGCATTGCGGTCTGTATTTGGTGGGTACCTTTCATAAAATATTGTGCACTCCGACTTCACAAGTACTACTTCGCAAGGGCTGCGGTAGACGTTATCCTTCCCTGGAAATTGCTTTACTGGCATCAACGAGATTAAGCTCTCCGGAATCTCCTCCTTCAGGACGCTTTCCATCCGTTCTCTCGTGCCCCAAGTGCACCTTTACCACTTCATCCACGACCCTCTCCCTTTCTGCCAACTCATCACTCGCCTCACAATTCCCATCACCCGGGGCCAACACGAACCGACTTCCACCCTCTCACCCCTGTCCAAATTCCCATCAAGGATCCCCCCTTCTCCCAAAACATGCATCCGGCCCGGTAAGCCTTGTATCCCCGACAAGGATTCCACTCCCTCGCTTGCACAATCCCTGCTTCGAGAAAAAGTCTTCACATCGGTGGACGAGGCGATTCGTGTTGGAAGCGAGGTCCACAGACTCCACAATCGCGTGGACCGGGGCGGAGAGAGGAGCTTTTGGGGTGGGGGCCGGTAGTTATGAGCGATATTCCTCCTGATCATTACTTCGGTTCTGTCTTCGTCTTCGCGTGGGTTCTGCTCCTTCTTTTCCAGTACGGTACGCTATTTCATGCTATGCGTGCCTCACCCATGATCCGACGTCTCCGCGACGCCAGCGATCGATGCATACCACTCATCGGTATGGGACTAGCCAGCCTAGCCAGCAGTCGGGACATGAATCTACAAGGGCATGCGCAAGTCGATGGCGTAAGAACAAGCCGAAGAGGCCTCGCTTTTCACATGCTTTTACGGCCGCAACGACCCTTCTGAATCAAAGCAGACTGACCACTCAGCGTCGAGCAGTCCTACAGCTCACTCTTCGGCTGCCATTCTGGTCATCTCTACTCTCTCTCACTGATCCACAACTCGACCGCAGCGTCATTAATACAGCGACTGCATGCATGGACTGAACGGCAATACGCAAGAACGACAGGACTAGATTGCGACGGGGTTTAATCTGGTGCGGCACTCAGTGGACGCGGTAGAATACATCGTCCCTTTCTCCTTGGAAAGGTTTCCTCGAAATCGTCGGCAACAGCGGGATGGCCGAGAAGGGCAAGGAGTGCTGACCAGTGTGGGACCGAGTAGGTGAGTTGTTTTTAGGGCTGCGACGCTGCGATGGGTGCGCTTATCACGGCATCTGATGTTAGAATGATGCTTCGCTGTTGTTCGATCTGGGTCAGCGTGAAACGACATGAGCAAGACCCAAATGATTGCACTGTAGAGGCGAGCTCCTGTACACCAAAGGGACCAAATGTAGGCGATATGGTACAGCGACATCTCAGGTCTGCCTTTGAATTCTTCGTTTCCGTTTTTCCGCACAGCCATCGCTGTTTCCTCCCCGTCAGCTCGATCGTCCTCCGAATCCCTGAGAGCTCGTCAGGAAAACACACATGACCGGAACCCCATTCGCATGTCGGGCGATGTTTCTGACGGCTCATCCGCGAGATCATCATCAACAGAAATGCATAAAGCGAGCGCATGACACTACTGCGCGCATTGAGACAGACACCTTCCCATGGCTCGCATCGACCAGCAATTCACTTTGCTTCGTGTGAACCGCAATCGACAAACAACGTCCGATCTGTTCGTCTTTAGGGAGGACTCGAAGCCGATCTCACGCTCGGCCAGCGGTTCAAAGCTAGCATGATGATGGCAGCATCATCGACGCTGGTCGGTCTCCCTGTCGAAATATACTTTTCTCCTCTTTCTCCAGTCAGCTCATCCATCCGCGCGATTCCGGTCTCAAAGACACCCACACAGCACATCAACGCAGCCCAAGTCCAGTATTGATGGAGCCGACAACATGAGAGCACAGCGGGATATCCGCAAAATTGACCATGTCATTCCAAGCTGAAGTCAAAGGCCTGCTTGTAATCAGTGGAACCCATTCAATTGAGGCCGGCGAATGCCCCTGCCCCGAAAATACGACCACCCCTCGAAAGCGTTCACCCGCTGCATGCCATCTTTCCGCGGGTTGCCGAATGTCGTCGAGACCACCGGGCAGGGCGAGGAAATAAGTAAGCCCTCCCATCTCCCACAATTTCTTCTCTTCTTGCATCAGCTTCAAAGACTCTGCTCCCAAACACACACTGCCACTTCCAATCAAACTCGAACACCATCTTCCAAAACTCCATTCAAACTTTCATCCAAAACAACCATCCACACCCACCAACAGCAATGAAGTTCTCCATCCAACTCGCCTACCTCGCGGCCGCTTTCTTCGTCAACCAGGCCTTCGCCTTGCCGGCCGCCGACGCCGAAGCCAGTCTGGAACTCCGCTCATGCTGGGGTATGCATGCGTACCCTCTCTTGCGATTCTCGCGATCGACCTTGCTGACTTGGGGCGTAATAGAAAGCGCCTGCAGCACCGGCCGGCATGCTGGCGAGGAGTGCTGCAAGGGATACCGCTGCAACGGAATCTATTGCGTACCCAACTAGGTCTCGACGCCACGAGCCTGTTCCTCGGTGGACCAATCGAAACGCCGGGAGATGGTCGCGATGCTGGCACATGGTTGTTGAGCGGACAGGTGATGTGCAAGGGCGAGGTTATGAGATGGTGGTGCGTAAGGGGAGCGGGCATTGGTCAGGGGCAGGACGGTTCGATGCATGGTGATATTTCACATTCTGAGAGGAGAGTTTGCAATGCACTTCCGTTCTTGTCTTGTGGTCCCACACTTCCACACTGTCCTGCAGAACGATGAGCAACACTTGCCAAATCAAAGAATCTAGCCGCTCAAACTCGACAGGAAAGCCACACTCCTTTGCGCGTGCCCGTACGTTCGTGTCAGTGTGCGTGTGACTCGACAGTACGGCCAAACAGACGTGCGGGAAACTCGGTTGGAGCGTACAGGTACGCGTGCAGGTATTCGTGCAGCAACGCCAGATGGGCGTGCAGGTAGGTAGGCAGGACAGTCAGATAGGCGGAAAGGTAAGCATGGTCGGACGATCAGATAAGCGTACAGGTACGCGTGTGGGTTTTGGTTCCCGTCATGGCTTGAAGTGTGGATATGGGCGATCTGGTGAGGGACATCAGTACGTATTTGGAAGGCCTTACGGCGATATTATGGCTGTGTTGACTGTGAGTAATACCTCGCTCGCGCGACGATATGATAGAAGACCGGGGAAGATGGAGACAGAGCTCAGGTAGTCACAATGGACCAGGCCAGTCGCATCGTTATGAATGTCGTTCACACGTTGAATTCTTCGGACGGCTGACAATGAATGCTCTTCCATTGATGATTGCACAAAACACCATCCAACACTCGCGTTCAGGGTATAGACAAACAAACTCACCATACTCAGACCATCGCTCCGCTGCACGGTCCTGTAGGTAGTCCACGGATTACTCATCTCATCGGCTGGCTCTGCTGCGCTCTCCTATCCTGCGGCGGCGCACGATTCGCGCCGTCCATCATCGGAGCGGCTTGACCACCCGGACCGAATCCCGGCTGTCTTCCACCAGCAGGAGCAGCCTGCACACCATTTCCATGCGGTCTGTATTCCTCCTCCACATCACTATCCTCCCAAGCAGTGGCCGGCGGTGGGTCCATGGGGTGATAGATGCCCGACTTCCGATTCTGCTTCCTCGTCTGCGGGTCCAACCCAGGCGTATTCCTCGGATCAGTCTTCAACTCGGAAGGTTTGTACTTCTTATCCAACACCTCTTCCAGCAGTCGCAAATTCTTGGTATTCGCCTTGAACGCCGCGTCCGCCAGATCTCCCAGGAAGGGAATCAGACCCACAAGGAAGTCCAAAGCGACGTTGATCAACATCTGTATCAACACCCCCTGAGCCAACCCTCCTTCAATCGTGCGCGCTTTCTTGACGATCATGAGAGCCAAGGCTACGCCGATGACGTCTCCGGCCACGGGAATGATTCCGATCACGGACTCCCAGCCGAATCGCATGCCGAAGAGGGAGAAGAGAGAGCAATCGAGGTGGTAGGCGCGGCGGCGGACGGAGGCGAGGATCGCGGCGTCGTGCTCGGGAATGTAGGAGGGGACTTGTTTCTTGACTTTCTTGAGTTTGCCGGGTTTGCGCGGGTCTTCGATCATGGCGAAGTAGGGGTCCTGTGGAGCAGAGGGTGTCAGTGAGTGTGAATGGAGGATTGTTTGCGGGATTGTTGCTGACCTCTCCGCCTGTGACTTTCTTCGACTCGTATTTGGCCATTTGCTTCTTGAGTAGCTTGTTGGCGGCATATTTGCCGACGAGTTGTGCCATGCTGGATGGTCTGTCGGTGTGTAGATGTTATAGATGTGATCGGTCGTTGATGTCGCAAAGAAGAATGAAGGAGGTTAGAAGATAAACAATGCGATTCCAGCAGCCGACAATAGTACGATCCGATCGATTGGCTACAAGCTGTGTTTGGGACGAGCTCGAAACGACGTCAGCGTCTGGAGAGGCGCGCAGAGGATGAGTGCTGGTGTTTCGAGTGCAGGCGCGCGCGAGGAGGTGGACAACGAACAATGAACAATGGGCGGTCGGGCTGACGAGGCCGCGTCTTGGTCTTATACCGCTCGATTTATTTGCTGTCAACAACGTCACCCAGTCATCTGCCTTGCTTGCCTTGGTTTCAAGCTTCTTGCTCCTGGCCCGCCGATCACCTTGATGATCGTGGCGCAGTGCACTGGTGTGGCGCAGTTTTCGAGATCGGTTTTGACCTTAACCCCATGCTGATCGATGCGCTTGCTCACGGATCTGCCAATTTTTGTGTCGCCTCTCGAGAAGACTACGCGTACGCACACGGCCTGAGAGCCATTGGATACTCGCCACATCGACTCGCAGAAGATTCACGGGCTCGAACCGTCTACCTTCGACCGAGTCGCTCAGCCGCGCAAGCTCCTTCGGGGATCCTGACCGGGCCAGGTGTCTGACGATTGTGCCCAAGCGACAACCGCACATCGTGGAACCCGCATTATTTGCTTGGGAAAAGAGGGATCTCGGTATTGGAAAGAAAGAGCACAGTCGTGAATGATGAAGGCATGGGTGCGGATATACACGGTGCTGCTGTTGCAGCTATTGGGGGTGTGCGCTGTGGAGATGAAAGTCGTAGGTTATGCCCGTTCTGAGAGCTATACAGTGTGGGAGGGACAACAGCTGAGCAAATGTGACCCATACAGGATGAGTCCCGCAGAAATCAACAGGTCTGCTCCGGCATGTACTCAAGAAAATCATGGGGAGGGAACATTGATCCATTCATTCTGGTCAAGTTCGTGAAGCCAGATGATCTACCGGAAACAGAAGATCCTATTGTCAGTCTGGTCGTATTCGAGTGGAGCGATAGACCACTCATAGGTGCGACGGTGCCGACTGAAGATGGGCAAGGGACTAAGGTGCGTCTACTGATGTGGCAGATCAACTCGACATTCTGACTCGACTACAGGAAGTATTCCTTTGTGACGAGGCCAGTCGAGACGCCAAATTGTGCGAAGATTCGAACTTGGGCGAGTTCATCGTCTCACCCAACGCAACAACAGCTTCGAATGCTCTGATCCGCACAGAAGCTATTCACCTCAAGGAGCCCGGAGCCATCAACTACCCCATCAAGCGTACAGGCTACTACTGCGTCTCTACAACCGGCTACAGCACAGAGAAGTACATGGGCATCGTCGAGTTCCGCAACGCTTTCGGCGAGCTCCCCGCCGCGCAGATCGCCAAGTTGCCTTTCTACGCCGGCATCACACTGATCTACGCCTTCCTCGCCATGGGTTGGGGCGTGCTCTACTGGATGAATCGCAGCGACATACTCGCCGTGCAAAACTACATCACAGCGATTCTGTGCTTCCTCGTGGTCGAAATGTTCATCACATGGCTCTTCTACGACTTCCAAAACCGACACGGCCTGAATGCAGGCGCCAAAGCCCTGCTCATCGTCGTCTCGGTCCTCTCCGCCGCCCGCAACTCCTTCTCCTTCTTCCTCCTGCTCATAGTCTGCATGGGCTACGGTGTGGTTAAGCATACTCTCGGACGAGCAATGCACTGGGCTCGCGCTCTCGCCATCACGCACTTCGTCTTCGGCATCATCTACGCCGTCGCTTTCCTTGCTACAACCCCGGAAGATACCGGTCCAATTGTTCTATTTGTCGTCCTCCCCCTCGCGGGCACGCTGACAGCCTTCTACATCTGGACGCTCAATTCCCTCAACTACACGATGAAAGATCTCGTCGAGCGAAAACAACACGTCAAAGCCGGCATGTACCGCAAACTATGGTGGTGCATCCTCGCGAG
Source organism: Zymoseptoria tritici IPO323 (assembly GCF_000219625.1). Lineage (NCBI taxonomy): Eukaryota > Fungi > Ascomycota > Dothideomycetes > Mycosphaerellales > Mycosphaerellaceae > Zymoseptoria > Zymoseptoria tritici. The sequence goes on along the minus strand of NC_018217.1, from coordinate 2,986,040 downwards.
CATTGTCGTCATCTTTGTCTTCTTCTTCGTCAACTCCTGGACATTCGCGGGCCAGACTGGTTCCACAGCGGACTTTGTGCCGAAGCACTGGCAGACGAGATGGTTCATCCTGGACGGGTGGTTAAATTTGGTATACTTTGCGGACGTCGCGTTTATCGCGTACGTATGGCGGCCAACGGTGAACAACCGACGGTTCGCCATGTCAGATGAGGTGAGCATTGCATCGACAGTCTACAAAACATGCACATTGACTGACACGACAATCACAGATCGCTCAAGACGACGACGGCTTCGAGATCGCCTCCATGCGCTCCTCCATGGACCTCGAAGACGTCGACCTCGAAGGCAACCCCAGCAAACCACCGGCCTACGATCCCGCGCCACGGTCCGGTGCGGGAGGATCTTCTCGCACGGCGAATCCGATGCGGGATGCCTCTCCTCTACCCGCTCCGCAGCCGACAAAACCGACGGCGCCGGTGTTGGGTAGGGAGAGTTTAGACGGAGAGACGATTTTCGCACTTGGAGATGAGGGCGGGTTCACGGATGATGAGAGCGAGGATGAGGGCAGGAGGTTGACGGGGAAGAAGGAGTAGCGGACATAGATGTGTACTTTGGAAGGTTGGTTCTGGGTGGTGTATGTAAAGTATTCAAATGGTGGCCGTTGGTCATTTCAATCATCTTGTGTCTGTACTTCATTCGTCTGGACGTCTGTCTCGGTCAGCGTGTCTAATAGACCGCTGGCATTTGAGCCAGTCTGCCGCCGTCCTGTAGTAACATCACATAGTCAGCAAGATCGGTCCTTCCAACTCCTCGTCCGAATACTACTCACCGTCACCAACGTCTCTCCATTCAGATAAGCTCCCGCCCTCGACGCCATGTACAGAAAAGTCCCCGCAAAGTCCTCCTCGCTGCCCGTCCGCAACGAGGGACATCTCTCTTTCTCCATGACTCTCGCATCCGGAAACGCCGTGTGCTCGCCCTTACCCTTCCACTCTGCCAACTGGTCCACCGAATTGGCCGTCAACTCGCTCGGATACAACCCGGGAGCAATAACATTCGCCCGGATCCGGAAACCTTGCTGCGCGAACGAGGTGGACATCATCTTCACCAAATGGGTGACCGCCGCTTTGGAGGTACTATACGCGAATCCCGTGGCCATGGCGCGGGAGAACCCGGCGATGGAGGAGGTCACGATGACTTGGGAGTCTTGAGCTACGTTCTGCTGTTTATTGCCCAAGTCCAGCAAGTCGAGGAACGACATCACGGTGTAGAGAACAGATGTGTTGTTCACGTGCATGGTCTTGGTGACCTCCGCCATCTCCGGCTGCAAGCATGCGTCGGCGAATTCTTTGGGGCTCGCTTGGCTGCCATCTTCCCTCTTCGCGGCGGAAGCATTGTTGGGGCCGCCGATGCCCGCGTTGGCGAACAGGAGGTTGATGTAGCCTTGTTCGCGGCGGACTTGATCCGCGGCGGCGGCGAGGGAGGCTTTGTCCGTGACGTCGCAGGCGATGGGGATGATTCTGCCGTTGACTCCGGTCGAGGCGGCGGTTTTGAGGGTCTCCTCGCGCCGGCCGAGGATGTAGACTGCTTTTGCTCCGTTGGCGTCGAGAGCTCGGGCGGCGTATAAGCCGAGACCAGAGCCGCCGCCGGTGATGACCGCCACGAGTCCGGGCACGGAGAAGAGGTCTTGGATGTTGTTGGTGGGAGCCATGTTGATGTTGTTGTTCATGCAAGGTTAAAGGACGAGGATACCGCGTTGGTGGCGAGATGAGGTCAAGTGCGGTGTAAGGTAAGGTAGGGGACCGCTTGGTGAGTCAGCTGTCGCTATGGAGCTACATCCTTGTGCCGCCGGTGCTTGGATGCGCAGGTGGAGACAGACCACCTTGACCTTGTTGAGGAGAACATCAAACTTTTGGGACGCGCTGGAATCTGATGGAATCACACTCTTTGGCGTCGGTTGTGTTCCGGACGCTAAGTCGATGTGATACGGTCCGCTTGAGTGACATCCATCTCAAAAATTCCTGCTTTAGGAAGGAGCTGGAGCAACAGCCAGGCAAGACGAGCAGAGGAGGTCACCCGGAATATACGTCACTTCAATCGAAGCGTCCAAGCTGCAAGACGGCAGCCGCAATCCCGACCATCGCTCGAGCCTGCCATTCCCAAGGATCATCCAATGTTCAACTACATCTCGTCTCAGGGTGATGCTGGCTTTGCCCACCGCGAGTTCGCGTCTGCCCAAATGAATCGGACTCGTGCGTTGTTGTGAACTCAGCTTCTCTCCCAACCCGCGTCTGATCAGAGCTTCCTACTTCCCACTTCCACATACGTCTCGAAAATGCGGCCGGAATCCATCCCCCAAGACATGTCTTCCACCTGGAAGAGATGTCGCACCTGAGCTGCGACAAACAAATCGTACGTGCAGAAACGAGAGACATCAACTTTGACCATCGTTTGGTTTGCCGTAGCCGGCTTGCATTGGAAGCCGACAACAATCTTCCCTCCAATTACAACACTCGCCAAAACGTAACCTGGCCCACCACTCATCCTTTGACCTTTCTCTTTAGAACGCTTCTTCCCTGGTACAAATCTCAAGTTCGCAGATTCCACGCCGCAATGGCGCCTCAACGATCGAGCATTCCCGGACCTGGTCACAGGAGCACCGTAGAAGGTCGGAGACAGGTCGATCGCTCAGCGAGGAAATCGCTACCAATCCCGCGAGCCAAGTCTACCGCGGCATTGCCGACCTACACTCCATCGACAGCTTCGCCCATGCAACCACCTACGATACACCACCGCAGTAGCAGCATCGCCAAATTGTCGTCTTTTGGCGAACCACCACACAAACGCTCCGATTCGGTCCTAACCAATGGATCGTCCAGATCTCGACCACCATCACGACTTCACACCAGCAAATCGCACGGACTGCTCACACCACCGTCATCCACCTCATCTCGGTCGTCCTTGTTGTACGCAAAAGACAGTCCTTCGTCTCCACCATGCGCGCTACATACCAGCAGCAGATCACGCCCATTGCCAGCAGCCGTCGCCGGTCGAACAACATCAGCAAAGGCGACACCGAAATCGCCATCATCACCCTACATGAACATGCATATCACCGATCCATGCATACCAGGCTGCCTCATCCACCAACTCTCTCCCTGCGGCCACAAGATCCTCACCCCGAAACCCGAACCCTGCGCCAGCAATTGCAAGCAACGATCACCCAACACTCCCAGCGGCACTCCAACGCAAGATGCCTTCGTCTGCGCCGCCTGCGTCGAACTCCACGTCCAAGTTCACCGCGAAGTCAAGCGGGACGTGTACCAACACAACTTGGAGCAGACCGAAGTGCAAATGGGGAAATTTCCGCCGGATTGGATCAAGCAACAGCAGAAGTATTGGGAGAAAGTGTGGGAGAATGATATGTTGAAGGAGAAGGAATCTTTTGAGCGGCTGGGGCGAAGTTGTATGGCAATACCCGGAGAACCAATTGAAGAGGGAATGGGGAAGATTGTTGATAATGAGTCGGTCGTGACTGCGGTACCGTGGCCTCCGACCAAGAGACCTGCGAAAGTCAGGATATCCGAGTGGCGGCCCCGAATTGGACAGGATCAGCTTTAATGGTAATGAACATGGCTTGACAAACTTTTGAATAATGGCGTGCGAGCTGGAGGAAATGCAGACCGGATTTGAATATAGAATGCGAGAAGGAGAGTCGCACGATGGATGTAATGTTGCGTCGATCGTTGCACGATTGCGGTTGATGCCAAGTCATAGAGGGGTCGTCTGTGTCGTGTGATGGCTTGTGATGCTGGGGATGATGCTATGATGATGCTAAGATGGAGCTTTCAGCAAAGAGAGTTCCACGTACCTGCGTTTTATAAGATCCAATGCGAATCGAAGGATAAATTTTCTTGTCTCACCTCGCCTTTTTAACAGTCTGTTTGAACGCAAGAACTTCGCCCGATCAATCCAACAAGAATCACACATTGAACAAAAAGCCATGTCCGCCAACCGCAACCCAGACGGCCCAGGCGTTGGCCAGGAGTTCTCCTCTCGCCGCGATCGTGATGAGCCTATGATGACCAGCGGCGTAAGCAGAATCTTGACTGCACTCTCGCATGCTCTCATTTCTAACACTTCCCAGCACCAACCCGGCAAACTCGTCGGCAACGATGCCGCCCCAGAATTCCAAGCCGAGATCCTCCCAGCCGGCAGCGCACCCTCCGCACACACTTTCAAGCCCAACCCCATCGACGACGTACCAGCAGGCTCAGGCGGCGTCACAGCTTCCTCTACCATCGGCGGTGCTTCGTCGGCGGATGTGCACACCGGGCTGGGCCACCCCGGTAGTGGACAGTCGAGCAGCGAACTACGCCATGATGGACAGTCTGGGAGGAAGAACCCGGGACAGAGCTTAGAGGGTGTTGGCGCGACGGTCTCGCAGTCGGGGATCAATGCGCATGATCCTGTGCATGCTGATCAGAGGGCGCTGGACAAGGACGAGGCGGTCGTGGGCAGGAGTGACGTGCGTGGAGCGCATGAGAAGGAGCCACAAGGTGCGCAGAGTGTTGCTTCGGAGCGGAATTGAGGTGCTGTCGAGGACGATGGAATTCATTGGCGGAGGTGGACGCACGAGATAATGTCCTGTGAGAATGTCAAAGTACACGCCATCTTCTGTTGCACCTCTGCTTTTACCGTCTTTGATGCTTCTTGAATGTTCCGATCGCCGAGTGGAGTCTGCTCGCATATTTCCATCGTTTGTGATAGAGAGGTGAATCTCGATCGTTCCAACCTACCACCATGAAGCTCACGAGGCACCGCATGGGCAGCTCGATGCTGACCACTTTCAGGAAGTGAGATGGCCATGTCCGTGGTTCTTGCCCCGTACGAGACTGGGTCCACCCAACTGTACCTTTCATCGATGGCAGCAGAAAATGATTGAACATCAGGTTTGCTGGCGATAAGACCAAAGAGTTCATACGCCGGCTTCTATGAACATCTTATATGCTTCTATAGCGTGTCCATGGACCATGAATTGCTCTTCTAATTCCCACGTGAAGACGTGTCTAAGCCAATCAATTCGTCCCTCCGAAAGTTAATGCCGCGCGTGCCCCGCATGGTGCCTGCAATTCCGAGACAGCAACGTCCACAAACACGTCGCACCCGAAGCTCACTCTTTCACCAACGACTTCTTCTCAGGGTTGCACGAGCTCGACGCGCTTCTTCTTCTTGTCCTTCTTGTCCTCTTCCGTTGTAATTGTTAATCCTCCCGGGCGTCTACACGAAACTCGACTTCTCCCCTTCCACCACTCCCGTTTGCAGCCTGCCGGCATTTTCATTTAGCGCCATCTGCACGGGCTCTGCTGATCATCATTGAAGGACAAGGCATCGCACATCGGACCATCAGGTGAGACAGAGTTTGTTTATTACGTTGCTTGAAGTATAGCTCGATCACATATGACCGTGGACCGGACATTGACCGAGAAGGGCTTTCATCAAGATGAGCAACACTCATCGGCAGTTGCTGATTCATTTGCAGAAGGCCCGCTCTCCGCTGCACATGTTGCGTGAAGAGGAGTCTCCGCCGACACCGCCGCCCAAAGACCCAGGCTATATCACTGCCACGGGTATGGATAACGAGTCATCGATGGCTCGACCGGCCAGTGGATCGAAGCGCAAGCGAGAAGCTCAGCAAGACGACAATGTATACGAGATGCGTAACGGCCAACTCGAGCTTGCGCACGCCGACTCGCCAACGCCGCAAAAGCGTTCACGCTCAAACACCGGTCGAAGTGATGGCGGCCGTTCGAGTGATGCCACACCAGCTCAGCGTCATCAGGGAAGCCTCCGCCGTAAGCAGGGAGTTGGCAATCTCTCCAACCTGAACCTCCGCCACGCCGCCGCTCGACGGAACAAATCACGCAGTCAGAGTCCAACCGGACGAGAATCCAGATTTCAGGAAGGCAGCTTGACGGACAAACCGAGCCAACAACCGCCGAGCGCCTTTACTCGGTTCATCCGCTCCGAGAGCGGCAACCTTACGCAGGTGGAAGAGTTGATGCATGATTATCACAACGGTGTTAACGATACTGCGGATACAGTGGACGAGCCTGTCCAGCGTGAGACATTCAGCAAAAACGAGCATCAGGGCAAGGCCACGGACAACAAGAAGAACGAGGGCGGAGGTGGCATCTTCCGCTTTGGCAAGTCCTTTGCGTCGGGCTTTCATCCCATCGCGTTGTGGAACAAGGTGTGGAACGAGTCGAAGGAAGAGTTGACTAGGCGAAACATTCTGGAGGCACAACGAAAGGCCAAGATGCGTGCTGAAGCGCAGGCAGAAGCGCAGGCAAAGTACGATCAGATGAAGCAGGACGGAAAATTCAAGCCACAGCATGTCGTCTTTGCTGGAAATCCTGCTGCGCCTCGGCCTCCTGTCCAGGAGACTTCGGCGCTGGCCAGCATTGCTTCCAACGGCCAGACTTATCAGCGGCAAGCTTCATTGGGATCGAGCGCAGCCGTCGCACAAGTCGATGGCTCGGACTTTGGCGGCAGCCAGACTGCTGAAGTACCGCCCAGTACTGCAAAGCCGGGCAGATTCTCACGTCTTCACCTCCGAACGCCCTCAATTTCTAATCTCAGGAGTACTTTGAGGAGTGTCAGATCTCATTCGGCTCTTGGAGGTGCGATTGAACGCGAGCCATCATCCTCTGCTTCGCCCGTCAAGGCTGATATGGACCATTCGACTTTGAGGAAGTCCGTCTCGAGGTTCGACCTGAAGAAGGAGCGACGCCTGTCCAAGCGAGTCAGCGATTTGGAGTCAAAGCTGCTCAAGGCACGCATGGAGCTCAGTACCGCACTCGACGATGCCAGTCCTGCGCCTAAATTCGGGAACAAGTACGAGAGATTCACTCCTCTCGCTTCTTCGAGGCGATCCAGATTCGTCCCTGGTGCGTTACCAACCCTGCCTAGCGAGCGGTTGATGTTCCCAACAGGGCCTGACGACGAGGGCACGGACGAGCCGCTGCGTCCCTTTGCATCGACCACTCGGCCTAGAAATGCCCTCGATCTAAACACGGCTTTTGACAACATCGACGACGAAGAGGAGGAAGATGAAGAGGAGACGATGCGGGTGAAGCGCAAAATGCCATATCCGACCCGCGCCGATGAAGTCTTTCAGCCGATGGACACTACGGAGGATGGACAGGAGAACAACTACGGCACCAAGAGCTTCCAGGCTGCGATCGAGGACGATCTCTCATCTGATCCAATAGCACTGGACGATAAAGAGCTCGATACTCCCGCCAGTCTGTCAGATGACGACATGGAAGAGGCGACCCAGTCTCCAGATTTCGACAGCCTCGGAAACAAACTCGAGGTCCTGAACGACTCTCCCAAGTCTGCCACGGCATCGAAGAAGCCCAGGTCCAAGAAGCGCCACTTTGACGCCGCGGACGATGCAGACCCGTTGTTCGTGCCCGATCCGGATGACGAACAGTCGACCGAATTCGAGGACACGAATCCTAAGAAGAAGCGCAAGTCGACCAGCAAGTCTCGCGGCTCGAGCACCAAGAAAACCCCAGCCAACAAGGCGACGAAAAAGTCCAGCATTCCTGTCCCGTCTCCCAACTCGAAGACGCCCAGAACAGCCATTCCGACATCTGCTAGCAATACTTCCACTGTACCTGCCACGGCCGCTGAAAACGTTAGCGAAGACGAGCTCATTGCACCAACCAAACCGGTCCGCACAAGCATCGACAGTGAAGTGACATCTCTGGACCCAGTCTTCGAAGAAGAGGAAGACCTTTCCACCATTCCTCTCAAGAACGCCCCGGCGGAACCCACCGCCCTGTCCACACCCGCGCGGTACGGTCATAACGCTGTGCGCACTCGCTCCAAGAGCCCGCACAAGCGCTCCGACTCGCTGCAGCCCGGCGCCATGGACCACGTCAACATGAAGCGTCACCGTCCCATGCGTTCGAATAGTCCTCCGCCACTGCTAGCGGGTCAACTCGGCATGCCGATCGGTTTTGTCGATGGCGAGGTCAGTATCGTGCCCGGCCAGGCTGGCGTGCCGCATTTGCCAAAAGGTGCGAATGGCAGCTTTGAGAGTTTGGTGAAGGGTGGAAACAAGAAGGATGAGCCGTTTGAGTGGCCTGAAGACGTGTTCTGAGCACGAGCCTAGAAGCACACCACGGCCGACATACCACACCACGAAATGAGAGGCGACACGAAAGCAGAAACATCACATACGAAACGACATAAGACGAATACCCGCTGGCCCTAGATAGGGGACCAGGTCGACGCATATTCCCATTTGAAGCGTACAAATTGAACAGCAGCACAGCGTGGGAGTCTTTTGGTATCTCAGGACGGCATTTGAATTTCTGGACTGATCATTGGCCAGCGAGCGAGCGAGCGAGCAGCAACGATTGAGACATAAGGGAGATGGGATGGGGCAGCATAGCTTGGCCTGCACTATTGACTCTCTTCGACTGGCGAAATTGTAAAGTACCACTTCAGACATATTGACAGAACGAGGACGGAATTAGACTCTCAAAATCCCAATGACCTTCAGTCATCTCCCGACAGTCTGGATATGTCTCCACTCGATGGCTGGGCTGACGAACGTCTTTTGATGGCGAACATCTTCTAAATGCATCATTTTGCTGCTACGCGAGCAGTCTTTTCACTTCATCCCTTCGTGATCTGACCTTCCCTGCCAAGATCATGTATAACGACTCCGGAAAAGCATTCGCGGTGGCGATCACACGTAAATCTGGCCTTCGGGCTTGTCGCCGTCTCGGTTAGAAGTGAGGATGTTCTCACGGCATGCAAGATGCACGTCAGGGTGTCTTTAACAGGGTGAGATGATTGCCTTAGAGGCTTTCTCGCTTGAGTAGGAGGTCCTTCATCCTTGACGCCACCGGAGGTGTTTGCAATGCATGACATCCTTCGTCCATCACCCTGCTGCCGGCGTCTTTGCGGGAGTCCTAGGAAGGATTCGATAGACGGGGGCCGTTCTTGCTCAGAGCCTTTTGGCGAGTTTCATTCGAGCTGCAGGAGGAGTCGGCGTATCGCTGTCTCGGCGAGAAGTCCATAGAGTCCAAGAGACTCCGAATACCCCACAATTCATCAGCCTGTCATTGTTGCTTCCCAAGGTCGTACGTCGTATGGCGCACGATGACTTGTCTGGCGTATTGCATAAGACATGTGACGGCGGCAGGCGTTGCACGGCGGCGGGATGTGCATGACTGATACGAAGTGGATTCCAGGATCGTGCATGTCGTCGAGCACGAGGACGATGGAAAGCTGATATCGACAATACTGGAATGTCCAGCCAAGCTTGCATCTTGAAATCTATCCGTGCCGTGGAGCCATTGATCTTCTCCTACCCTGTTTTCCACACGGCATATCCGGCCCGATGCCTCTCCACTCACGGGACTCCACTGCTCTCCATTTCAAGCATCTGGCCGACCTGGAATCTCCATTTTGGCCCCATCGTTCGCTTTTGCTTGAATAGCGGCCGCAAGGATACCAAGACAAGAGACACTATCATGCACGCTATCATCCTAGCCACTGAAGAATGTCTTGCTCTTACATCCAGCGATCCATAAGTGGCTCTCCATGCACTCACTCCGAGCCTCTATCGAAGTCTCGGCGGTTTCGTGAAAGGCGGGTCGCGAGACGGGACGCTACGGCCGCCCTGGACTCTTCAGCTGGGTTCGCTCTCGGACCCGGCGATGACTTGCATAAAATGGGCCAGTCGAGGCGAGCACCATGCTTTACGTGCTTACGTTTCGCGGCAAGGTCGGGTACCTGTCTAATCGACGGGCGGCAGCGATGTGATGGTTCGGGCATTTGGCTCTGATTCAGAGCACATCCGAGCGGCAGTCCGAAGATTTGGCGCGTGCTCTGCCCGTCCGTCGCGGCGGTACCGGCGTGTCGTACAGCTTTGCGCGCGTGCAAATTCTTGTGCTCGAAGCTGTCTGTCTTTGCTAAGCTATATGTGTATCTGTATGTGCAGGGCAGGTTCGAGCATATTGATGGTGGCACACTGTGATTGCAGGGATGGATGGCGAGACTGCCCGTCCTGGTAGGAGAAAGGGCACTTGCTATCGAATAATGTGGGGATGAAGGAAGAGGCTTCTGTGGCGGCAGACGGGGGAGACTGGACAAGGCTCTTGTTACGTTGGCAGAGACCGATGCTTGCAAGGTATTCCTGGGCAGGTATACGAATGCTCTTGCCATATCGCACTGCAAAGGTATGGATCGCGATTTGATACCTCAATGATCATTCTCTCTCCTCATACCAGTCCACAGATACGGCCTACGAAAGGTACGAACATCTTTGTATTTCCCCGCAGTAGTTTGGCCGACGGACGGAGCACATGGTGTGCCCTGTAGTCTGACTAGTCTGGACTACTGCTGGATGCTGACCAGTCTGTTCTTAGTTGCACCTTGTTCCTACTTGATCACATACAACAGGCAGAGGTTCATGTGTGAGGGCGCTGCACCGACGAGGTCCTTTTCCACGGCACACCATCATTAATCACGGAACCGAACGATCGAAACTTCGCACCCGGTCATAATCCAACGACGTCCTTCCGAACCCATGCCGCCATCGTAAGGCTGGACAGAGGCTTCAGCCGCCTGACGGCCTCGACCTTGCAAGAGTGATCGCGAGCTCGCATTACTCTGTGTGGACCACGTCCTCTCCCCACAGTCGCACCAGACGATCCCTCATAATTGCTCCAGCAGCTGACGCCCTTCGCGCCTCGCACCGCGTCAGCCCGCGGCATCGCGCGAGATGGACTCGAAGAACATGTCCGGCAACGACGCGGACTGGAACGACATGTCCATGTTCAATGGCACCTCACAGTTCGACGACGGTATGCCCGCAGAGTCACCGTTCGGCAACAGCGCTTTCAACGACTTTACGAATCTCGACTCTTACGACAGCCCGGTCGGCTTCAGCTTACGCACGCCGTCGAAATCCGGACCCGAACTCGCGACAGGTGGTGGTGCAGAGAACGGACAACAGGGTACGTCGATGCTGCAATCGGGATCAGTAGAGAGCTCTAGTCAAGACTCGTCTTCAGATTCGTCGAGCAGGCGGAAGCGGAAAACGGGAGAGAGTGAATCACCTGGCTCGGACCCGATGCAGGATGCGATGATGGCTGGACAATCGCGGCAAGAGAACATGCAGATGGGAGGCGGATTACAACAACAAATGCAGAGCTTCGATCAGAAGTTTGCGCAGCCTATGCACAACCTCACGTTGGAGCAAAGTCTGAACCGCGGCGACAGCAATTTGGGACAGTTCGATTACAACAGCGCGGCTTCTAGTCCGATCCAGCCTGGAGATTTCAACTCGGCCATGTCGCTGAATGCACATGTGCGCATGCCCGCGGCGAATGTTGCTGCTCAGTTCGCGCAGGACTCGCCCGTGCAGACTATCAATCCGGGAATGTTCGCCATGGGCAGTCGAGATCAGTCTCCTGCCACTGCCAACATGATGCTCAACCAAGCTTCACCACACGCGATCTTCTCCACACCATCCTCGGACAGCCAGGAAACATTTACTACCAATGCAAATTGGAACGCGGCCATGGCCCAGAATCCGGCTTGGCCAGGTGACTTCGCGAATCAATTAACATCTCCAGGCAGCATGAACTTCACACCCTCACCCGGCGCGAATGGAACCACACCGACCGTCCGCGGTGCACCGACTCGAACAGGCCGCTCTCCACTCCACATCGCACCGATATCCACCAAGTCCCGCGTTGAGACGCAGATCAACGTGGTCATGACCCTCGAGAAACCGCCGCCGGGCGTCGAACATCTTCACTTACCGCTTCACACCATCGCCAAGTCAAAGCTTCTCGCGAAGGAGGATTTCGAGCAGTCAAAAGTGCTGGAGCTCCATACCATGCTCGTGTGCACAAGTGCGATGCACAACCCACAGTTCAAAGAGAGAGCGCTACAGCGAGCGGCATTGCAGAATAATGACGAGATTCAGCGACGTGCTGAGGCGGCGCGAGAGAGCGGAGATGACGACCGTAACGACGGCAAGAATTTGGAGGAGGCGGAGAAACCAGCGAATGGCGGTGAGGTCAGAATATGCAGCAATTGTATACAACGCGAGCGGAAGCGTGCTGGTCGGAAGAAGACGAAGAGGGAAGAAGAGCAGCAGCATTGGGAGCGGTATGAGACGGAGCGAGTGGTCGTGTTCAACTCGAACGAGTACCTGCCATTCAAGCCGTGCGAACGAAATACACAGCAACGGGACGTCAACATGGGCATGGACAGCGAGCAGTACGTCCCTCCGGAGGGCTCCATGAATGTTACCGCTGCAATGCGAATTGCATGCTATTGCAGACATCAAAGCGAGAAGGAAGGCTTTCAAGTCATCTTCACGCTGAAGGACATTCAGGGCAACGTGGTTGCGCAGCAAATGTCTGATTCGATCCTCATCACGGACGACCACAAGACGCATCCTCAGGCTTTCTCTACAGGTGCCGCTGGAGAAGGATACTACCAAAATCCTGGCTTCGTTCCAAATGGTCTGCCGATGTCTCAATCGATGGTGGACATGTCGACGCACGTACAGCCCTTCACTTCCTCTCGATCCGCTGGAAATCTGCAGGCGATGGCATATGGAGGGCAATTCAATCCTCACAGCCACGTGCATCAGTTGCCAGGGTCTGGCTTCGCATCAGGGACAACTTCTGCGACCATGACTCCGACGACTCTTTCAAGACCTGCATCTCCTTCCAATGCTGGGCAACAAGGGCCGAATAAGAAGCGGAAGTCTTCTTCCTTCCACAGGAAAGTCGCGAGTGGGCTGACGATGACACCCCGCGTCGAGACCAGCATTTCGCCTGTTCAAAATATGCCTTCGGCGCTGTCGATGGGTCAGCAGTTCTCACCCGCTAACGCCGCCTTTCCCAATCAGATGAACCAGCCATACATGACCATGCCGAATAACAATGGCCCTGCACAGTACTTTGGCAGTGGCCCTCCAACGCCTAACGAGAGCGGACCTTTCCAGTTCAATCAAACACAGATCGACACCTCACACATCCCCAACAATCAAGCGTACTTCTCACATCCTTCATCAGCAGTCCCTAGCAGGGCATCATCGCCTGTACTCCAGCAGACGCGAGCCAACATGGCAGCATACGCACGGCAGCAGCCGATCCAGACGCCGACCAATAGCATTGGAAACCGTGGGTCCATGTACGCCAACCATGTGCCGCCGGGCTCATCTGGCAACGACTCGAATCAAGGACAGCAGCCATATCCAACCATCACCCGCATCACGCCCAACGAAGGGCCATCTGCAGGAGGCACGGAAGTTGCTGTCTTTGGTGAGAACCTGATCATGGGCTTGCAGGTCGCTTTTGGAGATCAGTACGCACCCACACAATACGTCTCACCGACCTCGATCGTCACCATTGCGCCGCCCGGTCGTCAAGGCTCTGTTCATCTCACGTTGGTGCCTCCGCCCGGTACGGGTCCATATCCGGCTCCTTCGAACCGGCCAATCTATCGATATACTGCGTACAATGAGGAGATGATGGTGATGGCGCTGAAATTCCTGAGTGAGCAGCAATATGGATCCTCAGATGCTTGGCAGACCTTTGCGCAGCAGAGCGCGACTAGCTTCGTGCAGTCCAGAGTGAATCGAGCCGGTCTGCAACAGCAGCAGCAAGGCTTTGGAAACAGAATGGCTGCCACAGCTACGGAGATCGAAGACATGCTCTTGAGCATACTTAACAAGGCAGACATGAGCGAGAGCACGTTTCCGCCGAACTACGACTTGCAGTCCGCAACTGGTGCCACAATGCTCTCGCTGGCCTGTTGTCTAGGCATGGACCAGGCTTGTGCCGCGCTTCTCGCTCGTGGAGCCAATCCGGACGTCAGAGACAAAGGCGGCTACACTCCACTAATGCACGCCGCAGTGCATGGCCGCACTCAAATCTTCCAGCTCCTTGTTGCTCGAGGCGCAGATGCATCCGTCAGAAGTCTGATGGGCTACTCTGCTTTCCGCATCGCCCCTGAGCATCTTCGCGCTGAGCTCAGGTCCATCGTTCTCAGTACCCAGCGCCGTCGTCATTCACGTTCCACTTTGCAGACTGGTGCAAGCTACGATGAGCTGCCATCTCAAGTCTCCTGGGATGTTGCCAGCGCCTCGTTATACGAGTCCGAGATGGACTCCAAGAGTGAATACCCATCCCGCCCGGCCTCACGACGCCCCAGTGTTCACATGAGAAATGCAACCAGCCAGCCATTCCACATCATGGCCGCAACAATGCCCCACGGCCTCCCAAACACTGCCGCCGCTACTTGCTCAAGCATGGTCGCGTATCCTGAAAGCCTCGCCACGCCCATTCCACATCACATGCAGCCCTTACAGGTCTTTTGAGCGACACTTCCAGCCGCGTATGCACCGGCACCGGCATAGCACGAATGACAGTCCGAGATAGTGTCTCGCGTACAACAACTGTGGGTGTTGGAGCGAGGGCATGTGGGAGGCGGGATGCCGGCTTGATGGACTCTGGTGAGTCCTCATCTTCAAGCTCGAGAAATGCGGACGACGTGCTGACGGGATGCGTCTAGATGTCTGCGAACAACGCCCTTTACGACTTCGATGGCGATGCACTTCCTCTTGCCGCAGTTGGCTGGAGATTTGGGAATGATCACGCCAAATCTTTGTTGAATTCGACGCTGAAATCGTTGAGGCTTGCTGCTGCTGCACGATGAACGAGCCGGATCAGGGACGATACGCACGTTGGACGCTCGTTGGCGCTATCTTCGGGGGTAAAAATGGCGATCAGAGCCTGTACTGCATTGGAATTATGATACGGTGGCTGAGGCAGAGGTCGCCGTCTGTCTGGCTTAGTAGCTGTGTTGATGACAATGGAATGATGATCATGATGTCTCATTGATCTCGACCTGTGAGCGTCGTACGCTATAACTTGCAGACAAGCAAACAAGAATGTAAGGTCACGCTGACGTGTACTCGTTTTAGCTGACATGTACTCGTTCTAGCTGACGTGTACTCGTTCTAGCTGACATGTACCCGTTCTAGCTGACATGTACCCGTTCTAGCTGACATGTACCCGTTCTAGCTGACATGTACCCGTTCTAGCTGACATGGACTCGTCCTGGCTGCCGTGTACTCGTTCTGAATGGACGGAACGAGTACATATCAGCGACAGAGTTCGAACATGCCTTAGTGTTCCACAACTTCTATCCACTCAGATTCGCTGGATGAGCTGATATGTACTCGTTCTTGATGGTGTGTATCCGTTCTAGTGGTTGACATAGACCCGGTTGCCAGACGGCGTTGCAATGGCACTTGTACGTATACTGCTAACTAATCATGGCTACGGTCCCGTCCTGACACCTCATCTCTGCTGCTACGAAATCGCTGTCACGTTCTCTGCGGCTTAGAAAGTGACATACCCATGTTTGAGCAAGACCTCGTACTATTCTGGCTGAGATTATTCTGGCCAGCTAAGGTAGCTCCATACGCGGCCATGACCTCTCTTCGTTCACAACGGCATGTCAGCGTTGAATCGTTCTATTTCGTTCTAGGCAAAAGTCGTCCCAAAATCTGGCTCCCGCTTGGGCATGCCGTCCGCTCCCCGTCCACTCCCTGTCGATGTTTGACATGCTGAAGATTGCCCCTGCGTCCCCGGTCTCCTGTGCGCACTAACTCCTTCGATATCATGCTCTCTCCTCCGGAAAGGCTACAACAGCGCTCCGCCAAAATTTCCACCGCACAAAAACGAGCTTGACCCGCACCCCGATTCAACAAAACGAACAAAAAGAAAAACCCCGGCATAGATGCAGGTGGGGACAACTCAAACCGACTCCCTAAACGGGCTGGTTTTAACAATTTGATCAGAGATTCGGTGGGCGTTTGTAACAATCCATCTTCCCGCTGTTGACCCATTGGGCCATTTGACACGAGTTCTGAACCATCGAATTCTTGAGAACGGTGGAGGAAGAGGGGTAGTTGTATGTTTGACTGCAAACGAAGTGGTGGCTAGTCGGTGTGGCGGAAGTGAGGCGAGAGGGAGGAGATGGGTCCGGACGGGAAACGGGAGGGAGGGTCGGAGTTGGTCGATGAGGAGAT
Source organism: Zymoseptoria tritici IPO323 (assembly GCF_000219625.1). Classification (NCBI taxonomy): domain Eukaryota; kingdom Fungi; phylum Ascomycota; class Dothideomycetes; order Mycosphaerellales; family Mycosphaerellaceae; genus Zymoseptoria; species Zymoseptoria tritici. The sequence goes on along the minus strand of NC_018217.1, from coordinate 2,969,890 downwards.
GGAGGTTCGATTCGAATCCGTATGGACTTTGTTGCTCTCCTCCAGGCTCGAATGACGAAGGGCTGACTGAGGAAAGAGCACATGTCGCGGACTCCCCTCAGTCCCCTGATTCTGCACGTATCGAGCTCGACCTTTGGTTCCTTCGCCAACTGCGACGTTGATCTGTTCACACCTCCATAGCCTGTTCTTGGAGCTTTTCTCTGATGGTAACCTGCCTGGCTCAAGTCCCTTCATGCTCTACCTTTGCATGATTCCACTAGTGTCGTAATGTCTCCTGTATTCTCCGAAACTGTGTGACCTCTCAGGCCGGCCAACGAATGGCGCATGACCTCTATTCCCATTTTCACAGAACATCTCTTTATCGCCATGCAAATTTCGTTGGGTCGTTTCTTCATAACTCTTTCTTGAAGAGCTCACTGCTCGTCCTCTCTCTTCATCACCGGCCGCTGGACGTCTATCGCAGACTCAACCGTATGCCGTCTCGACTGCGCCCTCCTCTCCGGCACCTGCACTTCGCTCGGCGACACCACAATAATCGGCATATCCGCCACCTCGGTCGTCCTGGGCTCCTCCATCGACACGGATCGACTCAGAGTCCCTCCTACAGCCGTCACTCTCGCCTGTCCCGGACTGCTCGGCACTTCCAATGTATCCCTCCTCTTCCCTGTCTTCCTCCTCGTCGTATCCATCGTCTCGGTCCTCACCACCTCAAGGGTATTCGACCGACTCCTCGTCATCGGAGCACCAGCCCGACTCCTCCCCGAATCATCACTCCCGCCCGAACCCCGGCGTATACTCGGACTATAAATCGAGATCGTATCTCCCAAACCCGGATTTCTCTCCCGCTCGCCAGGAACCTCCGGATACCCCATCGCTTTGCCTCGTCTAAACTCGGAGTCGTCGAAGACTTTTCTCGCTACGTTCCCGAACCACTCGCCGACTTCCATTGCGCCTCGAGCGCTCCGTCGACCTAGTCCTTCTCCGCCGGGTGCATGTTTCTCTTCTGTGATGGCTTGCGTGAGAAGGAGATACAAGGAACCGATGATACCGAGGATTGTACCGGCCAGAGGAGACCATTGTCCGATATTGCCTAGAGGTTCTTGCTGGTAGCGGACCTGAGGTGAGAAAAGGTTCAACTCGCCTAGGAGGAGGATGGTGAGGATTGTGAGAGTGAAGAAGGTGGGTTCGCCGTAGGAGCGGATGAGGTGAGGGATTGGACTGCGTTTGGGCTCAGGCGGTGGGTCTGAAGAGGGTGGTGAGTCGGTGGACGGTGGTCCGGTCTGGTGGCGATGGAGCACGCCGTCGTTGCTGCTGAAACTTGCTGCTTGCTCACGGTGAGAGGTGTGATAGTCGACATTGGGCTTCTCGCTTTCATCGTTGGTTATGATCCGGATGGGATGCGAGATCGACGGCTCCCGTTCCTCTACCGGCATCATGCTTCCTCTCCTTGACTTCGATCCATTTGCATGGGAAGACTTCCAGATTGACTCCAGGATTTTGAACCACATGGAAACCAGTAGCAAGATCGCAGGAATACAACACGCTGCTGCTAGCAAAGTCGCAGTACGGAAAGTGAGCCTCGTTGGCGCTGGTATGATGTAGATATTATTCGCAGCGCCTCCGCGGACGGGACTGAAGGGACCTTCTTCAGTGGAGCAGCGAGGGAAGGTGCAGTTGGCATTGCCATAAGGAAAGGAGCGGACGCTAGTGATGGGATTGCCGAAGTTGTCATTCTGGCAGAGTGTGGTGTTGATGCGATAGAATTCCACGGCGAGGCTGATCAGGCCTGATCGAAACGCTCCTGTCAGCACGTATATCTCAACTTCGAGAGGATGCTAAGACCAGACTCACCACTCAGCAGAACCACTGTCCAAACAAAAATCAAATTCCTCCCCGGATCATTGAAGTATGTCGTCGAATGCCGCACAGCAACAGGAGCCGCAAGAACACCAATAGCGCACAGCTGAAAGGCTCCATACACATCCATATCGACCGCTCCATCAGTGTGTACGGCCGACAGGACTATCCCATGGAGAGCGGCGGTGACGGGAAGCAGCAAAGCCAGACCGACGCAAGCGTTTCGTAGCCAATCGGCTTTACGGGCAAAGACGCAAGTGCAAATGAGGATATAGTAGCTGGGAGATGGCGGTCAGTCAGGAAGATCGAGCGGCTGTGTTGTTTGCAAGTTACTTACAGAACCCTGGAACTTGGCCCATATTGGCTCGAGACTGGCCAGGCACAGACGACTTGTATGCCCTGGGCGGATGTACTTGAGGCGTTCGAGGCCGCATCATTGGCTCGGGCGGTGAGAAAGTTCAGAGCGCTGACAGGCGATACAGCGGGCATAATCGCGTGGGGGTCAAGGTGGGAGGCTTTGCATGCTGTGCTTGAGGTTCAAACTCCGGCCGATTGAGTAGCGCAGAGGAGATGTAAATGATCAAGTTCGAAGGCTTCCAAATAGTACTGTGTATCCCCAAAGCAAGTGAGAGGTTGTTCAAGAAGATAAGTGTTCAAGGTGTAGCCGCACTCGGGCACAGGTTTGTGAAGACTCAAGAGGACAGGAGGACAATCGAACAAGGATGACACGAGATGGCAGCACGCATTGGGAAACCGGTCTTGTGCTCACATGCCGTGTTCGGAGGCCTCCTGGGAGTTGCTCAATCATTGTCAAGGCTGGCGATAGCACGAAGGATTCCCTTGGCAAGCTTTGCTATTGGACAACGCTGCTGTCCGGTGTAGAATGGAAGCGAGGCTGCAGAAAGCCAGCCGCTTTCTGGGCACTGCTCCGCCACAATGGAGTTGGCGAGTGAGAGATGCATCATAAGAAACGTGCAACCATAGAGTGTCCGATATACAGTCTTGGTGACCGAGCAGATCGCCTGGCAGGGAACGTCGGAGAAGTGAGGTCAAAGAACCTGACCTGAGCCAAGCCTGATCGAGTAAAGTCGTGAGGCAGCAAGAGACAACCATAGACCTTGTCACAGCAACAAGGAGGCCATGCAAGCCATGAAGACACAATGAAATAGCAAGCAAAGCGACTGATATCGCTATATTCATGATTTGTTGCGAGGCTTGGCCGCCGGTCTCGAAAACAACAACCATCTCACGACTTTCTCGCCTCAGTCTGCTCCAACCCCAGACCGCAGTTCCAAAGTCTCCTCACAAGGGAACGCGGTATTGGACGGCAAGCTTGCACAGCCCAACCGTCATGTGAATACGAAGATCAAATTTCGTTCAAAGACTTCACCATGTCGAACAAATATGCACCTCACGTCTCTCGGTGACATTCACCAAAACCACTCGCCGTCTGAGACCTCGAGACGCACACCATGGCTCAAGAAGAGGAGCTGGACGTCAGCACGAGCCAGATTCGAGAGTGGCGGTCAATCGTGACTTTGATTGTCTTTGTCGTTACGAGTATGTTGGAGGAATTGGTTGATCCGTGGTTGCCATATTATTGACATGCTGTACAGATCTGATCGTACTGTTCCCTTTCCACATCCCGATCTGGATACCTAGACCAGTCTGGAACGCCGGCTGGTCTGTCCTCAGTACATTACGAATAATACCGCCTCGACCAAGCCAACCCGACGATAACATCAGCAGTCATGGCGCAAATGAGCAGACGGAGGAGGAAGGCAGCCGTCGTACCAAGTACAGGATCGTCCGGTTCCCGGTGGACCTCGTAACAGCTCCCATCATCGCCGACCTTTTTCTTCTGGCCATCCTCGCGATCGGAAGGAAGGAAGTCCACGATGGAACTGTCGGGACTGACAGCATTCATCCAATCGACATCATGGTATTCTTCCTAACGCTCGCGTACATCGCCATTTCGATCGACGCCTCGGGACTAATCCGCTACCTTGCCTTCAAAGTCCTGCAGAAAGCCGGCAAGAATGGCCACAGGCTTTACTTCTACCTCTACTCCTTCTTCTTCGCCTTGACGACTCTCGCCGGGAATGATCCAGTCATTCTCAGTGGTACGGCTTTCTTGGCCTATATGACTCGAGTCTCCAGCAATATTGAGCACCCTCGAGCATGGATCTATGCTCAATTTGCTGCCGCGAATATAGGGTCTGCCATCTTAGTCTCTTCAAATCCCACGAATTTGGTCCTAGCGGGAGCGTTTGGCGTCAAGTTCATTCACTACACAGCGAACATGATCGTACCGACCATCGTCACCGCGATCATCATCTTTCCATTTCTGCTGTACATCGTCTTTCCCGGCGAAAACTTGATTCCGCGGTCGATCAAACTCCACGAGCTCCCGAACGAGTTCAAGAACAGAAAACCCATCAACCCAAATATTCCCGGAGGTCGTGGAGCCGCGGAAGACGCCGACGACGATGATGAGCGCCATAATATGATGCAGCTGGAAGAAATCATGAATCCCTTCCTGGACAAGGGAGGTGCTTCGTTCGGAGCGCTGGTCATGGCTACGGTACTGATTACCATTCTGGCGCTGAATGCGAGCAGTCAAAATGGACATGAGCAGCCGGTGTTTTACGTGACCCTGCCTGGTGCTTTTATCATGTAAGTCCAGCAGCGTTGTGCACCGAATGCGAGGATTGTGACTGACGATCATCCAGGTTCTGTTGGGACATTGGCTTCGGCTGGATGCGCCGGAAAAAGACTCGTGAAATCGCCCGCAAAGGTCGTGAAGAAATCGAGCGAGCGCGAGCCGAAGAGCACTACAGGGCCAAGGCGACCAGTGCTTCGAAAAGCGCTTCTTCCTCGGACGAGATCCAGGAGACTGAGGTGGCGTCTTCTGGATTCGGGCTTCGACGAACACAGTCTCCTGATGCCTTGGCGATCGAGATGGAGACTGTGGATGAGATGAAGTCAAGTCAGAACCAAGTTCCGAGGAGTGGAACGGGCTTCTCTTCACTGAACGGACACGCGACCACTCCGCATGGCGTACTATCCACACCAGAGCCCCCAAAAGACCACATCAACGATGAAAAGGCGCCCACCACGGAGCTCGAACAGAAGCCAAGCCGGCCTTCTGGATTCCCTGAACTCGGCCCAAACACATGCTCTCTCCCTCCACCCCCTCACCAACCAACAACCCTCTCCTCCCTCCTCACCCGCCTCCACCGCTACCTCGGCGAAACCTTCCCCACAGTAATGGCCGTCCTCTCCCACCTCCCCCTCAAACTCGTCCCCTTCGCCTTCGCCATGTTCATCCTCGTCCAAGCCCTCGTCACAAAGGGCTGGGTCCCCGTCTTCGCCCACGGCTGGGACCACTGGGTCCGCAAAACCGGCACCATCGGCGCCATCGGCGGCATGGGATTCCTCAGCGTGGTGCTGTGTAATTTCGCAGGCACGAATATCGGCACGACGATTTTGTTGTCGCGGATTATTCAGGCTTGGGTGAGGATCGCGCAGATTAATGGGACGGCGATATCGCAAAGGACGTTCTGGGCGACGGTGTATAGTATGGCGATTGGGGTGAATTATGGGGCGTTCAGTACGGCTTTCAGCGCGAGTTTGGCGGGGTTGTTGTGGAGGGATATTTTGAGGAGGAAACATATTCATGTGAGGAGTTTGGATTTTGCGAGGGTGAATTTGCCGATTATTGCGGTGGCGATGGTGGTGGGTGAGGCGGTGTTGGTGGGCCAGGTTTGGATTAGTAGGGGAACCGGGGATTATGGAGGGACTGGTGGGTAGGTGAGAGAGATCGATAAAGATGAGCTGTACATGTTGTTGATAGTGCAAGCGTTGTTGAGCATGTTTGCAGTACAGATATGCCTCTCGAAAATAGTCGTGCCCGGCTGGGGTTCTCTGCTCAACTCAGCAACTCCCGAATATCCTCAATGCGCTGCATCTTCTTCTCGTCTTCGCTCATCATGCCCAACGAACTTGCCCTACGATCAGGTTAGCGATGATGTCAAAGGGACGAGCAGTGTCAGTGCGACTCACAAGAACTTCTTCCTCTCCTGCACCCTCAACATCTTCTCCTCGATGCTGCCCTCCACCACAAACCTCACCACATCCACCGCCTCCGTCTGGCCCATGCGATGCACACGATCAATCGCCTGCGCCTCGACGGCAAAACTCCACCATGGATCCATCATGTACACTCTCTTCGCACACGTCAGGTTCAATCCCACGCCGCCAGCTCTCAGACTCAACAACAGCACCGTGAACTTCGGGCGCGCTGCGAATTCGATGAGCACTTTTGCGCGCTCTTTTTGTGACATGCTGCCGTCGAAGCGGAGGTAGGAGATGTTATGTTGGGAGAGAGCGGGACCAAGAAGGTCGAGGAAAGAGGTGAATTGCGAGAAGACGACGGACTTGGAAAGTGGGTCGGACTTTTTGAGGCGGCGGAGTTGACTTAGGAGAGTGGAGATCTTGGCAGAGGAGAGCTGATTGACGCGGCGGAGGGAGATGCGGGGCTTGGCTTTCGAAGATAACTTGGGTTGTGTGCTGCTGTAGAGGTCGTCGTCGTCATCGGCGTCCACAGCGGCGGCGAGGAGACCGGACTCATCGTCATCAGTGTCATCGTCGTGCTTGATGACCTCGAAGACATCTCGCACACTGATCGGTTCGCGGCAGTTGAAGCAGCGAGGAACTTCGTTCTTCGCGGTTTGATGCTCAATGTAGTCGAGCAGGCACTTCTTGCAGGCTGAATGCCAGCATCCTGTGACTGCTTGTTCTTCCATGGGCTCCTCGCTGCAAATGGGGCATTCCATCTCTGACTCGTCTTGGATTTGCTTGAGGACGTGGGCGCCAAACTTGCTGGCGTCTTGGTCTGCCTCATCCGCTTCGAAGCGCTCGATGAGAGAGGCCAAGTCCATGTCGTCGGCAAGGCCATTGGCAATGTCTGCGGCCGCTGCAGCATCTTCTTCATCCGCCACAATGGCTTTGCTGCGGGTGAGAATTGGGTGGCAACAGCTTTGTCTCAGACGCAAAATTTGTGCAAAGATAGTCGTGTAGCTCTTCATCAGCGTGCCAGCTTCGACATTGGCATTGAAAGTCCGCTTCGCTCTAGTGAAGATGTGCGAGTAGACGTCCCGCTCGGGCTGGGATAGAACGACCTTCTCAACTATTACAGTCTTTGGCGGAAGCGGAACAAGTGCCTCGCCGTCAGGGGTCTTCATGTCCTTCGTCCGTCGCAGCACGATCGGTTCGAGCACCGTCTGCACGACATCCAACGCGCGCATGAAGTCACCCTTCTCGAACGGCGCTGTGATGAACGTCTTCCAGAAACTGAAGTTGTTCCAAGGTTCGACACGCAGGAAGCGAACAAGACTGAAGAGGTCTTCAAGTCTGTTGACAATTGGCGTTCCGGTGAGAACCCAGCGATGAGTAGCAGCAATCTCGTAGCAAGCCTTTGCAGTCTTCGATTGTCGATTCTTGATCATGTGTGCTTCATCGAGGATGACACGCCAGTACTCCACGCCGAACAAGCCACCGGAGGCAGCTCGATTGCCTCCGAGAGAGTTCGCCACGGAATTGAATTCGGACAGCACCACGCCGTAGCTGGTGATGATCACATTCGGAGCAGAGCTGACGTTCGAGCCACAGCAGATGGTCTGCAAGTTTGCACCCTTCTCGGTGCCGTAGTACACCAGAACCTTGAGCGTGCCCGCCTTTGATGCCTTCTCTGCTTCGCTGGCCCACTGAGCGAGCAATGACATTGGCGCGACTACCAGTGTTGTCGCGGGAGCTTTCCTCACTGTGCTGGATGCCATCGACTCCCTCGCAAGACTGCTGACGGCATCGATCTTGACGTCCGTATCGTCAAGGACCTCAAGATGCTCGGGCGACTTGTGCGAATGTATCAAAGAGAGCATCTCGATCGTCTTACCCAGCCCCATCTCATCCGCCAACACTCCTCCCAGGCATGTCTGTTCCTGCACTGGGAAGTCAAGGCTCATCTCGCCGCTGTACGGATTGACATAGAAGCAGTCTTGGCCTTCCACGGGGGGCAAGTCTTTGTCTTCTGCGTCTTTCTTGGGCCATGCGTATTCTTCCCACAGAGGATGCATGCTCTGCTGTTTCTCGCTCTTCTCGCGAGTCTCCTTGTTGAGCATCCAGTGTAGAGCCTGCTTTTGGTACTTACGCAAATCCAGTGTAAACGTCGATGCCGGCTCGGCTGTTGGCGTGTTGAAGTCGAATGATTGCGCCTTTTTGTATAGCGTATCAAGCTGGTCTTGCTCGAGCTCTGCTCCCTCTTCGGCTTCTTCCGCTGAAGGCGGACTCGATCCAGCAGCTTCATCTTTGTCTTTGCCTTTCCTGTCTTGCGCGTCGTACTGCTCAGCGATCTCTGCGGCTTGCAGGATACCCTCCCGCTTGTGTTTCGCTGCCATCTCGCTTGTAGTCGATGGCTGCAGATTGATCTCCGAGAACAGCTTCACCAGTCCTATCTGGCGAAGTCTCAAATCTCTCTCCTCGTTCGTCTCTTTAGCTTCGAATATCCCAGTCTGTCGATTGTTGTCGTTCGGCTTGATGAAGTTGCCGGCTTCAAAGACCGGCCGCAGTATATAACACCGCAGTTGCAAGTATACTGTGTCGTTCGTTCTGATCCTCTCTGGAGCAAAGATGCAGTGTCCTTCAAAGTGACATACCCCTTGATCAATCAGCGCACCCACCCACATCGCCGAATCTTTCTCCAAGCGACCAAGCTCCGTCCCATCTTGGCTTGTGAACCGAACGACCACATCTTGAGTCCTCCTCGTAGCCTGCCTTCCTTTTCCACCACGAGAAGAGTTCTGCCCGAGCTGTTGTCTGACCCGCTGTATCTTGACATTGTCATCTGGTTTGAGAAAACCGGTCCCGCTCCGCGTCATCCAGCCCGCCACACCCAAAGCACCAATGTATCTCATCTTGGGCATGCTGTCCAATGCTGCTCGTTGCGGTGGCGAGCTTGACAACGCTCTGCTCGGTGTTCCATTCTTACTGGCTTGTGACGACTCTCTTCGCATTCCCAACTGTTGCTGCTTTGCTGTCGATGGTCGTGGTGCTACTGCTGTCTTCCATGATCCGTCGAAGTATGCGTTGATGGCCGCCTCGAGATTGTTCCCGTGTATGCTCTGAAGTGTGCGAACTGTGGCTTCCGATACATCGCCTCCTACGATTCCAGTGAAAGTCTCGGCATCGAAGGCATTCTCCTTGTTGGCAGTGGTATCTGAGCGGGATGATGTTTCTGGCAAAGCATCTACTTCATCTGGCAAAGTCGTCTCTTTGTGCAGACTGGGTTCGTCGGTGATAGAGTCGTCGGCGAAGAAGCGTCTCTTCTTGTGAGGTCGGTCGTCTATGTCCATGATGGCGGTGATGAGGAGGAAAAGGTGTTTCTCGCTCTGAGAATTGAAGAGACCCTTGCCGTAGGTTGACGCGGAGTGAACGCGAGCTTGACACGCCAAGCCGCTTCAAAATTTAATGACGATTGGAGATGCGAACATGATGATGAAAAGAGATCAACATCGGCCATTGCGATGGAGAACCTCAGAAGATAACACTGGCCACGGACGGGAGTCCTAAACACTTTACCATGTCGATGACATTCATCAAGTCCACGCCGATGAGAGACAATGGAAGTCAACTCATATCGAGGGCATTTGCCTCATTAAGACCATCAGGAATATATCAACGGCGCTGGGAGTCCAGCAAAGTCGTCACACCGGCATCGATATCTTCCGCCGACGAGATCGACCGAGCAAGGACATACTGCCTGGACTCGCTTCGCAAATACGACACACCATCATCTCTGCTGTTGCCCTATATACCGAGCCACGCTCGAGACGCCTATGTTGCCCTGCGAGCATTTAACATCGATGTGGCTCGCACAGCAGACACGACCTCAACACCGACAATAGGAGCCATGCGTCTTCAATTTCAACGCGATGCCGTCACGAAGTCTCTGGCCGGCTCACCACCGAAGCAACCGATCGCTCTTCTCATCGCTCAGGCATCAGACCAATTGGCAGCGCAAAGTGGCGGCAAATCGAAATTTAGCAAATCATGGTTCATGCGAATCATCGACACGAGAGAGAAGTATCTGTCCAATCCACCCTACCCGGACATTGCCAGTCTGGAAAGCTACGCCGAGAACACATACAGCACACTCCTGTATCTCACCCTGCAATCTCTGCCCATGGCCAGCTTGACCGCGGACCACATCGCTTCACACATTGGGAAGGCGATTGGCATATCTGCCGTGCTCCGCGGCTTGCCGTTGATAGCCTTCCCGGGGCCAGCAAACACCCACAGCAACCAAGGTCAGTTCTCTGGCGATGTGGGTGCAAGCCGACAGGGCGCCGTGATGCTTCCTCTGGACATCATGGCAAAGTGTGCTGTGCGAGAAGAAGACGTGCTTCGCAATGGCGCCTCCGCGCATGGTCTGCGTGACGCGGTCTTCGAGGTCGCCACACGCGCAAACGACCATTTGATCACAGCTCGGCAAATGTTGGACAACATCCGCGCCGGCAAGGAAGCTGGACACGAGTACGAGCACCAAGACGAAGAGGAACATGTCCATCTCCCCACGGTTGGAAAGGCCGAAACGCAGACCCAGGAGATTGAAAGGGCGTTCGGGGTGTACATGCCTGCGGTCGCCACCCAAGTATGGCTGGACAAGCTGCAGAAGAATGACTTTGACGTGTTCAATTCGAAATTGCGGGTGACGGATTGGAAGCTACCATGGAGAGCATTCTGGGCGTATCGTAAGCGGAAGATATGACGATGATATCTTGGCCGCAAAATCCAGCTATTCGCAGTGCGTCTCTCTCGATGGAACTGGGACATTACCTCGAACCTTGCGATTTCCGAATTTCACTTGTGGTCGTCGCCATTGGAACACATATCACGTACGGAACAAGTGCCAGTGGACGGAGCTGCAGTCATGATTGGGCTTGCTCGGCACGACAGGTCCGCATCTTGGTATGGCCCAAACCTTCCATACGAGGCAAAGCTTCGAACCATATCGAAAACTTTTGTGGACCTCGCATACACTTTACCGAAGAATGTGAAATTGGGGGACACCTACCGACCGCGGTACGGCTTGTCTGTACAAGCTGCGGATCACATCCCGTATATCGCCCCGTTGGTTCTCGTCTGCCATTTTTCAGCGACCGCGCACATCTGCCAATATATCAGGCGAGCGCTGGCCACACGTCCGTTCGTTACCTTCCTCCCTGCCTCCCGTCATAACAGTTCCCGCAACCTTCCCACAACCAAGTCGCAATCATGGCCCTCGACACCCTCCAGTGGGTGATTTGGCTGCTAGAGATGGTCTCCGAACATCTTCTCGTGCCCATCACACGCTCCGGCAATTCCCACACAGCTATGGGCATCGCAGGAACCACAGTCGAAATTACTCTCCGCCTGATCGTCTTCTCGTATCTCATCCTGCCTCTCGCCTTCCCGGGTAACACCATCGTACCTCTCACCCTCTGCGGCAGAACCCTCACGGCGCTGGGCATCAAAGCAAACTTCGCCAAGAACATCCTCTGCGACATGATCGCGATCTGCCTCATCGGCACCTTTTTCGACGCGGTCACCATTTTCATCTACAAGATCTTCGGACTGTACTGGGCACGGATCACGCCCGCCGCTCGCTCCGGCATAACCAAGAAGGACCTCAAGCTCGTACCTGGCCCGGAGAGGGAGCCAGTCATTTGGGAGTACTCAGATCCCGAAGACGATCCTGCTGAAGCCAATCGTCCTGAGGCTCCACCAATGCCATCAAGTAAGTGCGAGCGCCCATCCACGGTCCTCTCATCTCCCCACTCGGACGACCTCGACAGCCAAACCCGGCGCCAGCTCCGTGAAGAAAACCTATCCCTTCGCCAGGACCTCGCCCATGTCCGCGAGTGTAAGCGCAAGCTACATAGACGCTACCGCCGCAACAACGAAGAGCTTCTGACCACCCAAGCCAAAGTCGAGTTGCACGAGCGAACTTTGGTCGGCGTGCTTAATCGCTACATTGCGCTGAAGGCCGCTTACGATCTGAAAGGGCAACTGATCGATGCATTGGAGGATCGTGCTGGAACTATGAGGTCGAGACCTACGGCTACGACCGCTGAGCGTACCAGTGCTGAGGTAAGTGATCGATCGATACTTGATCAAGAGGGACGCATGTACTGACTCTTACCAGGAGCGTGAGACCCTGGAGGGATCTTGGACTGAAGTCCAGGTCTTGGCGGGCCATGCATGAACAAGATAGATCATGCATGACATGAGTGCGACTTCAAAGTCTCAGATGGGCTTGCATGCAGTTAAGAAGGCGATCAGACGATGCTGGCTATTCGCGGCATTGTCTTTGATGCACAGGCTAAGCGACGCCGGTGAATGAGTTTGTGTACATATTTAATCATGTACACCGTTTCGAAAGATATGAACAGACAAACCCCTTCTCCCCACACACATCCTCTCAACTCAAAGCAAGATCATCTCACCAAACCACCTCATGCTCAAACGCCCCAACAAATCTCCATCAAGACCAACCAAGCCCTCCCGCACAATCCGAATGTCAATCTACCTCGACAACCTAATCATTCGCCTCACCTCCTTCTTCAGTCCCGACAAACATCCTCCTCCACCACTACCCACCGCGACCTACCCGACAGTAGCGCTCCACATCCCGCAGGACTTCTCCCCAACCACAAATCCGATCCACCAAAACCTGCCCCACGAGCACACCTCGACCTGGCGCGCCGCTCAATCGTCGCAAACCACCGCATGGCAAAAACCACCACCCTCCGGTCCCGTACCAAGGCGCCTCTCGCCAGATAGTCAACGCCGCCTCATCGAAGAAAGGAGGCGGAGCCGGGTACCTCACCACCACCTCCCAACCTCCAACCTCACCCCCCTCGAAACCCGCCTGCTCACCACTCTCCGCACCCTGCACCTCCCCACCCGCCCCTCCCTCTTCCGCCCAATCCTAACGCCTCACTCCCCCACTCTCCTCATCTCCCTCTCCTCCGACCGACCCATCCTCACCGCCCTCCTCGCGCTCGTCAAGCCGTTGGGAGAAAAGGAGAGGAGGACGGTATGGGACCATACATTCCCGTGTTTGGAAGAAGGGGAGAGAGGGGAGAGGTTGTGGTTCGTGTTGAATACTGTGCTGTTTACGAAAGGGGTGAGAGTTGTGGGGATGGCGGATGAGGGGGAGAGGGTGAGGGGGCCGTGGGGGATGGAGGGAGGGGAGAGGCCGAATAGTATTGATTTTTTCACGGGGCAGGTTGGGTAGTCTAGGGGAGAGTGGGAGTTTGTGTGGGTGAGGATGGGAGGGAGGTAAGTACGGAGAGTTTATTGAATGGAGATGCGCGCGATGTGGCGCGGTGATGGAAAGAGAGTACGAATGGGTGTCAGTCACCTTCGGTATATGCCTCTTGTACAGTATATCAGCTGGTACGCCTCCACTCAAAGTTCTCGAATGCTATCTACATCATGAATGCTAGTCTAAATTGAACGCATTTCGTGCAAGCCCACGCCATGCCGTATCACTTTCTCGCTGCCCTCCGACCGCCAATACTCCGAACTCTCAATGCCAACCCGCCATGCCGGAGACCTCGAATTGCTCCATCGCTCCCACACTTCTTGCACGGCCATGCGTTTCCGTGATGCCCTCCAATTCACCGTCCACTCGAACCCACCATCGTCAAAATCACATATCGCCAAACACCATCTCCCTCTCCCTGTCCCTCTCCCACCCCAAAACCCCATCACCAAACAAGTCTCCCAACCTCCACTCCTCTCCCACCTCATCCCTCCAACCTCCTTTCCCACCATCAAACACAAAACGCTCCCTCTCCCTCTCCCTCTTGATCGCCCGCTGCTGCGCATACGCATCGTCCAACACTCCCCCAAACCCACCCGCCCTCCCACCAATCGGCGACCCTCCGATCCTAGGCGATAACAAATTCACCGCCACACTCGTCGGGAACCCCAGTCCGCCGCGTCCGCTTTCAAGCGCCAATCTCGCCCTCACATCATCCAACCGCAACCGACTCCATTCATCTTCCAATCCCAGTCTGCCATCTCCCCTCGACGAAGAAGAAGAAGAAGAAGAATACCCCGACGATCCCAAACTCGACAAACTCGAACTACTCCCCTCCGCCACCAAGCCTCTCGCATGCGCCTGATCGAGACGTAATTCATTCTCCGCAATAAGAACATCCTCTTTGAAAGCCGCATTCCGGTTAAAGAAGCCCTTCAGTTCTGTGGGACGACACATCGCCATGAGCGCATAATTCGAAACACCGTCCCTCGCGTACCGATGATGATGACGATGACGATCGCGAGATGAAGAGCTCTTCCTCACGAGGAACTTCCTCGCCCACCGACCCAACTCGCCGTTGACGACGAATTCCCGCTCTTTCCCTTCGTCGTTGTAGAGTTCGCGGAGAGCAGCGATGGGGTCGTCGGAGGTGGACTTCATGCTCCACAACTTCTTGATCATGTACGCCATCAGTTCGGTGAATTTCGTCGTCTCGGCGACTTTGAAGGTCTTGATGGCCGCGAGGATGGATTGGGTTTCCGAGTCGTTGTCTTTGGGGTCGACGTTCCAGACTGGTGGGCCACTGTCCGCGGAAGTCGAAGATGTGCCGGCGACTTCGGAGAGGAGGGTGGGTAGACACTCGCCCTTTTGCACAAAGTCGTAAATCGCCTTGAACGTGTCGAACGAACATTTGCCCTCGATTTGGAGTTGGTATAGGCCCATTTTCTTGATCGGTTTGACGAGGCTGGGGAAGCGGAGACATTTCTCCCGAGGGAGCATGATTCTCTTTTCGTCCCAGAGGAATTCGACGTACGTGTTACTGGGAGGGGCGGAGAGACGGGAATGTTTGACGAGTGAGCCGTCTGTGCTCAAGTCGTAGACTTCGTCGCCGCGGAGAGAGGTGAGACCGAGGTCCAGCGCGACGGAGTAGTCGGTCACTTGCCAGGACTTGAGAGCCGCGTAGATGATGTGGGCGTTGGAGGCCATGCAGTTTGTATGACCGGGCGTAGCCGCGGGACCGGTCTCGGACGTGGATGAGGGGTGGAGAGCGATGTACGATGCGCGGGACGAGGGTGAGCGGACAGGGCGGAGGGGTAAGGGACCTTCGACTTGTCGACGTTTGTGAGCGTGGAAAATGAGGTCCAGCACACCGTCGGCGCAGGATTTGGTGATGTCTTTGATGGTCAGCAGGAGGACGCCGAAGTGTTTCCCATCTGCCAGCCGGCCGTCGGGGGTTTCGGATTTCTTTTGGGATCCGCAGGTGACGAGGAAGTATGCGTGGATCATTTGGTGGATCAATGCTTCGAGGAGGTCATCAATGTGAGGCTCGTGGTTTTCGAACGGCGTGCGGTTGAGATCGATGCATATCCTCGGGACGCCAGAAATGTTGGGCGCGGAAGTCATGCCGGTCGTGCAAGATGCTAGAGCTTTCCAGCGGAGATAGACCATGAACTTGAGTTTCCCACCAAAGAGGACGCGGTCGAGGTGGTTGAAAATGTAGTATGGTGTCTTCGGACTGATGTGATCGAGTTCGCGGATGTGGTCGATTGTGTCGGTGATGTCGGGTTGATTGGAGACGAGGTGACGGTAGCACCATGCTGTCGCATAGTCAAGTGACCAGCCGAGATCGCCCGGTCGTTCGAGATCTTTGTCGAGGAGGACGGCGATAGTTTTGTCTTGCTTCCATGCTGCGTTGTCGGAGTGAGTGCGAAGGCGACGGATGTGGTTGCGGTGCAGGTTGGGATAGTGGACGTCTCTGGCAGGTTTCGGGAGAGGGTATGCCAACGCTTGTAGGTTTTGTCGAGGCCAAGCCATGTTCTGAAAGACTGAAGAGAGAGCTGGAGGTTTCGAGGGCAGCGTGTGCTACAGATAGATATGCTGGGATCGCCAAAAGAAGGACGGACAGACAGCACAACGCGGGAGAGTTTGGCGAAGGCTTGATGTATGAATATGTGGAGATGTGGTACTTACATCGTGGAGCGGTTGACCATCGCTCGCCACTCGCCGGTCGCGATGGTGCTTTCTGACCGTGCCCGTCGAGGGAGAACAAACTTGGTTATGCGGGTCTGTTGGCCAGGGAAGTCGGATTGCTTCGCCATTTTGGAGCGTCGCTCATCTGCAGATTGCCGATTGCTCCCTGCTTGCTGGTAAAGATTGTGAAGACGCTGGCCATGCGGATGTCGTGTCAGTGATTGTGTAAGGTATGGCGCGAGAGGATGGAGTGTGACAAAGAGCTAGGCCGGGTAGATGGGCCATTTTCTTCCGTCGAGCACAAGGTCTGCAGCAGCTTGACAGACAGCGATTGGCTTCCGAAAGATGTGCTCTCGGGCGAAGCAAACAAATATCTGCTGGAAAGTCCACGGATCGTCGGTAGCACGATTGTCGTACACAGCCGTCAAATGCAAATGCTCAGCATCTTCACATATGCTGACGAAGTTGGGTCGTCATGTCGAGCGACCTGTCTGAGTTGTCAACTTTGCATTCGCTCAAATCTAAATACATACCGCCTATCCACTGCAAGGGTAGACACGCTCGAGTTACATTACATGCCATGTCTGTGTCTTGTCGTCGCCTCCAAATTCCATCGCCAATACCCATGCTCTGCCCACCGTTCCACAAGCATAGTCCAATCATCTCCTAAAATCCTCCAGGTGGACCTTGTCCCGGACGGCCATAGTCGCTCCTCCCGTCGGTAGTCCTCCCGTCCGAAGTTCTGTTGTCCGCATACTTGCGACGGAGAGCTTGCAGCCTCTTCTTCTTGGTATGCGCATTGATATAAGTTCCGATCACGAACCCGACCATGTTGAAGAACGGCACCCAGAGTTCGTTAGGCAGGAAAGCCTGAGCGAACGCCAGAGCAATGGGCGAAGTCACCCATGACACCTTCATGACGGGCATGAACCCGGCGCGAACGGTGGCACGGATCTGGTGGAAGGTTCGGGCACCGGCAATGATGGCCATGGAGAAGAGGTAGACACCGTTCTGAATGGGCGAGATCTGGGAAGGTAGTTAGTCAGAGAGTGTTACCGCGAGTGAGGCAAGGAAAGAGAGCCTTCATACAATGAGGTTGGACAGGAGAATCTGCAAGATCTTCGACTTCAAGCTCGTGCGACCAGCAAAGGCCTTTTGTAGGATTGAGATCATCACATGTCCGAGCGGAGCACTGATGAGAGCACCGTAGGCGGCCATCTTAGGCACGCGCGAGGTGAAGTAGTGTCCATTCTTGCTGCGGTCCTTTGCGATCCACGAGGCGAGGAGCTCTTGTAGACCGGCGAGAGAACCCGAGGTGAGCATCTTGGTGCGCAGAGGAGACTCCTGGAGCTGCTTCAAGTACCACTGTTGAAATATGCATTAGTCTGTGTGTATCTCGTTCTCGTCGCGAGCTGCGAGTATCCGAAGTCGCGTACGGCAAGGTAACCATCTGGACTGCCGCCCTTGGTGAGCTTCTCTCCGACCTCATGCAAGACACCAGACTTGTCGCCCTTCTTCAACGCTTCCCGCACACTGCCCTGTCCGACATTGGTGCGAATCGTCTCTTTCTGCTCGAACTTGACCGACATGATGAGTGGTTACGCTTGTCGCGGGGTGGTCGGGGTCGATATCGTGGCGGCGCGCGACGAACGCGTATCGTGGAGTGAGAGTGGTCGCGCAGGGACGAAGCTCTCAGCAGTGTGGTGTATCTTAGCTCTCGAAGATTGTCGATGTCTGAAACGGAAAGACGTTGGCCGTTGATCAGTTGTGTCGGGATGATCGAGTTCGGCCGTGTTTGTTTGCCGATCGTCCTTGTGCCACGGCAACGTCCGGCAAGCGGAGGCCGCCGGCAGTCAAAGCCTCGAGATAACACTCGTCTTCTTCTCTGCCAACGTCCAAGAGCACTTGGTAGATTGATGCGAAAGAAAATTGCGAGGACTCGCTGAAAGAGAAGGGCTGCACGATGCTGCAAATCAGTACGAGCTACGAGGGTTCATGCTGCTGCCAGAGCTTGATAGTCTCCGGAGCATCGTCCCGTGCATTTGCATGCACGGTATCGGACGTGAGAGAGCGACTTCTGGTCCTCCTTGAAGAGCGCCAAATGGTCCGATCAAGATGGATAGAGGTGAAGCACTGTTGTTGATGCACTAGATGAGTTGGAATGCACGCGGGTTCCAGTGAGGTCACACACGAAGGACACGCAACTTCTACCACGGTATCAATGCCAATGGCGATACACTAGCATACGGATCTTGCAGAGGCAAAGCGTGGTCGAGCCAGGACAGAACTGACGATGCACATGGTAAGCAGTTTCGCCATACCGGGTGAGAAGGAGAAGCGGGACTACGCCAGCAACGGCAGGCACTACCTTATTCCAATGTGCCATCTCCTTCTTTCAGAATCAATACACTTCTCGCTCTCTTCTTGAAAGAAAGCCGACTTCACCCAAACACAAACACCCGACGCGCTCTCCGGAACGGCCATTCATTTACACACGCCTCCAACGCCATGGCTTTCAACAACTTCAACGACTTGCAGCAC
Organism: Zymoseptoria tritici IPO323; assembly: GCF_000219625.1. Lineage (NCBI taxonomy): Eukaryota > Fungi > Ascomycota > Dothideomycetes > Mycosphaerellales > Mycosphaerellaceae > Zymoseptoria > Zymoseptoria tritici. Next base: position 2,951,433 of record NC_018217.1, on the reverse strand, counting down.
GCCCTGCCCACCCCCGCCACCACGCCCGCCACCGACAACGCCCAGCACGAGCGCAACGACCCCTTCTGGCACTCGACCCCACGCACCAATACTACCAATCCGCCCAATGTGGCCGAGTTTGTGGCTGCCATGAAGACAGTGAGTTGTCGACTTGTAGAGCATTCGCGCTTTGCACGTGCTCTCTCCATACCCACTTCACTTGCATATTCATGCGGCATTCCACGACTCATGGCTGACCACTACTACAAAGGCTGCGCCAACGACAAATCGTGTCCCCAAAGCGCAAAAGAGTAACACTCGCTGCACTCACACGACCATGGGCCGAATCTACGGCAACCACTTGTTTTGCGATCTTTGTTCTAAGAAACCAGAGACCAAGTGGCTCTACACCTGCCAGCAAGATCACCAGCTTGTCCAGCCTCTTCCCCATGTCGCCTTCCTACAGGCACAGCTTGACGCAATTCCAAACGATGCCGATGTTTTCGAGGCAAAAGCTCTCCTTGCCGAGACTTTGCAAATGCAAACATGCATCATCACGTCCATTCGCGCGAAAGAGTACACTAGCGAGCAAGTTACCCGACTCATCAAGCAGAAGGTCGAGACCATCCGAGCCGTCAAGAAGGCCGAGAGAATGATCCCTCGTCTGCCCGCACACTTCCGCGTCTCCAACGATCCGGCCGGCAATCTCATCACTCAGCACGGTTTCACTCCCTTCAAGAGTATCATCACTTCACCAGGTACGAGCCCTGCCAAAGCTCTCCAATCCGGCGACATCGGCATCCTGCCTTTCGTACGCGTGAACATACCCTCGGACAGCCCCGCGAGCAAGTCATCCACATCGACCTCTCCATCTCCACAGCGTGCCGTCGCCAGTGGCTTTCCCAGATGCAGTCTCCAAGTATGCGTGACTTGCAAGCCTTACTTTCGCGACCGCAAATGGGCCTCCTTCGAGGCCGCTTACAACGATGAGCTTCCACCTCTGACTGTCGAAGGACTCGAAGACCTCCCGATCATCGATCCCAAGATCGCTCGCAACCTCGGCCTGCGTCAACCTCCCGTTCCACACAACAACTCGCTCTCCACTGACCAGAGCGTGGACCTCACCCTGCAAGAGTCCCACGACACCGACGAAATCTCCGTCAACTGGAGTCCGACTGACACCGAAGAGGAAGAGACTTCTCGCTCTAATTCGTCCAGCATCGAGAACATCTCGCCCACAGCCTCTCGCTCACCATCCGACCTCTATCCTTGCCCGGGTCCACATCACTGCCCAGTCTGCTCCCGCCATTCCGGCTGCGCGTACGACTCGGGTTTCGAAGATGGCCGCCGCGCCGCCAACCACGGCTACATGCCCGAGTTGGAGTCCACCGATCTTTCGTCTGCCGGCAATTCATCGCCATCCTTCCGCTTCCTCGTCGAAGATCCCTTGTCATACGACGGGTCGTCATCATCCGCCTCATCAGTCAGCTTGCCAACTCCCCACACAACCACGAAAGGTGGAACAGTCGGCCTCGCGCCTCATCTCCACGACGACGAGTACAGCGAAGCTTTCAACAATGTGACCTTGCGCAAGCAACTGTCGAGCACCAAGGCCCAATCGGCCGAGCTTCTGACTCAAGACAATATCGGCCTGCGACTGAGAGATCGCTCGAGAGATAGTCGAGGCAGCTGGTCGAGTGGCAGCGAGGGAAGTGAAGTGGAAGTCGACGGTGGGGTTGCTTTGACGGAGGAAGCCGTGGTGAAGGGCGTGCCGGACTTGAGGGTGGGGGAGTGTCAGGCTTTTGTGGGGGATGGGAGTGATGAGGAGTATTGAAGGGTTGGGGTCAGGAGGGAATGGAAGTATGAATTATGAAGTTATGAAGTGAGGCGAGGATGAGAGGAGGGCAAACGCGAGAAAGAGTGTGGGAAATGGACAATATGGAGCAGGTCTAGAATTGTCACGGTCTATGCAGGAGCGAGCATATCTCAATGGGAGAACATGACAAGAGCGAGGACAGAAATGAACGTATGGAAATGAATTCAGGCGGCATATTTCACAGACGAAGGGAACATGACCAGCAGAAGAATGAAGCGGAACAAGACATTGATGTAGGGGACGGCATGTGGATATAGTGGATACAGCTTTAATGAGGACGACACGATACCTCACTCACTCGGCCAGATTGGCAAGTTTCTTTCAGCAGACGGGACAGTGATTGGCGCGTGACCGTCATGAATGAACAGCTTGCGACGGCAGTGAGAAGGTGACATTTGACAGTGGGAATGAGACAAATTGTTTGTGAATGGTATTATGTTTGTTTGCTCGTCTCTGCTCCGTGCCTTTCGACGTTGCCCTTCTCTCTCCCCTATGATCCATCTATCCATTCCTGACTGCATGCATATCCGTCTTCTTCTCCCCATCCCATGCAATATTAAACTCTTGTCTCTCTGAAGAAGAATTCCTGATCCTTATCCTCTGAACCTCTTCGCTCTAGGCTTGGAGCTCGCGGGTAGACCTCGAGTCATTGCGCCCTCTTGCTTGCGTCCTGCTTGCATGATGCGATGGCGTTTGGCACGACACACCTGACGTGGAGCATCGTAACCGTTCATCAATGCCCATTCCCCAATCTCCTTCCCCGTCGAACCAAAAAGAAAACCTCTACACCCTTCGTCCTCATCAACACAACGGCTTCTTCACATCCGCCACTCCTCGTCGAATGACATCTTCAACCTTCCACCTCGGCGCGACAACGCCCTTGCCCTCGCCAACTTCCAAACAACTCCTCACCTCCGCTTCCTCCTCGTTTACCAAACCGTCATGCATTGGCTCCTGTCCGCCCGCCGCACCAGAGCTGAACTTCAACTGCAGCACCTCACCCGCCTGATCCACTGCCGCGAGAAGTCGATCCAGGTCATCCTTCGTATGCGCCGCGGAGACACAGAATCGCGCGCGAGAAGAGATGAGAGGTGTAGCAGGGTATCCAACCACGACGACGGCGATTTTGCGCTTGAGCATTTCGTGGGAAAAGGCGGGGATCTTGGCTGGGTGGTAGAGCAAGAGCGGGATGATGGGCGAGTCGTCGTGGCCGTAGATGATGAAGCCCAGACGCTTGAGACCGAGGCGGAGATATCTGCTGTTGAAGGCGAGACGCTGGAGACGCTCTTCGCCTTGACCCGGACAGAGGTCGCCGGAAATGATGCGGAGGGACGATTGGATTTGAGATAGGACGGCGGGAGTCGGACATTCGCCGTAGATGGTGCCGGCGTTGTTGACGCGGATTTTGTCAATCAGGTCTTTGCTGCCAGAGATGTAGCCGCCGTTGGCGCCGAAGGATTTCGTGAATGTGCCCATGAGGATGTCAATGTCTTCTGGGTCGATGCCGAAATAGTCGCAAACACCGCGACCACGAGGGCCAAGAGCTCCGATGGAGTGGGCTTCGTCAACGTAGAGGGCAAACTTGTACTTCTTCTTGAGGGCGACGAGGGATGGGAGGTTGCAGAGTGTGCCCTCCATGCTGTACAGACCCTCGACGGCAACAAGAATCTTCCTCCATGGTCGGTGGGTGCGCGGTTGACCTTGAGAGATGCGCTCGCGGAGGAGTCGCTCCAGGTCGTTCATGTCGTTGTGCTTGAACATGTCGATGACTGCTCCACTGAGACGAGCGCCGAAGCGAATTGAGGCGTGGTTGAGCTGGTCGGAAATCATCAAGCAACCCTTGCCGACGAGGACAGGAAAGATGGTGGCATTTGTGACGAAACCCATGGAGTAGATTGTTGCTGCAGGCTTTCCGACAAATTCGGCCACCTGTCGCTCGACTTCGGTGTGCAGTTCTGAGGTACCAACATCACCGCGAGGTGAGCAGAAAGAGATTCCGTACTTCTTCAAGCTGGCCTCTGCTGCGTCTGCGCATTCACCCTCAGCATCGGCGAAACCGAGGTAGTTGTAGGACGACATGTTGAGCGTTTGTGTGGTGGTACCCGTGAGCTTGAAGGTGATGTTGCCATCGTCGCTCGTGCGGTCGAGAAGAGTGATGAAACGTCCGGGAACACCAGTCACTGGCCGACGGAAGCAGTCGTTGATGCGCAATTGCAAACGTCGAATGTAGAAGTTGTCGAAATCGGAGTTTAGCGGCGCGTATCCATCGCATTCGCGCAGCTGCTTGTAATGATCCGGCTTGAATCGCTTGCCGAAAAAGTCTCGCACGTGTCCGAAAATGATGAGTACTAGGTAGGAGATGTAGGTTGTGATGAGGTAGAAGTATGGTGGTTCGTCCTCGATCGGCTCCGGGAACTCCTCGCCCACGAATCTCGACGAGTATAGATGTTGCTTCGATCCGAGAGGTCCAAATGCAGCGTGGCGTTTCGCAATGCGTCGCGCTTCCGACGGTGTAGGAGGTGAGAATAGTGTCAATGGCTTCTGCAACTCCTCCATCTTGCTCTTCTCACCCGTCGCTGTCGTCAGATTAATCGTGGGCAGGCTGAGAGTGGATATTTGTGGGCTCGGCGGTCGGAATTGCGAGAGTTGCGGCGCGTCGAGTCGGTGTTGTGTTTGTCCTTCGGCCGACAATTTCGCACTCTTGGGTGATGTGGAGGAGAATGGCAGCGAGAACCGCGGTCGTGCAAAGTTTCGCTTCGGCTGTGTGTTGACAGGCTCGATGATGCGGATGGAGTCCTTCTCGGATAGGATGGTCTCGGTGGTGGTGCCGGAGGAGGCGAACGGGTTGGTGACGCGAATTGCAGGCATGGCGTCTGTCGGTGGATGGGATTACGATTAGTTGCTGTTATTGGTATGCCGCTGCAATGTATTGTATGATGGTGGTCGTGGTGCTGAGGTGCGGTGTGTTTCGTGGGAGCCACGCGGGTAAAGGGAGAGTTTGCCAGGCGGAGGTAGGAGGTGTGAGACGAAGGATGAAGGAGGAGATGATGAGTGTTTGTGCTGATGAAGGATTCGGAGGCACCGTCGCAAGGCAGTGCACGTCAGCACCGCGCGAAGGAGTGCAGTGCAGTGCAGATAGATGTAGGAAACAGAGACGGCAGTCACTCGATGAAGAGTGAAAGTGATGTCAAGGTTTCTGATGAGGTGCAGCAAAGTATCAGGAAGCGCATCCGGCGTTTCCTTTCCGCTGCCACCCGGCTGACTGGACAGGTAGATGGATGTGGTATGCGTGCGTGCGATGACGATGCGGACAGTGCTGACTCTTTCTGTTGTTGGATGGTATGGATGGTGGATGGGAATGGGAGGGATGTGGTGGTCGAAGGTGAGAAGACGGGCGTTTCTGCTTGGACCTTGCAAATCGCAATCGACGGGGCTTGTTTGATGAGGCAGTGCGGCGAAAAGGACCTGATGCATGCAAGGGGCTTGGGCTTAGGCTTGGGCTGAAGACAAGGCTACCTCCGGTAGCGACGGGACTCACCTCTACGCGCGCATTCCTCTCTTGGCTCGATGCGTGCAGTTCCAAGTTTCCCGTGCAATGAATTGACAATGATGTCGTCTGCTGTATTCCGTCCTTGTTCAATTCAATCGAATACCCTGCCCTTCAACACGTCGACAACACGGCGGATTTCTCGGTGGCGTTCGGACTCCCTTTCGATCTTCTCGCGATGACGCCGGGATTTTGAGGAAGCTTTTTTGCCAATGCCAAACGCCTCAAACCTTTGTTTCTCTTTTTGACGACGCTGTCAGAGATGGCGGCGTGAGGATCGAGATGTGGTGGTCGGAAGGGATGATGGATGTTACGAACATGTGCGCACTGCAGCGATGGTTGTTGAGAATGTTCTATTTCTTTCATCGCGATCATTTCGCGATCCGGGACGTGCATAACTTTTCGCGTGCGACCGTGCCGAAGCAATTTCCGAGTTGAATCCAACCATTCTCCACCAAAACAGCACCCGAGTCCCGAAGCAGTAGTGCTCAAACACAGCGCTATACGAATGTGTACGGTGGACGAGCACACGAGATACTGCAGTATCATTCTACGGAGGAGAAGTACGACTGAGCGGACGACGTCGACATCCTTGTGTGTTGGCTCGGACTGAGGACGCATATAGGAGACATCTTCACGCACAAGAATTCTATCCAAGAGCAGAACACTGTGATTATACCATCAACACCTTCCTCGATCCTCTTCACAATGGTTGGCGATCATGATTTGTGATTCAGATCATGCAAAAAGAAAACTTCGCCGTTGTTTACGGACGAAGCACAGAAGCACAGAAGCATTTCTTTGAGACCGGTCGAGTTGCGGTTCCGATTCCCGAGCTTCACGCGGGAACCTCGCTTGCCCGACGGATTGGACGGCAAGTTGAAGAACGTGAAGTCCGAATGTCCGTGGATCTGTCATCAATCGTCACGAGTTCACGACGGCTGTCACGCTGCGTCTGTTTTGCTCGATTCTTCACAGCAACAGCGCTTCTGCGGAGACTTCTTCTTGTGGCTGAGTGCCTTGCCGTGATGGGAACCTGCCGTGTGGCTTGGCAGCGCAGTGGCATGTCCACGACTGTACAACAATAACAACCCACACGACCACGCGATCTCTGACGACTCTATCGAAACAACAGACAGCGACAGTTGACACATGGGAGGCAGGGAGGCCGTTGTATCGCCGTTGCAGACCGATAAAATAGCGTCGATCCGGAACTCGATATTCGAACATCGACACGATCCTCAGGCTCAATCAATGCTCGAACAATGACTTCATCCTAAACAAAGCTCTGGCAGTTCTGCTGGCCTGCACCTTGTCCTTCTTCCGTCACCACGCTGTGCTTCGACGTTGTTTCACGTTTCATGCTTGCAGGCGAAGCTGTTCCTGCAGGATGCGTCCAACCAGGACAGGGAAGATTCGTCGCAAGCATGGAGATCGGCCAGCATCGGCAAGATTCGACATCCACAATCTGCAGTACTCTCAAAAACCTTGCCCTGCCAAGAGAGCGATATTTTTCTTCGAGCTCGATAGACACAGCCGACTCTACTGCTACTGCGAACACTCTCCGCTGAGGTCGACGAGGTGCTGTGGAGAGACGGTGTATTTGACTTCTGTCAGTCTTTCAGACGCGGGTAACGATTATGCATGGCCATGGTACTGCAGATTGGCGGGCCTGCTTCCGTGCCTCGTGGAATTAAGCTCGACCGTCGTTTGATGACAGCTTCACCAAACTTCCCAGGCTGCACTTTGAGGTAAATGTGCTTCGAACAACATCTCTTTACCATGCATTGAACATCATATCAATGGACCTGTCAATCACGCCGAACACTGCTAAACGTGTCTGTCCTTTTCCATAACATCAGCATTATCCAGTCTTTACAGCACATCGCGTCGAACAACCCGAGCACATCTAACACCCCACACTCAATGCGTCCCTCCATTCCAGCACCATGCTCTGGAAACCTCGTACTTACCGCCGCTCCTCCACCTTCTCCCGCCTCGCCAAACTTCTAGCCTTCCTCCTCGTGGTCTGGACCACGCTCGAAACGCTCTACGTCCGCAATGCCCTCATCCTCGCCTCAACTCTCGATGCTCCGCCTCTCGGGGGTGAACGCATATACATAGCCAGTATCCATTGGAACAATGAGCCCATCCTCCGCTCCCACTGGATATCCGCCGTCGTCGCTCTCGTTCAAGAAATTGGCGCCGCGAACGTCTTCGTCTCGGTCCTTGAAAGCGGAAGCTACGACAACACCAAAGACGCCCTCTCTACCCTCGAGTACGAACTCACGACGCTCCAAATTCCGCATCAGATATTGATGGAGAACATCACCCACGCTGACGAGCTCGCCGCTCCACCCGCGAAACAGGGATGGATCGCCAATCCTTCCACTGGCGCCCACGAACTGCGTCGGATCCCATACCTCGCCAATCTTCGTAATCGCGCTATGGAACCCTTCTACAACCTGAAAGAGCAGGGAAAAACATTCGATAAGATCCTCTGGCTTAACGATGTGGCGTTCACAACCCCGCAAATCTCTACCCTTCTGCATACAAACGATGGTTCATACGCCGCCGCTTGTAGCCTCGACTTCTCCCGCGCGGGTCAAGTCTACGACACGTTCGCTCTGCGGGATATAGAAGGGAGAGAACAGCTTTCTCAGACATGGCCTTTCTTCCGCGCTCGGGCGTCCCGTGCGGCGATTAAGGCGAGTCAACCTGTGCCGGTAGCGTCGTGTTGGAATGGAGTGGTAGCGTTTGATGCGAAGCCGTTTCATCTGAGTGGGAAAGACGGGTTGAAGTATCGTGGAGTGGAGGATAGTCTAGCGGAGAAACATGTCGAAGGGAGCGAGTGCTGTTTGATACATGCGGATAACGGACTTGCATCTCGCGAGAAAGGAGTGTGGGTTAATCCGAATGTACGAGTGGGATATAAGCCGGAAGCGTTTGAGGGTGTCAATCCTGGGGAGGGGAGGAGTTGGGTTAGTGTGTGGAGGGTTATGGTGGGGAGTTGGACGAATCGGATTGGGAGGTGGTCGAGTGTGAGTTGGATCAAAGAGGCGGTGTTGAGAGGACGGGTGAAGGCGTGGGAAAATGAGGGTAAGGGAAGGAGGGAGGTGGGAGTGTGGTGCTTGATCAACGAGATGCAGGTTTTGAGAGCGAATGGATGGGCGCATATTTGAAGAGGAGGCGGACGATTGGAACTCACCTCTGTCTGGACTTTGTGTTGGAGACGCGTTCTGGACGCGAATGTGGACTTCACAGTGTTGCGACCTAACTTCTTGGAAACATGGGTGTTCGCTGCAGGACCGGAGCAACAGAATCACCTGGCGAGCGGCACGCGAGATATCGTCACCTACATTAAACCGTGCAGTCGAATTCTGGACCTGGAGAAGCCGACCATCGTGTACGTGCGCACGAACGATCGCGCCGAGAAGTCGTCTACACGTTTCCTTCTCTGAGGCAGAAGATCACGTTGGTCAACTCGCAGCTCTCGAGATTGAGCTTGCACAGAAGGATGCCGATCTCGGGCGGCCGCTCGGACGATCAGATGGACGTCGACCCATGCGTCAAGACCCGCACTGTCAGAGAGAGTGGCCAAAGTGAAGATTTACCGCGTCTTCGCACCAGAGCCCGAATGCCACATTTGATTCCGCGGCGCTCTGTACGAATGTCGCCTATACATACCAACCTGCTGCAGCCTTCGCCTTCATGAGCTCATCCACGTGAAGCCCAACTGCAAGAGACAGTGTGGCAAGAAGCGCGATTCGCATGGGATATAGTGGAGGATGACTGGATCATCGTCGGCGATCTCGAGGCCACGCATCGGATGTGGGTTGTTCTGAGAGGAGGAGCTGTTTACGGCGATCTTGAGCATGACCAAGCCAATATCTGCTTCTATGCTGGGCTGAAATCTGCTGGAATCTGGGAGAGTGTAGAAAGTGAAGGAAACATACGTGTTCGCACCAGAATCCCGAGGCCAGATCAACTCCCCGCAGTACATTGGTGGTATTACCTTACGTCAACAAAGCTGCGGAACGTGGCCTCTCGATGTCTTCCTCCGTGACAACAGCAGTCTCTGCCCAATGTGTAAGGAGACCGCGCTACCCAAAGGATACTGCCCCAGCCTTATCACGAATGCCATGGTCCGTCGGGGAGGTGCAGTCTTCAGACCACCGAAAGAGCGCCGGGAGTATTACATGGGTCGTGGCAATAGCCTCGAGTGGAATGGCGGCATGTGGAACTACCGTCTGGCCAGCCGCTCGTCCGGACAATTTGTTTGTCGATTTTTGAGTCGATGATGCCGCCTAAGCAATGATACCGGTGCGTCCGGCTTGCATCCTCGGTCTGCCGCGATGTGGACGGACTCATCTGAGGACCTTGCTTGCGTTGTGGCCGGCGTCTCCGATAGGCATGAGCGACCAGACTGTTGCTGGTGGTTTCAGTGGGTCAAGATCTGCGGAGAGGCTGGATATTTATGAAACTGAATATTTGAAACGTGTTCGCTGGAGAACCGTTAAGCCATATCACTGACTGCACCTCACCACGATGCTGGTCCATATACTACTGTATTCAGAGACACGCGTTCGAGCACTGCGACAAGCTCACGCCATTCGATGACACATTCGATCCAGCTCTGGTCCTGTTGAATGAGAAGCAGCAGCTGCACTTCTACACTTCGGACGTCTTCGTCCAGTACTTGAAGTGGGATTGTTCGGACGCTCGCTGCTCTGTTGACTCCTCGATAAACTCGGACCGCCAGGCTACTGTTGGCGACATCATTGGGCCAAAACTTGCAGAGAGATGTGGAAGTGAGGCAAGTGAAGGTATATGGCGTTCGCATCCCACAAGCATAACTTCCCGTCCTCTTTGTTATATCACTACACATCTTCTTTACTACATCTACTTAGGTCAGCATGCTTTTCACATTCTTGAAATTAAGGAGCTGCTTCGCGAGTCGACCCAGGCTGACGACGACACGCTTCCACGGATCGGGATAGCTACCGGCGTTCACGAAGAGAAGAATGCCGTCGCGGCACGCACTGTCATACACCTCGTCACGAGCCTCTACAGCCATGCAAGGCAGGCGCAGACTGACTTCACGTAGCGGGAGGACGGTCTCGACCCCACGGTGGCCCGAGGGATCGCTGTGCAATTGCTGCTGCATCAATGGAGTAAGCATGATAATACCAGGGACGTGACTGCTAGAGCGGACTGGCTCAGAGCTTCCCCAATGATCTCCGACTGCCTTCTCGACATTGTCAATCCAGGTTGCCTTCAAGAGCTTTAGAAACGGGAATCCGAGACAGCGATGGACCACGGAGAGCAGGCTGGAGGCTTTGCCACCACCGTGTGGCCCCTATGCCGTGGGTCCACGACGTCTCGTACGTATGGCGGGATCTGTACGCTTTTCGCTGCAACGACCACCGGTCTCGCGCAAGGATGGGGAAAAAGCAGTCTCAGAAACTCGGCTTACCACACGATACTTGCGTGAGACGGAGGGATTAAAGTACAGGGAAAGTGATGATAGCGACAATGCATACGAAATGTCAACATAGAGTCATTTGACAAAACGCCCGAACTCCCTTTCATTATATCGCAAGCTCAGTAGTCCATTATCAATCGCATGCATCCGCTTCCCTGCGCTGTCACGATCACTCGCCATCACAATCGCACTTGCCAGTCGTTGTGTTGCTTGCGACCAGCATTAGCATATACGGCGTCCGAGCGAGAGGGCCGCCAGCAAATATGTCACTCACCAGAGACCGTCTTTGCCCTTGGCGCTGCATTGATTCTCGCAATCGGTTGGGTTGCATGTCTACAGCGTCGTCGCATTAGCAATCGGAGAGGCGGGTTTGGGTAGCAGGACGACGTACGCCATCTCCATCACAATGGCAAATCCCGGTCTTGTAGTCGCTGAAGACGATCAATATTAGCCCGGCGTTCCGACAGAGGCAGCAAGAAAGCGCTCACTGACCAGAGGCCGTCGACTCCCTTTTTGCTGCAACCGTAATCGCAATCGGCTTGGCTGCAGAATCCCTGCAAGCGGCCTCACGGTCAGCGGTGTGGAATTGCGACGAGAATAGAGTAGAGAGGATCCTACCGCGACAGTGGGGGCGAGGAGGCCGACGTAGACGGCGGCGAGGAGAGTAGAGAGCTTCATGCTGGACGTGTTGTTTGGGTGGTTTGATGAATTCGTTGAAGTGGAAGTTGAAGCTGAAGACTTTTCGGTCTCGAGTCTAGGGACAGCTGGCTCCTTTGTGTGTTCGATTGCCCGGCGCAATCTCGAGGCGAAAGCGGAAGTCGTCGGCGATTGGGTACAGGAAGCCCATGCGAGGAAACCAAAATCAGGGCCTTTTCGTAGCGAGGTAGACGAGTCTTCTGAAGTCTGGGAAGTCCTGGCAAGCAACGAGCGAATTTGGAGCAAGAATTTTGGCCCGTGGTCTGCTCTTCTCACACTCTCGGCGCTTGGGCCGACTACATTTCATGGAACTCAGCCCGTTGCATCACGCGGTGCTTGGCAATGTTGATGGTCAACTCCTCCATGACTTGGAACCCAGGGTGAGGCGGACTTCGTCGCCCGCAGGACAAGGATGAAGCTCGGGCTGTATCGGCGCCGATTTCGTCAGAGACATGGTCTTCCAAGCCTGTGGGACACAGCCACCTCTTGGGAGACCGGCGAACTTGCAAGTGTGGTCAAACGTATGCTGTCGCTGGAGTCGCCGCCAGCTTACCTCGACCGTACTGCTAAGTTATTCGCACGCCTGCCACCGTCGCTGCACGCTTTCAGAAGCGTGCTGCTACCGCATGTGTACGGCAACTGATGCCATCGTGCCACCGTATCTGCCGCGGTATTTGCCACCGTGCAGTCCGATGCGTCGCTTGACAAATACAATCGATGAATGCAGTCATCAAGCAGACAACTTCGCTGCCCGGTCTTTCGCAATGTCACACATAGCCTATGAAGCAACACTTCAAATCAGCATCGTACCGGCTTCCTTTGCCTCTCAATTTCAGAAGAGAACAAAAGCGAGACACTCACATCAACTCCTTCCCTCCTCTCCATCTCCACATCTCCTCTTGCGATCCTCGTCCTCATGATCTCCATGATCTCCTGCCTGCCTCGCCCATTGACAAACACCACGAATCTCAGTCCAGGAAACGTCCGCTCATACTCCTCGTTCAACCTTTTAAGCTGCTCCGCTTCCTCTTCGGCACCAGTTTGCAGCGCCGCCTGCTCCGCAACAGACTGTGCGCTGTCGACCTTCTTCGCGCCGAGTCGTGGATGGGAGGAGAGGATATCTTCAAGAACGGGAAGGTCCGAAGGCGAGGAGAGTAAAGAGAGCAAGCGGGTATGGATGGTGGATACGAGTGCTGGGTATGAAGGGTGTGGAGTGTGTAGGTGAGGGAGAAGAAGAGTGTGGATTGATGCATGACGTTCGAAGAGGAGGTCGAGGATCTGGATGTGGGCTTCTTGAGGCAGAGAGGGGAGAGTGGTGATAGGAGGAAGTGGAGGTATTCGAGGGGTGGCGGTGGACATGATGGAAAGAATTCCTCCCGGTATGACTGTGTTATGCTGAGCGTAATGCTTTGCTAGGAAACGCGAGGTGCTGTGTAGAGGCGGACCAATTGTGAAGGGTAAAAAGAGTGAAGTCGGGAGGTGCAGTCGAGATATCGGAGCCCGCCGACAAGCCCCATGGCATCGCTCAGCCCGTATCTTTCATTCATGGCATATTCGTTCTTCTTGCCGGTCTGGAGCCTCAATGAATCCATACACGTCCTACGAAATCCGCTGACAGGTTGAGAGCAGAAGCACGAATTATCACACGCGCCGTTCTGATCTAAAAGGACATTTGCCGTTTCGAGCCAAGTGCGTGAAAAACGAAAGGAGTATTCTACTTCGGCCGATCTTCGACGAGGCGGTGATGACTGCTCTGCTTTCGTTGTGGCGGGACTCGATGTACGATTCATTTCGGACGATGAAGAAAGCACGGTCTCACGCAACCAACGTCACTTGAAACACAGGACAAGCAATCCATGGCATTGGCCAGACACCGCATCGGCAGCCGGCACACTGAGACAAATGAGCATGGTGACTTTTCCTCCAAGCGGCCACAGCCCTACGCTTTCGCTATACTATACAGGCAAATCGAGCGGGGATAGGTGCTGGTGATTATGGATTTCCGACGCTCACGATTTGATGGCCGAAAGCGACTCCTCTCGCGAACAACGAGACCATCAACCTCAGGTCTTCCTCGCAATTGCCTTGACCTTCATTCATGTTATCGGTATAGACGTCGTCCGCCTGCTACCAACACTTTCGTCGGAATCTATGACAACCAAAGCTCGCGACTCGTTCCATCAATTCGGTCTTGTCGATCCCACTGTAAAGTTGACCGTTGACCTCGATATGCAATCCGCCTACGCATCCTCACCGCGTTCGCCGACCTCCTCTTCTCCTCTGCCCAAGTCCTCGCAGTACGATCGACTAGCCATCGGCGGAATGTAGAGGCTTTCTTCGCTCGCGGAATGTAGGGTGTAGATGCAAGGTCCTCTTCAGTGGCACGCACGAGGACTCTCTCGGTAGCATATCAGGTTCTTCGAATGAGATGGACATCCGCACATCTTATGATGGTGCAAATTCTCCCACGCAACAGTAGCAGTAGCTCGAGCTCCGAGGATGTCCCTGCAAGTAGCGAGACGATGATGACGGCAGACGAGGCCTGTAACACAGAGCGTGTAATCCCGGTGTTCTGACATCAGACTGCGGCCCCCACCAGGAACATGTTTGACATTGTTCTCACGAACACTTCCGTGCATTCGTCGTAAGCAGGTCCCAGAGCTATGGCACCAAATGCGATGGACGTGAGATGGATCATGGCCCAGCGAAGACGGACTAGACCATGGCCGAGAACTTGGCTCCTTCAAGCCCGCTCGGCCATTGGCTGTCCTCAAATCGTGAGGAGGCGACGTGCCCATATAGCGTTTGTTCGCATCAACCTTAATCACCAAGCGCGCATAGCGGCACAAGTGAGACTGTGAGAGAAAGGGAGCTGACCCGACAGAGGGACGGACCCGGAATGCAGCAGAGAATAGTCACAACTCGCCCTTCGGCAGGGATGTTACCTGCTTCACCTTGTTTCCCTCCTCCACAGTTTCCGACTTCCTGTGTGTGAGACGAGCCCCCATTGATCGCTGGCTGCTCATCTTCCGCGGATGGAGACGTCGAGAGCGTTGTCGTCTGTCCATGGACAATCTTATTCTTACCCTTATTCTTATTGCTTAATCCAAGGACTTCCTTCACGGCTTGCTCTCGCGGCAGCGTAACGGCGGCTCCTCAAGTGCTGTCTCCACCGCGGTCTGCGATCCGACATCCTTGAAAGAGTCAGGAACTATGTCCCTGAGTGGCCTGGACAGCTCGGAAGTGCAGGCTGCCTACAACACTGCCGTCGCAGAACCCGCAGGATGGTGAGTCGGACGCAAATGGCTGGTAGAGAGATCACAATGGCTGAGATGAGAGGCGCATAGGTTCCTGTTGAAGTACAAGACACGAGATGCGATCGAATTGCTAGCACAAGGGCGCGGCGGTGTGTCAGAGGCGCGCAGCGCCATCTCCGGATACACTGACAAGTCGCCGCTGTATGGCTTGCTGATGTACCGGCGGAGGAGGATTCTGGTCAAGTACATACCGGAAGGCACCTCGCGACTTCTACAAGGTATGACAGCCGAGGTGGTGGGTGGAGAGACCTCAATATGCTGACCGAATCGCGCCATAGCTCGAACGAATGTTCACTTGCAAGATGTCCTCGAAAGGTACTCGCCGTACGAGACGCTCCTCGAAATACCGGCCGCCGACGCCCTTAGCGATACATCCCTCGCCCAAAGCTTCCCACTACATACCGCTGCCGCCTCGCCTGCACCATCGGGCGGCCGCCTTGACGAGATTCATGAAGATGAGGATGAGGAGGAGAAAGGAGGCGCGCAAGAGGCTCCGTCAAGCGAGCGGCTATTGAGCCCACAGCGTCCCAGGCCAGGTAGGAGGGGGGATAACTTATCGGCGCGAGCAGAGCGCGCAGAGCGATTGGCTTCGTCATTACATGCTGGCAGGGTATCGACTCCGACCTCGATGAATCCACTTGCTTCACCTTTGAGCAAGTCCACGACACCAGCAACGACCCAGGAACAAAAGGATAGTGAAGAGAACAAGACTCCGCAAGAGGCTGCGACGTTGAAGGTGCAAACGGATGAGGATGCGTCAGCTGCGCGAGATACGATTTCAGCTTCAGCAACCAGCGATCTGCCGGTATTGGCCTCGCCTGAAGATGAAGCACCACCTCCACCCCCAAAAGACGTCCCGAGCGCTACTGCAAGCGCTACACAAGAAACAAAGCCCTTGGCGAAAGCCGCACTGTCGAAGGAGGCCACGGAATTCGGGCGACCGAGCGAGGACACGGTCAGGCTTTCAACGGACCGCGCAAGATTTCCGGACCGGACCTCGAGCATGGCAGCGCGCCCGTTTTCTGCAGACGAAGATCCTTACGATCTCAGCAAATACGATGAGCTTTTTAAGCCTAAGGTCAAACTAGGACCACGGCCGGTATCGACCGTCGAGAAGGCAAAGCGCGGGGCAAGAGTCTCAGCTATACCCGCCAGCTTCAAAAGTGTACTGAAGAAATCGGAATCAGAGCGACCGGCTTCTCAAGCGAGCATGGTGCTTCCTCCCCGGGCCTCGTCAATGGCTCCTCCCCCGAGGACGACGACAGCGTCGTCTGCGCCTACTCTCTCTTCACATACCCCACCTCCAGTTCCAATAACGCCAGATTTCGACCCACGACCCATCTCCCGCAGCAGTGTGAAATCCTCTGCATCCCACAGATCTCTTGGAATGACAACAGACAAATTACGACTAATGAAAGCTCTCGACTTCCGTAAACGCCAGATGCGAAAATCGCAGCAGCAATCGAACGACTCCGAGCCGATGATTGATGCCACGGCTCCAGAGGTGCCACCAATGCCGGCGACAGCGACAGAGACAACAGAATCAAGGCCTCCGGAAGGTGGGATTGCGGATCAGGGAACGGCGGACGGATCGCAGCGAGAAACAACGGCCAATCATAATCACACGCTGTCGAGCAAGGCTGACTCGGGGATCGAATTGCGCTACGAACCATCCGAAGATGCTCGAACCGAGGTGGAGAGCATCGCTGAGGGAGAAGACGAGTCAAAATTGGTGGACGAGCAGACGGCAGAGCCAGCTTCGGCGGAGCCAGTGAACACACAGCTGGACGAGGAAGGGCATGCCGATATTCCAGTTGAGCCAGAGACATCTGTTGAGGAAGCCTCTGCAAGCTCTGCAGAAGCGAAAACAGTGGTCGAGGAGCCCTCGGATGCCGCGCCCGTTGCCAATGACGGTGCTTCCATTCCTGATAGCCAAGAAGAGCATGTCATGGAGAACTCCTGGCTCAACATCAGCGGTGAGGACATCAAGGAGGACCGGCGCATAATTCCCGCGGAGGACCAACTGCTGGACACTGAAGACCAAGCATTGGCTGCCTCCCCTGAGCCATCTGAGAGCACTGAGGAGACTCGGATCTCTGTACCAGCCATCACCATGCAGGCTGCCTCAAGACCGGTGACCTCGAATGGCGATACCAGCGCCGGCGCGAGCACTTTTGAACCCGTCGCACCTGCGAGTATTCGATCTTCCGTATCCTCCATAACGGACGATGGCAGAATTACCAGACCGAACAGCGCTGAAGTCGCGAAGGGCAGACGACGTGGCATGGTGGAGCCATTAATCACGTCCGGAGACTCCACACCAAGGGACGATTTCATGTCAGACGATGAATTCCTCGAGGAGCTACACAGCGCAACGATTGTAGAGGCCCGCCCAGTGACGGTGGCTCGATCTCCGATCACTCCTCTTTCCGGCGGATTCAATTTTTCAAATCAGGGGAACATTGACGATTCTTGCTCGGTCAGGTCTGTCAGCATTTACAGGTCATCGAGCTACCGTAAAATGGGTGATGAGGGAGATCAGGTGTCCTCTGAGCCTCCTCGGTCGGCATCTGCTGCCAAACGTCTTTCGGCAACTTCATCCCTGGAAAAGCACGACCTCACCGCCAGATTGACTCGCAACGTCTCATCTGGCATCTCTCGTCGCATCCAGGCTTTGAACGAGTTCAATAGCCGAGAACCCAGCCCGGTCTACACCGGGCAGGCAAGCCCGCTCACTCCAGAGACATCACCCAACGCTTTCTTACATCAAGACAGCAAAGACCGGAGCTTGCCTCGCAGAATGCTCTCCAAACGACGACTAAGCAGACAAAACGCCGGCTCACACACTCCGCCTTCGCCAATGGAAGGTGCTCCAGTCTGGAACGTTCAACACGATCCCGTCACCAACAGTAATTCCGTCTCGGTGACAGCACGGATCGTGCGACCCGAGCAGGTACCCGACGAGAACTCCGCCCTCCAACAATCCGATCTCTCCTTCGCTCCCCGCGACTCAGCTTCCTATCAATCACTTCCCGAACTCCCCCAGGCCATCAACACTGGTATCGCTCAATCCGCCACATCTACACCACCCCTCTCACCCGCCGCCACAACCCACTCCGGCGAGTACCGCACCCTGCACTCCGCGTCTGGCCGCTTCAGTCGTCGTAGGAAGACCGCTTCGTCAGAAGATGCGGGCGCTGTTGGCAGGCATTCCCGGAATACTTCTTCTGCCGGCACTCTAAACGAGGACAACGCTGCTCCCAGCATCAAGGAAGGAAACATGGCGTCGCGATTCTTCAAGCGCGTCAGCACGCTCGGTGGACCCAAAAGCAGAAAGAGTGTCGCTCCTTCTGTGACCAGCTCAATGAGTGGGCAGGGAACTACTATCAGCGAACGCGCCGAGGCGGACACGTCGGATACACCGCCAGGGGTGGTCGTGGGAGACTTGAATGTACAGTTTCCGGACTCTTTGGTAAGAGACGCCTTGCGTATCCTTGTGAAGTGAGATGAAGTACTAACACGATTTGTAGCTCTGGAAACGCCGCATAGTCTCCATCGATGACCATGGCGCCCTCTCCTTCTCCCCGACGCAAGGCTCCACCCGCACCAATTCCCACGTGGCGCGACAATCCATTGCCTCCTCAGTTGACACACCTATCATGACGCCCGGCGGCGGTATTGCTGCGAAACGCTTCCCTCTTGCGGATTTCAAGTCGCCGACGACACCTGACCTTGAACGCCAGGAATTGCCGCACTCTGTGGTGCTGGAGTTTCCGGACGGCACGACGTTACAGCTGGCTTGCGAGGATGCAATGACGCAGAGGCAGGTGTTGCATTTGTTGAGGAGTTATTGGAAGAGTTGGGGTGCTGTAATGTAGGCTTGAGGAGAGCAGGGCGATGTGTGAAGTTGGTGGATTTAGTCGGCCGATTGCATGTAGTACCTTTTGCTTCATGTTCTGACTATTAGTATAGGGGGTTCTGACGAGTGAGATGAGAGGATGGGAGAGATGAGATGCTATATACCCTGGCTAGAATAGCCGACTTCGCCATGTTACTCGTATACTGGCTTCGAAAATGTCATTTCTAGCGTAGAGATTCGATCCAGCCTGCGCGTTGAAGACGAACAGACAACAGCAGGAATTAGACTGCAAAGGTCCCCATCGATTTTCATTGTTTCATCTAAACTCCTCTAACACTGCTGCACTGCACCTTTCGCGGTTGCCTCATGCCGCGCCTTTTGAGAACCACGTAGAACATGCCTTGAGCCAATTCCTCGGCCAATATCTGCCTCCTTAACGCCTCGCTTAAACGCTAAAACACAACTCTCGGATTCTACCACATCCAAAAGCCAATCCTTGATCAAATTTCCTCCCTGCCATCACATCACGCCAATGCTTCACGCAGCGTCCGGATCTGGTAACCAAATCATAACCTCCTTGTCCGCGCTCGCCAACAAATTGTACCGCGGGTTGTACGCCACCACCTTCGCTGGCTTCTGACTCGGTAGATCCGCACACGGTTCGAGAACCTTGTCCGCTTTCATGCCTCCTCCTTCTTCCGCTTGCAGCATGTCCCAAACCGATAGTCCATTTGCCCGTCCATTTCCTCCGACAACGTATCTACCATCCGGAGAAAAGCATGCTGAACTTTGGATGTAGCTCGGTGTTGGACTGCCTTCTTCACCTTTTGGTAGATCGTCGCCGGGCGCGAAGTGCGACACATCCGGACCATTAGGACGTGAGAGATACGCTGTGAGCTCTCCGCCGAAAGCGTCGAGCACATAATGTCCTGGACCATTCGTTGCGACGAGAAGGTATCTGCCATTGTTACTGAACTCCATGCCTGTCCATCCCTCGCCGGGCTTTTGTGAGGGAAATTTGGCTTCATCGGGTTGCAGGTCGAAAGTGGAGAAGGGCGGTTTGTCGTAGTTGCGGAGATCGTAGAGGTGGATTGTTTGTGCGGCGGGAGAGGCGATGGCGATGACTGAGGCGGATGCGTCGTAGGCGGTCAACCAGGGAGATTCGAAGTTCAGTTGACCCTGCGGATTTGAAGAGCGGCAGTCCCAGAGTCGTACTGTGTTGTCCAGACTGGCGGACATGAATTGATCGTTGGAAGGGTTGAGGGATAGGGATGTCACGCGGCCGGTGTGGCCTTTGAAGTATCGGATGAAGGAGTTGTCGTGCATGGAGAGGTAGCGAATGCCATCGTCGATTTTGGTCGAGGCGTAGAGGATCGAGGTGGAGTGGTGTGTGAATCGCGCGAGGGCGGAACCGTATTTATGAGATTTCAGCTCTTTCGCATGCGCGCCGGCTTTTGTGTTGAAGAGTTGGATCGTGTCGTCGGTGCGGGAGAGGAGGATGAACTCGCCGCTGTCGTCGAAGTCGATCGAGGTGTAGGATGTGGTTGGCGGCGCTTTGTGTAGTCTTGAGGGGCGGAATGTGCTGACAATATCGGTTACTTTGGCCATCGGAGCCGGTTGAAGGTCTCCTGGGGCCATTGTGGTCGTGGCGAAAGGCGGCGGTGTTGCGCGAAATGTTGCGAATATGTGTCCGTGATGCGAGAGAACGTGAGGTTCAAGCAGACACGCGCGGAGGCCGGATAAACTTGAAGCCGGTGTGCTACCAAAGAACGACGAAGGTCACCAAGAAATTCCTCTTTGTCCTTCTTTTCACCACTGGTTCATTTGCCAGAGTACCTTACCAGGAGAAGACCCAGACGACATGTGCTGATCATGTTACTTCTACGTTCTTTAGATGCGGCTTTCTACAGAAATTTACGGATCTTGACCGGCCATTGTACTGGCGATCTGTGTGCTAGGCCCCCGTTCCGTGGAGCAACCCAAGCGGACGGGCTCTCAGACTCTTCATCCAATGACGATGGCAAGTGGTCCCGAGGAGTGCGTTCATCATGCACTGTAGGAGACGAAGACAGACGGCGCGTTGAGTTTCAAACATGCGGGTAGCAGCCTTGGTATCTGCATGTACCCAAGCGATATGTGACAGGTCGTTTGCCGGCTGATCGCTGAATTGATTATTCTAGCTCGCTCCTCGCAGCAGTGACTATCCTCAGCTCTTCCTCTCTAGACTGACTTCGCTGTTGGTACGCACGACTCCTCCGCTCTCGCCATGGCTCCTACACCATCAACGGAGAACATCGCCCGCGCCATGGGCAGCGGACCAAAAGCCATGGCTATCGTCTGGACTTCGCCCCACCACCAGGAGACCATGTACTGCATAACCACGCCCTCGCCTAAACTCACTTGGCACGATCTCCCTCTGCTGTCCAAGCTCGGCGTCAACGACATCCAATACGCCAAGCCAGACCCAAACGACAAAAAGGGGATGCCAGACATGTTCGACACCCGTAACAGAACGCTGGAGCTCTTCACCTCGAACTGCGACCCTGCACCTGACTCTTGCGGTCTCACGACGTACCTTCCTGCTGCGCAAGGGCAGGTCCTCTTCCGCCGCGCCAACGATCCAAATTCCTTTGAGGGCGTCGGCAAGAGCACCCTCGAGCCGATCGAGCTATTTATTGAAGATCGTCTGCGTGCTATCCAGGCTACTATCCCAGACCACTGTGTACGCCCAGATGAACGTCCCAATCAGGCAGCGACGATACAAGAGTGCGAGCTGCTCAATCCCAAGATGTTCAAGCAGTTCTTCAAGCATTATCGCGGTGAGCAAGCCAGCAAGTACAAAGGCATAGGTTGGGAGAAAACAGTCTGCCCGGTGGATCTGGGCGAAGTGACTTGTGAAGGATGCGGTCGGGAGGAGATCACCACCATACGGGATGGTGTGCCGTCATCCAACCTCAAGAAGTGCGGGAGGTGTTCAAATGTGCGCTACTGTGGTAGAGAGTGTCAGTCGGACGATTGGAAGGATCACAGGCCGTTCTGCAAGAGGTGAAGGATGCTCGTGATGGCTTCCTTGCTCGCGGCGAGGTCTGGTCAAGTGCTTGGGAAGAGAACCAGGAAGGCGATGATGGAGTGGTGCTGTGGTTCATCTAATCGTATAACGAGAACTCGCAACATTTCGGTATGATCCTCGGAACTTCAAAGAACTTGATCCATAACAATTGGCCACAGCCTTTCTGCACAATCAGCATCGTAGAACACATTCTTACCGCTATACAGACTATAGCAGGACGGCTTTCCAGACGTACAGATAAAGTACCTAGACGGAATCGTAGACGTACCGATAAGTTACCCGGACAGATTTACAGACGTACAGATAAGTTACCTGGACACTTCCGAGGACATCTAGCTGAATCTCTTCTGAACATGCTTATCTTGAGTATATGTGTGGCCGGCTCCTCTCGCAGGACGTTCCAGAAGTCCTATCACATATTTCCATTCCTTCTTTCATATCATATTCGTCCTCCGGTTCCCGACTCTTTCCAAGCTCTAGGCGACGCTTCGGCTGCGAGGCACTGCCTTCTGTCCGGTGCTCTCGGACAGAGTCTTGGTCTGCTTGAACTTCCAGGCGGGGATGTTGCGCTGGTAGAGCTCGTCCAGCTCCCAGTAGGTACGTCCTTGGGTCTGCACGCGATGTTAGTCATTGGCACAGTACAATACGCCCTTGCGCAGAAGCTTACCTCGGGGTAGAAGAACCACAGGAGAGCAGTGGTGGGCACCAATAGACCAGCCCAAACGTAGACAGCCTTGACACCAAGGTCTGCTGCATCTGGCGAGATCATGTAGGAGATCGTCCATTGGAACACAACGCTGGGAAAAAAGGTCAGCTGAGTTCGGCGAATGAGGAGCAAAGATGACCCACAATCCGGCACCGTAGCAGCCCAAGTTGAAAGATGTAGTCTGGGCACGCAGACGAGGAGTCGAGGTCTCGCCAGCAGCGACGAAACCGATCGGGCCAGCCGAAGCACCGTAGCACAACACCCAGATGAGCAAGCATGCCAGGGCGGCCTTCCCAGCAGAATCGCTCTTGAAAATTCCAGATGTAGCCAGTCCGATGTTGAAGATGCACATGAGAGCGCAGCCACCAATGAGCAGAGGACGACGGCCGATGTATTCGCAGGCTACCAGCGAGCAGGAGATCGAGACGATGAGAAGGACGAAGGTGATAATAGTGACGAGGAAGGGATCCTTCATGCCGGCGACCTTGAAGAAGTACTAGATCAAACTGTTAGTTGGCGTTCATCGAGATTTCGCAACAATCGAGCTTACGGTGGAGTAGCTGAAGACGATCGGAGCACCAGCGGCCCACTGCGTGCAGATACCGACAGCACCAGCAACTGTTCGTCGCCAGTTGTTGCCGCGGAAGATGTCCAAGAAAGAAGACTCCTGCGAAGCCAGAATAAGAGCTTTCTCGGCCTCAATACCGTGCTCGATGACACGATACTCGTATTCGATGTCGTATCCCGCAACGTTGCCGTACAACTGCTTCATCGACTTCTTCGCGCGTTCCGCGTTGCCCTTTCGTGCGTAGTAGAGAGGAGACTCGGGAACGAACCAAATCATCAGGATCAGGATCTACAGATTGTATGTCAGTATACGACGAAGCTAATAAAGGGGAGGACGAATCATACTCCAGTGAACACAAACTCGGTCGCAATCAGAGGTCTCCAGGCATTTGGCCTGTAGGTCTGGACCAGTTGAGAGGAAATCGCGCACAGGAGCTGGCCGAAAGCAAGCATCAACTGGTAGGCACCGATCATGAAACCACGGATCTGGAAAGGAGCCAGTTCGGAGATGTAGGTGACAAGGATCGACTGAGCAAGACCAACTCCAAGACGGACTAGAACTGCAGCTCCGAGCCAGCTCTGCCAATTGTGGGACGCAATCTCGGCCACGGAACCTGCGAGAAGGACTGCGATGGCACCCATCATCGCTTTCCTATTGCCATGTCAGTTCGCTGCATGTGGATTGCATTCCAATGGCATCGTCAAGCGTACTTTCGACCAAGCTTATCTGCGAAGTATCCACCAGCGAACATTCCCACCATCTTCGACATCTCCGCGAAACCCTGCCAGAAGGAGACCGTCTGTGCGCTGACGGCGGGCGCACCATCGACCACGGTGTCTGCCATCTGCTCGACGAAAGCTGGCAATGGGATGATGTTACCGGGCACTTGCTGTTGGAACTGTATCGGTCGTCAGCGAAGCGTTCTTCGTGCAATAAGGATATCGGCTCTTACGCCGTCGTTCAATGCCGCCCAGTTCAGAATCATGCAGAACAACATGGCCTTCCAGAAGACCTTGGCGGCCTGCCATCGTCCCAATGCTGTGACGGAGTGTGAGCGGACAGTGTTGACTTCATGGACAGACGAAGGCACTTACAGGCGAACTTGGTCTCCAATGGCTCAGGAGCATCGGAGGCGACCTCAACCTGATAGTCGACATCCTTCATCTCATCCTTGAACTGAGACATGGTTGAAGAGTTGCAAGGAACGTGTTGACCACGTGGAAGTGTGAGATCTGATTGTGGGGAATGGATGGGGAAAACGTGGAGAAATGGTGGTCGTTCACGTAGACTTTATCTCATGTTCATGGCAGGCATGACCCCAGACTCCAGAGTTCCAAGGCCATGGTTCGGGACCAATAGTGAGTCCAGACCGGTAGTCCGGTCGGGCGACCGCTGCCCGGATTGTCAGCCACAACTTTGTCAGAACACGAGCGCCGCATCGCCTGGAGCTCTCCGCAAGCAATGCAGGGTTAGCCTCGAGTCGGACAGCAGCATCGCTCCGACGTGATGTGGTACGACGCTGACACTGCGAGGAGTTTCTAAGTATCAAATCTTGTGGTTGGCGAAGAAGTGTCCGCATGACCATGTAGCGTTTGATTGCTCCGGAGCATTGTCTCCTTTCGCCAGGGCAGGGGCTAGCCTTTGGACTGGTTTGTCCTTTGCCAAAAGATGAGAACCAAGGTCCCGATAGTCAGGTTGAAGCGTATTCAACATTGTTGAGTGAGCGAGTCTTGGAACCGCGATGGCATGCGTAAGGTAAGTTCAAACCGTACGCCTCCCAGCTAAGAGAAGATTCACCTTGTCTCGAATCGAGGATTGGTTGCCTTTGTACGTTCTTGGCTATTCGTGGAAATATCCACGACGTGTGCAAAATTGAGTACACTCCTCCAGACCAATCGCTACGATGGCATTCGAGGTCTGCGGGATGATGAAGAATCCGAACCAATTTACGAAAGCGGAGCAAGCCCTGCCCACCTCCCCTGGTTCTCCACACGCTAGCACCCACTACACACGCTAGTGACTAGCGCTTCGACAAGCTTTTCTCACATCACATGCTAAATACAACCCGGGACCTGGCATCTGGCGGCGTCTGTCGGAGCTCATAAAACGGATTCAATTGTAGCGCTCCGACCGGCAGAAATGGCAGAAGTACTCCAATCACTTTGTCAGCAAGCCTTTGCTTCCAGCAAGTATACACTGCATTCTTCAGACCCTTGAACCATCGCAAGTACCTTTTCAAAGTCATTCTCTCATCCTCAATACATAACCTTCGAAATGTCTATGTCCGTCGAAGACGCTGGTGTGGAGCGGGCGCCGAAGCCCGTTCCCGATATCCCGGACAGTGTCTTCTCGCAACTGCGAATGGATGGGAGAGTCGTGGCCATCACTGGAGGCGCTGATGGCATTGGTCTTGCTGTTGCAGAAGCAATGGCGGAAGCTGGTGCAAACGTTGCATTGTGGTACAACTCTAACAAAGCCGCAATCGGACGGAGCAAGGAGTTGGAGGAGAGGTATGGCATCAAGTCAAAGGCGTACCAAGTCGAGGTGTCAGATCATGAAGCCGTTGAGAAGACTATGGCGGAGACTGTCAAGGACTTTGGGAAGCTCAATTGTTTCATCGCAAACGCGGGCATGGCAATTTCGAAGGCGAGCACAGAGCAGACGATCGAGGAGTACAGGAAACAGATGTCTGTCAACCGTGAGTAATGGTCCACACTCTACCTTTCGAACCTGTAAAAGCTGACAATCCCTAGTCGACGGCGTCTTCTACTGCGCAAAATATGCCGGTGCTATCTTCAAGAGCCAAGGATTCGGCAACCTCATCATCACATCCAGCATTTCCGCACACATTGTAAACGTTCCAGTCGATCAGCCTGTAAGCTCTCATTCCGAAAGCCTTTCCGTACGCTTCTACTGACTCGCCTCTCAGGTATACAACTCCACAAAAGCAGCAGTGACCCATCTCGGAAAGAGTCTGGCACGGGAGTGGCGAGAGTTCGCTCGTGTGAATATTGTATCGCCCGGCTTCTTCGACACAAGAATGGGAGCTTCGCCTAAAGTGGTCAATGAGGCGTATCGAATGACTCCATTGGGCCGTATGGGCCATGTAAAGGAGATCAAGGGGTTGTACTTGTACTTGGCGAGCGATGCTTCGACTTATATGACAGGCAGCGACATATTGATCGATGGAGGGTATGTACTTCCGTAAAAGATAATACATCCAAGCACATCTTGTTACTTTCGTTTCTTGGTTCATGGCATGAGCACGCGGATCACCTTGTTCGCGTGAACTCCCTGCGGAGTCGACCTCTCCGTTCGTTCACAAGCTATCACGAAGACGAGACCTAGCGACTACCAGCCAACGGGCTCTACCAGCTTGGAGTGTTCATGAAGTACAAAGTGATACTGTCCAACGCTAAACGCTCCGTATTACCATATCGGGTTCTATCAATCGACTGGCTATATAGTCAGCATTCATCAAATCGTTGCTCTCCGCTCTCGCTGCAGCTGCAACAGAGCACGTCTCGATTCCTGCGCGAAGATGTCGTTCAATCAATCTCAGCTTAGCCACATCCCTCGGTACATCGATATACCACCTAGAAAGACATTAGCATGATGTATCCTGTCTCATCAAACCACATCAACAATCGGCCCACCTATCGTCGACCATGTCCGAGATCTGGTTCCAAGGCTTCTCGTTCAACAGCACATAGTTGCCCTCGAGAAGCACAACCTTGGCGCTTGCGAGTACGATGATCTCATTGTCCACTGGATCCTGCACAGCGTGATCGAATCCTGGCAGAGCAATATCGGTAGGTGCAAGTCCCGATGCGGTTGCTTTGAGAGTTGCCACAGCTTCGACGAATTTGGCGGCATTGAATGAGAGGGGGTTTCCTCGACGTGCGAAAGCTTCTGCGGGATCCTGCAATGCCGCAAGATGGGACTTTGGAAAGTGGAAGCCGTCCTGGAACGAAACATGTTAGTCAATTCCGCTTGCCCATCGATCTGTGATAGCTGACCATGGGGACTGCGACCATATCATGCAACCCTTTCTTCTGTGCTTCTTGAAGCAGTCTCGCACATAGTGTCGATTTACCAGAACCCGGTCCGCCAGCCACTGCAATCAAAATGCGTTGTTCGTCGCCTGAACGCTTTCGAAGATATGCAATGCGATCCAGCAGTTTTGAGATTTGCTCGCCCTCAGCCTCCTTGTGCAACGAACTGTCCTCCATGATTCGTATAAAATTACAAGAAGCCCAGCTGGCTCCTCAGTCTGTTAGCACGTCAACCTTCGCAACCCGGAAGCGGACCAGTGAGATCGAAAGTCGGCTCTGATAACTCATAGCGGCGTGAGATTGAGCAACGCACATGAAGGATCCGAGCGTGCGGCTTTTCGCGGTCATGTCAAATATCGTCGGATAACCGTGGTCCGATGGCCAAAATCGACACACCGCAATTGGTTCGAGAGCCGGAACGGAGGCTTTGACATACCACGAGGTGGCCAGCAAGGCGGAAATGGCACCCGATCGGGCAAAACACTCACCTCTGACATGTGATGGTCTAGATTTGGTTGCTTGGCCAGCGAAAACACGCTTCTGGTGAGCATGCTTCCGAAGACCGTAGAGCCGCGGGCGGCTGTAGCAGTGGCACCACAGGATGGAAAAGTCGTTGATCGGCAGTTTTGAATGGGTTGATCGTTAACAGCTTTTAAGACGTGGCTACACAGCACCATAGAGATCCCCAGCCTCAAAATCGTCCATCCCCGTGAAGAACGGCAGAAGCGACAAATCCGCCGCATTTCCCCACTCAGCAAGAACAAGATTCGGTATCGCCTGATGAAAGTCAAGTGGAATGCTCCCGGGATCCGTAGGCGGATCTTGCGGGTCAAGGTTTTGTTGCAGGGCACGCTCGTCTCCAGCTCCTTGCACTCCATACGCATTGACACCAGCCTGAAGCGAGGCATCCAGCGGGATTGCACCGCTCGTCTGTCGGACGACATCTCGAAGTCGATGGACGATGCGATATGCTCGACCGGCGGCAGCGTTCTTTGCTTGCAGGCCTTCGATACAGTTCACGGCTTGAGAGGCTGTGTGTTCGTAGTATTGGGCGTCTGCGCCGGGTTGCTGATCGATTCGTCGGCGGTAGACGCATTGAGATGTGAATGACAGCATCGCTTGTAGCGTGAAATAGACTGCGTACCATGCCAATCCGCTGTGTAGGTGGTCCGGATACTGATCGCAGAAAGTTGCAATATCGTTGATGGATGATGCAGCGACAGATTGGCATCTCGACCCAACGGCGAGCTTTTCAAAGTCGTCCGTTCGATGTCGTTGGCTTGAAAGGAGCAGCAGTATACGCAAATTTGCCGATTTCCAGTACACAGTCTGTCGAGGACCGACGAACCACGATGGGACATGGTGTGTCATGGTCATGTAGGCTGGCAAAGCTGCTTGCCAATTTTGTATCATGTGCTCCATCACAACGGTTTGATGATCCACGTCCGGACACGAGCCGGCGCAAATCAGCTCGTTGTACACCTTGTTGGCAATCTTGGTCAGACGAGCCAAAGCGATGATCACGGAGCATGTCGTCGGCGCGGCCGCGTCGCTCATCCGTCCAGCCTCGTCGACAGAGCCTTCTTCTGCGTTGTGCGGCATACGGACGTCGAAAGTCGCATCTGATAGTAGAGAGGGTCTCCCGGTGGTGATGTTGAACCAGCTGTCAAAGCAGTAGAGAACCCAGAATAAGATTCGCCGACGATGTCTTTTCGATGGTCCCGCAGTCGACGTACTTGGAAGCTCACGATGAAGTCCAATACCCATAGCGAGTCTCAGAGCGATGCCGAGATAATTGTAACCTGTGTTGGGCCGATCCGTTTTCTGCAGGTAGTTCCCAAGAATGAGAAATGCCTGTACATTGTTGATGGAGCCGGATTCGAGGACTTCGGGCTTCAATAACGATCGTGCGGCCTCGTAGTATAGAGAAGGGCTGTCGTCCGCACCACTGCCGGATAACCACTCGCCCATCGCGAGCACAGCGTAGTACGTGATGTGCCATGACGAGGATCGAGGCAGCGACTTCCTCGAAGCACACTGATCGCGAAAGGACTTCTCGTTGAGGATGGGATAGCTGCTGTTATACCGGGTAAAGTATGCGGATATGAGCACTTCTTGGATCGACGAGGCGGACAAGGAGCTCGCATACGAGGATGGCGGTAAGCCGTGCCCAGAAGCGTTCGAATTCGGCGTCTCCTGCGCGGCACTCTTGCTGCGGCGACCAGCGCCGGTTGCTGGAGGGAGAAAAGAGGATACTGATTGCAACAGTTCGTGGCCGGAACTCGTGCCTGTACATCTTGTCAGTATGGCGTGACGATAGGGAGTACGTGCATGATCTACCCAGATAGCCTGAGCCCGCATTTCGACTCGTCAGCGCTGCCATGCCATCTCTGGCATGATCGCTATCTGATGACTGCTCTCTCGCTTCATGATCCGAGGCCTCGTTCCACTCGTAGTCCGCATTCCCCTCCCCAGCATTGTGGTCTGCAGCGTGTGCCTTGTGCGCTGGCTGCTGCGGATTCTCCCCTCCATTGGCATGATTCGAGTACATCTCAGCCTCACGCCGCGTGAGGACTTCTTCCAATTGTCGACATCGTGCCTCCGCTTGATCAAGATTCTGCCGAGTCAACGGCGTCCTGGCCGGTGGTTTCTCAAAGACACACGCCTTCCCGGCGCGCTGGCAGAAGGCGCAGCGCGAATCGTCTTCGCTTGGTATGCATCTCGTCTTCCGTCTCTGACATTCGTTGCAGGCTTTCTCGGCGAGGCCTCGCCGCGCAGTGCGGCTCGCTGGCATTATTCGGATCTAACCATACCGATGATATCCTTGGCGAAGAGTGGACGATAGGTTGGACGGGCCTGAGCAGATCTGGGGTGGATGCGCCGGCGATGCGACGCCGATGGGGGCCATTGGATCAAATAGACAGATGTCACGTACGCTAACCCGGGGTCTGACGGCTACATCTACCGGCAATGTGTCCAAGCCTTGGTCAAGTAGCAGGTCAGCAGGACGCTTCAAAGAGAGTTACGGTAAAATTAAATGCACGTTCTAGAGCGAGACTTCGCCAAAACTTGTTCACAGCTTCGAACTGTCTATTCAACTTGCTCCCGTTCCCTGGCTACGACATCGACTGTCGCGATATCCATATCTTACAGCCAGTATAAGAAATTCCTCTACACCATGGGCCAAAAGCAGTTTGTGTTCGCTGTCGAGTTACCATTTGCCCTTGCCATAAATAGGTCATTAGTCTAGCGTACCGCTTCCATGCAGCGGACCATTCTGCCCCGACAGCATCGGCTACGAGGACAGCTCAGAGCCGCACGTTCGGATCGATCCCTCGCGCTGTAGAACAGAACAGCTCCGCAGGGTCTCGATAAATCGAAGGCGTCGACGCAAGCCCCTCGACGACAACAACGCACACGACACAGTACTTCTTACTATGGCAGTCAATGGACACACCAATGGCGCGGCCCAGCACGAAAACGAGAGAGCCGCTCTCGCAGCTCGAGCAATCCCACACATGGAACTGGCGGACGGCAGCCGGAAACCAGCATTATCCACTCTCGATACACAACCAGAGGAGAGAGCGAGACAACGCTTCGCCGTCTCTGGAAACGCGATTGTGACTGGTGGAGCCGGAACTCTAGGCTTCGAAGCTTGCAATGCTTTACTCGAGCATGGCCTCTCCGGGCTCGCCATATGCGACATGAGTCCTGAACAGAACGCGAAAGCCGTCAAACTTCTCCAAGCTCGCTTCCCCGGAAAGACGATCGATGCCTTCCAAGTCAACGTCACCGACGAGGTAGCCGTCGAAGCAGCCGTGGAGAAGGCCGCGTCACAACTCGGATCAGTCGATCACCTCCTTTGCTTCAGCGGCATCGTCGGCTGCGTGGATTCCATATCCTCCAGCGCCGCAGACTGGCGGCGAGTTGTGGATGTCAACACGACTGGCTCATTCCTCTGTGCTCAATCAGCCGCTCGAGTGATGCAGACACAAGGGACCGGCGGATCCATCACATTCACGGCATCGATATCAGCCCACCGCGTCAACTTCCCGCAACCACAAGCCGCGTATAATGTCAGCAAAGCGGGATTGGTGACGCTGAAGAACTGCTTGGCGGCGGAGTGGGCGAGGTACGGGATTCGGGTGAATAGTATTAGTCCGGGATATATGGACACGGTCTTGAATGAGGGAGATGGGTTGGCTGAGGCGAGAGCGTGTTGGACGGGCAGGAATCCCACTGGGAGGATGGGACAGCCGCAGGAGTTGACGGGCGCTGTGGTGTTGCTTGCGAGCAACGCGGGATCCTACATCAATGGGGCGGATATCGTGGTCGATGGCGGAGGAATCGTCTTCTAGAGCATACGAAGACGATTCAAACGCGACAGCCTCTGTTCGTGGTCGCGTCGCCGCAATGCTGCTTCGAACCGAGTGTATCGCTCAAGTTGGCTATCAGCAGCGTGTCATGAATCGAGGCATGTGATATACACAAGTTTGCCAGTCCTCTTTGTAGGCATTGTGTCATCAGTTTGTGGACGTTGTTTGGTCAATCTGCTGCTTCTCTTTGAGCGTGGACACATCTAGTCCACGCTGTCGTCTAGATGGCACGCGTTGAAGAAGAAAAAGAGTGGAGGAGATCCGCCCCCACGGATGTTGTCACGTATATGCAGCCTTCTCCGACACCGGAGGACCGGGAAAACAGCTCGGCTTAGTCAATGGAAATTAACCTCGAGGTCCAGGTCGTCAACAACACATGCACTTACAACGAACACCAAGACTCCTCGAAGCAGTTCTAGCTAGGCATACACTCCACTCTCCTTTATGCCTACGCAATAACAACACCGACTCCGGCACCCGCGCCTCCTCCACGCGACCAACCTCCAATCCGATCTCTCCAGTCCTCGAGCAACCATGTCGACCACAATCGGCTCCTTCATAGCAGGAGGCATCGCAGCCTGCGGCGCCGTGACAGTCACACACTCCTTCGAAACCGTCAAGATCCGTCTCCAACTGCAAGGCGAACTCAAAGCAAAACGCGATGCGCCGCGACTATACAAAGGCGTCCTGCACGGCGTCAAAGTCATCTACACGAACGAGGGCATGAAAGGTCTCCTACGAGGATTGAGCTGTGCAGTACGATCTCCATAACAAGAGCATACGACCAAGACCACCTCAGACTGACAATGCATTCCAGTACATCTACCAAATGACCCTCAACGGCTGCCGTCTCGGGTTCTACGACCCCATCCGCACCTCCCTCAACTCCCTCTACCTCCACCGCTCACCCACCCACCGCTCCGACGCCGACGTAAAAGCAATGCAATCCCTCCCCATCAACATCGCGTCCGGCGCCTCCTCCGGCATCCTCGGAGCCTTCCTCGGCTCGCCCTTCTTCCTCGTCAAAACCCGCCTACAATCCTTCTCCCCCTTCCTTCCCGTCGGCACTCAACACCAATACCGCAACGCCGCCGACGGGCTCTCCCAAATTTACCGCTCCGAGGGCATTCGCGGTCTCTGGCGCGGCGTGGGACCCGCGATGGTACGCACAGGTTTCGGATCAAGCGTGCAACTACCCACCTACTTCTTCGCGAAACGCTTGCTGCAGCGGAACTTCTCCATCCAAGACGGCGCGCCGCTACATCTCATGTCCTCGACCGCGAGTGGATTCGTGGTGTGTGTGGTCATGCACCCTCCGGACACGGTCATGTCGCGGATGTACAACCAGACGGGGAATTTGTACTCGGGCGCGATGGATTGTCTGGTCAGGACGGTGAAGACGGAGGGGATGTTGGCGGTGTACAAGGGGTTCTTTGCGCATTTGGCGAGGATTCTGCCGCATACGATTTTGACGCTGAGTTTGGCGGAGCAGACGAACAAGTTGATGAGGAGGGTGGAGAAGAAGATTTTGAAGGAGGACGGGGAGAAGTGGTGAGGTGGGGAGGGAAGATAGGACAGTGAGGACTATTCGTGAAGAAGAGAAGAGCGGATGCACGTTCCGGAGGTGATATCGAGTCCGTAAATAGGCCGGGGGACAAGCCTCGAAAAGCGGAAGAAGAGCTCGAAGGACAGGAGAGCCTTCATCCTGGCGCGTAAGGTATGCGAGCCAGGGACGGCATCGATGGCTCGATCGATACCGGGCATTGAAGTTAGATCTCGAGAGATCCTCCAATGCCAAAATACTGTACATATCACGACAAAAAGCTATGTACATACACCAGGCTCATACTTCCAGTGAAGTAATCACTTGAAAAGCTGAGGTGGAGAGCATGTTCTGAGCATTCTGTTCCTGGCTTCCTGTGTTGAATATCTGCACTCTTCAATTTCTCCTGTACAATGCCTTGTCGTACAGTCCCCACGTTCCCCGATATGCTCATTGGATTTATTCGACGTATACGAGGATTTCCCCTCCCCCGTCGTGTTCCCCTGGTCGCGCTCTACCACGCACGCAACTCGGCCAGTCGATGCCTTGATATGCCTCGCTGTACAGACAGTTCCATATGCTCCTCATCATGCTGACCGTGTTCCCGATTGGACGCCCACCGGAAGCGAATGTCTCGCGTTTGGTCCCTCGAAAACCAAGGAGCGAGTCCCGCTCCTCTCACGCAGTCGAGTGACTTTAAAACCGTGTCATTAAAGCAAAGTCGTCTTTCACACCACTGCAATACGGAGTCATCGGTCACATGCTGTCGTTGAAGTCTCTGGTCCAGAACTCGCTGTTTCGTCCCCTCCGCATGTCGTCGCGTGCTGTTCCCCTTTCCCCCGGTCCGATCACCCAGTCCTCCCATCTCTTCATCCCCCAACCATCCCCACCCCTCTCAACCTCTCCAGCATCTCCTCCTCCATCAACTCAATCCCTTCCCCTCGCTCAGCGACCAAAATCGGACTTCCCAGACTCGCGTCCGCATCTCCCACAAAGCCACCTCCTTGCGCGTCGCTCCCTCTTCTGGGTCCCATTTTACTCACATGCGCGTTCATCAATTGATCAATACTCCCCCTGAACCAACCCGTACTCGGATCGAAATTCTGCACTCCACCAGAACCCACTCCTGTCCACGCGCTGGATCCCGATCTCCCCCTCCCTACACCGTCGATAAAGTCCAGCTCATCATCCTCATCCTCATCCTCTTCATACACCGTATCCGTCGTCCCGGAGCCAAATTTGAACTCGTAGTTCCTCTCCCCCTCACTACTCCCCCCTCCATCCTCCTCTTCACTCGTCGTCGTCGTCGTCGCTCCTCCATCCACGCAATAAAACCCTTGCTCCTCCCCATCGCTGCCGATGTACCCGCTCACCACATAGTCGTCCTCTAGATCCTCGTCCAAGTCCTCGTCGAAATCTTCATCCTCGTCTAAGCTGGTGAGACTCGCTTTCGCCGCGCGACCGAGAGCGAGGGAATGGTTCACGGCGCGGAGATCTTCTTTTAGACGACCACGAACATACGCTGAAGAAGCCTGTTCGATTTGCAATTCGAGGGAAGCGGCTTTGGCGAAGTTTCGCTGGAGTTCGGCGTCGTGGCGGGCGGCTTGGCGGATGGATTGGGGGGAGGAGGTGTCTGTTTGAAGGGAAGGAGGGCTGGAAATGGGAGATTCAGGAGCGAGCACGTCGTCGAAGATACGGCGGAATTCTCTCGCGAAAGAGGAGTGCGGGATGGAGAAGATGATTTCTTTGATAGAGGGGAATTGTTCTGCGTTCGGACGGCGTTGACGAGGTGAGCCGACGAGTACGCGACGCCAGAGACGGGCGACTTCTTGCACCGGATGATTGAGCGATCCGGCACCCCATGCTCCAAGCACGAGGGTATGGCAGGATTTCGAGTCGGCGATGCGGAGGATGGCTTTCATTTTGCGGAGCACGAGGTCGCGGTGGGCGTCGCAGTAGGACACGCCGCAGGAGCATTCGGGTTCGCGGTCCAGAGCGCGGAGACGGTTGGGGTCCGGGTGTTTGGGGAGGCCGGCGGAGATGACGTTGACGAAGAAGCGGTCGCGGCGGGGGAGGTCGATGGCGTTGGTGTCGCGGAAGACGAGCACGTCGGGGGTGTAGATGGCGCCAACTTCTGGGAGGGGGTAGAGGGAAGGGTGGAGGGAGGAGTGGAGCGTGGTGCGGGCGCAGAGGAACTCTTCTTGGCCGTTGCCGCCGGTCATGAAGCCTCCTCCGGGGGTTTTGAGGGAGGCCATGTTATGGACGGTGACGTTGGGGCGGGAGTCGTCGATGCGGTTGGCGTTGGAGTTGCGTTTGGAGGCGTATGGACGGGAGGAGCAGCGTGAGGCGGCTTGGAGGGTGTCGCCGGTGGAGATGCGGATTTTGAGGTCTGGTCTTATGATGGGAGTGGTGTGGTTGATTGTGGTGGTGGTGGATATTGGTGGATCGACGACGAGGTCTGATTGTGAGACTCCACTGCGAGCTTTTGGACTGTTCCGGAGAAGTTCCGGGATTGCTCTGGTGATTGTGAATCTCGCTCGTGCCTCACGGTCTGCTCTCCCGGACGAGGCCATGATTTGAATGGTATGCCGTGGTGGCCGATGGGATGGTTGACGTGAGTTGAGGTGGAGAGGCGTGAGAAGCAGTCGAGACGGAATCTTGAACTCAGTCCAACACGCACGCCGTTGTCATCCAGAAGAGGACGGGAGTCTTCACGCCAGAGTGAGGCGGAGGGAGAGAGGGCGAGAACAACGACTGCCCGGATTTCTTGACATGTGAAATCGAACCGCTCGGCTCGGACAACGCCCGTTTTCGGAGGACCCGTGAACGATATTAGAGACAAAGGCGGGGAAATAGGGCTGGCTGGGGAGCGAATGTCGGGGCGAGGAGAGACAATAGCAGCAGCGTGAGTGTATGAGTGTATGAGCGAGAGTCAGAGCAACAGTACAAGAAGAAGTAGAAGGAGAAGAAGAAGAAGAGTGTTCCGCAATAGCAAATAGCAGTCGCAATAAACCAGGACCCGTCAGTCGTCGTCAATCCAACCCTCATCCGCCCCGCACACAGCGGAACGAACATCTTCACATGTCAGCGCACGGATCCCAATCAGCTGTCAAGCATCGTAATTTGCCTCTGCCACGCGACCACAATTGTATGCATGTCCCGGTACATCTTTGTGTGTACACTGCATCACATGTAAGCCCAATCTCACACCGTCATCACAGACTCGTCAATTGCTGCATTCCCGCTGTATGCGACAATATATCCAGCACAGCCGAACAGATCGCTCGATCTTCAGAGCCCAAAGTTCAGGCTTGGCTGACGAAAGCATCTGCCGGGGGTGTGGCTGCCGAACCTACCACGACTCGAAGCGAGCATTGGACGAGTCTGGACTGGACGACATTAAACATTAGTAGAACGCATTGGGAAGGTCGGCGAGACATTACACGCAAACGGGAGAAGTACGGTGTTTCGGCTGCATGTGTGTTCGTCAGCTTGGAGATATACTTGGCCGTCAATTCCCGTGGAATGTGCGCTGTCGGATGGACTGCGCAGCAGGGAGAATGCTTGATTTCCGGTCTCGGGTCGGGGTGGGGAGACTGAGGCACGATTTGTGACGGCAGTGGTCTGGATGTGTTGCTGACTGAGGGAGAGAGAAGAACAACCAACGTCGGCATTCATAGCACTCCTTTGGTAATTAAGAGATTTGGTATTGCTATTCCCGCCTTCATGTGAAAGCCAACAAACCAGCGGGACATGCATGGCGTGGAAGGACCATCCGTTCTCGGCCTGGCCCGAGCGATACGACTCGCGTCACCCTCCAACAGCTTCAATCTTGAATATCTCCTCTACAACACCACCAACATCACAACCATCCCAATCTCCAACATGACCGCCCCACCACCACCCCCCTTCCCACTAACCACCACCCCCCTCCAACCCACTCCACCCTTCACCTCCACCCTCCGCTACCCCGGCCCCTCCCGCAAATCCATCTACGACCGCAACCTCTCCCGCACCTCCACCCACCAAGTCTCCCTCTCCACCTTCGCCCACCTCTTCAACACCCTAATAACCTACCACCACACCCGCTCCGGCTCCGTCGCCGAGATCGAAACCCGTCTCAACCGCGCCGGATACCCCCTCGGCTTGAAACTCCTCGACTTGCACCTCCACCGCTCCCAAGGACGGACCATCACCCGTCCGACGAGAATCCTGGATGTGCTGCAATTCATCCATACCACCCTGTGGAGAGCGCTGTTCGCCCGGGCGGCGGACGCGTTGGAGCAGAGTAATGACAAGAAGAATGAGTATATGATTGTGGATAACGAGCCGGTGGTGAATACGTATATTTCCACGCCAAAGGAGATTTCTCAGCTCAATTGCGCGGCGTTTGTGGCGGGGATTATTGAGGGGGTTTGTGATGCGGCGGGGTTGGAGATGGAGGGGGTTAGTGCGCATTGGGCGGGTGGGGAAAAGGAGGAAATGTGGCCGGGGAAGACGATTTTTTTGTTGAGGTTTAGTCAGAGGGCGGTGGAGAGGGAGGAGGCGATCAAGGCGGGGGGAGGGTGAGAAGATCGTGCCAAAAACATGGAATGCATGAGATACAAGGCTTTGGCAAGGGAATGTTGTGGGAGCGCCTCACGGAAGGATTGAGATACCCACAGCTTTGCAAGGCGTGAAGAGGACGCGATATGGGTATCAGGAAGCATTCTACTGGACGACTCCAATCGGACACGTCGGCGCGACCGCCATCCTCCTCCAGCCTCGCTTTACACCTCCACCAGATCCAGCAGGCTTCACCTCAATCGCTACAGGCGCATCTTCCAAAACCTCAGGATCCGGCTCGGCTGCCTCATCAGCTTCCATTACTGGGACCGTGTGGCCTTCATGCGCCCCATCCAATCGACTCGCCTCCAACATATCCTCCCACACACCCCTAAACTTCCTCCCACCATCTCTCAACAACCCCTTCCCGACAAACCGACTCCAATACCCTGGATTCGTACAACACCACATCATCGTCTCACTCCGCAGACTTTCCCTCTCGGCTTTGGA
The DNA here is from genome assembly GCF_000219625.1 of Zymoseptoria tritici IPO323. Lineage (NCBI taxonomy): Eukaryota > Fungi > Ascomycota > Dothideomycetes > Mycosphaerellales > Mycosphaerellaceae > Zymoseptoria > Zymoseptoria tritici. The sequence goes on along the minus strand of NC_018217.1, from coordinate 2,913,301 downwards.
GAGATTTAACGCCCATGTCTGCGCGCTGAGAGTGTGTAGGAGCCATAGACTGAGAGCTTCCTTGTCGGCATCGAAGGAGGATTGGGTGGTGGGGTTAGAGCTGTTGATGGATGATTGGACGGTGGAGATGACGGATTTGAGGAAGGATGGGTGAGTTGTGGAAAGAGTGGTTAGGAGAGGCTGCCAGAGGGTGAAGGCTCCATTGAGGGAGGATCGAATGCTGTGACGGGGAAGGTAGTTAGCAAATGTTGAGAGATTCGAGGATGAAAGGGAGAGGCACATACTCTCGTCTTGACGGCCAAATCATCTTCCCACCAACCAATGCTTCCGCAATCGCCTCCCCACTCCACCTCCTCAACTCCCTCGCTGTACTAGCCACATCTCCCTCACCACCTTTCTTCAACGCCTCCACCCTCCCCCTCCTCCACGCCTTCAAAACCTGCTCCAATCGCTCCCCACCCTCGTCCTCACCCGCCTCCTCCCCCTCATCCCCGCCAAGCTTACTCCAATAACTCCCCCACAACCACCTCAACCCCTCCTCCGTAACCCTCACCAACCTCCCCAACCCGGGTAAATCCTCATGCGTCGCCTCATGTCTCACATCCACAAACTCCGGCGGCAGTCCGATTTTCGCCGCGACTTCCGCCATACTAGGCGGATTGAGCAGGCGGGCGCGATTGCGGGAAATGTCGCAGAAACCGGTGATGAACCGGGTGAAGGATTGGGTGTAGAGGGCTCGTATCGCTAGCGCTGTGATGGGGTCTAGTTGGACTTGAGCGTGGAGTTGAGGTGGTGGTGAGGAGGGGGATGGAAGGGCTGGGGAGGAGGGAGGAGGTTGATGGGATTGTAGGAGTTGGGCGTGGTGGTGTTGGGCGGAGAGGAGGAGGTAGGTGGATTCGATGGCGTGGGGGAGGTTGGAGTTGCGGAGTTTCCAGGCTTGGATTAGGGAGAGGGCGCGGGGGAGGGTGGAGGGCGTGGAGGGGGAGAAGAGGTCGGAGCGGAGGGCGAGGAGGGCGGAGGGAGAAGTCCAGGGGACGGTGGTGTATTGGGTGGACATGATTGCAACCAGAACTCAAGGTTCTCTTCTTGCTCCGGGACACTCAAACCTGTCCGGCGATGTGATTCTGACCAGACTGTATGTCTCTCCTCAGTAGTAAGCTTGGCCAAGGCGATGTTTGAATTGTCGTCCGTTTGGCCAGTGGTTTGAAGAGCGAATGCGGTCTTGTGTTGGACGCTCCGTTGTCCCTGGAGAAATGTATGCTCGTCGGTCAGATCTCCTGTCTTCGACGAGACGTGTGTTCTTTTGTGAGATCTTGGTAATAACTTGAGGATTATTCGCATGTGATCGCAAAGACAATATGCCCTGCGAAAGAAAAAGAATCCCCGGCTAGAATCCCAATTGTACGCAGCACGCTAGCACGGTGCTAGCGTGGCGTGGTTCATCCAACTCTACGCGCGCAAGACGCTAGCATGGTACTAGCGTGTACGATGCTTCATCAAGTCCCCGGACTTCACAACGTCACACCGTCGCAATACATCATGTCCTCACCTTCTCGGCCAAATCCTGTCGTTCGTATGCTGGATGGAGTGAAGAGACGCATATCGAAACCCAGTACCGACAAAGACGCGGAGATGCCCGAGTCGGAGGAAACAGAGGCTGGCAATGGCTTTGCGGATCAAGAGGTAATGGGAGGGAATCTTGACACCCATGCGTCCTCGCTGACGGTGCATGATACCAGGACGGCGGAGCACTTGTAGCCAGCGACTCGGAAGGCATGTCCGAACCACTCGAGGTCATCTTCGACAAGCAAAACCACAACCGACGACGAGCCTCACGCACAGACGACCACTCCCAACGACCCCACCACCGGAAAGCATCACAATGTGTAATACACTCTCTTCTGGAATCGAAGATGCGATCAGGAGGAGGGAACATGATACCGGAAGACATGTACAAACCAGCAGATGGCGAAGACAGTGGAACGCAAACACCCGATGGAGGCACACACACCCAATCCCGCCTCCTCACGAAAAAGCAGCTGTCGGACATGAGGAATGGTATCCGGGAAATGTCAAAGAAGATGGGCCGAATAAGACTGATGCTAGATGTGCGGAACATCTTCCTGCTTACGAAAGCCCACGACCAGAACCTCATCAAGAAGACAAGAGATGTTGCCGAGTGGCTACTTCAACAACGCAATTCCGAGGGCAAGACATATATCGTGTGGGTGGAGCACACGATGAAAACCAGCAAATCCTTTGACGCCGCTTCCTTGACCGCCAAAGATTCCTCCTACGAGTCTCGTCTGAAGTACTGGACCAATGAGCTGTGCGCGAAGAAGCCTCATCAATTCGACATTTGTCTCGCCTTGGGAGGCGACGGAACAGTGTTGTACTCCGCCTGGCTATTTCAGCGTGTTGTACCGCCAGTCATGTCATTCGCTCTGGGATCCCTCGGGTTTCTCACCAAATTCGATTATGGCGAATATTCCTCCATCCTAACTCGAGCGTTCAAGGAAGGCATAACCGTCTCCCTTCGCTTACGGTTCGAAGCGACGATAATGCGATCAGTTCCTAGAGATGATGAGGAGGAACAGTCATCCCGCGACATGGTCGACGAACTCATCGGCGACGGCTCAGACGATGTCAACACTCACCGTCCGGCGGGCAGCAACAACATTCTCAACGACATCGTCATCGACCGTGGTCCTAACCCTACCATGTCCAGTATTGAAGTCTTCGGCGATGAGGAGCATTTCACGACCGTCCAAGCTGACGGAATTTGTGTCGCAACGCCTACTGGATCGACGGCGTATAATCTTGCTGCGGGAGGGAGTCTGTGTCATCCGGACAATCCTGTCATCCTCGTGACGGCCATTGCACCGCATACTCTCAGCTTCCGTCCGATCATCCTGCCCGATACAATAGTATTGCGGATTGGTGTACCGTATGATGCGCGTGCAAGCTGTTGGGCAAGTTTCGATGGAAAGGAGAGGTATGTTGAAATCGCTCGATAGTAGGAGTCTACAAGTGACTGACCATGATTCAACAGATCTGAATTAAAACCAGGCGACTACGTCACAATCTCCGCCAGTCGCTTCCCCTTTCCGAGTGTTCTGCCGCTGGATCGAAGAAACGAGGACTGGGTGGATAGTATTTCCCGCACGCTGAACTGGAATAATCGACAACGACAGAAGGCTTTTGATACAGAGGGTGAAGAGGGGCAGAACAAGGGGAAGAAGGAGGAGGAGGCGCAAGAGTGAGAGGCATTCTCTGGAGAGAGGTTGATGACTGATGACTTCACGATTTGACGATGGGGGATGATGGGGTTTTGGCGGAAGGTTGGCGATGAGACTTCGATGGGAGTGGAATTGGGCTTGTGCATGGCGGCATTCGATGGCTCGGCGAGTGGTTGAACTTGTTCACGACTGAGTTTGCGAGTCTGATTCTATACATGTCCAGAAGCTGGCCGCGTTGAGTCCTGGATCTGCGCCTCGTACAGCGACACAAGAAGATACCACAGCAGAAGCAAGACGCAGTGAGGCTCCGGCACAGGACAAGAGTTTCTCTCGAGTAATTAAACGACACGGAAGGTTTACACTCGCCCCGGCAGTCGCGCCGTCGCAGCTCTGTGATATACTTCGCCAAGAGACAAGTTAGTCGAAGTCTGCTGACACCAGAACACATGGACATGGTGGTTGCGGTCTTGCGCTCAAGGCATAGAATTGTCGTACTAAAGTCATGTGCTACATCAACACCTCGAGGACTCCCCTCGATACCACCACCACCACCGGCGGGCCACATACAATCCTACTGCTGCAGAGTAAGAAGCGCAGGCCTATATGGCAACGCATTGTAATCCCCTCCGCTCGTCGGGCTCCGTCCCTGATACAACACCTGCAATTTGCAATCATCAATCTTCATCGTCTCATCCGCCGTGCTGCGAATCACATCTCCATGACTGATATCATTCGTCCACGACACACCCGTGTTGGCCTTGCCGGCGAAAGAGTTGCTCTCCGTCGCCGCCTGAGGAGTCCAGCTGCCACTCAAGCTCGTCGCCGTGAAGGAGCGGAAGAACCGTCCCTGCGACCCGATCGCCTCGACGATCATGAGGTAGCGGTTCGAACCGCCGAGGGTGTAGACCTGCACGGCCTCGAAGAGATTGTTCCGCGTGTCGGACATGATGACCGTGGATGCCGAGCCGAAGGAGCCCGGGAAGTTGGCCTTGGGCATGCTGGAGCGGTAGATCTTGCCGTTGTCGCCGGCGAAGAAGAGGTACATGTTACTGGCGTCGCCGATGAGAGTCTGGTCGATGGGGCCCGTGTCGGATCCCGTGATGGAACCCGAGAAGAGGGCTTGGTCGGCGGACCAGCCGTTGACGTTGGAGGGGTTGGTCGAGGTGCGGTAGCGGAAGGCCGTGGCGCCCCACTGGTAGGCGAGAACCCATATGTTTTTGGGGGCGAAGAAGAATAGGGTCGGAGCTACGGCGGAGAAGGGAGTGGCGGTCTGAGCGGCAGAGCCGAGGTTTTGAAGGGAGCTGGGAGCGAACATCATGGAGCTGTAGGTGCCTGATGCGCTACCGGTGGAGGCGTAGACGAGGTATTGTCCATTGTAGGGCACGGCGGTGAAGTCTTTGAGGGCGACCGCGCCGTTAACCTTGGGTTGGGCCAGGGCACCGGTCGAAGTCCATTTGTAGGTTGTGGGAAGGCGGCATTGGGCTGTGACGGAGGAGAGGGAGGTAGCGAAGAGGATGATGGTCTCGGCAAACTTCATGTTGATGTTTGGGTGGGGAGTAGTGAAAATGGGTTGAGAAGAACTGTGCAGAGTGAAGACCAGGGGAGACGAGGCTGTACTTATGCTTCACAAGTTTCGCGGGCATGTCGACTGGAGTATACAGCCTATTCGACCTTCGCGTGACCCGTCGCTTGGGATAGTACTCCAGTCTTGTTTCAAACGGGTCGCCTCTACGTATAGGTGGGGTCTCGTTACCCTTGCTAGTACGCAAACGTGGTTGGATCGTCGCCTCGAAAGGAAGGTGCACTATACGGTTAAATCAGCGGTGTATCGGATAAATGACCGAATTGCTGTATAGCTGCGACATTGGTGGAAAGAGTCGTTTCCTCCACTACGCGAGTTGCGTTGGTATAGTGCTTCTATGCAGGCCATTCCACTTCGAGGCCCTCTCCGCGGTCTCAGTCTCAGGCTCCGCTGTCGAGGGTCCGAGGGTGCTCGCGCTGCCCATACAGCTCGTTACGACCACTGACAACCTCAGCCTCACTTCGAGACACGGTCTCAGGTCGTGAAGTTCAGCTCATCACCGTCGCCGTGATCAATCACGGTCTCCGTGGCTGAACAGCGCTTCGATTCGGGGAAGGACCGGCTGGCCCGGGCGATTTGCTCTGGCTGGAATGACTCAAGGCCAGCCGAGTGTATGCGAAGCGACGAGCTTAGGTTCTTGATGCTCGCACGTTTTTGTACAGCAATGAGGCGGAGACTGGAATCGGTCTTCTTCCGAACGCATGGTGTCGATGTGGTGGAGGAAGTCAGGTAAGGCTGCGTGGTTGATGACATCCTGGATCCTGGAAGCTTTTGAAAGTGCACGGGCGTGTTTGTGCGGACACTCGCCAACTCTCCGACCTTTCCCTGCCGAACAACCCTCCACAGTCTCCAAACGTCCACCTCACCTCTTCATCGAGATCAACAAGACTCAAACCAAAAAACACTGGACGAGGAACGTCAGAAGGACTCAATGGCAAACAGCGCCGCGCAATAACAATCACTCGAGAGCAAACCTCACCATCCCGACCACCAAAATGAACCTCCTCACAACCCTCCAATTCCCAATTCTACTCCTCGTCCTCTGGCTCTTCACATCCTACATGACCCGCTCCTTCCCCACCCTAACCAACAAACGAATCTGTCTCCTCATCGCCCACCCCGACGATGAAGCGATGTTCTTCGGCCCAACCTTACTCTCCCTGACCCGCCCCGACCTAGGCAACACGGTCGTAATCCTCTGTCTCTCCTCCGGCGACGCCGACGGATTGGGACACATCCGCGTCGACGAACTCCGGAAATCAGCGCTGTTGTTGGGACTGAGGAGTGCGGAGCATGTGGTGGTCGTAGACGACCCGGCGCAATTCCCGGACTCGATGACGGCCAAGTGGGATGCGAAATTGATCGCGGGGATGTTGATGAAGTACTTTGCGCCGAAAGCCACTTCAACACCATCGACGGAAGCGCCGACGGCAGGGGTGGATGTGTTGATCACGTTCGACACGGGCGGAGTGTCGGGACATCCGAATCACATCTCCCTCTACCACGGAGCGAAGGCGTTTTTGGAAACACTCATGCAGCGACATCGAGGCTGGGACTCGCCGACGAAGTTGTATACGCTGCGAACGACGGGGACGGTGAGGAAGTATATGAGTGTGTTTGACTCGGTGGTGACGGTGGCGTTGAGTATTGGGAGGAGGAAGGAGAAAGGGGAGTTTCCGACGCCGTTGTTGACGGTGAGTCTGCCTGGGGGTGTGTTTACGGCGCAGAGGGCGATGGTTACGGCGCATAAGAGTCAGATGAGGTGGTTTCGATGGGGGTGGATTGGGTTGTCGAGGTACATGGTCATTAATGATTTGGCGAAGCAGAAGGGGTTTTAGAGGGGAGAGTCCTCGTGTACATTGACCATTAATGTGTAAAAAGAGAAGTCCATGATAAACAATATGGACGCATCTGTAGCATAGCAAGACAGCAATTGAAGCTTGTCGGTAGCTGCAAAGGACACCCAACGTCAGCGTACAGGTCAGCGTTCAGGTCAGCGTTCAGGCTACGCTACAGGACATGCACCGGTACGTTGTTGGGCCACGTACAGATATCTTGTTCGGCCATGGTACAGGTACGTTATTAGGGCATGTATACGTAACTTAGCGCGACACGTACATACAAGTTAGCAGAACATGGACAGTAGTCTGGCCATTGTAGTGCATGTCCACCTCGCTGTAAATCGGTATAACACAGCAGACATGTTGTTCTCAGAGCAGCCTGTTCTTCACAGGCTCATTCATTATGCCGTTAACTGTTGACTATCAAAACACTGGTTTCGCCTGTTTCCTTTCTGTGTGTTACATCCCATCTCCCACGCTATGCATAAATTCGAAATCATGAATAAGAACGAACAACCGCGACGCTGTTGGTTAGTACCCGTACGAGGCGCGATATCCAGGTTGGTATAATGTGCCGCTATCGTTGTGGTTCCCGCCGTACAACGTATTCCTGCTCTCATCCTCGTAGAGAGGAGCATGATCCTTGACTTCCCAGTTGTTCTGTTTTGCTCCAACTGAGAACTCCAAGTCTTCCCTCGTGATGCTGTCCCAGTACTGCGAAGTTGTCAGCGCGCGTTCAATATGAGCAATTCTCCGCCTCAACTCACCTTGTAGACCATCATAACTGCCAACAAATTGAGCAGCGTCGCGAAGAACAGCCCATCAACGTAGTGCTCCACATTCGTGCAAATGACCTCGCTGAAAGCGTACAGGATAACCTGGCTCAGCACAAGAGACAACACACCGAATGTGATGTGCCACAGCGGCCAGCGCTCCTGCAATGTTCCAATGACCAGCAGAACCTGCATGACCACGTACACAGCCAGGAAAACCGCACTGAAGAGATATACCACCACGAACAGCCCGATGGTGTTCTCCGGTCCCAATCCCGCCCAGCCCTTGAATGTCATGAGCGATACGATGAACGAGATCGCGAACATTGCCACGCTGCTCGTCCGTAGCAGCCAGACTGATAACTTTGTCCCGTCTTCGTATAATTGGAATCCGACGAATCCGTTGATCATCAGGCAAATGCAGGTCGCCGAGGTCAGGCCGCATTGCACGGCGACGAAGTATGGGTAGGTGCCGCTCGAGGGTGGTACGACGCCGGCGTCGACGATGAGCGAGCACATGGTGAGGAGGGTGTATGCGTAGAAGAACGAGGTGATTTCCTTGCGGCCTGTGCATGGGAGCCATGTTAGCGGATCCTTACACCCTTGACAGATCTGGTTCTTCCAACCAGCGGGGTTCTGCGATCCTCTGTCTACTCACCAACTGCTGTGAATTTACTCCGTACGTGGATGATCATAATGACCAGCATCACAAGCGCCAGGATATGAGCGAAACTCGCCGCGCCCTGGAAGATGATTGTGTTCGCCAACTCGACCGTTCTTGAGTAGCAATTCGCCTGAATGCTGTGGCGGCCGGAGATGGGCGATAGAGGTCCTACGAGCGGACATAGTGGCAGTGGTGTCCGCTCGCATATTTGATCGAAGTCGCCGAAGCCCATTGCAAGGGTGAAGAGGAAGAGTCGGTGGCGTGGATGTCTGCTCGGCGAGCGTCGCGGTCGCGGTATGGAATATCAGAGGATGGATTACGTATCGTGGAGGCGTGGATGTTGGCGAAGAGAAGCGAACGTTGTAACGATGGTGGGGAGAACGAGAGTGGTATTGAACAATTCAATAATCGGTTGGCTGGAGATGGCTTGTAGGGTCAAAGACATCCCAAAGACATCCCTGTTTCCTCGAATCGAAAGTCCGAAAGAGGCTGGGTTTATTTTGGGACGCTGTTGGCTCCTTGGCAGCGGCGATCGGATCTCGTGAACTCTAAACGGCAGTGGCTTGGCTTAGCATTCAACCCTGCATCGTCATGAACGTCTAACACATTGTCTCTCTTCCACAACGACGTCTCACATATACAACGACCTCGCCAGTCGCAAGGACTTCAGCATGTCTGAGGAGACGCCGAAAAATCGCAAAGAACGACGTGCGGCCGCAAAGGAGACTGGAAAGCCTGTGGAGCCCCCAACGAGCACTCCGAAGTTGAAGCTCGCCCAGCCGGATCGCTCGAAGCCAAAGGAGAAGACACTACTCGACATTTATGAAGAGAAAAGGGAATTGCTCAGCCAAGGTCAACCATTCGACGCCAGGTATGAAGATGGACTTCCACGCGGTGAGAGTGGAAATATTCTGGACGTCGGATTAGGAGAGACGGATCCGATGGGACCTTTTGGTGATGCGGTGTTCTGGTCGGTGTCCCTAGCGATGGTGCATTTCACGCTGGACGTCTTGGTCTACAATCAATACGCACAGGAAATTGTCTGGCCGGCGATCTGGCAGCGTTCGGGGACCATGCTGCCAATTCTATTCCTGGTCATCTACATGCTGCGATCGGATTTGGCACGGAGATTGGGGATCATTCGACAACTTTTCTTCCTTGTTGCTGGGGTAGCTGCTGGATGCTACATGATTCACGCCGGGAACAAGCACCAATACTTCGCCGTGATGAAGCAGGCGCCGCCGTTGGGCACGTTATGGATCTACAGTGTGCTGGAAATGGACCTCCTTTTCGCAATGGGCAGCCTGTTGCTTAACGCTGGATTTTTGCTATGGGGAGACTACTCGTTCTTCTGAGCAGGGTTCTCTCTCCGATCTTCTCTGTTGCTTGGTAACACTTCCAATCGTACTTGAATGGCAAACAGGAACACCAGTCTTGCAAATAATGCATGGAGGTCCCCTGCATGGCTCTTCATTAGTCCTATCAACGCGGCTCGCGCTTGACCTTCACGTCTTGGGAGGGCTCCGCGGACTTGTCGGTCCTCAGACCAGCATGAGCAGCATCTCCAAACAATTCGATGTCCGTAGGATCCGGAGCCTCGATCGTCAGACCAATCGCATCGCTGGATAGCAGTCTTGCATTGACCACCTTGAAAAGTCCTGCGCAATCCAAGCACAATTCAATACTCGCGATTGGCGACCATCTTGCGCAAAGGCGCGGCGGCCACAACATCCAGCGGTAATCTTCGAAATGAACCCAGCTCCTGCCACCAGCTTTGGACCAGGTCTCGTCGGGCGCTGGAAGACCTCGTGCACGATACTGTTCGTGTAACTCCCCGAGATTGCGGGTGTCGTTTGTGCGGTAGTGATCGCATTCTGCGAAGAGTCGCGCGCGCTTCAAGTCGGGCGCTTTGCAGTTGTCGCATGCTGGGTGAAGGATGTAACACATCTTTGGTGTCCTGGGGTTGGTGGTCTCTCGTTGAAGACAGGCTGGAAGAGGTGGGCTTATAAAGGCCAAAAGCCTTAGTGCAGCAAGAACCGGGATGACTTGTCGATTCCGCAAATTACTCGAAGTCACTGCGCGGTTGTGGAGGTGAATAGCCTCTTCTGAGCAAGAAGGTCGAAACTCGTCGTTCGACCCGTGTAAGCTAGCACATAAATGAATCAGTACGCATATTCGAGACACATCACATCACGATTGCTTGAATGCTTACCAGTCCGTGATCTTCTACGACTCCTTTCTGGATCCACAATCCATATGATCCCATCATGTTTGCCATCAACACATCGGTGAATAAACGATCACCAACAATCGCAATCTGAGACTCGTGCGTGACCCCTGTATCTGGAGCGTTGCGGAAGTAGTCCATGATCTCAGCGTGACATCCGGGCTTCTTCGTACTGTGCCGTAGCACTTTTACTCCAGTGTTACGTTCCAGAAGGTCCGCTTCTACATGGCCTTTGTCGGAACCCGTGCCAGAGGAGTTGGAGACGATGAGTAGTCGAGAGCCAGGGTATGCCTTTCGCAACTCATCAAACTTGGACTGGTAGGGAGCGTGTACTTCATTCTTCTTGGGTACAGAAAAGCAGTTGTCTTTGTCGAGGACTACCGCTCTGATGTCTGGCTTCTTTTCACCAAACCTGCTGGTAAAGGCTGTAGAGAGTGGAACAGGGAGTTGGTCGAAGGTGGCAATCGTGTGGTGAGGGAGACAGAGAGATGGGTTGGCCAGTAGCCTCAAGACATTGACCGTTGCGGAGACATTCATCGGAAATAATGGATGTTCGTGTCAAAGTGATGTCCATCTCCTTCCACCAAACTGGCGCGTTAGCACGAGACATCTCTCGAAGTCTTGGCGGCGACCTTTAAACTTTGCTGGCATCTCTGGCGTAAGTGCTCGTCCATGCTTCTGCTTTGCGACTCTTGTCGAACAATTCATATCGCAAACACCACACGACCAATTCGAACATTAGACCGCCCAGCATGACGTCCACCATTGGAATCCCGATCAAGCTGCTCAACGAGGCCACCGTAAGTCCTATCCAGCCAGCGACACAACCTTCAGCACATGCCGAACCATGCGCTTACAAAAGACGGACACACATAGCTGACAGTGTCTTCTCCTCCATAGGGCCACCAAGTCACCGTCGAAATCACCTCCGGCCAGACATACCGCGGAAAACTCATCGAAGGTACGAGCCTCCCAAAGCTAGCCACCGACCTGAAGGAAGAGACGAAGATTTGAAGAACAGCATATACTGACGGAATTGGTGTAATAGCGGAGGACAACATGAACGTACAACTAGAGAACATCAACGTCACCCAGCGCGACGGCCGCGTCACACATCTGGACCGTGTCTACATTCGAGGTTCGCACGTACGGCTGTTCATTGTGCCGGATATGCTGAGGTACGTTCTGACGACAAATTACGGGAAGTGCTTCGCGCGGCGTGGGTCTAATTAATTTGCTAGAAATGCGCCAATGTTCAGGTCGAAGGGTGTTCGTGGCAGAGGTGTTGGATTGGCGCGAGGAAGGGCTACGGTGAATCGCGCGCGTGGGTCGGGAGGTCCTCGTGGAGCGAGGGGTGCTTGAAAGGATGCGGTGGAAGGACAGGGCTAGGATGACTTTCGGACTGAAAGCGCGGCGTTCTGGCGTTCGGATAGGCGGGAGAACAAGATGGCAGAGGAAGATGAACGACTGGCGATGGCTCGGGGCATTGAGAAGCGATGCGAAAGTGGCAGAAGCGAGTTTGCGTGACCCGCAGGAACAATTCGCGAAGCTGCAAAGGATCGACTTGCAGTTATTGAAGAGGCACTGTAACTCATATCACGCGAAAATGCTGTACTTATGAAGCCTCATATGTGCATGCTCGTTGTGGAACAAAGTTTCGAGATTCTAACCTCAAAGTTGAAGCTCACCTCACGCGGGAAGACCTCACCTCATACTCGACCACTACTTCTCATGCAACAATGTGACTCGCTCAATTTCGGACATCCCACAAACCGCAACAATGCCACGTCGTATCCTGTTCCTTAGCATCTCTCCGTCTCCTGTGCTCGACGTAGTTAAAGGCAAGTCGCTGCAACCACAGAAACGCCCGATCAATCCACTCGCAGAAGCTAACGATACATCCCTCCACAGATTTGACAGGCTCAGCCCCAGCTCCCGCCCTCGACGGCTCCACCGCAGGTCTAACGCACGAATGGCACGCACAAACAGCCTACTACTCCACCCGCATCCCGATCTGGATCGACGAGATTCAAGACGTGCAGGCTTGGAAGGAGGAGTTTCTTAAAGATGAGGCAGCAGAGGTCGTGAGCGCTGTGGGGGACTGGGTGTATTGCTTTTATGCTCCGAAGACGGAGGATGGAGAAAAGAATACGCAGAAAGTGGAGGAGGTGATGAGGTGCATACAAGAGATTGTTGAGAGGCATGGAGGAGGGGACAGCATTTCGATCGCTGTGGCTGTCAATGGGAAGAGTGCGAAGCCTGAGGGTGTGCAAATGCATGCCGAAGATTGGGAGGATCGGTGTACCGAGTTCGGCTTCGAGTTTGTGGACTATGCGGCAGTGGGCAAGAATGACTACGGAGAGAAAGTAGGATTCGAGAGGCTGAAGGAGGCCTTGGAAGCAAATGAGTGGGACGAGGACGATGCTGCTGACGGAGATGATCTGCTTGGATTGGACGACCTGGGGCTGGCCGATGATCTGGAGGGGAGTGGCTTCAATAGAGAGGAAGCTGAGATGACGGCCGAGCTATTTGGAATGAAGGCTGCGCTTTACGGCAACGAAAATTTTGACGAAGTTGATAACGAGGCGTCACATGCTTCTACGGGAGCAACAGGCGACCAACCGGACCCGGTGGACGATTTGGACCGGATGATGAGCAAGCTGTTGGCTGTCAAGGAGCAAAGCGCTGATCTGCCCGAGGCTCAGCGCAAGCGCATGGCTGCAAAGGCCGTGCGAGAATTGATGGGCAGCAATGGTGGACTATGAATGATTGATGTCGATGTCCTATCCTGGACTTGCAGCCTTCGCATTTCCCAAGTCTCCTGACACGAAGACGACCAATACCGCTGAATACGCCGCTGTCGCAGCGAAGATGCTGTCTCGACTGGCGCTGGTACTGATCCGGATGCCGACCGCAAAGAGGATGATGAACATGATCAGCAACCCTAGCCGCGAATCTGGCTCTTGCACGAAGTACAGGAGCAAGATGGACCCGACGAGGAGCACTGTTGCGATGGAGATGCTGATCAACGAGACGAGAAGCTGCAGCTGGTGCTCTTGGTAGTGCACGATGCCACCGCCGTCTGGATTTGCTCTGGTCTGGAGCTAGCTGTCAGCATCATGGTAGGACTGTGCTGCATTCCAACTCACTTTAATGGATCCTGGCCAGTGGTTCCGGATCATATTGGAGAGCAAATCGCCATCAGGAGGAGGCTTCAGGGCGACAAGATCCGATTCGACGTCGAGCATCGCCGCCGCATCGCCTCGGATGTCCATCTTGCTGAATTCATGCCGGTAGGCGGTCATGACTCTGTTACTCGGCTGCTTGAGTTTTGCGATCTCTCCTGCTTGCAATAGTGCCGCATCTATCTTCAGGGGTTAGACGGCGTGACTTCGCCGGTGCATGGAGCTGAAGGATACTGACGGTAATTCTCGAGCCTTGCCTCAATTTCCTCATTCAACGCCATCAATTTCCGCTCGTCTCCATCTCGTTCAGCTGCAAGACTCTTCATAGTCTCCCACGATCGGCTTGATAGCACAAATGATGGGTCATTGCTGGACTCCGGCTCTGCTTTGCGATCCAGTTCCTTCATTTGGCGCTCGAGATCCATCAATTCACACTGCATGCGGACCAAGTTTCTCGCAGTCAGCTCGCTGAATTTGCGAAAGACGTAGGTCTCGCTGTCTGGATCGTGCGAGATGAATCTTGCCACTGCTGGAAAGCCATATCTCTGCTTGCTCTCGCCTTTCTCCAGATTGGACATGCTGCTGACTTGGCTTCATCGCCGCAGAGTGCAGCTTGAACGCTGCATCCGAAGGCACACAGCTATAGACATAGATGTTCCACAAAGTCGCGCTGCGTCACTTGGCGCGCGTGGCGGTATATGATTGGCGATGTAGCCGCCTTGGGGGGCTGAGCAAGCTGTCTGACTTTCAAGTAAGGTACGGTTTGTTGACAGAAATAATGCTGTACTCACAGAGCCCGCAGTCTCAAGACTCAAGTTCCCCGACCTTACCGCTTGATCTGCTCACATTTTGCATCTGCATACACTTGACGTCAAGGCAGTGATGGCTGCTGATAACGAACCTGTTGTCGGAGAATCCCTCATTCGCAATGAGCCCCAGCTCGAGCTCGAACCTATCTCGACGGCCGTCATAGTGCCTCTTCTGTTTCCACGGCCTCCGCCGTATCTGAAAACTTACCTCGACTCACTGAGCCCCAAAGAGTTATTCAATATAGTGAGTATTTGCCTGGTGTCTGCTATTCAACTTCGGCTCACTGTAGACAGCTCGCCAAGCAGCACACGCCCGGATGCCGCACGGATCATCTTAGAGAGAGCCTATGCCAGGACGGCGGTCCTCCCGACCCTCTTACCAGCTTTGGTGCTTTACGCCTTCATGCGGCGGGAGAAGCTGTATTCTGGCAGGAGGAGTGCGATGAGGTGCACAGTCCTGACTGGTATCCTGCACATATCGCGGCAACGCAACAGCCTGCGACACTGCTCCACCCAGGACCAACCACAGTGGGGAGCACGAGCTTGACGGAGAATGCACTAAACGTACTGGACCCGTACGATCGCAGCGACGATGCAAGGTCGAAGGTCCGGCGTGACGGGCGGGCGATACAGCGTCCGAATTCATACATCCCAGAGCGCGCACTCTCTCCGAGAGTGAGCCGGTCCGGACGCAGGACCGTCCTGGAGGAGCGCACAAAGCCAGGCTCATCAGACCTTGTAGCGCCTGGCTACCTGATTGACTCCTTTGAGAACGCTTTCGTAGACACTTGCGCCGGAAACTTCATCAGCGTAGAGTACCTGCGGCAGCACGGTCTCGTGACTACCATCGCACATACGAAGCGCATGGTTCACAGAGCGGACGGGAGCAGCTTTTCGACCGAAGGCGTCGCCTGTCTGCCATGGATGTTCAACAATGAGCATAGAACTCACATGGTCGATTTCGACGTTCTAGCCTCGAAGTATTGCAACCATGCGATTACCTTGGGCGGGAAGTTCTTGTCGACCACAAGGACGTTGACAGACTTTGCAGATCGCCTTGTTCGCAAGCTGCGGACGACTTTGACTCCTCGTGTGTCCTTTCAAGGCGGCGGGCAGCTTCGCATGGTGGGCTCGTGCGTTGGTCGGCAAACCGCGGCTCTACCAGATACGGGTTCAGACATATCGCTCATGTCTCCGACTTTCGCTTCCGATCTCGAATTGGACATCGATACCTCCAAGAAGCATCGCGTCATCGTTGAGCTCCCCGGCGGGCGCTATGTACGGACCCAAGGGCTTGTCAGGCACGTTGAGTGGCGTTTTGGTGTGCGGAGCGCGTTCGAGGACAGGCATTTTCTCGACTTCCATATCATGGATGGACTACCTAGCGAGGTGCTCCTGGACTGCGATTTTCTGTTAAACACAAATGCTTTCGGGGAGCACGAAGACTCACTGATCGAGCTAGACTACGACGAATTCGATGGTATCCACGACCTGTTCTGCAACGTCAGGTTGGTAGAGAAGACGAAGGGGCTGCTCCACAGACTAAAGAATAAGCTAAGTGGTATGTTGAAGAGCCGCACTCCCGCGAAGCAGACAATCTCTGACACATATTTAGACGCCGAGAGCCCAGAAGCAGATGCTCAAGCGACTGGTATCGATGCCACTACCAGCCTCCTCGATGAAGTCGAGATGATTCTCAAAAGCAACAGGACGCAGCAGGAGAAAGAAGCTGTTATTGAAGTAATCAAAGACCGGTGGCTACGTGTGCATCCACGTGGACCCGGTGCAAGACCCTCCAATACGTCGCCGTGCTGAACAAGGGCATCTCAGGCCTTACCCGACGACTGCGATCGACCCCGATCGCTCTGCCAACAATCGTGACATCTTCGAAGTAAAGAATAAATAGACAAGCTGTGCTATTGGCTCATTTGGCTCAGACATTGACGTTCAGAAAGTACGGCGTTCGAGAAGCATTGGTCTTGCAGCATATCTAGAAGTACGCAATCGTACGCCTCATTGCGGGATACACAGTTGTCACGACTCTTCCGCCTCCAGACACCCTCACCTCTCTTCTTCCCTCCACTCATGACCACATTCTCAACAGCCCTCTAGACGCATCCCTAGCACGGTGCAATCGCTTTGCAACGAAAGTAGCCAGCTTTTCTCCTCACAGATGGATCGTCCGCGCCGCAGTACTGACCCAGTCCTTCGGGTACAATCCGCAGACTTTCTGGTAGTGCTTCTAGTCTGTGGGTAGCACCACAACCAGATCCTGCCGTCGTCTGCGCATCTAGCCAGAGGCCGATGGCGGGCGTCCAGATCCGCAGGATTTGCTTTTGCGATGCTTCTAAAGATGATGAGGGCGAGGCCGTTGAGCAGCTTCGTGGTGAGCATCGCTTGGACCTGTGAGACAGGAAGCCAACTCCTTTCGGAAGGCCGACGAAACAGGGTGGATCTGTACGTGATAGTGTCCTTGGGGTGTACTTTGGCTGTGAGAAGGTTGGCGAGAGACGGAAGACGGTACATTTTAGCTCGGGAAGACCTCGAGTAGATAGAGCCTACCAAGCAATGGTCCGTCCCTTTACCTGATCAATATGAGGCCCATAGCTGATGACTGCCTTCCGAGGTCGAGTCGGTTCGAAAACGTCACTGAGTGCGAACTTGATGCCGCCCGGGGGAGTCGGCTTGTCTAGTTGAAGGTATCGATATCCCGGAAATGTTGTCGGCGAGTGTATCGAGTTGTGACATACACCTCGATATAGGACCAGTCAGCAGATAAAATGGATAGAGATCGGGCTTGGAAGCACCGCCGTCAAGGTGATCGACTACTTCCACGTGCGATGACTTTGTTGTCGAATCATGAAAGGACACTGGCACGAATGGCGACCGGAGCGAGGCAGCTTCCTAGACGAGCCATGATCTGCGGAGACCAGAGCATCCCAGCTGTGAATGCCTCGCTCTGGGCGGTGTGGCTTAATGGAGCCCAGCAACCGGTGCTCAGGCCGTCGTGCTTACTGAAGCCCAGCAACCGGTGCTCTGAAGCTGTCATTGCAACTTGATTTTTTTTTTTTGAAGGATTGAGTGACCAATCCAACAGATATCGGGCTACCTAGAGAAAGTGTGAGTAGAGCGAATTGAGAGCTCAAGTTGCTACCGAAGACTTGATCATCTCAGCCTTGTCGGCAAGGCGTCAAACTCAGCCTCAAAAGTGAAGTTCTTCACAGCCTTGTATCACTTGAGCTGTCGTGCAAGCCGAAGAGGCCGCATCGGTCTAGACCAATGGAGATTGAGAGATGCCGCCCTCTGCAATGCTTCTCTCTCGACATCCATGCGTTCAACGACAGAAAGGATTTTTGAAAGCACGTCCAAGGGATGTCAAGAATATATGCAGGTCGCGCGCGTTCACGCAGACTGCCCCGCCGGACCACAATCAAAAGCTGCACGTCCATGCATGTGCTAAAGTAGAGATATCGGCCTGCCGCATTTGACAGTACATGACTCTTGGTCCCGCCCGGTGCGGTATGGCGAAATGAGATCATCTGGTTCAAGAGGTGCCGAGTCGGGTTGGAGATGGAATTGAATCTCCGAAGTGTCTTCTCGTATCTGGCAGCATACAGGACCCTAGAGAATAATAATGAGGGAGTCTTATCTCGTTGTTGCATAGTGCTCCTCAATGCTCATGGCGTGGACGTGGCGATCCTAGTGTAAGCCACAACGCGTGAGGCGACGAGCCATGGCAGCCGTGGAGCAGCTTGAACGAGGCGGTCTTCTGAACCAATGCATCGAGAAGACGGCATTCCTAGCCATAGCACGCGCCGGCGATCTGAGGTCGAAGTTGATTGTGGTATAGATCGGACCGGCAACTTCATCTGCCAGCGGGTCGTCCCCTCAAAGTCAAATACAGGGCCAAGGAAACCTTGTTAGCACTGTGCTACTCCTCCTTTGTGGACCAACTTCACGGGCTCCGTCTCGTGCTAGAGTGTCTCTCCTGGGTATACGGACAATCCCCTTGTAGGACGTCGTTCGTGCTGTCACTCGTTGCACTGTCTTCCCTCCGCGCCACAGCAGAATTCCACATACCCCTGCGGTGGAACCCAGTCCGTCGGGAACGAATCTGGCGCCAGCAATAGGCGCTCGCAGCCGCGAAGCTGGCTCAGCCAACGTCCACCGCCGCCGAAGCATTCGGATCGGCCTATCACCAGGACCAGGAGAAGATCCTCCACCTCTACCAGAAGCAGTCCGCCGACCCCAATCGTGCTTCATGGTTGAACCGAGTCTCGCACCGCGCCAGCCGAATCTCCAACCGTCCTTTAGCCAACACCATCCCCGGCGCCGCGACCTCCGCCTCGAACACAGCGCCCCTCACCTCCGACAGGTATCTCGCTCTGCCGCTTCGTGCTGGTAGTTCGCAGGACAATAATAGCTCCGCCTTCAACATCCCCCGAAAGCAGGTGAATCTGCCACAAAAGAGGGCGAGTCTGCCAACGTCACCCGCGAGTCCCACCATTATCGGTGCGACGCCGATTGACGACAGCTTCGGCGAACGTCTGGAGCGGCCCGTCGAACATCAGCGAGCCCGTCGCGCGACCCTCACCGCGCCGCTCGACAACATGGACAAATACTCGAGGCAGGCCGGTGACAACGCCTACGACAGTGACGCAGAGGCAGACGATGAATTTGAGCGATCCGTCTTTACGTCACCCATCATAGCCGCACACTTTGCCGACGACGGCTCCGATCATCCTTCGGAATCAGAGGACGACAATTCAGTCATGGACGGAGAGGATACACCGACGACACAGGGCTGGGCGGATCGGGAGGGCCGAAGTCCTACGGGCAAGATCACTCAGTGGTCAGAGGAAGAGACGGCAGACTACATTGCGGCGCTGTCCCCTGCGCTGAAGCAGTACGGGCAGAGGTTGATTGAGGAAGGCGTGAATGGAGAGGCATTGATTGCCTTGAATCACGAAGATTTGAAGGAGCTCGGAATCACAAGTGTCGGACATCGTCTGACGATTTTGAAGGCTGTCTATGAGCAGAAGATGCGGGCAGGGATCAAAATTGAAGATGGCGACTATGTGCCTCTCTCCGTGGAGGGCGAGAAGGGAGACCAGCATGCCACACAAGACGACATTTCTCGTCTCATCGAATCGCTTCGGCTCCGCGATCAACGCATGCTGCAGACTGAGGCAGAACTTCGCACTCTTAAGCAAGATCTGGACCGAGTGGTGGACGAAAATCGCAAATTGCGCGAAGAAACGCTACCCATCATGCGCAAGATGAAGGACGAGTGGGCACCTCTGCCTGATCCTTCTGGAGGAACAATACCATCACCTCGAGGGGTGGAAGCTCCACGAGCCATGGAAGTTCAACAAGGCAAAGGCAGCTCACTCAGCCGAAAGTTCTCCACTAAGAAGCTTTTCCTCAAAGGCGACACCTCAAAGCAGCCATCTCCGACCCACCCTCCTCAATCACATACTCCTCAACCGCGCGAAGTCCGCGATGACGGCGGCGAGCATCTTCAAGCGTCCGCTGCAGCCATGGCTGCCTCATCACACCTCACGGCCAGCATGGCTAGTCAGCATTCACCAATATCCACCAGCCACGGCCAACAACTGAGTCCAACTAGTCCGGCCTACAGCACAGGTCCATCACACTACTCTGCAGCTACACCGCATTACTCCGCCGTTGTGCCCGGCGGTCGCTCATTCCCGAGAGATGTCAATAGCTCGCGATACGCTCACAATGGAGGGGAAGATGGAGCGGGCTATGCGGCGACAAGCCAGTATGCCATTCCCGTGGACCAAGCATCCGCGAGACTACAAGATCGTGCGCGACGCCAGGCTCCGACACCCAGTCCGCGAGAAGACGAAGGATCAACACGCGGCGCCGACCGCGATAATCCTCAAGTGGAGATATTCAAGAGTTTCCGAGTCAGCATCGATGATCCGTGTAGAGTTGTTCTACCGGTGGTATGTTTTCCCATTTCCTCATCCATCTTACCCATGCCCGCTTTACAGTACTGACAAGAAAACACAGGCCCTCAAACGCTACAACATCACCGACGACTGGCGCCAATACGCCCTCTACATCGTTCACGGCGACCAAGAACGCTGCCTCGGACTGGAAGAAAAACCCCTCCTCCTCTTCAAACAACTCGACAAAGAAGGGCGGAAACCGATGTTCATGCTCCGCCGGCACGCCTCGCCGCAAGAAGGGTGGAGTGGCGCGGCGGGGAGCTCGGCGATGGCACATCATGGACATGGAGGGGGACATGGGGAAGGAGGGAATGCCGGAGGAACGAAGGTGAGTTCTTCTTCTTCTTCTTTATCTGAGCTTGTGGTCAACCCGTAGGATGGGTTTTTTCGGGTCAAAAGGAAGGAGGGGGGGTTGTGGAAGTTTTCGAAGATGTTGGAGAAGAGGGGTTGATGTGGTTGTGGGAGGGGGGAGGGATTCCTTGCTCTTGTGGAAGAACAAAGACTGTGCTTGCTGTGGAAGGATGTTCGGCGTGAGATTGATGGCAGTATGCTGACGTTTGGTGTGTCTGAATAGCAAATTCCGGGCGGTGTGCTATAGGATGGCGGCTTAGGCTCGGATGCGGATCGATTCTTTTCGCCGGTTGCTCTCTGCCCTCACGCGGTCGGGCAGTCGCATGCATATCTTTGATCCGGCGAGCGGTAGCAGCGGATCGTGCTCGGGGATGTGCGTGTGTGAGGGTTCGTGGGTTTTTGAAGAGAGAGCTTTGAAGGGAGAACGAAGGACTGCGCGACGGACGGGATTGAGTGTGGACTTCGTGCGAGAAGTGTTGTGCGGGTTGGGTGAAAAGCACACCATGTGCAAATTAAGACGGATGAAGTGAACGACAACAATGCCGAACAATCACGGGTTTGAGAAAATAATCACGGCAGACGAGGATGGATATGACAACGCTACAGAATGTCACCACCTCAAAGTCAATTCCATATTCTCTCACACACTGATCGTCTTAAACACCCCGAAACCTCCATTCCCCGTCGCCATGACCGCCCCGGGAATCTGCGGGTGCCAATGCGCCTCCTTGACATCCTCCATATAATGCACAAACAACAATTGCGGTGGCACATCTTTCACGTCCGCAGTATACTTGCTCTCCTCGTCGTCCAACTCGACCGCCAAATCCCACAACGTGAGTGTGTTATCCGCCGAACAGACGGAAACAATACTGTCGTCGGTGGGATGCCATTCCAGGGATGTGATTTGTCCGAGGTGGAAGTTGAAGTGCGCGACGGATTTAGACTTTGCTGCTGTGTCGGACGATTTCCATTGGCGCAGGTCCCAGACTGACCATGTCCCGTCGTCGTGCCCGGAGGCGAGGAGGTGTGCGGTTTGAGCGGACCAGGAGAGCACGTTGGCGTCGGAAGTGGAGACTTGTATGGAGATGGCGGGAGATCGGGATTTTGATCGTGCATCCCAGATTTTGACGGTGCCGTCGGCGGAAGCGGAGGCGAAGACGTTGCGTTCGGTCGGGGACCAAGCGAGGTCTTCGACGGAAGAGGTGTGGCCGGTGAAAGGGTTCGTGTCCGTTGCGAAACCCCCGCCTTCAGTGCGGGTGGTGGCGAAGATGGAGCCCGTGTTGTCGCCGGTGAGGAGTTTACCGTTGGGGATCAAGGGCGACCAGGCGAGGGCGTAGCCTTCGTTGCGTTTGTGGGCGCGGATGGTGGAGAGGGGTTTGGTGGCGTTGGGGGGAAGTTGGTAGCCCGGGGTGTCGAAGGCGAGGAGGTGAGGGGTGATGTCGTGGATGAGGACGTCGCCGGATTCTTGCATGGAGGCTGTGAGGGTTGTGGGAACAGGGGATGAGGAGGAAGAAGGAGGGGATTGGTGGGCGCGGATGCGGTTGGTGGTGGAAGTGAGGGGGATGGATTTTGTTTCGAGGATGGAGTCGGCGGATTCTTCGTCGTCGTCGTCGGAGTCCGAGTCGGAGTCGAGGGCGGTGGTGGCTTTGTCGTTGCGGGAGAGGCCGGAGAGTTTCATGACCATGATTTGGTTTTCTTTCTCGCGGCCTTGGGCGGCTTGGGTTCCGGCTACGGCGTATACTGTTGCTGGGTAGGATTTGCGGTTGTCGCCGAGGTTGTCTTTGATGATGTCGAAGGAGAGACATGGCCATGTTGGTTCGAGAGTGTGCAGCATTTCGTAGGTGGACAGATCGGGTGCTAAGGTCTGGCCAGGATCTAATTTGTGTCGTCCTGGGATGAATGTCTGTTGGTCTACTTCCATGGCTCCTATACTGCCATTAGTAAGATGACATTGGCATCTAAAGTCAAGTGAATGAATTTACCGGCCGCTCTCTCTTCCGCTTCTCGTTCCTCGTCTGGTCTTCCATCCACGCCGGCCTCTAGGATCTCATCTTCGCTCTCAAACTCGTCTTCGAATTCATCTTCAAAGTCCTCCCCGTCGACAGCTCCTCCATCCGCCACTGGTCGCTCGCCAGATTTGAGCGTTTGCGGCTCGTCGTCTTCGGCCGCTCGTTTCGACATGTTCGATGAGAAGGGATCTTCTTTGATCTCAAGTCCAGATATGTCGAGGTGATGTTAAGATATTCTTCCTCATGCAAAGTTCTTCACAAAATCATTCCTTTGAACGTTTCCCCACTAGCGCGCCTGCAGCACCCTGCCCTGCGAATATTGGGGGCCAAAGCGGGTGACGCTCCCCGCCGTGTTGACTTCGCGGGCTCGATTGGCTGCGAACAACACCAAACGCCCAAGTCAGATCCGACCCAACTCCAACTCCCAATCATCCGACCGTATTCCTCGCCGTATTCTAATCGTATTCCACCATCCGGATCGAACTCTCATCCTCGTCCACCTCACTCCGCGCTCATATCTCTCGAGAGGATTCACCAGCGCTTAGCTCCCTGGACAACAACGCCAGGGACCGTGCCAGCACCACAAACTCTCGTACCTGCATACTGCGCCCCTTCGACCCACGAGACCATCCCTACTGGTCTCACCTCACCTCAACTTCACCGACATTCCCGCCGCCATGGACCTCGACCAGGCCAACGGCGGCAGCAGCAGCGAGGTGCAATCTCCTAGTGTCGACGATGCCTCGATGCACACAATCACAGCGTCCTCCCTCCAGAACCAAAATCCGACATACGACCAGCGACCCAGCACATCTTACTCCGATACGGGCTTCACGCGTCCTTTCTCCGAGTCCCAATCGGGCACACCCGACAATGTTCAGAGCGGCAATGGCATTAGCCGACCACCGTCCACACAAAGCCAGGGACAATTCGATCAGAACGGCCAGCGACAGCAAGCGCAGAAGAACGCGTCGGTGGTGATCAAAGTGGGCATGGTGGGCGATGCGCAGATTGGCAAGACGAGTTTGATGGTGAAATACGTGGAGGGCAGCTGGGATGAGGACTACATACAGACGTTGGGTGAGTCGCGGCGAATATGAACTGCCAGGTCTCTGGCTCGGTAAGAATGCGCAAGACTGACTCTCAGCCCAGGTGTCAACTTCATGGAGAAGACTATCAGCATCCGGAACACAGAAATCACCTTTTCGATTTGGGATCTTGGCGGACAGCGCGAGTTCGTCAACATGCTACCACTTGTCTGCAACGATGCCGTGGCCATCCTCTTCATGTTCGACCTCACTCGGAAATCCACACTCAACAGCATCAAAGAGTGGTATCGACAAGGACGAGGCTTCAACAAAACCGCCATCCCTTTCCTCGTGGGCACCAAGTATGACCATTTTGTCAACTTCCCGAGAGAGGAGCAGGAGGAGATTTCGATGCAAGCAAAGAGATTCGCAAAGGCGATGAAGGCGAGCTTGATCTTTTCGAGTACCAGTCACAGTATCAATGTGCAGAAGGTGAGTTCGATTTCGACGACATGCGAAGTCGGAGAGAAGGATCGCTGACTAAATGCAGATCTTCAAAATCGTTCTATCAAAAGCATTCGACCTCCGCTGTACGATTCCCGAAATCGAACACGTTGGCGAACCGCTGCTGCTTTACCAGGCTGTCTAGACTTGCGCGAGCAGGGAAGCCTAGACGATCGACTATGCATTGGATGGCGCGCACAAGTTGCCAACGAAGCGATACACATACGAATTTCCCATCACTCATCAACTCACATCAAGGGTACGAGACAGACCTCACAAGCTCGCGGCATTCACGACCACGACTACTTTACGCTGCTGCACGCAATTTTTCCTTTGGTTTTTTCCGGCTGTACGAACACGAGCATTTTAGCATGGGATGGGAGAAATTGAGAGACGACCATGTTACTCCGATTTCGGGGATACTGCACGGAGAGTGTGATAATGCTGTGACAACACACGCATTGTACGATGCGACCTTTTTTCCTTTTTACAGCATAGATAGCAGAGCACACAGGACTGCTCGAGACTCTGGTCTCTACGGAGGGAATTGAGACGTGGACCGTTGGTATTGTGGCGCGTCAGATGGAGAACGTGTAAGACAGAGATGGGAACCGCAAATCAATGAACATGACTACGAAATCTTGCTTTCCGAACTGCCCACGAATCTGCCTCCGACCTCCGAGGCTCACTTATACGATGAGGTTTCCCAATCATGAAGATCTGACAATCAGTCAGGTTCACAGGGACCTCCCATTGCTGCACCGTTCTACGTCAACTAGGAGGCTGATGGAGCACCATTGCTAGAAACGACCTCGTTCGTGGCTCCTCGACTGGTGCCTTAGGAGGCATAAAGATAGGATCGGTTACGTTGATGCCCATGACGTCCGGTGATCCAGCATAAGAGCACAGCTACGCTTCAAGGTACAATCTCGAATCATGAGCTGGCCAGGAAGGCTTACCAAGCGCTAATACCAGTCCCGTCGTCTCAACTTTCGTTCCGACGATTCTTACAAGTACCGCAGCCTCCCAGAACCGCACGCATCGTCTCCTTTCCTACACCTCCCCTCCACCTCACGAACCATTCCCCTCCCACCACAAAAATGCTCCCCTCCTCCAGTAAAACCCTCCTCCTCGCCCTCCTCCTAACAACCCTCCTCCTCCTCACCCAACCCACCACAGTCCACGCCCTCCCTAAATCCAAACCGAAGTCCATCCCCTCCAACACACAAACCTGTAAAACCCACGACCAAGGCTACGGAATTCTCTCCTATGACGTCCGGATTGGACACCCCTACAGCGCGGAGAAATGTCTCGAAGTAAGGAAGGGGTTGAAAGCGGCGCACGCTGGCGTGAGGGAGTTTAAGTGCAAGGAGATTGCTGGCGCACCTGGCGGACCTGGGGGACCTGGCGGACATGTGAGGCTTACATTTGAGATTTCAGGAGGGGGCAAGCGAAAGATCAACGAGGCACTTGATGAGGCGTTTCCAATCATTGCGAGTGGGGCGGGGGGTTTTAGGTGTCGGGGGCGGTGAGCGGTAGCGGGCGGGGGTGGTGGTGGATAATGACCCGAGTTGCCTGAAGGGGTGTGGATAGTGTTGTGGTATTTTACATTTCGCGCTTGAGTCTGAAGACGAAGATGCTGGCTGCTTATAGGAACTTCCGCGGTGCAGTCCGCTTCCCTCCACATCTTTCTTCTCCTCAATCCCTCGTCCATTCCAGCCATCCATTCACGCCCAATCTAGGACCACGTCAATATTGGTTTAATAGTCTCTCCAGTGTGCATCTCCTGACAAGCTTGCTCGAACTTGTCGGCCGGAAGGAACTTCATCAGCTTATCGATCGGGAACCTGCCCTCGCGATACCACTGAATCATCTTAGGGACATAATCCGGCGGGTATGCACCTCCCTCAATCGCGCCAATCCACTGCTTTCCAGCAACCATGTTGGTGAAAGCATTGAACTTGTTGAGTTGGTAGTCGAAAGGCGGCGACCCGACTTGAATGTACTTCCCGTGGTTGCGGGTGAACTCCATACCCGCGTCCATCAACACAGGCGCACCGGTCGTGTCGATGGTGATGGTGGGACCAACACCATCTGCGATCTCTCGGACGACGTCGCCCAGGGACTTGCCTTCGGGAAGTTTGGAGCCGTCGATGACGTGAGTTGCGCCCATTTCTTTAGCGAGGTCGAGACGCTTTTGCACGCGGTCGATGCCGATGATGATACGGCAGTCTTGGATTTTGGCGCCCATGATGGCGGAAAGACCAACTCCTCCGAGACCCATGATACAGATGGCATCCGTCTTGTCGGCGCCGGAGACGTTGACGACGGTTCCGGAACCAGTTTGGATTCCACAGCCGAGAGGCGCGAACATTTCTAGGTCTTTCTTGTCGTTGATAAGGCCAGTGGCGTTCACGACGGAGCATTGTTTCACGATGGAGAAGTTGGCAAAGGATGACTGGCCGAAGAAGGCGCCTTGGCCTTCGGGTTCACCTCCTTCCTTTTGGTTTGCGAGAGTGAAGACTGGGGAGGGGCCGAAGTTCAGCTCGTTGAAGGAGTTGCAGTTGGAGTGGTGGCCGGCTTTGCAGATGGCACAGTCGTTGCAGAAGGCGAAGGAGCAGAGGACTGGATCGCCCTCCTTGGCTACGGAGACATTGGGTCCGACTTTACGTACGTAGCCAGAGCCTGCATTTGTTTGGTCAATTTTTGTGTACTGAAGGCATGTGGATCAGAGAAGCGCGTTACCTTCATGTCCGAGAATTCGAGGATAAAAAGCAATGGGAGCTGCGCCGGCGGGAAGGCCACCGATAAGGACGTCTGTATGGCAGACACCCGTGGCGATCATCTCGACCAACAGCTCGCCCTCGCCTGGCTCTCTCAGACCGACCTCTTCCATCTTCCAGCCTCCGTTATCGAGCGTATCGCGCGAGACGATCGCTCTGCCCTTGGCGCCTGACATCTTTGCTGAAGTTGTAGTTGCCGTTCTCCTTTGTTCCTCCTCTTCTTGCCAAATCTTTCTGATCGATGGGGGGATGTTGTTCGAAGCTCTTGACATGCGATGGCTCGATGCGAGGTATGAGAAGGGAGTGTTTCGGAGAATCCATGCGAACAGGAGAAAGGAGGACAGTGGAGCATATAAACCGTCGGCGAGTACCCACCGTATGCAATGCCGTGGGTAACTGCCTCCAGCTCCTTGGGAAACATCAGGTGGACAAGCGCTCAAGCCTCTCCTGGCCGAGACCCAATGACACCGAGTTCCCTGGCGGAGAGAAACGTGGTACAAACCTACTGATCACACTAGGCGGCGCGACTGGCGCAATGGGCAGTGTTTGGTGCTCGTTGCTCTGGTCGTGGGGAGTGGGGTCGATGGCCAAGTGAGGTTTCCAGGTTTGCCGTCTCCATTTCCGCGAAGGGGATATTCCCGGTTAGTCAGCCTGCTTCGGCTCGGAAGAATGGAATCGTTCATGATGGGGATGAAGCTGCTGCAATGATCTTCGGATGAGGTGAGGTGAAGTGTTGTTCGCATTGCGTCCAGCAGAGTGACAGGGATCGGGACGGGACGTCAGGTGATGATGAGAGGGAAGAGGGAAGATGGCATGCAGAAGGGAGACGGTGAAATGTACCACATCGACGTTCATCAAGGTCATCCATCGGTGCCGTCTGCCGCACTCATCCACTCTGGACGGCGCACAGCGATTCGTCTTGTTGGAACTGCTGTGGACTCCCTTGGGACCAGCTTCTCCCTCCGATGCCTCGCTTTGCCATCGTCATCGGCGGGCCCAGAGAGAAGTCAACATGGCAATTCAGATTCGAAGACTGACACCGTCGCAAGGTTACGAATCGAAGGTGCCAGGAATGGACCATGGACTACCTAAGACATCTGGTCCGAAAAGGCCTCATCGACCCCGGAGCTGTTGATATAGCACAAGCCCAGAGGGATCCTCCAAACTTCGGCATCGGGCTGCGACCTGTGGGATTGCGGCCTCAGCCTGCACAACGGCCGTAAGCCGAGTCTTCGTAAAGAGATTCTCTTCCGCGCGAGTTTCCGCCATACAAGACGGCGGCCGTGCATTGTGGGCCTGGGTTGTGGGCATGATGTGTTATTACATGAGAGAGACGACGCCAACGATCCACCCTTGTCAGAGAATGGATCCTGGATCGTCGGAAATGAGTTGCAGGCCGAGGACTCCTCCGCGCGAGCAGAGGTTGACATCGATGTTGGCATAGACGATGTCAGCTATGTCAGTACACCGCCTTCGAGCCCCGATGCCGAAGATAACGAGGATACTGAAGTGGAAGGAGAGGCCGAAGAAGAGGAGGAGGATGAGGGAGAGGCTGAAGAAGAGGAGGAGGATGAAGGAGAGGAGAAGCGAATATAAACTGAGGACGACACCGATTTTGGGACTATCCCTGGGGACGACACCGAGTCGGAGGGGCATGGCGAGGAGACTGATTTTGAAGATTGATAGGTCTGAGGGTGGCACGGCGTGAGACGGTGCATCGTAATCAACGATCTGCTTGTGTGCTTTGCTTTCTTTCTCTCACCTCCACCTACATCTTCATCTTGATCCCACACACACACACGAAGCCTCCTGCGTTCTGATCCGCTTCCGGTGCCGTCACTTTCTGTCCAGTGCAGGCCTACTCCACCGACACACATCCCGTCCCGACTCAATGTTCGTTCCGCCATCTCCTCGGCTTTGGACAAATCTCTGTCTCCAGTGAGGACCTTTCCCGCTTCCTAGTGAAGTGGCCTGCAAGTAAAGGGAAGTGAGAGGCGTTGCATGTTCGATTCGCTCTTGTCAAGGGCTCACGTCCCGAACGTCCCGAACGTCCCGAGAAGATTGGAGGGTCTGGATCTCCCTGCTCGTAGTCCTTTGTTCGCACCTCACTCAGCGTGCTTTGGCCTGTACGTGTCGCGTTCGTTGTCGGTCCTTACATGCTCTCCTGCACCTTCGTCTTGCCAAAGCCTTTGCCCTTACCGTTCTCGCGTCACGCCGACACGTGACATCGATGGAAACGCTGATACCACGCCGAGATGTCCTCTTGACAGCCTTGATGACTTTTCTGATCATCACCCTGTCGTTCGGGTTGGTGATCTCTTCAAGACTGGAGGGCGCGTTGTCAACGTGGTAGTTCACAGTCTTCACAACCTCGGCTGAGCCTGTCAAGACTCTGATTTTCGTCACCTGGGAGCTGTTCACTGAAGCGTCTTTTGTGGCGGTACTGTGAGCCATTCCCAGTGCATGCAAGATTGCAAGCATACGAGCCCGCTCCCTCGTCTTCACATTTTCGGCTGCGAAATTGTCGCCCTTGATGCCTTGGGTCTTTTCTGATTCCTTAGAGATCTTACCCACGTTTTGATCATTGTCTTCTACTCCTTTGACTTGTTGAACAAGGCCGATTCCCAGGCCATGTCGATTGGAATAGTCCACTTCTGCGTGGACAACGACTTCAAGCCGGACGGCTTCCTTGCGTTGCGCGGGCACGCTTGACGGCTTGAAAATGAAGACTGGTCGGCCTCGCTGGCGTGTCATGTTCGCGGCGATGCAATGTCAAGCGGATGTTGTGACCAGCGGTGGAAGCATTCAGGGCTCTCCTTGTGATGGATATATGGCATGGTCTTGGCATGGATCTAACCTCTTCGGGCGGGTGAAAGGTCCGCGTCAACTTTTACCCTTGCATATGCGTTCAAGGTTCTTCGCTGCATCAAGTTGATCAACCTTCCCATCTGATCAGCCCTTTCCGAAATATAGTATCAAGGGTCGAGCGTTTTCCTCCCAGACTACGGACAAGCAATCGTACATCACCGCATCGGTGGCCGTTTACACGATCTGACACAGAAATGCCATCGGCTCGTCCGCAGCGATTCGACGCATCGCCACTATGCTGCCACCGGAGCCTGCAGCGGCAGTAACGCCTAACGAGGTCTCAAAAGACTACTCATCTTCGGGAGATATTAAGGATGGGATCGGTGATCATTCCAAGCGAGACGAGGCTACCGAACGCCATACATCAACATCAACCTCATCATCACCGAATCCGGCGTGTGAGATGCCAAACAGAGTCGCTTTACCGCCGCTGAAGACATGGCCAAGTCACATACTCCACCACGTCATCAGCCAATGGTTCCTCATCACTATGCTCCTCCTTATCCTGTTCGCCTCCCAAGTTCAAGTGCCCTCTAGTCAACAAGCAACCAAATCGGTTATTGTCTCCTACCTCTTGGTCTCCATTATCTTCTTCATCACCGGCTGTACGCTTTCCACGTCCATCTTGATGCAGAATGCTGGTCGCTGGAAGACTCACCTTTGGGTTCAGGGGAACTGTTTCCTCACATGCTCGGCGTTGATGTTTGGGCTCGTTAGCGCGACGGCCGCAGGTTCAGGCAAGGACGGGTGGATGGATGGTGGATTATTGATTGGAATGGTTTTCATGGGCTGCCTCCCGACGACTCTGGCGAGCAATGTTGTCATGACGGGGCAGGCAGGGGGGAACGTTGCTTTGACGGTAGTCGAAGTGGTGGTTGGGAATTTGATCGGCGTCTTCTTATCGCCGGGACTGGTGCTTCTGTACACCGGAGTCGATACTTGGTACAACGGGGTTCTACCAACTGGGTCTCTAGACGATATTGGAGCGGTGTTCCGGAGGGTGCTGATGCAGCTAGGCCTGTCGATCTATGTGCCCTTGGCAGTCGGCCAGGTCGTGAGGTGGTTCTTCGAGAAACAGTGCGACTTGGTCTTCAAGAAATACAAGCTGGGCAAGCTCGGCGCCTTTTGTATCTTGGTCGTTCAATGGTCAACATTCGACCAAGCGTTTCGATCAGGGGCATTTGAGACTATCAAAGGAAGCAACATGGCATTCATTGTGCTCATCCTGATGGCCATGTTCTGGGTCTACTTTGGCATTGCATTTGGCGGTTCTTGGGCGTGGTACGGCAGGAAAGAAATCATCTCAATCACATATTGCGTGGCGGCGAAGGGACTGGCATTTGGAGTGCCGTTGTCGAACGCGATGTTCCGCGGCATTGGGTTGGAGTTGAGCAGTAAGCTGCAGATTCCGATCGTCATTTACGCGGCGATACAGATGGCGTTTGGGAGTATTCTGGTTGTGTTCTTCAAAAAGTGGAACACCAATGCAGAGAAGAAAGAGAAAGGAATTCGGGAAGGTGATGAGACATGCCATTCTCCAGAGGTGGTAGAGAGCCATGCAGACGCAAATGGTCATGTTAGCGACAGTCATCTACCAGATACAACGACAGCGGGAGAGGAGAAAGCCGGTCTAAACAAGTAGAATAAATACAAATCTGTTTCTTTGTACTTTTGATACGTACTTCCCGTTGAAACTCGAGACTGAAGTCCGTAACTGCAGGGCAGTCTGAGGAACGGAACAGGAAAGCGCCGAGTCTGCGGTGAATGGCAGGACGAAGCTCGCTTGGCTACACGAACGACAGACGGCCGTAGTGCTTTTGTATGCAATTCTGAAGAAGTCAAGCGTCAAAAGAAAGAAGGATTGAGCTTTGCGAACAAGATGCTCAAAGGAAGAATCACAACGGGGTAACGGTAGGCGCAGCCATCTTCAACTCTCCAACACGAGACTCGGACCTGTGGCAAGGATTAGTATTGCGTCACAATAAGGAGAAGAGGCAATGGGACACTCACGCAAGCTGTACTCCGAACTTGATGCACCCTGCGTACACCTCGCCTCCGGGATAGTATGCTTGTCCACCGCCGCCATCAATTGTGAACGGATGACCTAGGAGTAAAGGGCACATGTTAGTAAAAACTCTCTGGCAAGTTGTACTGCAATGGCGAAGAGGGAAGATGGACGTACACTGCTGGACTACTCGGTACATCTCAGCTGAACACCAGTTTCCAGAGTCTTTGTTGAACGCGCTCTGCACGGGTTTGTCCGGGTCGTCACAAGCTTTGTGTTCGTATTTTATGCTCAATCGCACCACAATGATGGTCCTCCGGTCTGCTCCAATACCGTTGTACACCATTGGAGTCGGAAACACAGAGTCTTTGGTGCGGATTTTACCGTTCCAGGGGTTGTCTTGGGGAGGATCGCCAAGATATCGTTGAATGGTGTAGTGGTGCAGATTCAGGCTCGAGTAATGCTGACAGAACGATGAGATGGCAGAAGCTAGCACAGTCTCTTCTGCTCCGTACGGAGAGGCACTCATTGGAGGAACATTGGTGACACCGCAAGTTGCCTTGGAGATCTGGGTCTCCGGAATCGGCGTGCCTGATGGTTCTACGGATGGACAGGCCGTTGAAACCAGGGCTGTTGTAGTCCCAAGATCGGCGCGGTATGTGGTCCAGCTGGTCGTGTGGCTCGCGAACTTGCCATTGGGCTTCTTGCACAAACAGATCCATTCCTGATTCTCGCTACCCTTCTGGGCATCCTGCATGGGGATACAAGCGGGTTCTCCGGTTCTGGTTACGACATCGGGGGAGTCCTGAGGGTTGGGACTCTGCGCGGCTGGAATATCGGTTCGAGCACATGCTGCCGACACCAAGGTCGTCGTAGAGCCACGATCAGAGAGGTAGGTGGCCCAGCTGGTCGACTTACTCGAGAATTTGCCTTCATCCTGTGAGCACAGGCAAAACCATTCTTTGTTATTATTCTGTGCGTCCTGGATTGGAATACAGGCTGGATCGCTTCCTCCGGTCACGAGAGGAGGACGAATGGGGACATTGGTCCCATCCTGGCCCTGGTCGTCGTCCGGACTGATCATGCACGCTTGATTCGTACACATTGGACATTTGTTGCTCGTCGTCGACTCCCTCTCGTCGATCGATATGGAACCCGGCTTGTCCCCATGGTCGCTCGTTGTCTTGCTGGGAGGGTCGTACGTAGTCGAAGCGGAAGATGTGATGGGGCCGATAAATTCGCTCGATGACGAAGTCGCCGTGCTGTGAGCGGCGTCCCAGTATCGACCTGGTTCCGTTTGTGAGACGAGGGCAGAAGTCATCCACGAGCTTGCCACGACCGGCTCGAGGTCGAGCGTTTCATCGAGAATTCCGCCGGTCTCCAGGAGCTTTTCGATGACTGCAAATTCGAGCACCGTGGCTGCGGCGAAGCGCAATTGCTCGTCGTTGTATTTTCCTCCAAGCTCCCAGCCCTCGATGGCGACCCTGTCAAATGCCACCTCGTGATACGCGTAGCTTACAATGCCTTTCCGCAGTAGTCCCACGTCCGTCGGTGCAAGCTTCTGGGGCGAGCAACCCATTTGGAAGATCGGGTCACGTTTTAACAGGCCCTCTTTGTCACATAGCTCATTACCCAAGCGGTACATTTCGGCCATGAATTCTTGGGAGAGGCGGAATGACCAATGAGCGTCCCTCGATGAGGATGGAGGAACGTTGAAGGTGGCCTCTGCACGGGCAGTGATGGCTGCCGGGAGGTTTGGGTTGGAAGGCATGGCTCTCCCGACATCTGGCATGTGTCCGATGGCCATGACTTGGGCTCCAGGCACGCCCTGCTTGGCTGTGGCAACGCTAAAGCTCGCCAGAAGCCCGCAGAGCAGCACCAACGGAATTTTGAATAGCATCTTTGCAGTTTATTGGTGTGTCGATATTTCGCTCAGTGGATGTGGTGATCTTGATCAAGTACACCGATTTGACGTCTTGCTTGTGATGCTCTGCGGATCGAAGACTCAAGTCGTCCTGAAGGCAGCGGATGAACTCGGTCGAGGTCGAGTACAAGGCGCCGACGCTGAAGGTGCAGGTCGTTGAAGATGGTAATCCAGAGTAGGCGTGTCGAAGGATTGTGTAGTTTGTTGTCCGAGTGGAAGGATGTTAAAGGTCGAAGATGTTGTGTGAGGTCTGGTTGTGAAAGGAGGGAAGGTCATTGGTGTTCAATCGAGAAAGTCTGCAGAACAAAGAAGCTCTAAAGGAGTCGTGCCTGTGCCTCAACTAGCATGTCAGTGAATTCACAGTCGATTCACGCATGTGCTCGACCAAAGAGGGTTGCGTTCTGCTCGAGCACATGGCACCCTCATCCCAAATCATAAGCGAGCCGGCATCAGACAACGCCTGCTTGTGACATGGAAATGTGCGGGTCGATTCTCTTGCTTCTGATTAGGGGCCGGGGTTGTAAGACGCAGTCGGCAGGAGATAGAGGATGCAAGATTGGATCATGGTGATGTGTACAAGGTCGGATTTGTGTTGAAAGTCGTCCTCCAGCGGATGACATGGGCTCAGGAATACGTGAGCCCGGCAAATTAGCCGAGTGTCGGCGTTGTAGCTGATGGTAGACCGTTCGGCTCGAACGTACTCGGATGTGCTTAAGTCAAGTCCACACTGACAGATTAGTAGTGACTGAGGTGTAGTCTATGCATGGCTGTTGGAGGGATAACAAGCAAAGATGCTTTGCTTGGGACCTACCGGCTTTCTTTGACGTATGCAAGAGGACATATCGGGATTCAGCTCTGATCGGCAAGACATGAGCGAGACTTCTTGACACCTCACAGAGCAATCGAGGCCGAGCTGCTCAAGAGGCATGTGGCGTGGTACCTGACACGGACAAGACAAAGTGTCGACATCTGTTCATGGAACATCAATTCATTTATCTCATGTCTTCTGTGATCTGACGGGAATGGCAAAAGGGGTATCTACTCATCGTAGCGTCTCCTCCGACTCGCTGCACGGCTCCTCTCAGCGCCAGGATTTCAATCCGTCGTTTGCCATCGGATTGTTCCACTGGTTCCATCGGAAGACGAGAGATGTCCCTTGGAACGCGAACGTGTAGCCGAGCGACGGCATCCACATAGCCTGCCCACCAAGATGCTGGCCTTCCAGCGAAAGTATCCATTGCCGGACAGCCTCGTTCACTGGTGACAGCCGTTCGTGAGAATTCGGTCCCAGCGCCGCCTATCGCTGAGAGAATTCCGCACCGCCGCTGCGAAGATCCTCTTCGGCCGCCTTCCTCAACTGCGGGAAGTCCTTGCCGACCCATTCGTAGTATTCCTTCCAAGCGCGGCTCTCACTGTCGTTACCGAGCGCTTTGTTAAAGGCAGCGGAGACTTTGACCACCGCCTTCTGCTGCTCCGCCAGCTTCTCGAGTTCCTGCTTGACTGCGTTATCTTTCGGCTTGAAAGCGAGGACAAGGCGGAACTGCTGAGCCAGAGGCTCAAGACGGCGAGAAGACTCGATGGGAGCGAGAGTGACCAACTTGCCGAGGACTAGGCAGCAGAGAATCTTGATTTCGTGCTCATCGGCGACACCGGCCACGATACGGTCGTAGAAGGCAGACATGTCAAGGCGTTGGCGAGAGGGTGCTGAGTCGAGAAGAGCATACAGCGTCTCGTACGCGGACTTGCGCATCTCGAGACCATCGTCGATCTTATGCTTGAACGGTCCCATTGAGACTTCGCGGATGAGTTCTGGCCGGATGACGGAAGCTTGCATAGCCATGGGCAGTAGCTCTGCAAGATGAGGCAGAACGAGATCTGGCTTGTTGTGCAGAGCAGAGTTGAATGTTGTGAGGGAAAGACGCTGATTGTCGAGGTCCGAGTCGTCCAACATGGTGGAGAGCATGGGGATAATGGTTGCTTGCAAGTTCGGGTTGTACGAATCTTCGGTGTCGGAGAAGACGTAACGCAGTGCGGAAATGACCATGCCACGAATCATGGGGTTCGGATTCTTGAGGAACGTCTGAAGCTGAGGCAAGTATGCAGTCGGATCGATGATCGCTAGGCGACCGACACACTCGGCGCCGACAACTTTGTTGTCCTCTGCCTGCCCAGAGCTGATGACGTTGTCCCACAGATTCTTGGTGTAGGGTCGGATTTCGTCTTCGGCATTGCTGTGCTGGAGGAGCTCCTTGACAGAGTGCAGAAGCAGGTATTGCTTGCCTTGCGACATACCTTGCAGAATCTGGGGTAGATACGCCTTGACGTTACCCGCTCCAGCACGCCCAAGAGCGACGGCTGCGGCCAGCTTGACCTTCTCCGAAGGATTGTCGAAGTATGGTGTGAAGCTGTCTGGCGAAAGCGGGAAGCTAGCTCCCATGCGTAGACCAGCCTCACCAAGAACAGAGAGCGCCAAACACTTCTTCGCTTCATCTTGCTGCGACTTGAGCTCGGTGAGGAACGCATCCAAGGTTACACCAGAACTGTCGCCGCCCGAGACGAGTAATGTACCAATGACCTGTCCGGTCGCGTCTGTGTCGCCCTGAGGCGCCATCTGCAACAGCGCCGACATGAGTGGCTTTGCAGCACGAGCATGTCCCAGGGCCTCAACGCAGGTGAGAAGTGCATCGAGAGCGACGCCAGACAGCGGAGACCGGACGATCGCGCAGATGCCCTGAACAACGGCGGGTGTGGCGACGAGCTTTGGATGGTCCTTGGCCAACGCAGCAAGCACGATCAAAGCTGGACTCATCATATGCAGATCCTCTGTTCCAAGCAATGGGACCAGCGCGTCCACCAGTTGCGAGATGACCTTGTCGCTCATCGTAGCTCTTGAAGCGTCGTTGACGGCCAGCATGCGCAGAGCACTCAGACTCGCACCTCTAAGCGAGCGGCTGGCCTTGCGCAGCTGAGCACCAAGCTCCACAGCAACGGTACCGACGAAGTCGGGCTTGAAGTCTTTCTTGTTCTGCGCCAGGACGGCGATGGTGTCAACTGCTCGAACACAAGCAAGTCGGGTGAGCTCATTCTTCAGGCGGTCGGCGATGAGCTGTTGCCCAGCGAAGCGATCCTCTTGAGAGATCAAGTTAGAAGCCGAAGGACCGGATGTTCGACCGATGAGAAGGCCGAGAGCTCGGACAGCCTTTTGACGAACTTCGGTATCAGTATCTTGAGCTGAGATTCGCTCCACGATGACTTGATAGAGCTTGGTCAACACATCGCCGGTCTTGCTTGCCGCAGAGCGGGGAGGAGTAAGTGCCTTGATGAAGACCTCAATCGTCGAGAACGCCTCGCCAGAAACCTTGGCGTAGCGATCCTTAGCCGCTGCGACCAGAGCTGGGACGATACGGTTGAGGTGAGGCTGCACAACTTTGCTGGAATGCTTCTCGGCAATTACACGCAGCAGAGCAAGGGCCTCGATGCGAAGAGCGTTTCCGGCGACATTCGAGACCGAGCCAGTTGTTGAGTTCATTGCTTCGATGACAGGCTCAATGACAAGATCGGCGTGCTGAGAGAGCCCGCCTTGCTGAGCAGAGACCATGTCTTTGAGAAGAGAAATGATGCTTTGCTTGGTAGGCGCGGTGCTGGACTTGAGGAGCTTTGCAGCACCCTTGACAATGTCCGGGTTGATCTTTGCCAGCCCTTTCGTGGCGTTGTCGACTGGTGGAGGTGTCGAGGGAGAAGCATAGCCATTCATCAGCGACTGCTGAGCGTGAAGATCGGAGCCGAGCGATTCACTAAATCCTCGTCTACGCTTCCTGCTCTGCGTCTGCGTCGGATGGTCTGAGCTATTTTGCACATTGGAAATAGATCCAGTCTTGGTTATCAGGAAA
Organism: Zymoseptoria tritici IPO323; assembly: GCF_000219625.1. Classification (NCBI taxonomy): domain Eukaryota; kingdom Fungi; phylum Ascomycota; class Dothideomycetes; order Mycosphaerellales; family Mycosphaerellaceae; genus Zymoseptoria; species Zymoseptoria tritici. Next base: position 2,875,638 of record NC_018217.1, on the reverse strand, counting down.
GCTAGAGTTGCGAGGACTTCTGTACGCACACTCTCCTCCCTCTCCTTGAACCGAGCAATCAGCGCGGGCGCAATTTGTCCGTAGATCGCGGGATCGTTGGCATCGAGGACTCCCACCAAAGCGTGCAAGGCCTTTGCTGAGCATCTGCGCACCTTCCAGCTGACATCGTCTTCATCTTCAAATCCCGTCTCCTCCTCGAAATCGTCATCGCCGAGGAACTCGTCTTCCTCTTCTTCCTCCTCCATGTCCTCGTCATCGTCGTCAGCCATGTTCGGGTCGTACTTGAGGAAGCGAGTCGCGGCGTCCACAACGTCCTTGGTGTATGCCCTCATATCCTGAGCGCAGGCTTCCAAGAAATTCTCCAGAGCGATCAAGGATGCTTCCCGGACCTCTTCCATATGCACATCACGCTCCCCATCGGCCTCCGCCTCTGCTTCCCTCTGCTGCTCCAGCTCTTCTTGACTTAATGGAGAAAGAACGAACGGCGCGAGAGTCTTGAGGTATGGCCCAAACTTCTGAGGAATGCTTCGTGCTAGACTGCCATAGACGGTGAGGTACAGCTTGCGTTGCTGAGTCGTGAGATGGGGTTGGCGCAGCTGATTGATCGTATAGCTGACGTGGTTTGCGAGGATATCGTCGTTGAAGTAGGTGGCCAACGCAGACAAAGCTGTCACTGCTTTCTTCTTCATGACCGTACCGCAACGCTCCGTCTCCAGGATCTGCATTGTGATTTGCTCCAGTGCTGCCACCTCCGGGTCCTGCAGCATTGGGCCAAAGCATCGCGCAACCTCCGTCAAAACGTCCAAGCTGTTGCTGTCGTTTCCAGTCTCGAGATCTTCTTGCAGCATTCCCTTCGGCGGAGCTGGGGCGACCTTACCGCCTGGCAGTGGAATGACAACTCGGCCCACGAGACGTGGTATGAGAGCTTTTGACACTGCGTTGTATGCATCTGTGACTTTCTGGGTCTTTGCAACGCCGGGCACCGGGTGTGGAAGGGCAACCACGATGGCCCGCACAGCCAAAGCTGGAATTGACGTGTCGATCGAGTTGCTTGTCCGAATGTTGCTGACCTTCTCGATTGTGGGACACAAGATGGTATCAGGCGCCTTGTTAACGAAAGGTCCCAAGCACTTGATCGCCGTGTTTTGTACATCGCCGTTGGTGTCATTGAGGGTATGTAGCAGGCCTTCTACAACCTTTGCGCATGTGGTGTAGTCGTGATGAAGGAAGGTTTGGTGACCGTTGTTCAGCATCGTATTGAGATCTGTCAAGCTCATGAATCGAATGTCCGGATCGGCATCCTGGAGCTTCGGTAGCAGTGAGGCGACATTGTGAGAGGTCGGGTTCGCTGGCACGCTGGAGGACGACATCGTGGCGGTTCGAGGAATGTCGTGATGCCGTAGTTGGCGGAGAGGAGGGACTTTGTGGTGATGCCAAACCGGAGAAGAATACCTGCCAGCCAGGCGTCGGAAAAGGTGAAGGGATGAAGCTGAAGTGGAGGTGTAGGAAGCTGTTTGTTGATGAATCTCGAAAAGTGAAGAAGCGTGCCTGAGAGCAAGCACCTCAACCTTGAATCGAGGCAACACCTCACTTTGGTGGGGCAAGCGGACCGCTTTTTGGACCCCATTTGGCGGGACACCAGACCTCACTCCGTCGACTACCTTACGGTAATCATGCAATTCCCACGCAAAGGACGAATTATGTTCGGCTTCTGTCATGCGCGGATTCAGAGGCGACGAACTATACACTGGGACTAGAAGCTCTGCTAATCCAGGCCAGGAGCCATCTCCCATCGCTACCATTACTCGTCAAGGTAATGAACTCTCAAAGGTATCGAAAGCCAACCCGTTACGCCTACGCTTAAAGCAACAATAGCCAGACCAAACGCTTGCGATCTAAATCAGCCAAGTACACCATTCCGAACGCCGAAATCACGTCAATCGCCCTCTGGCAGGGGCTCTGCCAGCACTCGCAGCCCCTTTATACGCATTTCCCCCCATTGTCTTCTGACCCAGCATCGGCGCGCTGACGTCCCTTCGATCTACCTTGCTCACACCCTCCAGCATCTGTTTTCGCGGCGTGGCCTGCCCGTCAGCTATTGACTTGGCTCTCCCTCTACGCCAGGCGATGGCTGCGAGGGCTGCGGCTCGGTCGAAGGTGGGAGCGGAAGTTGTTCGCTCTCTGGGAGACATGTTGTGTTCTGGATGGGGTACGGTCTCAGCGTCTTCTTCTTGTTCGTCCTCGCTGCGGCTGCCGGCTCGTTCAAATGAGGGCTTGGACGGGGTGAATTTCATGGGTATTGTGGTTGTGTAGGTGCGGATGGATCGATAGGGTGTGGTGGTCTGGGGCGGAGAGAGGGCTCTTGAAGGTGGACTTGACGGGAGAAGGGGTACCTTTTGTGTTTGCGCGACGACGACCTCTTCCCCATATGCATCCTCAGGCGTTTCTGTCACGGGTGGGTGTTGTGAGGCAACGGGATGCTCCTGCTCCGGTTCTGCCTCGTCTTCAACTGCGCATTCCACTTCGAAAGGGTCTTCGGTCAATCGCGCCTCGGCCGGCTCCGGTGCAACCTCATCCATCATGGTCAAGCTGCGGTCAAAATCATCTGGAAGCTGCAGAAGAGGCGCCTGGTCCATCTCCACGTCTGGCTGCTCTCTTGGCTCCTGCTTGGGCTCCTGCTCAGCCTCGTGCTGCTGCTGCGAATTTTCGTCCTTATGCGGCTTTTGAACAGTCATAGTATCGTTCTCGTCGTCGACACTAGCAGGTGGAGTCAAGATTGCCCTCATCTCGCTCCTGATGCTCTCAAAAGCTTGGCCAAGTTCGCCGGCCACGGGTAGTTGCTGATCTTGACCTGCATGATCAGAGGCTCTGCAGGGACAGCATCGGAAGTGGCATTCGAGACGAAGGAACTCGGCCAATTCCTCGGCATGCTCCCGTCTTGTCCTCTCGTACGCAAGTTCCTCGTCGAATCGCCTCGAGTCTAGCATCTTCTTCGTCACCACACCCGCATTTTCCTTGTCATCAGAAAGAGGCGAAGCAGTTCGCTTTGCGGGTGACAGCCGTTGTGGCGAACCCATGAGCTCGTCCTCATCGACCGATGCTGGCAGTGCGATCATTCCCTCCGCAGCAACCCGTGCCACCTCTTCCTCCTTCAAGCTCGTCTTCAGCGCATTCTTTTCATCCTCAGCGACTTGCAGTTGCACCCTTAATTTGTCCAATTCCTCCTGCAGAGCCACAAGTGAGTATTGTGCATCGAAAGTCTCCTGATCTCTTTGCGCTAACTTCCTTTTCTCCATGTCAAGGCCAGACTGTGTTATTCGCAAACTGCTGCGTGTCGATTTGAGCTCCTCCTGGATCTTCAGCACCATGGACGAATTCTTAAAAGCCTCCTTCCGCGCCTTGCGAACCTCCTTCTCGTACACTGCCGATTGTGAAGCATGGGCCTCCTTGAAGTTCGCAAACTCTTCCTGTACGAACGTCAGCCATCATTTCCTCAACATGTTCACGTTCGCCAAACTCACCATGACAACCTCCAACCGCTTTCCAACTTTCCTCTCTCGATCGCGCCCTTCATCTCCCTCCTTTTTGAGCCGTCTCGTCTCCTCCCTCAGCCGCTTGACATCGCTCTCTGCCTCTTCTCGCGCGATTTGTGCTCTGCGAAGTTCTGCTTCGTGTCTCTTACTCCGGTCGGCCAGCTCAGCATCGCGGTCGCGTACGTCAAGAATCTCGAAGCGTTTGACAAGTCCTTGCACATCGCTGTTGGTTCGTGCGTGGCTACGAAACGCGTGGATCTCCGGTAGTGAAGGTGATCCAGGTAATGCGAAGCCATTCTCCTTGACCGGTGAACGTGCGTGAGGGTTGTAGTCGGCGAACAGATTTGCCTTTCGATTCGGCGACGATCGTGGCGAGGGATTCTCTGTCGAGTTGGTGGATTCGACGGCCGAGGAGAATTTCGAAGTCATGCTGGAGATGGAGGTTGGCCGTTTGCTACCATTGACGCGCTCCGGCGACAGCGGATGGAGAGGTTGTGATTCTCGACTGGGAAATCTGAATGCGGATTCCATGTCGGCAACTTCTGTTGACATTATCTCTGCTGTGCGATCATGGAAATCGTTTGCTGTTGAAATATGCGATATGCTTGGTCGTCCGCGGTGGAATCCTTGCAGATGTAAACCGGTAAACAGCGGGCTGACCCGTCAGGTAGCAACGTCCGGCTAGCGCATCATCATAAAGGCAGGAGCGATCGTATGATGCCTGAGGCCACAGTCACGAGCGTACCCCACGTTTTGACATGTGAAGACGGAACTTTTTACGAGAGCTTCGAGCTTCGGACTTCGCATTGGTCTTTCTTCCACTCATTTCCTACCCATTGCCTCTTTGTAGAGGCACTGATCCGATATGCCACCCAAAGCTCCGGGATCCAAGGCTCCCCCTACACAAAGCACGGAACAAGCCAGCAGTGGTTCAGCACAATCACCACCAGGCAATCCAGTCACTCCCGCAGCAACGCCTACACCTTCTGCTGCATCCACTCCGGCTCCTCTTAGCCGCCAGAGCTCGACACCACGACCCTCCTCAACGCGAGGTAAACCTGTCGTCAATGCACCAAGGGCTGCCAATCGACGATCACAAGCTGCTCGACTTGAAGCTGCACAGACAGCAGCGAGGGCGAAAGCTGCTGAGGCTGAGGCCGTAGCGGAGGAGAAAAAGAGGAAAGACAGAGAAGCCAGGCGTTTCGGTTACAGAGGCAATGATCGCTCGGGCAGAGGAGGCGGGAGAGGCGGACGAGGTCGTGGAGGACACATGGGAGATTCGCACCGGTCGAGAGATGAAGATGTGATTGCTAGTGGGCCTTTCAGCGCTGGACAAGTGACCGCAGATGCGAAAGCGGCTTACGCGAGGCGATTTGGGTCTGGAGCCAGTGGGTCTGGAGCATTCTCAGGTGGTGTTACCAGTAGCTCGGGCGGTAGGAGCGGAGGAGGTGGTGGTGGAGGCAGCGGAGGTGGTGGAGGAGGAGGTTCCGGAGGTTCAGGAATCAAGAGTGAGCCAGGGAGTGGCGGGACTTTTACCATGAGCACAAGGGGGTTGAAGACGGAGGATGGCGGCTACATCTCCAGCGACGATGAGGAGGTCGACACGACCCTCCCGAAGCAAGACATCGACCACATGCAGGTCATCGATTTGACAGGAGATGATGCTGCACCTAGACGCAAGAACGCGCTCGCTCCCGTTCGTCTGACCCGAGTACCTCACCAAGAACGAACTGTCGGATTGAGTATAGAAGACTCCAATGCAGCCAGCAACATTGTACCCCCAGAAATGCCCACGACCGAAAAGAAGAAAGGCAAACAGCGAGCTCGAGATGTTGAGATTACAGGGTCCACCGCGATGCCCAAACGACCAACAGCGTATAGCTCATCTGACGACGAGAACGAGCAACCTTATATCAAGCCCGAACCTACGGGAGACGATGGGCAAGCTCGGCCAACCACACCACCCGCTCAAGACATCACAACGATTCCAGAAGCACTTCAAGACGCTCCTTCGTCTCCAGAAACAAAACGAAAAGCCAAGGAAAGAATCAAAGCGATTGCAGATTCGATGGGCGCAGATGACTCGGACGACAGCGACGTACCCTTACCCGAGCCTCCCCGATTCCAAACACAAGCTGAACTCGACGAGTGGAAGCGTCATTACAAAGACCTCCGTGGAATTCGCAATGAGCTTGGCCGCCAAGTTCCTAAAACCCTTCCACCTCCCACAGACGCAAACGGCGACACCGCTATGGAGGGAGCCGCACCGGAAGACCCGACTTTGGTCAAAGCTCGCAAACAAGAAGAGACTCGCTCCCAACACGTCTATCTCTTTCAGTTTCCTCCTGTTCTGCCATCCCTCATACCCGTCTCCGTCAAACCCGATCCCGAAACTGCTGTAGCAGGCGCCACCGACCAAGACCCAATGGACGTCGACGCATCCGCTCAACAACGTTCGACCAATACGGGTCTTAACGTCCAGCCCAAACTCCCCTCTGGCCACGTTGGCAAGCTGCGTATCCACAAGTCTGGGAAAGCGACTCTGGACTGGGGCGGCACGAGTCTATTGCTGGGCATGGGTGCCGATGCTACTTTCTTGCAGAACGTGCTGATTGCTACCGTGCCTGAGACGAAACCTGAGGTCGTGAAGGAAGAGAAGGATAAGGACAAGGCCAAGGCCAAGGAAGGAGAGGAACCGCTGGAGCCGGCTGTAGGCATGGGAATGGGTCAGGTCAGGGGCAAGTTTGTCATGACGCCGAACTGGGACGAGATCTTGAGATGAGATTGAGACATGGTCTGCTCTGCGTGCTTCTTTTGCTTTTAGCGAGGCGTTTGCATGACATTGACAGGGGGAAGAAAATCAGCACTGAAGCATTGAAGCATGGAATGAATGATCCCGGGAAGAAAGGTGTAAACGGCGCGCGAGCTGTCTCGGTTGCAAAGACGAGAGGTCTGCTGCACGCAGCTTAGCTTCACACTACAGGAAGCGGCTCTCAGTAGGTGAATGTAACAACACGCTGGAGCGAGACAATATCGACCAATGTACTCCAACTGAATACCATAGTCCTGACTCACCCCACACGAGTCGTTTTGAACGTCACGACAATCCGTACGACGACCCGGTTCGTGGTAGCACGGCTCTGATCATTGAACCGCTCCCCGAGGTCATATTCAATCCTGCTGCGGGGGTCGCATATGTGCATGTCGATCAGCGCCCACGCGACATACATGTAGCTTGTCAAGAAGTTTATTTGTACTCTTCGTTTCCTATCACTCCTTTACAAGTGTTTTTCAGCTTCGGTCGAATCAAGCAAGGTCATTCGATCGTTTGACTTGACCTGAGCTCGCGCTCACGATCAGCCATTCTCCAACTCATTTCTAACCTCCAACTCCATTAACCTCGAAATGCCCTCCACCAGCCGAAAGAAATACATCATCCCCCGTCCCCGCAACCTCTACAACTTCACCATCGCCCTCTTCGTCGCCGTCGGATCTCTTTGCTATGGCTACGCCTCCTCCATCTCCGCCGCCTTGATCGGCCAAGCATCATTCTACGATTCAATGAACCTCGTTCAGGGCACACCGCACACGAACGACATTCTTGGCGCTATCAACGGCGTCTACGCTGCTGGAGGCGCCGTGGGATGCGTGTTCAACATCTGGTCTTCTGACCATTTCGGCCGGAAACGTAGCTTGCAGCTGGGGTGTGTGATCTGCCTCGTCGGAGCGGGGATCATGACGGGTTCGGTGAACATCTCGATGTTCATCGTCAGTCGGTTCATCATAGGCTTTGGAATTGGAGTTTTGGTGACGCTTGTGCCCTTGTACCAAAGCGAAGTGAGCCCACCTGAATCCCGCGGCTTGATGGTTGGGTTGCACGGGGTGTTGATCGGCTTCTCGTATGCCATGACCGGGTTTGTGACATATGGCTGCTATTTCGCGCCATACGGAGAGTTCCAGTGGCGATTTCCATTGGCGGTGCAGTTAATTCCGACTGTGATTCTGCTCGTCGGATCGTACTGGTTGCCGTTCTCGCCGCGGTGGTTGTTGAGCCAGGACAGGGGTGAGGAGGCATGGGAGGTTACGTGGAGGTTGCATGCGAACGAGAAGGATCCCGGAGATGGATATGCGAGAGCCGAGTTCCGACAGATGCAGACGCAAATCGAGGCGGAGAGAAGAATGGGTGTGACTGGAACCTTGGCCAAGGTGAAGCTGGGCTTTGGGCAGGCAAGCTTTCGGAAGAGGTTGGCATTGGGATTTCTCGTGCAATTTGGCAATCAGTGTACAGGTGAGGTGGTTTTTGATATGTGCAGAGGCCATTCGCTGACCATAGCAGGGGCTCTGGTCATCGCCAACTACCTGACCCAGATCCTGTCGCGTCTTGGAATTACTGGAGGCACGCCGTTGCTCCTGATCGGATGCTTCAATCTTGTCACCGTACCTGGCAACCTGTGCAACGGCCTCTTCGTAGATCGCTTCGGGCGTCGCAACTTTGTCTTGGTAGGCTGCGCCGGGATACTGCTATGCCTCTCAGGAGAAGCAGCGATGACAGCGCGATTCGTCGAAACAGGCTCCGGCAACGGAGTCGGACTTGGCTTTGGAGTCTTTTTCATTTTCCTCCAAGCGGTGAGGTTTCGTGCTACCATCTGTCTCAGCATTGCTGACCCTGACCCTCTTCGTTGTTTAGGCCTTCTATTCGAGTTGCCTCGATGCGACCATGTATTTGATCCCATCGGAGATGTAAGTCCCCCGAGCTCCTCACAAGCAAGGGTCACTAATGTCTCTGCAGCTTTCCAATGGTCATCCGAGGCTTTGGTGTCTCATTCTCCATCATGGCCCAATGGATCGCCACAGCAATCCTGCTCACAGCTGCACCAGTAGCGTTCGAGAAAATTGGCTACAAGTTCTGGATCATTCTCATCTGCCTGACCGTTGTCTATGCAGTGCTCGTGTACTTGTATCTGCCAGAGACTAAGGAATTGACTCTCGAAGATATTTCAATCTTGTTCGGCGATCCAGTCGAGCTGAGCTTTGAGCAAGCATTGAATGACGAAGGGAAGCTGGGATCGGAAGTGAAGGAGCGACCAGGGCACGTGGAGATCGTGGGTGACAAAGTGTGAGGAGAGCGATAGATTGCGTGGCCGAGTTTGCCCAATTATCTTCATCCGGTGTGGAATCTAGTACAAGCTATAGCACAGAGGACGTGCACTGAATGGATTTCTCGGTACATCTCCTCTACCCTCGCAGACTCTCTGCAGACGAGTGTGGCCGGCATGTCATGGCAAAAAGCCCGAAGCAAGAGCGGCCAGTGCTCCCCTGCGCAGTGGCCGGGGTATGAGTGGTCGTGCTCTGCTCCTTTGCGATGTACGGCGGTGGTCCGCTCGGTGGTCTCGACGTGATTCACACTCACGTCGCCCGTAACTATGTAGACACACGTCAGCCCGTGTTTGAGAACAGTTTGCATGATTGGACGTGTAATGTTCTTCTTCCTGTCAGGTAAGTTGCGTATAAGGTTTTGTCACCATCCATCAAGGTTGTCCCTCAAGGTAAGACAGCTCCAATATTGAAGTCTCATCAGGTGATCTCAATGCGCACTACGAATTTCGCGAGACTCACCATGGAGGTCCAAGTACATGCGAAGCACACTCGGTCACTTGTGCATCAGTACTGGCGGCCGTTGCATGATGGGTGGGCCCATTCCGTGATGTCCATGACCTGAGGTATGAGACCATTGGTTGAGTGGCTCGGTTGAGGAGGGTATTGATCTGATTCCAGCGAATGATTCCGAAGCATCAGACGATTGCGAAACATCAGGTGCCATCATCGTCGTCGAACGCGAGCTTGACGGGCTTGGGCTTCTTCTTCGCCTTCTTGGGAGTCTTGGACGCGGTGGCCTGGACTTCATTGGGAGCTCCGTCTTCGTCGCCGACGACCTTTGCGAGTTTTCGCTTCTTGACCGCCACACCATCAGTCACTTTCTGATCAGGTCTGGTCGCGGTCGTCTCGACGTTCGAAGTTGCTTCTGCTCCATCCGGTGCGGCATTGGAATTCTCAGTCGCGGCTCCGGCCTTGGTGAGCTTCTCATATTCGTCCTTGGTCAGTGTTTCGCCATCCTCATCTACCATTGTCGGTCCATCATCCTCATTGACATCTTTAGCCTTCTTTGGCCGCGCGATGGCTCGCTCGTGCCGGTCGGAATCTCCAGAGCCGCCTTTTGCAGCATGCAGTCTTTGCAGAAATGGCGGAAGAGACGTGTCGTAGCTCAGGTCTTTGGCCTTGATCTTTCCGGACATTTCTCTCCCATCAGGCGACGATTCCGACCGCAATACTCGAATGACTTCGTGATGGAATTCGAGGTGGGAGAGATTTTGCGTGAGGGCGACACTTCCGCACGCCAAGCGCGCTAGTCCCATTTTGCTCCTTCCACAACGCAAATTGATCTTCGCGACCACGACCATTTCGAACAATCAGACATCGACACTCCGCGCGACCCGACACCTTCAAACAAAACCGTCACCGACAACCAACCGCAAACATGTCTCACGAATCCGTCTGGTACTGCCGCCCACGCACCTACGGCAAGGGCTCCCGCGAGTGGTATGTTCGAAAATAGCTGGGCTTCAGACATGGAGATGGCAATGGAGGAGAATGAGGACAAGATACTAACGGCCTCACAGCCGTGTCTGCACCCACCAGGCCGGTCTCATCCGCAAGTACGGACTCAACATCTGCCGTCAATGCTTCCGCGAGAAGGCTGCCGACATCGGTTTCACCAAGGTGCGTCTTCTACGAGTGGCGCCGGAGACGAGGCAAGGACTAATCAAGACTACAGCACCGTTAAACGTCGACGCGATGGAATGGCGGAAGAGGGACGGACGAAAGGTGCAATTGGTCTGGCGCTGTTGAACGGAGGAATGTCTCAGCACATCAGGCACAGACGTTCTTGAGGACGGCGATCCTCGACTTGCGGACCGGAAGATGAAAAGCATGGATGAAAAGCACGACTCCGATTCCGCAGCTACACAAGATACGAATGTTCAAATTCTACCCGCGATCTGGGCTTCGGCACTTCCCAATCTTTTGCGTTCCCAACCATACGTGAGGCTTGAGGCTGGCAAGCGAGGGGGAGTGGGCGCATCGACAACCATTGGAGTAGGGCTTCCCTGAACGCGCCCCAACACCAGTGGCAGTGGTGCTGTCCAACGCCGGATGGCTTTCGACAAGAACGAATATCGTTACAGGGCATACTGATCGCAGCCGCAGATGGTTCAGCAGAGACTCATAGCAGAGAGCAGCAGAACCCTACACACCAGCTGAAAATTTGACGATCCCACTGATGGCCCTTCGCCGCCAAGCCTGAGTGCTACCACGCGCAAAGGTCAACCGCTCTCGCCTAACAGTGAGTCCGGGAATGCATGGTATATGGAAATTCGTGGTTCCCTCACAAATGACAGCGCGAGCCCAACTAAATTTCAAGGCTGACAGCGGGTTGAATCCTCGAGGTGCGTCTAATGTACTGGACACTGAAGAGCGGTGCCACGATAAATCCAGCCTCAATGACGTTGATTGAATACTAGACATGCCCAATATTATGCAGAATTTATGGCTTGCAGCGTGCTTCACAACACAGCTATGGAAATCATCCCTACGAGCAATGTGAGTGGCCCATTCGACTTTTGGGGCTGAGGTTTATTATGGCAACACCGCAGCGAATTGCATGTTCCTTGGACCTTGCAGCGCTCTGCTGGCATCTGGGTATGGGCCGGAAAACAATGGGGCGAATGTGAAATCGTTCGTGTCCATTTGAGGTAATCGCACCAATCTCACCGGAACGTAAATGACCGGCCGGAAACGTCTCAGTCCAGTGTAGCAATAGCATATAGCAATATTCGTGCCTTTGTCTACCTAGGTAGGAGGATTAACGCGATCAGCGGAGATGGGGCCATGCCGCCATCACCGGCACCAGTTTTTGACTGCGGATTTGGCCCGGCGGGGCTTTACGCCCTCCGGTTGCCGGTCAGGTCCCATACCGATATCCCTGAGGCATTCCGGAGGTGATGAGATCTGCTGGATCATTGGTCCAGAGTGTCGATCTCTTGCTGCTCAGGAAAAAAGCGATCGTGAGAGCAGCACCACTTTGCCTGCAGCAGTTGCTCGGGCTATGTAGTTTTTGTACGAAGATTCAATGCGCCCGAAAGCAGGGCATGGAAAGTTGAAGCGGTCCGTAGATTGGGTCTGTGCTCGACAGAGAGAGCAGCCCGTCGAGAGCCCTATTCCGGGGGATTTGATCACCACCACTCAACCTCACATCCGCTCACATACTCAGCCACTGCATCGAAGACGGTCTTGCGTACACGACTAGCCCATACCCGGTCCCCGCGAGGACGACGGCACGGACGCAATTGCGAAGGCAGTCGCGAGCGAGAGCTGAAGCTCCCTCCGCTCGACGGGCCCGTCTACGGCGCAGCTTCCTCCGCGACCACCCACTCTCCGCGCACTTTCCCGCCGCCATCCTCACCACCGCCGCATACTCCGCCGTGTGCTGGTGGCATTCACTGCCCGCAAGATGGCTGACCAGAATGAGAGTGTTCAGCAGCGGATCCAGATAGCGCGCCGTGATGCGGAAGCGCTGAAGGACCGCATCAAGAGGAAGAAGGATGAGCTTGCCGATACCACTCGTGAGTCAATGCCTCACACAAAATACTGCATTGCATTCGCTGTGGCGGTAAGAGTAGACAAGACAGCTGACAAGTGTTCTCACAGTCCGTGATGTCGCGCGACAACGGACGGAGCAGCTACCCCGATTGGCCATGAAAACGAAGAGGACACTCAAGGGACATCTCGCAAAGATCTACGCGATGCATTGGTCGACCGACCGCAGGCACCTGGTATCAGCTTCGCAGGATGGCAAGCTGATCATCTGGGATGCATACACCACGAACAAAGTACACGCCATTCCGCTCCGCTCATCCTGGGTCATGACATGCGCCTATTCACCAAGCGGCAACTACGTGGCTTGCGGAGGTCTGGACAACATCTGCTCAATCTACAATCTCTCCGCGCGAGAAGGTCCGACGCGGGTCGCCCGCGAATTGAGCGGTCATTCAGGATACCTCAGCTGCTGTCGCTTCATCAACGACCGACGCATACTTACATCCTCTGGCGACATGACTTGTGTGCTGTGGGATATCGAGACGGGCCAGAAGATCACGGAGTTCGCAGACCACCTCGGGGATGTCATGAGCTTGAGCATCAATCCATTGGATAACAACCAGTTCGTGTCCGGCGCTTGCGATGCATTCGCCAAATTGTGGGACATTCGGCAACAGAAGTGCACCCAAACATTCGCGGCCCACGACTCCGACATCAATGCCATTCAATTCTTCCCCAACGGCCACGCATTCGGTACCGGATCCGACGATGCATCTTGCAGATTGTTCGACATTCGTGCAGATCGCGAGCTGCAAAGTTACACCGTAGGCTGACTTGTGCGTGTAACGGACAGACTCAGCACTGACATATTCCTCCCAGATTGGCGAGCCAGTATGCGGCATCACATCAGTGGCTTTCTCCGTCTCAGGTCGACTCCTCTTCGCCGGATACGACGATTTCGAGTGCAAGGTCAGTCCAGCCATGAAACCGCCTTTGCATCTATCTGTTACTGACACGTCTCCAGGTGTGGGATGTTCTCCGTGGCGAGCGAGTTGGTACTCTTCAAGGGCACGACAACCGCGTCAGCTGCCTGGGCGTTAGCAACGATGCCATGTCATTATGCACAGGCTCCTGGGACTCGATGGTTCGTCGTGTGATTGATCTTCGAGTTCATTGTTGTATGCTGACTATCCTGCTAGCTTCGTATCTGGGCGTAGTCGATATCGTAGACTGATGACAACATCCCCTTCTCGATGTGCACTGCACACCCTGTCCACCAAGCTATTCTCGCTGCGAATGCGAACAACAAGCCTTTCTGATCGAAATGGCGCCATCCCTGGACTATGCCATCCTCCAGGATCTCCTATTCTCACCGGCACGACTTTCTCGGAAGCCGCACGACCACAAATTCGGTCTGCGAAGGAAATTACTCGTGCATGTCCGCTGCGAAAATTTATATTCTTCTCCACCACCGTTTAGCTGAGGAGTACCGGAGCGTGATACTCTGCGACTGCTGGCATTTTGGCGAAGAGGGGAACGTTTTGGAGTGCCAGCTGGCCGCTGTGCATGCACCCGGCGCTATACGGACTTGTTTTGTGTTTTAAAAGTAGTTGTATGCGAGATACCTCAAGAACGATTCTCCTAAAAGTTAGCATTCCCTCGAGGCACTCAACATACAACAGCGGCTCTCTTGTTGAGCCTCAAGCCTCTTCGATGCTTGCACCTCTCATCTCAGCTATTTTGGGACCCTGCCATTAATCACGCAAACGGTCCTCATATAGCTGTAGCCTGTCACAGTCATTATCCCCTACAGATCTTCGATTGCCTTACTGGGGGCTGTGATGGATTCCAGGTTCTCCTGAAGACTAAAAACGGTACCGTAAGCACTGCGAATGCGTTCTGTGCCACTGTGTTCGGGTCAGTGCATGACTGCAGAGCATCGAATAGACATCGATCGCTTGGTGAACTGAGTGAGACGCATCGAATAGTTCTACCTTGCTTCAATTCAGCAAGTTCTGCGTGCGTTCCATTCACAGCAAATAAGTCTCGGATCAAGAACCCAGCAACTCCCGAATCTGACGGAATCCTGAGAACAGTGTGTCGAGCCGACATCTCGCGGCGCAGCAAAGCTCACCTCATTGAAACGCGCCAATGATGCAGGTACCACGCCGCTAGCAATCTACCTTGCTTAACCCAAGTTCAACTGGTGGTGCCGGCATTGCATACCTGCTCAATGTAAGACGATCTCCATACGCTTTACAAAAGGAGCTCGTCGGGCAGGTCCTGGATGTCAGGATCCACCTCACCGCTCACCGACAACGAACAGTACCCACTCATCATGTCGGCCGCAGAGAACGAGTTTCAAGAGTTGATGCGGGATAAGTCACATCGCAAAAATCACCCAGACGATGACAGCGATGCTCGATCGACCTTCCTCTTCGCCGACGACGAAGAAGACGAAACGCCTCGACCTTCAATCGCGACCGAATCCAGACCGAGCGTGAGTCTGGCGAGAAACAAAATTCCGAGCAAGAGATATGGAGCCAACACCGGTCCCAAAGGTGTGATCTCAGATGCGCAGGACTGGCGAGACTCGGTGCGGAAAGAGAGGTCTTCTATATCGCTTCGACGGTACGGTGGACAACAAAATGGATTCGAGCCGACGCTATCGCAGCCGCTGAGCGAGGAGGACGAGGACGAGGAGTTCGAAGATGAGGATTTCATGCAGAGATGGAGAAAGAGCAGGCTCACGGAGATGAAGTCTGGGCCGCGAACGAGTAAATTGCATCAAAACTCGCAGAATAGGACAATATACGGAGGATTGACAGCTGTGGATGCGGAGGGATATCTGGACGCTGTGGACAACTCGCCTTCTGACATCGTGGTTGTGGTTTACATCTACGACGAATATGTGAGTCGGTCCTCGATGGCACCTCGAAGGACTCTACTGACAATTCACTGCAGTCACACATCAGCCAATTGTTTGAGAACTGCCTCCGCAATCTCGCAACAAAGCATCCAAGGACCCGCTTCGTGAAACTTCACTACGACGATGCTGAAATGGAGCCCGCTGGCGTGCCCGCGATCATCGCATATCGCGGCGGAGACAAGTTTGCGGGCTTGGTGCCATTGATGGCCGAGCTTCCGGACGATGCGGAGCTGGATGCAACTACGGTGGAGTCGGTCCTGAAGAGGTGTGTTCAGAGTCGACTGTTTGGAGTCGACTGTCGTTTTGCTGAAGCATCCGCTAACTTCCATGCGATCAGGCACCAGATTCTGCACTGATTGGAGCACAATTTACTCTGCAAGATGATTTGCAGCTCACGATGATTGCAAAACAGACGGAAATTCAGCAAGTCGGCGACAATCTCGACTGGGCATACGTTGTCCCAGACACTGCTCTCGAGAGGGTTCCATTGGAAGAGTGGCCTGGCATTGGGGGAGTTCGGGGTTCCAGGCAGCCGGCGACGCACACGATCCGCGGCTTATGCTGTGACAGTCACCCTGCGCAAGGCTGCAGGCAACAAGCTTGGTCCAGCTAAAGGTAGCCGCGAAATATATCGAATGCGGCACCGCGGGCTCAGTAGCTGCGAAAGCAGCAGAGATCGCGGGCACGGCTATGGGGAGTTTGGGGTTTGGAAGCAAGAGGGCTTTCTTATGTGGTGAGGGACAGGCTCTTGGACGTGAGCTTGCGGAAGGTCTAGAATCAGACGATGTTCGTGCTCGAGCACCAGGACATGTCATCGAAATGCGCGAAGTAGGTAGACACACGAATGGGCGGGCATCGCTCAAAGGTCCATTAAGAGCTCCAACTCTTTATCAGGAAGATGCATCTCAGTGCTTCGCCATAGATCAACAAGCCAGATCTCACGTTGAGGTAAGTTGTAGCTGGTCGCCAACCTGGTTCCATCAACGTGCCTCGTTCGAGTCTTCGAACAACCTCTATAAGTCCATATGTCACGCCATCAACTTCGTCTCGGTATTTCAAACTCTCCCTGACCTCGACCAGAAACAAGGTTCAATATAAGCGATATTTTGCGCCTCGCTGCAGCTTCAGCTCGAGCCCTTCTCAAGCCCTTCTGCAGCGTCTTCTGTGGCTGAGCGAGCTAGAAGTACAACCTCACCTGTTCCCAAACACTCGCCCTGACACCAACTTCCACAACATACAACCTCAGATCCGCCACCATGTCATTCTTCATGAACAAATTGAAGGAGTCGGTCAACGACGTCCAGTTGAAAGTAAAGGCGGCCAAGACTGGAAAGCCAATTCACTCACATACCAATGCCGAAGGCGAATGCTCGGACGGGGACAGCCACCATCTCCACAGATTTCAGTCGTTCGCGCCGCAACGAGAAGGCAATGAGGTGAAGTGGTATGTCGATGGCTGCAGCTACATGTATGCTGTCAGCATGGCCCTTGAACACGCGCAACAGGAAATCTATATTCTCGATTGGTGGCTTAGTCCAGAGCTCTACCTACGGAGACCACCGGCCAAGAATGAGCAATACCGCCTTGACAGACTGCTTTTTGCGGCCGCTCGCCGCGGCGTCAAGATCCACATCATTGTCTATAAAGAGGTCACGCAAGCGTTGACTCTATCGTCTCACCACACAAAACATTGGCTGGAAGATAATGATAAGACTGGCAACATCAAGGTCTTCAGGCATCCCGATCATTTGCCTGATAAGCAGACAATGGCTTCGCAATTCGTGGAGCGAATCAAGCAGACTGGAATGAATGCTTCCAAGCTGGCTCAGCTTCCAGGCGATGCGCTGAAGGGCATCTACGGCATGAACGACGGCACTGTTCTATACTGGGCTCATCATGAGAAGCTGTGCCTGGTCGATGGACATGTCGCATTTATGGGCGGGCTGGACTTGTGCTATGGACGATGGGACACCAACCAACACAGCATTGCCGACGCTCACCCTGGAGACTTGAATCGAATCGTGTTTCCCGGGCAAGATTACAACAATGCCAGGTAGGTCATGTTGACAATCCATCTTGACAGTCCGCTGACATGAAACAGAGTCATGGACTTTGACGACGTGTCTCACTGGGAGAACAACAAGCTCGATCG
This sequence comes from Zymoseptoria tritici IPO323, assembly GCF_000219625.1. NCBI lineage: Eukaryota > Fungi > Ascomycota > Dothideomycetes > Mycosphaerellales > Mycosphaerellaceae > Zymoseptoria > Zymoseptoria tritici. Next base: position 2,858,372 of record NC_018217.1, on the reverse strand, counting down.
CAAAGTCAACAGCAGAATGGGATGGAGCGATGTCTCGATCTGCGCAAAGGGGCCTGTCGTTGAAGACTTGAGAGCACACTTCACACAGCGATGGAACTTCATTGTAAGCGCTATCCATGGCTCTTCTACTGCCAATCAATACTGACATCTAGTAGTACTACGAGAAGTACGACGTCCGTCAAGAAGCACGATTCCACCCACTTGTCTACCACCCCGTTCGAGCCGGCATCATTGGCCACCCTTACACCCAGATTGAAGGTGAGGAGGTCGAAGGCGAGGGTCAATACCACGGCTTCAGAGAACGTATCAAGTTCCAATACGAGTCAAGCAAGGACCGAATGGAGTCTCAGCTTCGCGAGCGTGTTATGGGCGGCGCACAGCCTGAGTATCCGACCGGACCACTTGGCGGCGTGCATTGCCAGATTGTACGATCGTGTGCAAAGTGGAGTCATGGAACGCCGGTAAGAAAATGAAGTGCAGAAAGGTTGCGTGGCGCGAGATTGTCTCGGACGCCGGGCCTTCGTCCATTCCACACTGTCTACGACATCCGCTAACCATATGCGCTTTTCTTTCTAGGTGGAGCATTCGATCGCGGACGCTTACATCCAATTGATCCGCAACAGCCAGCACTTCGTGTACATTGAGAACCAATTCTTCATCACGGGAACCTGCGAGGCACAGAAGCCGATCACAAACCTGATCGGTGCGGCTATCGTCGAGCGAGCTCTTCGTGCCGCGAGGAACAACGAAGACTGGCACATGATCATCAATATACCCTCGGTGCCAGCCTTCGCAGGCGATCTGAAGGCTGACTCGAGCTTGGGAACCAGGGCTATCATGGAGTTCCAGTACAACAGCATCAACCGAGGTGGACACAGCATACTGGAGACGATCGCACGCGAAGGCGTCGATCCAATGAAGCACGTGAGGTTCTATAACCTCCGTTCGTACGATCGCATCAACACGAACGCTGCCATGGCAAAGGTCGAACAGAAAGCAGGTGTTTCATACGACTATGCTCGCAAAGGTTATGATCAGCAGTACGGCCAAGGCAACGAGAATCAACAACCAGGCTACGCTGGAGAAGTCCAAGGCACAGCGGACGCATTCAACCAATACCAGCAAGCCGCCCAAGAAGTCCGCGCAGAGACTGGCGGCGACGCCGCGTCCGGCAGATGGGACAGCGTCGCGGAGTGCTACATGCTCAACGGCCCCGACATCCGCACCGTCCCCTGGGACGGCGACGCGCAGTCCGAAATAGACGCCTTCGTCTCCGAGGAGCTTTACATCCACTCCAAACTGATGATAGTCGACGACCGCACCGTCCTCTGCGGCAGCGCAAACCTCAACGACCGCTCACAACTCGGCTACCACGACTCCGAAATCGCCATGATCATCGAAGACAATCAAGAAGTCGACACCTATCTCGCCGGCCGGCCCTGGAAAGCCACCCTCTACGCCACCACCCTCCGCCGCCAAATCTTCCGCAAACATCTCGGTCTCCTCCCGCCGCAGGACTACCAGTCCCCCGACGCAAACTTCACTCCCGTCGGCCAACCCAACGCCTACGACTGGAACAGTCCCGGCGACCATGCAGTCGCAGACCCCCTCTCCCCCGCCTTCGACGCCTTGTGGAAGAACACCGCATCAACCAACACCGCCGCCTTCGCCAAGATTTTCCACCCGGTGCCCGACGACTCGGTCCGGAACTGGAAGCAATACGACGAGTACTACAGCCGCTTCTTCAAGACGGAAGACGCGAAGAAGCAGGGTAAAGACACGGAGAAGCCGAGCACGTATAAATGGGGACATGTGGTTGCTGAGTCGTTCTCGCCGGGCGAACAGGGTTTGAGGGAGGTCAAGGATTTGTTGAGTACGATCAAGGGAAATTTGGTGGAGATGCCTTTGTTGTTCCTTAAGGAAGAGGATATTGCTAAGGAGGGATTGGGACTGAATTCGTTCACGGAGACGGTGTATACTTGAGGGAGGAGATGGAGAGGGAGAGGGTGCGAGATGCGAGCGAGGAGCAGAATAGTGCAGAAAGGGGTGCCGAGATGTTGCAAACGAGAAAAATGCCGTCAAAGAGGGTCTGGGGAAGTTCTGGGTCTCAGGCGTTCTTGATTGTGTGAAGGAATAAAAGTCGAAAGAGGAGAGATCGGATTCTATGGTATCAGAGAAAGAAGATGCTATACTACATGAACCCGCACTGGCGAGAAGAATTTGCACAAGAACGGAGAAAAGTAGACCGACGCCCAGCTATGCATGTTTCTGCTCCCCTCTGTGCCTGTGATCCGTGATCGTATCCCTCCAGGCTTGAAGCGGTATCGTCGAGCAGCCGTCGTAGCTGTACAACGGTTTCCCATCTTACACGTTCATCTTCGTCTCTCCCTTATTCCTCAGTGGACGCTTTATGACAGTGCAGGACGGCCTCGCATCTCTTCTTCGGCCACCTTGATCCAACTCTTCCCATTCATACGAGGTGCTTAATCCAACAGACGGGTGATCAAACCAGTAGCCACCGTGCGTCCACCCTCTCGGACATTGAATCGTTGTCCCTGCTCCACAGCCAATGGCTTGTGAATCTCGCACACCATCTCCACGTTGTCACCCGGCATAATCATCTTGTTCTCCGCCAACGCCTCGCTTCCGTCCTGCCACGTCAAGGTAGCAGCCTCATCAGCAGTGCGAATGAACAGCTGCGGCTTGTAGTTGTTGTGGAACCCCGTGTGTCGTCCACCCTCCTCCTTGGTCAAGACGTAGAGGGATGTCAAGAATTTGCGGTGGGCCTTGGTCGTTCCTGGCAGGGCGATGATCATTCCTCGTGAAACATCGTCGCGCTTGATACCGCGGAGGAGAAGGCCGGAGTTGTCGCCAGCGCGAGACTCGTCGCAGGACTTCTTGAAGGTCTCGATGTCGGTGACCTTGGTCTTGATGGGCGCGGCGTTCTTGCCGACCAACTCAACTTCGGAGTCGCGCTTGAGCACTCCACGCTCGACACGGCCAGAGGCGACTGTGCCACGGCCGGGAATGGAGAAGACGTCCTCGACGGACATGAGGAAGGGCTTGTCGGTGTCTCGCTCGGGTGTGGGAATCCAGGTGTCAACGGCTTCGAGGAGGTTGTCGATTTGGGTAACGCCAATGTCTGGCTGGCGGCCGTCGAGAGCGCAAAGAGCGGAACCCATGATGATGGGAGTCTCGTCGCCCTCGAAGCCGTACGAGGAGAGCAGCTCGCGCATCTCCATCTCGACGAGCTCCAACATCTCCTTGTCCTCGATCGCATCGACCTTGTTGACGAAGACTACGATTCTCTTCACACCAACTTGGCGGGCGAGGAGCAAGTGCTCGCGAGTCTGAGGCATTTGTCCGTCGCTGGCGGCCACCACGATGATGGCTCCGTCCATGGACGCAGCTCCTGTGATCATGTTCTTGATGTAATCGGCGTGACCGGGGCAGTCGACGTGGGCGTAGTGGCGGTTGTCGGTCTGGTATTCGATGTGGGCGGTGGAGATGGTGATACCGCGCTTGCGCTCCTCGGGAGCCTTGTCAATGGCGCCATATTCGAGGAAGTTGGCAAAGCCCTTTTCTGCTTGTCGCTTGGTGATGGCTGCTGTGAGGGTGGTCTAGCGTTTGAAGACTGATCAGTATTTGTCGTTGTATGTGCATTGCATCTTTCGAGCGACGCACCTTTCCGTGATCGACGTGGCCAATGGTTCCAATATTGACGTGAGGCTTGCTGCGCTCAAATACGGTGGCATATCCTCGTGCTGTGTATGCGGCGGTGGCGGCGAACTGTTGCTGTCCTCGAGTGGAGAGTGCGGACTGGAGAGGGCTCTGGGTGGTGCGGAGGGCGCGCGTGGTGCGCAGGAGATTCCGAGCGAAGGACATGATGAGGAGAGGATACAAGTACAATGGGAGAGAGGACGTCGAGGATGGAGAATGGCAGATGGACTTCGCTGTAGATTGAACTTCCTTCACATGCGATCAACTTTTTGATTGTATGACTTTGGAGGAATAGCCCGCCGTAGAGCACCTCCGTTCCTGTCCCGCAGAGCTGCAACAGCGCAAGAGAATCGGCTACACTCGGTCGAGTACTCTGGATTCCCGTTCGACATTTGTTTCTTTTACACATCAACGACACTGCATATACCGACGAAACGCTGTTGACCATCTCCTCCATCCACGTAACGATCACAGGAATCACAGGACGAACCAACGACAGCGATACCGAGGTTGAAACCATCGTCCAATGCCATCCGGCTGAGCTTGCATCACAGTAGCTCCATCTGTATACCACTCTTCCGCCTCTTTGCCAGCACTCTCTCTCAATGCTTCTCCAAAGTACTTGCAGGAGAATCGCACTCGCGCGTCCCTCCACATTGGCCTCCACCATGCCTCTACGCGCAAAGATCCTCGCTCCCGGCTCAAGACAGGTTTGTTCATGGCAACGAGATCGTTCTGCGGACAACTGACTGACCCCAGCCGCCATAGTCTTCGAGCGCGGCCGATATCAAAGAACTCCCTGGTGACGAAGACAACGATGTCCTCTTCAATACCCACGGCGGTGTCCGGTCCATCACCCTCAACCGTCCGAAGAAGCTCAATTCCCTCAACGGCAGCATGGCCCGCAAGATTGTACCCAGACTACGAGAGTGGAGCAAGAGCGACCTCGCGAACGTTGTGATCATCAAAGGCGAAGGACGAGCATTTTGTGCGGGAGGAGATGTAGCTTGGCTAGCACAACGCAACAAGACGGGTACTGAAGGACAACAAGAAAGTAAGGACTATTTCGGCCTGGAATACAAACTCGATCACCTCATTGCAACCTATCGCAAGCCCTACGTCGCCTTCATCGATGGTATCACCATGGGCGGCGGTGTCGGCCTCTCCCTCCACGCTCCATTCCGGATAGCCACCGAGAACACCGTTTTCGCGATGCCCGAGACCAACATTGGATTCTTCCCCGACGTTGGCGCCTCGTTCTTCCTCCCACGTATGGATGGCGAGTTGGGAACCTACTGCGCCCTCACCTCCGAGCAGATCAAAGGCGCCGACGTTTTCTTTGCCGGAGTCGCCACCCACTATATCCACTCCTCCTCCCTGCCCGACCTCGAAGCACGCCTATCGGAACTCAACTTCAAAGACTACGACTCCCTCCAACAGCGCCTCCAGATCATCAACTCCACCATCGAAGAATTCGCCACGGGCATCCCACACGACAAACCCATCTCCGGCCCTGTAGGTGGCAACGTCCGCGCCGCCATTGACTACGCTTTCCAACCCGCCAACGACATCAATGCCATCCTCAAAGCACTGGAAGAAGACCTCGAAACCTCCTCCAACAAGACTATCGCCGAGTGGGCCGCCAAGACGCGAAAGACTATCCTCCAGCGCTCGCCTACCTCGGTCGCCGTGACGATGCGTCAACTTCGCGCCGGGGCAAGCTGGTCCATCGCCCAGACTTTCCGTAACGAACACACCATCGCCAGTCGCTTCATGGAGCACCCAGACTTCATTGAGGGCGTGACTGCCTTGTTGGTCGACAAACCTAAACGCACGCCGACCTGGACTCCCGAATCTCTTGACCAAGTCTCGAAGAAGGATGTTGATGCATTCTTCGACTTCAGCCGACCTACCACCTTTGAGTTATTGGACCAGGAAGCAGGTGGAAGCGGTGAGGATTACACGGCTTACCCGCACGCATGGATCGGATTACCGAGCGATAATGAAGTGCGAGCGCAGGTTGGCAATGGAGGCACGACGAAAGAGAAGGTGGTGGAGTACTTTGTCAAGAAGAGGAGTGGGAAGCAGGGTGTGAAGGAGAAGGTCGAGGAAATATTGAAGAGGAAGACGGAGATTCGAGAGGGAGGGTTGTATTGGAACCGATAGATGTGGAGTACCAAGAGGTGGAGTATCAAGAGATTGAGTATCAAGAGGTTGAGTATCAAGAAGCTGAGTTTCACGAGGTTGAGTTGACTTTAACAGCACATGCGCAGGGAACGGCACGCGTGCGTGTGGAAGACAAGTAGGCGAAATGTGGTATTTGGTCCTCCTCCTACATATCGCCTTGAACGAACGTACAAAACAGGTGCGCACACAAAATCCAATCACGCCAACGTCGGTCCATCGAAGAAGTAGAAGCCATCGCATCCAGCAAGTGCGCACACCAATCCAATCACGCCAAAGGCGGTCCATCAGGAATGAAATCTCTAAGCGGGGTCGTGGAAAGGGCGCCGTTGAACACCAGGATGGGAGGGAGGGGACGCGTACGGCTGCGACGAGAGGGGCCATGCCCATGAAGCCGATGAAGGCGGCGGTGATGAGGGTGATGAAGTTCATGTTTGGTGAATGTTTCGAACTTGGAAGTGATTGTTGTTGTGAAGATGTTCTTGTGTTGTGTTTGTGGGAGCAGAACGATGGAGAAGGAGAGGAAGAGGACGCAGTCTGGCAGGTCTCCTTTTTATACCCGTCTTGCTGACCAAGACCTTCTCTCTTTCGTCCTGCCGTTCAGAGCGGATCAGGAGTTCGACCCTGCTACTGTTGCGATTGCTCCGGAGTGCCCGCAAGTGTGTCCTGGCATTCACCACAGGCTTCATACCTTAACAGATTACAGAGTCAGGTGAGCAGCCACAAATTCGCGGCCCCGGCTCGATGTCAGATCATGTCACAGGTCGACGGTCGATGTACGTACATCATCATACGATGCTTCCTCTCGCCCATCTCGAGCAGATGCGACCCGATTTTGCAATGCGGATGATATGTAAACTTGCATCACGGTCGTTGACGCACGCTGTCTGCTGCCGTAATGTACAGACCCAGATGATTGTGCAGTGGACATTGAAGTTCCAGCTGAATGCCATCGAGGTCCTGTCAGCAGTGTCAGGTCATGATTCCTGTGGTTCGCGTCGTTGAGATCCTGTCAGCAGTGTCAGGCTGTCAGCTCATAGCTTTGTGACCGATGCTTTCATGTGAGTCCATCTCTTTGTCGATCATCATCATCGACTCGTATCCGCAGCGCGATGTGACAGACTGACAGTGCGGTCCCGGCATTGATGTTGAGGTGTTGCTGGGCTGACCTGCGGCACCTGCAGCTCATATGCGTCCTAGCAGACGAGCGCATCGGACGGATCACGGTCTTCACTGGGCCAACCACTCGTCACCAGTCAATGGACAACCTTCGAGCCCTTGGACAACCTTCGAACGATGGCTGTGCTGTACGCCTAGCGTTGAGTGCTCTCACCTAAACACCTTTCAAGCCGAGTAGTTCTACTACTGGCTGACCACCTGGAAGTGGACCAGCAAGCAACCCTGGCAAGGCCCCCATGAGCCTGCTGCACGGACGATAAGTCTCCCCTGAGACTCCTGTGATTGCATCTCTGCACCCTCGAACCAAATGTGATGACCTTGTGGCTTCCGCGCAAGGGAGTACATGATATATTCCTCGCCAGCCGCCATCCAGTTCCTCTTTCCTTTCTCCAACAAACCAACACATCCAGAGCAAAAGAAAAGACCAAGATCATCATGCAGATCTTCCAGCTTTCTGTCATTCTCTCCTTGGCTTCGGCCGCACTGGCCGGAGTAAGTCATTGTCCTCCTCCTCCTTCAATCCTTTCCATCCGAGACTGACATTCACGATTCTCAACAGTGCAAGATCCGCTTCTACAACGATGCGGGAGTCTGCCCTGTCGGCGGACAGGATCTCCCTTGCTCTGTGGTACGTCTCGTTCTTCCGAGTATGGTACATCGCTGTCGTCCTCTTGCTGACAAGACCGCTATCTCGACAGGACTCGAAATGCGTGCACCACGGCCACAAATGCTACCGCATCAACAACGTCGCCACGGTTGCAAACTGCAACTAAGCCACCACGAACGAGAAAGTGGGAGAGACCCATGGTTGGGGCTGGAAGCGAACGACCGCCGAGGAAGCCAAAGGTGGATGAGCGACCCGACCATCATCCATCATCATCTTTGTTTTGTCTTTCCACTACAGTCGGTCCTCTCAAGCCCATACCACTGATGTCTAGTCGTGTTCGGAGGAGGAAGCATGGAGGAAGGGATGAAGCATGGAGCAAGCAAGCTCCGAGGAAATCATACACACTAGTTCCTTTGTCCAACCCAATGATTCCTCCATCAAGCGTCATCCATCCCGTACCCGCCATTCCGCCTCTATGCTGCTCGTCGTCATCGATACAGTGATCCGCGATCAATTCCCTCTTGTCTCCCCATCCTTGTTCACCGTTGGATGCGGAAACCTCTCCTTGTCATCCTTCACCTTTCTCTTGAAAAGCCCAAGATCCTTCAACAGCTCGTCCACGTCCCTCTGCCAACTCTCATGCTCATACGCGCCTCCATCACTCCCTGTGGACCAAAAGTCGCTGCCCATGGCACTATCACGGTCACCGTCTTCGCCGTACTCACTCGGGTCATAATTCTCCTCGTCCTCGTCATACCCATCATCCAATTCTCTCGGTAGAACAATCGGATTCTTCAACTCGCCCACCGCCAATGCCAGGTGTCGTCTCAACGCCTCGATCTCAATCGTCAAAGCCTGGTTGAGCGGGCGTAGCTCTTCGACTTCATTCGTCAAAGCTCTGATCTTGACCTCGCTCACAGCTCTGCTCTCCTCCATTGCACGTTGCATCTTCGATACTTGTCGTTGATAGTCTTCCATCTCGTCCCTCGCACGATCCGCTTCATCCCTTTTCCTCGTCGCGGCGGCGTTGACAGACAATTGCAGCGACTTAATGACTTCCTGCATCTCCAGAATCTTGGCGTCGCGCTCGGCGGCTGAGACAGCGTCTTGATTGATGTGTGCGCGGGTGCGGATCTTCTTCGCTTGATCGGCGTACCGCAGAGTGGAAAGTGTTTCTTCGTAGTCTGTGGGCGAGATGCAGGCCACCATGGCTGTTTTGGAATTTCCTCCTAAACTATCCTTGAGCAGCCAGGTGAGGACAGAGTCGCGATATGGTACGACCTCAGCACGACGCTTGGGTTGGTTCGGGAGGCCAAGACTTCTTGCTGGACGCTGGCGCTTCGGGTCTGCCAGGGCGGCGATGACTCGACCCAGAGTGGAGAGGGATTGATTGATATTGCCGCCTTCCTTGAGACGCTGACCAGTGGCTTCGGTGCGGCCAGCCCGTTCAGAGCCAGCAAGGTCGACAAGACGCATACGGGCGAGACGCTCGATTGTCGAATCCGTGGCGACATCGTGCTGGATTTGTTTGAGGGTAAGAGTGAAGACGGCGTGGGAGCGGGAGGATGTATCGTTCATTTTGGTGGAAGCCGTAGTGCGATTAAGGTCGCCCATCTTCATGAGGCGAAGGATGTCGTCGTAGGACTTGACGGGTTCGTCAGTGAGATTTTGCACGTAGACTCCGTCAGACTTGGACTCGCGGATTTTTAGGTAGGTCGGAGGAATTGTGCGAGGAGTGAGCAGGTCTTTCACGTGCTCGTTGTAGATCTCAAAGTAGGAGACATGAACGTTGTAGGTTATACTGCCGTTCTGTTCCGATTCGACTCGTTGGAAGAGACCTTGACACGTCCGAGGGATCAGGCCGGGCTCGTCAGGTGTGCCCATCATCGTGTATGACTTTCCACTTCCCGTCTGTCCGTATGCAAAGATACACGTGTGATAGCCATCGAAGTTGTGGTCGAGGAACTCCTCTCCAAACGAAGCGTAGACATCGTGTTGATGTGCGAAGTGTGGATCCTTGTCGTCGTGGGACCAGAACGACTTGTCGAATGTGAATGACTTCTCTTCATGTAGTCGTCTTGAGCTCTTTGCGTCTTCTGTGCTGAGTGTGGGCGCCAGTAGCTTCGTCTCTTGCGTGACTGGATTCATGCGAATGATGCATGGTGATTGTTTCTCAAAGTCTCGCTTGATGAAGCGTCGCACTCGGACCACGACTTTGACGTTGCCGCCGTCGCCGTCGATTGGTGTGAGTGGTCGTTCCATGTCAACTGCGTCTCGACTGCGGAGACTCGGGGAGCTTGCGGTGGAATGATAGGTGTGGAGGTCGGAGGTAGTAGGAGCTCGATTCGCCATCGCGTTTGCGGCGTTTGCAAGGAGCGGCGCGGAAATGAAGAGGGCGGCAGCGAAGTCGTCGCACAATTCGAGGAGGATGTCTTGACTTCGTTGTCGAAGATGGACGAACATCAATCAGTGCAGCAGTCCAACGTCAGTGCCCCAGCTCTCGGACCCAACGGCGATCTACGCGTGGTGGAAAGTGCCCTCGATTGGTGCCATTCAAGGTTAGGCGCGAGCCCGTTTGTTTGCATGTCCAACTAGAGACCGTTGTCAAGGGCAGGATTTAAAAAGACGACAAACGCCGAGAGCGTCTTGGGCGTAGTATGCATACCAGCCGGTACAGACTCTACGCAGCACCCCAGATCCTCGTGATATTTTTCTCACTTCACTTGCACATGAATTCTCGACCACGTGATTCACCTGGTTCATGAGGCGAGTTGGCAGCATTTTTCCCGGAGGTCGTTGCGTTGGACATATCAGGACGGTTTGGTCCAATCACCGACGCTTCTCGATGACCGGCCTTCGAGGCAAGACTGCAAGTCTTCTCCTCGATCGAATCCCTGGAGATCAACGGCTGGAAGTTGTCCGAGATGTCACGAGCTCACTGGGTCCGAAGAGCAGCAATGCAGATGTTGGTTTCGCTGCTGCCTTGTTGAAATTGCAACCCGAAACCCGGTCTAGAAGTCTTCTGCTTGACCACCTGCAGAGCCAAGTGGAAAATGGCTGCGACTTAGTAGCTGATGCTCCAGAGCTGGAACAAGAAGTGCTGGCTCGAGTCATTGAATCCATTGCTCAGTCGTGTTCACTGAGCGGTGACGGACGCATTGAGAATGGCGGCTCGACCCTTGATTCTGGTCGCCAAAAACGGACGAATGGCATCGCCAACGATTCCGGTCCTTCGGCGGCTGTCGACATGATAACTAATTCCCTCAGATTCGCGAGCCGAAGGTTGTCTGCAGAGCTGGCCGAAGTTCCCGCTCAACAGTTGTTCAGTTCTTGCCTGAAGCTGGTCGCATCCGCAGATAAGAGCATTGCTTCGTCTGCTCAGGAAGCTTTGCACGCTCTACTCGCGCTGCGGTCGCAAGTCTCTACTGAAGAGCAGCAGATGTTGTGGGACCGCATCCAAAATCTTTCGAGCTCGAATGATGCTTCTCACAAGACGGTCGGCTACTCGCTGTGGCTGCGCTGGACTATGGAACAGTCGCTTGACAAGTCGATCCTTGCTCAGCAGACCTATTGGAGTTTGATCGTAGAGGCTCTGAGGAACGGAGACTCCGAAAAACGAAAATGCGGTCTTCAAATACTGCGATCGTCAGTCGATATGGCAATTCGAGAACCTTCCCTGGTGTCGATGGTAGCCGCGCAATCAAATTTGAACTCATCTTGTAAGTGGACCGACGCATCTCCCGCTTTTGTCCACGCGAGAGTTCTCGCACCCTTCATCACAATACGAGCAGTCGAATTCAATGGCATCGTGGTACTGACCGACGCTGCCAGCAACTGAGTCAATACGGAAGCAATACGCCAGATTTTGCAATACATTCGAAACGATCGTTCTCGGCAGATACCTCAATCAAGTGCAGTTGAGTGAAGCTGACCTAGACTTCTTATCATCACCACAGTCGGCAGTTAAACCGGTCTGGCTGTATACTCTCCTATCCTCGGCAATGGACCAGCGACTGCAAGAATCAAATCGAAAGTTCATTGGAACATGGATCATGACCGCCAATATTCGAGTAGACGATGCAGGAAGTTTCTTAACATTTTTCCGAAACGACTTCATACCATGGGTGACAGCTGGATACTTGTTCACATCCTCGCTTCGCAGGGAAGAAGGCCAGCTACGGTGCCAGCACGGTGATCAATTAGCGACGTACATCGCGCAACTGCTACAGAGCTATTCCGAGCTTACGGGTGACATTGCTGACGCCATTCTGGACAGCATGTTGGCTCGCAAGAACAACAACTTTGCCTACTCAATGGTGTATCAAGTAGAAGGTCTAGCACAGGCATGGGAGTCTGTCGAGGGACTCGAACCACAGGCCGAACAGCTCGAAAAGCTTGCGAAGATCTCTACTGGCTCTGCGATTCCGGACGTGGCTCGAGACTTTGCGCTCGCTCGGTGCTGGAAGCTATGCTATGCGTACAAACAGAAGAACGCTGCCTTGACCAACAGCACGATCGAGACTTCTGCTTCTCGGTGGCAGCGACTCCAGGATATAACGAAGGGACTTGACGCAGGCATATCAGCGCAGACCAACGGGACGATTGCTTCATCAGCTTTGGATCCATCGAAGAGAGAGATCAATGAGCAAGCAGCATTGCGGAAGTGCGCAGATCTGATCGAGACACTGGACCGAGGAGTCGACCAGGACGAGGCAGATCGCCATAACGAGCTAGTGAATGATCTCTGGACCGACATGGAGTATCTCGAATACCCAAAGGCCCTCCTTATCGCTCTACCAGAATTGGTTCTTCACCCCGAACTTGTCTCCATGGCGTCAGTAACAGCCTCGAGCAACGATGCCCTGGCTCAGACGTTGGTCAAGAAGACGCAGGCTTTGCTAGAACAGGCAGACCGGCGATCTTACTTGCTCGCTCCTATCGTCAGTGCGATCCGAGACGTGGCATTGTCAAGTCCAGAGGCAGCCTCGACTCTGAAGCTGGAAGACTCGATTCTGTATATCGCCGAGCATCCTCCGACTACCACTATCGATTCGCAATTGGAAGAGACTGCAAGTTGCCTTCTGAAGTCGATGGACCCGTCGTTGGTGCGCTTCTCATACGAATACTACTTCGGCGAACGAGCAAGCTATGGATTTGCTGCCTTGATTGATATGACCAATCGATTGGGAAATCTGAACAATGGCCTTGCAGAGAACCTGCTCAAGCGTATATTGGAGAAATGGGTGAAGCAAAGACTGCCACCTCCGACCGTCAGTCAATGGAAAACATCTCTTCAGCTGCAAATCATGCTGCTCTGTGCGGAGCAATACCTCCCGAGGGCAAACGGAACCGAGGCCAGGAAGCTGTTGAAAGACTTCTATCACATCCTCTCCGTCGAGCCACTGCCAACACTTCGCTACATCATTGAGTGGACCATCGCCAGGGCATACATCCACCATCCCAGCCTCGGCCAAACCATATTCGATGAGCTTAGCACGAAAGACCACCACTCGAATCCGAAATTCCTCGCCTCGCTTATGAAGATCGGAGTGACTATTGCCAAAACGTCCACTTCCGACGAGGCTTTCGCTATGAAGCTAGCCACTGTCTTCGTCCCGTTGGCAGCCTCGTCCAAAGTCGTTATCCGTCACGAAGCGCAGTGGCAGGTGCCCATCCTCCTGGACCACGCTCGTGAAAAGCAATGGCGGTCCATCATTGAGTCTACCGCTTTCATCGCTCTGGACGACTTTATCCGCAGTCTCGAGCGCTATTCGGACCCACCCGTCGACCGCCAGATCGATCAACTTGATCCCATCAGCGACCACAATCTCATCCACCTTATTTCCGGGCCATGGTGGGATCTCGACCAGGTTGAACAGCGGAAATGCCAGCACTCCGACTTTGTCCGTCTGCTCGCGAACTCTTCTCCTGCACTTCCTGCTCCGTGTCTTCCGCTGGGACCTCCTCCACCCTCATCTACCACATCGTCAGCTACAACCAACACTACTCAGGAGCCTGCGGACGCTGCCGTCAACCGTGTCCGACGAAACGTCAACACAATATCCAGCACGCTGACATCGACGCCTCTTCCATCTTCCGCTTTACAAACCAAGGGAACGTCATACCTCGCGACCCGAGATGCCGCCCGACCAACTTCACTCATCGTCATCGCCTCCCTGGTAGATAATCCACACAACCTGGGTGGGCTCTCGAGAGTCTCAGAGATCTTCGGCGCCGGCGCCCTCTACGTGACTAACCCAACCGTGGCCTCATCCAAAGACTTCGTTGCGGTTTCCGTATCTTCACATTTCCACTTACCCATCCTCGCGCTTCTACCAGACGACATTCCCTCCTTCGTGGCAGAGAAGCGAAAGGAAGAAGGCTATACCATCGTGGGTATCGAGCAGACGGACCGCAGCGTTCTCATTGGCGGCGATGGGAAAGAAGTCGTGGCACTGCCAGAGAAATGTATCCTCGTGGTTGGCAGTGAGAGGGAGGGTATACCCGCTAAAGTGTTGAGTGAATGTGGATTGCTGGTGGAGATTGAGCAGGTGGGCGTCACGAGAAGTTTGAATGTACAGACTGCGGCAGGGATTGTGTTGGCGGAATACGTCCGGCAGAGGAGGGTGGAGAAGAGGGAGCGTGCGACGTAGCATCGATTGCAAACGGGCCGGTGCACTCCATCTCGTGTATGGAGTGGCATCATGCGGAATGCCTTGGAAAACGAGACTTCGGAAAGGATCTGCATGCTGACTACCTCCTCCTCAGGCGCTTCGGAACATTACTTGAAGTTTGGAAGGTGCATATTCCGAGTGCAGGAGCAGGTAGGTGTGTATGTAAGCAGCTTTGCCGTCTGTGAAACGATTTCCGAATTTCGACAACAACACTATCCCTTATTTCGAACGTTCTATTCGGAGTGAAGGGGCTGCAAAGGAGATAGCATGCTGATCACGCATTCCGCTTTGTGTTGCTTGGGAGTTCGTTTCTGTGTATACATACGGACTGCGTTTCTCGAATGGTCTGCAGATCGAGACAGTTCCAAGCTCCTTTCAACGGTGCACGCCCACTTCGCTCCCGCTCCAGCTCCAGGCAATGTGGCTCCAGCTCGCTTCGTCTCGCAGCTGCCGTTCTTCATTCCCGATGCCACGGCGGCGAACAGCAAACTCCCCACGTACTTCACCGTGGGATCGGTGGACAACGTGACTCCTCCGGAACCGGCCATTGCGTTGGCCAAGAGGATGAATGCGACGTTGCAAGTCGTTTCAGAAGCGGGACATTTCGATGTCTATCCAGGAAAGTTTGCGTATGAACGGAATGTTACTGCTCAGGTGGCTTTCTTGCAAGAGAATGTGCCGATTTGATAGGACTGCTGTGAAATATTATAGATTGTAGGGCCTCTCCTTTGTCTTCTGCCACGAACGTCACCAGACTGTGGGTAGCTTGCATGCTCTTCACTGTCCATAGACGTTCAATCAACTACTGGTCATTCTTTAGAAGTCCGTCCCTTTGCCTTTTGTAACACGCATTCAACACGAATGCAACGTGGGACGTGTCGGAGATCCCAATCATGGGCGACAAGCGCCGTCAACAGTAGCCATCGACTGTGCTCGAACAGGATTCGCCGTGCTCGAGTTCCAAGAAAAAGAAAGAAGTGAGGTTGAAGAAGGAGTGAAGGCGGCATCATTCATGCAGGGATACTGAGTCAGCAAGCGGCACCTCCCTTCCGCGGACTTTTTCGAGATGCCAGCGATCGACGCACAACCACCTCGTCATAGTCTGCGTGAGGTGTGCTGAAAGTGAGGAGTCTATCAAACACACCGTGACAGGATTACTAAGGCACAAAGAATACTCTTCAACCTCAAGGTAGGCGTATATCTCCCGTCGCCTCTGCATCTTTTCTCTTCCATTCGCATTCACCCTCGCTCCGTCACCATGCCGGACCGCGACGAAGACAGACGCAACGATGAGACACAGCCGCTCCTCGAAAATGGCTCACTAGACGGCGGTGAAGGAGGCGATGCGAGAGAACTTGTGGAATTCGGCAAAGACGACCCGGGAGATCCAAGGAAATGGAGTAATACGAAGAAAATGCTGAATGTCACCGTCATTGCTTCTATGGCTGTCTTGTCGCCGCTGGCGAGTTCAATGTTCACGCCCGGTATCGACCAGATCGCAGATGGATTGAACACGACGACAGACGCTGTTATCGCGTGTACGACTGGATTTGTGATCATGCTCGGGATCGGTCCTTTGATACTGGCTCCGCTGAGTGAGACGTTCGGAAGGAGACCAATGTATTTGATTTGGTGAGTAGGCATAGATCGGCAGCAGCAGTAAACCTTTGCTAACAAGTCTCGCAGCTTTGGTGTATTCGCTCTTCTGCAGATTCCCTCGGCTCTCGCACCGAACATCGCAACGCTGATCGCCAGCCGCACCCTTGCCGGGTTCTTCGGAAGTGTTGGCATCGCAAATGGAGGTGGCTCGCTCAGCGACATGTTTGAGCCAAGTCAGAGAGCAGGTGTCTTTGGCTGGTATCTTTTGGGGCCTCTTCTCGGACCAAGTGCGTTGCTTGCCCTTCGAGATTGATAGAGCAACTATGCTGACTTGCCTCCCAGCCCTCGGCCCTCTCTTCGGCGGCGTAATCGTCCAACGCCTCGACTGGCGCTGGATCTTCTGGATCTTGACGATAATCTGCATCCTCTCCACCGTATCCGCCTACTTCTTCCTCGTCGAAACCTACGCCCCAGTAATCCTCGCCCAGCGCAAAGCCCGGCTCGAAACCGAGCACGGCACTTCCAACGCCTACCGCTTCCCAGGCGAAGACGATCGCTCCTTACCGGCCAAACTCCGCACATCCCTCACCCGCCCGCTCCGCATCCTGATTCAACCCATCGTCCTCACAATGTCCATCTACCAAGCCATCATCTTCGCCACGACGTACAGCATCTACACCAACATGCAAGCCGTCTACCAGGGCGAATACGACTTCTCCACCGAACAAGTCGGCCTCCTCTACCTTGGTCCGGGTCTCGGTTTTCTCACCTGCGTCTGGTTCGTGGTTCCGCGAATCGACACGGTCTACAACCGGCTCACCGCGCGCAATAATGGCAAGGGACACCCGGAGTACCGTCTCCCACTAGCCAATATCGGCAGCGTCCTCATTCCTGTCTCCCTCTTCTGGTTCGCCTGGACAGTTGAACTGCACGCGCACTGGACCGCTTCCATCGCCGCAACATTCTTCTACGGCATCGGGCAAGTCATCATCCTCAACACGACGACGAACTACTACATCGACTGTTTCGAGCAGTACGCCGCCTCAGCCATCGCCGCAGGAGCCGTATTCAGGAGTGTGGTCGGTGGAATCATCCCGCTGTTTGCTCCGACTTGGTTCGAGAAGTTGGGGTATGGGTGGGGAGTGTCAGTGTTTGGTTTCCTCTCTGTCGTCATAGCACCGGCACCGGCCGTGTTCTATTTCTATGGAGGAGTGTTGAGGGAGAAGTTTGCTATCCAGCTTTGAGGGGCAACGGCGAAGCAAGTATTACATCGACAGACTAAGCGAGAGCATTGAGGGGGCGTTTTGATTGTTGAGCATAGCGAGGACAGAGATCGGCTGGAGTTACGTTGGGGCATTGAATCATTTCATGGTAGCGGCGGATGTGCTTGATGAATCAATGAAATTGTTGTCGGTCTTGAGGAGAATTTCATACCGGCCGTCTTATTGCGTCGAGTGCAGAGAATACACTTCCTCCACCGCTTCTCGTCGCAAAGCATACTTCAGGCTTCTGTAAGCAGCAGCAAGGATGGGAGTCATTCCCACACCACACATATCACAGTCACCTCTCACGCGAATTTCGAAGTTCAGAACACCTGTCATTCGGGGGCATCTATCAACAACACTCGCGTAACAGACACAAAGCGTGCGCGCACAGGGTGCTACAGTCCAGATTTCCCACTTGCAGGCTAGCCAGCCGCACCGCTTGCCCATTCGACTCATTCAATCGGTAACAGACTGTTCCACGACAATCTCGTAATCATCCGTGTTATCTCCTAGCCTCTGAACTATGAGGCATAAACGCGGACATAGCGCGCACTGAGGCGAAAGTCCCTCGATGAGCAAAAACAAAAAGCCAAAACGCCGGGATACGGAATATGGATGGCGGGCGAATTTGGGTATCCCGGATGGGGGAGTGAGGTGTTGAATGTGTTATCTTCGTGCAGTGGTGGCATGGAGTGAACGAAGGGTTCCAAACTGTGATGATGGGTATCGGGGGGGTGTGTGGTCGTGATCTTCGATTATGAGGCATGTCGGAAATGTGATGCGTTGGATCGGGGTTTGGAATCGTGTTGGTTGGTGGATTGGATGGCGAGTCGTGGGCAGTGGATCGTGTATAGCTGCTTCGCTGGAATGTGGATCGGTGCTGGGCTCGGGTCGGAGGATGTAGGAGATGTGGCAGTCATTTCCCAGGGCGTCGTGTAGATGGGCGGATGTCCATCGTCTCGATGCAGCCTGATAATGCTGCCGACCTACCTGGGTCGCCATCGAAGCCGTGTTCTGGCTTGAGACGTACCCTGCGATGGAGATGACAGCCATACTGGTGGCTCGGTCTCATGATCTCCTTACATGTCCATGCTGTCTCCACCGTTGGCGAAGTTGAAGTTCTGCTGTTGTTGCTGAGCACCGAAGCCGAACTGACCATCCTGACCTTGTTGGGGTGCCAGATCGGTGACTTCAGCATCGTCGCCGTCATCCGAGAAGTACTTCTCGATGATGGTGTACGCCTTCATGTAGATCTCCTCGTTGCTGTTGTTCTGGCAATCGTGGATCTTCTCCATGCCACCGCAGTCCTCAATGAAGAGAGCATACTTGTTGACGGGTGTCTCGGCACTGCCATCAGCAGCCTCTTTGTCCATGTCACCAACCTTGAGGATGTTCTCAAGACCATCCAGAGCGACCTGGATAATTTTGTTGTCCGGGCAAGCCAAGAGGTCACACAGAGGACGGATAGCGCCTTGAGCTACGAGCAGACGGATCTGATCTGGCTTCTGCAGACCACCGCTAGTCGCGTTTGAGATGGCCCAGCAGGCTTCCTTGCGTGTCTTGAAGTCGCCATGGCTCAACAGGTGAATAAGTGGTGGCAGGATGTTCGCATCGATAACCGACTGGATCTGGGTGCTGTTGCCAGCGGTGATGTTCGAGATAGTCCAGCAAGCCTCCTTACGGATACCGTCCTTAGTGGAGCTCAAGAGAGATAGCAATGCTGGAAGGGCACCGCAGTTGATGATGAGTTGAGTCTGGACATCGTCGCCGGTGACAATGTTGCCGACCGATCGCAGGGCAGGTGTCTGGACGGATGTGGAGGCGTGCATGAGAAGCTCCACGAGGCGACGTGGAATATTGGCCTCGATGACGGCCTGGATCTTGTCGTTGGAGCCGTCGGAGAGGTATGAAATTGCCCAGCAGGCGTCGATGAGGACCTCATCATCAAGAGAGTAGACGAGCTTGGCGAGGACCGGCAGAGCAGGTGCAATCGTTTGCCAATCTGGCTGAGGTGTCTTACCACGACAGAAGTTGCTGAGTGTCCAAGTCGCGTTTCTGAGCATGCTCAACTTGCGGCTGTCTCCCAACAGGCGGACAAGAGGTGCGAGCGCACCAGTCGACAGGACGAAGTCTCTGCAGTGTGGACTGTCTCCAGCAATGTTTCCAAGCGCCCATACCGCCTGCTCACGGACATCCGGCTCCGGGCTGCTGAGCAGCTCCACGAAGATTGGCACAGCTCCTGCTTCGATCACGACCTGAGTCTGTTGCGCAGAGCCCGAGGCAATGTTGGTGAGCGCCCAGGCAGCCTCGAACTGAACGAGGGTGTGAGGAGAACGGAGGAATTCGACGAAGCGGCCGACGACGCCGGTTGCGATGACGCGCTCGATGGGAGGGTTGCGCTCCTTGGACAGGAGTTTGCGGAATCGGGTGGTGGCTGTGATCTGGTCGTCGATTTTGTCGGAGAAGACGCCTTGGACCATGAGCGGGAGGTCCTCGTCCAGCTAGATGCATGTGTCAGTACTTGTATCACTAGCAATGGGCCTCACACATGAGTGCTCACCTGGCTCTCGGTATTGGCGCCTTCATCGTCACTGTCTGGCGCAGCGCCCAAAGAGGCACCCGGAGCACCGTCACCGCGAGCACCAATGCCTCGTCGCTTGGCGAGGTTCTCTTCGCGCTTTTGCTTTCGGATCTCGACTTGCTGTTCCTCGCGGCGGCGGCGCAGCTCGTCTGGCTTGAACGTGCTCTTCGCCTTGAAGTTGTTGCGGCGATGCTCGGGAATGTAGCGTTCGGCCATGATGGCGGTTGTTCGTCGTTCGACGAGTGGCGAGCGACTGGGTATCGGTAGTAGAAGTGTTGATATTGGTTCACCGTCAGAAGTGCGGTTTGGTGTAGTGACGGTAAGAAGGAGCAAGAGTGGTGATGGTGAAGGACGAGGGTTTAAGGTACTCATGTCTCTGATGAAAACATGTCGCTTGCTCGTCCCGCTTCCCGTGCTTTTAGCGTCAGAACTTAGCTTGCTAGGCGTCAATCTCCTTGTTCGCGAGCAAACCAAAATTTGATGGGCAAGCAACCCAAGTGGGGGTGAATTTTCATTGACGTTGCGACGACAACCAACATCTACGGGGCATTTTTTCAGATCGTTTCTACGAAGCGGAGGGTGTATTACTACTGTAGTGACTGATCTGTGGTCGAGAATGTCGCCCGTGATAGTGCTTACTTTGGATCTGGAGCTGTGAGCTGAAAAGGAGATCTTCCATGGTGGGGAGCTCTGTCACGTGACAGCCGAGACTTTTGTCCCGTAGCTTCAGGTTTGTCCACTAGTCTCACGCGACCAGTTCTGGAAGCGAAGTGAAAGTCGCGTCTTCCCCAGAACACACTCATATCCGCTGCAAATCGCAAACTTCACGCTACGGAACGCACACATCACGCTGGTCGTCGATATCACCGATACAAACATCAGACACAAGACATTCTCGCAGGCACTAAACATTCCTGTGCACAAACGAGACGAGGCCAGACTCCGAGACCATCGACTCCATCCGTGGCTTTATTTCCCACTCCAAAGACATGACTCGAGCAGCGATTTCTCGAGCAGCAGCGATTTCCTTGCGACAATCCTGTCGGGCAACGCGGCGGTCCTCTGTGTCTGTTGGACTGAAGCTACAGCGTGGGGTCTGAGGAAGGACAAGCTATCTGTCAATTCACCTCACAAAGGCGCCGCCCATCTGCCAACATGGCTGCTGTTCCAAAGGACTTCGTTGATCTGGCGCACGCCTTTGCCGCGCAAGAAGGGACGTTGGTCAACATCATCGGCGTCGTGGTCGATAAGATGGACCCAACGACCACGAGACGCAGCGACTGGATGTTAACGTTCAAGATCACCGACCCGAAACTTCTGGCCACACAACCAAGTGCAGAAGGTTTGACCATCCGCTTCTTCAGACAGGATCCAACCCATCTCCCACGCGTGCGCAGCATCGGTGATGTTGTGCTGTTGAGGAGCATCAAGATCAGTACCTTCAATGGCCAGCGTCTAGCTTTATCGCACTCCACCACTTCGTCACTAGTCTTTCCGTCTGCGTCTATACCAGATCCCAACTTCACCATCGGCTATCAAGGCAGCAACAGAATCGAGTGCCTGGGCATTCCGATGCATGTCGAGAAGTTCACCCTCAACGAGCAGCAGTATGTCATGAGCCTGCGACATGCTCTGGGAGGAATCGTTGGTGAAAGAGCGACATTGGCCGCAGCAATGGCGGCCGTACCTACGCTACAGGCTGCAGGTACTGTTCCGAAGCAGAAGCTCCCAGCCGAATTCAACAGCGCACTTGAGCCGCCCGCGAAAAAGCAGAAGTTCGAGTCAAGTCTGGGAGCAAAGTTCAAGCTCGTGCGAGATCTGAAGGAGCCGAAAAGCTTCGCTGACGTTTGTGGCCTCGTTGTGAAATGCATTGGAGCACAATACGGCGGCTGCGATTTGTACATCACAGACTACACGCCTAACGAGCAAATGCGCTATTATCCACCGCCAGAAGAAGAGACCGATCGTGAACGGGATGGCGACATGTACGGCTACAACGGACCACCTCGAAAGTCATGGCCCGGACCTTACGAATATTTAGTCTTGAAGGTCAATGTCAAAGAGCCTCACGCAAGCTTCGCCGTCCAATCTGTCCGAGAAGGAGACTGCGTCATGCTTCGCAACATGAAGACCCGTATCACTCCGATGGGGACATGGCTGGAGGGCGACATGTGGCCCGATGACAAGTATCCCAACAAGGTCTTAATCACCAAAGTTCTGAACTTGAACTTCCCAGAAGCGAAGGCCTTATTCCAGCGCCGGGACAATTACTGGGCCAAACGAGATGCTCTCTTGGCTCCCAAGCAGAACGAGGGAGCCACACTCAGCAAAGCCGAGAGGAAACGCCAGAAAAGACAGAAACGCAAGGATGGACGGCAAGCGAAATCCGGACCGCAGGAGAATGTCGAGCCTTCCAAAGACGACACTTCCAGTAACGAGCACAGCGACGACGCATCTAAATCAACGCGGATGAAACCCGATACCAACCAATACGTACGCTGCCGCGACCAGGACATCAGCCTCACACGTATCAAAGACATTCTCGACCCACGCAATCTCCGACACACCAACCGCCGCCTCGATGGACAAGAATACATTCTCCCTTTCATCAACGCCAAGTACCGCGCCAAAGTCCGCGTGGTGGATTTCGAGCCCAAAGACCTCCGCGACTTCGCCGTGCGGCCGGTGCAGAATGATAGTCAGGCCATTTCCGAGTCGACAATGGACTGGACATACGAATCCGCCTCTCCGCCGTCGTGGGAATGGCACTTCTCGCTCTTGCTGGAAGACGCATCTGTACGTCCTGAACATCGCACTGAAGACGATCGAATATGGGTGAACATCCAGCATGAACAAGCACAATTCTTGTTCGGCAATAGATTGGCTGATCCGGGCGATATGACGGGCGGGACTGCCGGGCTATTGGCTCAGTTACGGGAGAGACTATTCATTCTTTGGGGAAACTTGGAGGAGATACACAGTGCAGGTGCTGAAGAGGGTGGAGTAGAGGCGATGCAGCAGGAACTGAGCAATTTGCCGTTCGAGTGCTGCGTCATGGAGTACGGAGTGGAGAGAGATGATGATGATCCGGAAAAGGGTCCGAGGCCGGAGGAGGCGTGGAAGAGGATGTATGGTATGTTTGGGGCGACGATCTTGTGAATGTGTGGAGGAGAGGTTGGGGCGGATAGAAGACATCGAGCGGTGCTTCTCTCATGCGGTAAAGCATATTACAAATTACGAAGGCAGTAGACTTCTCTTGGACCCGCTCCTCTCAACGCTCCCCTCAATTAAACAACGAATCAAAATCCAGATCATTATTCGTCCCGCCATTCCCAGCACTCGCATCACCCTCCATCCCCTCAAACCCCGCCAAGTCCATCAAATCATCAAAGGTGGAATCTCTCTGCTCGCCCGCCGCACCCTGCTGATCCATACCGCCATTTCCACCACCACTTCCATCGCCCGTGTTGGTGGTGGTATTGAAGAACTCACTAAAGTCCATCTCGGCACCACCGCCATTCCCAGATCCAGTCGTGTTGGCGTAGTCTTCTAGGCCTGGTAGCAGGGAGGAGATGTTATCGTTGTCGCCTGCGGTTTCGTCGTCGAAGTTGCCGCCAAAGGAGCCGAAGTCGATGTCGGTGGAGAAATCGGGTGCTGCCGCGGAGTCGGTGTTGGTGTTGGTGGCGTCGGCTGTGGACAGGGTGTCGTTGAAAAGGGAGTCGAGGTCGTTGGTTGCTGTGTCGGGAGGTTGGTCGGATGGGTCCAGGGTGTCGGTAGCTGTGGTTGTTGTGTCGAGCTGGAGGGGCGCGGATGTGACTGGGACGTCTTCGTTGGTGGGTGGTGTGACGAGTATGTCGCCAGATTGGGCTACAGTCTGAGCTGCAGTCTCGGCGGGAGGTTGTGGTGCTGCTTGCTGTTCTGGTGGATTCTGCTGCTGCTGTGAAGATTGGTCGTCCTGTATGGCTACGTCGGCATCGACGTTCGGTACATTCTCTGACGGACTCGACTGCACGGTTTGCTTCGCATCTGGGCTGGACTGCTGTTCTGAGACCGTCTCAGGTGCAGCTGCAGTCACAGCAGCAGTCGGTTCAGGAGCGATAACGCCGGACTGCTCTCTGCATACAGCGAGGTCCCGACGCATCACGAGAGCCGCTAATTGCTATCTATGGCGTCAGATAATGTATGTCGCGATGATTTAAATGCCTGCTGATGTCCATACCAATTCGCTCTCTAGCTGATCGAGAGTCTCGTGAAATCGGCTCGAGGCGACAGGGACCACGTGCTTGAGCTTGGTGAGTTGAGACGAGGGCTTCGCCTTGGGGTTCGAGCTGATGGCCGCGAAAACTCGTCCGGTTTGTTCGAGCTGTCGTTGTGATGAGTATATGGCTTTCCCGGGAGGACGCAGGATGGTCATACCACGAGATTTACTTGTGCTTGCAGCTGATCTAGCAGTGCGGAGTGGTCGGTGGCAGGAGGCATGGTCAATATATGCGTGTTGCGATGTTGCCGGCGTGGCGGCTCGTTGATACGTGAGTAATGTATTCTGTCGATGTCATCGTAGGCAAGCGGATCGTCGAAGTCACGTCTACCTTAGCATTCTATGCTCGGAGAATTAATCATCATTGTCACGGGATCTCGACGATCCATCCCATCGTTCACGTAGAAAGTGTGGTTCACGGTAAGGTTGACGGAAGACGGGAAGTCCCGTCACTCCCGTGCAGCCCTGCAGGTCTCGGATTCCGATTCCTTGCCGAGTGGGAGCTTTACGAGTGGGCTGAGAGAGAGAGATCTCACTTCCTTGAACGCTACGTTCCTCTCTCTCTCGCTCTTCCTCCTTCCTCCCTCCTTCCCACATCATCACCTTTTGCCATCTCGAGGCGCGTCGACCTTTTTCGTCCTCTTTTTCCTCTTTTCTCGCATCTCCTTTGTGATTTCCTTGCTGGACTCGGTGCGAATCGTCGTCTTCCTCTCTCTCTCGTCTCGTCTCGACCAAGGCTGGACTTTCGCGTCTATCGCACGCTTAATTGCTGTACGGAAAGGACATTTCTTCAGCCATTGTACGTCTCTCGCCAGGTGGTCTATATCTCCAGGTGGACCACATCAACCTTACTCCTGCTCTCCTTCTCCTTCTCCTCACGCCCCGCGACTGATCCCATTCTCCTCCCACAGTAGCCTCTCTTGTCAGCTTTCACACGACCTCGTAACGACTCTCGTCAACCTCATATACCCTCGAATATTCCGCATTTATTACGCACATCTTCGCAATGGCCGATACATCCTCCGCTCCCTCCTCGCTGCCTCAGCCACCGACTGGTGGTGCTTTCGAGAATGGCTCCCATATGCCGCCGCCGCTTAATATCCCTCAAAATACGAATCCGCTGCCCACCTCTATGAACAGTGCGTTCGAAATGGGCTCTCCGACCAGCGCTGGGGGCCTCGTCAGGCGTGCGGCCCCGGAGCCGAACAAAAGAGCTTTGTATGTGGGTGGACTCGATCCTCGCGTAACAGAGGACGTCTTGAAACAGATCTTCGAAACGACGGGCCATGTGCAGAATGTAAAGATCATTCCGGACAAAAATGTGAGTGCAGGAGCATACTTTCAGCAATCAGGCGACAATCCGCTTGCATTGCTCAGTCAACAGCCAAAGTTCGCGTGACAATTTCAACTTGCCCAAAACACCCCGCTATCCCCTCCGAATCCACCGCACGCCTACGAACATCACTCCATCGATTGATACAAAGATTCAGACCGCTGACCGGTGTAGTTCCAGTCAAAGGGGTTCAACTACGGCTTTGTTGAATACGACGACCCCGGTGCCGCCGAAAGAGCCATGCAGACCCTCAACGGAAGGCGCGTGCATCAGCAGGAAATTCGGGTCAATTGGGCTTACCAGTCCAACACCACCTCCAAAGAGGACACTTCCAACCACTTCCACATTTTCGTCGGTGATCTCTCCAATGAGGTGAACGATGAGGTCCTCTTGCAGGCATTCTCAGCCTTTGGGACAGTTTCGGAGGCGCGCGTGATGTGGGACATGAAGACTGGCCGTTCGCGCGGATATGGTTTCGTAGCTTTCCGCGACCGCGCCGATGCTGAGAAGGCTCTGAGTTCAATGGATGGCGAGTGGCTCGGATCGCGCGCGATTCGCTGCAACTGGGCCAACCAGAAGGGTCAGCCATCATTTTCGCAGCAGCAGGCCATGGTTCAGATGGGCATGACTCCGACCACTCCATACGGAGGACACCACTCATTCCCGACTCAGGGGGCGCAGTCTTACGAGATGATCGTGCAGCAGACTCCTCAGTGGCAGACTACGTGCTACGTCGGAAACCTCACGCCATACACCACCCAGAACGACTTGGTTCCGCTGTTCCAAAATTTCGGCTATGTCACCGAGACGCGTTTCCAATCGGATCGCGGCTTCGCTTTCATCAAGATGGACACCCACGAGAACGCCGCCAACGCCATCTGTCAGCTGAGTGGCTATCAGGTTAACGGCCGTCCGCTCAAGTGCAGTGTAAGTCTTCGAATGAGCTTCGACTTCAAAACGCAAAATCAGTCCGATGCTAACTTGATGATGCAGTGGGGTAAGGACCGCCCACCGACCGGCCAATTCGATGGCTTCTCTCCAGCGCAAGGCCCACCTTCTGGGTTCCCACAGAGTGCTCAAGCATTCTTCCCTCAATACGGCCAGCCAGCCATGTCTCCTCAATGTAAATAAATGGGTCTTCGAAGCTGCAAGCATTCTCAAGGCTAACACACCGTGAACAGCAACCCCCGGCATCGGATACCCATCACCTAGTCCCGGTGGCTGGCCCGCAAACATGGCACCCCCTGGACAGCAGCCGATGCATCCTTCGCAAGGCGGATGGCCTGGTCAGCAGATGACGCCTCAGAGCGCGGGAGGATATGGAGGCGGGCCTGGTGGCTTTATGCCACCGCCGCAGCATGGTGGAGCTCCTCAGCCGGCGCCATATGGGAGAGGCTTCTCGGGATACTAGAGGAGCAGAAGAACGCGCTCATCGGGATGTTCAACAGGCCTTTGGCCTATGACATCTCACGTTCGATTACTGGATACCAAAGCTCGATTACGAATTGAATACTGGATCACTCTGCATCAAGAACATGGATAAAGGTCGACAGATCTTCAGCTTCGGCATCCTTTCAGCGATGGAGAAGTCAGCATGGTCATCGAAAAATCACGGGGGCAAATGTGACGGGAGGCAAGGATATGGATGCATGCTGATGAGGCAGAAGCATGAACCGTGCCTCAAGATCAAGGAGGCATCGCCGACATCAATGTGAATAGAGTATGCTGGATTGGAGGAGACCGCGGACATGAAAGGGCTGGATAGCGCTATAATTCCACTCGACTTCAACAATACTTCACCTCACTGTTCATCTTTCAATTGAGCTGGCAAGTGCTAGCTAACGACACCCAGCCCTTAGCGGTCATTCGATTGTATGTTTTCGGCAAATCTAAATTCTTTTTCTTGACACGACAGGCGGTAGACATCGAGATCCATATCACTTCAGCGAAGACGGTACAAGACGCGGTGTCGCGTGAAGTCATTCCAGGCTGTCAACGGTGCTGAACTCGTGAAGGAAGATGGCAAGCAGTAGTCAAGCCGTGGACAGAAGGTAGGATGTTGTCACGCCCGTTACGAACACTCTGGGACGCCGTTGTAGATCCTATCAACGGGTGGCGCGTCCAGCCTTTGTTGCAGTGCCTCGATCGGTGGCTCGATCTGATGACATGGTAAGAAGAGAGACAATTGACTAGCATGATGTATTTGCATCGCATTCGTGATTCGTTCTTGTTGAGCTAGACTGGCTAAGCTACACATGTCCACTTCGCGTGGATCCTCAACTCCTTCTTCTTGTTCGTAGTCGTAGTCGTTTTCGTAAAAGCAAAAGTCTCCAGCCAAATCCAAATCGTATCGTATCATCATCTTTCTTCCTTTCGTAATCACATCGCATCGTGCCAATCTATTCCTCTTTCTCGCTCGCACTGTATCCAGACCATGTCTCAACTCAAAGACCACTCAAGCCAAATCAAGAGCCATCTCCTCCTCCAAGCTCACGAACTTGCCGCCGATGGTCGGGAAGCGCCACAAACCCACACCCGGCACCGCAGGCATCACCCCATCACCCGTCATCGCGCCCTCCAACGCCTTCGCGTAGCCCTCTGGAATGTCGCCCGTGATCTCCACCTCCTTGAGTCCCTGCAGCGTCTCGAGCTCCTTGAGGTACTTGTGCATCTGCTTGTCCGGGTACCCGTCGACCGGGGACTTGAGCATGAGATCCTTCATCTCGTCGGTGACTTTGAGCTTGAAGACTTCGAGCTTGGTGAGGGTGGAGAGGAAGCCCGCGTTCAAGCTGGCGAGCCACTCCCAGCTCTCGACGGTGATGTGGAGTTTGCGGACGTTCGAGAGGAGGGTCGAGGAGATGAAGTTGTTGAAGACCGGAAGGAAGGAGGGATTTGGGAGGTCGTGGGCGGCGGGGAAGGTGAGGGTCAGAGGCTTCTTGTGGAGGACTGAGAGGGCTTCGGAGGTCGTGGTCTTGCTGAGGAGGAGGATGGTGGGAGTCGTGCGTTTGGGGTACGTGATTGCTGGGAAGAGCATTGACTTGTTGGGGACGACGCGGTTGATCGATGTGGAGATGGTGGACCAGTCGAGAGACATGTCGTAGATGGTGTCGCGAAGCTCACGCGGGAGATCGTAGAAGGTCTTGGGCGGAGTCTCCATGACGGCCTTGAGCTCGGCAGACTGCTCAGGGTTGAGGCCCTTGAAGACGACGTTGCCGACGCCGCGAACGCGACGAAGGTGGTCGAGAGCGTCACGCATCTGGTCGCGGAACCCACAGTGGTAGATGGCATGGACGCAGGTAGTCATGTGCTGAACCATCGCAGGGTCGGTGAAGTTGATGGTCAAAGTCTTCAGGTTGTGGTTGCCCTTGCTCAGCACAGCGGCGAGCTGCTTGATGAGACGAGTGTATCCGTTCCAGCTCTGTCTGAGGATGATCTTCTCGACGATTGGGTGGCCGTGATCGGTGATCTCAATGTTCTGGACGGTTCGGAGGACCGTGGGAGCGATGACGCGGTAGAGTTTGCCTACGGAGAGGATGCCGTGGTGGAAGACGACGGAGTTCTCGTCGAGCAAGCCGCGAGCCTCGCGGTAGATTTGCTTGTTGAGCAAGAAGATGGATGGGGCAGAGCGCTTGAGGATGTCCTTGCCGATAGCGCGGTCACTCTCGGAGGCCACGGAAATGCGAGCGTACTGCTTGTCGAAGAAGTTCTGGATGCTCTCGAAGCCGACGGCGAGGACGATGCGGTAGATGGCGTTTCCTGGAAAGGAGAAGACGGAATGGTTAGCAAAGTCTCAAATGGATAAAAGGAGGATCTTGAAGCCAGTTGACTCTACTTACGAATCTCGCCTGGAAGCTCAAGGAACTCGAACTTGGAACGAACGATCTCAAGCTGAAGACGAGTGACATGGCGGTACTTGACTTCGCGGAACATTTCGAACGAGTTGACGCGGCCTTGGCCGAGAGGAAGAGTGTTGCGAGGCTGCCATGGTCGTTAGTGTTGTATCGTTGTAGGTGTTGCTGAAGGATGTCTTACCATCGTGCTGAGCGGTAGTATCAAGCGGTACTTGAATGAAGCTGGAAGGTTCTTGAGGTATCTGTCGTTGGTTCGGTGATGGCTGGAGGAGTAGACTGCGGCCTTGAAGAAGTCAGTATCGTTCAACGAAGGCGTGGTGGTAGTGCCAATGGATAGAGGTGTTCCAATAGCTGGTATAGGAGCTGAAGGAGGAAGAGGAAGTACTCACAGTAGTAGTGCTGTCGAAGTAGTCTGGTGGATGGTAGTAGAAGAGAGGAACAAGGTGGCAGAGGCGAAGTAGATATAGTCGACGGCCGTCGAGGCAGCTCCATCGCGAGCACATGCTGGTGGAGCTCTTCGGAGACAATGCAGCAAAAGAGTGAAGCACAGAAGAGCAATGAAAAGCACGAGACTGCGTCGGCGGAGGGGAGGACTGGGTAAGCGGGAAGGACCGCTGGGGCCAACTTCCCGACGCAGCATCGGATTCGTCCCATCGCACTCCCAAAACACTTCGCAAAAATCCCAGCACACTTCGAGGCCCGTCGTACCATATCATTGATGGATCGAAACCAGTGGCAGCGACATTGCCGGGTGTGGTGGTGGTGTTGCAGCCTCCGAGGGCGGGACGCGATCCCCAAGCCGACCCCGACTTCTCCTCCATCGACCTCCCCTCCGCCTTCACTCCTCAGCAACAAACACCGCCTGTCACGAGCACATTGACCGGGGTTAGGTGATTGATATGCACCGTGGTCAAAGCTTCCAGGCCTGCTGCCGCGTGTCTATAGCACATGTCATTGTCAGTATTCACCTCTTTCACCTCCATTTGCACGTGCTGCTCATTCCATTGAGCGGCGGCTCGTCGTCATTGACCGAAACGTACCAGAGTACCAAGTGCCGGTGTACCGAGTGTCCAGCCACTTCTGGAAGATGCTTTGAGCCTCAGCCTCGTTGGGAGCTTTGAGCATGAGCTCGTAGACTTTCAGCTGCTCCTTGAAACCTGGGTTGGGATCGCAGACTTCCCGTCCTTCGCAGAGTTGAGCCAACGCCAATTCAGGGCTGATGTTGTACTTCCACATCAAGTAGCAGCATACGATGGTCGCGGATCGTGACTTGCCCATGGCGCAGTGTACGAAGACTGCTCCACCGTTGGAGAGAGCGTTGTCGATGAACGCGTTCGTTTCTGAGAAGTGCTTCAGCAGGACTTCATTCGGGTCATCGTCGAGTTTGATCCTGTGGCAAACACAATCAGTATGAGATACTGAGCACGCGTGGTGAACGACGAGAATGACAAGGTATGTTCTTACTGGATATGTTTGAAGTGCTTGAAGTGATCGTTTTCATACAGATCATAGTCCAACACCGACACGATATGCGTGATCTTCGCCGCTTTGAAGAGGTCTGGCTTCTGATACAACGCGTGGAGACCACCGATATATCTACACGAACGGGCAGAGCAAGAGATGGTCAGTCACAAGGACGAGAAACAGATGAGCAAACAATCGGGAAGAGGCGTACAGGTTGCCTGCACGAGGCACGAGATCGAGCCAGCCCATGGCTGAGGCAGGGGGAAATAAAGAGATGGACAAGAGTATCAGGTGGCTATCATGATGAGATGGGATATGTGTGGAAAGAGGACAATAGCAGCAATAGTGATGGTTGTGGTTGCGATAGGGAGCATTTCACGGCATGGCGTGAGGTCCGTTCACACCGGCTCTTTGACCTCGGCCCGGCAGTCACCCTGCTTCTGCACGACACCCGTTGATATATACATTATTCCGACGAAGTCGACAGAAAGCAACGTCGGTCGGAAATAGCGAAATGGTTGAACCTCGAGAGTTTGACGGAGACATGAGCTGACGTTCAAAAGTTCACATTCCTCATCCACTCCACCGGGACGAAGCCAAGGAAGTGAGAAAGATCGATGCAGTTGCATACCCAAAGGTAGGACAGCAGTGTCTGCAACGAGAAGGCAGAAGATCCATCTCCATCCTAGAATCTCTCAATCTACCTCTTCAACGTCTTCTGTTTCTCCGCACTCTCCACCACCTTCTTCTTCACCGCCAAACCCTTCCTCCCCCTCACCCCATCGACATACCTCTTCGCCACATTATCCTTATCCGCCTTCTCGCCCAAGTCCTCCAACTCCTCCTCCGTAGTCGGAACCCAAAACGGATCCTCATCCAACATCTCAAAACCCTCAAACACCAACTGTGGCGCCGCGAATCCACTCGTTCGCTGACGGATCTCATCAGAGAACCCAAACGACTCCGCCACAGGCAGTAGAGCCAAGATGGTGAAATTCGTCGACGGCTCAAGCAGAGACTCACTCACGATCCGCCCTCGCCTCCGAGTGATGACCGAGTAGACCCGTCCCAGCACCTCAGCGGAGGCTTGAATCTCGCAAGAATACATCGCGAGCAGGATCCGGGGACTCCAGTCGAGGAAGCCGATGCGGATGGATTCGCGGACCGTGCGGATGATTTCGCCGGTCAGACGGCCCATGTTCGCAGCGACTTCGTCGGGTTGGAGGGTCGTGGAGAGGTCTTCGAGGAAGACGGCGATGCCTTGGAGGGGTTCGTGGCAGAGGGGACCTTGGTGTGTGGCGAGTTGGAAGGCGTAGGCGATTTTGTCGGCGAGAGTGGAGGTTTGTTTGTCGGTTGTAAGGCCATTGGCGGGGGAGTGGTCGGTTTCGTGGAGGCTGTCATGAGGTCAGTGATTTTGAGCGGGTTTGAGCATGGATTGGAGATGACATACAACTTCCCGCAGATGCCTTCCTTTGTTGCGTCGATTAGGACGTTTGGACCGACGCGCCGTGGTCCGAAAGACGCGATCTGGTCGACGGCATCTTTCCATAGCTCTCTATCGGCTTTGTCCTCGGCGAATGCCTCTGAAAGGCGTTGCTTGAACTCGGCCGTCGAAAGATGCTGGCCAGCATCCACAGCATCGTCTTCTGCCTCGATGTCGTGCTCTCCAGCATTGCCTTCGTCGTCAAGATCGTGCTCAGCTCCAGCGCTGCCTGTAATCCTCTCCTCCTCTTGAGCCTTACGTTCAGAATAGAGACGCTTGACAGCACCACTATGCTTTACCAGAAACTCCGTCACCGGTGCAGGCAAAGGCATCACTCTGATTCGAACAGTGACTTGCTTGCTCGACGTCACGCCTTCCACTCTGCCTCGTCCGAGGGTAGGATCTTGCGGAGGATTCATCTCTTCGGCTTTGACGATGCCTTCTCTGTATGGCACGATTGCTTCACCAGCTTGGATATCACACTTCGCGAAGCGTTCCTTCAAGTCTTTGAGACAGCGTTCAAGATGGAGTTCTCCAGCCGTGAGGATGACGTGCTCTCCGCTCTCCAACTGCTCGTACGATACTGCTGGATCGGCTTGTTCCAGTAGGCGTAGCCCGCGGATCATCTTATCCAAGTCTCCTGTGAAGGTGGGCTCTAGCGCGACGCGGACAATAGGAGCATTCGTTGAGATGGCGGTGGTGGACGACAAATTCGGTGCGCCCTCCAGATGGGAGGAGATCGTGCCGGACTTTAGTACTGCACCTTCGAGACCAGCAATACCGACAATGTTTCCAGCCGGTACTGAGTTCAGAGACTCCAGACTGCGACCCATGAGTAGGTACAGAGCGGTAATGGTGACTTTCTTCGGCAGTGGTTGGGCATTTGCTCGAGCAGGTGTGAATTTCGGCGGCAGAACATAGACTTCATCGCCGACAGTCAATGTGCCAGAGAAAAGTCGGGCGAATCCGATGAGATGTTCTGGATCATCTGCTTGCTCCTCCTCGCCATTCTCGGCCTGAATCTCCTCTTCGTCGCCGATCGCAGCCGTGCTCAATGTGTCCGTCACAGAGTCAACGTCAGCCTCGCCGCTTGCCTGAGCTTGAGCTCTGGCGATCTCTGCTCTCTTCTTTCGACCAAGTTCCCTCGCCTCTTCCGCTGTTAAAGCTCCGCCACGTCGCTTGTTTGCTGGTAGTTCGCTTTCTGGGATAGAGATCATTTTGCTGACAAATGCTATTGTCGGTTCGCCAATAGTCGATGTGGAATGCACCATCGCGTCGTGGATCTTGCTGTCGATGTGTTCGGCGCCGGGTGACTGTTTGAGCAGAGCTGGCATTCTTGCTTCTTGCGCTGACTGAGGTGAGGGTAAAGTCTCGATGACGGAGACAAGAAGCGCTGTGGAAAGCGGAAGCCAAGCAGAGAATACTGCTGATAATAGTGCCTTGGGATCCTTTGATCGCATAATGTGAGCTGGAATGTTGAGGCTCAATCCTTTCGTGATCTTCTCGAGCAGAGCGGAATCTCCCCTGTTGTTAGAACCACCAGTCGTGGCCTCATAGACAGCCCAGACTTGCTCAAGAACAAGCTGCACGAACATGGGCTTCAGGTTGCGACCCTTCAAATGCTTGGGTCCAAGGATCCGCTTCGTTTTCGGATCGAGGTAGAAGTCGCCCCACAGCACTTTCTCAAGAACATTTCGTTTGATGCCCAGCTTCTTCTCGTATAGACTTGCAAATTGTCGTGGTGTGAAAGCCCAGCCATCGATGGCAGAGCTGAAAATGACGTTGTTCTTCTCCGGCTCAAAGTAGATGTCTTCGTCTTCCAATTCTTCATACTCCGTGGTTGTCGTTTCATTCGTGATGACTCCTTGATCGTCCTGGGCTACACTTTCCCGCTGCTCTCTTGCACTGGCGGCCGTCACCTTCTCCTCAATTCTCTCTCGCCATCGAAGATCGTCCTCCATTCTCTCGCCCAACGCAAAGCTTCCCATGACAGCGTTGACCTGCTCCAGTAATTTCGACAAATGAGTATACGCCTCGCCAGGACTCAACTTCAGTTCTGTGATCAGACGATCCATTTTGTTGATGACCAATAGAGGTTTGAGTTTTTCTGACCATGCCTGACGCAACACGGTGACCGTCTGTGAACATACGCCTTCGACCGCATCCACCAGAACAACAGCGCCATCGCATAGTCTTGATGCCGTTGATACCTCGGAGCTGAAATCAATGTGACCGGGCGAGTCGATCAAGTTGATGAGATACTCCTTCTGGACGGGCTCGGCGTTGGGTGCGTTTCTCCGTAGTAGTGAGAAATATAATGAGATGGCAGAAGACTCCATGGTGATTCCACGCAATTGTTCATCGGGTCGAGAATCCAAGTAGCGGATCTTGCCCGCCAGTTTTGGTGAAATGATTCCATTTGTGGCGATCAGGGCGTCTGTCAATGATGTTTTGCCGTGATCCTAGCGAGTGTTAGAAGTGACGAGACACTCTGTTCCTGAGCCTTATAGCACATACAACGTGCGCCAATATACAGATCTAGAATATCTCGTTAGCCGCTGTTCATGTTGCATCGTTTGTTACATCTATTTCTTCTGGAACGTACATTGCGAATTCCATCGCCTTGCTGTTGTAGCTTCACAAGCTTCTCTGGCTGTACGACGGGCATTTTGTTGACTTTGTGCTCGTGCTGGTATATCGAGCCTTGTTGTTGTTATATCTTCAAGACCAGGCGATGATTCATAGTGAGAGAGAGAGAAAGTTCACGATCTGATGATCCTTGGGCGAATCTCTTCCCCAGAATTTCAATCGAAGCTTGTTCCCCCTGCAAAAAAGCCTCGACCCCAGCTCCCGGCCGATATCACCGTCGTCATTGGATGCGCTGCATCAATATCTTACCTTAATTCGTCGACATTTTCCTTCCGAGTTGTTTCCCGTTGAACACCACTACTGCCTCTAATGAATTCGACCGCGATTACCTGGAATGCATACAATAGCTTGCGCCTGCATCACTACTGTCATCCAACCCCGGCCACCGCATGATCCTCGCTGGACGGTAGAACTACAAATCGACCACGCTGCAGCCAACCCGTGCCGGTGCTTACGTCGATCGACACTCCTCGATTACACAGAACTGAGTTTGCTGGCGACCACTGCTGTACAACATCATCGTCAATCACAGGCTGTACCACTACCACCATGGCCGACGTCGCACATTCCTCACACTCCCGACCGCGAGCGATACCAACCCTCACTCCTAATCTCGCCCCTCCACGACACAGTTCTCACCTCACGCTAGAAACATCGCCAGTCACACAATACGGCAGCTATGAATTCGACAGGATCGTCAAGTCCGGTCAGGTCCTTAAGCGGACAAGAAAGACGAAGGTGTGTTGCTGGGAGTAAGCTGTTCACATTAGCACAATGCTGAGAGGATACATAGTCATGGAAGACCGTCTTCATCGTCCTACGGCCGCATCTACTTTCCATATACAAGGACGCCGACGAGTCCAGGCTCCGCCATCAAGTCCAACTGTCCGAACTCACAGCCGTAGCACGACAACGAGATCCCAAACGCAGAGACAAGCATGTCTTCGGACTCTTTTCGCCCTCACGAAATTTTCACCTCGAAGCATTATCCGACAAGGAGGCACATGAATGGGTAGAACTTATACGGCAAGGAGCGGGCATGGACACGAAAGAGGATGAAATGGTCCTTGCGAGTCCAGGCGGAGCAGAATCATCATACGTGGGTTTCGAGCGCAGTATCGACGCACACATCAGTCCGTGGAACGACGAACGGAATGCAGCAGGATACAGCTCTTCCGACGCCGAGGCCTTCCACAAGCAACCTATATCCTCCAAAACACGGCAAAATCGCACGTCTCAAATAGGACAAGGACAACGGCAGGCTTCAAAGACATCCGCAGCAGATTACTACTCCGGAGTCGAACACGGTTCAATGTCCGACTTCTCCGACTCCGGTCTAACCGCCGCAGCTCGGATGTCCGCTCTTTCCCTCTCGACCCCGGATGCTCGTCCAACCACAGCCGGCACCATGCCACCTCCTCCCGCACCCGGCCACTCGGTCTACGGCTCGCGACCCTCGATAGGCCAGCGAGATGCCAGTCAACTCTCCGCCCTTGGTATGCCCTCTCCCGACGAAGTCCGCACAAAACCTTCCGCCTCCGACGAGCGCGTAATAAATCACGGCTGGATTCACCTCCTGAAATCAAAGTCCGGCGTCCGGCAGTGGAAGAAAGTCTGGATGGTGCTTCGGCCGAAAGGACTGGCGATATACAAGAACGAGGAGGAATATTCAGCATTGGTGGTGCTTCCCTTTTCAACGATCATTGATGCGGTGGAAATTGATCCGATCAGTAAGAGTAAGAGGGAGTGCATGCAGATTATCAGCGAGGAGAGGAATTATCGCTTTTGTGCTTTCGATGAGGAGAGTTTGGCGAGGTGGTTGGGTGCGTTCAAAAGTCTATTGGAGAAGAGGAAGGCTTCGAAGGCGGCGGCCGCGTCAGGAGGGGTGGGATCACTGGCGGGTTGAGGATTGACTGCACTATACACGGAGATTGGGTCGCATTAGATGGGTTGAGTACGATCATGGATACGATCACTCGATGTGTTGGTTATTGGTCTCTGGAAGGAATTGGTGACATTGGAATAGATACCCTGGCAGGCAAACACGTTCTACATTTCACGGCTTGATCGGCATCGTCTGTCTGTCTGTCTTTCACACAACGGCAGTACATCCCTGCAAAGGAAATACAAGGACGAGAAACCAATAACTCGAGCATTGTCCATTGAGGGAGGGTACATAGGTAAGTCTTCTCACTTCCAGCGTCTCCAATCCTCTGAGCGACTTCGATCCTAGGGCATCAAATCCTGGTGATGGACGCCATCGCCAGGATGACCGGCGAACTCAAACTCGAACCTCCCCGCGAAGAGATCTGCCTTCCCACTTCCCTTCGCACATCTTTCACTTACACCACCAAGTCAACCTTACTCTTCAACCCACCAGTGAAGCCAAACGCCGTCCTGACTTTATACTCATCCACCATGCCACATAGCGCCGCGACCACACCCATATCCAGTCCTTTCGCCACGCGGACTTTCCACGCTGGTTTGCCGGACAGGGCGCCTTTCGAGACGAGCCAGTCGGGCACAAACGTCGCTACCACAGGACCGGCCTCGGTACCGCCTAGGTGGAGAGCGCCGGATTTCAGGAAGAAAGTCGACTCGGCTGGGTGCGGGGAGAGAAGGTTCGTCAACGTGATGCGATGGCCGCGGAAAGCTGGCGGGACTCGAAGTCAGTGGTGAATATCAATGTACGGTATCGAGTTAACATTACCTTGAAACTTCGACTTGATTTTCATCCGCCTCAGACCGTGCACGTCCATGTACTACTGCTTCGGCAGACGAAAGCGGCGCTTGCGGAGGTCGAAGAGGAAGGTTCCGTTGGGAGAGGAGAAGCGTTTGAGGTGCGAGGTGGTGAGGAGTTTGTTGTCGATTTGGAAAAGCTATTCGGCGTCAGTCATTACAGTGGAAGAAGAGCGTCTCCGGATTTGATAGACTCACTGTTGCTCCGGCTTCGTCTGTGATGATATAGTCTTCCTTCGACATGATGGAGAGCATGTTCTGCTGCACGAACAGGATCTTCTCGGTCTTGGCGACATAATCAGGGAAGATGCCAATAGGCTCGAGAAGGGCATCCAACTCGGGAGAGGGCGGAGGAGTCGGGATACCAACATCCTGGTGAATCGTCGCAGGCCGAATCGCTCGCAAAGGCTTCTCGGTCACCGGAATTTCCAACACGGATTTGGGTCTGGTCGGAGGTTGTGCGACCATAGTGTCGATGCCAGCTTTCTTGTTCATGTTCTGCTCGGTGACAATGGCGGCGGGTGGGATGACGAGAACTGTGGGAGCTTTTTTGACGACTGGCTTGACCTCCTCGGTAATAATGGTAGCTGGAACGATGACAGCCGCGGTGGCGACGGTCGTCGGCTTGACGACTTCGACGACGGTTTGACCTTTCTCGTTGGCGATGGGAACGGTACTGATTTGTTCGGCAGGATCGTGGACTTCGTCGGGATGCTCAATCACGGTGAGGGTTTGGCCGGCGGGCGTGGTGAAGGTTCTGGCGGGAAGCTTCGGCGAGAAATCGACAGGAACTACGATGGCTTCGGTCGTTGCATGAGTGGCAGGGTCTCTGGCCCCTGAATCTTTTTCTATGGACTGCTTTGCCTTCTCTTCGACTTCTTTGGACTCATGATGCTTGGTCTGCTCGATCTTCTCCTCTTTCTCTTTGACTTCGGGTCTCTCCTTTTCCTCCTTCTCCTTTGCCCCCATGGTCTTCTCGGCTTTCTCCTTCTCGGCTTGCACGTGAACATCTGGTGCCTCAGCAGTAGACTTGTGCTCAGGATGGACCTGTGCGTCCGCCATCTCTGCTTGTCGGTCGTAGTCAGAGTCTCTCTCTGCGCGTCTCAGCCGGCGTATCGTAGGGGCGAAACGGGTTCGGAGGTATCCAGGCGATCGAAACTGTGCCGGCGTAAGACGTGATGTGAACTGAGGAGTGTTAAACTACTGATGACCAAAAGATAGAGAGGAGAAGTTGGGTGAGGTGAGGTGGGGTGATTGATCCAGATCTGTGGGTGTTGAATGAAAGGGGATTAAATGTGAGAAAGGGAAGTACTGGTGGCATGGCGATTGCTCGTATGATCGTGGCTACTCTGGCTGCTTTCCAGGCTTATCATGGAGTAGGTACTGTTGGTATGCTCAAGGTAGCGTCATACGACCGAGAATTGTGCTGTCCACCATAGACTGCGGTGTTCATCTTGTTGAAGCTGAACAAGGCATATAATCGAGCATCTGCCTGAAAGACCAGCGCACTAAATCGCCAGCAACCACAGTGTCGGGACACTTACGTGTCGGACATTCGATCGGCAAACCGAGCGGAATTACCGCAACGTGCTTTCCACGAGGAGTGCCGTCGTGGCAAGAGCTTGTGAGCGTCAGAGAAGGCACGGTGGTCAGGTATTGACACATTTTTACTCCCAAGCAGGAGCCAATGAACGTGATGATGGATGGTATCGGTCGGCTGATTCACAAGAAGACGTCAGACGCAGTGCATCTTTGTGCGAACCGGATGGCGATCAGGAGATATCAATACGGTCTTTTTGCTTCCTTGGACATTGAGATGTGCGGAGCAGCATTGGTTCATGCAGCTTCCTCCCACTTGACCGATGCGGAGGGTGGCTGTGAGAACGTATTTCGACGTCGAGCCGGATACGGATATCCTTGCAGGCCATGTATGGAAGAACATGATTGTCGAGCCGATACATGCTCACATCGCTAGGGCGAGCACCAAAGGCGAAGAGTGTCGTGATGAATGCAGCATCCTGTATCGTAACATCCCATGATGAAGTGCCATGTGCGAGCGCTTGATCGAAGAGTAGTATGCGACCCTGCGCACAACGTTGGCACAAGCCCAGGGACGCTCAGTAGTAGGATTGCGGGTGAGTCTGCCCTATCTGAAAAGGGCGTCGATGGTGTTGGCAATACGAGGCCTATCGTTCGCCGAGAGCTTTGAACGCGGTAGTGGAGATCAAATTCTCACAGACCTACGATAGCTCACGTTCGATAGTCTTGTAGATGCAACGACATTCGATACCTGCGTAATGCAATCGAAAGTTCTCCACAGACATTCCTTGATGTCTTCGCCAGTTGACTTCGATTCGGCGCTGTGTAGCGTAAGCAGGTCAACTTCGTGTCGTATGGAACAGGGAGCAGGACGTACGGCTTCATGAGGCTTTCAATGGAAAGGCCCGTGAGTCGCTGCCCTCAAAGACATGCGAGGTATTGGGCGCGGATTCACCTGCTTCGTGGTAAGGCCCGTTGACTTCTTCTTCGAAACATCTTGGACATCGAAGAATGCGCTCCGACGAAAGATCCTCTTGACTCAGGAGGCAGATAAATCAGTCAGCTCTCGCTACGCACTTCATAGATGAACTTAGCCTAGCGATACGCGAATTCTCAGGCTGTGTCCGACTTGCGCAAGAAGTTTCCAGCACAAGTTGCAGAGCGAACTTTCGCACGCCGAGCCTCGAACACATCTCATTGGACCTTCTGCACATCGATCAAGCTTTTTCGAGCGCAGCAACAAACATGCCGGTGCTTGTCAAACTGACGCTCAATCCATCAAAGGGCAAAGCCGCGCCATCGACCAAGAAGATCTTCACGACCAGCGTTGCCTTTGCCTCGCTGCCATCCTTCTCTGCGCAACTTCTCCAGATCTATCACTGGCCATGGCCAGCCCGATCCCCTAGCGCAAACTACAGGATGTACAAGGAGGTGAGCCAGCGCGCGTGTATCCGGGCCTGTAAAAGGTACAGAGTGCTGACATCGTATTGCAGGCTGTTGATGCCCAGTATGCGAGCGGGACTTTTGTCGAGAGCAACGACGAACACATTGCCCTGAGCGACAAGATTCCATCGGATCCCGACGCCGATAATTGGGACGACTTCAGCAATGTTATCTTCGACAATTACGGCTCAGTCAAGGAGTTCCATCATTGTCAGTATCGCATGCGCTTTCCGTGACCTTCGCGCGGAATCAAGCTGATGAACACCAGGCGTGGCGGCAATCTTCGTCTCGCGAGCCAAACGCGCCTTCCGCGCCGGGAAGTCTTTTGCGGAATTTCACGATGAAGAGCTCGCCATCGACACCGATAGGGCGAGGGCCCTGGAAACCGATCCCGGCCGTTGCCAACTTCACATGGAGTTGAATCTCTCCAACGACTTGCGCATCGCCATTCTCGCGCGCATACAAGAGCGACTGTGCCAAGAGATCTGGTTGCAGCCGTTCGACCCGTCTGCCGTGAGTGAGATCAGGCAAGATGCTCGGTGGGAGTCCGTAGCGGGCCGGAAAGCTCGTGGAGAGACGAAGGCGGATGAGAAGGAGGAGATGGATGAGGATAGAGAGGAGAGATTGATGCGACAGTATGGCTTGTGGAGTGGAGTCGTCCGGCTGCAAAAATATGCCGAAGAAGTGAAGGCGTGGCTCGAAGACTGGAAGAACCACAAAGATGATGATGAACGGCTGATGCGCCGTTGCGAGTCTCTGCGGGTGACGGCGCAGAACATGAGATTCGCCGAGTAGATTGAGAATCACCTTGGGTGGTCAACTGTCGCTTTGTATTAGCGAATAGAGCAGGAGGCCGCTTCATCGTTGATATTTCGATGCTGTCGGCATGCCAGAGATGAGAGAGAAGGAAGTTGGAGCTGGCGCAATAGGTGAGGTTGAAGTGAAGCTTCTTCATCCTTGGCGCGTCACCAACGCGAGGGCTCAGCTGAGCTGCACACATCTCTTTTCTTCAACTCCATCATGGAACAAATTTCAATTGCTTCCGTTCCTTGCCTGTTTCTTTGGCCGGTGTGTTCATTTCATTGCGGATTGACAAGCGGCGCAGCATTCAGTCAGTTCCGGTACTCCCAGCGAGCGACGAGATGCCCTTGCCAAACGACGACCGCGGGATGACTTGAGATGGGTCACATTGGCTGCTCTGCCGTCGCACAGGGTTCGGACAAGGGGATAGATCTGCAATGCTCGTTCCCTTCCGAACTCTGCCTTGACATCCGAACGGAATACAGTCAAACCTCTGTATAGGCATATTCCGTATAGCGATAACCTGCGTGTAGTAATATCTCCTAGCCACTTATTTGAAATTAGCAGGCTACAGTAATACAACGATACAGTAATATCTATAAGGGAGGGCAGGGGGTATACTACTGTACGGAGGTTGCCGGTTTTAGTGTGCTAGCGCACTAAAACCCTTTAGAGCTGTATCCTTACGGCTATTATTGCCTCTATATCTATTAAATTTAGTGTATGTTGTATCTATCTCTTGCTATGCCTCGCTAGTCGTTTACTAACGCTTAAAAGTAGTCTCTGCGTGCTCGTAGGATCGCTTATCCGAAGGCTACTTAAGGCTAGCTCTACGAGTAGTTTAAGAAGGAATATAGTATCGAATTAGGCTAGTCTAGCTGCTCTAACATCCTTAGTAATCGATATAAGGTGCTTAATAAAGCCGGAAGAGCTAGAAGTAGTAGTAAGCGTAGTAGTGTTGTTGCTTGTGAGGATCCCCTCACGTGAGCGCAGTCTGGCCTTATCTCCCCTAAGCTGGGCTAACCTGGTTTCGAAGAACATAACAACGAGCTATCCTGGTTACGAAGAGCGCAACAGCGTACGGATTAAGGCAGTCCGATCTAGCTTGCCTCTTAATGCCTAACGATAAGGATTAAAGGGCTACGGAGGGATAGACGATCCCGCTTATAATAAGAGAAGTAAAGGATAGGGGAATAGAACCTAGTAGTAGCTGTATATATAGCGAAGGAGGCTCTCCTCCTCTATTCCCTCCTTTAACGAATCGAGTCGTTATATTCTAAAACCTATTGTTCGATACTTCCCTACTTTAGTCTTTCCCTGCCTTATTATAAGGTAATCCTAACACGCGATTCGTTCGAACTTATGTACTACAGTATCGAACCCCTAATCGACATAGCACCTAAGGCCACTTGCAGACGCGAGGAATCTCCTTCCGACACCTCCGCTCGCTAGCAGGGTACTATACTAGCCGCTAAGTCCGACGCGGACGCCGCCGCCTGCTAGCTAAGCGCTACCTCTATCGCGGAAACTATAGACAATGCCGGAACGACCTAGGAAGGCACCGACTCGACTACTTAGGCTAACCTAGTTTAAGGGGACGCACTAACCTATAAGAAACAGAACTAGGAAGCCCGGGCGGAATACGAATTCCTCGAACTCTAGCAAAAGATTAAGGAACTCCGGAGCGAACTAGCCTTATATAGCCTAATTACCCTAAGGAGGGAGAAACTTGCTAAACTCTTCGTAGAAACGGACTATTTCGATAAGAACAAGGACAGCCTCCCTAAGTCTAAGGAACTACCCGTATTCGAAGGGAAGACCCGTACTAATTACGAAGACTAGCTCCGCGCGGTAGAACGCAACTTCCGCAGATACTATAGATTCTCTAACCGGGAGGACCGAAAGGTCGACTACGCCGCCGACTATATAGGCAAGCTCTAGCAAGACTACTAGGAGCGCTACGTAGATTAGCTCGACGGCTAGACTACGCTAACCTAGACTATAATAAAGGGAGTTATGCTTAACTCTATAGGGACAGAGGCGGAACGCCGCGAGAAGGCCTACGAACAATTGCGGAAGGCCTCCCTCGGAGACCGTACCCCTAACTAGCTCCTCGAAGAGCTAAAAGATCCTTTAGAAGGAGTTAGAAGAAAAGAACGAGGAGCGCAAGATCCTTAACTTTAAGGCCTCCTTACTATAGAACTACCGCTCCCGCCTCTCTAACTACCCGGCTCCGGCTACTACGCTTATTAAGGCCTAAGAGAGGGTTAACAAAACCTACAGGATTATCGAGGGTTAGAAGTAGGAGTTAAGGGACAACCTAGGCCGTAGAAGAGGCAAGGGCAACCGAAAGAGACGCAGAAGTAACAATGTCGACGACTAAGACTCTAAGAAGTCTAAGTCGGAGGACAGATTAGACTAAAGGGGCCTATCTAAGGCTACTTGCTACGGTTGCCGCTAGGTCGGGCATATTAAGCGCGATTGCCCTAACCCTTCCCTCTAGAAGGACTCGGAAAAAGAGGCGCCCCCTAAGTAGACGCTACTGTCTTAGTAGGCTAGGTTCTCTATACTAAGGAGCAGCGTAGGATAGCGGAGCCGGGTCGGCGCCGCTATAAGCGTAGGCGCCTTATTAAAGTTACGCTAACCTTAAATAATCTAGGGAGGACTAGAACGGTCGCGGGACTAATCGACAGCAGCGCGTAGGATAACTTCTATAACTCCTTATTAGCAAAGGACATAGACTAGGTTATCTAGGAGCCGCCCGCTAGGGTCGCGTACAAGACGCTAAACAGGCAAAGCCTTTAGGTCCTTAGCGAAACGCGGAGCTTATATAAGGCCCGGGACGACTTAGGACGAATGTACGGATGTGTCGACACCTTTAGAGTAGGGCGCATCTATAGCTATAAGGTCGTCTTAGGGATGCCTTAGCTCGAGAAATACAATCTAAATATAGATTTCACCCTAAAAAGGGTTAACTAGAGAACGAAGCCCCGAAAACGATAGGCGATAGCCGTTATTAGGCTAGAGAGGTTCTACAGGGAGTGCCTTAGCGAAGTAAACGCGGCACTTTATATTATAACGATCTAGGACGCGTCGGAAGAAGCTAGTCCGGGTTAGGGGGGCGTTCCGAGTGCCTACTCTAACTTCGCGGATGTCTTCTTAGAGGAACTCGCAGGCGAGTTGGCTTCCTACGGTCTATATAATCTAAAGATCGAGCTAGTAG
Organism: Zymoseptoria tritici IPO323; assembly: GCF_000219625.1. Classification (NCBI taxonomy): domain Eukaryota; kingdom Fungi; phylum Ascomycota; class Dothideomycetes; order Mycosphaerellales; family Mycosphaerellaceae; genus Zymoseptoria; species Zymoseptoria tritici. The sequence continues at coordinate 2,813,780 of NC_018217.1, read as the reverse complement.
AAGGAGGAAAGGTCCCCTTTAGTCCGATATACGCCCTATCCGAGGCAGAGATAGAGGCTATGCGGACCCAGCTACCCGAACACCTAAAGAACGGGTTTATTAGGCAGTTAACGTCGTCGGCTAGCGCTCTAGTCCTCTTCGCACGGAAGAAGGATAGTACCCTCCGCCTATATGTTAACTACTACAGTCTAAACGCGGTAACAGTTAAGAATAGGGGGGGTCTACCTCTTATTAGCGAGTCCCTCGACTAGCTAGCCGGTGCTAGGTACTTTACTAAGGTCGACCTACGCTATACGTACTATTAGGTGCGTATTAGGGAAGGCGACGAGTAGAAGACGGCATTCCGGACTAGGTACGGCCATTTTGAATACATAGTAATGCTATTCGGGCTTTATAATGCCCCGGCAGTGTTCTAGAACTTTATTAATAGCGTCCTAGTAGGACTAGTTAATGTCTTCTGTGTTATATACCTTAACGATATCCTGATTTACTCTAGAACGCTTAAAGAGCACGAGGATTATGTCCGGCAGGTCTTAGAACGGCTGCGACAGCATAAGCTATATACTAACCTAGCTAAATGCGAGTTCTATAAAAGCTAGGTCGAATACCTAGGCTACGTAGTTACCTAGGATAGGCTGCGGATCGACCTAGAACGCATTAAATCGGTCTAGGAGTAGCTAGTCCCTACGTCTATCTACGACATAAGGGTCTTTATTAGTTTTGCTAACTACTACCGACACTTTATTAAGGGCTTCTCGCGGCTAGCGGCCGCCCTAAACTGCTATACTAAAGGCAAGAAGGCGGCGAACTAGTGCCGAAGAGAGCGTACTTATCTCGAATTAGACGATAGGGCGATCTAGTCCTTCTATAAGCTACGCCGCAAGTTCGCAGAAGAGCCTGTTCTACGCTACTATAACTTAGAGCTCCCCTATTAGGTAGAGACCGACGTATTAGGGGAAGCAATATCGGGCATCCTGTCCTAGCCTTATAACGAGGGGGGCAAACTATAGTAGTTCCCGGTCGCCTACTTCTCGAGGAAGATAATTGCGGTAGAAAGGAATTACGGAACAGAAGATAGCGAGCTCCTTGCTATAGTAGACTCCTTTAAACACTTTAGGCACTACCTCGAGGGCGCCCGCTACTAAGTAGAGTTGCTAACTAACTATGCGAACCTTTAGACCCTTATAACGACGAAGACCCTCTTAAGGAGGTAAGTTAGATAGGCTAAATAGCTGTCGCAGATCGATTTTAGGACTACGTATAGGCCGGGTAAGGCGAATAGCGCCGCCGACGTACTTAGCAGGAGACTAGACCTTACTAAAGAGTCGCATTCGGGCCGATAGGCTACCGAGGAGGAAGCAGACGCTAGCGTCCGCCTCTTCCGAAAGGTATTTGCACCGCCGACAGGGCAGGATAGCCTAGTCTAGTACGTCGGGGCAGCGGTAAGGACCCCGAACCTTCTAGAGCGGCTTAAGAAAGCCCTTAGTAAGGACCCTACCTATAAGAGGATAGTCTAGGAGAAGGCTATCGCCGAGCCTGCCTTCTAGGCAGAGAGGTAGTCCCTAGAAGAGGGCGTTACGTATATAAATAGCAAGGCATACGTACTAGAAGGCGCTATAAGGCTCTAGCTACTCTAGGAATGCTACGACGACCCCCTCTCCGGACATTTTAGCTTTACAAGGACCCTAGAGTTGCTTTAGCGTAGTTTCTACTAGCCTAGGATGCGGAAGTATGTTAAGGAGTTCGTAAGGACCTACTAGGCATGCGAAAGAGCGAAGCTACGAAGGCACAAACCGCACGGCCTGCTATACCCCGAACCCCCCTCGCTAACTCCCTAGGCCGACATTACGCTAGATTTTATTACTAACCTCCCGCCGAGCAAGTTCCTAAGCTAGTCTTACGACTATATACTAGTAGTAGTAGACCGCTACACTAAGATAGTCTATTACGTGCTATGCCGGAAAACGATTACGTTAGCTAACCTCGCTAAACTTATAATAAAAGAGGTTGTCCGCCTCTATAGCTAGCCGGCTACGATTACGTCCGACCGCGGGCTAATCTTTACCTCTAAATTCTAGAGCACCTTTTGCTACTGCCTCGGGGTACGCTAGAAGCTAAGTACGGCGTTCTATCCGTAGACGGATAGTTAGACGGAAAGGCAGAACCAGATACTAGAGCAGTATTTACAGACGTACTACAACTATAAGCAGGACAACTAGGCCTCTCTGCTGTCGATAGCGGAATTCGCCTATAATAACAGTATGCATACGGCAACCGGGCTAACGCCGTTCTAAGTATATATAACGAGGGACCTACGAAGGTCCTACTAGCCTAGAATGCGCTAGAAAGATAGCGAGGCGCTAAAGGCTGTCTAACTCGCGGAGCAGATAATTACTAACTAGAAGAAGATGCGCGAAAGACTAGCTAAGACAAAGAAATAGATAGCTAAGTAAGCGAACAAGCATAGGAAGGATATCTCCTTTAACGTAGGTAACGAAGTCTACCTAAATACGAAGAACATTAAGTCTATGCGGCCGTTACCTAAGCTCGACTATAAGTATATCGGACTATATAAGGTTAAGGCAATAGTTAACTACGTAATATACATACTCGACCTCCCTAGCTCGCTAAGTATCTACCCTACCTTCTACGTCTCGCTTCTTAAGAAGTCTATCCCGGACTACTCTAGCCGCAAATAGGACAAAATAAAGCGGTACGACGTAGGGGACGGGGACGAATAGGAGGTAGAAGACATCTTAGATAAAAAAGAGGACGACTTATATAACTTTAGTTACCTAATTAAGTAGAAGGGCTTCGAGGAGCACGAGAACTCCTAGGAGCCTAGATATAACATAAGCCCGGCGGTAATAAGAGCATTCCGCCGTAAGATAGGCTAGAAGGAGCTAAAAAGGCGTAGGAAGATGTAAGAAAAATCCCGAGGATTTCTAAGGGACTTAGACAAAATTACTTAAATTTAAAAATTCGAAGGGCGGAATCGGCTTTATTCTAGTCTAATCTAGTCTAAGTTAACTAACTCTGCGCTATTTAACAACTATCTAGGCCCCGCTATAGTCTTAATATGCTATGTCGACGTTATCTATTATACCCCTAGTCCCGGAAGACCTACGCCCGCTATTCTAGTCTAGAATAGCTTAATTAAAGTCGGAGTCGCCCTAGTTTAGGTCCTCTACCTTACTACGGTCCTTAGCAGTCGTCGGAAAGACTATCTTACGCAACTGTCCCTTCTTTAAAGCCTAGTTGCTTATAATAATGCGGTTAAACACCTCTAAGGCAGTGCTAACCGCGATTAGGCGATCCTCGGCCTCCTTAGTATGCTTATAGTCCGACTTGCGGCCGCGCACGTCTATTAAGCGGCGCTTCTTGCTAGGGGTGCTACTAGACTGCTACAAAGAATATTAGTAAGGGCTAGATTAAGCTAGGGATAGTATATACAGCCTTCGCTAAGATCGCACTAGCCGAGCGGTCCCTCTTAGGCACCTTCTGTCTAGTATCCTCCTAGGTAGTAGTGCTAGGGTGCTAGGAGAGACCGTCCTCGCTACGGAAACTGCTATTTAACTTCCTATTTAACTATCCTAATTAGCTGCTAGTCTAGAATACGCCAGAAAGGGACACTTACGCCTCTATAGAGCCCGTAAAACACAGAATACGATCTAGCAAGTCTTCCTTCTTAACCTTAGACTAGGTAGTGCAGCCGTAGACGGTGTCGATGTCCTGCTTAATAGCTTTCTAGGCGGGCTCCTAGTCGACTAGCATCTAAGTAAGATAGTTAGTAACAGAACACGCTAGAATTAACTAAACCGACCTACCTAAAGACAGTCTGCATTCTTGCTAGTTAGGCATCCGGAACACTTAGCTAGGATGTTACCGGGTAGGGGCTTCTCTGCCGTAATCTAGCAGATCTTAGACAGGTCCTAGCCCTCCTTAACGCTAGAGAGGCATAACGAGTACGGATTCTCGTTCTACCTGCTAGCTCGGACTTTCTTGTAGTACTTGTCGCGAAGATAGTAGAGTGCGCCGGACATTATGCTAGTCTAGTCGCAATGTTAGCTAATCTAGCGCTAATCTAGACCGTTCTAGAGCTAGCTGCTAGTACTTACTTTTAGTAGGTGTTTGTAAGAAGAGAAGAATTCGAGGGCAAGAAAGAGTAGTATATACGCGAGGGACCTACTTTTATTTCCTAATCGGGACACCGAGCAGCTAGCCTAGTAACGTTAGTAGTTAGTAAATTGAACCTGCAGCTGAACGCTGCTGAAGATTCGCGCACGCAACTAAGGTTAGTTGCACCGGGGGGAGGGGGGCAATATAAGGATCCCCTTACGTAAGCGTAGTCTGGCCTTATCTCCCCTAAGCTAGGCCAACCTAGTTTCGAAGAACATAATAACGAGCTATCCTGGTTACGAAGAGCGCAATAGCGTACGGATTAAGGCAGTCCGATCTAGCTTGCCTCTTAATGCCTAACGATAAGGATCGAAGGGCTACGGAGGGACAGACGATCCCGCTTATAACGAGAGAAGTAAAGGATAGGGGAATAGAACCTAGCAGTAGCTGTGTATATAGCGAAGGAGGCTCTCCTCCTCTATTCCCTCCTTTAACGAATCGAGTCGTTACATTCTAAAACCTATTGTTCGATACTTCCCTACTTCAGTCTTTCCCTGCCTTATCACGAGGCAATCCTAACATTGCTTAGCTAGATAAGATAAGGGTGCGGTAAGAGATGTATCTAGAGCTAGAGCGCATACTCTTCGAATTTATATAGCGTATAGAGTAGAAGTAGGCGGTTCTTAGTAGTAACATATTAAAGATAGAGGCGCGGTTATTGTAGAAGGATTGCCCTTAGTTTTATAGCAAGAAGGAGCCGCTATTTAGTAACGGCTAGCTAGCCGGTTTTAAGGCGCGGTATAGCGTAAAATTAAGGAAGCGTAATAGCGAGGCTAGTAGCGTAGATATAGCGCAGTTGTAGATAGATATAGTAAGTCGGTGTTAATAGTTTTAGAGCGGTAAGAAGGTTACCGTCGCCGTCGTTGTTACGTTTGTAGCTAGTTATATAACTAATAAATTTAAAGTCGAATTTAGTGCTAATTCTTTAACTATACTACCCTCGCAACACCTTTAATTATAACGAGACTAGCCTATATTAGCGCATACTACCTAATAGATCTCTCGGCCTTAAGGATTAGTCTGGTGTAAAGAAGATTAAGGACAGGATTACGGTGCACTTTATATGCAACGCTAACGGCTCGAGGAAGTTAAAGCTATAGATTATTAATAAGTACTTTAAACCGCGCTACTTCGTAAACTATAGGATCTACGATATCGACCGCGCCTTAGGCATTAAGTAGTATACTAACAAGACGGCGTAGATAATAGGAGCTATCTTCGTAAGCTACCTCTACTAGTTTAATAAGTAGATAAGCGAGCTAACGCTCTTACTTATAGATAACTTTAGTACTTACGAGAGCGCTATAGCCGAAGTAATAGCTAGTAAGCGTCCCCTTAAGTAGACGATAGTACACTTCCTTCTACCGAATACAACCTCTATTATTTAGCCTCTTAATTAAGGCATTATTACTAACTATAAGGCTTACTACCGCCGCAACTAGATAGCCTTTATACTAGCTAAATATAAGGCCTATAGAGACCCCCTTAAGACAATAAATCTATACTACGTAGTTAAATACACCCTTTAAGCCTAGCACGACGTAGAACCCTTAACAATTAAGCATTGCTAGCTTTATACTAGACTCTATAGCTAGCGTAAGGGCCCTTAAAACATAGCTAAGAGCAAGAGGAAGAAGTAGCTAGCTAAGGTAGATATTAAGTCGTAGATTACGAAGCAATTAGATAACTTAAGGGTATAAGGAAGGATTAAAGAAGCTATAGATATTAACACCCTCTTATTACCGGTTAATAAGGTAATTAAGGACAGTAATAACAACATCTACTAGTCTATTGTCGATGCCTATTAGCCTACAATTAAGGAGTCTACCGAGGATATAGCTACAGCTAATGCTATAGCTCCTATTAACAAGATCTTACTCTCGGAGGTGTTGCAATGCATTAAAAAACTAAAACTATATACAGAACAACATCCGAGCGACAACACCTTTAAAAGAGACCGGCAATTACATACTATAGAGTCTAAGATTCGAGCTAAATAGTAACAAGCCCTTAAACAGATAGATATAGCCTTATTCTTTAAGAGCAATAGCAATAGTAGTGTTTAGGGTTGTTAAACAACCCTCACAACCCTAACACCGGCAATTTAACGGCAATTGGATACAGTAATAACCTCTGTTTAGTGATACCACCACACCCTCACGACGCTAACACTATACAGAGGTTTGACTGTACGAGGTACACAGGATGTCTGCCGCTGCCGTAATAAGAGGCTGGCTTCCCTGCTTCCGGCAACCATGCTGGCGAACCTTCGTCGGAGCGAATCGTCGGAGCGAATTGCCGAGCTGTGGACGCAGCGTGTAATGCACGAGCGATGCTGCTCTTGACTTCCATGATGTTGCAAATACGAACTGCAGTCCTCAGGAAGGTCATTCAACTTCAGCGAGTATCCTATTTGGCTCCGCAGTGTGGACTTCCGTGCTAGTTCGTTGACACTTCTTCCGATTCCGGAACGACCACATGGTCCACCCTGAGCTCCGAATTGTCCCTGACTAGGATCTGCGAAGGCCGATGGGATCATGGGTCAAATGGGTAAATTACCTGTCACGAGGACAGGAAGTGGGACACCGCACCCATTCTGACAAGACAAACAAAAGGAAAAGATCCAACATGACGTCAACAAACAGGTGGATGGGTTTCGGCTGCGAGCAATGACTTTAGGAATTCATGCTCGAAGTGCTCTGGTCGAAGCAAAGTTAGTGTGTGAAGCGAGAAAGAAGTACTCCGCTGCAATACCATAAATAACATGAACGGTAAGGTACGTGCACTCAGCGCGTAATTGCTGCCCCCGAGAGTGAGACATGGATTGGAGACTCCGTACCAGGATGGTAGAGTTTGCTATGGGCGGGGCTAGTTCTACCATGCGATCACAACCTCGAGCCCCAGATCCTGGTCGGTCAGAAGAAGGCCGAAGGTCAACAATCATACGAGGGTACAAAGGTCTGGACTCTGGCCACGGCTCCTCACGTTCCTCACTTTCTGTCAGCTCTCAACTCAAGACCATTGAAGATCAAACGCAGAAAGGATTATCGAGACGCTCCCATCGGCGAAGCAGAAGCAGTCACTCACCGCCATGGCTTCCAAATACGCCCTCCCGATCCTCGCGATGATAGGTCTGGCAGCAGCACAAGGCAACTCAACGTGTCCAGACTACAGTGACTACTCCAAGGAGCTACATGGTCCATACAGCGAAGGCCGCTACCAATTGAGCTACCAGCGTCCCGAGACAAGCTGTCGAACATTCCAATCCTCGGTCGTCGAGTCCGCCATTACCGACGTCACGGGCAAGATTGCAGACCCAGACCTCAAGCGTCTCTTCGAGAACACGTACCCAAACACGCTTGACACCGCCGTGAAGTGGAGGGGCACCGCCGCAGGCTCAGATGAAGAATTGTGCTTCTTGATCACCGTAGGTCACTGATCGTCTCTTTCAGTTCCATCACGATACTGATCCGTACGGCAGGGCGACATCAACGCAATGTGGCCGCGCGATTCCACGAATCAAGTGAAGGCCTATCTGCCATTGTTGAAAGCCGACTCGTCGCCAGACTCATTGGCTTCAATCTACCGCGGAGTGATCAACCTTCAGGCGCGCTTCTTGAGGACCTCCCCTTACTGCAACTCTTTCCAGCCGCCGGTCGAATCGGGCCTTGGCGCCTCGTTCAATGAGTACGCCACTACCGACGTTGTCACTCCAACGTACAGCAACTTGTCCGTATTCGAGTGCAAGTACGAGTTAGACACCCTGGCAGCGTTCCTGGAAGTCAGGTGAGCAAGAACAACTATGTTGGACCAGAACGAAGCTGACAGCTCCATGCAGCGACAACTACTACAATGCCACTCAGGACATTGAATTCTTCCGGAAGTACTCCTGGGTCGATGCCGTGAAGGCGGTCCTCAAGGTGGCCGAGGAAATGATGGTGCCCACATACGCAGACGATGGGTCCGTCAACAAGCTTGCCTACTCTTGGACTCGCCAGTCGGATAGGTCTACGGAGACCACAGCCAACGGTAAGCAATGATCGTTTGTTTTTTTATCGACATCCACTGACGTAACACCGCTCAGGCGGCTTGGGCAATCCATTTAACAACGTCACGGGCCTCATACGCTCCTTCTTCCGGCCGGCCGACGACACCACGATCTACATGGGATTCATTCCCGCTAACATGATGTTTGCACGATACTTGGAGTCAGCAGCTATCATCATGTCGGCGCTTGGCGACCAGAACGACCTGGCCAATCAAATGACCACATTGGCGGAGAACCTCAGATGTGCGATCACCAAGTACGGCATTGTCCAGACGTCTGAGTTCGGACCCATTTACGCCTTCGAGGTCGACGGCTACCTTGGACAAAACATCATGGACGATGCCAACATTCCCAGCTTGCTTTCGGCTCCATTCTTTGGCTACCTCAGTGCCGATGACGAGGTCTATCAGAACACCCGCAAGCTCATTCTCAGTGAAAGAAATCCATACTACATGATTGGGCCGAGACTCAGTGCTGTCGGCAGCCCGCATACCGGACCGGGCAAGGCATGGCCCATGGCTTCCATCGTTCGCATCGCGACCAGCAACGACGATGACGAGATTACTGAGCAGTTGCGGGAGATCCTCAGCACCACCGATGGGCTCGGATTGATCCATGAGAGTATCAACACTTTCAACACGACCGATTACACTCGACAGTGGTTCTCTTGGGCAAATAGTCTGTTCGGGCAAGTCGTTCTTGATTTGGCCAACAGGAAGCCAGAGGTCTTGCAGCAGAGCTTCCAGTGAGCGTTCGAAAGTGTTTCTTTTCTACGACATAGATTCATTACCACACCGCCATAGTAATAATAAGTTGCGACACATTGGCCTATTCTTGGCGACATTGTTAGAACTCACAGTCTCTCAAGTCCAGCGATGAAGTTCGATCTCCGTGTTGTGGCCGCGTTGCAGCTCTGCCGGAGTGACGTCGAAGGTTTGCGAGCAACAACTGACGTATAGGATGACCCTCAAACCGAACATGCATGATGGAGCTGCGCGGAAGGCCATTGATTGACGTCAAAACGCTTTCCTTTGACGAAGCAAACTCCACTGCATCTCACAACCCTGCCTCAATCCCGAACAATTACAATACAACTATAATCCGACAAACAGACACAATGCCTCAACAAATCTTCTTCATCACCGGCACCAGCACGGGTTTCGGCGCCGAACTCGTCAAGAAGGCACTCTCCGAAGGCGACAAAGTCGTTGCGACTGCTCGCAATTCTTCCAAGCTGAAGTTCGATGGCACGAACAAGGACAACTTCTTGGCTGTGGATCTCGATGTGACCGATGAGAGGTATGTTGCATCTGTCAATCGCTGTCGAATTCTGTGTCTGACATGTCCCAGCTCTGTCCACAAGGCCTTCGACGCTGCCCTCAAGCAGTTCGGACGCATTGATGTCGTGGTAAGATTTTGAAGAAGAGAGGGCCTGCAGCATGGGATGAGAGATCTCTCAAGCTGTGCTAGACTCAGTCTGCTTTGCTATCGCTTTGAACACAACTGACCATTCTTCCTGCAAAGGTCAACAACGCTGGCTACGGTCTGGCTGGCGAGTTCGAGTCTGTGTCCGAAGAGCAAGCCAGGACTCAATTCGAGGTGAGCTTTACCTCAAATCTCAAGCACGATTCCGCGAACGCTGACATGAAGGGAAGGTGAACTTCTGGGGTCTGTTGCGAGTCACTCGCCGCGCATTGAAGGTGATGCGTGAGACAAACTCGCCTCCTGGTGGCAAGATTCAACAGGTATGACTTCATGCAACCACGACCCCAGTGCGAGGACTAAATATGGTATAGGTGACTTCCATTGGAGGCCAGATTGGTGTACCGTTCTTCTCGATCGTAAGCATTATTCTCGGCCTCGCTTCGACCTCTCGTGCTGACAGATCATAGTACTGTGCGACAAAGTGGGCCGTCGAGGGTTTCACTGAGACCGTCAGCAAGGAGCTGAAGCCAGAGTGGTACGCATCGATTGAGAACTGACTGTAGGAATAGCAGCAGCTGACATTGGCCTCGCAGGAACATCAAGCTCACCAACATCGAGCCAGGCGGTACGAAAATGAAGTGCAGAAGGCCTCCATTGTCCGAGATTGTCTCGGACGCCAGGTCTCCCTACATTCCGCACTGTCTACGATATTCGCTAACCTTATACGCTTTGCAGGTTTCCGCACTGATGTAAGTCGTGTGACATCTAGTTCCGGAAACGCACATTGGCTAATGACAGAATCGCAGTGGGCTGGCCGCAGCATGATCTTCGGCGACTCCAAGGAGCCAGCATATGACCACCTCAACGCCGAGGAGTCAATGAAGAAGCGCAATGGCTCTCAGCCTGGTGACCCAGCAAAGGTTCGTACCTTCAACATTTCAAATTCGAAGCAACATCGTTGACCTCTAAATTAGGGTGCCCGAGCGATGTGGGAGATCGCAGCCATGGACGACCCTCCACTGAGAGTACTCATCGGCTCGGACGCATACAAGGGCATGCAGAACAAGCTCAAGACGTATGGAGAGGAGGTGCCGAAGTATGAGAAGCTGAGCAGTAAGTCAAATCGCTCAAGATCACCAGAATGCTGTTCATCGGGCTGACGTTGTTATAGACAGCACCGACGTCGACGGCTATGAGCCACCACAGTAAATCGCCCTTGATACCCATTGACGGCCAGTATTTGATGAAAACGATGAAGAAAGTTTTCGCAACTAGTCAACAAAAGCGCACCACCACCGCCGATATATCATTTCCTGAAGAGAGCTGACGATGATCAAATGTGACTGTTCGTGAGAAGCCGGTTAGTACGGCTTGGAAGTTCTTGGAAAGATGCTTCGAAGCGTCGCAGCAGATCGACTCCAAGATTAAGACTTTTAGGTATATCCACAAAGTTTGGGGTTCGGCGTGGTGCGTCCAGGTTGTGAAAAGAGCGGCGTTGCGCACTGACTGCTGCACATTTAACGGTCGGAGGTTCTATCAGATGTACATGAAGTGCCAAAGGTGGCTTGATGTTGAATGCGAATGCGTAGCGGTGAGGTACATGAAGTCGGTCTCCTCTCCCTGAACAGATAATCTCCTCGACCAGGTTTGTGTGCAAGGCTGCAGACACCACGGCCACCAGTGATGGGCAGACAAGAGTCCTGGGATCAGGCATTGTTCGAGAACGCACTTTCCAGCGTCCGCATATCGTAGTAATTCCGCAGCTCTCGAAACTGGAGTCCTTGGGTTCCTTTGCCAGGATCGGCTTTCCCGAGAGTGTAGATGAAGGATTGGGGCACCTCCACGATTCTCCTACCTTCGTCGGCGAAGAGTTTCGTGGTGAATGTTGCATGCAGTTTGTAGACTTGATTCGTCTCGTCTTCTTCGACAATGAAGGAGAGAACTTCTCGTTCCACCTTTGGGAAGCTTGCGTACAATCTGCGAAAGAAGTCCCAAGATTGCTCTCCGCCGTCGATGACAGTTCCATTGACCTGAATAGTCTGGCAATCTGCGCTGTACCAGTCTTCGAACGGGACCGTCCTCCACTCTTCCGGCGTCTTGGGAAAGGCTTGACCGTATGCTGCGTAGAAGCCTAGTACGGGGTGGCTGCAAACAGCTTCTGGCGTGAGAGGGAAATTGACTTTGAAGAGTGATGTAGCCATTTCGGGATTTGGGGCTTTTGCGAGAGCGAGACGAATGGATAATGTTGAACAACGAATGCAAAGATGAGACGCCGTGGGAAGTTTAACAGCTCTCGGTCCATCGGCTATGCAGCTGAGCTCGGCTCGAGGCGGAAAGGAGATGCCAGCAAAGATGCAATGATGCTACAGGTTCTTTTCCCGAAAGCAAGAATTGGCATCCGATGCCTGACGGTGATACCGGGGACTCCGAACGAATTCTGTCCCGACGAAACTTCGATATCTGCCCGATCCAGACAACGACATGGTCTTCGGAAGCAATTCGCGTGTACACGGGACGTCTGTACAACCATGTTCACATCGCAGTTCCTATGTCCGAGCTGCATTCGGTCGACCTCTCTGCGCCTTGTACTTGTTCGTAATACAACAGCATGTACACGCATCGGAGTGTCGTCCGCTGTTGCAAGGCAAGGCCCCTGCAGGTCTCGATTAGTCTGAACTCCTTGTGAACAGGCCTTCAACCTCCCGCCGGACCGGATGCTGAGGATCCCGAGACGCCCGCCCGCTGTGAGGCTTCAAGACGTCAGTCTCTCAAATGCCTCCCGGAGCACGCCCTGTCGAGTCTTGTGTATTTCCACGTTGCCACCATAGCGTGACATCAGCTCCAGCATCCGACGGATGTCATCCCGGAATATCTTGTCGTAGTCCGCATCAGAGATGGTGTTCATTGCCAGGAGGTTGACAATCAAAAGGCTCTCTTCAAAGGCACGATGCTATGCAAACGGCAGACGAAACGGTCAGCGATCAGTAGGGCACGAGAACAGACGACACATACCTGATATTCCCACCAAACACCCGCTTCGATCTCGAATAAGCCAAAAAGTTTGAAGAACGCACACAGTGCTTCATGAGCTGCTTCGAGAGCTCCCTTGACGTTGACCTCAACCTCTTGTGCAGCATTATCTGATGCTTGTAGTAGTGCCAGACAGTGATAGTAATTTGAGGTCAGGAAGAGATTTTGACGGACAGCTCGCGGATTCGATGCAACCTGTTGTTGTAAAATTCCATAGTCCAGCACCGTCAAGTATGCCGGGAATGACTTGTAAAGTCTTCGAAACGCAGCCACTAAAGACTCCTTGTGTCTTGGACTGTTCGCTACGGGAAGCGATAGTGACATGGGGCTTGAAAGGTTCTCTTGAACAAGGTTGCCCAGGTGCCACATCGCTCTCATATATGAAACGTCCTGCTTCATGGAGGCTAGATCTACCAGATGATGAGGCTGAGCCGGTGCGAGCTGTTCGGAAAGCTGCGGTGCTATCGCATTGATGCTCATCAAATTCTCGACGCGCGAATGCGTGCCAAAGCTGCTTTCCAGGCCTTCGTTACTCTGCTCGTTGTCGTCAGAGAGTGACTCAACAGGCACATCGCTGTGGGTAGTCGTTGGTGGCATCTTCAAGAGGGTCGCAGCGCTGGTGTCTTGGAAGAAGACCGCCTGCCAGAGTTTCCGTCTTTGCTGCTTCTCCAGTATCGAAGCCTCCGGCACGACCAAATCAGGATCGCGGTGGAGCCGCATTGCGTATGCTTGGCGGAGGTGTATGCCTGCCCAGGCGTAGGCGTCCGAAGCATGATTGTCGTTCATGAGAAAGTATGCGATCAAAAGCATGGCTTGAATAGCACGAATGGTTGTCCGATTTAAGTAGGAATAGACTCGTAAGGCCTGATTCGCCGCTGAGCAGTAGAACTCCGCTGTTTGCGAGCGCTCCTCATATGAGAATGTCATGAATTGTGTCCCCAGTGCGTACATAGCAAAGTGTAGAGCGATCAGAGAAGCGTCAACATCGCCCTTCGCCTCCGACGGAAGAGCCCAGAAATTCTCATAGTCCGAGTAGAAAGTTCTTCTGTGTATGAATGGATACACGGGATCGACTACCTCGAAGAACTTGGCGATCAAAAGGTCTGCTTGATCCTTGCTTGGAAGCACTGAGATCACCTCCGGAAGCCCGCCTTGGCAAGTCCAATAGTTGGAGAACGGATGCTGCGATCCTACGCCGAAGACGTTTGAGGGAGAGCTTTGCGTGAACGGTATATTCGAGACCAAGAATGGCGATGCTCCTTGTGAAGCTGCTTGAGTTGGGCGAGGTGGCCGAGTGATGGATGGATCCAGTCCATTGGCAGCCACAGTAGGCGAGGTCAATGTTATTGATGCCGTGCTCGCCTTGCGAACCTTGCTGGATGGTTTCGTCACGTATCTGGCCTTGCTGGCGCCATTCTTCCGGTCTACGGAAGCAATGAGAGTGGCCACTGCGGTGTATTCGCATTCGGACTGTCTCTTTACGCACGCCACTGCGACACGTACATCAGCGTAATGTGGTTGACGGAGGACAGCTTGTACTGACAGCAAGGTCGCGCACGATCACACTTCGTCTTGCGCTCTACACATTCCAGACAGGACAACGTCGGCTGAGAAGCGTCAGCATCATCTTGCCAGTGACGGGCAAGAGTTCTCACCTTGTTCCGACGCTGCTTGGGCTTCGTTCTTTGCGGTGCTTGCTGCTCTTCATCGACAGCAGACGTTGCCGTGACAGACGTAGGCGATCCGCCATTGTGGTTGGGAGCAGACGTGCTGATTGGCAGCGAAAGGCCATCGAGCTCTTCGTCTTTGGCAAGACGTCGAAGATCACCCGCGTCAGCCATGCTTGACACAGGCGCACAAGCCTGTCCGGGAATTACTCCCAACGGCGGTTATAACGATGTCGTGGTATGGGAGCTTGTGGCTGATCGGGGTCTCTCCACGCAGGACGACTGCCGAGGTTTAGACGAAAATCTGGCGGCGGAGAGGTGGAAGGCACGACGAACGGCTGTGACGACTCACTTCGTCGACAAAAGAGCAACGACATCAATCTAGAATGTAAGATTGGGGCCTGACGAGCGAAAGCATCCTCTGCAATTATCGTTGACAGCCCCGATAGACAACCATGGGCGGGAATTGAAGACCAACAAGTGACGTGATATAGGACCATGGTCTGCCTTGTTCGGTGCCTCACAAGTAGTGATACTACAGTAGTCTACCCATTCTATTGCTTCTTCTCGAAGATGAAGAGCGCCTCGTCTTTCCCAGCGAAAGACGGAAGCGGCACTTGCAGGACCTTTTCCCACGACGGCATCTCTCTACCCATCCAGTCTGCGATCGTCTCTGACTTGAATGCCGTGAAGCCACTGGAGTTTTGAGCACCTGCTGATATGATCGTTGTTCCGCCTGCACGCATACGTTAGTCGCTTTCACGCAAATGAAAGGCTTGTCCGCATTACTCACGATATGCCTTGAGCATCTTCGAGGTGAAGTCGTTTCCAACCATGGGATAGACCAAAAGCAATACATCGTCAAGGCCTCCATTATTCTGCTGTAGCCACTTCGCACCGTCGACCTCAATTGTATCAGCCACCCACAACGTTCTCCACTCACTGAGTCCATTATCGATTGGCGTAACCGTCATCTTCTTCTTCGGATTCGAGTCGAAGTTCCGGAGAGCATAGCACCAGTATCCATTGCCGCTCCCAACATCGAGGATAGTACGACCTCGCACAACCTGCTGGATGAAGGCCAGAGACTCGTAGGACGGCACAACGCAGCCGAAATGGTGATACAGCACAGGCAGTATCGCGTGGCTTATCTTGACTTCCGCCGTCGATTCCTCCGGTCCTGCCCATTCCAGATTTTGACACGCCCATGCCCATACGTCAAAGTAGGGATTCGCATGTGTCTTCGATTTGTTCACGACAAGCTTGCGCGAGTCGTCCGGTGGCGCATATAAAGCTAACAGATGTTTTGCGACATCCTCCCGGACGGTGCCTTTCTTCGCGTTGGAACCCAGCGCTTTCAATGCCTTCGAGGTATTCGTTGTCGGGCGGAAGATGTCGACGTATGCGGCGATATCAGCTGAGGATGGCGGCGGCCTCTAGCAGAGGTGAGATTCAAGTCGCATTGCTGGCGGTCGGAGCAGGACCTACTGGTTGGCCTTCGCTCGTCTTGTACCAACCATGAAGACCATTATTACCACCGGCTGCTACGTGAGCCTGGGCTTGTTCGAGTGAGACCGCAGCGACTGCTTTATACACATAGTTGTCTCTCGAGGGCAGGCCGAATGCTGTCAGGATGGATTTCTTGAAGTCATTGTCGCTCGGTGCGGTGATCTCGCCCTTCGCCCAGGCCTCGAAGAAGCGATCCGGGTCGAAGGTCGACGAGCCCTCTGTCCGAGCCGACCGTGGTATCTGAGGCATTGATGGCGTGGAAGTGACTCTGCGGGCAGGTCACGGTCATGCTGGGCAACAATCCCGGCTGAATTCCGACTGAATTCCGACCCCAAGCGTAGTTCTTCTGCACGCGGCTCCACCTTCCTTTCCCCTTCGTACACACACATTCACCTCACCTTAGCCCGTGATCAAGTCACCTGGCATCGATGCCCATACTCGCACTGCATACTTACGCATCGTCTGATAGTCTGAGATGTCACGTACGCCTTTGCAACATGAAAAATTGTTTGCTTCGCGGCTTGTGGACCGCAACGGCGAGATATGCTTGGGCAAGCACCATTCTGCTTGGTGATACGGCATGAGAGGCCGCTCAGTACGTTCGCTCAAACGAATTCATCTGCAAGCATCCGCGAACTCAAGCTCAATGGCGACCCAACGTGCGGGTGATGTTCTGGCGAGGTTACTTCGCTCAGTTCCGACCTTTTCTTGTCATTCCCAAGCGAACGATCTGACTTGATCAACGTTCTTGAACTACATCATCTCTTGCGCGAATCGAAGCCTTGGTCAGACCACCCGTCGCCCACCTTCAGCCCTACCGGAGGCTTGACATAAAGACCTTTTCCAGCCATGGAGTTGTGGCGATTTGCGCATCAAGCCATGCCAAACATGTTGCAAGCTCAATCACTTTCTCCCAGGCCTCCGGGCATCAACCGTGGCCTGCAGACCAACAATGCCAGGATCACAGTGCAGGAGTACACTTTGCTCAGCTTCCTGCCGGGCTTGTATCGACAAATCGTGCAGGCGTCCTACGACACCGGAGCCGTCATTGATCACCTCGTCTCGACATCGCCTGAGATTTGGCCTCGAACGGGATGGAACCCGTGAGTCTCATTTGTGCTTCACATTCGTATCGTGAGCTTACATCTCCCTTGCCTAGTCTCTACGAAGCGGAGCTCGCCGACGCCTACCTGTCCATCATCCGGACGCTTGCAAGATCATCTTCTGGCGAAGCCGACGTCGTGGTGTCCGAGGCTCTCATGTCCAAACTCGAAGGGGCTATGGCGTTGGACAACAATGATACACGCATGAGGGGCGGTCGCTTCATCCATCGACGGAGTCAGCACTTATTCCGCTGCTTAGCCGAAGTCTCGCATCAAGCCAAAAGCTCGAAAATTGGGAACGTCTTGGCACAGTTCTTCTACAGATATGCTTCTGAGATTGCTTCGGTCGATCAGTCGTCGGCGCTTTGCCAGTGGTGCTACGCACTCTTGCGTGCCACTACAACGGACATGGATCGCTACGATTGCCTCAAGCGAGTACTACGTGTACGGCCGGACTTGCCGGCCAAGATAGCTGGGTCAGGTAACAAGGCGCACAAGGTGGCCCAGCTGCTTGACCGAGTCGCCACGAATATGAGCAGAAGAGAGCTCAAGCCTCGGGTGGAGGCCTTAGACTGGTGTTACCCTGAAGTACGTGAAAGAAGCCGGTCCAGAGGCCGGCAGTTGACGCTATCTGACGGACGTCGCCCTAGTGATCTGGGATATCTGGATGAAGACGATGTTTTGGCCTTGCGCGCTTTGCAAGCGGAACGTGTGCTGATTGCACGCGAGGAGGAGGGCAGGAGGATGTTGCAGCTGACATTGGGCCGCCATTACAACAATCGATTGGACACGGTTCAGGATGGAGGACTCGGCGATGTGGGCGATGTGTTCATACCACGAGCTGCACTACCACTCTCCCTGAATGAGGCTGAGATTGATATCTGAGAGATGCGGCGTTGGATTGTATGGTGTCGAGATGTATTTTATGTCTATCTGTTCCGCTATGGGCCTTTCGCTAACTGAGTTTGATCATGCTGAGGGTATCCGAGCTTTACAGTAGTACAGGTCCATGGTCGCGTGGAGAGCTTTGTTACTTTCTTCAATGCAGCATGACATGCTATCTGAAGGCTCATGCTGAATACGCTCTGAAGATGCTGCTGGGCACTCATGATGCACCTTGAGCACCGTTCACCATCTCGAACGCCTGAGCACGAATACGCTGCAGCTCTTTCCTTGTTCCCTCCAAGTTTGCAGCAGCATTCCTCACTCCAGCATCGGCCGACTTCTGCCGGCTAGCTTGTTGGTCGAGTTGGCTCTTCAGATGGCCGATAGCGTTGTGCAATTGAGCGTTTGAGTTCTTGATTCGATCATGCTGATCCATGTCACTGAAAATGTTGTCGAACATGACATCGCTGAAAAAGTGACCATGGTCGATGTTAATCTCGGTCAATTGCTCAACCGCAGGTTGGATTCGGCGGGCTTCCTCCATATGGCGGAGTGTCATGTTGACGTGATTTTGCGCCTGGTCCAAATATTAGCACGGGATTGGGCACGCTGAGCGGAGCTCACGCACGTTAGCCAAGGCGTCTCTCTCCATCATGTCGACGAAGGTGCCGCCTCCAAACATATCAGCTCGACTCATGTCCAGAGCGTCTTCCATATACTTGGCCGCTTTGAACAAAGTCTGATCAGCACGCTGAAGCGCTTGCAGGGCCATATTCTCCGTGCCGGTCTGAGCCTGGGACTGGTCGAAGTGCTGCTTCGCCTGCTGCAGGTTCGACTCCATCTGATCCTCGCCAGGAACGTCGGGTGTCGGTCCATCGAAGATCGATTGATACAGAGCGTCCAAAGCAGCCTGCGCCTTGTCGTGTCGCTTTGCCTCGGAGTCAAGGTGGCTATGATCTTTCTCCGCTCCGGCGAGTGCAGCGGCGAGTTCGTCGCGGGATTCTTTGGCCGACCGCTCTGCTTGCCAGGCGTCCAGGAACTCTCGTTCCTCCTTTTCGGACCTCGATTCGAACTTCGCCTTGCCCTTCGATCCGCCGAGCTTGTGCGCCCAGCTTTATCGAGGTTAGCACAATACAAAATAGTCTCGACCGTGGAAGGCTTACCGCTTCACGTTGGAATCTCGGTACCTGATGTGATCCTGGAGTGTAAAGTCAGATCACAGTATCGTCAGACTGCTTGTGTTTCTGACACACCTTCTTCTCGTCTTCGGTGATTTTGTGAAGTCGTGCGAGCTCCTCGTCAGTACTGGCAATCTGAGCCTTGAGGTCCGCGATGTACGAGACGTTCTGTCCCAGCGATGAAGGGGCATAGTCTGTTACAGACAGCTCTGACAAGAGCTCTGCGTTGTTGTCTGCGGCTTCGCGCAACGTGCCAGAGAGCTGAGACATTGAGAAAGTACGGCCGATGAAATAGTCTGCTGGAACAAAGGTGCTATCAGGAATGAACGGAAAGTGTGAGAATGAATATGCCAACCTTTTTGCGCCCCATCGCGCATCTATATACCGTACCCAAGGTCTCGAGAGCGGCTCCGCAGCCTACAGTTTTGTTGTCTATCAAACCCAATGCAAGGAGCGATCGCGCTTCGGCGACTTTGATTGGCCGAGGCGAAAGAAGGATTCGCGAATGATGGTAGCCAAGACTGGGAGAAGTGGCAGTGTTCACTATTCCTCCACTTCAACAGCCCGAATATCCATCTCGGCGCGAGATGTTGTGACACTGCTGCGACTGAGAATGTTGCAACTTGCAAGTCAACGAAAATGCTGTACGGCCACAACGGCATGACTGCGCCACAGCTCAGGAGTTTTTCTCCGCCGACGAAATGCTTGGTTGATTCTAGCCCCAACGATCCTCATCGTCACGGTCGTCAACATCATAGCGGGCTTCGGTGGTCGCATGCTCTTGATTTGCATCTCCGTTCATAGCTGCCGCATTGTCCGGATCGGCCTCCATCTTCTCTTCGGCAACATTATCTGTGCCATTTCCCATCTTGAAATCCACGTTTCTTGAATCAGGCAAGACTTCTGGCGTCTTGTACCACGAAAGCTCGATTTTTCCTGCAAGTGGGAAGTCTGCTGCTGCTGCCGCTGCCATAAAAGACTCGCCTTGGTAGCGCTGTTCAAACGAAACCAGTGCTGCATCTGAATTCTCCGGATTTTTGGAAATTGATGTGCTCGTCTCGGGAGAATTGAAAAGGATCCATGAGCGCAATGCTTCTTCTCCTTCTGAGAAAGGCAGCCCTTCTTTGAACTCCACAGAGACAGTCTTGGGTCGATTGTCGAGCCTCATGACAGCACCGCCACCACGGCCACCTCTAAATCCAGGATGGAATCCTCGGCCTCTTGCTCGTCCCCTGAAGCCACCTCGACCTCGCGGAATGTAAGCACCATGTCCACAGCCATTCGGAGTCTGAGCTGCGATAGGATCAATTCCAAGGGCTTTCGCCTCGGCTTCAAGCTTTGCGAGTGTCTCCTTCAGCCCTTTTGTTTGCTCGTTATCCTCCTTGGCTGGTTCTTCCATGGGTGTATCCTTCCCCTCCTTCTTTGCCAGCATGGCGTTCATCTTCTTGCGCTCTGCTTCAATCGCTTTCATCCTCACCTCGAGCTCTTCCTTTTGACGTCGCGCATCGTCACGCTGTCTCTTCTGCTCGTCGTGCCTGCGCTGAGCCTCTTCCTGCTTCCTTGCCAGCTCTTCCGGATCGATCTGAGGCTCGACTGCACCTTCACTCTCTTTTCTTCGTGGCGCTGCCTGGCCATTGGGTGGTTTCGGAAGTCCGTCAGGCTTGTACCAGTAGACCTTCACGAATCGATTATCGAATACCACCTTCGGACTGTCATATGCTGCTTTTGCTGAATCGTAGTCCGCGTATTTGACAATCGCCAATCGTTTGTACGCTTGCATGGTAACCTCTTCAATGGGCCCAAAGTCGTCGAAGAAGTCGCGTACGGACTGCTCATCGAACTTCTGCTCGGGAATCTGCTCGACGACCACCGTCGTTACCGATCTGTCACTGTTTGGACCGTTGTGAGAGAATTCAGCACGCCTTCCGCCGCCACGAAAATTGGCGTTCCCTCCACGATTTCTCTGTTCACCTCGTCCTCGGGTATTGGGTATTGTGCTAACGATCCCTGTACGAATTGGCTGCGGGTGCATAAGTCCAGCCTGCGTCGGATCATATGGAGCAGTCCCACCAGGGACGACGAACGGATCATTGCCATGCTCGTATTGACACGAGGCGCCGCGAGCACAGAACCCTTTCGTATCGTAGTCCCGGCAGCGTCTCGCGCCCGTGCCGTTCATGGTGTTTGAAGGCAGTCCTGGCATTGCGAATCCGGGAAAGCCAGGCATTATGTCGGCCATAGCTCTTTGCATCGCCAGAAGCCCAGCCACTGGATCATTCGGGTCCAGGCTGCTGAAGTCGAAGGGAAGCATGCCAGGAGTTTGTGACTGGGACTGCATCTGTTGGTTCCTGCTAGCGAATCCATCAAATACTCCTCCTCTGCTTCCTCCTCCCCTTCCTCTTCCTCCCCGACGCGCCTGTTTCACGGGACGATCGCTGCTGTCGAAAGCATTCAGGCGTCCGAACTGAGACTCATCGCGCTCGGTATCGTGCAGCGCGCGCTTGCGCGACTTGTTGTGAGGCTGTAGAGAGGAATGTTGCGATCCGTTTGAAGTAGCGAGAAGTGGGGGCGGTTTGTAGGATGGATCGTAAGATTTTGCGGTGATTGCGGCGAAGAGATCGTCGACAAAACCGGTCGCGCCGTCACCAAGAAAGTCTTGCAGGTTGGAGACGCAACTTTGCTGCGCGGCCGCTTCAGGCTCGTCCGTCTTCACCAGTGCAAGCACATAATCGGCGAGAACATCACTGTCTGCGTCGCTTACGTCCTCGAGCCGTTTGATGATCCAGTTCTTGAGCAGCTCGGACTGCGCATCGTCCAAGAGCATCCTGGATCTAGAGTCGCTGTTTGGCGCGCAGCGGATTGTCGTGAGAGGGCCAAATTTTGTCAGGTGTGCAAAGTAGATTGAGGAAGTTGATGGAGCTTCAATGGACAATTTGGAGAGCTAGTCAGACGGAACGGGCGCGCGCTAGCACGGAGACAGCTCCGTTCGGCTTTTGGCTTTGCATGTGATCATAGCTCCACCACCGCACCTGCACATCCCCTTGGAGATCATTGCGACAACTGCGATTCCTATCCGAGAAGGACACTACCTTACCTGCCCACCTATATCGCACTGCACTGGACCAGGTTGAAGCTCGAGGACTACTCCAGGGACATGCTAACAACATGACGCGCGTGCAATTGACGGCGTACGCGACCAGGAACGATGTCTGGCTTGCAGGCACAACCGCTCAGCGGCGAGGGCCAATTCAACTGGGTATTCCAGGTTGAGATACTCGTAATCGGCGTGCTTGCGCTCTTCTTCTTGTTCTACTTCAACCGCCTATTCGCCACTCTCGTGTCTTACGCAATCCGATGGTACACTTGGCGCAATTACAAGGCATACATCGACATATCCTCGCTTCAGATTAGCTTGCTCGGAGGCCGCATATTCTTCAAGAGCATACGATATCACGCTCACAATGTCACGGTATACGTCTACGAGGGTCACATCACCTGGAGGTACTGGTTGCGACTGGTGCAGGAGGCCGAAGTCTTCCAGGGTATTGACCTCGCAAGCGATAGACGGTCCCCGAGTACAGCCACGGACACCGAGGACAGCCCCGAGAGTGGTCACGAAAAGCCTCGGAAGCGTGCGAGAAGCATTGGAAACGAGGAGAAGGCTTCCACCAAGCCTAAGAAAGAGTTGCCATGCAGGATATCAGTCAAGGTGGCAGGCGTTGAAGCTTTCATATACAACCGCAGTCCTCTCTACGACAACATTGTTGAAGCTACGTTTGGGAAGTCGACGGACAATCCCTCAGGCTCTCCACACAATGGCCATGCTTCTCCACCAACGTCAGAGTCTGGACTTGGGACGGACCTTAGTCAGAAAGACCAAGTTGAAAAGACAGAGACTCAGAACACATCCGCGAGCGCTATGTCTCCAGGAAAGCCCGAACTGCCTTTCTTCTTGCGCATCTTCCCGATCAAGGTTGAATGTAGACGTGCTGCAGCGGCTATCGGCAACGAGAACACGACAAACGTACTGGTGGCAAAGGCAGAGAAGTCTCAAGGCTCCGTCGATGCAGGCCATGCGGGTCCCTTGGACGCATGGAAGTTACTGTTCAATTTCACGGTCGAAAAAGTGAATGTTGCCATGAAGCCGAACCGGGATTTCAAGGCGCACCAACTTGATGCCGCTCAACACATTTTGCACGACAAGGAGCTCGCTCAGAAACCTTCCCCCAGCAGACCTGTCGTACGCACAGCACGCAAAGTACGCAGTAGGCTGAGCAAGTTTGGAGCGTTCTTTCGCAGGTCTAGTGATAGCGCAGCCTCTCTACGCGCTGCATCCGTGCAGATGGGCCATGGAGGGCTACGATCCGGCAATAACTTCCAAGGACTCGCTTCAGGTGCGGCACAGTGGCATGGTTTGAAACGTTATCTTGATGACACCGACGTGAATGAGCACGACGAGTGGCAGGATGTCGAGTACGCCAAAGCCTCACAGCTTGCAGAAATCGACAGAGTGACCATGCGCTTTTACTGGGACATGGCAGGCCTTGTGCGTGATCAACAGATCGATCCTCAGTCTCCGCTGAGTTCAAAGTACGAGGATGATATCAACGGCTCTCCGCCGCCGGAATATGGTATGGATCTTGGCGTCCATGGAGGTTTCGTGGTCTACGGCCCGTGGGCTGACCGGCAGCGCGTGAATCTTCAAAGCGTCTTTTTTCCTGCTCCTTGCGTCGATGCGACACCAGCGAAGCCTCTTTTGCCTGGCGAGTTCCGAGTCTGTACGATCTTCAAGATCGTCGTCATCGTCGAGGAGGACGTTGTACTCAGGATACCTTCACGAGAAGAGTCGAAGGATTCTCGATGGAAAGGGCGTGCAGACAAAGCGGCAAGACCGACAGACAATCAAAGCAACGAAGCCAGCAAGGGCGGGCATTGGAAGAAACATCGAGGAAAGCGTCGGAAAGGAAAGCAAGCCACAGCGCCTGTGGATGCACGGCCGTACGGCTGGCTCGATATCACCGTCAAGAAGGATTCGGTTGTCAACTATGTCATGGACATGTTTCCTCGGTCTGTGGGCTATCGAAACACGCTCGATCTGGACGTCAAAGGTCTTGAAATGTCATCAAGCGTGAATCACGGCCTCTTGTGGCAATCAGGGCCGCTGGCTCTCGAAGCCGACATATCACAACCTCTGACCTGGAACTCCCTGCGAAAGTGGCCGTTCAACATTGTCGTGAATAATATGGAGCTCTTCATCCTGCGCGATCACCTATTCCTCATCATCGATCTGGTCAACGACTGGGCATCTGGGGCACCCTCCGAATTCTTTACTTTCGTCCCGTACAACTATCAGCTCGACCTCACTCTCAAAGATTTTGTGATGTATTTGAACGTTAACGATGCGAACATCATCAACGACCCGGCGGATTTCGAACGTAATAACTTTCTTACAATCGAGGGCCAACTACATGCGATCCTTGGCATTCCGATGGAGAACTATCGACCGAAGACGAATGCAATCACCTTTGATGTTGTCGGACATGACATGCGCATGCAGATGTTCAGCCCGCCGGGCAGCACTTTGCGTGCCTTCGTCCAGCAGAAGACTATGGTGGAACTGCCAGGGCTGACTTTGAAGGGCTCGTACAGCTCCAACCAGGAAGCCAAAATCGGCAACGTCGACGTGCTTCGTATGGACATTGTTGGAAGTGGCCTTTCGCTTCAGGCTTACGGCTTCTTCGTTCGACAGCTGGTCAGCCTGAAGGAGAATTACTTCGGCGACTACATGCATTTCAAAACTCTGGAAGAATTTCAAGGTGCAAGCGACGACTTGGAAGAAGCAAATCGCAAGACAGCCAGTTTTCCCAAGCCGTCTTCGATCAATGAACTGGATGTGATTCTCTGTATTGTGGCAGAGGACGCGACTGTGTTTGTTCCTACGAACATATATTCTTGCGAGGAGTATGTGCGCATCGACCTTCCGCGAGCTGATCTAGATCTCCGTATCGCCAGCTACTACCTGGACATGAGCCTTCAACTATCGCCATTGAGCTTTCTCTCGGGGACTGCGGCATCGGACGACACGGACGATGCGGCCGAGAACGCATCTGGTACCCAGCTCTTTGTGGCTCACGTGGACCTCAATGGACACCGTGCCTTTGGCCTGCCTCCGAATGAAGACGCATACGTCAGCCAATGGGACATCGATATCGGCAAAGTCAAGGGAGAGCTATCAACGACCTTCGTCCGTGATCTTGCGCTGGCCGGACAAGCGTTTGCGTTTAGCATCGGCGATGCGGAGAACGCATTGCCCGTCAGTTCACCAGCTGTCGCGCTCGATGCCTCTTTCGTCCAGGTACGCACTGACTACGTACGACTCTGGCTACACGTGGGCAAAGACGCCCTGCTACTTCACCTCGATCCAATCACAGTGGAGACGTCGGACTGGGCCAGTGACAGTTTCTCGCAGCGCGTCAATGTCATCGTTCCGAAACTCACACTGGCCTGCGTAGATGGGCGCAGCGCAACTCGCAATCGCCTGCGCGACAAGCGGAGGCACCTTGCGAGGACATATGCATTCTTTCAGACCGGCATGACGATCGATGTGCTTGGGCGGAAACTGCACTTTGATGTGGAGACGAGAAAGCAGCAGAGTCATTTCAGGTTGCATGACCAGCGAACGAACAGATTCCCATTCCTGTTACGACCGGAAATCGATGCTCCAATCAAAGAGGAGGATGACCTGCCTTTCGAACCTCCCGCAATGCCATACCCACCGATGCCTGTCCCATTGAAGAAGTCTGCTACTGGTGCCCATCGACCAGCCTCTTTAAAATCCAGCATCAGTGCAGTCGGCGGAAAGCAACTGCGCCACATGAGCTCTCAAAACTCACTGGCTTCGTCTCTTCGCAATGGTCGGCTTACAACGCTTTCGGCGCGGCCAGGCGTTCGCAACAGGACCTCGGAGAGATCCACCGGTGGTACTTCTGCCTCGTTCCACTCTCTTCGTGGCAGCAGCCGCTCGAGCTCGTCCAGGTCCACTCGTTCACGCCCGCCTGGTCCAAATCATGCTGAGATATCTCGACCTGGTCTGTCCTTGTCCACCATCGCTTTCTCAAGCTCATACTCAGAACCGTGCTATCCAATGGAAACGGTAGAGCCCGACGAGAGTAACGTCCCTGGGTTTCCTGCTTTGCCCAGGCAGGACGAGTCGGAGTCCGAGGCAGCATCAATTGTGGATGCAATAGAGGACATCAAGATCGACCAGGACGCAGAGCACCAGAGCATATTCATCAAGATCGTGCCAGGTATCCGGGCCTATTTGGAGCCGCGTGTGGCGATCACTGTGTCCGAACTGGTTCGGAAAGTCCTCCCTCGGAACCCTCGCGAAGTGATGGACGATTTCCAGATTGGATTGATGGGCGCTGTGCAGAGCAGCAGTCTGTCACGCAATGGCCACCCACTAGTACTTGAGGTTCACTGCGAATTGCAAGGAGCTCACATGCGCATTGCGACGGTAGACCACGACCAAATCGAGGATCAAGTCGATCTGATCCTGGACTCCCTCGAGACACATGTCAGAATACGAAACTGCCTGTCCGAAGACAAGCCCGCACATTGCCTGGCCTTACATACATTGCTCTCAAAGCTCGATCTAACGTTGAAGCAATGCCGTGACTCATCGAAAGCGGCTCCTGCTCTGCACTTTGGAATCAATGATGCTCTAGTGTGGTTTGCTCTTGCTGATACGGACGCTGTGCACCTTTCGCTTCGAGAAACTTCGTTGATTGTGGACGGATCCCAAACGACCTATATCACTCAACTTGCCATGAAGCTTGTGCCAGTCGCGGCCGATGTCATAACTAGATTCGAGCGGAGCTCTCAGCAGAAGCTCGCCCGACTGCAGCTGCTCGCATTTCTTTTGACGCAGCATGGCGAGCAGATTAGCGACCCGGCATTCATGGCGCGTATGGTCTACACGCTGCGTGCCTTTCCTGACCATTTTCGGAACACCGATTCCTGGAAGATTGTCTCAAGGCTCCGCTATGTCATGCAGAGTCTGCCTCAGAGTGTGTTTGATGAGCTTGAGGAGAGCGTCAAAGCGAAGAGCATCGCTGCTGCCGACGACGAGACCATCAAAGCTCTCACGAGCTGGACGCAATGGCGGAATTGGGATGTTCCCAACGCCAACCAAACTATTGCTTCGAAAACTCTTACTGGCTCGAAGGAGGCCAAGAAGTCGAAGTCTGCCGAAGCAAAGCCTTTGACCGTGACTGTCCAGTCAGGCATCCTTAGAGTCGCAGTCGAGCATTCTGGCGGTACGAGCGACGTGGTGATGGAGGGAATGTCGCTAGGCGCCGAAAATACTCCACCGATCCGACCTGAAGGATTGCTGCTTGTGGAGGAGAACCGCCGAACGCAAACTCTCCTACAGGTGCAGACCGGGACTACAGCGCTTCATTTCGACTGGACGTTGCTCACGATCGCTGAAGAGGTTTTGGCAAATGTGGACAAGTCTCGACCACAGTTGTCTCGGCTCAAAACTTCAGAGTCGAGGACTACGTCACAAGCGTTGGAAGATGGCCTTTCGCGACACGATGTCAGCGTTGTGCTATCGACCGACACCGGGTCGATCACATTGCAAACGCCTAATTTGAGGCACGTGTCTCGCGCGGACGGGTTGAAGCTGTCATTGATTGGGACTAGCGAAGCAGCTGAAGACGATTACGGGCAGTGCGTATCGGCGCTGCTCAACTTCGACACAGCAGTGACCGAGCTGCACGGACCCACCACTCGCTTGTGGCAGACCCTCATCACATCGCCCAGCTTGTACATTGATTACCTCCAAGCCGCTGCAGGAGGTCACAAGCCTCCGTCAGTGACGCTGGCCATTGCGTACGAAGATCTGCAGGTCGCAGTCAATGAACAGATTCCAGGAATCCTGCATGTCATCGAAACCGTCATTGTAGACGAGGTCGCCCAGGTCCAAAGGGTCATCAAGATTGCATCGCCTGGGGCAGGCCCAAACTCTTCAGAAAAGAAGGCCATGCGCCCGACTTCAGCCTCTTCTACAAGATCCCAGCTGCCAAAGCTCAATCTCGCTATGCTTTCCGGCAATCTGCACGTAGAGGTGTCCCTGCTTCAGGCTCTGAGCTATCAGCTGCAAGGTAATGCTGCAAGCTTCCGAATGGCGCCCAATCTGTCGAAGGATAAAGAGTTCAGCATCGACTTCGACAGTGGCCGCCAGAGTCATGCGTTTGTGAACAGTTCCGGCAACGAGCGTCACACGCAGGGAATTGTCGAGGTGCCTCCCATCAACGGAAATATCGGACTTGAACTCGGAAAGGATCGAACTGCGATCTCTGTCGCATCAACTATTGACACGGTTGAAGTTGACGCGGGAGCTATACAAGGCCTTATTGGAGTATTGAACCAGCCGGAAGTGCAAAGTGTGATCTCGGCCATCCAATCTGGCGTTGAAGACATTAGACTACACGTGGCCGAAATGTTCCCAGAGAAGAAGCCAGACCTCGAGCGAAGCCGTCTCGAGCGTCACATCGCGTACGACGGTCGCATCGCAATGCTCGGGGTGCGCGTGTCTGCCACTACACCAGCGGGCAACGGCCACTCGACCGCCGAGGTTGAGTTCGGAATTGGTCCTGTGCATGCCACCGCCTCGAATAGAGCTCTCGCATCACAGACAAACTCGCTCATACCCGAGGTCCGTGCTCACATCCAAGGAATAGGCGCCAGTCTTCACATCAAGGACCGTGGACTATTGAAACCATGCGGAAACGTGAGCATGGACATCGGCATGCAGTTCAGCAACAAGGTTGACGAGGAGCAATTGATCAAACGCGAATTGAATGTGCGAAGTGACGGCATGGAGGTCAACGCATATCCCGACACTGCCTCGACCATTATCGATGTCATAAACCACTTGCAAGATCGAATCAAGCATCTCGATGTGTCGAAAGAAGTCGACTATCTCCGCCGACTGCGAGACAAACGCAAAGACACTGTACTCCAGAGGATCAAGGGCAAGCAAGGTTGGACATCAGACGAAGAGTTACCGTTCTCTCCAGCCGATCTTTTATCCATTGAGACAAATGTCTTGCTCACAGATATTCAGGTCTGCTGGCTGGTCGATGATTCATTTGCAGCAACCTCGAGCTCGAATGTAGACGATTTGATCTTCTCCATCGAGAGTGTGCAATTCACGACGAAGGCGGGTAGTCAAGCTCGACTGTCAATCTATGATGTTTTGCTACAGCTTGCAAAGAAGCAGCAAAGTCGGATACAGCGATCATTGAATTCTGCACTCCTGCCTGAAGTAGGATTCAGTGTTGCCTATTGGAAACAAGACAAAGACCGGAGCTTGGCGTTCAAAGCGACTGGCAAGCCGCTTGATCTCCGCTTGGAGTCGAAGTTCATGTTGCCCCTCTCAGCTGCGCAGAGATCGATCGAGACGGCAATTGAGCATTTCAAGTCGGGAACGGCGACGTGGAAGAGCATGCCGACAGCTAGCGGGGCGCCCAGGAGGACGATGTTCGACACGAAACGAATGACTTCACTGCTCATCGAGGCAGACTTTGCTGGCGCACAAGTCTACTTGCAAGGGTCTCGACAAGACAAGACGCTGGTTTCGCTTGCTGCTGCAGCTGCGAGACAGCAAGGCGCTAAGCATGGCCGTTACGGGCAATTTGCTGCCGATGGAGCTGTCATGAACACCACTCTGACGGCTCCCGGTATCGCTTTCAAGCTTGAGTACAACTCTCACGAAATCCGACCGTCGATAAGTGGAGAGATCATGATCGATGCCTCGTCGAACAAGCTACTCCCGAATGTAGTACCGCTCATACTGGAAGTCACGGAAAGCGTCAAGACCGTGATGCAGTCACAAAGTCGAAAGCCATCGTTGGCTGCAGACAAGCGATTGCCCACTCCGGAGAGCAAGGCACAGAAGTTCTTCGAGGACGATTCGCTCGCCAACGCTGATCCTGCCAAGTTCTTCGGCAAGACCAAAGTGGATCTGGGATTCCGAGTATCCAAGCAAGAGTTTGGCTTGACCTGCCAGCCAATCGCAAGGGTTGATGCGAAGGCTTCACTAGACGACTTTTACGTGACGATGAATACAATCGACTCGGATGAGCACGGTCATTTCTTTGCCATGTCAGCCGTGGTAACCGGACTAAAAACCGAGGTGAAGCATATGTACTCGCGTGAGCCAACCTTCAGCTTCGATATGGACTCTGTTGTGCTTTCGGCGATGAACAACAAGCACTTGAATGGGAAGCCAGGCGTATCCGCGATCCTCAACATCAATCCTACACGCATCGTCATCAACGGCAAGCAATTCCAGGATCTGCTGTTGTTCCGAGAGATCTGGATTCCCCCGGAGATACGCCACGCTGCTAGACAGTCGTCTGCGAACCCGACCGCATCATCCCCTACGCCAAAGACCGATGACTTCTTTGTGCAGCGCTATCAGAATGTGGCCGCGGCCGCTGCATTCCCCTGGGACGCAACGGTGTCCATCAAGAAGTTGGCAGTCGATCTTGATCTTGGTCAGAGTATCGGCAAATCGTCATTCACAATTGAGAATCTGTGGGCATCGCAACAGAAGTCTTCGAACTGGGAGCAGAATCTGTGCATTGGCCTTGACGAGATGGCGATCAACAGTACAGGCAGAATGAGCGGCTTCATCGAGCTGAAGAAGCTAGGTGTACGAACTTCGATCAAATGGCCAGAGGCTGAGACCGAAACAAGCGTGCGAACAACGCCATTCATCCAGGCTTCAGTCGGCTTCCAGAAGCTTAGAGCCAAGGCCGCTTTCGACTATCAAGCCTTTGCGTTTGCAGACATTGAGAGCTTCGACTTTCTCATGTACAATGTGCGCGAGCAGGGAGCAAGCGCAGATCGTCTTGTCGCCGTCCTGGACTGCGAAAAGGCGTACGTTTTCTGTACATCGACCAGCCCGGCCCAGGCGTTTGGATTGTATCAAGCTTTTGACCGTCTGATTCAAGAAAAGCAAACTGCATACGTGCAGTCCCTGAGGGATATCGAGAAGCACCTCCGCCGTGAAAGTACGGCCGTGCCGACACGTTTCGGGCCACAAATCCCAGATTCGCCGGTGCTGGCAAGGGAGAAGAAGAGCTCAATCTCCTTGCACACCGATGTGGTCGTCACTATGGGAGCCGTCTGCTTTGGAGTGTATCCTAGCACGTTCTTCGACAGTCAGATGCTGAAGCTCGAAGCGAACAACATTCAAGCTCGTTTCGCAGTCGGGCTGGAGAGAGGCATGATCACCAGCGGCCTGGGCATGACGCTCGGACAATTGCAAGTTGCGCTGTCCTCTGCTAGAAAGCTCACAGCAGTCCCCAAAGCATTGGACGTGTCCGTCGACGAGGTCATCGCCAATGCCCTTAACGCGAAAGGAGGCATCATCCTGAGAGTGCCGAAAGTCGTGGCGTCCATGCAGACCTGGCAAACCGCGGACACAAACAGCGTGGACTACATCTTCAAAAGTCTGTTCGACGGCAAGATCGACGTGGGCTGGAACCTGTCCCGCATCAACTTCATCAAAGGCATGTGGATGTCGCACTCCCGCGCCTTTGCCTCACGCACCGGCAAGGCCCTGCCCGAGTCGGCCGTCAAGATCACAGCTGGCACACAGAGCGCGGATGAGTCACAAGGTGGTGGCGAGAGCGATGCACAGCCGGAGAAGATCACGGCGGAGATCAACTTGCCGCAGTCACGATATGAGTACCGCGCACTCGAGGAGCCCATCATAGAGACGCCGCAGTTGAGGGACATGGGTGAGGCCACGCCGCCGCTGGAGTGGATAGGACTGAACCGCGATCGGCTGCCGAACGTGACGCATCAGATCATTATTGTGAGTTTGCTGGAGGTGTGCAAAGAGGTGGAGGAGGCGTATGAGAAGATTTTGGGGTCGTCCTGAAGGGTGACGAGTGTGTACATTGGCGTTTGATGGGAATACTTGCTGCATTTTAGCGTGGCGTTCTGGGACTAGACCGTGTGTATACAGAGAAGGTACATAATGCGTTGCTATGTGTTGCAGCAGACGCTCAACAGTCTGCCGATCACTGAGGATACTGTTTCGAGAACATGGTTATTGGTTGTTACAAGATCTGGATCCATGGATCTGCCTGATTTCTGTCTGGCTGACCAATGCCCACTTTGCCGGTTCGGGAGCGGCGGTGAGTCCCTTGCTTTCTGTTGACATGTGCAGACTTGCCTTGCGATGGTGAGTCAGAGGCAATCCATGTCCATTCAGCTGCGTATTGGCTGGACGAATGCATTCACGAGTAGCAGATGCGTGCAATTCACGTCTCCGCATGACCAATTTGGTGTGCCAACGAGAAACACGACGTTCAAAATGTGGCGAGCAACGGAAAATGGAGCTAGTGCTCAATCAGGCTAGAGGCGGGGCAGCACTCGAATTCGAGGGCCACAGGCAGTGTGGGCGACGATTCTTTTCGCTCTCATCCTCTCCACCTTACTCCCCTCCCTCGACCACCGCTCCCTCACCCACCAGCGCCTACATAAAGGTCCGCCCTCGCCCGACGACCCCGGTCATCCTCATCTCACGCTGACCGTCACCGCAGGCAGACAAATCTTCAGAGGTCGTCCCAGCGCGATACTCACACAGGCGAGAGCCCCACCAAAAACTTCTCACGAATCTGTGCTCGAGCACACAACCACCGTCAAGATGGTTAAGTAAGTCATCAGAAGACGCAAGACAAGGAGCCGGCAGGGGTTGGATATTCGAGGGCTTCGGGAAGTCGAGAAAGATGTTGGCCGCGATGGATACACAGTCGACTTCCTGAGGTTGTCGAGAAACACCACCCTCTGCTGGGCCTTGAAAACGCAGTATAAGAATGTTGCTGACGGTCGTCTCTTCACAGCTTCACCACCGAGGAGATCCGTGGACGTAAGCATACACCGAGATGCGCAATCTTTGGAATGACCACTCTAACATACTGCAGTCATGGACAACCCGAACAACATCCGTAACATGTCCGTCATTGCCCACGTCGATCACGGAAAGTCCACCCTCACCGACTCGCTCGTCCAGCGTGCCGGTATCATCTCCGCCAAGAACGCCGGTTCTGCCCGTTTCACCGATACTCGCCCCGACGAGCAGGAGCGTGGTGTGACCATCAAGTCGACTGCCATCTCCCTCTTCGGTGAGCTGCCAGAGGAGGACGATCTCAAGGACATCCCGGTCAAGACCGAGAAGAACGCTTTCTTGGTCAACTTGATCGATTCGCCCGGTCACGTTGATTTCTCTTCCGAGGTCACGGCCGCTCTCCGTGTCACTGACGGTGCCCTCGTCGTCGTCGACACCATCGAAGGTGTGTGCGTGCAGACCGAGACTGTGCTCCGTCAGGCGCTCACTGAGCGCATCAAGCCTGTTGTCATCATCAACAAGGTCGATCGCGCTCTCCTCGAGTTACAACTGTCCAAGGAGGATCTCTTCCAGAACTTCGCCCGTGTCATCGAGTCCGTCAACGTGGTCATCTCCACCTATTTCGACAAGACCCTCGGAGATGTCCAGGTCTACCCAGAGAAGGGTACCGTTGCTTTCGGTTCCGGTCTTCACGGATGGGCTTTCACCGTCCGCCAGTTCGCCACACGTTACGCCAAGAAGTTTGGTGTTGACAAGACCAAGATGATGGAGAGGCTTTGGGTAAGCAAATCACAACACCAGTCTCAAGATGCGCAAGTACTGACAACCACACCAGGGCGAATCATACTTCAACCCCCACACCAAGAAGTGGACCAAGGTTGGCACCCACGAGGGCAAGACTCTTGAGCGTGCTTTCAACCAGTTCTGTTTGGACCCCATCTTCCGCATTTTCGACTCCGTCATGAACTTCAAGACCGAAGAGGTCACCAAGCTCTTGGAGAAGCTCGAGATCAAGCTTGTCGGTGACGAGAAGGACCTCGAGGGCAAGCAGCTCCTCAAGGTTGTCATGCGCAAGTTCTTGCCCGCCGCCGATGCCCTCATGGAGATGATGATTCTCCACCTTCCATCCCCAGCTGTCGCTCAGCGCTACCGCATGGAGACCCTTTACGAGGGTCCTCCAGACGATGAGTCTGCCATTGGTATCCGCGACTGTGACGCCAAGGGACCTCTCATGTTGTACGTCTCCAAGATGGTGCCGACCTCCGATAAGGGTCGTTTCTACGCTTTCGGCCGTGTCTTCTCTGGTACCGCCCGCTCCGGTCTCAAGGTCCGCATTCAGGGCCCCAACTACATTCCCGGCAAGAAGGAGGACATGTTCATCAAGTCCATCCAGCGCACCATTCTCATGATGGGTCGCTACACCGAGCCAATCGAGGATGTGCCAGCCGGCAACATTCTTGGTCTGGTCGGTATCGATCAGTTCTTGCTCAAGTCTGGTACCCTCACCACCTCCGAGACCTCGCACAACTTGAAGGTCATGAAGTTCTCTGTCTCTCCCGTCGTGCAGCGCTCTGTCGAGGTCAAGAACGCCAACGATCTGCCCAAGCTCGTCGAAGGTCTCAAGCGTCTGTCCAAGTCTGACCCTTGCGTCCTGACCTACATCTCCGAGTCCGGTGAGCACGTTGTTGCTGGTGCCGGTGAGCTCCATCTCGAGATCTGCTTGAAGGATCTCGAGGAGGACCACGCTGGTGTCCCTCTCCGCATTTCCGACCCTGTCGTGCAGTACCGTGAGACTGTCGCTGGCGAGTCCCGCATCCAGGCTCTGTCCAAGTCGCCCAACAAACACAACCGTCTCTACGTTGTCGCTCAGCCTCTCGCTGAGGAGGTCTCCAACGACATCGAGTCCGGCAAGATCGGACCACGTGACGATTTCAAGCTCCGCGCTCGTCTCCTCGCTGACGAGCACGGCTGGGACGTCACCGACGCCCGCAAGATCTGGTGTTTCGGTCCCGACACCAACGGTGCCAACTTGCTTGTCGACCAGACCAAGGCCGTCCAGTACCTCAACGAAATCAAGGATTCCGTCGTCTCCGGTTTCCAGTGGGCCACCAAGGAAGGTCCCGTTGCCGAGGAGCCAATGCGCAGCGTTCGCTTCAACATCATGGATGTCACCCTCCACACCGATGCCATCCACCGTGGTGGTGGACAGATCATCCCAACCGCGCGTCGTGTGCTCTACGCTGCTACTCTTCTCGCCGACCCTGGCCTCCTCGAGCCCGTGTTCTTGGTCGAGATCCAGGTTCCCGAGCAGGCAATGGGTGGTATCTACGGTGTGCTCACCCGCCGAAGAGGTCACGTCTTCGAGGAGGTCCAGCGCCCCGGTACTCCTCTCTTCAACATCAAGGCTTACTTGCCCGTCAACGAGTCCTTCGGATTCAACGCCGATCTCCGCTCCAACACCGGTGGACAGGCCTTCCCTCAGTCCGTCTTCGACCACTGGCAGATCCTCCCCGGTGGCAGCGCCCTCGACCCCACCACCAACTCCGGAAAGATTGTCGAGACCATGCGTACCCGCAAGGGTCTCAAGACAGCAGTTCCCGGCTACGAGAACTACTACGACAAGTTGTAAGCAGCAGGACGATCAGATTGCTGTTTGTTTGGGATGGTGTGGAAAGAGGTCGTGGAAGAGTCTTCAGGGCTTTCCGCGACTAATTGAGAAAATCTGCTGCTTGGTAGATCAAAGCGTACTTCTCAAATGATGAAACAAAGAAGCAGGCCGAGAAGGCCCATGAGCATGAGGACTTTCATTTGTTTTTGAGTTCTGTCCTACGGGACAACAGGTAGACAGCTACTAAAAGTGGTTCACTCTTAACTGTGTTTTCCAATCTGTTGTGATCGTGTCCGAGTTCAGTGGTATACTGAAGTGTTAACAAGCCTGAGCAAGCTTCTAGGTACCTTATATAGGCTTGGATCCTTCATGCATGTTGATCCTTCGCGACGCAGACCACGTTCTCAACATTCTTCACATTTCCGCACTGCTTCTCCTCCCACCGCCATGTCATATCTCAGATCTATCGCATACACCTACGCCGCACACGTTGCGCTACGCTCACAATGTCCTCCGCGACAGAACATGCGGTGAGATTGCTCGCTCCACGTAACCTTCACCAATGTCTCTGGCTTCCTGAGCGCCCTTCGCATGCAAGGCTGCGAATCACATTCGCGACAACGAGCAATTTCGACGACAAGAGTCTACCATGTATCTTGTTCGTCGGTCCGGTAATGATTCAATTTTCAGCTCGCTGAACGACAAGAGTGCTGATTTGCTGGCGATGTACAGATGTTCGGGAGCAGATACAACGCTCTCTTGTTCAACAAATTGGCCAAGGACGTCGGAGTCAGAGTCATATGCGTCGATAGGTGCGTTGCTTGGACAGCTTCCATGCTCAGAGGATTTGAGGCTCACGCCAACTGAAGACCAGGTATTGGAGGCTCCACTCCTGTCCCTCTGCGTGAGCGACTGCCCGTCTGGCTGGAAACGGTGCCTGCACTCCTGCAAGCCTTGGACGTTAAACATGTCTCTCTCGTCTCGCACAGCGCAGGCACACTGTACCTGCTCAACACTCTCGATGCATACCGCGAGATCTTACATTCTAAAGCACCCTATGTTGCTCTCCTCGGTATGTCGTTTCCTACTTATTGATCAAGCCAATCTGACATGTCGAACAGCACCCTGGGTACACATGCAGTACTCTGGGAGCGGACTATGGACCGCCGCTTCCAAACTCCCGCAAGGAGCCTTCTCGTACTGGAGCGGCCTATCCGGCTTCATCAACCAAAATGTCCAGAGTCTCGGAGCCTTGTCATCAGCTTTCACGCCGAAGAAGAGTTCTACTTGCGAGGCAGAGACTTCCAGTCAGAGCGGAAATTATGGCGTGAGTAAGAAAGTCGAAGCGGAAGTCGACCGACTCATGGCGGACTACTTGTTCAATTGGGAGAGCATGAAAGGTGGCAACGAAGAAGCTCTCCTACTGCTCAAGAAAGACGCAAGTGTTTCGTGGGGTGCGTGTGAGGATTATGTGGCTTATGTCAAGACGCTAAACGAGAGGGAGACGGAGCGGCAGAAGCAGGATGAAGGATATGCGAAGCTCAAAGTGAGACTGTTCTTCGCGAAATCTGATATCATGATTGGAAAGCAGGGACAGAACTACTTCGAGGATGTCTGGAAGAGCGGCTGTGCGCCGGATGCGATTGAATTGGAGAGCACGGAGATGTCTGGAACGAATCATGATTCGGTGTTGGTTGATTTAGAGAAAGGGGCGTTGAGGCGTATCTTTGAGGAGATCAAAGGACTTGCGTGATTAGGAGTAGACAGAAGTGTGCGTGAGATGGTCCAAGATGAGAGATGTCTGCAATCATACCGCACTCGGATCCTCACTGCAGCCACATGCGTAACGAAGGCTGGCATGATCATCGTGTCGCATCCTCATGGCGTCATACCTGTGTGACCATACTCCTGTCATCCGTATTTAGATGCACGAGGAAGCATTACCGATTAGAATCCTGAGCAAGCACCCTGCTTGACAATCAGTGCGGTCTGATGCTTCAGAAAGAGACCGACCATGAGACTCAATTCCATGCCCTTGTGCTTGGCAACGGCCATCATGTACTCGTTCCAGTGTTTCCGGGACAACTCCAACGACACGCCTTGCGGCACTTACACGAGCGACCTGTTTCCGATGGCTCTTTGCCAAGGCAAGAAGATCGAGGAAGCATCCATAGACCAGCTCCAGAGCTACCTCTCCAACGGTGATATCACCTCCCAACAGCTCGCAATCTGCTACATCCAACGCATCTGGCAGACCGATGACTACATCAACGCCGTTCTGGAACTAAACCCAGACTTCCTCGAGATCGCTGCTGCGTTGGACGCTGAACGATAAGAACAACATGTCCGCGGTCCATTGCATGGCATCCCTTTCATGGTCAAAGACAACATCGCCACTAAAGACCGAATGCAAACAACAGCGGGCAGCTGGGCACTGCAAGGCTCGATTGTCCCTCGAGATGCTCATGTAGTGCACAGACTGCGCGAAGCGGGCGCTCTTCTGCTCGGCAAGGCGACACTCAGCGAGTGGGCGGATATGCGCTCCAACAACTACTCGGAAGGGTACTCCGCTCGTGGGGGACAGTGTCGATCTGCATACAACCTGACAGTCAACCCAGGAGGGAGCAGCAGTGGTTCGGCGGTTGGAGTGGCCGCGAATGTGTTTCCATTTGCTCTTGGAACCGAGACTGATGGCAGCATCATCAATCCTGCCGAGCGGAATGCCATTGTCGGACTGAAGCCGACTGTTGGCTTGACGTCCAGGGCGGGAGTGATACCAGAGTCTCTCAACCAGGATACGGTCGGTGTGCTTGCGAAGAGCGTTCGAGATGCTGTTTACGTTCTCGATGCCATTTATGGCCCTGATGAGAGAGACAACGAGACATCAGCACAGATCAATCATACGCCAACCGGAGGATATACGCATTTCTTGGCCAATAGTAAGGCGTTGAGGAATGCTTCGTTCGGCATCCCATGGGAGAGCTTTTGGCGCTTCGCCAGTGCAGAGCAGCTGACCACACTGACTGCCATGGTGAATCTTATTGACGAAGCGGGAGCTACCATTGTCAATAACACAGAGTTGCTTGATCATGAGACGACAGTCTCTCAGAACGGCTGGAACTGGGACTACGGTAAGTCAGATGGTCGCATCAGAGTACCACCGCTGATATCCATCAGGCAGCACCCGCGGCGTTCCTAATGAGAGCGAGTACACTTACATTAAAAGCGACTTCTATCGCAACATCAACTCCTACCTCGCTGAGCTGAACGACACCAACGTTCGTTCGCTGGAAGACATTGTTGCATACAACTATGCCAACGATGGCACAGAAGGCGGCTATCCGTGGCCACTCGGGACTCCAGCATTTTACTCCGGTCAAGATGGTCTCCTGGCCAGCCTAGAGACCAAGGGCGTCCAAGATGAGACGTACTGGCAGGCCTTGAACTTCTGCCGTGCGAGCACTCGTGAGCGCGGCATCGACCATGCCTTGGCTCAAGGGCCGAATGGCACAAAGCTCGATGCACTGTTGGTCCCGCCTGATGTTGGCCAGTCCTATCAAATCGCCGCTCAAGCTGGATATCCGGTCATCACGATTCCGGCAGGCGTGAATGCTGGGAGTGAGATGCCATACGGGTTCGCGTTGATACAATCTGCGTGGCGGGAGGACGCTCTTGTGAAATGGGCATCTGCGATCGAGGACCTGATGAAGGAGACGGCGTATGAACGTACGTTGCCGAGGTGGCTTGGCTACTTGCAGCGGAACATATTTGTCATTAACGCTTGATTCGGCTTTGTTGGGCTCTGTGATATCGGATAGATGTAACGTCGGCGATCAGTTGACTCAGGGGGTTGAAGAGTGAGGTCAAGCACAAAGAAGCGTGTCCGGGAAGCTTGGCAGACGTTGAGCTTGACATCAGATGCGTGAAGAAAGAGGGACCGGGAAAGGAGACAATACAGCATGCCTTAGTCCATGATTGTTTCGGGTTGAACTACAACTTTTTGCCATGGCGCGAAACCTGCAACTCCATCATCTCGATCAACGATAGCACAATACTCCTCCCGCCTCGTCGTCCATGGCGTCGAGAAGCGCGACCAGCCAGCTCCATCCTCATGGCCAACGCGATTCCCTCGAGCTTGCTTCCCTCGCGTCTTCCAACGATGGCCGAGACTCTCTGGAGTCCTCCGTGTCCGGCACGCCCTCTTCGCGAAAACTCTCCTTCGACGAATCCCTGACACCGAACCATCCTCTCCGCGGCGGACGGTCATACTCGGTTTCAAGCGCATTCGACTTCAACAGCTCTCTCTTCCCTCTGTCCGCGTCAGGGCCGGGATACACATCTCTTGGAACGCCCAGCACACCGCATGGAGAGGGACCGACGCAGAACTTGGAAAGAATCAAGAGCTTGACATACCTGAATGGACTATCACTAGTGGTGGGCTTGATTATCGGCAGTGGGATCTTTTCCTCGCCAGCGAGCGTGAACAGCAATGCTGGCTCGCCGGGTGCGGCCTTGATCGTGTGGATAATATCTGGCATTCTTGCTTGGACGGGCGCTGCGAGCTATGCAGAGTTGGGAGGTGCAATACCACTGAATGGAGGTGCGCAGGTATACCTGTCGAAGATCTTTGGAGAGTGGGCGGGCTTCCTGTTCACATGGTGTGCGGTCGTGGTACTGAAGCCTGGATCGGCAGCCATCATTGCGATCATATTTGGGGAATATGTGGTTCGGGCGATTATTGGTGCGGACGCCGTGGACGTGAGTCCGTGGATCAATAAAGGCGTTGCGCTGCTTGGGCTCTTCACCGTGACATTCATCAATTCCGTCTCGACGAAGTTGGGAACGAGAAGTGCGGACTTTTTCATGTTCTTCAAGTTCATTGCTCTGCTGGCGATTACAGTAGCGGGAATCATCGTGGCGGCCACTGGGTTGGCGTACGACAAGCAAGAGCTAGCAACAAGGTGGAAAACGACACCGTGGTTCGAAGGCACATCTACATCGTCCTCTCAATGGGCTGTTGCACTTTACGCTGGTCTGTGGGCATACGACGGATGGGACAATACCAATTATGTCGTGGGCGAGATGGTACATCCAAGTCGAGACCTCCCCAAGGTCATTCATACCTCCCTGCCAATGGTCATCTTGGCTTACATTCTCGCCAACTTGGCCTACATCTTTGTCCTCCCAACAGAGATCATCAACGGTACCAACACCATTGCGGTCGCCTTTGGCAGCACAGTGCTAGGGCCAATCGGCTCCCTCATTCTCGCTCTCGCAGTGACAGGATCCTGCTTCGGCGCATTGAATGCGACGACCTTCACCGCTGGCCGACTAGTCTACAGCGCGGGGAAAGAAGGCTACATCCCGGAGATCTTCGGTACAATTGGCCTGTCCGACTCTTCAAAACGAATGCGACTGCCTCGTCGAGGGTCTCGCGCAAAAAAGCTCACCAGCTTCGTGGCTGACGAGCAAGGCTTCTTCTACACTCCCATCTACGCCATGATGCTCAACGCCCTCATCACGGTCGTCTACATTATCATCGGCGACTTCACCACGCTTACCACCTTCTACGGCGTGGCATCCTACCTCTTCTACTTTGCAGCAGTGGTTGGACTCATCGTTCTCCGGGCCAAGGAGCCAGAGCTGGAACGACCATATAAATGCTGGATAACAACGCCAGTGATCTTCTGCTGCGTGAGTCTGTTCTTGCTGAGCAGAGCCGTGTTCGCAAAGCCCTTCCAAGCGCTGGTCGTGGTGGCGTTCATTGCGGTCGGCGTCCCGCTTTACTGGTGGCGGGTGGGAAGGAGAAAGGGCAACGGGAGGAAGGGACAGGACAGTGACGGATGGTGGAAGTTCTGGAAACGATGGGGACGAAATTAGGTACGAAGAGGCACGAATCACACACAATCAATGATCGATTTCCAATGCTGTAATGACTGCTGTGATCTCCTCCCCTCATCGCATTTCCCCACTCTCACTCCTCCACCCGACAATACACCCGGCACTGCTCCTTCGTGTGCCTCTCCCAAATCTCCTTTCCGCAATATGCTGGCTTCTCACCCTTCCAACCTCCCCACCACCGCCTCAGCGTCCCTCTCACTCCTCGAGCTTTCCTCCTCTCCTTCTCATCCTCTGCGCAAAATTTACATCCGAGGTCGCATAGCCTCAC
Source organism: Zymoseptoria tritici IPO323 (assembly GCF_000219625.1). Taxonomy (NCBI): domain Eukaryota; kingdom Fungi; phylum Ascomycota; class Dothideomycetes; order Mycosphaerellales; family Mycosphaerellaceae; genus Zymoseptoria; species Zymoseptoria tritici. The sequence continues at coordinate 2,772,046 of NC_018217.1, read as the reverse complement.
TTGGTGATTCAACAGGGCCGGCGAGGCCAATCTCACCATTAAGCTCTCTTGGCTGGTGGAGGAGGTGGTGCTGCTGGTGGCGATGGCGTTGGCATAGCTGGTGCCGTCGCTGCTTGGGAGCACGTAGAGATTGGCGAAATATGCGTCTCTTCTGGTGTCGGCAGTCATGCTGCTGGTAGTGCTGCTGTTGGGACGGTCGGAGCAGGCTTTTTGGGGAGTGAAGTTGGAAGACATTGGTGCGTCGCTAGGTGAGGTTGCTTCACTTGATTTTGAGTGGTGCTCTCCGCGAGTCTCTGGTGGGACTGTGCGTATGGAGGCCTTGATGTGGTGATGAAACGGTCCTTCGTGAGGGAGACGGTTTCTGTGATGCTCTCTGCTGGTCGTTCTTGCGACTGTGCGTATGGAGGCTTTGGTGTGGTGATGGACGGCTTGGTCTTGCTTGAGACGGACTTCTTGGTGCTCTCCGCTGGTCACTCGTGCGACTGTGCTTTTAGAGGCTTTGCCGTGGTCTTGATCGGTACCGTCTTTCGTGAGACGATGTCTTGGTGCTCTCCGGAGTCTCTCAGGAGACTGTGATGGGGGAGGCTACTCTGTGAGATGAAGTGGTGTGGTCTGCTATGAGACAATTGCTTGGTGCTCTCCGCAGGTCTTTCAAGAGACTGTGCGTATGGAGGCAACTCGGTGTTGTTGAGCTCTGTAGTCTTTCGTGAGACTGCTCGTAAAGCCTTGGGCGGTAATACTGCTTGGCTTGCTTGGTGTGGTCTGCTTTGAGACTGCTTGATGTCGTCTGCTTCGAGACTGCTTGGTTTGCTTGACTTGGTCTACTTTGAGACTGCTTGGTTCTGGTCGTCCTTCTTGGGACTGCTTGGTTTGCTTGACTTGGTGCTTTCGCGAGATTGCTTGTTCTGCCTGGTCTGGCTTTCATGAAGAATGCTTGAACTTGGTGATCTTTCGTGAGACTGCTTGGTTTGATGTTTGTGGTAGATGTGAAAGTGTGGAAGTGTGTTTGAGGAGGTCGTGGTAGGAGGAGGAAAGGAAGAAGGACTAAAACCAGAACGAGAATTTTTTATGAGACGATCTGGCATACTTTCATTGAGCATCATCGATGTGTGTACCTATGGTTCGTTGCTCTCCTCGTTGCCACTTATCAGTCATATATCTGAGAGTACCGTGGACACATTAGAGTTTCGGGGTGAATGTACCAACAAGCAGACAACCCTTTCCCAATCAAGCGACGAGCTTCTGAAGATATCTTGTCCTCTAGTGAGCCTTGTAGTACTGCCGCCAGTCATGGTTGTCCTTGAACCCGAGCACCTCCCGAATTTTGCGGTTGCTCAAAGGCGCCTCCCATTCGCCCATCTCCCTCGTGACCGGGACGTTGGGGCAGTTCTCCTTCAAGAATTGTGCAGTCGGAATCTTGGTAGTGATCGTATCGTTGGTTGCGTTGAAAACCTGGAATCCCAATCCCGACTTTTCAATGCTCAACGTGCAGATCTGACCGAGGTCTCGTGCATCGATGTATGACCAGGCATTTCGCTTTCGAGTCATCGGCTTGTTGACGTACGCCTCGAAGTCTGTGGCATACTCGTGAGGCTCGATGACGTTTCCGATCCTGAGGGCATAGATATCGACTCCATAGCGGCGAGCAAACGTGCGAGCTGTTCGCTCTCCGCAGAGTTTCGACAATGCATACGAGTCCATTGGGTCACAGTCATAATCTTCCTCTAAGGGAAAGGAATGATAATCGTAGTCCCCTTCAGCAAAACACACGCCGTAGGTTGTCTCTGAGCTGGCGATGATGATCTTCTTGACTCCGAGCTTGCAGGCGGCTTCGATGACGTTGTATGTTGACGCGACATTGGCAGTGAAGCATTCGTTGTCTGGAACGAGCATGTTGCGGGCATAGGCTGCGAAATGAATGACGACGTCTGGCGGTGGTTCCGGGCGTCCCAGCTCGTAGCCTTCCATGTCGTAGTGACTCGTCAAGGCATTGAAGACTTGGCCGCTCTGGGTCAGGTCCGTCTTCAAGGTGTAGACACCCGCTTTTGGATCAGGAAATGGAATGAGGTCCAAATTGAGAACCTACGATAGCGTTAGCCTAGAAAATGAGTGGTAAGATCATCTCTTACCTGATGACCTTTCTTGAGCAGCTCAGGGATGACATGACGACCCGCCTTGCCGCTGCCTCCTGTGAACACAATACGCTTGGATCCTGAAGACATGATTCCGCCTGTATGTCGTGTGTCGATCGTCAAAGTGGGCTTCGTGGTTCTTATATGTACTTGTCGGGTAATCTTTTAGACCTTCTTCTATAGGCAAAATTGCACACGTCATAGCCTCGTGAAACCCGAAGTGAATTGACCCCAGAAGGAATCTAGAAGAAACCCCACCGGACATCGTTCCGACCGCAGACATCCCTCAGTTTCCATCATCAAATGCCACCAGACTTCAGATGACGCCTAGCAGGCTGATGCGAACGCTCTTACCATCACGCCTCCGCGCCGCGACCACAGCCAACGCCGCAACTCGCTCCTCCGCCGCCGTCGTCCTATCGCCTGCATCCAGCTCGTCTCCGCAACCATGCAGCGATCCTCGAGCTTGCCTGCGCAACTGCCGCTGCTACGCGCAAGTCCAAGGTCTCGATCCACTGAACAGGAATATCTGGTTTAGCAGCGCAGCTCCTCGAAGTCTTTCTTTACAGCAGGGCGGCGAACCTGGCGGCGACCACAAACCTCCGGACGAGCGAACGTTGCAGCTGGGTAAGACGGTCAGGTTACTCCATGAGCGGCTGCCAACACTGTTGAAAGAGCCGCTTCCTTCGGAACTCCTCTCGCCGCGGATATCACTTCACTTGTTCCCCTCGACCCATCCGCACCTTCCCACTGTCAGTGGCAGGTTGGCCTACATCGCGGCGCTATGGACCGCACCGGTAGCCTGGGGACGTATGCCGCTGGTTGGGAATGTGAACTTGACAATCTTATCTGAGCGTATGGTGCGCAACGGAGGCACCACGGTGTCGGCGGATCGACGCGACGAGAAGCTCATCGTGAAGTGGAAGACGTGCGGAAAGACTACACATCGCGATGGGACGGGAGGAGTATATCGGGGTATCGGCATCGCTGCGAAAGATCCAATGGATCGCATTAAGGACTTCATCGCTGGCACGAAGAGCAAAGACACTGGCGGCAGGGACACAGAGGAGTTCTGCGGGATCTTCGTGTTTGAGTTTGACGAAAAGGGAAGAATCGTGAAGCATGTGATTGAGCACACGGAAGAAGGCAGCGATTGTGACAAGATGACGAGAGTGGTATCTGTTACGGACTGGCTGCTCGGACGGATCAATGGCAGAAGAAAGGAGGAGGAGATGTCGCTTGCTTGGTGCGAGGAGCGACCGAGCGCGGGCAGGATTTCGCTGATGGATCGGCGAAAATAAAGAAGAGGCGTGTATATATATGATACCCAGGCAAGAAGATGGACGATTGGTGGCGTTGGAGTTCGGGTTTGGGGAATGTGGAAAGCGCATACAACTCTCCTCTCTGATACACAATGCCCTTTGATATATCGCGGCTGTAGGTGTAGAACTAGTGATGAACAGTATTCGAAGGCGTCAATTTGGCTCGAGATTGAACAGCAATTCAATCCAATGCAGTATCTACACGCTCAAGCAACCAGACTCCGCCCGCTATGCTTCCTGTTTGTCGTGATGCTGTTCGTCCCTTGGTAAAATCCGCAAGCCTGTACTCATTGCTCCCTCGGAAACTCGTCCGCAAGCTGCAAGCTCGCCTTGACGTTCATGCTCATCAACTCTTGAATGAGCAACTTCGCTGCATATGGCATCGTCATGCGGACCACGCTGCGACTGCTCGAACAGCTCTGACACCAATTGTTGTACCCCATCATGCCGCAGTTCTGACACACATCGACTTCGTGCGCGTCGGAACTGATCATCAACCGCTCCAGCAGCAACTGACTGGCTCCATAGGCGATCAAACAATCACGTTCCATCTCGCCCAACCTCAGACCTCCCTGCCTCGATCGACCCTCCGTTGGCTGGCGGGTGAGTATAGCCCTCGGACCCGTAGCTCGGGAATGCATTTTGTCTTGCACCATGTGCTTGAGTTTCTGGTAGTAGATCGGTCCAAAGAAGACGTACATCGGCAAGCTCTCACCGGTGATGCCGCTGGTGAGACAGTCTTTGCCGGAGTAGCTGAAGCCGTGCTTGACAAGGGTGGCGCCCATGTCTTCCACTTTACTGCCGCCAAATGCCGTGCCGTATTCTTGCTTGCCGGCCAGGACACCAGCTTTACCGGATACCAATTCCAGCATTTTGCCGACTGTCATACGAGAAGGGAAACCGTGAGGGTTCATGATGATGTCTGGAATGACACCTGAGTCGGAGAACGGCATGTCGACTTGCTCGGCGAGAAGGCCGACCACACCCTTCTGACCGTGGCGGGAGGAGAATTTGTCGCCGATCTCGGGACGGCGAGTTTGGCGGGTTTGGATTTTGATGATGGTGCTGTTGGCCTCGTTGGTCGTGATTTGCACCTTGTCCGCATAGCATGGGTCTGGAAGCTTGTAGGACATGTGCATCGGCGACCATTTTTGCTCCTTTTGTGGAATAGCCGAAGCCTGGTTCATCGGCTGCTCTTTAAGCATGTACATGTCTGAACTCTCGATCTCGGAACCGACTTCGACGAGACCATCTTTGCCGATCTTGCGATGTCGAGTGTTCTTAGCATCTCGGTCTCCCAATCGATCTTGATACCCGTTGCCGTACGACTTGAGTGGCATGCTGATCTTCTTGAAGACCTGGCAACGGCCAAAGCCGCGATCACAAGACGCCTTGTTCAGGACGAGAGCATCCTCGATATCATACCCAGAGTAGGACATGACGGCTACAACAGCATTCTGACCGGCTGGCAATTTGTCGTACTTGACGAGTTCGATCGTCCGTGTCGTCACCATTGGCTTTTGCGGATACACCATGAGGTAGAGTAGAGTGTCGATCCGGGTGAATTGATTGTATGCGATGGCCCCGATGGCTTGCTTTCCCATGGCACACTATTCATTGTTAGCACACAATCACATTTGAGGACGGGGGGGAGGCATGCCTGATACGTGTTGCGCGGAGATTGGTTGTGATGAGGATAAGGAATCAGTCCAGCAACAGCGCCTAAGATTGTGAAAGGTTCAATCTCAAGATGTGTCGTGTGCTCGTCAATCTGCTTCTCGTAAACGGCGATGTTGGAGTCATTTTCTTCGTTCACATCCAGATACTCCACGATGCCGCGAGAGAGCGCGTCGTCGAAGTCCATCGTACCCTTCCGCAGAGATTCCAGAAAGCGCACTGTGACCTTCGACTTGCCCTTCTCGACGACGACCAGTGGCCGGCATACCCGACCTTCATCGGTGGCGATGTGAACTCCATTGTGGTGGTGATTGATATAAATACTGACAAACTCGGATATCCTTCCCATCCGCCTGAATTTCCTGAAGCCGTTGAGGAATTGTTTGGGCTGTCTCGTGAGCGCGGCAGGGGTTCCGTTGATGAAGATTATGTAGGCGCCGTTTCCGTAGATCTCCGTTCCAGATACGGATGTGACATCCTCGGCTCCGAGGACGTACATCATCTTCCTCACCGGAGCTTCGTCGTCCGCGGTCGTGATGTGGGTCATCAGAGCCAAGTTCTTCACCAGTCCGCAAGCTTCTCCCTCAGGCGTATCAGACGTACAGAGCATGCCGAATTGAGAAGGCTGCAACGCACGAGGACCAGAGACTTTCCGTGTCTTTTCGAACTGACTGGTGATCCGAGTCATCATTCCAAGAGCGCTGATGTAACTGAGTCGACTCAAAACGTGGGTAACACCAGCTCTGTCCATGCGAAAGCGCTTCAGCGTCCAGTTGCCAGTGGAAATCGCCCGTTCCATTCCACTTGTGATGCGCGCTTCACCTTGCTCGACGATCCTGACTGGGTCGAATTCTTGTGTCGGGTTGGGCTTCTTCAACGTTTTGTCCATGTTGACCTTGATCATTCTGACAAAGTCCTTGAACAGATCCTCAAACAGCAGGGCAAGCATCTGTCCGGCAAGTTCGAGACGCTTGTTACCAACGTAATCACGATCGTCAACCAGCTTCGGGTCATTCATCGCCATCAGTACTCTCCTTGTCATGAATGCAATGTAGAGTGCCTTTGGCCGAAAGTTCATGCCCTCGACTTCGACATGAGGAATGATGGTCGCTGCAAGCTTCTCGAGCGCTGTCTGCTTCGGCGTCTTTTCATTCCGTTTCCACTTGTCACCAAATCTGTCCGGCTTTAGTCGAGTTGCAATGTACTCGAGCGCTTGCTCCTGAGTGAAAGCACCTTCAATGGCAGCAACCTCCAGATTTGGCGCAAACTCGTCCTGATACTGCGCATCGTTCCCAGCTGCGAGGAGTAGAATTTCGTGGTCGGATTGGACACCCATCGCGCGCAGCATGATTGCCACAGGGATGTCCTCATTGAGCGAGTTGTGCTTGAGGTAAATGTGACCCTTTTTGACCAGGACGTAGGTCTTGGTCTTGACGTTGGCTGTGTGACTGGTGACAGAAGCCTGTATGACGCCCTTGAATGTTTCGACGATGATACGATTTTTGCTGAGTTGTTCTTGAACAAGAATGACCTTTTCTTGACCGCGTACGATGAAGTAACCACCAGGATCAACGGCGCACTCGTTCAACCACGCCATTTCCGATTCCGATCTTCCATTTAGTACGCACTTCGAGCTTCGAAGCATCATGGGCATGCGACCGATCATGACATCCGTCTTTCTGACGTTTCCAGATTGTCTCGGATACACGAAGTCAACATAGATCGGAGCAGCGTAGGTCATATCGCGGAGGCGGCATTCGTTCGGGGTCACAGCAGTCTCGACCCATCCGGAGCGAGTGTCCTCGACACGGCATGGTTTCCCTACTCTGATGTCGGTAAAGCGAAGCCATTTCTTCTTGTCTGTGTCGGAGAGGATAAAATCGTTCGCCTTGACGATCTTCTTGAGTTCGACGTCGATGAAGTAATCGTAGGAGTCGGTATGCTGCTTGATCAGTCCTTTCACGCGTAAGAAGGCCGGAAGCAGGTTCCATTTATCTTGCGCTGTGTTGATGGGGTCGGTCAAGCTCTTGGTGTAGTAGAACGGCTTCAAAAGTGCATCGATATCGTCCGCGACAATTTTCCTCTTCGCTGCCGCTTTTGAATCGTTGGATGTTTTCGAGGCTTTTGAGACATCTTTGTCCTTTGGCTTGGATGTTGACGTTGTGCGCTTCTTGGGCGTTGGTGGTGCTGCAGGTTTTGGCGCCGCCACCTTCAAGTTGCCGATCAGAATTGCTCATACTCGTGGTGAATGAACGGATGATATGGATACCTCTTCAGTGCCGCCGCCTTCACTGGCCTCAACAGGGTCGGTCTTCTTCACACGCGGCGGCATCTTCGTCGTAATTCATGAGGTGCTGATGAATTCTTCGGGCGCGATGGTCATCAATCGTTGACATTACATCGACCGCATTCATGTGCTAGCTTTTTGCTTTCTGCTCCAAAAGATCTGAGCTGACATAAGCCGCTCCGGCGCTCAAACCACGACTTTAGCCACGGCATAAGTCGCAAATACTCGACTAGAACTACCTCCATCTCCGCTCAGCGGACCCCTTTCAACGACGCTCCACCACTCGATCACCTCGCAGCCACGCTGGTCATGCTATCGTCGACACGGAAGGCGCGAATCTGAGCTGTGCCATATGCATGGATAGGTGACCTGCCGTGAAGCGGCTTCGGCCTTCTATCAACGTCCAGCCACGACTTCTATCCGCTCGCTATTGTGCATTGCTAGTTCCCGAATGCAGGGTTGGTTTCAGGAACCCGCTGCGCGAAGGGAGGTTTGACTGTTGTCACCGTACGAACGCTGAACTGTGTCAGCGCCACGAGACCAGCGGCAACGGTATGTGAACTTACTGTGGACCTCAGTGTGCTTTCATCAGGATGAACGATGCAAGAACAGACATGGCATTGCCGCATTACCATGGTTCCCGGCGACACTGAGTCAGAAACCGAAGCCTTGACCGCCTCGAAGACCGACGACAAGTGACCCTGTCCTTGGGCCGTCATCCACTAACGAGCTGCAGAGCCGACTGCCACTTTGTCCTACCGAATCAAACCGAGCAACTGAGCGCGGAGCTGAATTCGCGCGTGTGCGTTTGCCTCGGGACTTGAGTTCTAGTGACTATCCTTCAAGTCTTGTTGAGCTCTTTTCTGAGCATCTTTGTTCGTCTAACAACAGCGGTTCTTCAAAGGACGCGGAAGATGGATGAAACAGTCCGACGCAGCTGCAAGGATCTTTCGAGTGCGTCTATCCCACGCAGCATGTGGATGGCCACGACCAATTACAGCTCAATCGCGGCGGATGTGGCTCATATCGCACAGTGCTGTCCGACGTAGTGTTCCCTGCGCTCAGGGCTGTGGCTGCAGCTGTGATGAATAATGAAGGGTTTCCGTGTTGTTGTGCGCATTGATTAATTTGTTAGCCAGCACCGCATCGCCAATTGTTGGAAAACGCTTGACTCGTTTTCTGAGCCTTTATAGTATCATCTGTGCCTCCTGTGTGCTCGCAATTTCGCCCAGTTTGGCGGCTCCAGAAGACCTCCACCTCAACATATCGGGCCTGGGATCGTCCCCCCACTCCACGACTGCAACCTGTGAATCGTCCGGCGTTCTCTCTGCCGTCCGATGCTACCTTAATTACCATTCCTCCGTTTCTCTCCTCTTGTTCTACTTTCACGCTTCGCACATTGTCAGTCTGTCATTTTTGGCCTCATACGAATATCTTGCATACCCCATACGAGCATTCGCTCGCCTGTTCGCCCTGGCTAGCAGGCACGCCGCTGTCCGCCCCACCATCTTGTCCGGAACAGGTACGTAGGACTACCACACAGTGGGATATGGTTCACGCTGTCGCTTGCCGTCTCGTCCTGCGCCGCCAGATGCACAGAATGCATGCGCTGACACCCGTTCTCTCATAGATACACGATGTCCTTCTTCCGTGGGCCTCAATCACCTCGCGAGGAGCCATATTCCTCCAATCCACTCTCCCCGCCGCAGAGAAACGCAAACCCGAACCGATGGAGTGCCAGCATGGCGGGTATGAGCGACGTAAGAGGAGCTTTGCAGAGAAGATTTACAACGAATACCGTTCCAACACTGTCGCCAATTGGACAACAACGGAGACAGGCTGCTGGAGATGTGCAAATGGTGAGTCAGGTACATTCGCTTTTGGTAGACTGGCAGCGGGCAGCAAGTAAGCAGGTGTTGCGATGTGGCAGCTACACCAAGGTTATTTGTGAAGAGCAAGCTGGGACATACTTTGGCGACCGAGGACACCTTCCCAGAGCTCTGGCAACTGCGCAGACTCTGCTGTTCGGCCAGCTTTGCTATGATGGACACATCGAAATGGCTCTGGCGAATCTTGTGAATGCCCGAGACAGACAGTGTGCTGACTTTCATATGTTAGCCAAGTGCTCACAGTCGAATCGCGCCGGTAAGTCTATCTTGCCCTTCGACGAATATGACCTTATTGGAAGCTCCGACTTGACTTGACCGTGACGCTACAAGTGAAGGAGCGTATAGGGCCAGATCAGAGCCATTCCGGTCAAAGATCACATGCGAGCAACAACCTGAATCGAGTGAATGGCTAGCTAATAGCATGTGACAGTCTGAACGAGCTGCTCGCCACTATGAAAACCTTCTCGAGGCTCAACGCAAGATTCAAGAAGAGCTTGACAAGGTCGATGTCGACACACGCCGTGAAGTCGACGAAAACATACGCCACGAGCAGTCTGTCACTCAGTTGTTCGCACAGAGCGAACCCACGACGCCTCCGGAATATCAAACCTTCGCGGCCAACTTTTCTCGACCAAATCGATACTCAGCGGCTAGCCTGACATCTCCGCCTGGCATTGCTACTCGTTCAAATCGCGCCAGCGCGCACCTCGCCTCGCCGCCAAACGGATCTGCTCGCGCCTACAACCAGAGTAACAACTCCAATTTGCCATCACAATCTGTGCCTGGCTCGCGGCGGCAGTCGGACGGCGAGGACGACGACGACGACGATTTCGTATACGGTTACGACGACATTTCTCGTCGAGCTGCAAAGTAAGTTTCACATTCGTTTCCTCTATCACATGCGAACTGCATCCTCGGTATCCACTTTCGGCGCTTCAGCTTCAACAATGCCAGCTTATTGAGCGTTTTTGGCGAACATGAGTTTTCCACCACAATACAACGGAAACCTCAATTCATCCTTTTTGACAGTGCTGCCTTGTCTATTTAATCATCACTGCAACCAGCATCCAGCTAACAACCACACTCAGCCCGAACCGCAACTCCATGCCTATCACTTCTTACGATCACAAGCGCAACACTATCGACTTGAGCCTTGGCCGCGCCAACGCCACTTCGTTTTTCTTCGACGAGACTGACAAGTCTAACAAGACCTCACCGCCAGATATCAAGACGTATCTGCAAGTGCAGCACACAGCCGACGGCTTTCCCAAACTCATCCGCCGCGAGGACAACAGCGACCTGTCGCTATCCGCAGCCTCCGCAGCACTAGACCTCGCTTCATCCACCTCGGACGCACAAATGCAGCAGGGTACCGAACGTGCAATGGCTACCCGTCACCGCATTTCTTTGCCTCCAAGCGCTCTGGCTGGCAATGTGGGCATGGCTCCGTTGAACGGCATCCTCGCCAATGCCAACGAGAATCGATCAGCTGCAAGCAACCGTCGCTCCATGGAGGTGAAGTTCACCGCTGAGACCAAGCGTCCGGCTCTTGCTTCACCGCCTCGTGGATATGCAAACGGGCCAATGTCGTCTTATTCGACAAACGACATTCCCACCCTCAAGAGTATCAACGGCGACACATCTGACGGCGGAGTTGCACTTCTCTCCCCAGCCGCTCAAGTTGCCAACATCGTTGCTGGTCACGCTTCTCCCGAGCAGAACGCCGGGAACCTCGCCCAGCTGTCGATCAGCTCACCTCGTCAAAACCAGTACAACAACTTCCAACTCTCTACCCCAGCCAGAAACGGTGGCGAAGGCCAAGAGAACTTTGGTCTCTCTCAGTCAGCTCTCCAAGCTAACGCAGCTCCATTCGGTCCCGTCTACGACAATCAGGCTCCAGTATTCGGCACTCCAAACATGATGCAATACAGTCAGCAGCCTGCCTACTACGGTGGGTACGGCATGCCAGCAATGACCAATGGCTTCAATAATCTCAACATGCACATGGCTGGTGGAGCCAATGGCTTCAGCCCGCAAGCTCAATGGTCTCCTTCGGGCCCAGCACAATACACTCAGCCTCCTGCGTATGGCGGCTATCAGCAGTTCTCTCCATCTGGGCCGTCCGGACAAGCAGTCGCTGGTGCTGGCCGCTTCGACAGTCCTCGAGCCAATACTCAGCAACGCCGCCAGGCCGCCGAGGAGGCTCAGGCCAAGTTCAACTCGATCAAGGTCGAGCAGCTGACGGGCGAGATCTACACTCTGTGCAAGGATCAGCATGGCTGCCGTTTCCTGCAGCGCAAGCTGGAAGAGCGCAACGAGCAGACCGTTCAAGCCATCTTCGAGGAGGTGCGCAACCACATGATCGAGCTGATGGTGGATCCATTCGGCAACTACCTTTGCCAGAAGCTGCTGGAGAGTGCCAATGACGATCAACGCACTGAGCTCATCAAGAACGCAATGCCGCAAATGACCAAGATTGCGCTCAATCAGCACGGCACTCGGGCCCTGCAGAAGATGATTGAATTCATTTCCACTCCTGAGCAGACGGCTTTGATCATCGAGGCTCTCCGCAACGATGTCGTGCTCCTCATTCAGGATCTCAATGGCAATCACGTCATCCAGAAGTGTCTCAACCACTTGTCATCAAACGACGCCATCTTCATTTTCGACGCTGTTGGTGCCAACTGCATCACAGTCGGCACCCACCGCCACGGCTGCTGCGTTCTGCAACGTTGCATTGACCACGCCGACGGTCTTCAAAAGGGCGAGATGGTCGACCACGTCATTCGCAATGCCTACTCTCTTGTACAGGATCCTTTCGGCAACTACGTCGTGCAGTATATCCTCGACCTTTCCGAGCCATGTTTCACTGAGCCTCTCTGCCGTGCCTTCTACGGCGAGATCGCCAACCTTTCCCGCCAGAAATTCAGCTCGAACGTCATGGAGAAGTGCATCCGCTGCGCCAGCAACGAGACTAAGCGCGCCATCATCAGCGAGATCATGGCTCCCCAGACCATCGAAAAGATGTTGCGCGATGGCTTTGCCAACTACGTCGTGCAGACTGCCATGGACTTTGCAGATGAAGACCTCAAGCCAACGCTGGTTGAGAACATTCGCATGGTCATTCCCGCCATCCGCAACACTCCGCATGGTCGCCGCATTCAGAGCAAGATCTCGGACTATGACAACCGCAAGGGTTCCAATGGTGCGCCCATCGATTCTAGCAAAGCGGCTCCACCTCCCGCCACCTTCAGTCCACAGCAAGGCCAGAATGGTCGTGCGAACCGCCAAGGCATGATCGGTGCTCCAATGAATTGGAACGTCAATGGTGGCTTCGAAGGTGCTGACTTCAACCCCAACGGCATGAACGGCCACCAAATTGCATCGCCGCCGCCGCCGCAGCGCAATGCCCACAACTTCAGCATGCTGAACGGTGGTCAGAACTTTCAAGCTCACAACCAAGTCAACGGTCACCGTGACTATCCATCTAACGGCGGTGGTCACAACTACCAAGGCAACGGCTACGCCAACCAGGGCTTCGCAAACCATGCTCGCCAGCAGCAACCATACGGCCACTTCTAGCCTCAGCAACACGACAACCAAATGTATCAGTATCGCGGTTCGCGTACGTTACCCACGACTTCATCTGGCAAATCTGAATGGCCAGCTTTCATGAAAAGGTGGGATCTTTTTCGACGACTTTCTGCACGACTTTTACGACGACATTCGACGGCCTCTTTGGACAATATCGTCCGAGGCTTCACTTTGCCACCTTTACATCTCGTTCAGCATGTTTCGCGGCACCCGCCGGTGCATTGAAAGGTACGATGACCTTGCATCATGATCTCCAATTTCGCATCGTTCAACCATGGCGCGGCATTCGCTCTTCTCGAGCAAGATCTTTCGAGTTTTGTTTTTCATTTGCTGTTCTCTTCTTGGACATTCACGACGATGACACTACAATCCGCAAATTTTCACGACTACACCGCTACGCGACACGACACGAGGCCATTGAGCTTGTACTACAAAACTGAGAAAAAGTATCTTGCATCAGTCAGTCGGGACGACATGGGCCAAGGGAAGGAGAAGGGCTGTACATCAATTGGGAGGGCTTTGCACTGGCTGTAAAACATGATCTTTTGATATTCATTCCACCTGACCGCGGCGTCGGCTTGGCTTGTACGAATAGTGCTACCAAATACGAGGCGCGATGAAGATGACTCTCTCTCTCTCTCTCTCTTTTCACCACTGTGACATTAAGATCAACTATGCTGGTAATTTCGAGGATGTTGTCACATCGCCTCGGAAATAGATTTTTGCACGTGCGGCGGTCGTCCAGCGCCTGCGCCTTCCTGTGGCTGGGAGCTCCCAGGTTGGTGAGTAGGGGTAGTAGGGAGCTCATCACTTTTGCACACGACCTCACGTACCTATCACGGCAACATCTCATGCTGACGCTCAAAACAAGCACAGCCAATCCCAACGATCTTTCATCAGCGCCTGTTTCTTCGCCGCTTCTGCACCATTGTCGATGCTTCGACACCTCATTCACCCTCGGGTTCGATGAAGCCTAACGGAGCCTGGCTTTGAAACAGCCATTGGAAAACAACAACACCTTCGCTGAGATTACTGTGCTCGGACGAATCTACTCCATTTCAAGCGAGAATAGTCCATGCCATTCACGTCCTTTCTCTGACTATCGGACGACTTCAACAACATCTCCGGACTTCAGGAAAACTTCATCTCGATCTGTCCGTCACATTTTCATCGACTCGCATCAAAAATTCATCTCAACTCTCCTTGCGAGATGTGCTATCAACCCAGCACCACCTACTCTGGCTGCGGCTGCCCACGCCCTCTCACAAACGTGGTGAAATGCTCCGAAGCGGATCTCGTGGACAACTTCTGCCCATCTCTCAAGCCCTTCGAAGACCGCGTGGGTAACCGGATCTGCCGGAAACATTACCAGGAACTCGTAGCGGCCGTCAAGAGTCTCTGCAAGAAGAATGGGCTTTGGCAGGAAGCGAGGAGCGCTGCAAAGCTGGACAGGTTGGAGGAGGGAAAATATTCGGATGGGGAGGAGACGGAGGAAGTTAGTGGCGACGAGGATGATGGGGAGGACAGTGGTTGGGATGATGGCTGGCCGGCGGTGCTGTACTCTGGTGGGTTGGAGGAGAAGTTGGCGGAGGAATGTGCGTCGGTGTAAGTCGGTGTCGGGATGAGTGTAGACGGCGGGAGTGCTCGAGGAGTATCGTGCAGGAATGCTGCAGCGGAGAAAAGTTTGCTTTGCCCTGGTGTCTGTATCAACGAGAGAAAGTCCTCTGCATGAGGCCTTGAACGAAGCTGAATGCCTAGACGAATTCAAGACGTTCACTGAGATCAAATTCACCACAGCGGACGATCAGAGCTGGCCCATTTCGCGGAGTGGCATTAATAGTCAGCCTGCAGATAAGAGTAAAATGATCAACCGCGTCGGTACAGCTTGCAGGAAAGTGATCAAAGGGTGCTGTCGGCCTGCAATCACTCTGCGACTGGGAGAAAGTCGGTTATAACTTGCCGGAGAGGTAGTGGAGCGTCTTCGCAAGGATATGAATAAGACGTCGAGGCATCTTCCTTGGTGTGCTGGTAAGGAGGTAACTTCTGACAGGAAGCGCTTGAATGACTAAGCTGGCGAGATTCAATAGCGTGGAGTGACTTCACTTCTCTCTCCCACCACCAATATTCCCAACCGTCTAGGAGCATGATTACAGCCGTCGAAATGAGTCCGCAATCGTGTTTCAAGTGGATCTGCTTTCATAAGTTTGCTGCATTCTAGCAAGAAACATACCCCAGGTGTAGTTGCTCAACCTCCCAGCCCAAGACCGAATGACTAGCTGCTTTCGGGTCTGCTCTCGCTGCCCATCTCGATACACGGCCACTCGATTCCGAGCCAATACACCGGTCTTTGTTGCAATAATGGCCTCTCCAACGGATCGCCGGCTTCTCGAAAATCCCAGACTTTCTCAGATCGTTGACGACACTTCTAGCGCTGTGGCATCAGCAGTCGATCGTTCACGGAATCGAAAGCCACGATCTCAAAGAAAAGCACCGAGTGGCTTCGATACAGCAGCTCAAAACGATTCACAAAGTCAAGCTCTGAATACCACTTTTGCTACACATCCTACGCCAGATTCCGGGCGTGCTGAAGCTCGACCTGCCAAGGCTTCTGGCAACGCTCGTTCGGTGATGCCTCAGAAAGACGGCACTCAAGCTGTCGGCCCAGAAATCTTCAACACTGAGACATTACGTCCAGCTCGATCTCGTCGTCCAAGAAATAAGCCGGCGAAGTCTACAGGTGCTTCAAGATCTTATAGTACATCTGTTCCGGCGGACCAGATCGAGTCCACGAATGAAATGATGGATACGCAGGATCGCGAAGTGAATGCAACTCTACAGCGACGCGAGACTTCTGAGCACCCGCCAAACTCGAACGTAGACGCACGGTCTGGGCGCCTCGATCCGCCTCCCTCGAGACCTGGAGGAAAGCTGGCTGATAACTCGGACGTCTCGGCCGACAGACCTGCGCAAGATTCCAACGGCCATCGTCCCGAGCCAGGAGGTCCACGACGTTCCCGCAGACTCGCAAACAAGTACAATGGCAACGCCGCCGTAGTGCGCAATGCCACGGTCGCGAGTACGGAGACTGATAACGCACAAGTCCAGGAGCCTGCACAGACATCCGGCCAGGGCACACAGCCTGAACGAAGGACGCTGGCGAAAGAAAAAAAGATCCTCGACTTCAATCAGCACGACTCTAACGGCGTGGCTTCACTCACGTCTGAGCACAATCCCGTGCGCTCCGTCGTGCAGACCGACCACGTGCCCCACCAAACGCCAACGGACGACACTTCAGCTTCTCAACAACGACCTTCCGACCTCACTTCTGCAGCCAGCGCGGAGCCGATGGCACCTACCACTCGGTCACAAGATCTGACAGCCGCACTCGAAGGACTGTCACTGGACGTCAAGCCACCCACACAACCCAAAGTCAAGCCTCTCAAAGAGCCCAAAAAGCCACGACCCGAAAAGAAGCCGACGAAGCGCGCGGCGACAACAACAACCAAACAACGTAAGAAGACCTCCACTACCTCCTGAACTCCCACTCACATCAAACAATGACAAGCTAACACCACCCAGCCGAACCCCGCCTCGACATCATGCCCCGCCCCGAACCCACCCACGCGTACCTCCACCAAGCCCACCAACCGCCCCTCGGCACCCACACCTTCCGCCCGCTCCTCATAATCCTCGACCTAAACGGCACCCTCCTCAAACGCAAACACAAAGGCGGCTCCGCCTTTCACCCGCGCCCGGGCCTCCAAGAGTTCCTCGAATACCTCTTCACCCACCACCGCGTAATGGTCTGGTCCTCCGCGCGCCGCGAAAACGTCATCAAAATCTGCCGCTCCGCCTTCACGCCCGCGCAACTCGACGCCCTCGTCGCGATCTGGTCGCGGGAAGACTTGCAGCTCTCCGAAGAGGCATTCAAAGCGCATAGTCAGGTGTACAAGCAGTTGTCGTGGGTATGGCGTCACCAGCTCATCAGTCAGACGAGTCCCGTGCCAGGGGAAGTGTGGAACCAAGCGAATACGGTGTTGATCGACGATTCCACGCTCAAAGCGGCGAGTGAGCCGTTCAATTTATTGGAGGTGCCGGAGTTTACGAATGCGATTGTGCAGGAGAGAGAGGACGTGTTGATGGAGGTGTGGCGGTATTTGAACGTGTTGGGGTTTCAGCAGGATGTGAGTGCGTACATGCGGGTGAGGCCGTTTGTGTATGATCAGGCGGCGGTCGAGGGACAGCGGGTGGGTTGGGAGTGGGAAGGGTCAGGGAGGTGGTGAATTTGACGGAAGATTGAGCGTTTGGCAAGGAGACGGCGTGCGGCGATGTGATTGGGATACGGTGACATGATATCGGCAATGAAGAAGCATCTCGTACGAGAGCAGAGAGCTTTCTCGAGGACCTTCTTGCTAGCCTAGGTGCGAACCTGCCGTCGGGTGAAGTATAGCGCCTGGATGGCTGGAAGATCTGGCCTGGACGGAGTCCTGCTTGCCACAGACTCCCAGAACGATCGCATCGGGAAAAAGGGAGGAAGCGGCTCAAGCACGACATGAACGACGACTGAGATACCCTTAACGAATACAACACGATTGACAGCAAGGTAGAAATTCGTACTTCTGTGATGATATCGTCCTCTAAGGCCTGTGAGTCCTCCATCTGTAGTCCATATGCTCAGCTGGAGCACGCTACTATAACACCAGATTCCCTCAACCTTCAATCCCCCCTAAACAACCCCTCCACATCCCCCCTCTCCAAAATCCTACACATCCCCCCCTCACAAATCTGCACCATCTCCCTCGTCCCATCCAAATCCTTCAACAACCCATTCCTCTCCCTCAACCAGCCATCCTCCACGCCTTTCCCACCAACCCTCAACGCCGTGCTCATAGGCCAGACATTCTCTCTCATCTTCCTCAGTACCTCATCGACCAACTCCCCCTCGCCCACGACCATGAGTCCCTTGACTCCCATCTTCGCCGCCACGACGGAACTCAACATCCCACTGAACAATCCCGGATGCTGTCCCAACTCCACCTCGAAACACGCCACGATGCGCCGCGCCATCTTTTCGTATTCCGAGTCGTTGAGTAAGCTCCCCAGTCGGAAGAGATTGTACGACGCCACGCCATTGACACTTGGTTCAGCATTATCCATCGCGTCCTTCACTCGGATGAGGATGTCCGGCTGGCTGGCAGCGGTGCTGAAGAACCCGTATTTCTCCTCGTCCCAGAATAGTCTCGTCTGCGTTTGTTGAAGCGTGTCCGCCCATTGCAACCAGTTACTGTCCCAAGTCGCTTCGTAGAGATCGAGCAAGCCGGAGATGAGAAAGGCGTAGTCGTCGGCAAAGCCGGGTGTTTCGCCGGGCCCTTCGCGGTAGACGCGTTTGAGCGCGTTGGTCGACGGGTCGAACAGGTGGGTTTTGATACAATTGGTGGCTTTGAGGGCGGCGGCGAGATAGGCTGCTGCGGGTTCAGGGGAGATGTAGCGAAGTGCGGAACTTGTTCGTGCGAGACCGCCGATTGCGAGGCCGTTCCAGGAGGTGACGATTTTGTCGTCGAGAGCGGGCCGTGGGCGGTTCTTTTCGCGGTGTGCGAGGAGTTTTGAGCGGCCGGATTGAATAGTCTGTGTGATTTGTTCTTCGGATTTGCTGAGTTCTTGGGCGAGTTCGGGGATCTCATACTGTACGCAGAGAGTGTTTTGGCCGACCAGCTCGCCCTGTAGGTCGAAACGTCGGTCGACATTCCCTTGTGCTTGTACGCCCCAGTATTTCGCGCAGACGGTGACTTCCTCCTCGCTGAGTATTGACTTGAACTCGTCCATCATCCAGACATAGAATGCTCCTTCTCGCTTGTGCTTGTCCTGTGGTGTCGGCAAAGAATCCGCATCCTCCGCCGAAAAGATGCCTCCTAATTCTGAAACCATAGGAGGACTCGTCAGATATGTCGCGATATCATTGACTGATTCAAGCAATAGCGGCGACTTTGTCAGAATCCAAGCATCGAGGTAGACCGGCAGCAGCTGGGCGTTATCGTAGAGCATTTTCTCGAAGTGCGGTAAGCTCCAATCCCGCGTGACCGAGTATCTCGCAAAGCCATGCCCGATCTGATCCTTGATACCTCCTTTCGCCATGCTTTCCAGCGTGTGTACAGCCATGCGCCGCGCTTCCTGGCAATCCTCCTCTCCCACGATCTCCCTAACGACATGCGGATAATTAGCCACACGCAGCAACGGCTTGATGTGAACAGGCGTAGGGAATTTGGGCGCTCCTCCGAATCCTCCACACTTCGCGTCGTATCGTCCCTTGTAGTGCTCGTATGCATCGTCCAGGAGATCCAGCTCCAGTCCATCGTTCTCGTCCGTCTGCTTGCCATCCCTCCCACCTAGCATTCCCTCCTGCGCATACTCCCTCAGCTGCCGTGTAATGTCCTTCGCATTGGCTCTGCACTTCTGTTCCTGCTCTTTCCACGCCGTAGAGACCTTCCTCAATACATCCTCAAAAGTCGTTCCCGCTGCACGACTCCTGGCCCTCTCGCTGTTGGGACCTGGCCAGTATGTGCCTCCAAAGATGGGTTCGAGATCGGGTGTAACGAAGACATTCAAAGGCCAGCCGCCGCCGCCAGAAGTCGCTTGTAGAAAGTCCATGTACTGTCGATCGATATCGGGGCGTTCTTCGCGGTCGATCTTGATCGGGATGAAGTGTTCGTTGAGTAATTGGGCGATGCGGGAGTCGGAGAAGCTCTCATGTTCCATGACGTGGCACTGAAGGGTATACAATCAGTCTTGCGATCTTGACATCCTTTAATCCTGTCGACAACCACCACCTCCATTTCTCTCTCCCTCCAATCCACAAATCGAAGTGTACAAACTCACCCAATGACAAGCCGAATACCCAATACTAACAAACAACAACCGATTCGTCTTCCTCGCCAACTCCAACGTCTCAGCACTCCAAAGCTGCCACGCCGTAGGATTATCCATGTGAGATCGCACATATGGACTCTTGCTCTCGCCGCAGCGATTATTGAGCGACACGGCGTGGCCGAAAGCCGGTGGACTGCTCATGGTGGAGGAATATGTGCGTGTGCAAAGGGTCTGGCCAAGGAAACGTGGAGCGGAAGAGGGAGAAAATGGTTTTCGCAAGTGTTTCTCTTTCACGTGCGATTTGGTTCCATGGATCGACGAGGTGGGGTTGTTGGTTTTGGTGGAGGGTTTGCTACTTGTGAGCGGGGTATTGGGAGGGTGGAAGGGAGAGGAGGTGATGAGGGAATATCGTCGCAGAGTAGGAGGAGAAGAAGAAGAAGGAGAGGAAGTAGGAATAGACAATGAAGAAGCAGGAAGTATTTTCAACAAAGTCCCAAGTCCCTGTGCCTGTGCCTGTGCCGATAGGAACCGCCGACCTGATGAGGTCCAGACAGCAAGAGGTAGAGATGTACCTTGCATGTGTGCGTGCTGATGAGTGCTGATGAGTGCTGACTGCTGAGTGTGCTCGGCGGGGAAAGGTGAAGAAAATTAAGCCTCACCCGCATCCACCGCAGCAAAGGACTGCTGCTCAACCGGCTTGGTCGAGGTGGAGAGAAGGATCGTGATGGCTGCGAGATGTACGAGGAAAAATTCCGTCTCGCATATGGAAGAAGAATTCTTGAAGGTCGTCGACTCGTCAAGCTGTCCGCCACCTTCCTTCTGCACAAGACGGGAAAGTCCACATGATCGCCTCGAGGTGCGGCTCCAACGACGATAAGCAGGGATGCATCGGGACTGGTCTCGCTTTTGTCACGGCCGTACTTCGCCGGTACAGTAAGCAGAAAGGAAGCGGCAATTGAGGACATCAAGCATAAAAAGTCGGCTGTCAATTGGCATCCAAGTAGTGTAGGATCAGATCGGAGGAGCTGCCCTGGCGAGAAACAAAATCGGAATGGTCACTGGTCACGTCTTTCGCCCGACCCGGCGTCCCTGATCTCATCGACAGGCGTCGCCGAAATTGCCAACCAGGCATCTCATCTCCAATCCTCGACGCTTTCCTCACGCCGCTCATCAGTCCGATGCACATCCCAGCCAGCCGATGGAGAAGAAGAAGAAGAAGTCGTCCAGACCTGACCGCCCACGCAGTCTGACCTGTGACCTTCACATTCATTCGCCTCGTGTGATGGATGCCCGACCGTGTACAGAATCCAGAAGAACATAATTACGACCCCATCATCAAGAAACAAACTTCGCCATCCTCCCACTCTCCACCCAGCCGAACACCCGAACCTTGGGGAAATGGTCATCGAGCCTTGCCCTGTCCCCTACCTAACCTCGATCCAGTCAACTCCAGAAAGGGAAGAAGCCAAAAGGCAACCTTCACCCGAAGATCCCGAATTCATTTAAGATTACCTCCAATTTCGCAGGCCTCGCGGCACTTGTGACAGCCAACGGAAAGGTAGAAGCTTCCGTCATCATCACAGGCCACGCTCGCGAAGGGAAATTAAGCGCCAATGGAGTGGTGCATGACACGGTTGACACTGCATGGCGATGTGGGCGGTTAACGAAGGACACGCCATCGCTGGTCAATGACAATGAATGGACACGCGGATATGCAGACATGAGTAATGATACAACACACGCACGTGGAAAGCAGACTTCTTCCGGGGTCCAAATAAGCTGTAACGACAAGAATCTGTTCAAGGACTACGGTACAGAGAAGAGCTGATCCAGCCAGCACGTTCATTGTAGCAAGGCCATGGTATGATTTTGTCTCGTGTGTTTGGATCGTGGACTCGTTGGTTTGAAGGAAGCGAAGTGTGTACAGAAAGCTGCAACTGGTGGTGGCGACTGAATCTCAAGTCGGGTGGAAACAGCAAACGAGCGAGACTGCCTTCGAGAGCGAAGAGTGCGGTCTGCCCAGCGAAAAATGCGCAAAAACAACGTCGCTCATCATCGAGGTCTGACACCCACCTTTCCGTGTGAAGAGAGAAAGGAGACACACACATGCGGGATGTTGTAGGTTCTGAATTTGACTCTGGTTGGTTTGGATGCACGAAAAAAGGTGGATGTCAGGTCTCGAAGTTTTCGCAGAAAGGAGAACGCCGTGTGAATTGCACAATTGCCCTGAGTAGCCGCTCCACACTCTCGAATCGTGGAAAAGGAGCTCGTGATATAAGCAAAAGGGAGAAGATGGGCGTTCATGGCGTGGTTGTTCCGCCGGTGGTCGTCTCAGACGTTCATCGTCTAGTAGCCGGAGATTGATGGGGGGCCTTTAGGAGGCAGAACGTTCTCAGCGAACTGGCCGGCGAAGTTGCCTGTCAATCATGTTAGATTCATTGTCATGATTCAGCCGCACACCACTCATCACTCACCTGGTCCCTTGTAGTTGCAGACGGTGAACCATGCCGAAACGCCCGCTCCAGTGTTGGCGAGACCGTTAGGGCAGTGCTGGGTGGCGCAGGCGACGTGGGTGGTACTCTTCCAGACCATCTGAGTACCGTGACCCCAAACATCGAAGCTGCCCATGTCGGGCTCACCGCCGTACCAGGTGTAGTGAGGCATCTCGTTGTTGTAGAACATATCGATGAGGACCGATCCGATATGATCCTCATCGACACCAGCGGCGATGTTCTGACCGTATCCACCACCCTGAACATCACTGAAAGAATTGTTAGTGGTGGTGCGGCAAGAGTAACAGGACTTTAGACATACACGTTGTGAGCATAGACGCAGCTGGAGGCAATCTCCTTGGCGCAGTTGTAGAGGTCCTCATCCCACTCGACGGCGCTGCAGCCGTGGTTGTCGCGAACCAAATTGTGGAAATGGACCACCTTGCTCTTGTAGTCGGTGGGCGTCTCCCCGCTGCCCTGGTTGCCAGAGGAGGCTGGAGCGCTCGATGCTGGCGCAGCAGGAGGCTGGTAGGATGGAGGAGCTGGGTAGGATGGAGGCGGAGCGGGAGCCGCAGAGGTCGCAGCTGGAGCTGGAGGTGGTGGTGGTGGGTTCTTGTGTCCGTAGTGAGGAGCAGGAGGGGCGGCGGCGGAGCTGGTCGCAGCGGGTGCTGGTCCGTTGCCGTTGTGATAGGCGGTGACGGTCACGAGCTGGGTCTCGTACACGACGTCCTCCACGTAGGCTTCAAGGCCACGCTTCTCGGCGTATGGGACGGCGAGGGCACCGGCGGCAAGGGCCGCGACAGCAAAGACGGAACGCATCTTGGAATTGATGTTTGTTTGCTTGAGATCACAGATCTTCGAAAGGCGGCTGTTGGGAGAGAGTGTTGTTAGAAGGTGATGTTGGTGGAAGGTGTTGTTGCTTGTTTGTTTGAATGTCTTGCCAGAAGACGTGTGTGGTTGAAGTGAAGGAGTGTAGGTGTTGTTGTGACGATGAAGGAGTGTGATGGTGATGAGGTGAAGAAGTATGATGCGCGTGGGAGTAGGAAGAGGTATGAGACAACAGTGAAGTGAACGGCGCGGTCAGATGTCAAGACATTTCGACTTTAGCGCGTGCGTGCGTGCGTGGCGGTTGCATGTGATGGGGAAATGTCGGTCGCATTGAATGGGGGTCGGAAGTGGAGCGGAGCATTGGCGGTGCGACGTACGTACCTGTGGGATAGCGGTTGTTTGTTGTTGTGTTGTTGAGAAGCGACAGTCGACGAGGAAGAAGGACCCGGAAGGTTGAATGAGCGTGGTGGCAGACTGGCTGCGGTAAAGAGTGAGATGGGCCCAGTGACGGTGAGGTCGTGAGAGAGGTGTCTTGTCGTGGTGCGAGGAAGGACAGGTCAGATCAGAGGAGAGGGAAAGTCCAGGTCTGGTGGGCAAGGGATGCTCGGGGCGTCAAGTAGTCGTGGGCCGGACGACTGGAGTGGAGCCAGTGGGCGCGAAAGGGGAAACGGCGCTAGACGAGGGCGAGATGAAACAACCGTGCGCGGGCCTAACGCCAGTAGAGTTTCCAACCGGTCGAGGCAATCCGTGTTCGCGATCGATGCCCTGGGCTGTGTGATGTCGGGTGTGATGGACTGAAATCACGGCCGGCGGGTAATCGAAATGAACGGGTGATCGGATGGATTTGATGATGATGTTTGTTGGTGCGAAGAGATGAAGAAGGATAGTGATGATAATACTACCTTCTAATACTCCGACGACACGTGTGTGGCCTCCTTGCTCACTCTCTCTGTGACAACGTGTCGGAATGCATCTCTAAATCGACCTCTTCTCAGCACGGCAGACGTAAAAAGTGCAGTCGCAGTGTGTGCAGCAGCTGCCGTGCGCCAACCCCCCAGCCGATCTTCGTACCTGAATTTGACGCGCCGCTCTCTTGGGGTCACCCCAGTCTCCAGCAAATTGATGATGACGATGGGCAGGACTACTCTCAATTACCTTACCTGCTACTGTAGCAATTGACTGACGTACACGTAACGCAGTGTACCAACTACGAACAGTGGTAGACCGTAAATCACTCTCTCGATAGCATAGCAACCACACAAAGGTTCAAGGAGAGACAAGACATCAATACACACACACCCACGTTGCTCTTGCCTCTTCCAGCTATCACCCATTCTTCCCACCAACGCCTCTCCCAGTCTTCTCCTCGTATTCCGCCCGCAAAAGAGGCGTCGTCAGTCGTCCACCGTCCAAAGGACAGCGGTCCGCCACGCCGCCAATACCGCTGGATCGACGCCTTCTGCGCTTCCTCTTCCCGCGTGAAATTGGTTCTAGACACCGCCGTCGCAGACTGGCTGTCCCACATCAGCCCATGCACATTGTTCTCGATCACGGATGGCATGATGAGGACGAGCTTGAATAACCCAGATGCAGCCGCCGTCGCATGGTGCAATCATTATTGGGCAGCGGCTCTTTCGCAATTTTCGTCACTGTGTGCCTTGATCCCAGCGATTGCGGACGATGAGTTGGTAAAAACGGGTCAAATAATGGGGCCAATGATGACCACGACATCGCTGTCGGCAGCATCTCACCGACAGCGCAAGGATGCCAGGTACAGAGGTACTCGGTACTGTTTCTCTCACCCGCAGTTAACATGAGCCGCCCAGAGAGAACGCCGCGCAATAATACAAAAGTAGGTACCTACGCTGGGGAGAGCCAAGGAACATCTCGCGGGACGCCGCGGTTTCACTCCGGTGGGGACGAGCGTCGCCATGCAAGTGTCAAAGTCGACACATGGCCGCCTCGTTTCAACTTCGTCTTTTGCAGCGAGCATCGGAAGCGCGTGTTCGGGATCGCTTGCCATCTTCACCGCATGTTTGATCCCTTCCACTGGTGTTTGCCGAGTTCTCGTCTACGTCTGCTCCAGCATCGGTACGTGGCTGCATCGCCGTTGTGAGACCGGGTAAGGCATGCGGTGATCCGGAAAGTCAAATTACCACAATTGAGCAATACCGTGCTGCAGGTACTCATAGATTTCGTGCAAGCCACTTCTTACCTGACGGCTTTGCTGTCAAGCAGCCGCTGGTCGTGCCTGTGTTCTTACTACCACGCTTGAGGGTGGTCTTGTGGAGTTGCAGTGTAGACGAGAAGTGGTACCTAGAAACCTGCCCACGCATCAATCGTACCATCCGGCTCGCTACGCTCAAACTCTGTACCTGATGAGCCAAACAGCACGAAGGTTTCGTACCTGCATCCAGCCCGAGGTACCAATGAACCTCTCGACACGAGTTCAGGCAAGCTCTGAACTTCACCAGACTTCTTGCTGGCCTGATCAATCACGACGGCTTCGACAGTCTCTAGAGTAGTTCTACCATGAAAGCTCCACGCTCTGAGCTTCACGGCGACTCCGGGACTCTAGACTTGCTCGATGATGGTCTGATGGTCTGATGATCTGATCAAACCCGACAGCTTCGATGAGTTGCAGAATACCATCAAGGCTCCACGTCAGCCGAATTTTGAGCTTCACGGCGACTCCGACACTCTCAACTTGTGCCGGCCTGATCAAGTCATGATAATCCAGATCAAAATGCCCCCAATTCCGCCATGCGCATCGGCAAGGAACGTGCTCTGCAGCAAACGACCCGGACTCCAATCATTACCCTGAGATCCTTCGTCAACACTTTCCGCCCTTCCAACCTGCAAGCAAGCGCAAGGAATGGCGGACCTCCTACAACAGCGAACATCCCTCCCGCAATTCCCTCGTAAAAGAACAAATGAAGAACCCCCAACGAATGAAATCGTAAGCGCCGCGGTCGCATGATTCCAAAACACACCCCTCCCCACACTTTCTCTTCTCGATCCTCGCTTCGCCTTACAGCTCACCCACAGGTCCCACACACCCTTTGACGGTCGACTACTGCACGACGGGCGCTTGCGCCGACTTCGATGAGACGGAACTTTCGGACACATGTTACGATGAGGATTGCTGAGACGTTCTACTGCACGGTGGATTACATACGGACGTACGGCGCCGCGGCGGAGTGGGACAGGACAAGGGAGGAGGTACGGTACCGCCAAAGACTTTACACAATTTTCTCTCTCTTGCATCTTCTTCGCCGACGAGAATCTTCCTTAGTCTGGTCTGTTGAGCTCATCGCAAGCAAGATCGCAGTCAAGCGACGCAGCAAGCCGACATTGCTTGCTCGATCGATCGAGAAAGACGACTGCCCTGGCATCGCTTTTCCCTCATCGTAAACGTCGCCTCCATCTGCCGTGCAACCCGCTCCCCACAAAGTCTCGGATGGTGACATGCAACCGACCACGAAAAACATTTGCGGAGGACCGCAAAACACGGCATGCCCACCATCTTCCACCTTCAGCTCGAACACATGGGCATAAGAAGGGGTACTGCAGTCCCACCTCACGTACTGGAGGTACCTCATCTGCTGCAAAAGTCAGGACCATGTGTTTGACAGCATCTGCATATCACATGCTTGTTTCAAAAGTCTTCGCCCTGCGTCACTGCCCAGGTGAGCGTATGGTTGCGTCCCGGCGGACGGGTTTGCTGTGGGTGAGCCTGTAATTCCGATGCGCATGTGAGATTCGTCGACGATAATTCGTTCCCTTACATTTTTGTGCGCTGTCGAGAGCGTCGGATGCGGGTGTGGGTGGCCATGGTAAGCGAACGTGAACACCAATTTATTTTCCTCGTCATCTCACCTCACATCGGCCACGATCCTACCTTACGCAACAGCTGTCGACCAGACATTCCAAAGCAAGTATTTTCGTCACTCCAACAACCTGACACATATGGCAAATCATCGTCATGAGCACCAAGCAGCGATCCGTGCTCCCCTCGATCTTGACAGCAAACGCCTTGTACCGCACACGGCACAGGGTGGACGCGGCCGCCAGCTATATCTGACACACAGTGACAGGTTTGGGGTCCGCTGTGAAGCGAGCCGTGGCCCCCGACTTCCGGCTTCCCTCAACGTGATACACGTGGCAGACATGTTCTGGGCTTGCATGAGGTCTCATTGTGAAAGCGGAGAAGCACGTTTCACCAAGACTCGCTTGAGATGACAAGAGTTTCAAGGTTCCTGCGGGCAACGTCATGCACTCGTGTGAAAGTTGTAGATTCGTTCTGGTCTCGATCTGGACCGCCAGAGCACGATCCATGCCGCAATCGTCCCTGAAAACAACCTGGAGCGCTTTTGGGAAAATTGGGCTGTTCCTTTATCATCATCATCATCCTCAAGACCCCTTTACACATCCCCTGTCACCTGTACTGTATCTTCTTTCAAGCTTGCATAACCTCCCCCAGGCGCTTCTTTCCCTCATCGTCCAGCTTCTCGCCGACGAATTGTCCAATTCTCCCTCCATGCCTCTGATCTGCCTCTCGCAGCGTAGTGCCCACCCACGTCTTGACGTCCTGAACCTCCGGCCACGGATCCACAGTCGGTCGCTTGCAAGTATTGAGCTGCGTGAACGCCGCTCCGAATCCCAGGTCATCGACGTCGCGGTCTTCAATCAGATTGTCGTCCGCGGCAGGTGGAAGAGGTGGGTTGATGAGTAGTTTGAGAAGAGCTTCGCAGGTGATCGCCCAGCCGCGCTTGGCGTAGCGGTCGACGAAAGCTTGGCTGTCGGCGAGAGTGCGGGTGAGGGAGATGCAAGCGGTCTTGCGGTCGAAGGGTCGGCTGAGCTTTTGAGTATCTGGGAGGATGATGCCGGTGTAGATGGGTGTGAAGACGTTCTCTTGTACGCGGTCGGCTGCGGCGATGAAGAAATCGGCTCCGAAGCCTTTCGTGCTGAGGGCTGAGACGAGGTGGTAGAAGCGGACGAAGCGAAGGGTGAAGTTCTCCGTCTTGGAATTTGAGAGGCGAGTGAACATGAGTTGGAGAATGGAGCCCCAGAAGTTCTCGAGGGCTGCCGGTGGGAAGTTGGTGACAAGCGCTTCGATGAGGTCCATGGCATGGCTTTCGTACGCTTTGCTGCTGACCAACTTCTGGAAGATGACAAGAATGGCTTCGGTCTGGTTTGCGGCCGCCATCTGCTGAGCTCCTTTCGGGATCATGGTCGTGAGAAGTCTGGTCAATGCCGGGACGTTGCCTCTTGAATCCCACATCGCCGGTGTCAGGACTGGAGCCACTAGTTGTTGGAAGTTTGCAGACAGTGTATCTGATGGGTTGGTAGCCACCATGTGAGCGTATAGCTGGAAGATATATGGAGTGAACTCGTCCACCTGCGATTGTAGCACCTCCATGAAGGTTGGGAACAAGGCTGCCTCAAGGTTCTCCGACTGTGTAGGACCCGCAAAGCGAATGAGGGCGCCTAGTGACTCGAAGAGAAAGTAGCAGAACCCGGGGTTAGAAGGATTATGGCGGCAGACTTTCGTGATGTTGACCAGGTTGGTGATGATGAGATCGACGATTGGAAGCATGTCTTCGCGGATGACAATCAAGACTCTCATCACGCACTTCATCAGGAACTCGTTCTCTTGGACCTTCTCAGGCTTGGTGTCTTTCGTAATGAGTGTGAACAGATGTTGCAGGAGATCCTTTGCCAGCGGGACAATGTTCTCACGCGGGATGATCGGTTGTCTGTTGTCGTCCGTAAGGTACAATGCTCGGTCGACAGAGATAGCCGCGTAAGTGTAGACCACGTAGTTCGACGAGTTCAAATGTTGAACAAGAAGTGGGAATGCCGCCTGCCATTGCTGGGCAGAAAGTATGCTGCGGAAAATGTACAAATATTTGATCGCGTCCACCTTCAGCAGTGGCTCAGCCGCGTCGTTGGTAAGATCCTCGGCCACGTTGTTCTGGAAGAATTCGATCACGTTGACGTTCGGATTGACGCTTAGGACTCCCTTCGCAGCGGTGGATGTTCCCTTGGCAGCAATTGATGAGAAGAGATGCACCGCGGTGTCCTTGGATTTCCAATTCGCACTCCGGTCTTTGGCGTATTCCTGGAGGAAGTGATTGACGTATCGCATAACGACCTCGGTGACCAGCGTCTCGAACTGCTCCATGAGCTTGCGTAGGAAGTTGGTGGCAGCACGCCTCCGAGTATCATCGTCCGAACCCTCCAGGTCCCGCCGAATAAACTCAATAGGCTCATCCTCAAACGTCTCAATGTCGGATTCGCGTAACGATAGGTTTGGAATGACCACATTCTCTGTGACCTGGCCCATGGTCTCTGCATTGTTGAAGCTTTCCGCGTGCTGCCTGATGCTAGCGACCGTTGTCAAGAACTCCAGAGCCCTGCTCACCACCAAATCGTACTTCGCTTCAGGTCCAATGGTCGTGAGCAGCGTCCAGGAAGTCTGAATGAACTGGTTGAGATGCGGCTTGAACTCCTCGTCATACTTGCGCGTGTATAGCACCAAGACTTTGATTGCGCCTGCTCTTACGCTCTCCAGAGGCCCTGCTTCAGACTCATCGCCAGTGTCCAATGCAGCATTCTGATATGTCAAGTATTTCAGCAACAATGCCGAGATTGCTCCAAGGGACTCTTCGAATTGGGGCGGCATGTCGTGTGTTGAGAGGTCGTAGACGAGCTTCATGATCAAGTCTAGAGTGGTGTAGTGTGCCCT
Source organism: Zymoseptoria tritici IPO323 (assembly GCF_000219625.1). NCBI lineage: Eukaryota > Fungi > Ascomycota > Dothideomycetes > Mycosphaerellales > Mycosphaerellaceae > Zymoseptoria > Zymoseptoria tritici. The sequence continues at coordinate 2,742,210 of NC_018217.1, read as the reverse complement.
GAGCACTTCCGGGTTGGCCTGATTCGCATCGATCATGCGGTCTGTGTTCTCCCATAGCTGCAAGAATGGCGCAGCAAATTTCGACAGCACATGGTTGATCTCGGTGTAAAGCTCATCGGACCGGTACAGCGGCTCCCATCTCTTGAAGATGGAATGTGCGACTTGCAGCACTCCATTGTTCACTGCGGCGTTGTCCGGAGTGAGTCTGGAGACCAGATCATCCACGAGTGTATCCCACCTCTCCCAAAAGTCGCTGTCTGCAATGACGCTGATAGCATCACCGAGTTGCGCCTGGATAGCAGGTGGGACTTTGACCATCAGTCCAATGAGCTCGCTCTTGATCGTGTCGACCTCGTTCGCAGGAAGGACATGTTCGCCGTTCTCGTTTGTCCAATTCCGCCGAACAAAGTTCTTGAAGAATAGTGCGCTCGCAAGTCGTGTGTTGAGGGGAAATGTGTCGGCCGCTACGATCTGGAGAAGACTGAGAGAGAAGCCCGGCTTTGCCTCAGACTCTTTGAGGGCTTGTTCGGCTGTTGAAATGTCAATGCTGAACATCTCGCTGTGCTGCAAGAAATGCTTGTGCTCACCTTGCCGGTTCCGTCGTGGATCAAGACTGGCGGCGAGCAAGTCTGCCACGGATTGCAGACTGACAGCCATCTTGTGTGAGAATTAGGAGGATGAAGGAGAGTGGGGGATGAAAGAAGCGGATGGAAATGTTCAGTTCAGTGATTGAGTTGGGAGAGCTCCAAAGGTTGTAAACAGTGAGTGGAGCAAACTCTCGGCCCCCACTCCAACGCGTCCATTAATCGTCATTATTCACGTACCCTGGGGCCTTCCTCGATCAGCTGTCGGTCGTCTTTCATGAATTGTTCATCCTCGATCTGCTTCCCTTAATGATACACACCGCAAACAACGAGATCCATCGCTGAGAACAATCTACATCTCCTTCGCTGCCTACATAATCCTGCGCACGTTGCCATAATATACGACAGACTCCTTTCAGAGGCCACCACTCGGCGTTAAGATCACTCCTCCGCAATACCACAGTTCGCATCGCCACTCGAGTCACAACTTGCGTCTTGCACATACGACCTGCTAGCTTCGATAACATGAGGGCGTAAACGATCCCGGGACACTCTCATCCCTTCATACATCAACAGGAAATCCGACGAAACCACCCACGGCCATGGCGGCCTCACAGAACCTCTCGCGGTTGCGGGAGCAGACGATGCACAGTCTGGAAGATGAAGAAGCAGTAACGGTCAACACTCGAGCTCTCATCGACAAGGTACTAGCTCGCTACTCGGGCGAGTGGACTACTCTTCGTGAACTCATACAAAATGCTGCGGATGCGCAAGCCCGAAAGGTCTCCGTACGCTTCGAAACGTTGCCATCTGCTACGATGCCTTTACCGCAGACTAGAGATCCGGCCGAGCACCTCAAGCACACCCTGCAAAATCACACCCTGAAGACCCTGATCGTATCGAACGACGGAGAAAGATTTGGAGAGAATGATTGGCAGCGTTTGAAGCGGATTGCGGAAGGAAACCCTGATGAGACAAAAATTGGAGCTTTTGGTGTTGGATTTTACTCTGTATTTGCAGACTGCGAATCGCCATTCGTGAGCTCCGGAAAAGAGACGATGGCGTTCTATTGGAAGAAGGACAGCTTGTTCACACGTCGGGGGAAGTTGCAGGACGAGGAGACGGGTACTACCTTTTTGCTCGATTACAGGAGTCAGACAACGCCCGTACCACCGCTGCTGGGGCTGTGCCAATTTCTTGCCACGAGTTTGACGTTCGTCGGCTTGGAAGTCATAGAGCTCTACCTCGACGATTGGAATATCCTGACGTTGAACAAGAAGATGGCACCCGCCGCCAGCGTCAAGATCCCAGGCGACGTCAACCCTAAGACGAGAGACGGACTCATGAAGATCACAGACGTGGAATATCAGAATGCGCAAATCGACGCCAGATGGATGAATGTCGTCGGATGGGACAGGAAGTCCCAGGCAACTGGGGCGACCGCAGTACCACAAAACGAGTCTGGAGGGATGAGCTTGCGTAACTTTTTCGGACGATTCGCTGTTGGCACAACGAGCAGTACTGCTTCTCGTATAGCACAGCGGGAAGAGGAGGCGCTGCAAGTGAGGATCGCTGAGGATCTGGTCGGCATCAGCACCGCGACGGTGTTCTTGAGGGTTAGCACAGTCAACATTTTGACAAACGTAAGCAAGTCTCTGGCCCAGGAACTGGAAAGAGCGACCAAGAAACCGCCACCGAAGAAGACACGGATCTCTATATTGACCTCTTCGTTTGATGAAGCGAGTGCATCCCTTGCAAACAGCTCCGGTTCGTCGAGTCAGCGAGCGAACGACATCTTCTCATCTGTGATTCCTACCAAAAATGGCAAGATCTTTATCGGCTTCCCAACAGCGCAAACGACGGGCTTGCTGGCTCACATCTCTGCTCCATCCGTCATTCCTACTGTCGAGCGTGAATCAATCGACCTGAACGCCCGCTACGTTCGTGATTGGAACATCGAGATGCTTCGAGTCGCCGGTATCGCTTGTCGCATAGCATATACTGGCGAGATGATTGAGCTGAAGGCCAAGATCGAGCGACTCATGGCCGCCGATGGTGGAAGGAGGAAAGTCATACCTGCGGATGTGAATACAGTCCTCCCATCAGCAATTCACACATACAAGCAATTTGCCTACTCTGAATCAACGCCATCTGCGAGAGTTGGCCAGTTCATCGAGGAAGCTTTCTGGACATGTAACCAGAAGGCTAGCATCGACGTACTCTCCACACGCGGAGTGCTTCCGAGTCAGCAAGTCAGGGTGGCTACAGAGAATCTCAGCTTCGTGGATGGCATTCCGGTCATTCCTGACGAATTGATGGACAAGGCTCTCGCTTTCTTGACCAAGCTGCGTGATTATGGCTTACTCTCGGATATCACCACATCGGACATCAAGAAGGAGCTCGAAGCTCAAGCACTTACGGAGAAGCAAGTCGTGGAGCTCGTGAAGTGGGCTTGCACGAAGGTCTCTCGTCAAGACATGGACGCAAGCGTGGCACAAGGACTCTTCGACGGCACAATAGCGAGCATTGCGGAAGAACATCTTGCCACGTCAGCAAATCCAGTGCTGCAACTGGGCTCGATCAAAACGTTCGTCAACAGTTCAAAGATCCCACTTGAGCTACCGACCCCGCCACAAACCATTCCATTCAGATTCACGAAGGGTCTGTCACCGGTGCAGCTTCAATCGATCGGCTGGGAAGAGCTCCAAGTAGTTCCGTGGGTTCGTTGGGTCATTGAAAGCGATGGACATGGTTTTGGCGACGGTCAAAGTCTCACCGCAACGCCAGCTGTGGCATCTCAAGTCCTGCCAGTGGTATCAAAAGCATGGGACGGCCTGTCACAATCTTCCAAGCAGACCATCCAAGAGCTGTTCATACTTCGAACGGTCATCCCAACGAAGCTTGGGATGCGGAAGCCTCCTCAAGCTTATTTTGGCAGTGTGAAGCTCTTCGAAGATCTCCCGACGATTGTTGGTCTCCAAGGGGTAAAGGAGAAGTTCCTATCCGCCTTAGGCGTACGCAAGACCGTCGAGCTGAGTGTCGTGTTTGACCGCCTGATGGCGAAATCAAATTCGCCGGCTGCAGAGGATGGCAAGTGGAGCCATGTGGACTTGATCAAGTATTTATTGAGCGTGAAAGACGACATTCCTTCTGAGGATCTCAAGCGCCTCCGTCAGACGCCGATTTGTCTCGCCGAGACGCAGAGCGACGATGCGACGACGAAGGGAAAATTGTACCGCATCCCCGAGCTGTTCGAGCCTGATGATGCTATCAAACGACTTGGTCTACCAGTGCTGCAATGGCCAGGACAGTACCGCGCGTCCACGCCAGAGGGCCGGTTCTTGCGTTCTCTTGGCCTCCAGCCATACCCATCGGTTCTAGACCTCGTGAACATCCTTTCCAAGGCCCCAGCAGATTCCGAGCTCCAGAAGCGCACGGTTACCTACTGGGTCATGAATGCTTTCCACAACGGCTACGCTAAGTTCGCAGTCGCCGACATTGACAAAGCTTTTCTTCCAGTCTTACCTTTCGCGGGTGAGGGAAAGAATTTGGTTGCGAAGCCGTCTCAATGTTATGCCAATCCAAAAGCCGCAGTGCTCCGTTTCCGCACTCTGCGAGAAGACCTGCAGCCACATCACGCGCTCTTTGGCGTTGCTCTAGAACCTCCCATTGAAGCATGTGCTGAGCGCCTGATCAAATCTCCGCCGGCAGATAAGTCATCGGCGCAGATGCTGTACGGCTATCTTGCTGGTCGACTGGGCGAGATTGGTCCTAACGGGAACCTGGCAGAACGCCTTGGAAATGCGCCGATTGTACCAGTCGTCGACAGAGCTTCCGGGTCGAAAGCTCCTCATACGCGCTTTACCTCTCCTAGGTTGTGCTTCCTCGGAGATGGTGAGGTGTACGGTGACATTTTCGACTTCGTCGACTTTGGGCACGACGCGAACACGTTCTTGCTTCGTGTTGGCTGTAAACACGAACCGAGTGCAACCGAGATTGCCGATACGCTTGTTCGGCAGCCGACACGTTTACTAGGTACACTCGGTCCTGACAAGTACGTCCAGCTCCTGCGAAAGATAGCCGAGAATGCTGCGGCCATCAAAAAGGATAAGCTCCTGTGGCAGCGCCTGAAGACTTCGCCTTGTCTGTTGGCCGAGAGATTGGTCCGCTCCGGGGGAACTCGTCATGCCGACGAAAAGAACGAATACGATGACGACGAGACCATGATACGGGAGCAGCTCTTGGTCAAGGCTACCGACATGGTCTTGATCGACGACTTCAATTCATACCGTCTTTTCTCCGACATTCTGCTTGCAGCGCCACAAGAAGAGATCTTGGAAAACTTCTACGCCTCCCTCGAAACTCCCTGGCTTAGTAAGTTGGCCGAGGATGAGCAGCGGAAGGGCCCGTTGCTGCACGATCAATCTGCCGCAGCGAAACTACAAATGCTGCTTGTAGAGCGATGTCGTTTGTTTCTCCACGACCATGGGCCCGAATCCGTGAGGCATGATGCGAAATGGTTGGAGCAGAATCTCACAGTCCAAGTGACAGAGTTCTTGCAAGTCACGCGCAAGTTGAAAGGCTACAAGGTGCAGCACACTGCCAAGCGGAGCGCTGCACTGCATCGGGAGACGAAGCGCGATGCCACGCTTTTCGTGACAGCTCGCTACGACCTGTACGAAGTCAGCAAGGCAATCTCCGCTCTGCTTCTGAAGCGACCGAAACAGCAAGACTTTCTCGCCTTTGAGACCATTCTGGAAAGTGATCTTCGTAGACTGAAGACGAAGGGCTACAATGTCGATCGTATCCTTCGACAGAAGGCGGCAGAGTCTCGTATTGCCGAATCCGAAATGCAGAAGCGCGCTGAAGAACAGAGACGACTGGTTGAAGCAGAGTCGGCGACGCGACCTACGCAAGCATCTGCCGCTAAAAGCAATGTCATGTCACAGCCGCAACAGAATCAGCAGCCACAGATGGTAGAGCAACCTGCGACCCCAGACAAGCAGCTTGCCATGCCAGGCTCCTTCTCAGACTCGCCCGAGACAGCCAGGCCGGAAACAGCTGACCGAGGGAAGAAGCCCGGCGGGCTCTTCAATACTATCAGTAAACACCTCGGATTCAACTCTAACAACCAAGCTGCCGAGCAAATGCAAAAGCTGCTATCTGGAGATCAGAATGTGCGACAGGCCGACTTGCCTCCTCCCTATGAGGCGAGTGGTAATCCAATTGGTGCGCCAGGTACTGGCCGTGCTACGTCCTCAGGCGATGTGCAGTCAAATCTACAGTCTGCCATCAAAGCCTCGCGAGAGCATAGAGCTTCCGAAGTCTCGTCAGCCCAGCAAACGAAGGAGATCAAAGAGACACCCACTTATTGCGACCACACGCCAGCCCAAGACATTCAATTCATCGCCGAACTCGACAGTGGCTTCAAGATTTACCTCTCCCGCGACAATCCTGATCCAAATGGCTTTCTCCAGATCCAGCGTGATGCGATTGTCAAGTTCGTCATCGTCCTCACGGCCGTGGCGCAGGTGTTCGAGCTCCCACCCAAAACGATCAACATCTATCACGACGAAAAAGGCGCTGCAATTGCGTTCAACAGCAACGGCGCTCTGTTCTGCAATTTGAGATATTTCATGCAACTTCATGTTGCGCATATGGCCTCGCCGGAGGGCAAGGTCGAAGCGGTGGCGTACTGGTGGATCACACTTTGTCATGGTATGTTCCGAACACTCTCGCGCCTTATACGATGATGAACTTCGTTTACTGACTTATCTCTCCGCAGAACTGGCCCACAACTTGGTTAGCAATCATGATCAGAATCATTCGTACTACACGGAGAGCTTCGCGGCGCATTACTTTAGACGCATGGTTTGGTTGGCTGGTCGCATCACCTCAGAGGGCTGATTACTTTTTGGCGTTTCTGCATTTGAGCGATGGGATTCCTGCATCTTGACCAGAATCGGCGTTGCATGAAAGAGCGAAACAGCTGTCTTACACTTAGATACCCTTGAACGTTGTTTGTACATTTGCTTCGTTCGACGAGTACCCGGCATGTATACATCTCTCGTAAGGCCAACTGCGAGTTGGTGTTGTCAGCGATCACAAGGCCATCCAAGCTAGCAGGGGACTTCGTATCCCTCTACTGCCGATGCAGCTTGACGAAAGATCAGCCTGACCTGCATCGCTTGTGATTTTTTGCTTCCGCTGTCACGCTTCGCGGTTGTAAATGCGAGGTACCGACATCTTATCGTCGACAACGTTCAAAGAACAACTTGTCAAGTCCCCTTTATCACCGATCGAAGTGCTTTCGAGCCGGATAGGGGATGTGCTTGGCAGAATTGAAGGGGGTCCTTTGAAACAGCTTCTGTATCTGGTGGACTCGCTTGAGCACGGGAAGCAAGAAGGATTGAATTGTTGCCCTGCGTTGTAGACATGTACATTGTACCTCGATTCTTCTTACATACACTTCCATCACACGCGGACACGTCTCTTGCGGACAACGAACGCGGTTTACGGATATCTTGTGACCTCATTCCCTCTTCGTACCAACCCAGCCTATCGCCCACACGATCAGCACCGCTGGGGTTTTATCGTTTCTCGTTTGTTACAATCACGTGGGTCCCTCCACCATCGACCACCTTGCGAGACAGCCTGCTAGTTCTAGTCCTTGAGATTTGAGGTGTCATTCGACTAGTTCTACCTGGTGGGTCCCACTACGCCAACGTGCAGTCGGTTCCTCCTCCGCTCGGGACTTTTACCAGAGCAAAGGTCCTCGTCCGCATTCCACGTGTGCTGCAAGAAGCACTTCACCTTTTCCTCTCCCGACCAGGACTGGACTGCTCCAAGTCAGTCCCGAACCCTTCATCATTCCTCTCCACCTCTCCGGAAGCAGTTCTACCAACACGACCCGCAAGCCGGCCAACATCCCCCTCCACACCCTCAGCTCCTCGAGTCGCCGGCGACGGAGCAGCAGTATCTACAACGAGAAGGGAGACCGTGAACGCCTGACACGGCGCTCCGGCTCCGCCTCCTACGACGAAGACGATTACGACGACGACGAAGACGACTTCTCCCTCTGGAGTGACACCGGCGATCTAGTGGATCAGCTCGGCGACGCAGAAGACCCGCTCGCAGCCCACCTTCGCTCGGCCGTCGACGACCGCGGACGCCCACGACATTCGAAACGAGTCCGCTTTCCCTCGAACGAGAAAGAACGCCAATCTGGCGTCGATATAAAGAAGGAAGACATTCGAGTGCCCAGTCCTGCTCCCCTACCGCTGAGTTGGGGACAGAGATTGCTGGCTAGGACCATGGCTCCCAATGATTCGTCCTCGCGCATGCACGGCCTGCATGGCAAGAAGCTGATATACTTCCTGTCCATCTTCGTGTCGTTGGGTGTGTTCTTGTTTGGTTATGATCAGGGTGTGATGTCCGGTATCATTACCGGGCCTTACTTCAAGGACTACTTCAACCAACCTTCACCAGCTGAGATTGGCACTATGGTGGCTATCTTGGAGGTGGGAGCCTTCATATCCTCGATATCGGTCGGACGCATTGGGGACATGATTGGGCGGAGAAAGACAATCTTATACGGAGCATTGGTTTTCGTTGTGGGTGGAGCGATTCAAGCATTCGCAACTGGTATGCCCATGATGTTGCTGGGCAGGATCATTGCTGGTCTAGGGGTGGGAGCGTTGAGCACGATTGTGCCGGTATATCAGAGTGAGATCAGCCCGCCGCACAACCGCGGCAAGCTGGCGTGCATTGAGTTCTCTGGAAACGTCTTTGGATACATGTGCAGTGTCTGGGTGGACTACTTCTCCAGCTACATCAAGAGTGACTGGGCATGGAGGCTACCATTGCTGATGCAAGTCGTGATGGGAGGTCTGCTTGCTGTTGGATCATTTCTCATCGTCGAGTCACCGCGATGGCTGCTCGACAATGATCACGACGAGGAAGGCATCGTTGTCATTGCAAACCTCTACGGAAAAGGCGACATCCACAACCAAAAGGCTCGGGACGAGTACCGCGAGATCAAGATGAACGTTCTGCTTCAGCGACAAGAAGGAGAGCGATCTTACAAAGACATGTTCAAAAGATACTCCAGACGTGTCTTCATCGCCATGTCTGCGCAAGCCCTTGCTCAGCTCAACGGCATCAACGTCATTTCCTACTACGCTCCTCTGGTATTTGAGCAAGCTGGATGGACTGGACGAGATGCTATCTTGATGACAGGAATCAACGGAATCACTTATTTGGCTTCGACAATTCCTCCTTGGTACCTGGTCGACCGCCTCGGCCGCCGTTTCATCCTGCTCTCAGGAGCCGTGGCCATGATCATCTCACTCTCCGCGATCTCATACTTCATCTACATCGACATCAAACTCACGCCGCGCTTGGTGGTCATATTTGTCATGATTTACAACGCGGCCTTTGGGTACTCTTGGGGTCCCATTCCTTGGCTGTATCCGCCGGAGATTCTACCACTCAGCATCAGAGCGAAGGGTGCAAGTCTATCGACGGCATCCAACTGGGCTTTCAACTGGTTGGTGGGAGAGATGACACCGATTCTGCAACAGTGGATAAAGTGGCGCCTGTATTTGGTGCACGCATTTTTCTGTGCAGTCAGTTTCGTTGTCGGTAAGTCGAGTCTTGTGGAAATCATAAAGGGATTATCATGCTAACGATATACAGTCTACTTCCTCTATCCCGAGACTGCCAATGTGCGTTTGGAAGACATGAACTCACTTTTCGGAGACGCTACCACTGTCGCGCCCACACCGGAAACTCTCGCAGAAGCAGAATCACTCTTCAGCGGTAATCGCTCTCCGTCATCGTTCCGACTAGGCAACCAGGACGACGAGGTACCAGACATGGACTTGCAGCCTCCAGACGTCGACATTCAAGACGGCAAGCCCATCTTGAATGAGCGCGGAGAAGGTGTCGGAGGCTGGATCAGCAACGTGGTCAAGCGCGCCAAAGGCGAGGACCCCAACACTCAAGGTGGCAGTGGGAGGTACAAGCGTGTTGGTCAGGACTATGATTAGAGAGCAGGGCCGGTACATTGTGTGACAAAGCAATTAAGCGTGATGCGATAGAAAAGAGGCGACATACGCCAACTTGAATAGACAGACCTGGAGATGTACAACATGTAGAGATCCAACCCACAGGACATAATGTGATCTTGAGGCGTTTTGCATAATTCCAGCGCAAGTCCACTTCACTGCACAAAAAGTTGCGAAGGACGACTGGACCCTTGAATTGACGGCGCTGCGACGGCTTGGACGGGCCTCCGCCTGAAAGCAAAACGGAAACTTCCAAGAATTATGACTTTCTACTTCTACCTCTCGTATCTCGCCCACACAGTTGAATATAAAAATTCTGAAGATACAAATAGTATCTTTGGTACAAAAAGTCTCTTGCTATGTTGTTGTTCTTGTTTCGAGATCGTTGTCGTGGTGTCAAAAAGGGTCGAGAAACTTGAGTTGTCGCTGCTAGACTGGGTGTCAGAATTTCCGTTTTGCTGTCCCCACCTTGGACGGGGAATCCGCAGCACATCCCGTCCTGACGCGGCATGCCCGATCGTCTTGTCTTGATCACTGCCACATCTCCCAATGTGCTCATCCGGAACAGCATAAATCAACATGTCGCAGACATTAGAGCAGACCGACGCATCGAGCAGTCATGACGAGCCAGTGGAGAAGCAGAAGAGTCGCAGACCTCCGAGTAAGCACCAGACGAGCGGCGCGCAGAGAGCGGAGTACTGACGGCTTTCAACAGACAACGCTTTCCGACAACAACGTCTAAAGGCGTGGCAACCCATCCTCACTCCGAAGACCGTCCTCCCTCTCTTCTTCGCCGTCGGAGTCATCTTTGCGCCCATCGGAGGCGTGCTCCTATGGGCCAGCTCCACCGTTCAGGAACTCACCCTCGATTACTCAGAGTGCAGTCGAAGTGCTCCGCCATGCGGCAACAACAACGATGGATACGCCCCGATCCCCAGCGGCAAATACTCGAATTCTTTCAAGACGAAGGTGGAGAATGCAGATCTGCCAACATGGTGTCGAGAGACCATTGATGTGGGCGTCGGAGGGGAGGACAACAACTTCATGAACATCAGCACGACGGCTTGCCGAGTGCAATTCTACATTCCAGATGAGCTCGCGCCACCGGTGCTCTTCTACTACCAGCTCACAAACTTCTATCAAAATCACCGACGATACGTACAGTCGTTCGACGAGAGCCAGCTTAAGGGAAACATCAGGTCGGCGGCGGAGATTGAGGGCTCTAACTGCGACCCTCTTCAGACCGAGATCGTGAATGGCGTCCAGAAGGCATACTACCCATGTGGTCTCATTGCGAATTCCATGTTCAACGATACCTTTATGAGCCCGGTGTTGCTGAATGGGCGAGGAGAAGGCGCTTCGAACGGGGTCACCTACAACATGACCAACAAGGGCATTGCCTGGTCCACGGACGATGATCTCTACGGCAATGCAAAGTACAAGAACGATGAGGTCGTTCCACCCGTCAACTGGCGTGTGCGGTACCCAACCTACAACGAGACGTTTCCAATCCCGAAAATCAAGGAATGGGAAGAATTCCACGTGTGGATGCGGACGGCAGGTCTGCCGACGTTCAGCAAGCTGGCTTTGCGTAACGACAATGAGAAGATGGAAGTTGGAAGATACGAGGTGGTGATCCACGACTGTAAGTGAAGTCGGAAGACGACCCGGCATCCAGGTTATGAGCTGACACCATCACGACTAGACTTCCCCGTGACCATCTATTCCGGCACCAAGTCGATTCTCCTGTCCACGCGTACCGTCATGGGCGGTAAGAACCCGTTCCTCGGCATCACCTACATCGTCGTTGGTGGCCTTTGTATCATTCTGGGTGCTCTCTTCACAGTGACGCAACTCATCAAGCCACGGTAAGATCTGCGACTCCGTCGACCTGCATATCGTAACGATGACTGACGACGCACAATGCAGAAAACTTGGCGACCACAGCTATTTGACATGGAACACCGAACAACCCAGCACAGCAACTACTACCGGCAGAGCACCAAGAAGTAACGAAGCTGCATGAACATTTCACTTTCATTGTCATATTGGATTCGGGTATACTTGGCGTTTTGGAGTATCAGCAGTCCATCGGCAAGATGGAGAGAATCTGGCTGGGGAGGTACTCTTGAATATCCTGCTTGTTACATCTGGCCTGAATCACAGATCTCTGTTCACACTCTCCATTGACAAGGTCTTAGTCTGATCATCGCATGTGCTCGATACAGCCGATGGAGCATCTTCAGCCGGCTGCTTTCTTTTTGAGCGTCCTCGCCCCAAGCGCCACATGATTCGGATTGTGCTCCGCGGCATTGATGGTGAGATCTGATCTGAGTAGCCTTACGGCTGACCTTGAAGGACTCGGCTCTAGATCCTTCTTTCACATCTTGACCTGGGTCCAGACGGCATCTTCAGCCTCCACATGGCCTTTGTTCATGTTAACTTTTCTTGTCCAACAGGCAAGTTCAACCGCAACCGTCGATATACCAACTACCAAAGGCCCGGGATTCGGCATCCAGACCGTGATTGCCAGTCTACTAAAGGGATGGTATGGCACATGCGGCTCAGCCGGCCAGTCGCTCATATTCACCCTGGAGTGCAGCAGGTACCATATGCTTCTTTAACACAAACTGCATTCCACGGCATATCTCGAAACATTCCCCGGCACGACCAACTTCAACGTCACCTCTGACTGCACGATCAACCATGAAGCTCCTCACGTTCGTCTTTGCGGCGCTGGCCGCCGGCATGGCACACGGCGCAAACAATCCGATCTCGTCCTTCGTAGACCCAAAAACAAATCTCACCATCAAACACTTCAACTGCGGCGTGTCACGAGCCTCCGGCTCCAGCGACTTCAACAAGACCATCAAAGCCCTCAGTCGCAAGCTTCGACATCACCAGACCGGCACACGAGCACCGGCGCTCTTGAAGACGAGAGAAGACATTCCAATAACCACCATCAACGCATACATGCACATCCTCACCACAACCGCCAACGCCGCCCTCTACACCAAGAAACAAGCCACAAAGCAGATCAACGTCATGAACACCGTGTACAAACGCATCGGCCTGAACTTCAAGCTCATCGAAACTGACATAACCGTCAACGACGCATGGGCCGTGGCCGATGGCGCTGACATGGACGCTATGAAGCTCGCGCTCCGCAAAGGGACCTACGCCGACTTGAACCTCTACTTCCACTCCGATCTCACCAGTGGCATTCTCGGAACCTGCACGCTACCCTCGCAAGTCCAGGTCGGCATGGACAAGGCGCTGTACGCTTCCGATGGATGCAATATCAACGCCAACACGATGCCTGGAGGGTCACTGACGGGCTACAACCAGGGTATGACGGCCGTGCACGAGACGGGACACTGGTTGGGACTGCTGCATACCTTTGAGGGATACTCCTGTGAAGGCGAAGGCGACATGATCGATGATACGCCAATGCAGTCTTCGAGTACGGATGGGTGTCCGACGGAGGTGAAGGATAGTTGTCCTGGGTTGCCAGGCGTGGACCTGATCCACAACTACATGGACTATAGCTCGGACTCGTGCTACACGGGCTTTACGCCGGGACAGGTCGCCCGAATCAGGGCGCTGTGGGAGCAGTATCGGAAGGGATACTAGAGGGTGGTCTGCTGATGGATGAAGGTGTGGACTTACGACTGCGCATGATTGATTGAGACGGCCTTTGATCTGCTTGAGTACATATTTATCGTGGTCCGTTCTTGTGTATATATACCTTTTATGATGAGCTCAAGATGCAATTTCTACGCCGTGTGTTGCTCGCCTTCCCATAAATATACAGAAGTCAGCCTTACATCGTGCAGGGTTGGAGGTGTTACTTGCCTGGAGGTGTTACTTGCAAGACTTGTTGCTTCTGCACGACTCATCCTCCTTTGGCTCTGCATTCAAACTTCTTCGGCCATAAATTGACTCTCATGCCACGCACTTGTTGAAAGCGCATTTGTCGCAGTGTGGTGTCGCTGCCATGACCGAAAGATGGCCTGACCTGATGAAGTAAATCCCCCTGCCAATGATGGATCCAATCATCAACGAGGAACGGCGGTAGCGAAAGATAAGCCGTCTTGTCCAGGCCCAAGCCACTTTCGCTTCCTTCCTCCACTTGACTGGCCGGACAATAGCCGGTCTCCATTCTCCTCACCATCCCGCCAGGGACCCGATAACACCAGCGGAATGTCGCCGAAAGCTCCGCCATAGCTACATACCCTACGCGCATCCGGTCGCACTCCTATATACTTATCTTTCGACCTGGGATCATGGACACTGCGGACTGACGTTCACTTCGATTTAACTTCCGGGACCGTTGACACTGGAAACCTGACCTCACGTGGGGAACTACCTCCTACCGCATCTGGCGATATCTTCTACACAAAATCAACCATGGACGCCGTCAAACGAGGCATGTCCAGCGATGGAGCGCGGCGAACCGGCTCGGTGCACGCAGCAGCAGCGGATGCAGATCTGGCGAAGATGGGCTACACGTCGGAACTACCACGAAGTCTGAGCATGCTATCGGTTCTGGGAATGTCCTTTGCGATCATGGCCGTGCCATTCGGCCTCAGCACGACGATGTACATTGGTCTGACGGATGGTCAAAGTGTGACGATTCTCTGGGGATGGGTGCTGGTTTCTCTGATCTCCATGAGCATTGCTGCCTCGCTGGCCGAAATTTGTGCGGTATACCCGACTGCCGGTGGTGTCTACTATTGGAGTGCGATGCTGGCGAACAAAGAATGGGCGCCGCTGGCTTCGTGGATTACGGGATGGTTGAATCTGGTTGGCAACTGGACGGTGACGCTTTCGATCAATTTCTCGGGAGCGCAGTTGGTCCTCAGTGCTATTTCGATATTCAAAGAGGACTTTGTTGCCAATGCATGGTGAGTTGAGCCTTGTCAGAGATCGCTGATGCGAAGCTGACTTGTCAGGCAAACGGTCTTGATGTTCTGGGCTCTCATGCTGATATGTTTCCTTATCAACGCATTCGGTTCCGCATACCTGGATCTCATCAACCGCGTTTGCATCTACTGGACGGCGGCCTCAGTTGTGATCATCGTGGTCACAATCCTCGCCATGTCCGACAACTATCGATCCGCCGAATTCGTATTCAGCAACTACGACGCCAGCGCATCTGGATGGCCGTCCGGCTGGGCTTTCTTCGTTGGCCTACTCCAAGCTTCGTATACTCTGACGGGATACGGTCTGGTCGCTTCGATGTGCGAGGAAGTACCGAATCCAGCACGCGAAGTTCCCAGAGCTATTGTCATGTCCGTCGTGGCTGCTGGTGTCACTGGTGTGATCTACCTGATTCCCATCCTTTTCGTGCTGCCGGCCGTTCAGGATCTTCTTGATGTCAAGAGCGGGCAGCCCATCGGCTTCCTCTTTACTCAAGCAACCGGCTCGAAGGGTGGAGGATTCGGTCTGCTCTTCTTGATCCTTGGAATCTGGCTTTTCGCAGGTACTGGCGCTTTGACAGCTTCAAGTCGCTGCACTTATGCCTTCGCTCGTGATGGTGCGATCCCAGGAAGCCGATGGTTGGGCACGACCAACAGCAAATTGGGAATCCCGCTTTGGGGACTTGTCTTATCGACCGTGGTCGATTGCCTGCTTGGCTTGATCTACTTCGGATCGACGGCAGCATTCGGAAGCTTTACAGGTGTCGCTACCATCTGTTTATCGTGCGGCTATGGTCTTCCGATCCTGGTTTCGGTGCTGCGCAGGAGGAAGCTTGTGAAGCACTCGACGTACTCCCTTGGCAGATTTGGCTTTACCATCAACATCATCTGCTTGGTGTGGATAGCATTGGCGATCGTGCTGTTTTGCATGCCTACCAGTCTTCCGGTAAGCTCAGCGATAGGATTTCCTTGGTACGCCGGCTGACATCTTCTCCAGGTCACCGCAAGTTCGATGAACTACGCAAGCGTGGTCTTCATGGGCTTCGCAGCCATCAGCGTCGTGTGGTACTTCATCCGCGGCAGGAAAACATTCACTGGACCTCCGGTGGTATCCGACGCAGACCCGACCATTGTTGGCCAAGTGGAGTCCATCGACAGCAGTGGAGAATCGGCAACGAGGACGAGTAGAGAGGCGAAACCTGAGTTGAAGTAGTCTTGACGACCTTCACTTGCATTGCTCCCACCAACCTTGATATCGCATTCATAAATTTTGTGCATATGCTCATGAGGTACAGGAGATGGCCAACATCTCACAGCTTCGTCTCCTTTTTCGGTCCCATGAATCCGAACATGAACCCTGCGATCTTGCGCATCTGGATCTCCTCACTACCCTCGGTGATTCTGTACCTTCGATGATGTCTCCAGATGTGTTCGAATGGGTAGTGGCGGCCTGTGAGGGGAGTCAGCGAGGATCAAACTGCACAATATCACTTGATAGACTTACTATAACCCCAACCACCATGAGTCTGGATCGCCTGATCGGCAGCTTGCGTGCACAATCTGTTCGCCCAGTAATTGCACATGCTGACCTTGTCGCTTACTTTCTGCTCCACCTCGCGATGAGGCATGGTGTCCATATCGACGGCCGTCTTGCGGATCAGCAGCCTCAACATCTCGCATTGGGTCTGGAGTTCTACAAGCGGGAATTGGATCGCCTGGTTCGTGGCCAGAGGCTTGCCGAAGGGTCGACGCTTGCGGGCGTACTCTACTGATTGGTTCACGCAGTACTGGGCTGCGCCGAGAGAGGATGCAGCTTGACGGATGCGATTCTCGTGGACGAAGGCTTGCGCGACTTGGAGACCATCTTCTGCTGGTCCGATGATGGAGGATGCCGGAACACGGACATCAGTCAGGGAGATCGTGGCGTGGTCGGTAGGCATGTTCAGCGTCCATTGGTATGACTCCACCTTCAGGCCGGGCGTGTGGCGTGGCACGTTGAAGCATGTGATGCCCTTGGCGTCTCCATCCTTGCCGCTTGTTCGGGCAAAGATGAAGCAATTCGTCGCCTTGTGTATGCCCGTCTGCCACATCTTCCCACCATTGATAATGTAGCTGCCGTCTGACTGCTTCACGCCCTTTGTCGCCATGAAGGTAGCGTCACTGCCATGATCCGGCTCAGTGAGACCGAATGTGATTCTGACTTTGCCAGCAAGTCTGCCGTGTATGAGCTCCTTCTTCTGCTCTTCGCTGCCGAAGTGCTGCACCATGATCACATCTGAGAAGTTGCCACAAATGGAGTGCTCGTTCTGCAGATCGTTGAACAAGCCCAGGCCTTTCGACGCTAGGTGCTCTCGGATCACTGACATCCACAGATTACTTCCTCTTCCAGAGTCGGTATTCTGGCCACCAAACTCCTTCGGCAAGCTGAATCGGAAGAAACCAGCTTTGTCCGCTCTCCTCGCCGCTTCTCTCAACAGCTCTTCCCACTCCTCTCGAGGCAAGCCGCCAGCGTCCCAGTTCGTGCGGGCATGTTCGCGGCGGTGGTCGAAGAAGCGTTCGTTGTCGTCCTGTGCCTGTAGTGGTTTGATCTCGCGTTCAATGAAGTCGTCCAGTCGGGCGAGATAGTTCTTCAAGTCGTCGGAGACCTCGAAGTTCATGGTGAAAGAAGTAATGTCACAGTAGGGAAATTTCAAGAGGCGAAATTGAAGAAGCGTCGATTGAAACTACTTACAATCGCCGCAGCATCTGCTGATCTACATATGTGCTTCGTGTGAGGGTCGTGGTTGATCTCGCCCGAGGTCGACGAGCTTCAAAAGAGGAGGAGACTCGGCTCACCTTCCCTTTCCCTTCCCGGCGAGTCGACTTCACCGACGCCAACACACTAACCACCTCACTTCCTCTGCTCACTCCCACACGAACGCCTCCATCAGCATTGTCGGCCGCATCGACTCGTGACATCGGCATGTCGCCTCATCAGAATATCACACATTTACTGGAAATGGCCGTCAATGATTCAATCCACGAAGTTCCCGATTGAGCTACGTCCAGTCCAGGAGAGATTCGTCCTGGCAATAGCATGTACCTGGAACATGGCATCTAAGCATTCATCTTTGCTCGCTTCGGTTTACAGGAGCCGACGTCACATGGAGGACTCGTTGGTTATTTGAATACTATTCCAGCTTTGCCAGAGGACCGGATATGCTGTTCCACATGCGGCCAGGCAGAGGGGTGTGTTCGGCGGCCATTTTACACTGCCCGAGGTGCACACTGCTCTCTCGGGACTTTTCGTCGTTCATTGCTTGTCGACTTGGCTTTTGACGACATTCGCGTCATGCAATTCTTGAACGAGCTGCACGACGTCGCATGTGAAATGCCACATCTCACTCGTTCAGTGTCACGTCGATGTATTCGGAGGAAAACCCCAGCACCCTCGAATTTCCTCGTGGAGCGTTGAGCGACAGGATCTCTACGTCCCCGCTACGCTTCGGACTCCTTTTGCGGACCAGGATGTCTATACGCATGCGAAGAGCATCGTGGGCGGAAATATGCGGATACATGAAGTCTCTCTCAGTCACGCCTGGTATATTTGCTTCGATCCGCGCTCGCATTGCATTGACGGCTACCTTCAAGCGTTGTTTTGCATCCACAACTGATGTGAACAGATTCGCCGATTGCAGATCTTCAGCTGCGAGTACAAGCCCTTGTGGACGTTCTGGACCTCCACTTGCTGAATATCGGCAATTGCCCTCTCGGAGCACTGAGTGATGGGCCCTTTACGTTACTGTTCATTGGTCTGGTCGCATCGGGTTGTACTCAGAGAGAGGAGCACCGGCATTCTTCAGCGACGACTCTCGAAAAGAACAGTTCGTGGCATGGTCGCAATGAAGTACTTGCCAAGAGGTGCACCGGCAGTCCCATTGACTATTGAGCGAAGGGAATCCTCGATCCCTGAGCGAAGGAGCCGCCATATGCCAGTCCAGAGGCAAAATTGCACTGAACGGCTTGGAGAGAGGTGCACCAGCACTTTCCACCAAGCACTGAGAATCCTCATCGAGCACTGAGCAAGGACCTTCGTGTGCTCGTCCACGGGCATGGTCTCATTGCATTACTTGGACAGAGGTGCACCGGCACTTCCCATCGAGTACTGCGAGACTTCATCGAGCACTCAGTAAGCGACCTTCCGTGTGCCCGTTCAATAGCATATCCGCATGGAGCTTCGAAGAGAGAGGTGCATCGGCACTCCCCATCGAGCACTAAGCAAAGGACCTTCCACGTTCCTGCCTGGTAGCATGGTCGTAGCAGGTTGCATTCTAAGCGAAATGCTTTAGCAATCCCTAGCGAGCACTGATCGAAAGACCATATACGTTCCTGTTCACTGGCACAGTCCCCATGACGATGCTCGGAAACAGGTGCATTGGTAATTTCTACTAAGCACGGAGAGGAAGACACTCCGTGTGCACGTCGAGTAGCATGCTTCTTAACGGAAACGCTCGTACACAGGTGCGTCGGCAATCTCTAGCGAGCACTGAGCTACCAAGCACTAGACGGGAGGCCCTCTATGTGGACTTTCAGTGGCATGGTCGCATCAGAATACTCGGAGAGACACGGCGGCATTCCCCAGGAGCACTGAGCGGACGACCCTCCATGTGGACTTCTCGTGGCCTGGTTGCCATTCACCATGTGGAGCCACAACGAACGATGGACATACATCGGAAACAGGCTTCATCGTCAGCGAGCACCGAGCGGAAGACCCTGGGTGTAGACCTTGAGAGGGAAGGTCCCTGTTGACCACCTGGAGAGCCATCGCGGACGATGGCCATGCATCGGAGACAGATCCAATTCCTAGTGAGCACTAAGCGGAACACCCTCTGTATGCACCTTGAGAGGCATGGTCGCTTTTTACCAATTAGAGAGGCACCGCGGACAATGGACAAACATCCGAGACAGGTCCATCGGCACTCCCGCAAACACCGAGCGGGAAACCCTTCGTGCGCACGTCAAGAGGCATGGTCGCTGTTTGATAATTGGAGAGGCACAGCGAGCGATGCGGGAAATCACTCGGATCTGCGTTTTTTGCCGAATTTTGGCTGCTAGGCTGGCGATAATCCCCAGCGAGCATCAAGGGAAAGACCCTCTGTGTGCACGTTAAGTGGCATAGTCGCCATTCACTACTTGGAGACAGTAACGGAGACGAGTGCACTGGTAATCCTAGCAAGCACTGCCCGGAAGATCCTCTGTGGGTCCGATGAGTGGCATGGTCGCTATGTACTATTGGGAGAGGCACAGCGGGTGACATAGGAGATCACTCGATGGTTGCATTTTCGAAAGACCCTCCGTGTGCACCTTGAGAGGCATGGTCGCCATTCACTACTTGGCGAGGCATAGCGGGTGACACGGGAAATGACTCGTGGTTGCATTTCCGTAAGACCCTCTGTGTGCACGTTGAGAGGCATGGTCGCCATTCACTACTTGGAGACGGTAACGGAGACTAGTACCTCCGTGGCTCCGCTCAAACCGCACCACGCAACTCGGACTCCAGTAGCTTGGTTGGTATGGTGTAAGCTCGAAGGACGAAAGCATTATCGTTGCTTTCATTCCTCTTATACAGATCCTTCTCGAAATACATTTCCTTTCTCTGGCATAGAATGCACAGTCCAAGCCCACGGAGTCAGACACATGCGGTGCAATTTGAGCGGGATCACGGAGGTAACTGGCAATCCCAGCGAAGGATTGTCTCCGGCAAGCACTGCGCGGAAGACCCTCTGTGTGTACGATGAGTGGCATGGTCGCCATGTACTATTGGGAGGCACTGCGGACACATGGGAAGTCGCACGATGATTGCATTTTCTTGTCCAAATTCCTGGCTGCTAGACTGGCAACCCCCAGCGAGCATCAAGGGACAGATTCTCTGTGTGCACGTTGAGAGGCATAGTCGCCATTCACTACTTGGAGAGGCATGCGGCGGGCGATGTGGAAAATCACTCGATGTTACATTTCTCGCCAAACTTGGCTACTGGACTAACTTTTGGACCCATTTCTCGCGCGCTATTGCTCAAACCATCAATCCTCGGTGAAGGGAGAGTGCTTGCCGTCCCAAACGGAAGCATCCTTGACCGTAAAGGCCACCTCTCCCCGGAAGACAGCCTCGTCGCTCTCGTCTTCGACCTTCATCCTCGCCTCCTGCTGCGGTACCAGCACATTGAACTCGATCTCCATGCCGGAAGCAGACTTCCGAATCACCACCACAACGTTCAGCTTATAGCAGATCTCTCCGTCTCCTGCGGTCACCTGATCAAAATGGTGAGCGTCCAGCTGCTCCTGCGGCAGCTCCATGTCCACGTCCCGCCACTTGTGCACTTCGTCGTGCATGGTGTACTCCTCGGCGGAGCCCTCGTTCGGCAGGAGGCGACGCTGCGAAGCGGCAGAGTCGGCGAACCTCTTGCCGAGACACACAAATTCCGCCGTGATGTGAGGGCGCTCCACCGGAATGTGGAAGTGCATGTTGATGTGCCTCACCTCGTTGGCCATCATCTCACCTTGCGCAATGATCGTACGGATGCGATCGTCGACCACATCCACATTGGGATCGATGGGGCTTCTCTCCACCCAAGGCATGTATTCGACCTCTCCTCCCACCATCTCGTCTTCCGTCCATGAGTCGGCGTGGGCTGGATTGGCACGGTCGAAGATCTGTCGCTGGAGAATGGCGTATCCATATCTCTCCGGAAGGTGCTGGTCGATGATGTTGTTGTATCGCAAGAGGGCGCCTTTTGCCACTGGGAAGCAAGCTGTCTGGTCCGTATCGCTTGGTCTGATGACGTTGATACCGCGAGGCTCATACTCTGCTTTCAGTCTCTTCATGGCGTAACCGCTCCCGGAGAATCCGCCGGTCACGATGATGGCGTGGGGAAATTGATCTGGCTTGATCTGACCATTGATGAGGATGATGACGGCGGAGATGACATGGTCCATGGCTTTGAGCATCTCCTCGCGCGGCACACTGAAACTCTCGTACTTGCTATCCATTCCCGGAATTATGCACACACGAGAGAGGTCGGTTGTCTTGAATTCCTCCTTCACCTTCGCAAGCGCAGCCAGGGTCCGGCGGACAAAATCGCGCGGCGTCACACCAAGCTTCTTTGCCGCTCGTGTTGCCCAGCCCTTGGCCTTGATGCTCAAGAGCCATTCGCGCAGGACTCTGTCGACTTGGGCTGAGCCGCAAATGTCGCCACTTGAGTGGCCGAGCGTACGGAAGCGACAGTCGAGGCTGATGTCGTCTTCCAGCTGGTTGGCAACACAATCCGCCGTACCACAGCCAATGTCGGCGGTGATGATGATATCGCCCTGCCTAAAAGCGGCGATGAGAGGGTTGACGATCTCGTGCGCAGCTTTGTCGACTAGGTAGGCAATGACGGCCTTGGACTCCGAGGCAAGCACCACGTGACGAAGTCCAGAGTTGCTTGCGGCCGATTGCATGCGGTAACGGGCGTTCGGCGTCCAGCTGTCCGGGACGGTGATGCGTACGCGCAGCTCATTGAGCATCTCGTCCAGTTGCTGAACCGTCAGAACGTGAGCGCCACGGTTGCGTTCCATGATCTTGATGTGTTTCTTGCCATCGCTAACGACCGCGCGCAGATGATCTTCGAGCAATTGCTCATATTCCTTGCCAAGCTCCTCCAAAACGTCTTGCACACGGGCCGTCACTTCTCGTGCGCCTGGTCGATTCGAGAGTGGGAGCTTGAAAAGCGTGATGATCCGGTCGGAGACGTCGGCATCGTCGTTCGCAATCGCTTGGAGTGCATGGCCGTGAACAAACGTGCCATCATCCAGCCACGTAGCCATTGCAGGCTCTTCAAACCCGGCGTCTTCGATCATGACTGTCGTCGGATCAGACACGCGGACACCATCGCGGAACATGGCGTAAGCAATCGTGCTGTGTCCCGTTCCCCAATCGATCGTCATCTCGATCGTGTCTCGAGGCGCGGCCATGATGAAGATGATGGCACTCAGGCAATGTTGGTACGGCGGTGTGGTATGGAATAGTAGGACGTATGAGGTTTTGCAGGTGAAGGTGTGTGGCGCAGAAAAGCTGAATTTCGCGTGGTGCGTTCGTTGTTGTTGTGGTTCGGAGAGAGGAGGACTTGAAGTGAAGTCTTGGATGGCTGGAGCCTTTCCCACGGAGTCGTCGGACAGTGGACACGACTGCGAGAGTGACGGTGACGGAAGCGCTGAAGTGATTGGAATGGAGACGGCGCGAGTGAATTGCGGTCAATCGGGTCTGGTTCAAGAGGAGAAGTCTTCGAAAGTGCGCTCATCCAAAAGGGTTTGTTGTTGTTTTGTTTGATTCCATGTGGACAAACGCTGCTCCCGTCGCCTCCGTCACGTTGATCAACCACAAGCACATCTTTTCCAAGACATCGACACATCCGAAATCTTCATCTTCTTTGCATCGCAACACCAAACATCACCGCTGACCAACGAATCTGCCACTCACATTGTTTCTCGACATCCGTCACATTGTCTCAGGCTCTACACAGACGCAACAAAGCCGCCATATCGAGGTTCGATAAGCACGCATCAACCGCCACGATGCCCACCAAGCCGAGATCGACGAAATGTCCCACCGTCCATACGACCTTACAAGCCATCCACCGAACGAACGGGACGCTGAAGACCCGCGCCGACCAGGACGCACTGCTTCGCAAACTCCTGCACAATCACGACCCCGCTCTGGACGAGGCGCAAGTGACCGCAGAACTGGCCACTTACCGACGGCAGCTGTCCCATATGCTGGGGAGGCATGGCGAGCGTGACGTCCGCGACAAGAACTACAGTATCAAAGCAAAAGCGATTCACAACCTCTTCGTCGTGGGCCCCGTGGGTATGCTAGATCAGAGTTTCCTCGACACCATGGATGCTTTCACAGACAGCGGCGACGACGAAGATGCTGAAGGTGAAGACGAAGACGCAGATGGAAGCGAGGCCATGCCTGGTCCACCGTCGAGACCGTTCAAGTCAACACCAATAAAGCTCAAACTTCACAAAGCTCGAGCTTCGAGCGCTACCGCAGCACCCACCCGCTCACGGACAGGCGCGGGCCTCGGCGAAGACTTCGACTTCCAAGCGAGCGAAGAAGACGACAACAGGGCCGAGTCTGAGCCTGCGACTCCGCAGAGTGAGCCAAGACCTCGATCGAAGCTGCCAGCCAGGAAAGGAGCTAGCAGGGACATCAAGCCGCTTTCAAAAACATCCAACAGCCACAAGCGCAAAGCAAGCACAATCATCACCATCGACGACAGTGAGGATGTGGCGCGGCCCAAGTCCAAGCAGAGGTTGATGGCGCCTGTTTCGAACGCTGCAGCTGAATGGGCGGTTCCCGCCGGATACACATCTGCACGAGCTCAAGAGGCGATCCCAGGATCAAGCAGGCTGCGCGCACCGATAAATTACGAAGAAACTGAAGATGACCTTCTACCATCCCTACCACCCAGACCAAACATTCCAAAGGCACAATTCGGAGAGATGGCAGGCGGCAAGTCCAAACGCCGGGATCGCAGCAGCAGCGAATACCAAGATGACGATGAGACCGAACCCACGGCCAAACGGCAGAAGACAATGCCTCACTCAACCGCACCCGCAAAAATGACTGCTCCGGTGACTTCCGAGGCAGTAACCAAGTCTAAACGTCGCGACCGCACCACCAGCGAACACGACGACAATGACGAGACTGAGCCCATGGCCAAGCGGCAGAAGACAGTTTCCACCCTAACGGCACATGCCAAAGAGACCACTTCGGTGGTTTCTGGGACTTCTACGCCTGATGTTCTGAGCGCTCAGCATCCCCTGTTTGAGCCTGCAGCCGCGAAATCGGACAAGCGCCCAGGGCGGCAGATGAGCGACAGTAGTCCATTGAGCGACCCGATGTCTCAGATCTCAGTGCCTGAGACTACAGCTGCGCCTTCCGGAGGTTCAATGGCGCCGCCCTCTCTTGATGCCGCCGCACAGATCATAGGCATGCCGTCCGAAGCCCCAACGGCGCCGCCTTCGCTTGATGCCTCGACACAGACCACAGCTCCTACGCCGCGCGCCGATCAAGAAACTACCACTCGAAAGCCGACTCCAGAGCCTTATAGGTGGGTACCGTACAATGGCCCTGTGGATCGCAACGATCCGGTGGACGGCAAGTGGGTCTCGAGAAATATGGAGTCGGCTGGAGACGAGCTCTTCACATCAGTACTGGCATACTGTCAATTGAACAACATTGACCCTGAAGCTCGTTCGACGTTCGTACCGAAGCCATCTCCGGAGTTGGCCGCACTTTACGAGAAGATGTTTGGCGTTGAAGACTGGCGTATGAAGGTGTCAGACCTCGAGGTCAACAATCAAGATAGCGAATGCCAGCAGGTCTACACTCTGATGGGCCTTCTCGGCACTGGGATTCGGTCCCTGGTATTCGAGTCGGGCTTACCATGGGACTTCCAGGAAAAATTGGAGACTTTCTTGGGAGCAGAGCTGGATGTCCTGAAAGGTGTACTGGCCAAATTTTATCGCCACAACTACGACGGATTCGTGAGAAAAATAAAAGAAGCTCAGATCCTCAAGCCCGAGTTCCAGGAGGACCAAGTCGCTGCGCACGCCAGCCAGCTTGCGAATCAGCTAACTGAGATTCTTCGGCCACACTTCCTGCTTCTGCAGAAGGGGAATCCGCCGGAGGACCCGCTGGACGTCCAGCACTGGGGATACTATCTCAAAGAGGCGTTCTCGAAGGCCATCATCGTCAAGCAGATGATATCCGCGTCTCCATTTGGACCGTTCACTCTGGGAGACGCTGTCTTCGGAACACCGGTCGATCGAGTGAACCAGAAGCCACGGTACGAGTTCAGTCAAGGGAAGGCGCAAAACGTCTTCTACGGCGTGTTGCCGGGAATCGTGAGGAATACGCCCGACGGCAGAATGGTCACGTGGTCGAAAACTCTTCTGATCCCTTACAAGGCGCGGTCGGCGGGACACACGGAGAGATCGGAGGCCAGCGTCTGAAACGCTGGATCGAGTTTGGTTTCTGGAGTTTGGGAGTTCAGGAGTCCGGGAACTTTTCGGTTTTTGTTTCGGAGTGTCGCCTCGACTTCTCTTCAGTCGGCGGAATCAACGAAGAGATCGGCTGTCGCCTGGATGGCGGGTGTCAAAAAGCGAGAATGCGTCCATGTTCTGGAGTTTTGGGAGTTTTCTGATTTGGTTTTCACGTGTTGCTTCGACTCCCCGCCTTCACAAAGCGGATTCGAGTTGGCCTCACGATGGCTCAAGAAGCGCGGGAATGGAAAAGCGGGAATGCGTTCGGGTGCTGGAGTTCTGGGAGGTTTTCTTTTTTGGAGTTTTCTGTGTTGGAGATTTTCTGTTTTGCTTTTACCTGTCGCCTGACTCCCCGCCTTCACAAGCGGGTCGAGTTGGCGGCAGTGTGGTAACAAGCGGTGGCAATTTGCCTCGCCTCCCGGTCTCTCTTTGAGGCTGGTCGAGTCGGCAATGCGCTGGTAATTTGCTTTGACTCTCGGCCTCATCTTTGAGACTGGTGAGTTGGCAATGCCATACGACTGCGTGCGTACTTGAGATTTGATGGAAAGTAGATAGAAGCCTGGACTCCCAGCCCCGTGATGGGTGGGTTGAGTTGGTGATATCGACGCTTTCGAATGCATGCGTCTAGACAATTTCATCACCGTCTCACTGCCTCCTCGTTGAACTGTGTCATACGTGGAGTTGATAAGATCGAGTACACTGTACCACAGCATTGTACTGCCATTGCTCTTTCCACGTCTTTCAGCGATATGTACATCCACCCTCCACCTCTCTATACCCACTCCACCGGATTCTTCAACACATTCAACAACCGATCCTCCCGACTCCCCTTCTCCGGCTCATGCTGATACTGCCACCTCGCCGTCAACGGCAAACTCATCAAAATACTCTCAATCCTCGCGCCAGGGGTATTCAATCCAAACGCCGTTCCGCGATCATGCACCAGATTGAACTCCACATACCTCCCCCGTCGTAATTGCTGCCACTGCTTCTCCTTCTCCGTGAACGGCATGTCCTTTCTCTTTTGAATGATAGGTATATACGACGGCAAGAACGCTCCGAGACAACTCTGGCAGAACGCGAAGAGGGACTCCTGATCTTTTTCGGATTCGTCCAGGTCGTCGAAGAAGATTCCTCCCACGCCTCGGGATTCGCCGCGGTGTTTGACGGAGAAGTACTCGTCGCACCACTTCTTGAAGCGTGAGTAGTAGTCCTTGTCGTGCGCGTCGCAGGCCTCTTTGATGCCGCGGTGGAAGTGGATGACGTCCTCGTCGAAGAGGTAAGAAGGCGTGAGATCTGTTCCGCCGCCGAACCACCACGCATTCGTCGAGCCGTCGGCGTTGGCCGTTTCGAAGTAGCGGTAGTTGAGGTGAACCGTCGGCGCCATGGGGTTGTGAGGGTGCAGAACTAGACTTAGACCCGCGGCGAAAAATTCGAGACTCTCAACGTCGGGATCCAATGCTTTGTGATTGACTCGCATCTTCGCGACCGCTGCTCGTGGCAAAGTGCCGTAGACCACGCTGATGTTCACGCCGGCTTTTTCGAATACGTCGCCTTCTTGCAGCACGCACGAGATGCCTCCTCCGCCATTCGGCCGTGACCACTCGTCTCGCTGGAAAGATTGTCCATCTAAAGCTTCGAGCGCTCGTACGATTTCCTTTTGCTTCTCTTTAATGTATTGCTCCATGCGCAGGCGCATTGGAGATCGGGCATCGACGCCGGATTCACGTTTGGCGAGATTGTCGCGTTCGGCGATGGAGGGAGATTCGAGTTCGTGAGAAGAGGAGGAAGGCTTGGGAGGAGGAGGAGGTGGGTCTCCAGAAGGGATGTCCTTGTCGCCGGTAGCCTGAGGGATTATATGAGCTTCAATGGCATGAGGAAATGGATGATGAGTTGAGTGAGGGTTGCACACTTACCATTGAGTAGATCAGAGAACCAATAAACACAATGCCCACCGCTATTCTCGTCTTGGGGTACCACACTTCCGTCTTCTGAAATCTACCCGGCGGGAGAGGTGGTCGCGACGACTGATGTCTTCGCTGTGGGAGGCGTGCTCGTTGCTGAAGGGCATTGCGAATCGCCGTCGAGGGCCGCGAGGGTCGGCATGATTTCAATGCCGCTTCGAGCAGCGGTGGGCGCATGACACTCATGGCGGTGGTGTTTCGGGACAACGACAATGGTATCACGAGAGTTGCTGGGTTCAATGATGAGGTGCAGTTCGTCTAGCGGAGCGTTGCAGCGCCGATAGCGGCCGAGTTTCACCCGATCGAGGAGGAATAGGCCGAAGATGAACAATCATCCGTTGCACGAGAGAAGGATACTGTGTGACCAGAGTGACGATGTGCTGGATCCCTTGATCTATTGCGAACAAATAAAGAAGCTAGTACAAGATTTTCTGCTCCGCTTTCACGAAGTCCAAACGCCATGCCGATATTCTCTCCTGAAGCAACCGCTTGTTGCATATTCCTCATACTGTTGATTCTCGGATCGTCGAATCTCACCATCTAAGCCTTTGGAGCATCTACCATCCTCCATTGGTCAAACCACTTCAGGTGCGCCCATTGTCTATTCGATCCCTCCATGCCGAAGCAGAAGGCGCGGAACAGCCAGAACATGAAGATGACCAAGCCGTATAGCACACCGAAGATGGCGACTTTGACAGAGGTGCTGCGCAAGTTGCGAGTGTACCAGTCGACGATGAATCCGGCGGTGAGAATGGCGAAGTACAGCGCTGGATAGTAGTGATGCACGTAGGTGACACGAGCCATGGCAACAAACGGCATGTAGTGGAGGAACCAGCCGAGAAGAGGGTAGATGCCACTGTAGTGGAACTGCTCGAGATCCTTCCAGGTGAGCTCGTCGTAGCCACGCTGCCAACGAATGGCGTAGTACGCGATCATGGCCATGATGAAGAATACAGAGAAGGTCGAGCCCCAGTAAACCACTGGATTGCCGAGGA
The DNA here is from genome assembly GCF_000219625.1 of Zymoseptoria tritici IPO323. Lineage (NCBI taxonomy): Eukaryota > Fungi > Ascomycota > Dothideomycetes > Mycosphaerellales > Mycosphaerellaceae > Zymoseptoria > Zymoseptoria tritici. The sequence goes on along the minus strand of NC_018217.1, from coordinate 2,713,610 downwards.
GGAAGTACTTGACAATGGCATCGTCCCAGCCACACATGCGTAGACCGACGTGGAGTAGAGGCCACTGCCACGGTGCGGAAGCCAGATCATCCTGCTTGTCGGGATCGGGAACCAGGGCGTTGTTGGAGGTCATCATGGCCACATTCAAGTGAATGAAGTCGCGGAGGAACGGAGATTTGTAAGCACCTGGGGCGCTAGGTGGCACTGTTTTATGTTAGCGATGCACGAACTTGATGAAACAGGAATTGTCGAAACTTACGCCTCTCGTTCACATGGGATTCAACATTCCAGTGAGTGTACACATCGCGAGGATTGTTGGCTTTGACACAAGTCGTCTCAATCTGCTTGAAACCCCACTGTGGCAGGTTGACATTGCCAGCACGAAGGTAGCAGTTGAGATCGACGTGCTTCAGACGGAAAGAAGTGGTCAAAGTGCGAAGCTTCGTCCAATCGTTGGAAGCCGCATCACTGACAGTCTCCACCATCCAGTGGTCCTTGGTGTCACCAACAGTCAAGTTGCCGTAGCAAGAGACCTCGTGGTCGGCCTTGGTGACGGGAGCGGGGACGGTGTGAGAGTGGAGGTTGCGGCCGGTCTGAGCGTGGATTAATCGGATGATGTCTCCGTTGCCGACAAACTTGAGATCTGCTTCCGGGTCGTAGGTAGGCTGGTGTCTGTTCGGGTAGAAGAACCAGTCGTTGTTGGCATCTTTGTGGTGGTAGCAAGTGATTTGCTGCTGGCCAGATCCCTCAGGATAGGTCTGCACGTGAGAGTGTAGAAGTCCACCACCGTATCCCATGTTCTTCAACGTAGCCTTCGAACCATACGCAATCTCCAATGGGCTGTCCTTTCCAACCTCAGTGCCGCGGAGGTTGGCCTGGAAGAGCGATGACATTTGCGCATCACCAGGACCAGAGTTCTCCAAGATGAGGAAGTGGAGGTAAAATGTGAACATGTAAACGATGAGCGGGATGACAATCAGGCCGATAACGCGAAAGACCACATGCGCTCCCAGCTCCCACTTTGGCATCTTAAGGTCGCCAAACTTGTTCCAGAGGTCCACGATCGTGTAGATACCGACAAGCGCGGTGCCAAACATACCGACCCACTTCACACTGCACACGCATCCGATGGATATTCCAGTCATGCCGAGCCAGAAACCCCACTGGAGCGAGAACGGTTGATGCCTCTGGTTGTGAAACTTGAACAAGGTGAAGACCGTGGTGAAGGTGAAGCACAAGAGCATGCTGTCCAGGAGGATGAATCTGCTGATCGTGCAGTAGCTGTTCTCGCAGAGGACTGCCAACGTGATGAGCCAGACAACTGGCTTCCGGAAGTGCATCTCTTTCGCGGTGAAGTAGGACAGAGGAATCAAGACCGCGCCGAAGAAGGCGTTGAACTGGCGCATGAAGGTGTAATCGAGGTTCTCCGGGTACTTCTCTCCGCTCTTGAACTCGAACGAGCCATTGTAGCCTGCGAGGTATCCTGAAAGTCCCACCAGCATTTTTCCAAGCGGAGGGTGCACATCAAAGTAGAACTCGCGCTTGAGGTAGTGAGACCCGAACTTTCCAAAATGCGCCTCATCCCAGGTGACAATGGGCGAGAGGCCGATCTTGTACAAGCGCGTGAAGAAGGCGAGGATCGTGAAGAGGAGCGGCGCGATCAGCCACTCCCATTCGTCGAGGGTCTGAAGAAAGGTGTTGACCTGGTGAGGGCTGAAGTCAGTACGCCGCTGATGGCAATGCGGTATCATTGTCCAATGCGTACCTTTTCCTTGCTCTTCTCATCCAGCTTGTTCCCAGGCTCTTGTGGGACATAGTTGCCATTCTGACCAGCCGCGACGTTTCGTTTTCTGAGATCTCCCTGGGTGTTTGCGCCCGTTGTGATGGCGCCGTCAGCGGCCATGATGGGCGATGGCGATGTGATTGTCGATGCTCAGAGGAGCGAGAAAGGTGTTGAGAGGATGTCTCAGCCGCGTCCAATAATTCGAGGGCGGCCGGCGTCGCGGTGCAGTCTCCGTCTTCCTGAAAAGGCAAGCGCTCGATAAAAAGAGGGCGGGGATAGAAGAGAAGAATTACAAAGTCTGTAGAGACATGGCAAAGAAGTGAAGAAAGAGGAGTATGGCAGAAGTGTGGAATACGCGCCCCTATGCTGCGTGTCCACGAGAACGGTGGTCGTATTCAGCTACAAGCGCGCCTTGCATCCTCCCGCCCTGCAGGGGACAGTTGTTCAAGCTTCGGAAGGGGTTCTCGTCTTCCGGTCTTCACTAGAACTAGCAGCCCGCTTCTTTCTATTCTCGTCTTCGACTTTATACGCGACTTCACGTGGGAAACTCAATTGAGATCCGATTCATGGCCCTAGCAGTAAGGCATGAGGGAGTGCAAGGTGAATGCATCCCATTGTAAAAGGACAGCACATGGCATCTCCGATATTATGCACATGCTGAATCGCTGGCTTTTGCACGCGTTCATCCTATGTCAGGATACATGACCCCACGTTCGTGGACATCGCTAGAAGTGGTGCTCACGCTATGCACGGATCACGTAATGCAACGTTCTCACAAGAGCATGGCTTCATTCACCACACCACTTCAATGGCTAATATCTTCACAACCAGTGGTCACAACCAGGTGTTTGATAGCTCAAATTCATCGCATTAATCACATCTATCAGCTCTGAGCAGCTTGAAGTCGTTACCTCAATGTCATACGTGTTGGAGGCTGGGAGGATTCAGCTGTCTGTGCACCCCCCCTCCGGTGCAAGGGCACCTTTAACACCACGATTAGCTGCTTTTTAGCCACTACCTGTCTTGCTCGCGGTGGTGGACGGCTTGCTTTGCGAGCAGAGGCTTGGAGGTCAGTATTCAGCTGTGAATTGGCCTGTTTAGTCTCCCTCTGTGCAGCCTTCTGTCCAGCCCTTTAAGCCGCCTTGTGCTGTCTGTCTGCTATAGCTTGTATCCGCTGTTTAGCTCTCAATTGTTGGTCTACCTTCTTCGCAATAGCATTGTCTTCCTTGCGCTGCTTCTCAGCGACCTTCTCAGCCTCCTTCTGAGCGAGCAATGCCTTGCTAGCTTGCAGTTTGGCTGGTGAATAGAACTGAGCAGCTTGGTCATAAGGAATCGACAGCAATGGCTTGCCACGTTGTCGCTTCTGCTTCTTATGCTTAAAGGATTGCCGGAGGCCATTGTTCTCGCTCCTAAGGAGGTGATTCTCGGTTTGGAGGTTAAGAACGGTGTTGCTCAGCTTCTGAAACTCCGTCTTGTTTGAGCCCTCAACTGCCTCTTGAACAACGTCCCTCAGAAGGGCTCTGATGTGCCGCCAATTGCTCGCAGAGATAACGGAAGTCTCTGTGTCGGCTGTGCATGGTCTAGATAAACCGGAGCCCTCGTCACTCGTGTTAGTGCCCTTGTTAGCCTTTTGAGGCTCCTCAAACTTCGACAGCACAAGCGACGGATCCAGTAGATATAGGCCTGTCTTGTGGAAGCCAGAGGCTATGTTAGCTGGTGTGAAGGCCTTCTGGTAGGCTGGCCAAAACAACCGGAAGAAGTCACGCTTTGTGACCGCTGAGAGCCCTTCAGAGTAATGCATGAACCGTGACAGCTCTGAGGAATAGTAGCTAGCCAGTGCACCAAAGAGACTGACATCAAGAGGCTGCAGGCGGTGTGTTGAATGAGGTGGATAAACTGCTACGAATATCCGATGGTCAAGGCAGTGCTGAAGGAACGCCATGTTCACGTGTGAGCCATGGCCATCAATCACTAGCAACCTGTGCCCTCTGTTGCCAGCCTTGTGCCTCGTTAATGGCTCGAATACCTTCGTGAGCCAGTGGAGCCCAAGGTTGTTGTCGGTCCAGCCGTTTGGTGAGGATGCAAAGAATGCACAGTGCTCGTCTGCGTCGAAGTCCTGTAGCCATGAGGATTAGATGTTACCAGTCACAGCCTTGTATATCAATGCCGGCGGCAGTGAGGTGCCATCAGCGCAGATTGATGCTACCAAGGTTATCCATTCACGACTGCCATCTTGGATATTGCCAATGAGCCGACCTGAGGTGTGTTCCTGCTTTGAGAAGACTCTCCGTGTCTTCTGAAGGACCCCAATCATAAAGCCCTTCTCGTCCATGTTATACGTGTTGCATGGCTCTATGTTGTACTGCTCAATCTTGCTCTTTAACAGGTCGTAGTATGCCTTGTATTGCCTCACAGAGTCTGCCTTCTTCCTGCTCTTATCCAGTGGATTGAGGTATCGTGAATCGATCTGATCCTTGTGTCGGCGTACGAATCGTGGGACCCAGTGGCGGCTTGGATGGACCTTTGCAATGTCGTAGACGAAGGATCTAAGCATAGCAGGTGTTGGTGGAATGCCTCTGCGTGTGAGGGTGTCGATATATCGCACGAGGGTGCGTTCTTGTTGGTGTGAAAGAATCGAGTTATTCTCGTCGCGTATCCTCGCTGAATCAGTCAGCTTTTTGGAGCGGCGCCACAACGTCGTCCGGTGCACTGCATGTTTATCCGCAATTTCCTGAATATTCTTTCCATCGTTCTCTATCAGCTCGTCTAACGCCTTGTCAATTGGAGCCATGGTTGTTGCACATTAATTCGTGGAAGTTTGGTGAATGTCATGGTTGTTGACGTTCTGAGAATTCGAGAACGTTGCATTACGTGATCCGTGCATAGCGTGAGCACCACTTCTACCCATGTCAAGACACCAGTTCCTCTTTCGAGAAGCTGACAGAAATATGTCAATGTCATTCATTCTTCATTCTAATGCTAAGGGGTATCATTGCATCGCATGCACGCGTGGTATCATCCATGAAAAACTCCCAGTTCCTCCAACAGAAGCCGAGCCGAGATATGCGTTGCGCAACCCATGCGTGTTCCTTTCCAAATGCGCAAACCAGAACTCCGTCATGCACATGGCAGGCTTGCTGTGCCATGGCGTCGTGCAAATCGTGAATATGTCAAGACCAATCCAATACGTGAAGGCATGCAGAGGTGAGCCGAGAGTGAAAATGAAATGTCGTGATCAGGTCGTAGCCTTGAACATGCGATGCAGCCGAAAATGTGAAATGCTGGCATTTAGAGCCATTGTTTGAACCATGCCTCATCAAACCACCCGACGCTGTCAAATGCTGACCAGAGACGGCTGGCTTTGTTGACGTCGACGCTGGTGGCGTTCTGTGCTGAGGTCTTGTTGAAGGCTGTGCCTTCTTGTAGAGATTTGAGTTTGGCAGCGAAGATGCGTCGCTTGTTGAGCAGATACTCGTTGCCGTGCAGTCTCAACTTGGAGGCGACCTTCAGCTCTTGAGGATGGAGGTGAAGTCGATCAGGGTCATTGTCGAGGTTCAACGCGCTACTGTTGGTCCAATTGACGTTGAGCTCCTCCTGTTCCATGCGGTCGAGAGAGCTGATTGGAGGGCAGAAGTCTTCGAGCTCCGCCCATTGTGAGGGAGCCTTGCCATCGAGCTTCTTGGATGGTGCGGCTCGTGTACGCTTGGATGCTCCAGATGGGCCGTCCACATCCGGAGTTGCCGTTCGCTTACGAATCCTGCGGGCTGGAGTTTCCCTAACAATGGTAAGTGGTGGAATGTTCGACGGACTTTCGCTCGCTGGTACGATCGCTCTGGTCGGTGCTGTTCTGGTTGATGTCGGCTTTGCTGGCTTTGTCTTTGTCACCAAGCGGCCAGTCGTTCTCGGCTTCTCCACCCGCGAAGGGCGTCCGAGTGAGCGAAGGACACTTCGGTCGTAGATGTCGCGATCTGGATGAGATGCTTCTGGGGTTGGGAGAGTTCGGTTGTCGATCATCCGCTCTCGATGCCCTTCCATTTGAGAGAGCATGAGCTGGTAATACTCATTGCCGAAGGTGTTGTAAAGCGCAACAGGGCCAGTTGCGGGTGACCTTGATTTTCGAGCGGGATGCGTAATGTCCTGCAGCGGGCTGTCGTGTTGCGATGGAGGTGTCGCGATCGACAAGGACCTCTCTGTGGGTGGAGTCTGATGGCGGCTGGCCCAGCCTTGATTCTGGTCCGCTCCGAACAGCGGCGGCAGAGTTGAAGCTGCACTCGTGTTGTTGTTGTCGGGGTAGAGTTGTTGGTCGTACTGTCCGGCGAAGGAGTGCAATGTCGGTGAGGCGGGCGGCGATGGGACAGATGGCTGATGTTTGGGCTGAACAACAGCAGCAATGGTATTGAAGCTGTCCAATAGCGGCGATTCCGGGGTCATAAGATGTGCTGGACCCATAGTCGTGGACCTCTTGTTCGTATTGGACGATGTTGTGGCCTCCATGGCCGGTGCGTGGGATGTGTTGTAGGAAGAATGGAGAGCCAGTGGCGAGGATAGATGGTTAAGTATGGACGCGAGTGCTAGTGTGGCGCATGCGTTTGGGCGATATGCCAGGAATCTGGGGAACGGAACGATCTTAACTCCGCGATTGCGAACGCAAAACGGCGGAGAGAGTGGGATGGGATGAGCTGGAACGGAAGCGGACGGAGGTGGTAATATGCGGGAAGAAGGTCGTCGGATGACTGGGAGGTCGTGGAATATTCCAATCAAGCGCGCAGCTGAGACGGTTGAAACACGCAGATGACTTGATGATGCGGATGATGATGGTGGTGGTGGGAGGAGGAGAAAGAACCGAAGGGAGGAGCGATGAGACTTACTCCAGCAAGCAGGCAGGTACGAGAAAGTGGGAGCTCGGTGAGTGAAGAAGCGTCTGGCAAGAGGACAGCAGGCAGCCACGTTTTCTGGGCAGCGAGGGAGGCGACAATGCAATGGAGGATGGGATTGGGGATTGGGCAGTTGGAGGGAGGATGAGCCAGAGGGAGGTCTCATGACTGGCGATGACTGACCAACGACGGAAGGGAACAACCCAATGGAAGCGCCGGTCGCACGCGTCCAGGTCATTGCTGGACGGACGGAGAGATAGCAGAGAGACATGCGCGCGCATTGGACGATGGTGATGGTGATGATGATGATGATGATGATGATGATAGGATTGGGACACGACGGAGGTACTGGAGCTGTAGTGGAGTTTGCGACTGAGTCACCGGATGCTACACGTACTAGGTGGGATAGATAGTAGGGTAGAACTATTGTGATTTGTGGCCTAGGCGGTCAATGCTGGGCTCGGGGGTTCTGGGCCTGCTGGTCGGTCTGCGTTGGCGAATGTGTGTGTGTCTCTGTGATGTGTGGACGAGGCTGCACCGTGAATGTGATTGAGGAGACGTGATCGCCACTACTGTAGTGCATCGCTGGAGGATCGACAGCCGCAGCCACCGCCGCCGCCCGCCTTGTTTAGAAATCCATCCAGTGCCATCCTTCCGTGACCGTAACCCATTCTGAAGGCTTCCAACTTGTACACTCCTTCTGCCTACTCCTGACTTGACTGCAGTACATGATGATTGTTACAATATCACAATAATTACAGCCAATGCCATTCGCCACACCGGTCTTTGCTTACCTACGACAGTGCACTTCCGCTTCCGAGGCATTGACGCGGATGATGAGCATGGATCTCGTTCTATTTCCACACCTCCAACATCATCAATGCACAACGCGTCCGCCCGATCCGGTCAGAGAGCTTCCTCCTCTGAGCTCTCGGCATCGTCGCGTTCTCCCGATCCGATCCAATCCCCAAGCTCCCTTGCCGGCGATGTTGGAAGTGGATGGGTCGGTGCTGCGTCGCCTGTTTCGGCCAGCATTGACAGCCATGATGATTGCTGGTGTGAAAGCGTGGACAAAAGGGCCGGCTGCATAAGACCGACCTTAGCCGAAAAGTGTCACCTTTGCATGAGAGAGCCCGGAAGATTGGCCCAACTACCTGCTGTATACATTTGGAAGAAAGTATCTATGTCAACAGTACTGACTGCTCGATCACAAGCACAAGTCGTCACTCGCGGTGCTCACCGCCTGCGCGATCGACGTGGATGACCCATTGACGTGATCAAGTACCCGCATTGGCATTGGCGGCGAGCATTGGTGTTCATGCGTAGCTATATGCCTGCGTGACCCCTCGGTTCATTCATCGGACCTTTCACATGACAGTGTCTCAGCCGCCGTCCCTCTTATGCCTTCGGCTCGATCAGAGCATCAGTCGTCGGGCGCGAAGCTGTTGCAGGTGTGCCTTGTGGCTCGGTTTCAGCTCCCAATCGAGTAATGTGACCTCCTCGCTCGTCTAACTTGCTCTCTTGACCGCCGGACAGTACCTCTTTATCGTTCGTGATCGCCTTCGTCTCATTGTCTATCGACATAGCCGCCATTGCCAAGCGACAAATACATCGGTACAGCGCTGTGCCTCGAGACCAACATCCCGCGCTTTGAGGTTCACTCGAACGTGGGGTTCTCTTCGTTGTGATCCGCCACTACTGTTGGGTTTAACCTTCTGTCGCCTGGCGCGGCGCAACTCAATTGGTCCTCAATGGGACGACGTCACGTCTGTGAGCCGCAATTCTACCATGTCTTGACCTTGGATCTTAACAAACACACACCGACGTGTTCAATTGTCACCGACCAAGAGCCGCCGAGAACAAAGCTCCCGGGTTGTCCTCGTTGGACGCGCAGTGAGAGTGTGGCAGTGCACACAGCTCCACGATCGCAAGCGCTCCATTGGCCGCCTCGAGAAAGCCTCGCGCCTAATCAGAATGCAAGATCCGACGCCGCCCACCGGGATCGCGAGCAGATGAATTGAGAGCACAGCTTCTTCACGGCAAGAATCGACACCGGTCCGAGTAAGTGAGGAGGACAATGGAACACATCCAGTTTCCGCTTACTACACGTCACTTTCGATGGATGCCTCAGTAGCTCTTTCCAATGCGTGCGCTCATCCTGTGATACTAACCTCCAAGCGACAGCGACATGGCCATCCAGCTCGAAGCACACACATCACGACAAATTCTCTCCTCTCTTATAACCTCAATACCATCCCCAGCTCCTTCTCAGCACGGCCAAAACCCTCTCCACAACCTCTCACCAGACACGCGCAACATCTTCCTCACCCTCTACGCCCAATTCGAAAAGGAATTCCTCCCAGCTCTCGACCTCCTCGACCGCGGCCTCGTCACTCGTCTGCAAGTCCGTCGACCGAACTCAGACACAGCTAGCAGCCAGAAGGACTTACCTTACAAACCGCTCTACCTCGTCCGCTCCGCCCAACAACACCACACCCGCCACGGCCCCATCGACCACAGCACACATTACGAAGTCCACCTCGAAGCCTGGAGCTGTTCCTGTCCCGCGTTTACATTCGCGGCTTTTCCCGCGGTAAGTGTCACTGACGAGGGGAGAGGCAGTACGGCTGCGTCACGAAGAGACCCTCTCGCTTCGGACGACCCGCCCTGCGTATTTGGTGGTGTCACCCGCGGGGAGGATACGCCCGTGTGTAAGCATTTGCTGGCGTGTGTGCTTGTGCGGAACTGTGAGATGTTTGAGGGGTTTGTGGAGGTGAGGGAGGTTGAGGTGGAAGAGTTGGCGGGCTGGGCGGCGGGTTGGGGGGATTGAGGCTTGGATGCGAATTGGTCGTCCATCATATGTCTCGCCGTCGTGATGCATCAATCTGGGAAAGGGACATTCTAGTGCTACATGGTGTCCGCGAAAAGTCGGACACTCAGAGGTCAGTGAACTTCATGCCAGTTCGAACTCGATGTCGTAACGGAGAAATTGTGCTGCTGGGTGCTTCCATCATGGTGAAAGCGCAGTGCTAAATGCGCTTTTTGCGTCCACAGCATGCCTCAGCGCGCCATTAGACGTCTAGTCATAATATACATACTCAACAATGACCAGCCGCGCGGTCTGCGTCTGCCACACAGTATTGGCTGGTAGATGCTCCGAACGCCAGTCCATGCTGATGCACGCAATTCCTGGGGTACGCTCTCTCATCCAAGAAACAGCCCTTTCATCACTTCTTCGTGCTCTTCTCATCCTTCTTGCTTGCTTCCTCCTTACTCTCCTTGTCTGTCTTCTCCGACGTCCCATTCAACTGCAGCTTCTCCTCCTTCTTGATCTCCTTGTCTTTCTTGTCCTCTTCCTTCTTCGCGTCCTCGTCCTCGATGTTCCGCTTGTTCTGGATCTTGTTCTCAATCAAGTCGTGGAAGGCGGTGATGGCTCTTATTAAGCTGGAAAGGTAGATGGCCATGAGCTGGTCGTTCGTCTTGATGCTCATTGCGCGCGCGAGCTCAGAGTTCTCGGTGTTGCCTCCGGTGATGCCAACTGAGCCATTGACAAGTCCGTTGACAGACGGTAGATCTTTGGCAGCTATTTTCGGCGTGGAGAGGTTCGGGAGGAGGTTGAAGACGTCTTGAAGGTTGCCGAGGATCGCGTGGTTCACTGGTAGGTCGCCGTCGAGGACCTTTTGCAGGTACTTGCCGATGTCTTGTAGACGGAGGTGCAGGCCTTGGAGAGACTCCAGCTGGCTCGTGATTCGTGTGCTGAGTGTGCCGACTGCGACGTCCCGGATGTCCCTTAGCAAGTGTTCCACTCCGATCTCCTCCGCTTCTTCCGCCTCGATGGTACTCGGTGTATGTACGAAAGTCTTCGATGTGGTTGTGCCGTCCTGATGTATGTTAGCAATCCGCCACGCCGACCGCTGAGTACTGATGAACTGCTCACGTCCTTGATCTCCTCCACCGCAAAGTATGCATCCGTTGGCACGCCGACCTCTTTGGGCTGCACATCGATGATGACGAGAAGTGGATTGGGTGTGTATCGCTTGAACAGCTCGTTGATCTCGAGATCACTCGCTCGCAGCTTTGGTCCGGAGTGATACCAACCGATGAGCTTCTCCTTCGCGTTGACCTTCTTGAACATGTCGTTCATCGATTCGACGTAGTTGTGATCCAAAAACCATACTGAAGGGTCCTTCTCGTCTTCCTCGAACGGTACTGCGAATGTCCCGATTAGATGCGCTATCCTCCTGCAATCATCACATGTCCATCATACCTGCGAAACTGTTTGACACGCGCACGCTCTTGCCATCGTTCTGTCCAAGCACCACTCCAACGACTCGTTTCCGGGTGCCTTTCGCTGAGCGACCGTAATGATCTGCAGCTGAGAGTAGGACAAGAGGTGCAACGGACACTGTGCGGTTGACAATGCTGAGCGTCTCCGCCGTAGTCGCGGGCATCGTGAAACGTCGTAGTTGTGCTGCGGTCGGTCTGTGAGATGCCTAGTCGTCCGGTAGAGCAGATTTAGTCTGGGTGCGGCAAGTTGTTGATGATGGCGTTGGTGATTGATGAAGCACACGAACAGAGCTGTAGATCTAACGATGCGCTAGCGGATTGTGAGCCGCGAACTGAAGGCAGGCAGCTGCAGGCCCGTGCATTACACTAACTACCTCATCTCCTGAACGACGGGAACATTTCGAATACATTCATATATTCTACTAAATACTGTATCCTTCAGATCCGAGATTAAGCGACTCACTCGACAGAAGAGTGATCGAAAGTTGCGACGTAGAAGAAAGTGCAGAGCCGAGTGCAATTGAACGCCCAGAATTTAGGTATGAAACCACCAAGCATATGAAGCTACTATGGCAAGACTCTGACTTGGCAATGCTCGAACCAGATTGGACGCTCAACGAACGTCTCCATCGAGCTGATATCTCAAGGTCAGACCCTAATCGCGGGCAGAGTGCCATTCGCGAGCGGCATTTGCACATCTCTCCACCGGGACCCTCACAACCAACCTGGGCAATCCCTGACAGCGGTTGCGGACATGGACGCTGCCAATCTCATAGAGCGCGGAGACACTCCCGACGCGCTGGGCCCTGGCTCACCCAAGAAAGACTTCGAGACCTCGGATCTGTACAAAAATGTCTACGATTACGTCAAAGAATACATGTCTCGATACGACTGCTCTCACGACTTCAACCACATCCTTCGCGTCGAGGGTCTTGCAAAGCACATCCTGGCCGAGGAGCAGAAGGCGAACCCGGAGAAGAAGCTGCATAAGCAGGCCATACTACTGGCCGCCCTGCTGCATGACGTCGGCGACAAGAAGTATATCAAGCCAGGTGAGAATGCTGAGCAGATGGTTTCTGGAGTCCTTGCTCGGAATGGCTGTCCGCCACGGTTCGTGGCCAAAGTCTCACTCATCGTGGAAAATGTATCGTATACAAACGAGACGAAACGACCGCAATATGTGAAGGCCATTGTTGGCGCACATCCAGAGTTGGCCATCGTGCAGGACGCGGACCGTTTGGACGCCATTGGAGCGGTGGGCATTGGTCGTGTGTTCGCCTTTGGAGCAGTGAGAGACACCGGCCGTGGATTGCAGGGCAGTATCGACCATTTCACCGACAAGCTGGAAAAGCTTGAGAGTATGATGAAGACAGATACCGGCAAGCGACTGGCAAGACAGCGGACGAGGAGGCTGCGGGAGTTTCGAAGTTGGTGGGAAGAAGAAAATGAGCTTGTTCTGCCGCAGTCATGAGAGTGACGGAGAGGTACCAAATGGTACAGCGGCTGTGTCTTCTCGGACTGCTCGATCCTGGAGGCGATCGTACTGTGGTAGGTGGCCGGCGAATGCATAGTTTACATAATCCGAATTGACAGAATCTCCAAAGTTTCGCATAGTCCTGGGCAAAGTGCAGAGCTCTTGACGTTGGCCTGGGCTCTCTTCTTGGCTGACGATCCGGTTCGAATGAGGCCAATCTGAGCCAATTTACCATAGGACGGCATGTCGTGTTGATGGACCGCACGCTGGCACGCCACGTTGTAAGGGCGTACAAGTTATCTATCTGCACCTTTGAACGACCGTGCAGTCACGCCTCCATAGCTGTGTCTGTATCATTTCATAGCAGTTTGTGTATCGGCCGGACCTGCACGACTTCATGGATGTTCTTGCACGGTGAGTTTGAGCAAGAGTGCTGCTCGTCTGTCTTCATTCCCGGGATTGCCATGGTGGTCTCGAGCTCGGTTCCAGAGGCATCCAAATTAAAGCCGCAGGGAGAGTCTTTGGTTGTTCACTTCGCGGCCCATGGCGGGCAGCATTCTCCAGCAAGCCATGCCCGGGCCAACCTGATTTTCTTCTTCTTCCGGGAGCCACTCTGTCCTCAACCAGCCCTCTCGACGCTCTTCTTCACCTCGCTCTCGGGCGCCTTTTCGAACAAGCTCGCTGTCCTCCTCTTCAAGCTTGCGATCGTCTCCTCCGTCGTCCTGCCTTTCTCCTTCTCCTCTCGATTGACTCGTACGACGACTGCTGCGGCACCGACGCTCATTGCGAAGATGGGGTCAATGGCACTATACTCAGCTGTTAGCAAATAACACGCTGAATAGCAGATAGCTTAGAGCAGCTTACCGAGAGATGAGGTACGACATTTTGCTTGATCGAAGGCTGCTTCAGTAGTGGAGTCTTGGATGTTGTGGATTGAAGCTCAGAATGATCCTGCCGACAGCGAGGTGAAACTTCGGGACGGATCGGCGCGCCGGTGAGCTCCTCGATAGATGACGATCATGCAGCGCAATATAAAGTTGCAGGTGGTCAGCCAAAAACTGGTTTGGCCGCTACTCGCGTCTGATTGGTCGCTCAAATTTACAAGTGGCTTGGCGCTGCATTCACGCGTACACTGTATACCGCCGGGCGTATCTTACTTTTACACAAGCAGCAACGGCAGGGTCACAAGCTAGAACGGCAGGGTCAGAACGTCAGGGTCACCCTACGAGATTCCGTTTAATGTCCCGTTCAATGTCCCGTTCAATGTCCCGTTCAATGTCCCGTTTAATACTGTGCTCAAATCTATTTAAATTAGTCCCCGAGTCGAGGGATTTGGCGCTGGGGGCAGCCTATTCGGATTCCAAAATACGTATCTCCCTCGTCTGATCTGCCGTCCTTTTGGAGGGGCAAGTTGGCGGTCAGACACGCTGCTGTGGCGCGGTCGTAAAGCAGCACGAAAGGCAAAGAACGATGTACACAGCTGTTGCAAGGCAGGCGTGGGATTGTTCTCACCGCTCACATTACGCGTCTTTGCCACACTCGCAGCGATGTACAAAGCCCAGAATGCTGTCGTCACGATAGCTTGTCACCTGATACATAGCCGTCACGCGTTGCTGGTATGATTCACGTGTAGAATGATGCATTATTGTGGGCTCAGAGGATGTCTGCTTGCGGCTGGCTATGGACAGCGACCCGGCCAGAGCGATACTGGGATACGGGACCTTTCATGGCGCTCATGCCTTCACGGCTCGCACTGATATTGTCCAATACCGCAATAGCGTGTAACGCCTCCTCAGCAACCACTCTTATTCATTCTTAATCATATTCACGTGTCTGTCCTTGCCTGCGGATATCCTTCCTGAACGCCTAAACTCAAAGAGACCATGCCATCGGTCGCAGGCCAGACGCCGTGATTTGCATCGTGGAAATGTTAGGGGTGTCGATGTTAGGTGGCGTCTATACGGCCTCGCCGAAGGTGTTCTCGCCGGAGTACCTGTGATGTTGTCAGTATGATTCCCCGATGCGTGAGTTCGGTCCGCTTGTAGAACGTACGTGATGTACAGGAACCCATCCTCATCCTTGTGCTCCTCGTAGATGGAGCTCATGAGAGCGGCAGTTGGTGGGAGGACCTCGTCGACGAAGATGAAGATCGCCTTCTCTGGGCTGAGCTTGATGCGCTTGCGGATCACGTAGACGAACTGGCCAACTGTGAGGTCGGCTGGAACGAGGTACTTCTTCTTGTCGATCGTCGCAATGTCGGACTTTTCCACCTTCTCGCAAATGACCTTCACGAAGCTGTCAGTGATACCGTCGATGGTTTGAAGAGAGCCAGGGCTCAAGATCGAGTCTGGTTCCTAGCTGTATTCGAAATGACTTACGGGAATCCGGTCGGCGTACTTCTGACGGATGCGCTCAGCTTCGGCCTTGCGCTTCTCGAATGGGTGCTCGTCCTTGAACTTGGAGCGCATGTTGGCGATGTGTGTTGTGGAGGTGATGTGTGGCTGGCTTCCTCGCTTGATAGAGGTGATGTTGGTCGATGTCGTAGGTTGGTGGGTTGGTGGTAGTAGCAAGGGAGAAGGTGGAAGGTCGGAGTCAGTCAAGGCAGCTGTGCTGTGCAAGGCGGGGGAATGACTTGATAAGCAAATGCACGTGCCACAATCGGTCAGATGATGAGCTTATCACCGTCGAACTTCGTTCTTAAGATGGGTGGTTTAGAGACACAAGACACAGGTGGCAGCAGTCGTGAATGATGCTTGACGCACAATGATGATAGCGTACCTTAAGTCACGAGTCGATGACCGCGAGCGGGCGAGTTGGACGTTCAGGAGAAGAGACAAAGGACGAAGACAAAGAGCCTCCCAGCCAAAGACAACTTGAGGCTCTGACGAACTGGTCACTCAGAACGGCATCCCAAAGATGATAGTACAGAAAGCTGCTTTCGAGGAACTGTCTGTTGAGACCTCAATCCTCGGTGCTGAATAGTCCTCCCCCTTGATATATCCCCAAATGGTATCACTTGTTCTCGACCACTCCACACTGCTCAACGCCGACGCCATGCTTCGAATCAACTAAGAAATGCGAATGCTCTCTCGCCAAACAAAGGAAATTCCTCACAAGGTCGCCGTCGGGAAGTAGTACTGATCCCAGAGGAACTCATAGTCCTCCACGAAGTTGCCAATCATGTCGAGCAGCGGCTTGTTCTTCAGCTTGCCGGCAAAACCAAGAATCATACCACGAGTAACGTTCTCGTAGAAAGCACCGCGCATACCCCACCACGCGAGTGACCAGCCTCGTTTCTTCATCTCCTCTCGTTCAAGCTGTGTGAGACCGCGAGCACCGCCAGGCCGTCTGTTCTCAAGGTCCTTCTTCGCAAGTTGTCGTGCACCATACTCAATGCTCAAACCCAGAAGCCAAGGTCTCCAGTCGGCTTTGCCTCGTCCGTCGCTTCGTTGTGCCCAGTAAGCCATCGCTGCGGCGTAAATCACGGGTCGGATAATGAACATGACCTCGGCGAGCTCTCCAAGTCCTGCAGTCTGGTGGACCAAGGCTTTCGGCGGCTTGATATCATCGGCGGTGAGGACCTTCGAGAGCAGATATGAAGAGATGTCGTCGGGGTTTGGAAGGGGTGGCAGCGTTAAAGATGTCCGTGGCATGGTCCATTGTTCACTTCCATCCGATCTCTCCGAAGGCGGACTTGCAATCGATTCCTCCTCTGGCGTCTCCTTCTCTTCCACGACCACTTCTCGCTCCGGGAGTGGAGGAGTGAGGAGTGGTCTCGAATTTGTAAGTCGCATGAGTATCAGCCGGCACACAGCCTTCATAGCCTCCAACAGAACCACCACCCGCCATCGCGATTTCTCTCCATCCTTCTTTGACATCATCTCCAGCAGTAGCTCGGTGTACTGAATGACTTGTAGAGTCGTCGCTGTCCGTCTGTACGTAGAGCTCTTTTGACAGTAGAAGCGGGTATATCGGTTGTGCGGGCTTTGGTGTCGTGGTGTGGAGCGGAGGGAGTGCGCCAGTGCTTTTGAGAGGAGATTATCGTGGTATAGAGAGAGTAGTTGAACGCCGGAGTTCAGGCCTTCTGTTGATATGTCGGACATCTTGAGTCCTCCTAACAAATGCATCAGTATGGCCGACATCTGCTTCAGATCATACAACGAACCTGGGACTAGATATGTGATTGATCGCAACGCGCCCTCGACCTGGCCGACCGCGCCGGCGTTCTTGGTGATGAAGTCGCTGTACATGCCTATCCACTTCGTGGGCATCTTGACGACCACTTTCGTGTGGGCCGCCGCCTGCCGTATTTTCTCCATGGCGGTATATGTCGTTGTGGTTGACAAGAGGTCGAACATGGTCATCACCCGCTCGCATATGCTGTGGTCCACGATAGCACTTGCCTCGGCTTGTGATTCCAAGGGCAACCTGACTTTCCCTTGAAATCCCATGAAAGTGATCCATGAAATATTCACGGACTGTCGCGCTCACGTCGCGTCTCCCAGTTTCCTATCACCTCACCTTGACAGAAATTCACATAGACCATACCCACCAATTCGACGTGAGCTCACGGAAGCGCACTACCCGCGCTGGCCTGCTATCTCAAGAGACTCTCGGCTTCTAATATCTCCTCTGGCGTACAATGCGGCCAACTGACCGCATGCCAATGGCGATCCGAGCACAATGGCCCCCGCTGTTATAATAGATCTGACCTCGTCACCGGAGCCGGACGACCACCTGCAGAAACCATCGAATCTCGCCTTATTTGCACCTCGTAAGGATGGCGCACCGCGGAAGAAAAGCACGGATATTTGGTCAAGTGCAGAAGAACAACATGTGTCAACGCTGAATGGCACGCCAAAAGACCTGAAGAGGAGCACTGCGGCGGCAATCGTGACAACCCCGCACGACGACGAAGGATACTCGACCCAGAATCCTTCAACAGATCAGGCGCTTGCGGGGGAAGTCAGGGACGCTGTCCTGGGAGGCTTGCGCAATACTACGAATGGACATCGAGGATTGCCCACGACGCATAGCCGCAGGCCAATCGACCGACGCGAGGACGTGCATCATCCGAAGGCTGGCTCTGGTCCGAGCAGCAGAAACAATGATGCTGGAGCTTTGCCGGGTACAGCGACTGGACATCAGGGGCTTTCTTCTCACGTGCGAAACCGGAAAGCCGATACCACACATACCATGGCCGCAAACTCCCCGTTTGCTCATGTCCAGGCCTCAACGCAGCAAGTCGCACCACCTTCGTCACTTTATGGATTACAGACCTTCGTATCGGAAACGAGCAACAACTCAGGGTCAATTGACGCCCGAAAACGCCGCCGGACCATCGTCAGCCCTTCGAGAACTGCAAGCGACGCCAAGCGAATCAAACTCGAGAGATTACTACCGGGCGTGCCAAAGCGCAGGAAGGTTCAACTCAACGATGTCACGAATTATGCACAAGAGGAGAGAATCAGTTACAGCGAGAGTCCCGACATCGCCCCTACGGAGCCTGTCAATGAAACGATCGCAGTTGCCTTTCCGCGCTCGCAACGACATGTATCTGACGATCTTTCTCGAGGTCCCAACATGAGCGGGCAGCGTTGGACTGCGCAAGAAGACGCGCTCATTCTTCGTCTTAGGACTGCGCAGAATTTTGACTGGCACGAGATAGTCCCTCGGTTCAATGGTCGCACCTCTGGTGCGCTGCAAGTCAGATTCAGTACGATCCGACCACGGGACCAGACCGCGAGACTTCGGGCTGCAGATCGACTTGGCTCGCCAGGCCTCGGAATTCCTGGTCGCAGCCAAAGAGTGCGAAAATCTCACATGCCTGTGGGACACAAATCGTGGAAAGAGGTTTCGAACAAGGAGACCAGTCCTGACTTTCCTGCGCCAGGTGCCAATCTTGAGAGGCATTTACCTACAGCACAACTGCAACAAGATCGTGCGTTTCCAAGCTCGACTAGCCGTATACTCCGCCAGCGAGAGCTAGGATGTACGTCAGGCCGATCATGGAGTTGTGCAGCTCGTTCCGTAGGAGATGAGGTCAAAGAGAACGTGCACAAAGGCTACTCTCTTCGGAAACACTACCACGGTACATCTGGTGATGCTATTTCGCTGGCATGGAACCCAACTGGCACTCGTTTCGCCGTCGGATCGATCGCGATTTCCGATTCTTCTAGCATGCAGTACAATATGCCACGCAACCTCGTAGTGGGCGATCATGAACAACTATTGGAGCTGGCCGACCACCACGTACCGCGTCCACCAATCGAATCAACGGACAACGTCAATGCGCAGCACTCCATGCGATCCTCCCAAGATCCCAGGCTCTTCCTCTCGGTCACCGCAGCAGCCTTCTCTCGGCACGACGATACGAAACTCTACACTGCTAGCGCGGACAAGACTGTCAGGCACTACAAAGTGGGTACAGATGGCATTGAACACCAATATGTCATCAAGCATCCCGCTTCGGTTGATCTGTTGACAGTTGGCTCTAATGGCTTAGTCGCATCCGGGTGCCATAAGTTGTCGAAGAACGTGCTTGTCTTTCAATGTCATGGTGACCGGTATGAAGGAAAGCTGGGATTATCGCCTCAGCAAGCTGATCTTCACTCGACGGCGGCGTTCCCATCGGCGCTGAAATGGGGCGAGCACTCCTTCCATGGCAATCTTCTCTTGGCGGGCTACTCAGGTGACGAAGAGAAGCAGCACGCGGGAGAAACGTGCCTGTGGGACGTCCGCACAGGTCAGCAGTTGCACCTCAATGCTGTAACGCGCAATGTCTTTGACGTTGCATGGAATCCGAACGCAAGCTCCGCATCGAACGCATTCGCGGTGGCCTGCAACTCTACAGGCTGCAATGTTGGGAAGGGGATGCGGACAGTCATCCAGTGCTTTGCTCCGGGGCAAAATGGTGGCCGCCGAACTTTGACATGGGAATGTCCTGCATTGGACATCAACAATGTTGTATTTTGCCCGCACGACGACAATTTGATCGCGGCAGGAGCTACTGATGGCACGGTCTACGTTTGGGACCAGCGGTGGGCCAACAGGTCGCAGAAGCCACTTCACGTCCTTGCTCACGGCGAGTCAATCAATGTGCTGTCGCACGATCGACCAAGAGACATTACCGACACCGGCGTGCAATTCCTTTCCTGGGGTTCAACCAAATCGCGATTGTACACAGGATCTTCGGATGGAGTGGTCAAAGTTTGGAATCCGCACAGATCAGAGGAGAACGCATTTTTAGAGGACATCGCAGCGCCGAGACAGCACAGGTCCGCGGTTATGTCGGGTGCATTTAGCCCGGACTACCGCGAACTACTCATTGGCACAGAGAATGGCCGCATCAATCTCTTCGAGATCGGCGGCGATTCACTGCCTGCTCAACCTTTCAAGTTGGCATCTGCACCTAACCCCAAGCAAAGTCAGGATCCACTGGATGCTGCTCGTGGTCTGTTAAGTTCTGGCGCCATCGAACTGCGACCATGTGGAGCTATGCCGTTCCGACAGGCTGTTCAAGGGCCGAAATACGCTGGTCCTTTCTTGAAGCCTGGCCCTGAAAGCTACACGAAAGCCGAAGAACAATATGCTGCCGCGTTGTCGGCACAAACTGCGTTGTCTGCGCGCAAAGCGCAGGAGTATTTCGGCGTAGCCTCCGAGATGGAGGACGACGAAGAGATGCACAAGGCTGACCTTCGAGTGCGAGCTGCTCAGGACTTATTGCACGACCTGCAGATGCGCTCCGCATATCATAGGCAATGTGCTCCCAGGGCCGCAGAGCTTCAGCAGACACTCCTACACGCAGAGACCGCACGACGGGAGCTGCTAAGACGCGCCAACACAGGTGCAGTCGAAGCTTGCGAGCTTAACTGCGCAGTTCTGCCCGGCGAACGAGACATCGAAGACTCGAGCCGATCGGATCTTCGCATTCCGGGCTTCCTGCGCTGGACGATGACGGCGAACCGAGATGTCGACTCAGAAGAAGCAATTGCGGCCTGTTCTGGCTGCAACCCATCCGTCCCTGTACGCACAGAGCAGATGTCAAGATGCAACAAGTTGACCTCAGAGTGCAGCTTATGCGCTGGACCCGCAAGAACGACGACTGACGGAACTATTACTCTCTGCGAAAGCTGCTCATTTGCATGCTTTCGCTGTGGTCAGATCGCCGAAGTGTCGCCCAATTGCAGTACAATTGAATGCGCCGAGTGTGACCTGGTCTGGAAAGCAGGGGTATTGGGATACGAGATCATTAGCAACGGTTTGAATGGACAGCACCGAGCGGTAGTGGAATGTGGTGACAGCGATGAACTTGGCGATGGGGAGCGTGAACATTACGCATCGCGTTGGGCGAACCTTGATGACTGAGAGCCCGAAAGACACTGCACTAATTGAATGGTTTGGCAGAGTCAAGAGTGGTTGACCAGGTTTTTACAGAAGAGCCAAGCTGCAGTGGCCAGACCCGAGCTGGCACGAGGTAATGACATTACGATGCTTGTGCCCGGATTTCGTGCTTGATATATTCCCTACTGTGGACCGAACTGGCTCTTCCTTCATCGGGCCATTCTGAGCCGTCAGACTCAGCCTGTGCTCGATGCGCGTGCCATGAAATTGACGAGGCGGGCGCCGTTTGGCACGACGTGAAAGGATACCTTGTACAGCGCATCCGGTGCATATCACACAAGGTACACCCGTCAACGAGTGACATGTTTCAGAGCATCGTGAAACTCCTGATGTTCCCGCCATCCCTCTTCAAGTTAGAACGTGGATCTACAAGAACCAACACCATCCCTGCTTATGACAACAGCCCTTGACGAGATATAGCAACACTGAATCTCACACCTTCCTTTCCCATTCTCTCATTCTCCCGCAACGACACCCGAACGAAGCAAAGCAAGTCCTCGGAGCAACCACCATGACATCCGATTCTCTCTACGACCAAATACTCGACCTAGAAGAACAAACATGGGAAGCTCTACAATCTGACGGAGCCGCTCTTACGCCGTTCCTCACCAAAGATGCCATCTTTCAATTTCCAATGGGCCTCAAAGTCACCGCCCACACCGAGCCGACCGTCGAAGAGATCTTGCATTCGTCAGCGTTCGTACCCTGGAAGACCTTCAAGCTGAGCAAAGTCGATGTTACCCACGTTGGTCCCGAAGGAGCGGTCATCTCATATCGAGCAATAGCGACCAGGGCGTCGGCGGATCCTAGGGACGATCAAGAGGCAACGTTCGATGCGTTGTGTTCGAGCGTGTGGAGGCTGGAGGCTGGGAAGTGGATGATGTGCTTTCATCAGCAGACCATGTACGCCTAGGGCGTGCATACAGGAAATCTGAAGATTGGGGTTGCAGGACAGGCAGTCTAGCGTGTTCCAAGGCGAACTGGATCAGGTCGGCTGTCGGTAGTCTTCTGCCACAGTTCTACCCTGACGGATCCAGTAAACAGGTACTCAACAATGCATTGGCTCCGATTTGAGATGCACCCCGGCTGTGTGGAGTATGTCGTAATACAACATGTTGGAGAGCCGCAAAAGCGCGGTCTAGTGAGATGTATGTATCAACTTAGATACGCGAACAAGTCGTGCGAAAGCTTGAGCAGAGTGCGAGTCCTCACGCTGACGTTCTGAAGGTAAGAACGAGGTGGGAGAGATCCTGTCACTCTGTGCAAATGACAGGTGCGACCGTGAAGGGCACAATGGTATGATCCTTGTCACTCCACGGAGACGTGCAGGAAAAGTGACAGAATGATACGTACGTTTGTCGAATTGCGCTCCTCTATCGATAAGCATGGTGACACCATGAAAAGACCCTTCGACGAACACTGCGACCAAGAAGCCTTCAGAACTGTTGCCGCATTTTTCTGCCGCACCAAACCGACATACCAACTGCCACACCGCTCAAAGCGCTTTACCAATTGCTCACAACCGCTATGCCGCCGGACGTGCCACCTGACATGGAGACCGACGGACTCACGATGAGGCTGTTAGCCTTAGTTCAGTACTGCGAAGGTCCCAAGGCAGCCGAGATCAGACATGTAATGTCAAAGCTACCGCTCGCAGCATATCGGGAGCGAGGCACTGCGGAGAAGGAGGTAGACTGAAGACTGTCGCTTTTGAGAGCTTGCCGCTGACTGTACCTCAGTTGGCAAAGTTAAAGCAAGAGAACGACGACTTGAAGCAGAAGCTCGCGAACCTGTCAGCTCCTGCAGGCCGCGACCCACGTAACCGCTTTCAAGGCGATCAGGCCTTACACGGTGAGTAATGATCTTCTGTGGTCCGAGGCCCCAGTTGCTGAAACACGCACAGATCTACGAGCTCTTCCTCAGCAAAATCCGCTCGGCGTGCCGAACATGCAGCACTCGCAACCTTTGCAATCTCGACCCGCACAGACCCTCCCGCTCTCCATTCCGAATGCTCAATTGCCTGGTGGTCCACAGAGCGCCCACCGGAACACGTCTCCGACCTCTTCCGACCTCTTTCCAGATCGTGCCGCCAAGCGACTCAGAATCGACTCACCCCAGGGCGCCACTCTCCGCCGTCCGGCTTGCACAGGCTGCTTCCAGAACAACCTGGTGTGCGATGGCAGAGTCGTCTGTAGCGCTTGTCGCGATCGGCGTTATGGATGCGAGTATCGCTCGTGCCGGGACGGAGCTACGTGTGCCGATGGAACATGCAGTCGTCTGCATCCAGGACAGTGGGATGAGCAGGCTGAGCCGGATCGAAAGATTAAGCGATTCACTTAGGGAGAATTGAGTATGGCGGGCGGTTCGGAACGCGCTGTTGTGCCCGATGGCGATGGCGATCACGAACTATTGGAGCACGAGCAGTTGTACGGAACCCTGGGCCAGCATGGAGGTTAGAAGCAGCTCTGCAGTGGCTGTTGAATCGTCTGGAAGGCCATCGAGCACAATTTCAAGCGTTCTGCACCTGGAGAGTAAGCCTCAATGAATCGTCTCCTGAAAATCATGATGGTTCTGTTGGTGACTCGCTGCATCAGATGCCTCGGTCAAGGGACCATTCTTCCGGGCATCCTCTGTCGGTGATGGCCTATGCCTATAGCCATCAAGCCTCAACTGAATGGCAGACTTCGAGGTCCATGGACTGGAGTACTGTTTTGTATTATCCGCATTGATCACGAGAGAATCAATGGATTCGCTTGAACTTCTGCAGGTCTTCGGCGTAACATGCGCCTGCCGTCCATAGAACTACCCAAGGCGAAGTCAGATTGCGAGGGAGTGAAGAGAAGTGAAGCGACGTCACCTCCTCGTATAGAATAATAGTAACCATGTACTCTGAGCCGTGGGAGAGCTTCTGCTAGCCGGGACATAGCACATCAAATCATCGCGCAGATCTCACATGTTCAAAAGTGAGGTCGAATGGGCAGGAAACAAGACGTCTTTGTGCTTTCTTGAAGTTCGGCAGCCGCAGGTACATCCAACGTCACCCTGAAGTCGTTCGCCAAGGACTCTCCCAACCACCAACGACGCCATCGCGTCTCGTGATAGCTGAGAACCAGAAAGTCAAACCCGGCCAAGGACGACGTGACACAAGAGATGGCCTCCCTCTCACCCAACAGCAAAACTCGACCGAGCGCAGGCGCCCGACAAGTCACTGCGCCGGCGAACATGAACGGAATGAATGGACACTTTGCTGCTGTCGGGGGCGCCTCGAACCCCAAGGACTTCGAACATGGCGTCCAGGTCATCGACGGGGACAAGAACTTCAATCCGGACCTACCGCAGTACCTAGGATTGGAGAACATCATTCGATCCGGCTTCAACTACCACATCATCTCCGTCTTCGGCAGCCAGAGCACAGGCAAGAGCACGTTGCTGAATCATCTCTTCGGCACGCAGTTTGGTGTGATGAGCGAAACGGAACGAAGACAGACCACGAAAGGGATATGGATGTCAAAGAACAAGAAAGAGCATGTTGGAGACGGTCCCGGACAAGCCATGGCCGAGAACATCCTGGTCATGGACGTGGAGGGTACTGATGGGCGCGAGAGAGGAGAGGATCAGGACTTTGAACGCAAGAGCGCTCTGTTTGCGCTGGCCACGAGTGAGGTCTTGATTGTCAATCTCTGGGAGACACAAGTCGGCTTGTACAATGGAGCGAACATGGGTCTGCTCAAGACAGTCTTCGAGGTCAACTTGCAGTTGTTCCTCAAAGATTCGAAAGCAGTCCCACGCAGTCTTCTCTTCTTCGTGATCAGAGATCATGTCGGTAGCACCCCGCTGGCCAATTTGAAGCAAACTCTGATCTCGGACTTGTCGAGGACGTGGTCCTCGCTTTCCAAGCCCCCTGGGCTGGAAAATAGCAGTATCGAGGACTACTTTGACTTTGCCTTTGTCGGTCTACCACACAAGCTCTATGCACCCGAGAAATTTGAGAAAGAGGTCGCGAAACTGGGTGCAAGGTTCCGCGAGGGCTTCAAAGATCCCAAGCGGGCTGGCCTTGTGGACGAATCAACGGAGCCTATTCTCCTTCCCGAATACCATCGCCGCATTCCAGCCGATGGTTTCCCGATGTACGCGGAGGGTGTATGGGAACAAATCGACAGCAACAAGGACTTGGATCTGCCAACTCAGCAGGAGCTGCTCGCACAATTCAGGTGCGATGAGATATCGAAGGAGGTTCTGGTTGCTTTTGATGAGATCATCGCTCCACTGGAAGAGCTCCAGGCGAGTGCAATTGCTGCAGGAAAGCTTTCTGTGATTTCAGGGCTTGGGCAGAAGATGATTGGCGCAAGGAAGGCTGTCCTGGCTGGTTTCGAGGTCGAAGCCAGCAGATACCACAAGGGCGTCTACAAGACGAAAAAGGGTGAACTTGAGTCGAAGGTCGATGGTAGATTGAAGACTTTGTTCCAGGGCCAGATCAGCGCTGCCCACAAGAATGGTGTGAACGAGTTTTCGGACGCCGTGACGAATGCGGTCAAAGCTGGACAGAAGAAGGGCGCAAACTACGACTTCCACCAAATTGTGCAATCCGAGAAGAAACGAGCTCTGGAGAAGTTCGATGCGGAGGCCAAAGCTTCTTTGATCGAAGGAGCGCCATGGAGTGATTACAAGCAACAGCTGAACTTATACCAAAAGGACCTCGAGCAAGTCAGCTCCCGTCTGAGACAAGACGAGATGCGACGGTTGGCGACGAGAAGTGAGCGGTGGGTGCGCACTAAGCTTGGAGAGAATGTTGGAGTTGAGTTCAACAAGCTTGGATCTGGACGCGCGGGCTCCGGCGCACCAGCGGAAGGACAGAAGCCGCCGGAGCAAGACCTTTGGGATCGCATTTGGAACGTCTTCACCGATACTGTATCCCACGCGGAGACTCGCTTCACCGAGAGAGCTCGCAGCTTCGATGCAGGCCCTGATGAAGTCGAGGTCGGCCTCTGGCGATTGCGGAGAAAGTCTTGGGGAGCGCTACGCGACAAGATCGATGAAGAGCTCATGGAAGGCAACTTGCTGCTCAAGCTGCGCGAGAACTTCGAGGACAAATTTCGATACGACTCGGAGGGTGTGCCGCGGATATGGCGACCCACCGATGATATCGAGGGCTTGTACACTCGAGCGCGAGAGAGCACGCTGACGCTGATTCCTCTGCTTGCCAAGTTCCGCCTTTCACGCACATCTGCCTGTCCACCCTTGGATGCCTGGGTCGGCGAGCCTCCTAGCACCGTCACAGCGACTGATGAGGAGGATCTCCATCCAATTGGTGGCATTGACGCCGACGAAGGCAAGACTCTGGACGAGGAGATGACAGTCCTCAGCGATGCGAAGCAGCAAGATTTAACCACCCGATTCAAGAAGACCGCGGATGGTGTGTATGTCGAGGCGAAGCGAAGTGCCATTGGTGGCATGACGCAAGTGCCTTTGTATTTCTACGGTTTGCTTTTGGCTCTTGGATGGAACGAGCTTGTAACAGGTATGTTGACGATTACCCCTCTCTCGTGTCGGCATCACACTAACCAGCCACAGTACTACGCAACCCACTCTACTTCATTATGCTCATCCTCCTCGGTGTTGGCGCCTACGTAACCTACACGCTGAATCTCTGGGGACCGATGCTCCGCATGAGCAATGCAGCGAGCACGCAGGGTTTGGAGATCTTCAAGGAGAAGCTGAGAGAAGTTTTGCAATCGACCGAAACGGGCAGAGAAGCTATGCAGATGAGCGAGAAGGCAGGATACAGCATGGACACTTTGAACAGTAATGGGAAGACCAAGGCGAAGACATCGGCGAAGGAGGACGAGGTCGACGAGATTTGAGCGAAGAGAAAACATATTTGCATAGCGCTTGGAGCTGTCAGTAGCACTTGAGCGGAATCAGACCTTGTTCATTGCATAAAAGAAGGACTTGATTCCGCCGGTGCAGTACAACAACAAATTAATGGCAGTATAGTCGCCCATCTTGAAGCCTCTCGCTCCTTCGCACCGACTCACCCAGCTTACTCAAGAAGTCTACGCCTGGCCGTTACTTCGCCGTCCCATCGGGCAGCGCCTTCGCTACCCATACAGACACCCTGTAGTCATCGTGTGCTCCCTGCACGAGCTTCGCAATACCGGCCGACAGCGCCTCGTCGGGCGTGATTGAGGGACACGCGAATCGCATCTTGTAGTCCACGACTACATCGTTGTCCTTGTCGACCGCAAAGTTGACGTCCGAAGTTTCGCCCGCCGGGTGGAGGAGCCAGGCAGTCTTGACCGCGCAGTTCTGAAATGCGCCGAATCCCACTGGTGTCTCAGGTGGCTCGAAAAACTTGGCGGCGCATGGTTCGCAGGCAAGGACTGATGGCACGCTCGGCACACTCGGGTTCGTGCTGGGCTCTTGAGATGCCGGGCAGGCAATTGCGCTGGCTGACGCGAGGATGATATTGCCTGTGAGAGTGGCCAGGAGACCAGCGGCGGACAAGAGCGCGAAAGCAGCCAAGGTGGCAGCGCCGACAATGGCGCTAAAGACGGCGCCCGCGAGAGTGAAGAGTAAGCCGATGCCGGAAGCGATGGCTGTGAGCGATATGGCGGCGACAGTGATGAATAGTCCGCCGGCCAGGATGGACCCGAAAGTCCAAAGGAAGTACTGCGATATCGACCACGGCTGCTGGCTATCCTCTGTCTTCTTTGACATTCTGGACGAGGATAACGGCGCTGGTAGAGGAGTATGATCCTTGGACACTGGTGCTAGTCAGCAGCGTCTGTCCACAAGTGAATGGTGTGTACCGACTGTTGTTGAGATATCAATGAATTGCTGTGAGTGTGTTGTGATGCTGGATTCAAACGGCGATGTTGTAGATCTGGAAGTTCAATGATCACAGTAAAAGGTCGGAGTTTGCAGGCAGACGCGGCGGTACTGAGTCGTCATTGCAGCCATTCGATGAACGTTTGGGAATCCCCCGGCTCTATATCCAACCATGGTAGCCACGTTCAGGCTATGGCGACATCTAAGCCTTCCTTTTCCTCGCAGTCGCCTTTTCCTTCCCACTTGAAACCGCCTCCACTTTGTCGTCAAGTTCTCCCTTGAGCTTGCCGGACACATCAGTGGTCTTGCCATCCGCCGGAGTCGTTAGCGGCTTTGAAGCCTGCTTGCTCTCAGTCTCCTCATCGTCGCCTCCCTGTCCAAACTCGTTGACTCTCGTGTAATCGACCTTGTAGGCCCATGCCTGATATAAATAGAAGAAGAAAATGACATCGTCGCGGAGGGTGGCGAGACGATGGAGAAGTGGCATCTTGATCGTGAAGGCGAAGAGATCGTCGATGAAGGTGTTGAGAAACCTGGTGGGTGTCAGCTTAAGCAGTGCAATGTCACGTTCATCGACTTTGTACGCACTTGTACATCATCGTCCTTGCGGGCATGTGAGCCACTGACTTCAAGCGATAGTTGATGTATAAACTTGGCACCTGCGGTATGTTAGCATTTAGGCTTTGGTGGACCATGAAAAGAGCTTACCATCATGAGGAAACCATAGGCGTATACGCTACCCACGAGCGTCGCAATAATGAAGCTGTACCAGCTCTTGTGAGTGTCGTAGATGAGCGAGTAGGCAGCGTATGCCAGCAGGAGCGGAACAGCGATGATGCCCATATACTTGAACGCAATCTTGTCGTACTCTTCAGTCTTCTCTTCGGTCTCACTGAGCTTGTGCTTGTCTTCGAACACGATATTGTATGGCAGACCAAGCTTGTGAGCATATGTTCCAGGAGCAGGATCCCGAAGGCGGACATCGACGGTCTTTGTGATCTTCCAAGCTTCGATTGCAATGCCTATTCCTTGGCCGAATAAGATCATCCAGCTGGTGTTTTCGTTGTTGTCCATGAGATACAGGAAGATAATCGTTTGCATGACCACGTTGGAGATGATCGTCCGGACAGACACACCCACATTATCCTTCTTATTGCGCCAATGCCCGACATCAGACTTGAACGCGAGAAGCTCGAAAATCATGTGCAGCACACTGGCGAAGACAGTTGTGCCCAGCAACCAGGGATTGGTGTCGAGCAAGGTCTCCTTGATCATCTCCATTTCTGAACCATCTCCACCGCCTGGAGTGCTCTCCCCACGAGCGACTTTCCGTGCAGTCTCTTTCATTCCCTCGTCCATGCTAGCCATAATGCCAAATTGCCAATTGGCAAGGGTAGATACGTCCACGTTGATGGGCAGTCTATCAACCGGATGGGTCGCATTCAATTCAGTCATATGAGACTTCAATTGCCAAAAGGTGTTCAGATAGACAACAGGATAGTAGTACGCGTTCCTCCCAGTGGCATCGCGGGCGTCGGTCACATCAAGGGTATAGAATTGCCTCATCGCGGGATGCATAGTCGGCCATGCCACGTTGCCCGTATCCGGGATGAAGGCGAGCGTGAAATTGGGGTGGTAGTAGGAGGCAATCGTTGGCGCATTGTAATCCTCGACTTCGATCTCTTCGGCTTCGTCGGTACTACTCTTGCTGTCAAGCAGATTGCGAGTCTTGCGGACCTTCTTCTTGCCCAAGTATTGGGTAAGAGGTTTCAGCATACGGTACGCCTTGCTTGGATCATAGTTCGGCGATACAGGATCAAGCTCTGCACCAGTCTGTCCCACGAAGATGTGTGCCCATAATGTCCCGTTATTCTGCACGTTCTTTGGCACCGCGAAGCTCTTTGACACATGGCGATGATCACCCTTCGACTTGTCCGTTGAAAAGTTCTTCTCTTCTACAATCAAACTTTCTGCGGGCATGTTCCTCAACGGAGGCATAGCGACGCTCGGCGAGATGTACATGCTGATATCGACGTTCGTATTCGCCGGCCACAGTGGAGAGAGAGTTTGAGGGATCGCAGTATATGAGCCCGCATCTGCGATTGGTTGGCCACTCGGTATGGCCATCTCTGGAGTCGCCGCTGGCGTCTTCGAGCCACCCATGAACTGCTTCATGGCGACTTGAACGGCAACGAAGAAGGCGAGGTTCTTCCCGATTGACCAGGCTCTGGCCGTCCAGTCGGTCTGTTGGCCTTGGACCGCATCGCCGGCGGGCGCTGCCTGTTGCGGCATTGTGAGGAGCGAGGTGATGAAGTTAGGGATTGTTGCGGAGTTTTGTCATGTCGAGCAAGTGGTCCGAATCTTTTGGCATCTCGAGAAGTGAGCTCCCGTCGCGCCCGTAAGTTTAAGCTTTTGAGCGGGTCAAAGAAAGTGGCCGCGAGACGGAGATAGATTCGCCTCAACTCTGGCGACGGCATTGCGAATGCTATTTCTCTGGTATCGTGTCTGACTTGCAACAAAGCGTACGCGTTATGATTTCACTAAAACCATTGCTCCAGCTTTAAGCTGGATTTTCTTGTCCGGCGAAGAACGTCGACAGCGAGTCCCTCCAACGTTGCAGAGCATACTAGTGGTCTTAAATTTGTACCCACATGTCTGCAGGGCCAGCTAAAGGAGGGACTGTTGTTGTCAGAAAGGCCAAGTCGCGATCATGTCACACAATAATCAACATGCTCACGCATCGACCCATCCACATGGAGTGGGCAAGCGATTGAGATGGGACCGCAGCGTGGAAGCATTGTTCGAGTGGGCCACCACTGCGTCGTCGCGGATCCTGTCCAGTGTTCATCACCTGCTGATCCCGTGCCATCTTCCTTCACAGTGACACAATGACCCAATGCTGAACTTGACGATTGGATTGTGGCTAGGCTATCATTCGCGTTTTACCGCAGCGTGCGGACCGCTATAGCACCCCAAAATGCAAGACAGTACGCCGGAGGCCATCTGTCGGATGTAGACGCCATTCCCACCATCTCGTTGTACCATGAAAACCGCACACAATCAACCCTTCTTCTTGCTGACACCGACAGTCCTGCCCCGGCGACCGGTGGTCTTGCTGTGCTGTCCACGGACACGGAGACCCCAGTAGTGACGCAGACCCCTGTGGGCACGGATCTTCTTCAGTCTCTCCAAATCCTCACGGAGCTTGCTGTCCACACCGTTGGCGAGCACCTGGTAGTCCTTGCCGTCCACAATGTCGCGCTGTCTGTTGAGGAACCAGGTGGGGATCTTGTACTGAGTCGGGTTCTGGACGATGGTAACGATGCGCTCGAGTTCTTCGGAAGTAAGCTCGCCGGCGCTGTAGGTGATTTGTTAGTATTTGTTCGTCCGGACAGCCGTGGCGCAGGCCATGTTTCGAAAGACGAGGGAGTTGTACCGCTTGTTGAGGTCGACATCGGCCTTCTTGCACACCAAGTTGCTGTATCGGCGACCGACACCCTTGATCTTGGTCAAGGCGTACATGACCTTCTCTTTGCCATCAACCTGCTCCATGGTTAGTGTTCGCATCTTCCATCGGCCTCGTGTGC
Organism: Zymoseptoria tritici IPO323; assembly: GCF_000219625.1. NCBI lineage: Eukaryota > Fungi > Ascomycota > Dothideomycetes > Mycosphaerellales > Mycosphaerellaceae > Zymoseptoria > Zymoseptoria tritici. Next base: position 2,682,374 of record NC_018217.1, on the reverse strand, counting down.
CTCCATCGGATCGGTCGGGCGTTTTCGCGAGCGGGAATTCGTGGGGCGGTGTATACGCACGTTGGTGTTGAGGAGACGCAAGATGAACTGGAAGTTCGACTTCTCGCCGGTGACGAGAGACATCTTTGCGGTTTGATGAGGGGGATTGTCGTGCGTGGAGTGAGCCTGTCAAAGAACGTCGTCGTGAACTTGGGAATTTGCGCTGGAGTGGGCTTGGCAGGTGCAACTTTCGAGCTAGTGCTAGATTGGGTTAGACTGAGATTTCGCTTGCCAACTCCACTTCGCCCGTTCGGCTTTCAGCAAGACGACGGACGACACGGCCACTACTCATTCAGTACCTCTTTTGATCTCTTGTAACCCACTTACGAATTTGAAGAGCCTTCATACTGTCTCAAAGCTCCAGCATCATTGACTACCTCCAATCTTCACAAGCATGTGAACGTGGCACACGTGAAGCGGACAGGCAAGACACCATCATCCCGTGGTCAAGATCCAATGACAGCCTCGCGACTCCTTGACCTTCCGAAAGAGATTCGTCTTCTTATCCTGGAGCACTTGTTCGACAATGACAAGCCAATCATCATCGGACGACCATCGAGCATGCCCTGGCACGGCAAGGCGTCCTCGTACTATCCCCCAATTATGAAAGTCTGCCGTCTACTGCGAAAAGAGGCCCTACCATTGTTCTATAAAGGTCGGCGTGTCATACTTGTCCTGAGATTCCGCGAAGGACGTGCTCAAGTCGACAAATGGATCAAGACCGAGCTCTCCGTGCCAGCCATATGTCGAAACATCAAAGAAGTATCGATTCAAATTTTTGAGCTTCCTCATCGAACGACGGCGATGTCTCTGGACTGCAAATCTCTCTCCATACTCAACAGAGAAAGCTTCGTACATCCATTGACTGGCCAGTCGCTTAGGATCCTCCGTGAGAGCGACATCATACTAGCTGGACTGCGGGAGCGAGGCGTTGAGATGCACATGTTGCTGCAAGAAGCTGTCAGTCAGCTCGTCAGTAAGATCACAGCGGGCATCGAAGAATCTCGAGTCATGCAGAGGGAATGCATGGCGAATCTTCAGCTCCAAGGCTATACAGATTTCCATCTGCGGTTTGAGGTCATCAGTATGCTCTATCATGGTTGTGGAGACTGAGCGAATGTTCTTTGGGCTGAGGTCACCGCGGTGTCTACGCGCTTGGCCGCGGTGAGAATCTTTCGGAAGTTCGGCGCTGGCGATCGAAGCGGTTGTCACAGCTCTGAATGAGGGCTGGGAGACGTTGCCCACGGAACGAATGATGGGACCATGAACGCATCAAACTGAAAGATCTGCTACCAGCGCGACCCGCGACGGTATGACGGAAACTTTCCATGATGATCGTCGACTCTTATGCACGATGTATGATGCAAATGAACATTCATGCGTGATCACTCAAATCCTCGATTGGTGTCGATTTGGTCGTAAGAATGGCTCAGAACACGACTTGGACCTTAAGGGCATCCATCGTAAATGTAAATGCGACACCCAAAGTCGTACTTTGCATTGCTCTTCCCACATGGTCCGCCGTTGTACCCTCAGTGTCTGCCGAATGCGCTCTGCGTGTCCAGCATGAGATTGGCGACGCCACTCTTATTCATATCGCGAGCTCTTCTGCTTCAACGGCATCTCGATAATTGACCATCCCAAAGCATCGCGAGCCATAGAGACGACGAGCCATAGAGACGACGAGCCATAGAGACGACGAGCCATAGAGACGACGAGCCATAGAGACGACGAGCCATAGAGACGACGAGCCATAGAGACGAAGAGCTGAGCAAAGTAATTAGGAAAGAAGTACCAACACACACCAAGACAGTGTCAAAAGGACAGCCCCAAAATCCATGCTCGAAATCTCTGCGTCCAGTCTCTCCTCAACATCGTACAGCTGTTTTTGCTTCTCTGCGGTTTTTTCGGCGAGGCGCTGGCTGCGTACTTTGGCCTGGTGGGACATGGTCTTGAAGTGGTGGTAGCTGCGGAGGAACAGGGCCCACCGTGCGGCGGCTAGACTGAAGTTGAGCCTACGGTTGCGGTAGAGTCCTCGAAGCGCTCCCATCAAGTCTGGCGAGGTGACTCACCACCAGCAGATGAAGAGAAAGCTTCGCACATGGAATGGTGGAGGCGCGGGCCGAGCGTGGTGCACTGGAAGTGTGGGACACCGTTGAGGCGTTCGAAGTGAGACTGACAAAGTGGATAGTCGCTGCAACATGACGGGAAAGCTCTGCGCATGCAGGCTTGGACCTAAGGATCGCAGTAGGTGCGCTGAAGATCTGGGATGGTTTTGGAGTGCTCGGAGCGAGTCTGGCGAGATGACCAAATGCTCGAGATTGAGGAGAAGGCCTTGCGAACGTCTCTCTGGAAGCGTGGACCGTAGTGGGTGCGCTGGAGACGTGAGATGGTGTTGAAGGTAGCCCAAGCCATCATGGAGCGTGTGCAGAGCATGATGGAGGGTCAATCTCAGTGTTGTTGTCGAGTCGCGGCGGGGTCTTGAGTTGATGTGGTGAAGTGGTAAGGCGATGAAGTCGTATGCTTACAGACTTGCGGCAGTTTTATTCTTGGCCTCAACTTCGTCGAAAGAGAAGATAGAATTCAGCAAAGATGGCGGACTGTGCGTGAAGCGCATCCGTTGACTCAAGAGATGGCTGACGTAACTCGCAAGTGCGCTAAAGTAGCGCGAAAATTTCGAGGTGAATGAATTCACTCCGGAGGCGCCATGGCCCAGCAGCCACGGCCAGTGAGATGAGAGAACCGAGTACAGACTGACCTCAGATGATCTGAAGAGCCAGAATTCAAGCATGTATTGAAGCCGACTCCATCGAACTCACATAAACGGCACTTAAGCTGGTGTGGAAGATACTGGCGATATCCAAAAAAACCATCGATGAGCGTTCAAACGACGGTCTCTTCCTGAGAAAGTGTATACCTACAGCCACGGAGATCAATGCAGCCGTGCTCCCCACGAAAAAATGCAGACAGCCGGTGGACTGTCCTCACGCGAAGACATTCATCGACAATCGCAGGATATAGCTGGCGGCCGTGGACAAGGGAACTCGGCGGTACAGAAGCTCAATTGGTGTTGTTGACAGATTGGGACGACCGAACCTAGTCATTCGAATAAGGAGATCGTTCAGTCTTTGGCGAAGATGAATTGTGCGGCAGCATCAGCGGGGTTTGTAAACGAGCGGTCCGTGGCAAATTCTCAAGCACGAACCCGAACCATCATCGGGCACGTAGCAGATCTGGCAGGAGCACGGACTGGAATCCGAGACTTCGTTCGCATGACCCAAACGTGCCTGACGTGATGGCCACGGTCCCCAGATTGAGATGTGCCATTGCCGTCGCAGCCTCATGCAGCGGTCCCTTCAGCATACGTGAAGAGGTCGAAATTGATGGAGCTTGAACTGTGACACCAGAACACCCGGAGATTGGCAGATCCAAGGGTAAGGGATCTGTTTGATGATTCCAGCAAAGTCCCGTGCATGATGACGCTGCCTCGAGACTCGAGAGTAAGATGGACGCCCTCATGCCTAAGAAGACCTGACGATTCTCTGGCTGCTCCACGGAATTCCTGTTGAAGAGCTCTTGAACAAGGCCAGACAAGTGTATAGAAGAGCAAATAGTCGAGTAAGTTGGCCATCTGCCAACTGTCAAACGGACCCCAAGCAGGGAAGATGGTGCAGAGGTTCGGGAGGTGATGATGGAAAGGGCTTGTCGAACCTTGCCGACGGCCTCTGCGACCGCTACTTCTAATTGGACGGCCAAATATAACTGTTTGAGACACGCCCGTACCGAAGATCATCTCGCGGTTTGCTGCTTCAGCCGCGATTATTATTCATGATGCTGCGAACTTGAGAAGAAGTCCAGACAAGTTACAACAGCACACGAATCGACACCGAATTTCATCATCAAATCGTTGGTCCTCGGCTGGAGATCAGATGTTCGAAAAGCAATCGCCGCATCTCCGTCTACACCCAATCGTAACATTTCCAGCCTTCACTTGATCGCGGGCCGTAGCGCCCGAAATGATGCAGCTCCACTAGACTGGTCGCTAGGCGGACAACCCAATCTCTCGAAACTTGATTCACTCTCCACGATTTCGCTCGACGCACGTTTGCGCACACCCTCGCTGTTCGTTGCCATTGCCCCCGATCACGGCCGGAATCGACATCTAGCGACCGTCATTCAGCGAACGGAGCCCTTCGTTCCAACAGCAAAGCGTCGACGCTTCTTAACGACCTGATCATCGAACCCGACTCAAGCTTCCGGCGCGTAACGTTCGCTCCTCACGTCGAGCGACCGCTGCGACCTCGCCGAGTTCACACCACCACCCAAACACCATGTCGCGCTACGGGAAATGGGACGACTTTTGTCGAGACAGTGGCAATGGGCATGCTACGATACCGGTCTGCAATCTGTTCGACCAGTCAAGGGCACGAGGAGGCAGTGAGCCGTACTGGGGCGGATGCGAGCTTACGGGCATTTCATTGGGAGGGAATTCATACCTCGCGAACTTGGGTGCGTCAGGAGGAGACAACTATATCCGCAAAAGGAAGTGCAAGATCTAACACTCTCGCAGGGTCAATACTCATCGCGTTCGTCGCGATTCTAGTCTCGCTATTCCTGCTATGGAAAACGGATCGCAAAAAGGCTGCGGTTGGAAGAAGGTCAGTCGAATCAATGCGAGACGAAGTTTGCGACGTGACATACTAACGTCGAGTCACAGGGAAATGCAAATATTCCTCATCGGATACATAATCATTGAGATCTGTGAGATCTTCACGATCGGAGGCTTTCCGCTGGATGCCGCGGTTAGACGCGCATTTTCTGCCGCCCACATCGCTGCTGTTGTTGCTACACTATGGATCCTCATGATGAACGGCGCAGTCGGATACCAGCTCATCGACGACGGCACACCACTTTCGATTGGACTTGTCTTTGGCTCTGCGGCGGCGCTGTTCGTTGGCACTGGCTACATCGCACTCGACACAGCATTCAGCTGGACCGGCTTCTTCGACGATACGCTCCCACTACCCAATCAGGCATACGCGCTGTACACGTTGTACCAGCTCGTACCACTCGTCTTCTTGGTGGTGTACTTCCTGTTGGAGACATTCTTGGTTCTCAAGGTCCTAGGGGAGATCCGACCAATGCGTAGGTCGATCGCACTCCAAAGTGATCAAGTTCGTTGCTGACTTCATCACAGTTTTCCTCATCGGAGCCGCTCTGCTTTTCGCCATTGGTCAAGTCTTCCAATACGTGATTAGCGTCCACATCTGCAACGGCACGAAAGGAGCGATCAACGGCGGTCTCTTCTCAACACTGTTCACCCTACTTGCCGTCGCTGCGACATGGGTATTCTGGTCCAGCATCACAGAGGACGACTGGCCGATGCCCGCCACATCTGCAGGGAGTACATACACATAGCGTTGCTTTTGGATGATGGCGAAGCGAACATAGGATGGAGCCAGCCTTGGATTTCTGTAGACGGGTCATGCCCCCAGCCTCACAGCACTGTGTTTGCGGCTCGCTCGAGGAGATGTCATCCTCTGGACGAGCTGGCGACGCAGGAAAGAGGGCACGGGTGGAGCTGACTTTCTTTCACGAGTGATGTGCATACTTAGCGACATGATAAGATACCTCTTAAAAAATTAGTAATGCTGGCAATGCCGAAACTTCCTCGCCCGCACATCGTCTACCTTGTGGTGTTCTGCATTGAAACATACAGTGAGCGAATTGAGTGTTAGGCATGCCTGCCCATGTAAATATAGTTCTATCCCGCGTTGGCCGTTCCCGAAATTCGTGGACTGCACCTTCCATCAACAACTCTTTTAAGTTGTGACACAAGATCGTCGCTCTTACTTCCACCACCTGCAAAAACATTACAACAACAAACAACGAAGACAACTTGAATGTGAATAGTGTCGCTTACTGCTCACATTCCTCCGGGCGGTCTCACTTCGGTCCAGGGACCCTCACGTCAAGCGCAGAATGACACGTGCCTGGGAATTTCTGATCTCGTGTTCAGAACAGTAAGACTTCCAGAAGCCGGCGCTTTTCTCAACGGCGCGCTGCTGCGCATCAAGCTATGAAACAATAAGCTTTTCTGCGCAAGGAACATCGTATCATGATCAAAGCCAAAAGACCGGTGGTGTTTGACTCCGGCGAGTCAAGTGAAGGAGATAATGACTCCATCGGAACCGATTCTACAGCAGAAAGCGCTCAGCTAGATGTGTATCCGGTCGACAAGATTCTTGCCGAGACTGGAGCCCCCGGAACAGATCTCCAATATCTGGTCAAGTGGGAAGGCTATCCGCTTGCGCGGGCCACGTGGGAGCCGCCCGAAAACATCACAACCAAGAATGTTTTATCCGTATGGGCACGAGAGAAACGTTCAGTCGAAGAAGGCAGCGCAAAGCCGTTCGACTACTTCACATGGTTCGAGGCCAAGGGGGAATATGAACAGCAGAAAGCGGAGCGACACAGACGACGAAAGCTCAAGCGACGGAAGCGAGGCTTGCCGGAGTCGCCAAACAGGGTCGACAGTAGTGGGGGCAGTGAAGTTGACGAGGACGGTGCATCTGATGCTGCTGATGTGGATAAGCGAAACGAGCCACCGACGACCTCTCACGAAAGACACGACAGCGCTCAGAAGCCTGTAAAAAGATCTGTGGTGAACCAAAGCTCTACGGGCGCTCGCAAGGGCGTTGCTCGCCGGATAGTGAAGCGATCTCGTGTCGAGTCCAGTGAGTCGTCGAGTGAGTCGTCGGAGGAGTCGTCGGGGGAGTCGTCGAGTGAGGACGATGTCAGGGGCCCACGACGACGGCGACAGCCCGCGAGGAGGAACACAGCAAACGTCGCATCAACATCCCGGGCATCGCCAAGGAAAAGGCGTGATGGTCAGAAGAGCACGCACTCTCATCGGTCAAACTCTACCGCGGAACCCACGGAGAACATAACCCGAGAAGCAGCATCCGCAAAGCCTATCCGAGTTGCAGCTCGTAAAAGTGCTCCTAGCGGCGGCAATGCGCCTGTGGTTGCGACTCGGGACGTCCTTGCCAATTGGACGGCTCCCAAGACCAAGAGACAGCGGCCTCGTGTGTCTGGAGATACTCCCAAAGATTCCACCGATCCGAAATTCAAAAATCTTTCAACCCAGCATCGGATGCAGCTATACAGCAGGAACGAGAAGGAGCCGGACATCAACGCCCTTGCCATAGTCGATTTCAAGACCGGCAAGGTGATACAGCCCAAGGCGAAAGAGACGCCTACCGCATATCTCAGAAGGTCGCCTCCGCCGCCACAGCCTCCTGTAGAACGGTCGACGACTTCGAATGAGGACGAACGTAGACGTCAATCGTCAGGCCTCAGCATACAAGATCCAAAACGGATAACATGTTACTTTTGGTTGACCAGAGGAGGATGTGCTTTTGGTCCCGACTGCAAGTGGGCTCATGAGGATACCGGTGTCTATCAAGCGCCTCCTGACAGTACAGGTAGGCGCCGCCTTGACGCTCGTTTTGAGCCTACAACGAAGAACGACATCCCAGCCCGAGGAGACCTACCGCGCCGGTACGATGCGAACGGAAACCCCATCCCAATGGCCGAGGGCACAGACTGGCCAGGCAAGAAGGGAACAACGTGCTACTTTTGGCAGCAGGGGGAATGCCAATTTGGCGATGCCGAGTGTGATTTCGCGCATCACGATACAGGCAAATATGCAAAGCCTCCACCCAATGACAGTCGGCGCTCTGAAGCTTCGATCGCGAATGAAAACCCTGTGCGTCCGGTCGAGGTGCATGGTTCTAGCAATGGTGGACCAGGTCTACCACACAGAGACTCCGCAACGCGGTGGAATAGGAAAGCCTACACCTGCGTCTTCTGGCAGAACGGGAATTGCAGCTCCTCGGACGAAGCGTGCGAATTTGCCCATCGTGATACTGGACTCTACGTGGAAACGAGACTAGCGACTCCAAAGGAGACCACATGTTACTATTGGCGGACCAAGGGCAAGTGCGAGAAGAAGGACCACGAGTGCAAGTTTGCGCATTATGATACTGGAATCCACGCTTCACAGCCGGGGACTTTCAACAGAGGTCGTGCTCAGATGATTCCAGTTGTTCCAGGAGAAATTCCCGCTGCCAACTCCGTGCCCGTGGCACCCAGAGAGGCCATGCGTGCCTCTGCAGACCCGCCTGCTCCACCGAAAGGGCCGAGCATCTGGATTGCTGCGCAAACAGGCGATCAGCCGGGCGATGTGCGGACAGCGGACCTCGTCGCGTCGCCTATGGACATGAGGGACGGGCCAACGCAGTATCCACTGAATCCTACCCCAGTCTCACGCGGCGCTACATCTTTTCGTCGTCCCAGTGTGACGGCGGAGACCCTGACAGCCGAACTTGTGGTGTCTTGCGCTGGAGATGAGCAGCCACTGCAGCTTCAAGCAAGGCTAGAAATGCACGATCTGGCGCGGCTTGGATTGATTGTTGGGACCAAACCACGTCTGGAAGTGGATCGTATGGTCGTCGCTGCAGACTTTGAGAAACTAGTGTTCGAACAAACAAGTGGCATCGACGAAGTGATTGCTTTCGGTGGAATCTCGTTAGCCAATCAAGAGATCGCCCGGGAATTGAGCGATACGTGCAAGAACAACGCTTCTGGCTTCATCGCCGCGGTGAATGGCCACACGGCGAAGATCTTGATCTATCCGAGCGATGTAGAGGGCTGGAAGTTTCTTGACAGGCCTGGCATGAAGTTTGATGGGCCTTTCAACTTTCGGATCTTCAAGACTCTGCCAAGCGTCGAAACTCTGCTTCCTAGCATGGAGGATAAGAGACTCCCTGCCATTGCGATCGGAGAAGACCTCGCGAAGCTGCCGACCGACACGCTGATCAACAAGAATGGCACGCAAGAAATCAGGGCTGTCTTTCTAATGCTGTCTCCTATGCATCAGGCTGAGCTAGAAGTCTATGCCGCCTACTTTGCAGCACTAGACGTGAAAGTCTACCACTCTGGGATGGCTGGAGCGTGGGCGCACTTCCGCAGGCACCACAGGGGCACCCACGGATTGCTCATGATTCACACCGACATCCCACTATGGCAAATTCCGGGTCTGCATAATTTCCTGCAGTATGGCAGCAGGGTCTTCAAAGTTGGAGGAAACGTCAATGATGTCGATCCGGGCTTCACTTGCGAGAGACTCTTTCCAATCGGTACGGCGGTCTTCATCACCGACGACTTGTTCGCGCACTACCCTGAAGAGGCGACGGCGATCATTCAATCGTTTGTCAAGCAGCACAAGGACAAACCTGATGGAGCCGAGTTCAATCGAATCGTTACTCGTCCTGGAGTCAAGTTATGGTTGGAGAAGCTAGCCGAGGAATCTCAACGGCGTGGAAGGGGAGACTCTCGGTGGGTCAGGCTGCACGAATGCATGTGCCAGCTCTGTCCGCCAGAAGATGAGGATCCAGACGACCCACCAAACCCCTTGCCGGACTCATGGCTGGTCTCCATCGCTCCAGAGCTCCTTCCTTCCTTCCGAGGACTGTGGGAGAAAGATCCCGAGAGAGCAACCGCGTTCATGGTGAACTGGTTCGCGGGCTGGACAGTGGAGAATGCACACAACTTCCGCAAGTTCTATATTGCGTACAAGCCCAGGAACAGGATAACCAAGACTGTGACGGATACCAGTGGACGTCTAGTCGAGCAAGAATTGCTGGACCCCAAGGGTTGGGGAGACAAGTACCAGCATTTGGCCGTGAGACTGGCGGAGGACGTGTTCAACAAGAAGTTGACAAAGTGAAGGCAGTGAATGGCGAGGACACGCACGACTTGATGAATGTGGCATAGCACTGCATACTGCATGTGATACCCCAGACGGCGTTTTGAGATAGCGTTGAATTTTGGCGCGAAGCGAATCGCATCGCAGAATGGCGAATAACAGGTAACTCGAATGCTTCACCCCAGCCGTGTTCAGGTAACTCGCCCGCTCTCTTTTGCAGCCCACCCGGGGCCGCCGACTCGTCCAAATTACCACAAATAGTCTATCGTTTCATTCGTCCGCTTTTCCCGTGTATCGCATGAGTTCACGTAGCCGCCGTGATCATCCGTGCCTCCAGCTTCAACGCCCGAGTTCGTCTCCAAGTCTGCCTATAGCGTTTCTCTATGCAAACACACTTTGTGTGCCACCAGAGCGCTTGAATGCCTGGAAGAGTACAACTGCACTTTCCGCGGGAGACCGCCGTCCTGGTATTCTATACGGGAAGGTTGAACTTCTTGCCCTGCAGAACCCTGGTGTATTCGTCAGCACCGAGCCCCTGTCAGTTCTTGCGGCGTCTCACTCACTTGGTATAGTAAATCCAGAAGAAGTCCGAGTAGAGCACTGTCTGAATGATACCGGCGATCACGGGGATCGGATCCCAGAAGCCATTCTCGGCGAAGTACCGCCAGATCCAGTTGGGAATGTAGAGTGCTCGGTAGATGCCCAACGCGAACAGGTAGTGGGTAGTGATCGTCTCGGCTTCACCGGTTCGTTGCAGCATGAATAGCTGTGGTAGGATCGCAACGGCTTCGAGCCAGAGGGAGAAAGCCCATAACATCTGTTGTGTTGTTGTCAGCCGTAATGCTCCCTTGCTCTTGCATATCTCAGGGGTAGCCATACCTCAGCGGGAGTGTATTTGTATGGAAATAGTATACCCAGCACCGCCGCTCCTCCAATCAGGTATTCCACTTTGAAGGTATCTTGATTCGGATCGTGGGTCGGTTTGTAGTCGTTGAGCATGAGGTAGACGGTGTAGATCTGTGCGGCGATGAAGACGATCTTGAAGAATGTGTTCCAGAGGGATTTCGTGGGGTCGGTCCATAGCAGGTCTGAATTGGTTGAGAGGTCAGGTCAATGCGGTCTAGAACTGTCCTTCCTGCCGGTCCAGTCACTTACCGAGATATCTGGTTATGTATACCACAAGGTATGCGAATTGTGATTTGAAGGATATCCCGGATGCGCTCTGCGAGTTGGTTCAGCCATTGTTCGTTCCTGCGATAAGTTCGGGAGGTAGATCGCATACGCTCGTGGACTTCATCTTCGCAAGCAGAATGAAGATGGAAGCCAAATGCGACAAATCGCCTGGTGTTACCGTCAGCTGCCCGTACGCTTCGCTTCCATAACGCTCAATGGCAGTTCGCGATTCTTACCTAGCTTCCGGAACCAGGTCATGATGGGTGTTTTGAGGCCGCAGCCGTGATCGCGTAGATTGAATTGATGAGTTCGGTTGTTGTGGGCGACAATGCGATCGGTATTGGTGGTGGACAATGAGGTTCTTCGTGGTCCAGGCCAAGTGGGCTACGTACTTCTTGAGACCAAATGTCTTCTGAGCTCACTCTCCCTGAATTGCGGATCGGGCCGGGCCGTTGGAAGCTAGTGGCTGACCACAACGCCGGCGCCGGATACTCTTGATACTCCACTTCTTCCTCCGCCTCTTCTTATCGTTGGAGGCAACGACGTTCTATCCCGTCACTGCATGGCGGCCCTCGATGCTGTGCGCTCAACCACGCCTCGGGGTCATGATGCACAGAGACGATATGCGGACCGATTGAAGGGTTTCGCCTATTTGGAATCCTTCGACGAGCTGGAAGCATGGACAGAGGACGATGTCGACTCGTTGCAAAAAGCCAATACTCCATTGATGCGAGCTGAGTCTCTTGTCTTGGACCGCAATAACGACCAAAATGGTAAATCCCGAGTCATGCTCATTCATGACTACAAAGGCGGCTACAATGATTACGAGAGCTGTCAGGGTGCCGCTGTCGATAAGGACATGTACTCGTGCGACTATCTCCAACACGTTGAATCGTTTGTCTACTTCTCGCACAAGCTGGTCTCCATCCCTCCCCCTACCTGGACCAATACATGTCATCGCAATGGTGTAGCAACGCTCGGGACATTCCTCGTGGAGCCTGGGTCGATCGGAGTCGAGCGTATCCTTGAATGCAACGAAGAGGGAATCTTTTGGGTGGCGCGCAAGCTGGCACGGGTTGCGAAAGAGTATGGCTTCGATGGCTGGCTGATCAACATCGACATTGGGTTTCCGATGTGGGCATGGAGCTTGGAGAAGCTGGAGGGCTTCCTCCGGCAGCTGAGAAGCGATCTCGGGCCTAAGCGCAAAGTGGTGTGGTAGGTGATCATTGGATTTGCTCTACTGTTAATGATCTCCCAGCAGAGACTGACGAACGATGTGTGATTTAGGTACGATGCACTTACCACATTGAACTTTGTCTGGTATCAAAACACTTTCAATTCTTTGAACGCGCCATACGCTCTCGCGGCCGGCTCAATTCTTACAAACTACGCATGGAGACCCGATTTGGCAGCCTCCGCGAAAGATCTCGCCGAGAAGACCGGACTAGGTGCTAAGAATGTGTACTTCGGCATCGACATGTGGGCACAAAACGCTCAATATGGTCGCAACCGGAGGATTACCTGGCCTCGAGAAGGCGGCGGGGGCACAGGCACAGGACTTGGTCTGGATGTCCTCAAAGACCATGGCCTTCGAGTAGGCATCTTTGCTCCAGGCTGGCCATTCGAGCACTTCGAGGAACACGCTCGGGAAGTCGACCGTTCGGTGTGGCAAGGAGATGCCATGCCTATGGACCTGCCGTGTGACTGCAATCCCGAACGACCTCATGATTCGGTGGCCCGCGGTGGCGTTGTAAGATACGCTCGAGGTCATGCATTGGGCACGAAGTCCGTCTTCCACACGGACTTCACGCGAGCCTTTTCTACGGGCGCCACGACTGGCAGAATTGTTCAGGCACATCTGGGATCACAGACGGCCCTTCCTTTGGCATCCAAGGCTCGATTCAGGAGCCTGCCATTTTCGATGTCGAACAAACCTCATGCATCGGTTGGTGAAGTGTCCATTGAGCTCTCAGGCTTGCCAACAAGATGCGTCGTGTCAGCACGACGTGGCTCAGCATCGGCAGAATCTGGCCCAGCTGTCGCCTACCTGCATCTCTTTGGTCTCGACGTCCCAACGAGTAGCTCAAAGCACGAGCTCACGGTAGCATATCGCCATTTACAGAAAGGTCTCTGTGTGTTTTCCATCGTAGGACCTTGTAGCCCCATTCTGGTTGACAAGGATCCGGACAAAAACGGAGTGAGTTACTACACGACCTCTGGCCTAAAATCGATCAGCGACATTTCACTCGAGGTCTTCTGCTATGGCCCATCACTGCTCCCACATAAATCCGAGGAACTCTTCGAGCTGCTTTCGATCACAATCCGGCCTGAAGGGAGCGAGCAGAGTTGCGACATTTGCGACTTGCGATTACAATCGTGGAGCACCGCAGCCATCGCTCATCGGCGTCTGAACTGGTCGGTCTCTCCAGCAGACATCGAGGATGCTGGTCTACGCCCCGATGTGCCCTGGAGTGCCACAACCGGACCTTGTGCGTACTTTGTGGTGCAGATCGATGGTCGGGAGGCTGGTCGTGCCTATGCTTTGGACTTTGTCCTCTCAGACGACATGTCCTCTGATTGGGCCGAAACCGGCGTAGCGGAAGTGCAGATTGCTGCTGTTGGATTCGATGGCCGAGTTTTGACAACGACACAAAGGATGATACCATGGATTTATGACATTGACGATGATGATGAGGAATGGGTAGTGGTGGAACATGCACCTGAGGATTTGGAGTAATGGCATACACGCTTGGACAGAATTTTATTTAGCATTTACTCTTGAACAATGAACAGAGACCCAGGCTGTTTCTCCGACTTGATGAGATGGTATTTCTCCTGCCTCGCATAGACCCACTCCCAACTCTGCTTCTCCTCGCTCCAGTACACATCCTCCTCGAGTGGGAACACTAGCGTTGCATTCCTCTCCGGCACCCAGCTTTCCGCGTACAGCTCCACGCTGTTGTAAATATTCTCCAGCAGTGGAAGATCTCCGAGCACCGGCACGCCATCTTGTAGGTTCGTCATGCCAATCACGGTGCCGGCGGAGTGGCCCCAGTCGCCGATAGCATGGCAGTAGACTTTTCCGGAGATGCCATTGTCTTTCGCTTGTGCTAGCGAAGTGGCTAGAATTCCGTTGCCTGTCAACCCGGGCTTCATGTTGGCTCTAACGATGTCTTGCAGGCGATTGGCCGTTTTGAGGCCTTCCAGGAGACCATGCGGGATGTCTGACTCGGTCTCGCCTGGGGCTAAGACGTATGCTAGATGCTGCGTGTCTGTGTTGAGTCCCAGAGCCGTCACACCGAAGTCGACGTGGAGAAGGTCTCCGTAGCTGATGGTCTTGGCTGCAATGTGTGGTTGTTCAGCAAAGCCGAAGCCTGCTTCGACGATGGTGACGGATGGCTGAAACCAGGTCGTGTAGTTTAGAGACTGTATCTTCTCTCTGAACCACCATTCGAGATCCTTCGAACGATCAGCATTACGTGGGCATAGTATTTGAGAAAGTCATGACCAACCTCCGTAGTAGTGGTGCCGGGCGCCACAGCCACATTGCTGAAACCTTCAGAAATGATCGCCCAAGCGGTCTCCATGAGCTTGCGGTACCAACCGAGCTGGCTCGCAGGCATGGTAGCAATGTACTCAACCGCTACAATCGGCTTGTCGACGAAGCGCTTGCTCCACTTCTTCCCAAGCTCGCTACTGAGCTTCTCAAACTCACCTGCATGTAAGCCTGAAGCGAAAGCAATGTCTGCATCTGTGTTAACGACAATGCTCGACGGATCACACGCTTCCAGAATCTCTAGGAGCTCCGAGTATACCTGGGAAGTGTTGTCGATCCAGGTTTGCGAGTGGCAGTCTTTCGATGTTGAATTGGCGGAGACATATAGAGACAGGGTCCTCCTTCTGGCCGAGAATTGTATTGCCCTCTTCATCGACCAGAAAGCAGTGTCCTCTGCGTATTCCCTCTGGCTGATCTGAAAGTGATCGAATGAGATACCACGATGGCTATCATAGAGCGGTGGGTCTACTCACCAACCACGCATCCACGCCATGTTTCTGGAGCAAAGCTGGAATGCCAGCTAAACGCTCATCGGTCCAGCTATCTCTCAGACCGGCTTGATCGCGTAACGATGGGAGGCGATGGAACTCTGGGCTCTCTGAGACGGCAGATGATGTACTGGCGAGAGTCGGGAATACAGCGACCCAAGCCAATGCAATCAATAGATTGTGTTGTCCGAACATCGTCGATGGTCTTCAAGTGGTTAATCCGTCGCAGCGAGGCTTCCACAAGGGAGACTTCTGGTACAACGTTCGATTGTAAGTCCGTCCGATCAGTGCCTCCCTATTTAAGCAAAGTCAAGAACAAGAGTGTGTAGTAAATAAAGGAAGACGACCAGATGACCTGACGTTCGTCTCATGTTGTCCTTACTCAGGCTCAAACGGGGCAGCGCTTCCGAGCTCCGGCCGATGACATCCTTCTCGAATTGCATGCGTTTCGGACCCAACTCTTGAACCCGTACACATACACTGCTTACGCCTAGACGCAATACAGCGCGGAGTACCGGACATTGGACAACACGCCTGACGAAATGGATTTCGCCGATTCGACCACGCGATATGCTGCCTGCGTCTCCATAGTCGCACTGCTCGCCGCGTTTCTCCTCGTACAGCCCACAGGTCTCGTGAAATGGCTGCAGAAGAAGAATTACCAATACGAGGTGACATTCTCGCTATACATGCTGACGCCCACGGAAAAGTTTGTCTTCAGTAAGAGCCTCGCTTGGATCCTGTTCTGACCATCTCGCTGACCACACGCGACAGACTCCATCCTCTTCTTGACCGTCTCTATGCTCCTGATAGCTAGTTTCCTCTACCTCCCGGACCACATCATGACCATGTCTCGACGGACATACTACTACTTCGCTGGCGATGCCGGCCATTCCAATTCGAGACAAGCCGCCGAGACCCTCTACGAGACCGCGACGAAGGCTGGAGATGCAGTGCTGGGCGCTGCTTCCGAGTGGGCACAAACAGCATACGAGGCTGCCGCGAATAAGACGGCAGCGAACGTCCCGGCAGCAGCGAGTGAGGTCGCGGAGGCTGTAGGAGTATAGAATATGGATCATTAACGGGGAACATATCATGACATGGGCATAGCACGGCGTTAGGGTCAAAAGAGGCAGGATGGGAAAGCATTGGTGGAGCAACAGGGTCGCTCGTAATAGTAGTTGGCGAGAGAGGAGCGTGGACATCTTTGCCAACGAACGGCACGACAAAGATGCGGGAATGCTATCTGACACAGCGCATCTCGTGCAATTGTCGAGACGACAGGCTGCACCTCCGGTCGGGCTTTTGAGTCGCAATTCGGCGGGTTGCCATCCATGAGAACAGACCGTCGCTATGCATACGAAGAGCGGCGGAGTACAGTCCAGGGATGTCTACAACGACGCTCAAAAGGTAGCTCTGTGTCTGTCAAGGGCTTACAGGGCCAGATTGAGAGCGAAGGCAAGGCGCTCGATTCAACTTGGTAGCTGAACCGGATACCGCGGACAGGAGGAGCATCAAGTGAAGCGATTCGCGTACGGGAACTGCTACTATTGCGACAGCAGCATTGTGCATTGTTCGGCGACTATTGTATATTATATGAGGGTGTGAAGGAGGCAAACTGAGCACATGATGTGGCTTTGTCAACGATCTTGATTGGCTGTCACTGGCACCTCCACCGATCATGCCCATTCACATGATCTCCAGGTCGTCCTCGCCAGATACCATCCTGAAGAACTCGCCTTTGGTAGTAGAAGATAAATTCTCACAATCTTTCCCTCGAGTAAACTCCCCAGCGCCGACCCTGCGACGTCTCGAACGAGCCAAGTCGCGCTTGGTCTTCCGCCAAAATCGGTCAATTCAAGGTCCCCGCCGACTCTCGCTCCCCTCTTCTCGACCTTGGAATCTCGTGACTCCCGTCTGGCCAACTCACGTGCACGAGAGATTCATTAGCGGTAAGTTCCCATCCACTTCTACTTCAATCATCGCAGCATCGAGCGCGTCCACGACAGCCAGCCATGCAAAGTCCACCGCCCGTCGAGCGCGACTTGGAGATGCTCATCGAGCACGACGCCGCCGCCATGTCCGGCGATGTCGATTCCATCCGCCGACGGTCGCGGCAAGGAAGTCGATCTACACAGCGCTCGCCGGCGGCGTGGCGCGACTGCACAAAGCCTTCTTGTGGATGCAGAGTGCTGATGTCGTGGGCGCATTCGCGCCGTCCATAAGCAGGTCGGCGAGCTCGCAGGAGCTGTTCTGCTGAGCGCGACGTGCGCATGACATTTGGTCTCGGGATGAGGCGCCGCCTCGACAAAATCACATGATGAAGGCGTGCAGTATCGAGTTCATTGCTAACAGTATCTTGTGACAGCACCGCATACCGCATACAGCAGACAACGAAACACAACCGGCCTGGACTGGCTGCCGACTTCGATCCCCGCGCGAAGCTCCAGATTGGACGACTACCAGGCCTTCAACCCTGCCGAAGCAACAATGGCGTCTCTGGCGAGTAAGAGGAAGCGTCCGTCGAACGATATGCCTTTGCAACGTCCACCGCCTGGTATGGACGTCAGCGACTTCGATCAGCACTACCTTGGTGGGCATGAAGACCCAATGGGCGGGAACCACAACGACGGGGATATGGGATTCGCAGCAGCTCTAGCACAACACAATGCGGACCACCTGAATGAGGAACAAGATGCACAACACAACCACGGACAAGTACAAGCGTCAAACGAAGTGAACGATGGCGGACAGAGTGCGAGCGACACAGCGGCCGCGGCCATGGCGCAGTACCACACGTTGACCGTACCGCAATCGACAGAGCAAGCCTTCATGGCGCAAGTAGCGGATGCCAGTAACGATCGAGCCAACAGTGCTTCCGCAGACCAAGGGATGCCCGGCGGACCGCAGCGGACTAACAGCTTCGGCGAGTTCGAAATGGGCGGCGGTCCAGGAGTTTCGAATGGGGAAGGGTCGCCGACGGATGGCGGTCCACAAGCTCCTGGTAGCTCGTCAAAGCCGCAAGTGGGTACAGATGAGTGGCACAAGATTCGGAAAGACAATCACAAAGAAGGTGAGCCACTCAGGCATCCCTAGTACCAAGCTCCGGGTGGCCATACTAATTGCCTTCCCAGTCGAGCGTCGCCGCCGTGAAACGATCAACGAAGGGATTAACGAGCTCGCGAAGATTGTGCCCGGCTGCGAGAAGAATAAGGGCAGCATTCTCGCCCGTGCGGTGCAATTCATCACACAGCTCAAGGAAAACGAAACGCAAAACATTGAGAAGTGGACGCTGGAGAAGTTGCTGTCCGAGCAAGCTATCACTGAGCTCGGGACCAGCTGCGATAAGCTCAAAGCTGAGTGTCAACGGGCGTGGGCGGAGTGCGAGCAGTGGAAGAAGGCTGCACAGAAGGCGGGTGTGACGATCGATCATGATGAGAAGGGTGAGGGTGATGCTGAGTAGAGTCATGATCGTTGTGGACGAACGTGATCGATGCACCGAATCGGCGTTCGAAACTTGTGGAGTATCAATCATTCGACAGAGCTATACGGCGTTGGTGGCAACTGGCGTTCAAGGACGGTGATATCCAGAGGAAGTTATCTTCCCACTGCTTTTGTATACTTCAGATCATGCTTTACGACAAGGCTGCATTACTGCTTAATGGAAACTCTCAGGAAATTCTTTGCAACATGAATATGATGATCATTCATTGCTCAGAGCAGCTGAGAGAACGTGGGCACACGTTGCATCTCGCGGTCGATGTGGTAATGGAAAACACCCAAGCTGTCGCTATTCTGCATGTGCTCGCAATGCGCAACGTGCATATAGTAGACATAACCCGAACTCCTCGCTCAATACTGCAACTACAACCATGGCTTTTGCTTCTCCCTGTACATCTCCTCTCAGTAGAATGACTCCACCATAGTCTCCTTGTTCGTCGTATTGATCGAGCTCGGTCCCATGCCCTCTCCCAGCTTGAAGACGCTCTCGATAACGCTCAGCTCCGTCGCGGTGGTATCCAGTCCCGTCACAGCCATCCAGTCGTTGACCACCATGCCCGCACCAACGACCGGGCTACCACGATTCACACTGCCTGCCACGAGCGGCACCTGCAGTAAACTCGACAGCTCATCCTGATCTTGAATCGACGTCTTCGGGTGCACAATCCCGCCCTGGTTTGAGAGAGACATGTACGACCCCGTCAACACATTATCCGCAATCGTCTGTCGGAACACCTCCACGCCCAGCACGTCCGCAATGATCTCTTCGCTCTCCCTCTCCAAATCAGGATGTACCAGCGCGACATGGTCGTTTGCGCAGATGACGTTTCCCAGCGCGGAGAGGCGCTCTTCTATTCTTTGGATCTTGACGCTGTCGGGGATGGAGTTGCGGAGATGTTGCAGTTCTTGGTCGGTGGTCGAGGTCGGGACGAGGAGGCCGTTTTTGTTGCCGGCTGTGAGGCGCCCGATGATGCGGGTGCCGGCGATGGTGCAGTGGCAGATGGGGATTACGTCTTGGAGCTCGGCTTCGAAGATGGAGTAGAAGTTTTCGGAGGCGCCGACGGCGACGAGGGCGTAGGAGTTTGTGAGGGTGGAGAAGACGCCGACTCTGGGAGGAGGTAGAGTATTAGTTGGTCCATTTGATCATTTCTTTCTGAAGGTGTTTGTGCTGATGGTGGGGTTTGTGGAGGAAGGACGTACTCATTGGAGTTCTCGAAAGATGCGCGGACCGCCATGATTGTGTTTGTTGTGGTGGTGTTGTTTGTTACTGTTGGATCTAGTATGATTCTTGGAATGGAAGAGGGTTCGTGTGGCGGAGGTGAGGTGAAGTGGTAGTGGTATGCGATCGCTGTAGAGGTGCTTGTGCAGTCCAGTGCTTTATCTGAAAAGTTCGTCATACGAGGACAGCGCCACCGATGAGGAATAGCGCTGCCAAGCACCGTCTATATGAACAATTATGAGTCTTCATTCATTCAGAATCCACCACCCTTCACCACATTGCTTCCTTTCATGGTTGCTTTAATGTGACTCACAGATCATGCCTGGGACAATTTCAACCGAGCATCGACAATAGATAGGCACAAGCAGGCGAACGCTTCTGGTGGATTGCGTAGCCGCGCTGAGCTCTGCCCAGGTGGCTTCGATGCCGTGTTCCCGCCGTACCGCCTGCATACCTAGAGTACTTCACGATTGATAAGGTGCACATCGGTTTGGTGCGCGTGAGCGCTTTCTTGATTCAGTGACCCAGAAGGGCTCGATGAGCTAGCGTAAAAGTCCGAGTGACACAGGCAGCACAATCTCCTTCCTCCTCAAATTTTGACTGTCCTACCAACGTGCACGCCTCGGACGGAAACGCAAAGCGGAATGATGACAGCAACGGTGATGACATGAATGGGTGGTGAATGAAGGGCAGGGTGGGCATGGTGCAATGGGGAGCGAATGGCGTAAGTTGAGGCCGAACGCTGAAGAGCAGTGGTTGCCGTGCTGTTGGTGAGCGAGAGACACGGACGAGTGGTGTTGATGAAGTTCGAAACAAGAAGGGTGATCGCTTTCCAGTCCCGCAGCTTCCACATGTCCCAATCTGATCGAAAGTTTCCGCCATGACGACCAATGTTGGAAATGGGCGTAAGTATCGCTGCGTTCGTGCTTGCCGTGATCCCGCGCGCGTGCTGTGCAGAGCTCGTTCCCTTCTAAGAGGGAGGGTTAGGCTTAGGCTTGCATCCGCATCCGGCAGTATAACCAGTGAACAAGGTTGGGTCACTAGACGCGGACAACCGTTAGCATTCGCGGTACGTCACCAAGGAGCGGAGAAGGGTCGCTATACCAAGTCGGGATGTAGTCAGGGAGGGTGCAAACCTGGCTCGTGCAGTCATCGTTGGTTTTACACATGGTAATCTCGCCCTGTCAATGCACACAAAAGTTAGTCAAGACGTGGACGATAGTCAGTATGTGAAGGGATACTCGTACGATGTCGTTGTCAGCAGTGACGAGGCCGATAAAGACGGCTGCAACAAGATGGTGTTGTTGTTGGTTGACAGAAGGCGAGAAGTGCGGACAGGACATCGGGCTTTATAACCCTATCACGATCAGGGATCTTGGGCTGTTTCTACAGCGTGTTGGCGCATCGGAGTGCTCATATCGGAACTCGAATTGGGATGAAAGGCCTGTTCGCAAGGAGATCAGTCCATTCGAGGCCTGCAGATGCTTGTCAGATGTGCGTCCGTGAGATGCCGACAATCGCCTTCTGATCCCCATGCCTCAGCTGTATAAGAAGAGGAGAAGGAGGGACTCGACGGTCATATTACCTCGTAGGATTGCCTCCTTCCGAGAGAGTATCGAATCGAGTCTGTTCCAAAGTGATTCATACTGCTCCTCCAAGCTACATTGCACCTTTTACAATGGACCAACCTTGCAGAAGCGAAAGGTATTCCGATGCATTCGCACGCAGTACGGCGGGTGCCGGAAAGGACGAGCAGGGTGTTACTCGTCAAGTGTCGGTAGTCGAAAGCACGAGCAGGGTGTCGAGCCCGCTCACTGGGACTGGAGCCTGCAGGTCCCATACCGCCTCGTGTACAGACTCTGGACGAAAAGCATGAAGCAGTGCCTGTACCCTGGAGACGACTCCGCCATCTCCGGTCCAATGCAGAGTCGATTCTTCGTCGATACCTGCCCAAGATGGGCACCGATTGAAATTTCAGCGTCAGCACTGCTTGCCGTACGCAGTCCACGGTCGGTATATCCTGCAGTTCCTATCTGCATATTGGAAGCAGCGCGAATTTCCGGAGACCTTGTCGCTGCCTTGTTCAGGCAAGTATCGAAGTTTTGTCAAGACGAGATTGGTTCGGACTCGCCGGTTCGATCGCCAGGGGATGGGCACTACTTCTTACTCTGGGTCCAGAGTCTGTAGGATATCGCGATCGCGCGGACAGCCCTGTCTCTGGTTCAGATCGCCGGGGTTTGAGACGTGTAGGCAGGGACATTCCTGTTTGGATCCATGTTTTCGGCACTCGTTAGGAAAGAGCACGAGTCCGCAACTAGGACCCGGCGGATGCGTGCGGGGGTTGAGGTCCAATGTCCTGCTCGTGCTCTCGATACCTGCCTGAGTTCAGCAACAGCCGATCCTTACAGCGAGGAACGGATCCTAAGTGTTCATTCCTGCTTCCAGACACGGAGGTTGGTGACGAAAGTGAGGAGGGACAGGAAGAGAGAGCGAAGCGATGCATGGGCTACATGTAAGCATGGAATGGAGTGAACAACGCGAGGCTCTCAATTTAACGGCATCATTTATTGGGCTATCCTAAAGGTGCGAGAGCTGGTGCCCTGCTCGAGAAGGCGAGAGACGGAAGGCTTGGCGACTCTCACGTGACAATATGCTGTGCACGGCCATGAACATTCATGAGTCTCCCTCCACCACCTTTACCACATTGCTTCCTTTCATGCTTGCTGTGATGTAACTCACCGACCATGCCAGAGTCCAACCCTACCGAGCATGTTTGCTCGCTTGCTCGCGAATTTTCTGACCGATCCCATTGAGTATAGATCTCCCTTGGGTCTTCCACGACTCGCATTGGAATTGTCCGTGGTTTCGAGAAGCACACAATGCAAACAAAGGCGAGCAGTAGTTTTCGGCGACAAGCTTGCTCCTCGGTAATGTGAACTCCCGAGGTTTCATCTCTGCTTCCAAAGCATTGGACTTCTCACAGAATGCATGCCGAGTCAATCCAACCACAGGATGGAACGTTTGACGACGCCCCAAGACACCCGCGGAGCATTTGCCTGTTGCGCTTGACAGTCCAGGACTGCAGTGCGAGAAAGCGTGGCCCGGCAGACCTGACCTGGGGTGCCATCGAGGCATGAAGAAAGTGGTCAGTGTTCATATAGCATGTTCCAGCCAAGCTGTTTCAAAGTGCCGGCTTCCCTAGCTGTGCCAATCGTTGTTTCAATGACACGGCTCCACGAAATGTCGGGAGATGTTCTCCTATTCTTGGAGGGATGAGGTGGTATGTTTGAGACCCCTACCGGCTCCTCCGCGAACCATCATTACTCGAGACTACATTGGCGTGCTAGGACTTGTATATGAGTAGGGATATAGCTGCCCACGTTATGCACAACAAGCTCTACTATTGCAGAGTGACCTGTTGAAAGAGGCTCGTGCTCTCGGGCCTGCTGCCGCATGTCGGAACGCCACAACCTTGATCTGAAGCATGGACTTTATCATCATCCGGTGCAGAATACTTTCACATGTGCATCAAGATGCTGTGCTCTGCTGTACATGGCAAAGTCGTAAGTTTCCGATTCTTAAATCGACTATGCCTTTCAGCAATTTTGTAGCGCCTTGTCAGCAAGACAGGCCGAAGACAAACATGCCCAGCGATCGTCATAGGATGTGTTACGGCCGGGCGATCAGCACAACTCGAAACTCGAAACAGCGTGGGTCCCGCTTCCCACCAGACTGGATTGAGCGGGCGGCTGTGATGGTGACAAGGACTTCGCCGTTCGGGCTTTTGCAGCCATGAGGTAGGCAATCTTGGGTAGACACCGGCTCGGCATGCATGGCCAGCGCAGTGACCATAGCAAACAGATGACAGTGCAGCAAGACGTAGGCGGCCTCCAACGAGCAACGCCTTCTGATCAATGAACACGGCATCACTCTCACCCAGTCCAACAGCTTATCGGAGCGACGGCCCCTGTCAAGTCCGATGGTCGATCCGGGGACGATTTCGGCTGGAACTACTCTCGTCACCCTGCGGGGCGTCATGTTGTGCAACAGCAAAAGAAGTGGGCTCCCTCTCGGGCGCAGCGAGATCGCGCGGAAATCAGTGGATGGTGAAACGTGGATCTTGTCGACTTGCGCAAGGTGGAAGAGCGGTCTGCCTTTGTTCAGCGAGGGTGGCTTCACTGGCATGTGAATGATGTCTGCCGCTGGACAGTCTCCTCTAGATGGTGTGTATGTCTGCCAGAGTGAATGTAAGGACTGCCCACAGCAAGTACAACCAGCTGTCGACTTTGTCTTTCACGCCGGTCGAGCTCGGCCCGCCCGCCCAGGGGTGCCGATGGCGCCACAGGCCTTTTAAAGTACCCGCCTAGTCCTACAGTACGTTGGAATTAGTCTTCTCCAACCGGGAATCAATTCTGATGCGACGACAAGCCTCAAGGGCAGGTCCGGGGCCAGCAGCAGGTCTGTGGACTTGTGGAGGCCTGGCCTGGGCTGGACTAGAACTATGCGGCACCTGCGCCTGCGTCTGCGCCTTGGTTAATAATTCTGATGCGCGTCGCTCTTCGTCGTCGATTATTATTATTATTGCTCACATCCAGTCGCAATAGGACAGCACAGAGCCCACGAGCCTGGTCCCTGTCCATCCTGTCACCACACACACACACACACACAGACACACCCAGACACCCAGACACCGGCATCCATCCATCCATCCTCCTCCTTCTCTTCCATCTTCTTCTTCTTCTCCTCGTTCTTCTCCCTTTGCTCCTTCCCTGTCCGATACTTACTCACACTACTACTACTTCAGCCTGTGCTGCTGACTACCTTACCTCACTTTACCTCACTTGCCTTGCAGCGATTCTTCTTGTCCATACTTTGATCGATTCCTCTTCCTGTGTACCTTACCCACTTTCCCCTCCCTGCCCTGTTCTCACCTCCTCTGCTCCACTGTACATTTCAGCAAACACAGCTGCATTCCTTCGCATTTCCCGCCCGCTCACGTCCCTTGCATAGCCCGGCGCTCTGCCCAGTACATATCGCCCACCTCACCGACCATCACGCCCTCATCGATGCGCCACCACCCTTTC
This sequence comes from Zymoseptoria tritici IPO323, assembly GCF_000219625.1. NCBI lineage: Eukaryota > Fungi > Ascomycota > Dothideomycetes > Mycosphaerellales > Mycosphaerellaceae > Zymoseptoria > Zymoseptoria tritici. The sequence continues at coordinate 2,657,542 of NC_018217.1, read as the reverse complement.
GCACGCCCACGCCCACGCCCACGCCCTCCCGCCTGTGCTGGTGCTGTGCCCTTTATCGATTCATCGACTTTATATCAAATCCTCTGACCTGACCAGCTCTGACACACCTCCGGCCTCGATCTGCGATTGACTCTTCTGAACACGGGAGGGATCAACCCTGCAGCCCTCGCATTGCACATATCCGGTTTCTCTGTTCATACGTTCGCCCTCCCTGCCACGAGCTCAGCTGCCGGACCACATCGCTGCTCACATTGTACACGCTCCGTGCACAACATTGCTGCCTCGCCAGGCCGACCTTCTCCAAACTGGTCGCCTTACTGCGCACCCCGATAACATCTCACATTCATCCAGCCTTGTTGTCGGCGCGGCTGCCTCGCGCGTCGCTGGCCAGTTCGTCTCGAAATTGTCCTTCACCATCGCGACTGCGAATTTCTCCGACTTACTCATCCTACGCGGCGTAGACGCTGTAAAAATCACAACTTCGTCATTCATACGACGATTTACACAGCAATCTTGGTTCTCCAAATCTCGTACATTTTTTCGTAAAATGTCCCATGGTGCAACCAGCACCTGCAATATGGCCTTTGCGAACCACGCGCGTGCATACGACTCGACATGCAGCGTCGCAGCAAAAGATAATGCCGAATCTGTCTGGCAACCACGCTCGTTCACCAGCGTTGCGAAATCGTCGGAAAAGAGCAGCTCTGCAACAACATTGAATCCCACCTTTGGCGGTCGAGGCAACGCATGGGGTTCGAGCAGTATTTGGAGTGGTGGCATATCGAGCAGTTTGGCGTTGGCTACCAATACACGGGAGAACTCAGTATCAAGGGACACCCCACCATCTGGGTCGTTCCTTGGAGACGTCGAAGGCAAGACTGGGTCGGGATCACTCGTGGAGTCCTCCATATCCGACGACTACCCTGGACGACCATCCTGGAGTACGAAGAGAAGCGATGCGGCCGCTCGATCGATTCCGAATGCGCGCTACACAGATGCTTCGCTTGCGCAGCAGCGAACCTCGAGCAACGCTGGGCTCCTGCAAGGACCATCATCCTCAAACGGCACTCCACTTTCCTTTGCTTCACGCCCACCAGCTCATGGTCTGAATACTACAACTTCCACCCAGACTCGGCCGACATTCGGCACGTCCTTTTCTGCTGCTGCTCCAAGTCGAGGCAGCGAGCAGCCACCTTTCAATGTGTATACAAAATTTGACAGGCCGCCGGACCCAATGCAACGAAAGCCGGACTCGGCCATTGGTTCATGGGCAGACACCACCACAACACCTTCACCAAGCGACGAAAGGCGTCCTCAACTGTCTGGTCAATTCAGTCGTACGGGAAGCATGCCAGTATCTCGTGACGGAAGTGACCCTCCATCTCGCCACGGTGAAGAACAGCCTATCTTCACACGTCCCGACTACTCTCGACCATCGCAGCGCGATACACCCAACGAGTCTCGCGCCCCTTCAGTATCGTCACGGAACGGAGCTTACGGTGGCTACTATCAGCAAAATGCCGATCAGATGATGATGCAGTTCGGACAGCTCAATGTCAACGGTGATGCTCGAACGGGCGTCTCCTATCGAACGACTCCCGCGACGAATGGCAGAAACCATCAAGCTCAAGCTCGTGGCCCAGTTCCGAACTCAAGCAACGGCAACAGCAGATTCGAAGATGTTGAGGAGATCGATCGAAGCAACATGATGTACTTTGGTCTCAATGACTATCCTGGATCGCAGCGACCGAGCAACCAAGGAACGCCTTCAAATGCGTCATTTGCCGAACGCTTTTTGCAGTCCGGCAGTGCCCACGAATTTCGCCCAGGACAGCCATACCAAAGCAATGCCATGTCCGTCCGCTCCTACGACAGCCGTCCAGATCTCCGATCAGCATCAGAATGGCAGGGTCTGGGAAATGGCTCTCTGCCATTCGCTCGGCGGTCTCCCGGCCTGGCCGAGCATCAGGCATATCTCGATCCGCGAATACAACAATTCATGGCGGCCCAACTCCGCAGTCAGTATGCTGCCATGTACAATCCGTACATGCCGAGCCCCATGCAGCTTCATGTTTCTTCACCCTATCTCGGCCTCGCGCACGCCAACATGCCAGGTATGGATGGTCAGCCACATCGAGACGGCGCTCCAGGCGAGGGTGTGCAAAGCGCACTCATGTACGAGTTCAAGTCCAACACCAAGACCAAGCGATATGAGCTGCGAGATATCTACGACCACATTGCTGAATTCAGTGGGGATCAGCACGGATCACGATTCATTCAGACCAAGCTCGAGACTGCCAATTCGGACGAGAAAGAACGTGTGTTTCGTGAGATCGAGCCAAACGCCATTCCTCTTATGACGGATGTGTTTGGAAACTATGTCATTCAGAAGTTCTTTGAGCACGGCGACCAGACCCACAAGAAGATTCTCGCCAACAAGATGAAGGGCCAGGTGCTCCAGCTCAGTCTTCAGATGTATGGTTGCAGAGTTGTACAGAAAGCTCTCGACCATGTTCTTGTCGACCAGCAGGCCGTGCTCATTGGCGAACTGGAAGGAAATGTGATCAAGTGCGTAAAGGATCAGAACGGCAATCATGTCATCCAAAAAGCGATCGAACGGTGTCCACCAAACACCATTAACTTCATCACCAACGCCTTCCGCGGACAGGTTCAACATCTCAGCATCCACTCGTACGGATGTCGCGTCATCCAGCGCTGCTTGGAAAAGTGCGACCTTCCAGCAAAGTCGATGATCATGGCTGAGCTTCTGGACGGTATTCCCACGATGATCTCTGATCAATACGGCAACTATGTCGTTCAGCACATTGTACAACACGACGATGGAGAAGGCAAGCGCCGAGTCCTTCAGATCGTTGGACGAGGTCTGGAAGGCTACAGCAAGCACAAATTTGCCAGCAACGTGGTTGAAAAGTGCTTGGAGAGAGCGGATGACTCGTGGCGTCGCAATGTGGTCCTAACTCTCGGGCAAGGCAACCCGCAGAGGATGGGCAACATTCATGGCATTCACATCGGAGATGGCATCTTGGTCAACATGATCAAGGACAATTTTGGCAATTATGTGATCCGTGAGTACCAATTTGCTTTTACCCTGAAAAGAACCGCCATATTGACAGTCTTCCCAGAAAAACTTCTCGACACACTGGCACCAGATGATTACCATCTCTTCCTCGAAGTGCTGCAACCAGCCATGATTCAAGCCAAACGCACCGGTTGCGGCAAGCAAGTCCTCTCCATTGATAAGAAAATGCATCGCTTCGATCCATACCACAGCCACAACCTCGCGAACAATATGCCGTTCGACCGGAACGGCTACCCAATGGACAATGGCTACCAGATGGGAGTACCGATTGCGATGCCTCAGCACCAATTTGCGAGCAACTACAATTCGGCGGCGACTACTCCGCCTCCGCTGACGGCTGATACGAGGAGTCTGCAGAGTTCGGGCGTGCCCAGTATCAATGGTGATACGATGGAGGGTGCGAGCTCGAGTCGCAAGGGAAGCGATCAGGGTTTCGAGGCAGGTCTTGTCAGGTGAAGTGTTGCAATGAACGACGAGGACGGAGGCATCTGAACGACGAAGCCAGACAGGAAAAGTGGTGGCAACAGGACTGCACGAAAGCGCTGAGTGACAGACGACAGGACGGAGCGAGATGTGCAGCAGGCGTACAGAGCCCAAAATCAACAGACACAGGAGGAGGGTGGCACTTTTGGCATTTTCCTTCCGCCCGCAAGATCTTGAATGAGCGAAATTATACGGCAGGACGTATCGTCGGGAACCAGATATGGGAGGAAAGTGAGGATATGGGAGGCCGATGGATGGATATGGAATGATCAAAAGACATGAGCATGAATTATGGACAGCAAGGATAGATACCCACTTTTGTATGAAATACTATGTACGGTTCTGTGACAGACGGTTTGATTTGAACTGAATCGGTATGACCGCAGACAAGTTGCATCAGCTATCGTGAAAGTCCATTTTTCTACGGAGCAGATGTGTTCCCAGCGTGAAGTTGAAGAAGCAACGGAAGGTCGTCGGCAACATGGAGGTCCGTGCGACCGGCTCAATCGCGGAGCATTTCGTCACCCCCAATGGATTGCTTACCGCGGCAGCACAAGCTCTTTGGAGCCGGTCGAGAGCTTCAGCAAGATTTCGTCTCTACCTCTCCGTCTTCGTCCGGCTCGTGTTTCTCTATACCTTCGCAACCTAATACGATTACACAACACCCGGTTTGACGCCGATCTCCTCCGACTCCAAGTTCGAAGATGTCTGAGCTGGTGGACACGCTGAAGAAGACGGTGGAGAAGTTGGAGCAACGGATCGAGGACTTGGAGCAGCGGATACAACATGGCAGTGGCGGCGCCGCCACTCAAAAAGCGGGTGCTGAGAGCATTCGCATGATTCTGATCGGACCACCTGGTGCTGGTATGTACATTGTGGACATACGAGCAGTCCTGCCAAGGAGCGTCTCACTAACGGCGGATTTTCCTGGCGCGCAGGCAAGGGAACGCAAGCTCCGAACATCAAGGAGAAGTTTGGCTGCTGCCATCTCGCGACCGGCGATATGCTCCGCGCGCAAGTCGCGCAGAAGACCGATCTTGGCAAGCAGGCGAAGAAGATTATGGACGAGGGCAAGCTGGTCTCGGACGAGATTATGATTGGCATGATTGAGAAGGAGTTGGAGAACAACAGGGAGTGCCGCAATGGGTATGTTTGAAGACATGTCAAAAACGCGGCGCATGAGTGGAATACATGCGCCGCGCCCACGGTCCCAAGCCGACAGCATGCTAACGACGGACTTGTCAGATTCATCCTCGACGGATTCCCTCGCACCGTTGTCCAGGCCAAGAAGCTCGACAGCATGCTCCAAGCCAAGCAGCAAGCCCTCAAGCACGCCATTGAGCTCAAGATCAACGATGATCTACTCGTAGCTCGCATCACTGGTCGTCTCGTGCACCCAGCTTCCGGCCGTTCATACCACAAAATCTTCAACCCACCGAAGAAGGATATGACCGATGATGTCTCCGGCGAGCCATTGGTGCAGCGGTCTGACGACAACGAGGCGGCCCTCAAGAAGCGGTTAGGGACGTACCACGAGCAGACTGCTCCTGTGGTGGACTACTACCGGAAGACGGGCATCTGGACGCAATTGGACGCTAGCAAGAAGCCTGGTGAAGTGTGGAAGGATATGTTGAATGTCTTCGACAAGGGTGCCGCAAGCCAGGGACTCCTCAGCAAGATTGGCCTGAAGAACTAGAAAGCTGGATGCATTGGATTGTTGGCAGATGGTGGTAATGGGAATATCGCCTCGTTGCGAGCATCCGAGCCAATGGAGGGAGGGACCAGCAGCAGCCGGTGAGTACCACCACCAGCTTGAGGCTGAGCATACGGGCTGCGAAAATGTAACATACAGGAAGTCTTCTCTCGTTGTACTAGTGAAGCTCCCCTAATGCGAAGACATTCCTCCAATCACCTGGTAGACTATCGGCTGCTCCTGCTGTGTAGATCCTGCACATGTGCTTCCCTCGCTCGATCGCCCACGCCTTCCGCCACGTCGCTCGGAGCGGCAGGTGCATACACTCGGACTCTCGTCTCGGAGAACTTCATGTCTTGACGCTGCCTCATTCACTGACTTCTCAGGCACTGCACTCTCGCGTTCAATGTCGAATTGCAGACGCCACTACGGAATCGACATCAACTCCTACCTAGGCGTCGAGTTCCCCGAAGATCGAATCAAGCTACCGGCAAGCACCTCTTCCTTCATCAACTACGACACCATCACCAGCTGACGACCATTTCTCAGTCTCACCGCAAACAAAAGTCCCGCCGCCAGCGACCCGGCTTCGCATTCCGTGACTCTCTCGTCAGCCGCCTCTCACACATGACAACTCCTTCGATCATGCTTCGCGACACGTCGAACAGCATCCGTCGCTGGCGCAACAGTCAAGGCTCTTCTTCCGGTCCGACAACTCCTGTAGGCGACCGCAATCTCACCGTCAAATCCGCATACTTCAATGCCACGCCGACTGGCAACACTGCCTTCTTGCCCACTTTACACTCCACACCTCCGATGCCGACGTTCCAGAAACCGGACATGCAGCGCTCGCCGACGACGCCGACTGGTCTGCCAATCAGGAAAAAGAAGGAGAATGGGCCGCCGCGAATTCCCACACCCGTTGGAGACAGCACGACTATTACTACCAGCTTCTCACCAAAACCGTACATGCCTGTCGTCACGCCAGCTAGGGGTCTTCCAAGCGGTGCGACAACCACGCGCAAGGTCCCGCACAGCAAAGCATCCGACTTCGCGACCGACCGAGTGCAACACACCGAATCACTCCCCGAACCGTGGACGACGAAGCAAGATCGGCTGATCTGCGTGCAGGACGCCAAGGGCCGCTCGCTGGAATACATCGTCAAGAAACTTAGAGAGGAATGCCCAGAATTCGGAGACCAGATCTTGACGACTGAAATGGTCGACAAGAGATTGAGGATTTTGGACTTTGATTTGACGTGGAATGGGTGGAGCGAAGGGTTGAAGGAAGCGCAGGTTTCGGCGGCGAGGAGGGAGAGAAAGGGTAGGGAGCAGGCGAAGAAGGGAGTTGAGGCGGAGGTGTCGTTGGAGAGTAGTCGCAGTGGTGATAGCGAAAAGGGGTCGAGGGTAGGTCTTTGATGGCTATGGCCGACACTTCAAGATTTGCGCGGCTGACGGAGGCGACAAGAGAGACCTTGTGTCTACAGCGAGGGAGAAGGGCAAGAAGCGGTCGAATGATGTGGACGCTGGGTTGACGGGTACCGGGCGCAGCATCACGAGCGCCTTCTTGACGGGATTTCGGTCCTGTGTTCTTTGAAGCTGAGATGGCACTGGATTTGGAGTGCCCGCGGGTTAGTTAATGGTAATGTGGACGATCGCATCAATACTTCCTGACGGCGTTTTGCTATCGTTAGAATTTACAATGCCAGCATATGTACAAGCTACCTTCACCTCCAGTATATCGCATCGATGTCATTTCACATGATCTCGTCCATCATACTCATCACACGAATCCCGCCGCCGTTGCCTTCTCCCTATACTCCTCAAACGTAGTCGCCGCCCCACCCTTCGTGTTGTTCTTCGCTCTTGCTTCCCAGTCGCTTTCCTGGCCATTCCTCCCTTCCCACACATCCTCCTCATCCGCGATCATGCCCTGAAACCTCTCCTTTTGCTGCTGGCCTCTCGTGAAGTACACCGCGCCACTCTTCTTCTCCGCCACCGCCTCGTTGACGAGCACATACCTCACTCCACTGCCGGGCGTTTCGAACATCGCGTCTGCCAGCAGTCGTTCCATCACCGTTCGAAGACCTCGCGCTCCGGTACCCATTTTCGTGGCGGTCCGTGCGATGGCGTGCAGGGCGGGAGTCGTGAAGCGTAGCTCGATGGAGGACAAGGCGAAGAGTTGCTGGTATTGCTTCAAAAGGCTATTACGTGGTTCGGTGAGGACTTGTACGAGAGCTGGAATGGACAGAGAGGATAGTGCGCAGGACAGAGGGATGCGGCCGACGAGTTCGGGGATGAGGCCGAATTTCTGGAGGTCTTGGGGTTCGACTAGGTCGAGGGTATTGTAGGTACGCTTTTGCTTCTTCTGGTTGGGCTCTTGGGAGGTTGGCTCTGGGGAGGAGTAGTAAGGGAGATGCTTTTCGAACAAGTCGTCTTCGCCTTCGAGGATGGTTTCGTGTTGGTTGGAGGAGTTCGATGACGAGCCTGGAGCGGCGCGGACAGTGGCTCCGAAACCGATGCTGCCTTTGCTGATGCGGTCGAGGACCATCTTGTGGAGACCGTTAAAGGCGCCAGCGCAGATGAACAGGATGTTGTCGGTTTTGACGCTGTAGACTTCGCCTTTTTGAACTCCAGAGGCGGAGGATTGGCCCATGCTGCCGCCGGAGAGTGGACTGTTGGTCGGATACCCTGCTCCTTGTCCTCGCTTCCGATCGGTGGAACTGCTTCGTTCTTGTTTGGCTTGTATTTGTAATGTGGTTCCCTCGATGATCTTCAGCAACGCTTGTTGCACGCCTTCGCCGCTCACATCCTTGCCGTTGGAGACTTTGGCCGTGGCAATCTTGTCAATCTCGTCCAGACATATTATCCCTCTTTCGGCCAGCTTCACATCGTAATCCGCCGCAGCGAGCAATCTCTGTACACACACCTCGGCATCTTCTCCGATGTATCCTGCCTGCGTGAACGGCGTGCAATCCGACATGCTGAACGGAACATCCAACACCCTCGCCAATGTCCTCGCCATCAACGTCTTGCCCACGCCCGAAGGTCCCAGTAATAATACATTGCTCTTCTCAATCGTCAACGGACTATCATCCTGCAGCGGAGACGCACCCGGTCGATCCTGCGGCCTCGAATGTGGTCCCGAACTGGGCGGGTATAGGTTGATCGTTGTCTGCTGCTGGCCCGGAAACTCGTCTTCATTCTCCCAATCCTTCGTCAGCGAAGGCACCACAATCCCACGCTTCAGGTGCTCCTCCCTACCTTCTACCGGATGTCGTGGGTGGTGCGCCATGCGTCTTCGCTCCTCGGCCGCTAATTGCTCCTCCTCTTCGTCATCACGGCGTTGCAGTTCTTGTATTCGCTGGTAATGGTTGTAGACAGCGGTCGCGAGCGTCTTCTTCGCCCGCTCTTGGCCGACTACGAATTGATCGAGGTGCTGCTTGAGGATGGTCGGCGTGATGCGTGGCGCTCCGATGTTGGACGCACCGCTGAGTGGACCTTCGGTGGGAGCTCCGGAGTCGTATACACCGCTGTAGCCTTGATTCGAGAAGTCGGATCGCACGTAGGACCCGGACGAGCGACGCATCCGCGATGTGCTTAGATGTCTTCGAATCACAGCGGACAGGCCCAGGTAGGTCAGCCTGGCTTGCGGCGTGTATGCGAGAGCGACCATTGCCAGAGGCTGGCAGTCCAGATCGATCGCAATGAGGAGCTGGACCGGCCAGTGTGGAAGTGACGGAGTAGTAGCGAGTTGATTGTATATGGACTGTACATGTATAGCGATGTTGAATGAATGTACAAGATGACTACAAGTCTATCTATGATGTCGGACTCGACAGCTCCCCAGAATCAGACCTCCACCTTTCCCCACATCTCGGCCATCTTCACCTGCGCTCAGCCTTCTCACACCATTGCCCGTCCCAAGATGTTGCTTTCGCTACCACTGACCCATTCGCTGGAGCTTGCTCAATATCAACCGTACGCAATGGCCATCCTGCTCATTGATAATGGGACTTATCAATTGACATCTCCCGCGTCAACCCTCCATTCAAACTTCCGAAGTGTCTGAAGAGGACGTGTCCCAATCCGCGTAATGGGAATCTACAGGCGTTCCACGGGAAATGAGCTTCTTGGCCTCAGGACACTCATCAATGTGACTGATGAAGTCGAGTCTCGACCATGCAATTTCTTCCATTGCATTCACAACTTCGTCAACATGTCGCCCTGCGATCATCAGGTGTGAGAGATGCTCGGGAACCCAGTCGTACGGAGGATGTGGCTTTTCGGACTCCTTGCAACCCCGGCACCAGGACCCGCGTTCAACCCTTTTATCAGGGGCTAGATACGGGAACGACACCGACGCCATACCAGGGTAAGTGTCGGAACTCGCGCGATATGTCTCCTTCGGCTCGAAAACAAAGGTCGGACCGAGAGGCGACAGCGGTGCACTCTGCAAAAAGCAGAAACGATGATACTGCGTCCAGGACAAGCGCCCCTCGGAGTATTTGGCTGTTACATCTTGTTGCATTTGTTCTTCGGTCCCATTCGATTCTAGAGCCAACCTCTTCGCCGAGCCTACGGAGACCAGCCACATCGGTCGCTGACGGGATCGGGGGTTTCCATATTTGACGTGATAAACCCCAGGCAGGCTACGCATTATCGGCAGCTTCTTGACACGGGTGGTCGATAGTCCAAAGCATTTCTTGGCCGTAGATAGCGGAACTATTCACAAGCTTTGATTCTTCCAGAGGCAAATGTAGCAGCAACGCTGGCATGTCGGGAGAAATAAGAAAGGTCCATAGCATTGACAAGACGCGCACTCCGGTGAAAGTAAGGCAGCATGAACCGTGGCCGAGGAATGATATCGGATCAGTCTTGTCTTCCCGAGAGCAGCTAGCGCAAGTGGAGCATGTCGCATGAGATCGGAGTATTCCTGCAGGGATGTGACGACCTCAAGTCCCCGGGAGCAGGTTCTCGTCATGTCTGAGAGGGTCTTGAAGTCCAGCATCGCGAAGATGGCATGAAGTAGCTCGAGTGGGAGAACTTCCATATTTCCCAAGGAAGATGAATTTGATGCGCGGCGAATAGTTGAGATTTTCGCTCGTTCGGTGATCTTGATCATCCCCTCGATCATCTTTCCCGGCCGATAAGTCGTCAGTGAGATCTTGCGCTCAAGCTCGACATCCCGGGGAGCCATTATGCCTCGCAACGCACGATTTGCCCCTCAGTGCCTGAGAATGTGCAGTTTGAGCACGAGAGCAGAGGCGCAGAGTCAGGACCTGAACTTATATGTGAGTAGTAAGCGTACTAAGTATGTGCGGGTAGCTCAACACGCCAAAGAGTTAGACTCACGAACAAAACCTGGTTCAGCTTCTGTACAATCAGAGGCCGGAGAAATGTAATCAGCAGCGAGCAAGGAGGACGGACCTTGATTTTTTTCATGGTACTACCTGATGAACCTGTCCAAGGCACATCCATGTTCATAGCGCCGCATTCCAATACTCTCAACAGATAGGTCCTTTCACATTCTATTCTGCTTCGAACGTCTCCGCCGTCCAGCCGTACGTCCTCTGCAGCCTTCTCGAGAAGATCAACAACCCATAGCCTTCTATCTCGGAGGCGTGAGGACGATGTAGAGTCAAAGAGCGACCCGCTCCCATCGACTCCGGAGGATTGAATGTGTATACTGAGCCGCCCTTAGGCGTCACCGAGAAGTGCAGGTCCGCCATTGCCGTCGCGAAGTCTGCCCAAGCGACCGATCCTCGTGCGGTTGCTTTGGCGAAGATGGTGTGGAAGACGGCAGCCGTCGATGCCTTGACTTTGAACTGCGGAGCGGGCACTGCAACGACCTCTGGCTCGGGAGCTGCAATGGCGGTGATGTCGTATGCGCTCGTCTCATCAGCTGGGCGTGTTTTCGCCTTCTCTCTTCGTTGCTCGATCCGGAAGCTGGCTGGCTTGGCCTCGTCAGCTGGTAGTGGAACGTATGGCTGCTGGTCCTTCTCGGCTCTTTCAAGGCGGAGCTTGGCGTCCGAGTACTTCTTCTCTACATCCTTCAGGCAGTCATGTAGCAGGTCCTCGTACAGTAAGCCCAACCGTGTTCCAGCTCGCTCAAGCAAGAACTCGTTGAGTGATTGCAGAGCGTTGCTGGCGACGCCCGGTTCCAAGAGATTGTCAACAGGCACGAGGTGGTCGCCGAAATCAGCTTCCGGCTTGTGTTGAGCCAATTCGGTGTCCAGCTCCACCGTTCGACCTGTGAAAAGGATGCCCAGCTTCTTCGATCCAGCCACCATCGCGAGAGAAGTCGACAGAGTGTGCATGAAGCTGAGGATGATTGCCAAATCACCGAGCGCTCGAACTTGATCCTGTTCGAGTCGCTCAAAATCGTCTGGGTATCGCGTGTTGTGGTCATCAAGCTTCTGAATCCATTTCGCAGCCTCCGTATGCCGGGTGTCGTTGTGACACAAACGTAAGATATAGTGGAGCTGGGGGTTTGAGGCCGTATAGTCCGATGGCTGGCGTTTGAGGGCGATCTTGGTTGTGTCGCCTGTCGTGATCCTTTTGAAAGTACCCGCGGCCACCCCGAAAGGAACCGACATCTGCCGCCTGAGTTCGGCCTGTGCGCGACGATACTCCAGATGGCATGTGTTCGAAAGCTCCTGCATGACCAGCGGCCGCTTGATCTTGTCATCCATGCCGCCGCCCTCCAGCATACGGAGTAGGTGAACAATGTATTCCCAAGTGACAAGAGCTTTGACTGAATCACACATGACCTCGAAGAATGCGATGCTGAGGTATTTGTCGGTAAACATCGGAAGGATGCGACCTCGATCGTCAGGAACGAGCTCTGGCCGGCTCATGTTTTTCATATTCACAGCATGATTGAGCACAATTGGCTCGCTTCGTAGGAGCTCCAAGTAACTCTCCGACGCCGCCTTTTGGTCCGCCGCATGAGCGATAATCTCAGCGATGGATGCTTTCAAAGGCTTGGGCTGGAGGGTAAGCTTCGCCATCGCATTTCCTGGGTCCGCCGTCGCCCGTTTGACCGACGAAGGGTTCTTTGGCCTGCTCTCGAGATCTAGGTCGAGAATCTCTTCGACGAGGTGATTGTAGAAGATGAATGTCGAAGTTTGCCTGCTGAGCAGGAGACGAGCTTTGCTGGGCGAGAGTGTCGAATGAGCGCCAGCGCCTATGACTTCACGGTCGCTTGGGCCTCCATTTGCGCCTTCCACTTCTTGACGCTGTAGCTCCGTCTCCGCTCGAAATCTCCAGCGATCAAGAAAGAAGTCCGGAGTAGATGTGACGTCTCGCAGATTCCAGTCCGGCAGAAACTGCTTGAGGCCATCCAGGCCTGGATCGCGGGAGTGTCTGAGGACTCTGCCCTCGCCGACAGCCTCGCGCATTGCTTTCTCACGTTGCTTAGGTGTAAAATTGCGCCAGATCTCTTGGACTTTGCCGCCAACATTGCGGTGCTTGCGGAGAAGGTCTCGTTGTAATTCGGAAACGTCCATCTCGCCCACCTGTTCGAACCCGTGGCTACTTAGACTCGTCATGGTGGACGGTGACACTGTCGATGGAGGTAAGCTGTTCACCTTTGTCGAGAAGCTGTTTGCGCAGAATGGCTGTATCAATCGGTGTTGGAAGTCGAGAGCATCGAACCTCGTACCTAGAAGTGGACAACTTTACCCCTTGTTTGCTTACCTTTCAAGACATGTCAAAGTCGTGGGACACGTCTTTCTTCTCACAGCAGGTCAGCAGCAGCCTTGTCTTTCGATCGAAGACGTTTTGCATGTCACGTCCTCAGGGTGAAAAACGCGGGAGTTGACTGACAGCGCAACAACCTGGAGAGGCCGACGTGTGTGCTTCTTCGGACCCTGCCTTTGGCCCCAGACGGAGCCTGCAGATGTGCTTGAGCCTCCCCTCCTCACCCAATGTGCTGCCGGCTCCACTTTCCCACCTGCAGCCCAGGGAGAGGGGTCGGCGTCAATAATGCCAATGCACCTGTCTTCTTTCATCTCGTCTCGTCTCGTCTCGTCTCTGCGCACGTCACCCAAAGCAGCAGTTACGCAGACGGCCGGCGACATGAGTGCTGGGTAAATTGCTGCTCAACCAATGTAAGGTACCCTTCCCTTCCTAGCGGATATTGGCAAGGTGCTCTTTTGGTGATGATTCTTCCAACGTTGAGCATTCGGCCGAATTATGACGATGCATTTCGTGGAGAAAGCTAATAGTTCTACCAGTTCCCCACCAATTCTCAGGTCCCTGGTCGTGGAGGAAGAGGAAGAATTGGGAACATGGATTTCCTTTAACACTGAACATCTTCCACTCCACCTTTATACACCAAACCTCACTCTTCCTCCACCCTGCATCCTCCTCGCATTGCCAATCTCGATTTACATGAGCGCGTCACAGCACTGAAGTCACTCCTCATCCACTTTTCAATCACAAGCGCAAACGCTACGACACATTGCTCCGCCCATCATGGACAAGCTGAACGAGGCCTCCGCCGACAGCGTCATGCAGAAACCGGCCAACGGTCAGGCCGCTAATGACGGCACTGGTAAGTCCGGGATCCCTCAAGCGGACACATCGCACTCTAACCATCTCCTCACCTCGCAGGTGTTGTCCAGCTCGATCCATGGCTCGAACCATATACCGCCGCCCTCAAATCCCGATTCGCCAAAGCACAGGACTGGATCAAGAAGATTGACAAGGCCGAAGGCGGTCTGGAGAAGTTCTCTCGCGGCTACGAAAAGTACGGCTTCACCGTCGCCGACGACCACACCATCACCTACCGCGAATGGGCACCCTTTGCGCTCCGAGCATTTCTCATTGGAGACTTCAACGGATGGGACAGAGACAGTCATGAGATGCAAAGAGATGCGTTCGGCGTGTGGGAGATCAAATTGCCCGCAGTCAATGGCCAACCCGCCATCCCACACGACAGCAAGATCAAGATCAGCATGGTGGTGCCGAATGACCACGCACGAGCAGAGAGGATACCAGCGTGGATCAAGCGTGTGACTCAGGACTTGAACGTCTCACCAGTCTACGATGCCCGCTTCTGGAACCCACCGCAAGCATACCAGTTCAAGAACGCACGTCCACCGAAGCCGCTCAGCGCGAGGGTGTACGAGGCACACGTGGGTATCTCGAGCCCGGATCCCAAGGTTGCTACCTACAAAGAGTTCACACAAAACACTCTGCCACGCATTCGCGATCTCGGATACAACACCATCCAGCTCATGGCCATCATGGAGCACGCGTACTACGCTTCGTTTGGCTACCAGATCAACTCCTTCTTCGCAGCTTCATCGCGTTACGGTCACCCAGATGACCTCAAAGAGTTGATTGACACCGCTCACGGAATGGGTATTACCGTGCTCCTCGATGTGGTGCATTCCCACGCCAGCAAGAACGTGCTCGACGGTCTGAACAAGTTCGACGGCAGCGATCACCTCTACTTCCATGAGGGTGCCCGCGGACAGCACGAGCTTTGGGACAGCAGACTCTTCAACTACGGCCATCATGAGGTCCTCCGCTTCCTTCTCTCCAACTTGCGATTTTGGATGGACGAGTACCGCTTTGATGGCTTCCGATTCGATGGTGTGACGAGCATGCTCTACACTCACCACGGCATTGGCACAGGTTTCAGCGGCGGCTACCACGAGTACTTCGGGCCAAACGTTGACGAGGACGGTGTCGTGTACCTCATGCTTGCGAACGAGATGCTGCACACGCTCTACCCGGATTGTATCACAATTGCGGAAGACGTGAGCGGAATGCCGGCATTGTGCATCAAGCTGAGTCTGGGCGGAATAGGATTCGACTACAGACTCGCCATGGCAGTACCAGATCTCTACATCAAGTGGCTGAAGGAGAAGCAGGACATCGACTGGGATATGGGCGCTCTGTGCTTCACTTTGACCAACCGCAGACATGGCGAGAAGACCATTGCTTACGCCGAGTCTCACGACCAAGCTCTCGTCGGCGACAAGACCCTCCTCTTCTGGCTCTGCGACGCACAAATGTACACCAACATGTCAAAGCTATCTGAGTTCACACCTGTCATCGAGCGTGGCATGGCTCTCCACAAGATGATCCGCCTCATCACACACGCTCTCGGCGGTGAAGCGTACCTCAACTTCGAGGGCAACGAGTTTGGACATCCCGAATGGCTCGACTTCCCTCGCGAAGGCAACAACAACAGCTTTCACTACGCTCGTCGCCAGTTCAATCTCGTCGAGGACAACCTCCTGCGATACCACTACCTCAACGACTTCGACAAGGCAATGCAGTGGACCGAGAACAAGTACGGCTGGCTGCACTCTCCTCAAGCGTACATCAGCTTGAAGAACGAGAGTGACAAGGTCATCGTGTTTGAGCGCGCGGGTCTGTTATGGATCTTCAACTTCCACCCGTCGAGCTCGTTCACGGACTACCGTGTCGGTGTCGAGCACGCAGGCACATATCGCGTGGTGCTAAACACGGATGACGAGAACTTCGGCGGCCTGGCGCGAATCGCAAACGACACGAGGCACTTCACGACGGACTTTGAGTGGAACGGGCGGAAGAACTTTCTGCAAGTTTACTTGCCGACGAGGACAGCAATGGTGAGTCTGATATATCGATTGACATGGTTCGAGGACTGGCATGCTAACACATCTCACAGGTCCTGGCTCTGGAAGAGACTCTGGATCCCAACTGGAAGTCGCACGTGTCCCTTGGTTTCTAGGAGAAGCTTACGATCAGGTCGTCATTTCCTTTATGATGTTCATTGTAGAGGCACGGGAGACATTCTAGCCTGGCGTTGAAGGAGAAAGGTTTTGGCATGCTTTTGAGTATATATTTCATGAAGTTAGCACTCATCTCGTGCTTGTTATGAACCACACCTGTCAGATTGCAAGTTTGCACTACGGAGAGCGTTGTTGCTGCTGTCCAGTTTGACATAGGGCGTGACTGTTGGCGGCGGTGTAATAAGAGAAATCGTTCGGTCGTCACACGCCAGGGCTCCCCCAGTACGCCTAAACTTCGCGGGTTTAATACTGCCTGAACGATAAGCCGATTGCCAGGGTACGATGTTGCCTTCGGACAAACGATCAGAATGCGCTTTCGGCAGGCGAGTTGCTGCCACCGATATTCTGAATTGATGTCGTTCATATGCCGTAGAAGTGTTTCTGCTACTCAAGTATCGATATCTCTGCATTCAGCAGTGACAGCCGAGCGCCGCAAGTGGCTTCCTATTCGGGAAAGTGACCCCTCAAAACTCAAAACCCTGGACAGCCCCACATTCACGCGATACGGGAAAGTGAGAGCTTTGAGCTGGTAAAGGTAAGGTTGTCCATGTTCACACGGCGACTTCTTTCTTGCTAAAACATTCTCCTCCTCCTCCTCTCTCTCTCACACACATTCTCGTAGAAACGCCAATCTACAATCACACATATCAACATGGCGTTGCTACTCAAGACCGCTGCACGACTGCAGCCCGCGATCCGCTCCTCATTCAGACATTCCACACCTCTCACCCGCACAATGGCAACCAAGACGCCCGCGCGCAATGCCAGCGCTGCCGCCGCAGTACAATCCGTCAAGTCGGCCGTTGGCCTCGAACAGCCACTCTTCCCCGGCGAGCCCGATGCTCCGACTGTTCGCACCGAAATTCCTGGTCCCATATCAAAAGAGGCGATCATTGCACTTGACAAAGTCTTCGACACACGGTCGTTGAACATGATGGCCAACTACCAGAACAGCTACGGAAACTACCTCGCGGATCTTGACGGCAACGTGTTGCTCGATGTATACGCTCAGATCGCATCGATCCCAATCGGATACAGCAACCCGGCCTTGCTCGCCGCTGCCACTTCCCCAGAGATGGCAAGCGCAATCATCAATCGTCCTGCGTTGGGAAACTTTCCACAGCATGACTGGGCGGAGATTCTGGAAACCGGCATGTTGAAGGTTGCTCCCAAGGGTTGCGACCAGGTCTTCACAGCTCAAGCTGGGTCCGATGCCAACGAGCTGGCATACAAGGCGGCCTTCATGTACAAGCGTCGCCAGCAGCGAGGTGGTCCAGATGTTGATTTCACTGCTGATGAGATCTCTTCGGCCATGAACAACCAATCTCCCGGTGCACCGAACATGTCGATCATGTCGTTCAAGACTGCATTCCACGGACGTCTCTTTGGCTCCCTATCCACCACGCGCTCCAAGCCGATTCACAAGCTTGACATCCCTGCCTTTGACTGGCCACAGGCTTCGTTCCCAGCTCTCAAGTACCCGCTTGAGGACCACGTTGAGGAGAACGCCCGAGAGGAGGCTCGCTGCCTTGCGGAAGTCGAGGAGATTCTGACAACCTTCCACTCGCCGCCAGCTGCTGTCGTTGTTGAGCCGATCCAGTCCGAGGGTGGTGACAACCACGCCAGCCCGGCTTTCTTCCAGGGTCTCCGAGAGGTGACTCGCAAGCACGATGTACTCCTGATCGTCGACGAGGTGCAGACTGGTGTTGGTGCTACTGGCAAGTTTTGGGCGCACGACCACTGGAATTTGCAGGATCCTCCGGACATGGTCACCTTCTCCAAGAAGGCGCAGACTGCGGGATACTACTTTGGCAACCCGGAGCTGAGGCCCAACAAGCCATACCGTCAATTCAATGTAAGGCTGCTCCCCTGGACATGAGATTGTCGAACCTCAAAGCTAATGATTGTGACAGACCTGGATGGGTGACCCTGCGCGCGCCATCCTCTTCCGCGCCATCATCGACGAAATCACCCGCCTCAACCTCGTCGAGAACACCGCCGTGACCGGTGACTACCTGTTCTCCGGTCTCGAGAACCTCGCCAAGAAGTACCCGGGCGAGATCCAGAACCTTCGTGGAAAGGGTCAGGGCACGTTCATCGCATGGGACTCTCCCCGACGTGACGAGGTGCTCAAGAAGGCAAAGTCCGTGGGCATCAACGTTGGAGGTTCCGGAGAAAAGGCCGTCCGACTCAGGCCGATGTTGATCTTCCAAAAGCATCACTCTGACATTTTCCTGGAGGGGATGGAGAAGATCTTCAAGTCGTGAAGTCGTGGACGGCATGGAGGATGATGGTGATTGCGTGAGGATGTTTCCTTGCTGAAAGTACTTTCAAGCGTTGCCGCTGGAGTTAGGGTTGCTCACTTACCTATCTTGAGACCGGTGAGTCGATAGGAAGAGCAAGGCGTTCATGGGTCGATAGTGTTGTCTGTCTTGAAAACGAGGCAGCGCTTTCCAAGCTTTCCATTTCCCGGGATATCAGCCTCATACAACGGTCGGTTGTGACTCGTGAGCCCCAAACTCTCGGACCAAGCTTTTTCAGGCGTGTTTCCTGCATTTCATGGTTCCAAGCTTGTTGTCCCAAGCCATGGTACCTTTTCTGGCCTTCCGTAATGGTTCGTCGTGGATAATTAATAGGACCCTCAACCACTACGAAGCTGGGTTATTCTCGTCCAAAGAGGATCCTTCTTGCGTTTGGCAGCCACTCCATTGGATCGTGCTTCTCTAAGGTATAGAAGTCTGTCAACTGGTAGGAAAGGAACACAGTCGCAAAGCCAAAGAGCGTTTGACCAACGACGATCGCCGGGCCACTCGGCACGCGGCACAGATCGTTGTTCACGCCGGACCGCGCCGCAGAACCGCCAAACCAGACGTCATGAACCGCGTCGTGCGTGTTTCTTGCGGTCATCATGGAACCGGAGCCAAAAGGGGTGTGGATGGAACAAGGCAGGGCTGAAAGAAAAGCCTCCGCGGCGGCTTGCGAACCACAAACCGGAAAATGACGGTCTGGAACGCGTAGTCTAACTGGGACATCGTCACTTCTACCTTGTTGATTGATTAAAGGTCCGTCGTCCCGTCTTGTTTCCCTTGTGGAGGACTTGAGGATCGTCCTTCCGCTAGCCAGCATCAACCCTGCTGCTTGTCATCCTCTGAGCTCCTACCAACATGGTCGGTAAACGAGCTCTCCCCTCCGGAGGAGCCCCCGAACGCAAGTCGTCAACCATCAGCGTCCGTCCCTCGAGTCGTGGAACAGTCGGCAACCGCAGAGACTTGGAAAGAGGAGCGAGCTATCACAGTGGCCGAGGTGATGGAAGTTTGAATGGTGATGTGAATGGCGATGCTAGACCTCGTCCTCGACTATGGCAGTTCAAAGATGCAGCTCGCACGGCGTTGGAGGACAAGAGAAGGAACGAGCTGAAGAAGGCGCTGTTGAACAATGTCAAGCGGGACGAGTTGGAGGTATACCGCAAGACGGACGAGGAGTTGAAAGAGATCAAGAACAAGGGCGTCAGGAAGTTTTACGAGGCACAGAATGAACGGCTGAATGACTGGTTGCACGTCGATGCGATTGTCATGGCTGTCGCGGACGATGTGCTGGAGTCGATGGATCCGGATCCTGATCGCGATGGAATCCGTGAACGGGGTGGTGGTATCCAAGATGTGTCGGGGCATATTGGAGAATTGCTGCCGCAGGAAGAGCAGGATAAACGAGCCAAGGCGGAGAAGAAGGCGCGATGGGCGATTAACATCAATGTCATCGCCAACATCATCCTGTTGATCGGCAAGATCGCCGCGGCGTTCAGCTCCGGCTCGCTGTCGTTGATCGCGTCGCTCGTTGACTCCGCGCTGGACTTGCTGTGTACGATCATCGTGTGGACGACCAATCGCCTCGTCGCCTGGCGTCTGAATGCTCTGCAGAGGAAGTTTCCAGTCGGCCGCAAACGCCTCGAGCCATTGGGCATCCTGGTGTTCAGCGTCCTCATGATCATCTCGTTCGCTCAGATCCTGCAGGAGTCCGTGGAGAAGATCATGCCGCTGAAGGGTAAAGCCGAGGCCCTGCCGCCTGTCGCCATCGCCGCTATGGCCACGACGGTCGTCGTCAAGGGTATCATCTGGTTCGGGTGTATCCCCATCAAGACGACGCAAGTCCAAGCTCTCGCTCAAGACTGCAAGACGGACGTCATCTTCAACACTCTCACGCTGGCCTTCCCTCTCATCGGCTCCGTCGCGGATGTGTGGTGGCTCGATCCAGTCGGAGCCGGTCTCCTATCCCTCTTCATCATCTACGACTGGGGTGCGACCTGCTTCGAGAACGTGACCCGTCTATCCGGCCAAGCGGCTGATCCGAACCTGGAGAAGAAACTCATGTACCTCGCGTACCGCTTCAGTCCGGTCGTGCAGGGGTTCAAGAGTGTCACGGCTTACCACGCGGGCGATGGCGTGTGGGTGGAGTACGATGTGCTGCTGGATCCGAAGACGGAACTGTTTCGAGCACATGATATTGCGGAGACGCTGCAGTATTGCTGTGAGGGCTTGGATGAAATCGACAGGGCCTTCGTTACTATGGATTATTCGACGAGTGGGCCTACCGGGCATGCGAATATCAATTAGGTTGGGAGAGTGAGGTGGGAGTGGGAAAAGTGTTGTTTGCATTGGATGGCATGAGCGAGGCGTTAGGCGGAGCTTCAGAGATCATTCTGCCCAAGAGTCTTTCACGAGATTCGATATTCACCATGGTAGATTCACTTCTGTTGCTGAGTTGCTGATAGCCCTCACTTCTGGTGAGTTGTGTGCCTCAGGCGTGCAAGGAAATAAGCTTTAGCGCCTGCCGCTTGAACGCATCATTAGCGCGCTCGGGCCCATAGCTTCTTCGGTGGCACGAACGACTGAGGGAAGCTCTCGACTTTCGATTGAACAACCACCTCATCTTCACTTTTCGAGGCATTGCACCCCACCATCCACACCTTACATCATACCGGACTCACAACGCAACAAAACTTCGTCAATAGCGCTTCATCACTTTGTTTCACGCGCACCTGTCGCGCCCAACAGCAACAATGGGTGACGATTTGCAGGAGCTCTTGCGCCGTTTGAAGGAAAACGCACCGCAAACACAGTCACAAGCTGGACCGCAGCCATCACAAAACACCGCTCCCCAGCAGTCCCTATGGGCTCAGCGTTCAGTCTCTTCGACCGCGGGGTTGACTTCACCACCAGCATACTCCAACATCATGCAGCCTGCTTCCGCCACTGGCTCGCCGGCACCTGACACCGACCGAACGAACAATCTGCTGAACTTGCTCAAGTTCAATGGACAGGCCGGTCAGCAGCAAGGCCAGTCCAGTCCAATGGCAAATCTTCAAAACGTTCAAGCCAACCGCCACTCGTCCGCTCAGTCGCCGAGCATACAATCACTACAAGGTCGCGACCAACGTCCACTGTCAGCTCACGGTCTCATGTCAAACCTCCAACGTCAGCCTTCAGCCAATATCAAGCAGTCACCTATGGTCGAGAAGTCCGACTCTCAACCGAACTCCGGTGCCAACCCACAAGATTTCCTGCTCGGATTGCTCTTGAAGCCGAAGGGACCAGCAACACAGCAAACGCAGCAGCAGGATGAGGCAAAAGCTGAGATCAGCAATACAGATGTGGACAACCTTACTCAGAGCTTCGCTGCGACGAAAGTCGACAATACACAGCGACAATTCGGCAGCCCGATGAGCAGCGGCAATGCGTTCGAAGCGCCACAAGCAAATCAAGCTGGCAGGTTCACATACGTGAACCCATTCAACGAGCTCCACACGTCCTCGCCCCTCAACCACGCACGTAGTCCCAAACCCGATGCCTCGAACGAGCCGAAGAAGATCGAAATTCTCAAGCATAGTCGCGACACTACATCCTCCCAACACGGCGAGGGTGGCGCACCGGAGGCCAAGATTCGCAAGCTTGGATCGAATGACACAGCCGGCACTGCACACCAGAGCGTTGCCGAAGTGCTTGAAGGAGTCGGCGAGCGGGTCGACAAGCAGGTGGAGAAGGCTCTCGCGGAAGCTACACAGCCCGCTCTCAAGGAGAACGATTTCAAGAAAGAGAACGCTCTCAAGAAGGAGAAGATAGACAATGGCAATGAGGCGGGCGACGTTCAGTCGAGCTGGGAGAGCGCAGAGGAAGAGATTTCCACTTCCATGGTCGAAGTGTACAGCCTGCCAATGAAGCCCTTCATCTCCGTCCAGATCAAGGCCGCGAGCACGAAGCGGCCCGCACGGCCAATGCGTCAAGACAACTACATGCAGATTGCCACGCTCAAGAAGGATTTTGACCAGATCGACCGCTCTCTCGCCACCGCAAGCCAGACGCATATAGTATATGCTCAGGTTGCGACCAAGAAGGACAACGGCGGTTTCAGGATCATTCGCCAAGACAGCGGCACGCACAAGCAAGTGTTCCGCTCAAGTGGTGAGCGCGTCTTCAACGTTCAGCTTTGCACCGTCGAACACGATGTCGAGACTGTACTTGGTACCGGTGTCAGCGGCTCCGTCTTCTGGACTTCTCTTGCCAAGTCTCGAGGAGACCTGTTCGCAGATGACGATGTCGAAGCCCAAGGCTTTGTCATGCCCGCCGTTCAAACTGTGGAAGAGAATACCTCTGGCTCACCTGTCAAGACCCGCGCGAAGATGAGCTCCCGCCACGTGGAATACTTTGCCATTGCGAGGGGCAAGCACATCTTCATCATAACTCCGGACAAGGTCAAGGAGGACGCTTACTGCTCCTCCGAGACTCGCAAGGTCGATAGTGAGAAGTATTTCGCTGATCACACTCTCAAGATCAACACTGGAAAGGCAGGAAAGGATTTCTGCTGGTCCGAGGACGACACGGTCATTGCGAGCCTCGATAAGAACGGGCGCTTCAAGTTTTGGGATGTTCGCGAGCTGACCACTCGTGCATGCGACCTGAATGAGGTCAAGCATGATCCTGTGGAGTTGGCTGAGCCGCTGTGGACGATGAATGCAGCGACCTCTGGCAGCAAGCCGGATGAGAAGCCATCGGTATCCTCGATCATGTTCCTTGATAAGGACAGGCCCATGACCAAGGGGTGTGCGCTCAGATATGTCATCATCGGCTTCAAGCAGAACCACATCCTTCAGCTGTGGGACCTTGGTCTCGGCAAGGCTGTTCAGGAGATTCGCCTTCCTCACGAAAAGGACAGCGATGGTATCTGCAGCATCAGCTACCATCCCACGACCTGCATCATTACAATCGGACATCCCACTCGGAACAGCATCTACTTCATCCATCTGAGTGCGCCAAAGTACAAGCTTCCGACCATGCCTCAAGCTCGATATATCAGCATGCTCGCTCAATCTGATCCTAGCCTCGCGAAGCCGGATAGTACCGCCATCATGAGTGGAATTCGAGAGTTCTCTTTCGCCCGGATCGGAGAACTGCGCAGTGTGGACATGCTTCGCGTTCCAGTCGAGAATGCTGGGGACAAGGGCACCCCCGAAGAGACGTTGTTCGAGTTGTACATTGTGCACTCCAAGGGTGTTGCGGGTGTTAGCATCAAACGCGAGGACTTAGGCTGGGATGCAGCGGGCAAGATGGTGAATCCGAAGGATGGTCTCAAGGAGGGTGTCATTGAGGTTACTGATCTTGTGCCTCCACAGAAGGCAGCGAGCGAGACGACCGGCACAACTGAGTCTCCTACGAAGCAAGCAACAAAGCAGGCCAGCGTCAAGAAGGCTGAGACTGCTAAGAGTGCAACGCCGACGAAGCCGGACATCAAGAAGGAGCCTGTCGCCACGCCTTCACCCGCTGCTGCCAACGGCGTTCCACGAGACTCCTTTACAGCGGCCCCATCGGTGTCTCTGCCATCGACATCGACCAACCCACCTCTCAACACTGCCGACTCCTACTCGCACGCCGCACAACGCTCGAAATCGCCGAACCAAGCTGTGCTTACTCCTGAAGCCTCCAGCAAGGCCATGGTAGCTCCCACATCGACCGCTATCGAGCCGACCGTCTCCTACGAGGGCATTGACGCTCGTATTGGCCAGCAATTTGAGTCGCTCTATCAGCGCCTGGATGCTGACAAGCGTGTCAATGATGCTGCCGCCGGCGCGAGGCAGGACGCACTTCTCCGTCTTGTATCGTCGACCCTCACGGAGAACGTGGATGCAAGCTTGAACAAGATCATCTCCGCACGCATCGAGCGCGACGTTGTACCGGCATTGACTGAGGTCACCGGTAAGGTGATTGATCGCAAGATTGCCGAGTCCCTTCCCAAGGAGTTGAACACCAGTGTCGCTGCTGCGATGAAGGCTCAGCTCTCAACTACCCTTCAATCCACTCTCAAGGACAAAGAGATCCAGCGTGCCATCTCTGACATTACTGGGAACCACGTCGCTGCCAAGGTGCAGGAGAGAGTCGATCAATTGTTGCAGAAGCAGCTTCCCGGCATGGCGACTCAAGCTTCTCAGAAGATGATCGCCGATCTTGAGAGCAGACTTGGCCAGCAGCAGCGTTCGGCCGAGGCTCAGCGCCAGCAGGACAATGCGAAGATCGAGGAGCTGTCGAATATTGTTCGCACGCTATCCGCCACGATGCAAGACATGGCCGCTAGCCAGACGGCTTTCCAGGAGCAGATTTTGAAGATGCAGCGCGAAAACAAGTCCGCTCCGCAGCCATCGGCAAACACTGGAAGTGATAGCGCTTCAGCTGAAGTTCAGGCCGAGCCAGAGGATCAGGATGTCGCTAGGATGACGCAGATGCTCATTGACGGTCGTTACGAAGAGGCCACCATTCAGGTAAGAAATTTTGTTTGTTTCCACGCGTACTGCCAACACCAGCTAACATTACCAACAGTGGATCTCCTCTGACCGTCAAGCCGAGGTATTCGACAAGCTCTTCGTCCGCGTCAACCCCAGCTACCTCACCACCGTCTCGCCACTGGTGGCCCTCACCGTGTCCGCCGCTGTTACCTCCAGCTTCGATACTTACGTGGAGCAGCGTCTCGAGTGGCTCGATCTCGTTCTCAAGCACATCGACGTGCGCGACAACGACATCCGCGATGTGGCGCCCAAGATCATGGATGTGATCGCTCAGCGTCTGCAGGGCGTGTACATGCAGATCTCGGAGACGACGCCGAATGATCCGACCTTGCGCACGGTCATGAGCCTCAACAAGAATGTGCAGGAGATTCGGAGGATCTGTCAATGACTGAAGTCGGCGAACCGGTTGGGACTGGGAGTGTGAAAGAAAAGCGATCTGGCAAGGTCGTCCAAGTGAGGGAGGCAATGGCATCAGCCCGCCGTTCGCGGTACAGTTAATGCGTCTTTTTTGCATCGGCCGCGGGTGCGCTTCTTGTGCAGAGTCAGAGCCACAGCAGCATGGGGCGTTCAAGCGACACGTGTAAAAGTAATAGCGAAAGGCTCCGGCCCTTTTGCCGCGAATCACATAATTTGCTTGCTACCTTCTCCAGTCTCAATTTCGGTTGTTGATATCTCCTCGAGGCTCCTCAGTTGGGATCTCCTTTTCGCGGCACGAAACACGATTCTCTCGCGTCCTTTTCGGGCAAGAGTCAGTACCGAGGACGGCCGGCAGGTTA
The DNA here is from genome assembly GCF_000219625.1 of Zymoseptoria tritici IPO323. Lineage (NCBI taxonomy): Eukaryota > Fungi > Ascomycota > Dothideomycetes > Mycosphaerellales > Mycosphaerellaceae > Zymoseptoria > Zymoseptoria tritici. The sequence continues at coordinate 2,631,867 of NC_018217.1, read as the reverse complement.
CCTTGAGGCCTCCTTCAATGTCCGGCCGAGGTACGTATGCGGCTAACGGGACAATCTGGATGGGTTCGGTATGGTCAACATGACTTCCTGCTAAGTTATCGGCACGACGAATAGGGTGTTCTGCTAAGTTATGGGCACGATTGATATGATGTCTTGGTCAGTTACCGGTACGGCTCAGAGGATGTCCCGGTACGATACCTGTATGGATGATGACCCGTCCTGCTAACTTACTGGTAGGTCTACCGGGATGGCTAAGAGGATGTCCTGCTAAGTTACCCGTACGGCCGAGAGGTTGACCCACTGACGATAGAATGTCTGGTTATGTTACCAAGACGGCTATTAGGACGTCCGGGTTACTTAGCTGTACGGTTCGAGAGCATGTCTGGTCAGATTACATGACCATGGTCCGCGAAGTTCATGTTACATCGGAATCGCATGCCGATACCTCTCACCGTGGGTCGAATTATCGCGGAGATGATGGCACCTTCTTATGATTCTCTATTGCTCCCTACTATGCCTGACCACAGCGCTTCGGACGAGTAATTTCCGCGTATTTCCATCGACAGCTCTTACACCCATCCTGCAAAACCCCCAAACGCCGACCATGCCCAATATCCTGCTGTACATGCAATTCCGCCGAGCAAGCGCTCTGCTTGTTCCCGACCTTAACCAGATAGAGGAGGTCCTGTATTCGCAACAGCCTTCCACTCCACCTTTCCAGCCACATCCTTGATCTCCTGCAATTTGCTACCCATCTGCACGACGCTGTATCGAATCATTCGCGGATCGAGACCTAGTGTTCGTCGGACGGTATGTTGTGTTCGTGCGCTCGAGTCGAATCGGAGGATGAAGTAGTGGCCTTCGTGGTAGGTAGCGCCCTGCTTCCGTGCAGGCTTCGGTAATGTGAAGGTTCCCCAGTTTGTGATGCCGCGCACAACGCCGCCGGCAGCGAGGACGATGTTACCGGTCGTTTTGGTGATTCTGCTGAAGGGTTAGTTGGTGGTTTTGTCGCGGGCGGAAGAGGCGGACTCTTTGATCTCGTTGACACTGCGGCCAGGGCGGACCTGCTATTGTCAGCGACTTATCACAATATCTCAGCTGACTCTTCATACCACGCCTATTAGTTCGTAAAGCATCGCGATGATCCAGGAGACAGTCAGGATGCGAATACTCAAAGTAGTCTCACGAAGCGAAGTCGTGAAGTCGGAGCCAAGAAATCTTATCGCCGGCGATAACCGGCGAATACCTACCTCGAGCATTGACAGCTCAGGATTCCCCTCTGTCTCTCACACACACTCACAACTCAGATCGGACGTCGAAATGGCACCTCCCTTGGTCAGCCGCATGTTCGCTCGCTCTGTCGCCTCTTCGACGTTCACCAAGTGCAGTCGGCCGCAGTACTTGCGCCTCCGAGCTCAGAAGCCTGCGTTCGCGCCAGCCGTTCGGAGCTTCACCGCAAGCGCGAAAGGTGGGACATGAGATGGATCAGGAAGCATTTGGGCAGCACACTGATTGATGCACAGCGTGGGAGAAGCGTTACACTGAGGATCACGAGTGGGTGGAGTTGGGCGAGGACGGCACAACTGGTACATGCGATTCACACCAACGATGACTTTCCGGCCGACTGACCCGACCATGCAGCCACGATTGGAATCTCCGAATACGCCGCGAAAGCCCTAGGAGATGTTGTCTTCGTCGAGCTTCCGACTGCCGATCTTGAAGTCACAGCAGGGTCCTCTATCGGAGCCGTCGAGTCTGTCAAATCCGCCTCCGATATCATGTCGCCCGTGAGCGGAGTCGTCCTCGAGGCCAACAGCGTGTTGGAGGACAAGCCTGCAACGATCAACAAGAGCCCGGAGGCGGACGGCTGGTTGGCGAAGATCAAGGTGTCCGCGGCCGACGAGATCAGTGCTCTGATGGACGGCGAGGCATACAAGAAGTTCACGGAGGAGGCTGATGATCACTGAGCTACACCTTTGGAGGATCGGAAATGGAAAGGAGAGCGATGTTACACTCAACGTGTCTACTTAAATGGAGGATGTACGCATCGGCGGGCGAAGAATGTGATGAAAGGATGCAACCCTGCCAACTGCAATTAGAAGGATGGATTCAGGTTGGGCTCCTCATCTGCTCCGTAAGTGATACGCTGAAGCAGACAACCAGTTCTCGCGGTACTCTCGATAATTGAACAGCGCGTTCGAGCGCCCCTGATAACAGCGGACCGACCGTTGTCTTTTCCGCAATTGCTCCGGACCCCTCAGTCGCCAGGGTGCCCATGCTAGGTTATTGCGAGCGCCCTATTCCACAAGACTCCATCTTGCTGACCTTGCAGGTCTAACACACGCTGCCTCGCGTTGTTCCCACCACGATGACGAAGGTGCCCGTCCAGGGCGTTTAGCCATCATATCCATGTTGATGGACGCCGTGAACGACAATGTCACAATTGGGTGTGCCGTCTGCTTTCAGACAGATGCAGACCCAGTTGCAAGCCAAGCAGGACGTAGGTAGGAGGGCGAAGAGGGTAACGATGTGGAGATGCATCGTTGTGATTTGCCGGTGGAGTCGCCCAGATTTGGAGGGAGGTGGATCGTGCTTCTGTCGCCTGACAATGGAGGGAGATGCGTAGTGCTCCGATTGATGCGTCGTATGAAGGCAGAGTAGGTCACGGGCGTAGTTTTTCGGTGGGGAAAGTGTCTCGCTTGAGATACGGCCAGCAGTAGGTTGGCATGTGCGTTGTATAAAGATGCCTGTAGGTGGAATCTGAGGTTGAAGCCGGAGAAGGCTGTACGACCGACGTGTACAAAGCATGGCGACATATGTGAGACGTGTCTGGCACCGCTCCCAAGGCAAAAGCAGCGATTGATGGCTTTACTGTATCCGTCCTCCGACAATCTTGTGTTTTCTTGCTTTGGTGGCCGTCGTTGAAATGCCCTTCTTCACTTTCTGGTATCGTAGGTAGGCTTTGGCACCTGTTGTCCTTGCAGCTCGGCGGATTCTGCGGTGGGAGCGACGACATACGCTGCGAACAGAGGACTGGAAGTCGGATGCCGGTGTCATGTCTCTCGCCTCTGTGCCTTTGTATTTCTCGGGATCGTTGTGTAGATTAGGTTGGACGAATGGGTTCAAGGTGACGCTGCGTTGTTAGGAGACCATGAACGATGAGGGTCAGTGCCATGCAGCAATCTTGCAAGATATTAGGAAGGTACAGGTGGAGAAGGTCACTGGGAAGGAGAAGGACATCATTTGTGTTCATGATATTCGTGAGCTTCGTAATACCTACTCTTGAAGGTCCTAATATACATCGTAATTCAGTTCGTACTTCGCTGGGCTCCGAGACCCAGATCCGCATGACCACTCTTTCTGATCGGAAATCAAAAAGTCCCATGCCCGTGCGAACCGCACTCGTTCTTCTCAGAAGCAGCTGATGCTGCTCCCGTACGTTGCAAGTGTCTGCACAGCTCGTGTGGGCGCTACCCGCTGACCACCTGTTCATCCACTCTGCTCGTACGCCTCGCACTCCGCAAGATGCTGAATCATGGACACCTCCACAATTTGCTTCGCCGCATCCACAGCTTTTTTCAGCTTTGCAATCGCCACGGGATCCTCCGTCTTCATGTCCTCGGTGTCCCTGAAGTGCGTGTCGAAGAAGGCCAGAATGTTGTCCGATGCCTCTTTGACGGTAATCTCGCATGCCTCCGCCCAGCTCTTGAGGATACCTTTGAAATCCTCGTGGGCAAAGTTCTGAACACTCTGGAAGGCAGAAATGTTGGGAGCGTCACCGCGGAGCTTGGAGGCAATGACATGCTCGCGAGCGCCGTGGATAAGGACCTGCTTGCGGGGACGCTTGCGTCTCGCTCCAGATGGGTTCTTCACGCCGCTCACTGGGGTGGAGTTGGCCTTGCTCACGAGTGAAGCTTCTTCCCACGTAGACTTCATGGCAGATGCCAGGTAGCTGTCGTCCGAATCAAGAGTCATAAGGTGGCGGACGTGGGAAATTGAGTCGTTCAAGTCATCGAACCGGCCATTCATCTCCTCCACCACCGCACGAGCAGTGCCATTCACGAACTTGTAGAACAGAGCCATATCCTTGCCCTGCGCGTCCTTCGAAATTTCCACGGCGACACGGAGTTGATCGAACGAGTTCTTGACGTTGGTGGCAAAGTCTTTCCGCAGCACTTCGACTTCATCGGTGAGCTTGTTGAAGCCCTGGGAAAGCTGGTTGGCGGAGAGGTCCAACAAAGCGGCGTTCCACTTGATGTCGCCGAGCTTCTTGTGGGCTATCCAGGTACCTCCGCGTTGGCACACAGCCTTGAAGGTCCCCGCGGGGACTTCGTCGCCCCACTTGCAGAGCAACTTCTGCGCATCGTACATCCAGCCCGGAAGAGAGTCCTTCACCACATTCGAAATATACGTGTCGAAAGCCGTCAAAACGTCGTCGACGAGCTTCTCGGCCGGCCGATGATATTTCTTGAGAGCTAGCTTGATCGTTCGACCGACATCGGCTTTGCGCTCAAGGTGAGACTTGAACAGAATGCCTTCAACTCCCATAAGCACGTTGGGAAGCCGAGTTGTAGCGAGCCCCTTCAGATTTTGGAGCTTCCCGAAAGTCGGCACACTAAACAGCTCCCTCCGCAACGAGGGCACGCCGGTGCCTAGCAGACTCAGACAAGGCGCATCGAGCGGCTCGTATCCAGCGACGTGGCGTTGATACTGCGTGTTGGAAAGGAAGCTGATACGAAGCTCTGGGGCGTTCTTCGACTTCTCAATGTTCTTGATCCTCGAGACCAAGCTCCGGTGGAGGGCCCGGCAGCGGATGTCAGTGCTGGTTTGCCGCTGCGATACTTCCGCCTGCTTCTTCCGGATGGCAAGTTTCGCGAGCTCATCGTCCAGCTGCGCAAATTTGTTATTGTCTCGGCCCCTCGCCGCGCGCTTCGCAACCTCGTTCTCCTTGATCTCAATAACGAGCAGACGAAGAGCCGCTTCAGCCTTATCCAGCCGAGCCTTCTCGTCGACTTCAAGATCATCCTTCTCGTCTTCCGTGTGCGGCTTCATATCGTCAATCATTGTGATGACCAGGCGGATGTTGTACATCTTGCCGAGCGAAATGCACACACGAATGAGGTGGTCCAGCGGAGAGTTCTGCTGAATTCGCTTGTAGGACAGGAAGATGAGAATGGTGCCGGCCTGTTTAAGATACCGCGTTGTGTTTCCGGCGACGATGAGGTTCTGGTCGTTGAAACCGGGAGTATCGGCGATCACCACCCCGGCGGTCAGGATTGGTACAGCTTGATGAACCACGACCTTCTGAAGAAGTGGCCATGGCGAAGGCCTCTGCTGGCCTTGCACCCTAGTCGGCCTCGACACCTGCTTGAGGATCCTGTGCAGCTCATTCTCGTCCTGAATGTCGTAGACCTCCTTTTCATCGTCACAAGCGTCTCTCAATTCCAAAAATTGATGCACGAGATCAATGAGATCGCCGCAGACCTCATCCTCGGTGTCGCCATTCTCCAAGCGGTCCTCGAAATAGGCGTGCGTCTCCGCTGGAGTGCGGAACTGCTTGTTGGAACAAAGTAGGTCGGTGAAGAAACCAACTGCGGTGTCGAACTTCTGCTTGAGCACCTCATCTTCGCTGTCGTCTAAGCTGTCTTCATCGGGTTCCACCAGCATAGCACGGATGTCGCCAAACGATGCGACGATGCTCCTCTCGATCTCGTCCACAGAATAGTAGATAGCGACAAGGCGGTACGGAGTAGTCTGGTCTTGTTGAGGAGCACAGTACTCGGCCGGGACGTATGTCCCGCGATCATCGCCGTCGTGCTCGAAAGCAGCCTTCTTTTGACTCAGCATTGAGTTAATTGCGGATGATTTGCCGCTTCCAGCCGGGCCCAGCACAGCGACAGGACCAATCTCAGGGTAGAATTCCGAGGGGTTCCTGCAGGCTGCAAGTCCACGGTCTCCACACACGACTGCCACTTCGTCATTCCTGTAGCCACCAGCCACGAGCTCCTCAAAGACGTTGATCACGAGGTCGCATGCCGTGGTAGCATCTTTCTCTGCCAGCTTGAAGGACGGATGGAAGATCGCGAGAAGAGGCAGAGGCTCTGCATTAATATTGTAGCCTGGTACGCGGCCCTCTTCGTCCAGAACCACGTTGTCCAGGCTATACGGGGCCGCAACGGCGTTGGAAGTTGTAGCAATACGCTTGGGAGCGTGCTTGTCGGTGTTTCGCTCGCTGGAATGCGGCTCCTCCGTAGATTGTACCTCCTCGCTGGTTTGTGGCTCCTCATCGGAGTGCGGCTCCTCGCTGAACTGCGGACCTTCGGCAGTCTGCTCAGCGTGCGCGCTATCCTGTCTAGAATGTGGAGCGGCCTGAATCTCCTCAACGAAGAGGGATGGAGTCTCGCTGCGTTCTCTGTCGACTCTGGTGCTCGATTCGCTCAGGCTGCGCTTGCGGCTCACTTGAATGTTGGAGTCAGATTCGACGCTGCGATCGCGGCTGCCAGTCGCTTCCATAGCTGGAGGTGGGCGAGTGACTAGCTCAAGTCGAGAGCGATGTAGATGAGGAGGCGTCGATGGTGGGGACAGATGAGCGATGTGCTGGAGGGTTGAAAGTGGTTGAAGGTAGTCCAAAGTGGTTGGAGGTAGAGTATGATGAGGGTTGTGGAGTGGTGTTGGATGAAGGAAGGTAGTGTTGGTCGAGGGTGAGATAGTGGTAGATATCTTGAAAGTGGAGCTCGAGTGAACGATGAGCAACTCTGGAAGCTTCGGTGTCGATTTAGCTTGTGAAAGCGTAAACTGACAGCTGACAGAATTCACGCAGGGTTCGCTTGATGCTGGACTCGCGCGGAGAATGTCGATGGCGATGGTGCAGCGGCAAAGATGCACCGAGAGTTGTGCGTCGATTCGGTGTCGCTTGAAGGCGCTGTAGTTCCTCTGGCGAGAATTGGACGCCAACAGGGGAGGTTGTGCAAAGCACACGCGGTAGTTGTGGAAGAGGAGGCAAGATTGCAAGTGTGAAGGAGTGGTGGAAAGTGCGGTAGAGGAAGAAGGTAGAAGAGAAGAGGAAGATGGTGCAGGTAGTGGTTGAGGTAGGCAGCACTTAGTGGCACAGACCACAGCGAATATGCGTGAATCTTGCATGTGAAAGTCTCAAGCATATGCGCTCGTCGCGGAGCATTCACCATCTACGTTGGCAGGGGCAAGTGCGCCATTCTTTGCGCAGTCTTGAACTCAAGCTCACGTGCGGGTCATGCGATGTCTCCTATACGGCATGTCCCATGAAAATTTTGCTTTGGAAGATGATGACGCTCTCGCCAAATCAGTCCCTTCAGTCCTGGACAGATCTGGTATTTCTGTTTATGGGTGGTGGCCTTGTCGAACTTCGTTCTAACAATCAAAAGGGTATATTGATGATCAACCAAACGCCAGCGCCCATGTGACAGCCGCAGTGACTAGCAGAGTTTTCCATACTGGCTGGATAAGCCCAGCGGCATCATTCTGATAGTACACCGCGCCCAAATAACTGCAAGTCAAGCTGCCGTTCTTGCTGCGCTTGCCATATCCAGCCTCCAGTCCACGACCAGGATATGGGCAGACGAAGCCCATCGCAGCAGGACAGCTCTGCATCAAGCTGTAGCAGAGATCCTCACACGGCAGAATCTCCTTGTACGGACCAGGTTGGATGACCTCATCAATCAAGCCATTGCGAGATCGATTCGTAGCAACGTTCGATAGGTAGGTCTGAGAGAAAGCGTTGCTGCCTTGCACAGTCGGCGCATCTGGCATCGGTACATAGTTGGAGTTCAGAAAATCGGAATCAAGCATGGTGTCGTTGTTGAAGAAAGGCTGCCCAACATTTCGAACCTGCAGGAAAGCATCCTCGCTGGAAAAATCCTCGCACCGGGGAATGGAAACGGCGCAAAGCCATTCTTTGTACGCAGCTGCACAATTCGTGCAATTCTTGGCGAGCGAGTATTGCGATTCCGACGTTGTGTTGCAAGGGATCTGAGCCAGTGTCCAGTTGAAGGGCGCCCACCACGTCGTAGTATGATTTTCGTAGAAACGCTGCAAATCCTCGAATGTTGGCATCGTTTTGGGATTGCTTGGTACTGCGTATGCAACCTCATCGCAGAAAGACATGTTGAATAGCAGTTGGCAATTGCCATCTGACTTGGTGGAGAAGGGCACAGGTTGCCAGACCTTACCGCCTCCGCCAACGACGCCGTCTCCAGATGCAGTAGAGTTTCCTTCGATAGCCAGGAATGCTCGATATTCACTCGAACTGTTGAGGTTTGTGACGTAAAATTGTTCCTTGGGTTTGTTGCCCAGACCTCGAGTGATCATTCCCATCTGGACATGCGTTCCGTTGCCTTGCAGGTCCGTTTGCGAGGCCTGAATCTGGTTGTTTCCTTTGACAAAAGTCTCTAGTCCACAAAATGAATTCTCCATGCCCCGAAGGCCGGTGAGGTTCGCATCCGAAGCAAAGATAATGAACGGGGCTGTCAGGTTCATCCACTGTTGATAGACCGAATCGGACGAGTCGGCCGAAGTAAGGTTATCGGTCACCAAGAGTGCAGAGTCGTAATCAGTGTCGACCAGATGTAAGAACGGACCTGTCGTATTGACAGAGTAGAAGTAGTCGTCTATCGAAGCGGCCAGCGTGTATGTCCACGATCCCACAAAGCCGTCTGGCAGTGCTGGCGCAGATACTGCCATGTTCCAAGTTCCGGTCGCGTTCGGCACAGACGCATTCACGAAGCCAGAATCGAAAGGATAGATCGCTTGTGTTTGATTGCTGACACCGGGTCCTATGCTCGTGGAGTCAGCCGAGTTGGCCACGTAAAGTGTCAGCTGTGGTGGCGCAGCGCTCTGAGTTCCAGTGCCATTCCACGTAGGCTGCATGCAGACATTCGCCGAGATGAAAATCGTCCTGTCTGACTCGGTATCTTGACGAGCTTCAAGTCCTTCAGCACTGCGCTTCTTGAGTTCGGCATGCTTCGGCTTGATAGGACCAGTAGTCCGTCGGTCCAGAGTGCCAGGTAGCCCTTTCCCACTTTCAGTATGATTGCCGATCAGGAACCGGTTTGGAAATTCCAAAAGAGTTGTATTGCCCGCACTCAAGTCGTATCGCGTTGCTATGTTGTTGCCTCGAATCGTTTCTGTCTGCAAAGCTCTTCTACTGTGTGTGATTTCATCCTTTTGTGCGTCGTTTTGTGCATCTTCTCCTTCATGCTCGGGGTCCAGCCTCAATTGAACGATTGGATCCACGGAATCCTCCCATTGGACCAGGTGCTGCTCTCCCTCGATTGTTCTCAACTCTCCAGTACCATCGTGTGGGAGCTCGGCGGCGTATGCGAAATGCGGTGAAGCGAGGGAGTAGTATACCAGGGCCAGCAATGCGAGTGCGGTCACAGATGCGATCAGTCGTGTTTGCAGCGGCGTGAACTTAGGGCATTGGATGAGCATCGCTGAGGAGTCGGCGGCGTGCAGCGCCAGGCGCCGCGATTATCCTGTGTTCGCCAGCGTTGCGAGGCGTGAAAGGAACGCGGTGTTTCAGGGATCGAACAATCCAGGCTCAAGACTTGGGAAGCCTTTCTCTTGTGTCTAAGAACGAGCGACGGAAGGGAGCGACGAGTGAGGTGACGCGCGCCTCGCCTCAAGGGTCCAGGACCGGCCCGCAGTCAGCTGACATTCAAGTGAAGTGGCTTCCCTATGCCCGTCAGTCAAGACATTCGTCTTACCAGGTCGCAACTACAACGGGACATCGAGAAATCTGTCGGATCCATCTCGATGCGACGGTCGACCGAGTTCGCCTCGCATAAGTGCAAGTTCCGAATATTGTGCATTTCAACTACGGTCACTGTACAGGAGGATCTATAGCGCCAGGAGTGATTAATATGCTCTTATTGGACGTGTGGCAAGCTCTGCATTCGGTGAGCCGCTATCCCCCAATGTGCCCTGCTCTCAAGATCTACCATCGATCCTCGTTGCAGAAGGCCGTTGCCTGCTGTTGGGATAAATCAAAGTTCCGCCGCTACGGAGCTTCATCGATCATGCGGTGGTCGCGATGCAAAGTTGCCCATCGGCGGCAATCCGCTCGGACTTGTCCCTCCATTGGACATTCTGGATGGCTCCATCGCCGCCGCACTGTTGCGGGCTGCAGGAGCGAAGTTGCCAACAGGCGGCAGCCTGCTTGGACTGAGGACTTGCGGTTCTGCTTCCACAACCTCCATCGGCGCTGTTCTTCTCCACTCCTCAGTCTCCGTAAGCAGGCAGTCGAAAACGGCTTTCCGCTGCTCCTTGAGCATGTCGCTGATGCACAGCTCTTGACTCCGGATCACTCTCCCGAAACGCTTTTTTGGCTTTCTGTAGTATTCGGTCTCGAAGTAGTTGTGTTGATCGGCCACAAACACGAGAGATGTGGCGTAGTACCAGCCGGGCAGGTAGTCGTTGGTGGGCGACTTGCAGGACATGAGCGGAACGTCTTCCACAAATGAGATGGCTTTCGTAATCATCTTTTGCGCGCGATCTTCATGACGCTTGATGAAGTTGAGGATTGCTCCATGGCCGGTGTTTGTGCCCATCAGGAACACGTGCGTAGGGTCATCGAGCTCGATGTAGTTCTCCCACACGTACGTCAAAAGCTCCGTCGCCTCGGCGATTCGGGCTTCTGTAGACTCGCTCTCCTTGTGTTCCTGGTTGGTGGAGTCGTACTCGGCGATGTGCTTGGGGAGATTGACATCGATGACTCCAAACTTGTGCTTGATAGCCTCATCGACGTACGTCTTTACGAAATCAGTCTTTGGTCACGTCAGCGATCTGTCTGCTCATGGCAGCAGAGTCAACTTCGGGACCACTTACCAGCCAAGTATTGTGAAGCTCGACCTTGCCTGTCCGAGGGTCTGGCGATGCGATCATCTCCGGTGGATCGTGAAGGATGACCAGGAGAGGTCGCTCCTTGCCAAACTCCCTTCTATGACCTGTCAGCATGCGGAGATGTCTTCCGGGAGTCCGCTGGAGTACTCACGTTGCCAGGACTTGGTTCTCAAACTCCTTCGCCAAGCGCTCGCGGTGAACATACAGCGGAGTCATGCCGTAGTCGGTGAACATTGTGTCCGCCTGCCATCTTCGAACCACATTGTGCATGCGCTCGCCCTCAGGAGGCCCAGGCAACATCGATGCGGGGTCCTTGGGATGCAACGATGCCCAAAATCTGCTCTGCTGTCGAAGCACCTGCTTCACATCATCGATACCGCTCCTGCTTGCAGCTAGATCTTCCAGACGGTCGGGAGGCTCTCCCATCATCGTTCGCCCGACCGCGCACGATGAACGCGCAATCGCGTCCAGGTTATAGCCACCTTCGAGACAGACGGCCATCTTGCCTTTGGCGAGTGACATGAGCATATGTGTCATGTGCGCATATCCGGCGGGCGTGACCTTGCAGCCACCGAGCATGTCTCCCTCGGCAGCATCGAATCCAGCAGCGATGATCACGAGATCGGGATTGAACTCGGTGGCAATCGGCATGACGACCTGCTGAAAGGCGTAGACGTAATCTGCATCCCCCATACCCATCTTGGACCACGGGATGTTGACATTCTTGCCCAGTCCGGCGCCCTCACCGCAGTGGAGGTGGTCTCCATACGAGACTCTGTCATCGCGATACGACTTCTCCGGATAGAAGGTGCCCTTCTTGTGCACATGCAGTGAAATGTACAGGACATTGGGATCGCTGTAATTTGCCTGCTGGATTCCATTGCCGTGATGCACGTCCCAGTCGAGGATCAACACTTTTCTGCACTTGTCGCCGAACTCTTTTTGGCAGACTTTCGTCGCGATGCTGACGTTGTCGTAGAAGCAAAAGCCCTTGGCGTCTTCTCTCTCCGCGTGGTGACCTGGGGGACGAATAACGGCAAACACGTTCTTGACTTTCCCCATGATGATGGCTCGGCAGGCTTCGATTGCGCCACCAGCAGACAAACCAGCGCAGTATGGCGTGCTGGTGGACAGGTAGACCGAGTCGAGGCGATGAGGGGGATGTTGTAGTTCGTCACGCAGCTCATCTGGTTCTTTCCTACTCAAACTCTGCACCCAATTCCAGTGATTCTCCGTGTGGACCAAGCAGACTTCGTCCTTAGTGACCATGCGTGTGTCGATACGGCCCATGTAGTATCCGCTAGGAGGCCCGACCTCGGATTGTCGCCATACCAATCCCGCGTTGACGAAGGCTTCGAAGATCGCATGGATTCTTCTAGGGTCCTCAGGATGCAGGTCCTCTTCAGGTTCCGACTCGACGTGAAAACGCATGCGGACATCATAGATGAGGCCGGTCTGCGCAGAAGCGTATGGTAAAGCGTCGAATTTGGGTTCACGCGGCCCATCCTTGCGCACAAAAATTGTGAAGTCGTCTGGTTCCCTTTTCAGGCCGGCGCCTTTCAGGGGAGGCGTGGCTCTCGAGCCGTCTGAGAATGGTGCTTTCGGATATGGGCCAAGACCTGGCTTCTTGAACGCTTGATCGTTTGCGCCAAACACCTCCGTGGACTGCATCACTTCGCCGTCGTCCATCAAAACGTCATCGTCGACCGCCTGCCGGTCCATTGGACCAAATGACAAGCTCGCAAGGCTAGCCGACTCACTATGACCAGCTGCTCATGCCTGGGCGAAGGAGAAGTTTGTGCGAGAGCTGTAGAGTGAAGTCAGTGTCGGGTTTGAAGGGTAAACGAAGCAGGGCGGTGATCAAGATTCGTGTCGATGCAGTCAATGGCTAGGGTAAAGTGGGAGTCTTAGTGGTCGTGAATTAGCAGCAGCTTAACTTACCGTGTCGCGGAAACTCTCGTAATAACGCGTCGAGCACCGTGACGAGTCTACGGCTTGTGCAGATGGATGAACTGCGCGTGCGCCGTGTGGAAGTGTGAGTGAGATGTGGAAGTAATAAGTTGTTTGTTAAGTAAAGTAAGAAGCTTAGAGGTAGTTATTTAGATCGCGAATTTGCGCTAGTGATAAGTGCTCCCGTATTATGTAAGCTTTGTCCCGCGCTCATGACTTTGCTGCTTATGTAATTGTCTCTATTAATTAAGCGCGAAGTAGTATTATCTTAATAAGAATAGCTAATATATATTAGAAGTAGACTAGTTAGCTTAGAGTAAGACTTTAACTCTCTATTAGTTAGAATAGAGAGGCTTCCTTTAAAGTAACGATAGGTACTTAGAAACTAGAAGAACTACTTATAATCTAATACTTCTTTAAAAGCCGATCTTATACTTAGATTTGTTAGGTTAAATTAAGGCAATTCTACTAACAGAATAACAACGACGAATTTAAGTAGGGCCTCTTAGTTAATCTGAATGTCTACCCTTAAAAAGACAGCCCGGTAACCGGAAAATAATAATTGTTTGTCCTTTATATTCCCGTTCGAGCTACGGCGGACTATATCGTAAAGTGCCGAGAGCTTGGCCTAAGTAGTAGTACTTTACTTAACCTCACTCTTGGAAACAAACTCTCGTAACAGCTACCTGTTTTGCGGTCACTGGATTAGGCAGACTTTCTGATCTACGGCAGATGAAAAGCTCTATCTCGCTTGCGTCTCGTGCCGTTGATGCGCGTCCAGAAGTCATTCTAACCATTGCCGCGAGCTTCTCCCATCCGGTCGACGAGCTCGATTGTTGACGCTCCACACACAGACAGGACCTTTCAGCGGCGCCACATGTCCGATTTCGATCTTTCCATAAAGGCGCCCAAGCGTCCGAGCCTTCCTCAGCCTGAGTCTGGAAGCCTCGCTTCAACGGACCTTCGGTCGCCGCTGCTCTCAGACATTCTTGCCGCCACTTCATCTTGATTCAGCACAATCAATACACCTTTCGCCCGCAACTCCAAAGTATCGCTCCGCCCGGCCACACATCTTCGGCTTCGTCACGCATAAGAGACTTCTGGCTACGTCTATATCCTCAATACCATCATCTCTTCAAGCCTGAAGAGGATCGGCGAATCGGCGAATCCGATTCCCACGAGATCGAAGAGTCTCCTGAGGATATCCCGCGAGCCAAGGTAAGATATGGGACCACTACCACAGCCGAGCTCATCCACTATGCTTGGAAAGACGAGAGACTGCTCGGGAAATAGACTGTCGGCGAGATCGAAGGGTTGGGCTTCGAGGGATTGAAGTCGACTCAGTTGTCTATCGCGAGGCAAGAAGCGAGGCATGGACTAAAGCAGTCGTAGCAACAGAGGAGAGAGAATTAGGCGTTCTCAACTTCATTCACGCGGCTACCAAAGAGGCTGTGTTTCTGCGCCCGTCCGCTGACACGCGAGACAGAGCTGGACCGAATGGGTCCGAGCTCAAAATTTCGACCTGAAATGCGTCGAGCGCCGCCACAACACATTCACACTCTGGTGCAGACCCAGCTCCGGCCGTCGCCCGCTACCGCTGGTGCTGTCTCTCTGCATGCGTGTGATCAGGGGCATCTTCCAGGACCTTATATTGTGGCGTATGCGGCTGTAGGCATCCACAGACAGGGTTCTAGCGCCAACGGGGTCCACCAGTGGGAAATGTCGCGATGCGAGACACGGGTAACACACCAGGATTTTAAATCATGTGCGACGAAGTCAGACCAACAACCGCGAGATGCGACATGCAGGCGACATGCAGCAGCCTGTCGCGCATCGAGATGGTGAGGCGCAGTTCAGCCGCTCAGTACTGGCGATATACTCGTCAAGACTCTGTAGGCCCTTCCCTCTCCCTGTACCTCGACAACCGCCGACTACATCTTGTTACCCATCAAATTGTTCAGCTTGCAAGCTCCAATGCGAGTATCAATCATTGCATATGCCTTGCGTGCTTTGGGCCTCGAATTCATCAACAGTCTACATCGACAATGGTCGGGCAGAGGAAGAGTCGAGAGGCCGAAAATTATCTTGCACAAGTCCTTACGGGTTGCTCTTAGCCGGTCTCTGGTCCACCTGCTTCCTCTGACGATATTCACCGCTTTGGTGTACATCAACTACAGGACCCTGTACATTGGGTATTCGTTTTCCTGGCAAGGACAGCAGAACGATGCGTTGTATTCCACCATGATCCAGATCGCCGCAAAAGCACAGGAGCTGCTCTGCGTAGCAAGCCTGGCTGCTATCGTATTGCAAGCTTTACGCTCCGAGCTGCTGCATGACGGGCTTCCCATAGGCCTTCTTGGCTCTGGAATCTGGTTCAGTCAAGTCAGTTCTTTCTGGTCGCCTGAATTCCTGGCTGCAGGCTCGTGGAGTATTACATCGGCTCGCAGAATTCGGCTCTACCTTCTTCTTGTCCTAGCCGGCCTTATTGCCGTTGTGATCGGTCCAGCCTCCGCAGTGCTGATGTTACCGCGGAACCAAGAGATCCCGGCTGGTGGGACGAGCTTCTATCAGAATGGTGTTCCTGATGAGATCTGGCCGACCGCCGTTATTTCGACCGCCGAGCCTGCAGTCTGCGCCCTCACCAACTCGACAGAATACCCTATCTGTCCCAGTGGTGGCTACAAGTCCATCGTACACACACTGCAGGCTCTCGATCCGAATCAAACGACCTTTTGTGCACCAGAGGAACCGAGTCTCGGCCAACAATTTGCCCCACAATGTCAAGCGAAGGGTATCACGGGATGGCGATATTGGAACAACTTTCTGGTGCAGAGTTCGCAACATCTGCTGCCTCCGGTTCTGTCAACCTTCACGAGTTTTAATCGGCCCGGAAATACCGTAGTTATTCAGCCACATGTGGCGACCGTCGCCTCCATGCAGCGCATAGTCCGAACCTGGTCGGGAAACGCAGGCGCTTCTACTCGCTCTCCCTGGAACCAATACAAGTGGTCATATGGCCTTGTAGCTTCAGGCTCTTCGACCAATCCGTGGGTGAGGGTACAGTGCAGTGAGGGTCAGAATATTTCCGCGGACGCGAGCGAAATTGGATTTCCCTACTTGCAACCATTCTCCGAATTTCTTCTTGGACGTCCCGGTACATCTTTCGGTCCTGGCCACAGATACAGCAGCATTTCCCAATTGGATTGCAGTAAGACGGATCGTATACGCGCGCAGTGGATACCACTTGCGTTGGACGAATTTGGTGATAGCGAGACCGGGACCCACTCAACAGGACTCTTGATCGAGCTGCCGTGGGTTGGTGAGTCCCGAGTTGGAATTGGATGTGCTATTGTAGCCTCCTGGCACAACAATACGATAACGTCCGATCGCACTGCTAACTATGGTGCATGGAGTGCCACAATCACAGGTATGGAGTTTACCTGGCATCCGCCTGGATTGGTCGAGTCTGTGGAATCCGCCGAGACCAACAGACCCATCAGGCTTGATCAGAGCTGGCTTAGACTCTTGACACCACAGCTCTCCTCGAGCGGAAGCAACTTCACGTCGGGTATGAATACCATGGAAGACCTCCTCACCCGCATGAGGATCTCCGACGTTGTGGGCGACCTCCGGACCCGGCCAAGCATGTACCATGATGGTGGGAGATGCGTATATGGAATGAGGCCCTCTTCAAAGACCGACACACAGCTCTGGAATGCCAACGATTGTCAGGTCGCAACCGTGGGCAAACACCTGCAGATGATCGTTGGAACTCTGGTCGCTGATGGCCTTTCCCGTTTCGGCAGTCATCGCGTCTTTGAGAACGTGGATCTTCCCCTCCGAAATTGGTCCCTCCGCGTACCACGGACCTTCAATTCCTCCCGCTTACTTCACGATCTTCCGCAGTCAACCGCAGATCTTGCATCGCAGTGGCTTTCAATCTCCGTAACTGGCTGGGTCTACTACGCCTCGGAGACCTCAGACTACCTTGCCTTGGCAGTCGTCTGCATTTACATGCTCCTCGCCACCACACATGTCTTATGGCTGCTCTGCCCAACGCATTGGATTTCTTCCGACGCATGGGACAATCTCACGGAACTTCTGGTCCTTTGCAAGAACTCGCCGCCATCTGTGCCATCTCGATTGGAAAATGCTTCTGCAGGCATATACCGGCTCAATACCTTTGCAACCATTGTCAAGGTGCGTGTAGTGGACGAATCAGAGAACACAGAGGGGCCAGGTCTGGTGGAAAAGGTGGGCAATATGGACAGCAAGAGAGTCGTACTGGTGGAGCAGAGTCCTATCAAGTCACAAGATGAACTGGAGCTCGCCTTGATTGGTGCAACGACCTGCGCCACGGCCGTAGCGCCGAGTGCTCAATCGAATCTCAGAAAGAGAACCGGCGTCCTTGAAGTCGTCAAGATCGATGCTCGGTACGGGTAATGCCCATCGCCCATAGAAGCGCTTTTGATTCTTTTATTAGTTACTTCTTGTCTGGGACGCAAAACATGCAGTGAGTCGAAAGAGCCCTGCCACACGTGCATTTCACTCATAAAGCATCGATCTGACTTGGCGATGCAGAATATCTCAATGGAAAGAGCCCGACAGAATAACGGATGCCATTCTACAACATGCCGCCGCCGTTCAGCATGATACAACAACCTTGACTCCGCTCACACCTGCCTTGAGGACATCCAAAGCTTTGTTCAGACCACTAATACCACCTGGAACAACTTGCACCCTCGGGCTTGGAACGACACTTCCGGCCGCCAGACCATCCTTCAGCCACCCATGGAAGCATTTGTACAAATGCTTGTTCCTCTCGTCAGGGCTGGTGGGCGGGTAGGTGAACTTGATCTCGGTGTTGTCAAGAGACGGCGCGTTCTCAGGGAGCAAGGGAGCATGAGCGACTCGGGCCGGATGGTCTCCTTTGGTCTCTTTGAGTACATCCAAAGTCTGCTGCAAGGCGTTATCCACAATCGTGTGCGCTGTCCGAAGTAAGACCCCGTCCGCTTTGACTTTGGCCGCGATGTCTTTGACGACGGTAGGCGACTTGTAGTCGAATACAGCATCTGTTCCCAGGCTTTTGACGTACTCCAGGTTCTTCGCTCCAGCGGTTGCGTAGACGGTGAAGCCGAGAGACTTGGCTGTTTGGACCGCGAAAGAGCCAACGCTGCTGGATCCTCCCCAGATCAAGATGGCCTCCTTGTCTTCGGGCTTGAACTTGGTGTCGAGCGGGAGGCCGATGGTTGTGTATGCCGACAATGCAGTCAAGACGGCCAAAGGCATGATAGCGCCCTCCTCGAACGAGAGAGAATCAGACAAGTTGATGACACCTTCGCTGCGAGCGGTGGTATACTTCTGAAATGCACCATGGTCGGGAGATCCTTCGTGGTAGAAAGATGAGGCGAGTGCCACGACGCGTGATCCGACCGCAGGACAGTCAGACGGGTCGACTCCAGAACCATGTTTGACGACTATACCCGCGACGTCTTCCCCGAGTACAGCTGGAAGGACTGGCACTGGCGGGAAGCCATTGTCACGCATGTAGTAGTCCACAGGATTGACTGCAATTGCCTTGACTTCGATGAGGATCTCATTTGGTCCAGGCTCAGGAGTGATCCGTTGAATGACCTCCAGGGGCCTTCCGACTGAGAGCAGAGCGGCTGCTTCGTGTGTGCTCGGCATGATTGGGCTTTTGATGGTGGTAGAAGTGGTGGAAGTAGATGGTACTGGCCGGTATCTTAATCAGAGGAAGTGACAGTCCTTCCAGGTTATCTGGTACCGTCAGCATCACTACGCGCATGCTCCGTATTTACGTGATAACTCCGAATCCCGTGCTTCGACAGTTCCCATTGTTCCTTCATTTTCGACAGCGGTCATCCTCGAGTTGTACAGCATCGGATTTACCAATCTAACACCGGAGATCTGGAAGCGCCTCTTACTCGATGAGCTCTTGAGATTCAGTGATAACAGATGATAACTACTGGAAGCTTCACGATGATGGATCAACGCATTGGCGCCTGAACAAAAGTGACAGAGTAAGAAGAGGTGAGTGATAGTGGAAGCAAGGTGAGAGAAGGCCATCCTCGGCTGCACTTCGGAAGCACTTAGCGTGAGAGCTACTTGTACATCGTCCAGATCTTGTTTCCCTCGTACTACTCTACATCTTCCCACGAACGCACGAACGCCTTGCTTGAACACACTGAAACGCCTTCCGATCGGATATGAACGCGCTTCAATCGGTCACCACCCAACCTCCGATCGCTACCCTCGCCCGCGATTTCAATACTTCCGAGTGACCGGCGGATAGTACACAGTCCTGCCGCCAGGATACGCGTCGTCGCGATGGTAAGAGCGCGACACACGTTCATGGCGGATAACGGAAGGGTTGCGAGACGTGCTCCGTCTTCGAGAAGAGCTGCGTCGCTGTGTATAGCCTGACCCGTGGCTGATGACGCTCATGCTCGGGCTGCGCGTCCCGATGAGTTGACTGCGTCTCCGTTCCCGTGCTCTTCTGTGTCTTTGGCGGAGACTCGGGTAGGTCGCGATGATGTACCAGGCGTGGACGATTCCAGGGATCCATGCGAGGAAGAGTAAGATGATGTTGATGACCAAGTCCATGTGGCAGCCTCTTCGGACGATGACAGCGGCTGGTGGGAAGAAGATGGCGATGATGCCGAGGAGAATGCCGCCCTGCGAAACTTTGTCAGCGTTGGTGGAGTGAGTTGTGGACGATGTGTGCCCACCAGAGTCATGTTGGGCGGCTGTGGGTGAGTTTTGATCACTTGCGGTTGCTTCTGAGATGTCGTGGAGCGTGGTTGCGATGGGTCAAGGAAGAGGAAGGTGGTCGTTGTTGTGATTGCTGGGGAGACTTGTACCGTCGACACTGTTTGCGGCCTCACTGCCGTCATATGTGTGTTCTTTCGCAAGGATCCGCTGCCTATTGTCACGTGGAAGTGACGTTTCGTGTCGCAAGCCGACTCAAGCCGTGGCTGGAGAGATTGCGGCCCAAAATACCGGTAAGGTGATGTTTCATCACTTCATCGTGGCACTTCACGCCTTGCGAGGCAAGAAATCAATCGGATCGCACAAGGCTGAGCGTAGCACGTGTGCCATATCGTGTTCAGCTGATCAAGCTGGTGCTTACAGGAGGCCGCCTGCAGGGCTGAGTGCGTACGATTCAGACAACGATACATCTCATAGTATCCGGGCATGTATGGCATGGTCGTCGTCTGGAGTTGGCTCCTGATAAGCTGTTGTCGGGGGAAAAGGCAGGTCAGCTGTTTTGAAGGCCAATCAGCTCGGTATTGTTCTCTCACGTCTTACATCCATTTGATTGAGCAGTCTGAACATATCTCCTTCTGCCGTCCGTATAGGGGAAAAGATCCCCCGAGTCCGGGAAAAATCGTACACATTGCGTCTGAGTACGCAAGGAAAGCGGCCATGTTGAGCAGATGGAGAGTCAACAAGGTAAAGTGAAGTCTGATCTCCTTCCGAAATATCATCATGTGCAAAATGCTCTCATTCGTTCTTTGCTCCTGCTGAAAGTTGAGCAATTCTGCCTAATGCGTCTAGCGGCGAAGCGGTCTTCAAAAACAAAACAAATCGGCGACAGCAACGTCACCGACATCAACACCGCGGCGAATCAAACACAAAACAAGATGATGGCCTCGATCGTGCCCCCACACGAAATCGGACGCCTGGAGCCGGTCGAATACGATTCGTACCCGAGCAGCGACAACTCTCCTCGTTCGTGCCTGCTCTCATCCATCCTCCCTGGACCTCACTGACCTACTGACGCAGCAGCAGCAGCAGCAAAGAGGATGTCCAAGGCCCCGCCGTCCACAATGCAGCAGAGCCCGAGGAAGGACGCCACCCGCCGGAGTCAGCAGCCATTTTACTCTGCTCTCACTTCATCTGCACTGGACTGACATTGTGGTAGCAGCGACCGACATCTTCGAGGATGCCCAGAAGAAGAGCGCCGCCGAGACAGAGAATGTCCCACGTCAGTGCCTTTCACTTCGATCCTCACCCGCTGACCTTTATCCGCTGAAAAGCTAACACGCTGACAGCACGATCGATCTCCCCTGAGATGCAGAAGAGCTTGAAGAAGAAGGCAGCGATCAAGTATACCGGCGCTGAACTCAACTCCATTGGCAAGCAATGCTCCGCCCGCCTCCCGCCTACCAGCGCTGTCCAAGCCATGTTCCTATACGAACTTCAGCGCAAGGCCGACGACGAGAAGTTCTTTCACAGTCGCATGTTCCAGCTCCGCCGGGAAGAGGAAGCCGCCGCTCTCGAGCGTACGAAATCTATACAGACCATCCAAGCCCTCGAGGCTCGCATCAAACAGCTCGAGAAGACCAGCCTGAGTCGTGACAACGAAGCAGAGCAGCGCCGGGCGAAATCCAAGTCGCGACTCCGTTCCCACCAAGATGCTCTCGACAAGCACATGACCAGCATCAACGACCTCTGCGAGAAGCTCACGACCCTCAATACCGATATGCAAGCTCTCCAGACCGCTGTCGCGACTCAAGCCGCCGAAGCTATCCCCTCATCCGTCATCACCGAGCACGCCGCCGCAATCGCCGAAGTCCACACCACCGCGCTCAACCTCTTCGAAGACCGCGACGGCATGATCACCTTGATGACCGACACCCGCGCCCGCGTCACCAAGCTGGAAGACAACGTCCGGGCGCTGACGCTGCAGAACGCTGCCGTCAAGTCGCCGGGCTCCATGGCTCCGCATCGCTTGTCAATGGCCACGTCCTACGGTGAGAAGTTCGATCTGGCCGTTCCGAAGGGCAAGGCTCATGTCTCGCTCAAATCGGAGGGTTCTGCTCGCAAGGCTAACTCTGCCGCATAGGCGCCGCAGGGTCTGCCCATGACGGTGAGTCCTTTTGGTGATCTCGTAGGGTACGCGCGAGTGAAACATAAGGTCTGAACGAAGCTCGACAGGAGAGCTTCATGGTACCTGAGACGGTTGGGCAGCACGGCGAACGCAATCGTAGGACAGATAGATTGACAGATCAATGACAAACAACATACCTTGCAAATTTGACTCGGAAGTGTAATCGACTTATACGTGAAGTCACGCGTGGGGAGCAAACTCTCCCATGACCGCAGTCTCGAAATGACAAACCACCCCTGAAGTGCTATAAGGCTCGAATCAAGAAGAATACTTTCATGCAGTCAACGTACCGATAATCACTTCGGAGGGCGTACAGAATTATTCTGTGATCTATTTGCAGCCTCCACTTCGTGCAAAACTCGCTTTTGCCACACAATTCATGCTATCAGTATCTGTCATACCTTCTCCGTAGAGAGGAAGCATATCGCGATCAAGCACAGCACGACGCAAACTTAACGAACAAGGAAACTCGTGCCACACCCTCAAGTGCAGATGTATCGTGCAACATCGAAGCAAAAAGAGTCATCAGTCCATCCCAGCACTGTACATCAAAATTGCACCCCTTTCCGCTGCAGATAGCTCCCCAGCAACCCATCCAGCTCGCCCATCATACTCTGCACACCTTTCCGCTGCTCAACAAACAATCCCGCCATGAGAGGGTGATCAGCCGGCGCGGGCGTGACACCGGTCTTATCATGAATCATGACCAACATGTCGCGCACCTCGGAGCCGTCTTCGAGCCAGGCGCGGAGGCTGGTGTGGTCCCAAGGTTGCTGCTGCTGGGTCGTGATGGGCGAGGTGTCGTTGGAAGAGGGAGGCGTGGAAGAGGAGGTAGTGGTGCTCTCATTGGAGAGGTTGGTCGGTTGATCGCGGTCTGTAGATTGTTGAGATTGTGATTGGGACTTGGGTGTGGGTTGAGGGGAACGAGTGGTCGGCGTCGGGTCGTTGTCTTCGGGTGTCCGTACTTCGGACTCGCGGGAGCTGTCGGTGTGGTCGATCAGACTAGGTGAGCTCGAAAGGCTTGCCGGAGCGTTATTGTTGTTGTCGCTGTGCTCGTCCACGTCGGGCATCGGGATGTGGATCGACTCAGTACCGTGCATAAAGGATTTTGAACTGATCTCCACAGGGCTCTCCGATAATCGATCGTTTTCGTCGTCTGAGAGGGGGTTTTGCTCTCGCTCATCTTGTGGTGAGTCAAAGTCGTCGAGCTGGACTCGTTGCTTCGCTCGTTTCGCTTTTCTGGGCTTCGGATCCTTGTCGCTCGTCTTCAAGACATTCGTTATGGGCGACAGTGCGTTGCTGAGAGCACTTGGCTTCTCTTGCGGCACGGGTGTGGATGTGCCGTCGTTGGTGTCTTGTCGTGGCGTTTCGCTGATGCTTGATTCCTGGCCGGTGGCCATCTCGTACGCCACTTCTGAGCCTGGCAGCTCTGCGACAAAGGCATTATTCGAGTCCCTTGGTGGATCCCGAACGTCTTCTTCTGAAACTGTTCTCTTCCCTGGACCAGGGAATGCCATCGTATTCCTATCGATAGGAGAATTCGTGCCGCTTGGCAATGGACTGATTCGAGGCGAGTCTCGTCCGAGCTCTGTGGACAGCTTCTCGCCATCGCTGTAGTCGCTGGCATCGTCCTTGGTCTTCTTATCCTTCTTCTTGCTCTTGAACAGGCCACTGAGCAAGCCGCCCTTCTTTGGCTCCTTCTTGTCCTTGACCTCCTTCTTTGCCGGCTCAGCAGGCGAAGGGGTCTTGGTGAGTGGCTCCAAGCTGTTGCTCCGTTTAGGTTGCTGCTCCTCAGTCGGCGACTTGAGGGAAGCATTCTCATCTCGTAGAAGTCCGGGTGTGAGCGTGATCTTTCGAGTTTCAATAGTGTCATCCTTGAGGAATGAATCCGTATTTCTGGTTTTCCGAGACTTGAGTGGGGCGGCTTCTACCGTGACGTTTGGTTTTCTGTCCAGGTCCGATTGCAAGTAGTCATACTCACCAGTCTTGTCTACCGTTTGCGGCTGAGCGGCGTCGTCGTCTCCGCCGATTCCAGCAGCAGCCAAAGCCTGAGCCGCGGTTGCAGCTTGCTCGCGATCGAATGATGCACGATTTGAAGATGTGCTGGATCTGCTTTCAGAAGCCGGGTCTTTCGACTCGGCTTTTTGCTCCTCGGGCTCCTCTTCGTCATCGTTTTGCGCGCCTTTGCCTGATTGTAAAGCTTCTCCATATGGATCGATCATGTTATCTTCGTCATCGGAGGAGTAATCGTAATCAGAGGCTTCCACGTATGTTGGCGCGGCGAATTGAACTGTCTTTGCATTTCGTCGGCGCATGGCCTTCTTGAGCGGATTTCTGGATTTTTCAGAATTATCACTCAGCATCGTGGCGGACAGCTGATAGTTTCACGTCAGTCCGTAGTCGAGATGCGTTGGAAAGAAGGCAGACGAACGTCGATATTCCTGTGCTTGTTCAACCGTGCTAATCGTTCGGTGGGGGTCTCGATATGTTCGGCAGGGAGGTAGCCTAGATCTTGTTAGTGCCGTGCTGTCACAATGCCGGTTGATGCCCACATACCAATGCTACTGTCTTTGACCACTCGGACTAACCACCAGTAGCTGTTGCTGTCATCCAGCAATACCATAGTGTCGCCCTTGGTGGCATTTGCCTGCCCTTCGACCGTTGCAACAAACGTGTGCAATGCATATACAAATTCGAAATCGATGTCTTCTGCGTCACGTAAGCACTCGCCTCCCCAACCAGAGTCAGTGAATCGATCGTCGAGATTAAAGAAAGAGTCATGTGCATCATCATTGTCCTCGTATCCGTGTTCGGTTTCTTCAGACTCAGAATCGGTCAAGTCGTCCCATGAATCCGTGGATCCTTCGTCCGAGTAGGGGATCTCCAGCAGCGGATCGTGCATAGGTAATAGGAAGGAGCGAATGTCGGCGCTCGCAATGCTCGAGAGGCTAGGAGATGGCTCCAGATCCGGCATGCTGCGCGCAAAGGCCTGACTGCGCAGTGGACTCCCGTTTGACCAGCCATTGTCCAAAGTGGGATCCTGTGACTTGCTGGTCCATACATCAGGTGCCGCACAGTCGCTGCTGCGCCGAGTGGGTGTCCAGGCTTGCTCCACTGGTTGGTCTGTAGTGTCATCTTCATATTGCTCATCTTCGTACTGCTCGTCCTCATATTGCTCATCCTCGTCCAGTTCCGGAATGGTCATTGATTCCGCGGCATACCTACCCTGTTGATGATGTTTCGACGCTGGGGCATTAGTCCCGCTCAATCGAGCAGGCATGAAAGGTGCACGTCTTACAATGTCCACAAGTCTTGCCCGGAAGGGCGGATGTTGTGGTGTCTGTATGAAGGGCGAAGACGAAGCCGGGGATGCGGACTGGTTGAAAGTCTCGCGGTGCGATGCATACGCTGGCGACAAGCTCGTGGAGCGAACCGGCCAGCATCTGCGTGCCATCATAGGAGGCGAAGAATGGAGAGTGTACCCACCATCGTCAATGCTCGGCGAGCTCGAAATCCTGTCCATCATGTCATCATCTGCGTCTGCGTCTCCATCTTGATCTCCGCTCTCGCCATCCTCCTCCTCCTGGGAGGTACCATTGCTCTCCGTTGCCTGCGTGTTGCTTGATTGTGCCTGTTCAATAGCCTCCGGCTGTTCCACGAGATTGTCCGTAATATTCCACGCCTCCGCCAGCGATTGCTCCTCCGAGTGCCGTTCCTCAATAACGTGGTGAACTTGCGCGGCGAGGTGGGGCGCAAGACCATTTGGCTGCAACGGGTTCGGCTTGGTATGTTCGGCGGCGGTGGGATGTTCTTCGTCTTGCAAGTCCAGAGTGTCGGCCCTCACAATATTTGGCCGCGTTGGGCTTGCGACCGACATGGTGTGAGGCGGAGAGAAGGAACGGAGAGTGGATTGTAGTTGTTCAGACCGCTCACAGTCACTCCGAATCAATCGGAGATCGGACGAATCGTGGTCAGGTGCATGGCCGAGTAATGCGGTCGCGTGGGCAGGAAGGAGATGGGTTCGGTCCTGAGATTTCGGACGAGTCGCACAGTGTCGTCGGAGAGGGAAGTCGTAGGTCGTCGGCGGTCGGGTGTCTGTGTCAGGAGAAGAGGATAAGGATGAGGTAAGAAACGAAAGTTGGGCGTAGCGCGCAATAATGCGGCGGCATGAAGATCAAATGGGTGGCTGAGTAGTGGAGCTGAGGAGGGTGGTGAAGTTGTAAGGCCCAAAAGAGAGGGACTCTGCAACAGTCCGAGACGTGGACGACGACGACGACGACGACGACGACGACGACGACGCAGCACACTTCTCTGGGAAGATTCGCTGTCGCGTGTTTGATGCGAGGATGGACATGTACTGTGACAAGAAGATGGAGATTATACCAGGGATCCTTCCTCCATCAATCAATGCAGGGGTCAAATGAAACCAGGGCAGGGCAGCTGAGAGAAGGACCTGACTCCGTCCCGCCTTTTTCTCCCGTCTCAGCCTGTCTTCGGCTGGTCCAACGATCCTCCATCCCTCATCACATGTCAACAACACCAAATGATCCAAGGCATACCAACAGCCCGATTACCGCTGGATATGAATCAGACCTCTCCGATCAGTCTTGCCATACGCACTACAACTGTGATCTTTTCTGCGACCGCGTGGATTCTGCACCGCTCCGACTCGTCACCAACCAAAGAGGATACCAATTCTCTCAGTCGCCTGGTTTGGACCCGGAGAAAGTGTTTGTGTTGTTGACATGAAGCTTTTGGAGCACGCTTACCACTTTCATCGACTCGAACCTTGATCAAAACCTCCTCACTGGTGACCCAGACATCGAGAGCCGAGAGACCTCGAGGATGTAGACTTGGACACAATGCCTTGTTCAATTCTCCTTTGTGCTCGTCGAGCACTGTCTCAATTCCGCAAGACTTCTTTGTCCTCGCAATGCTGACAATGACCTTGTCTCTACTACGACACATTGCGATTCACTTGCGGGTTCGAGGTCGAGTAACGGGACAGTGTTCAAATAGGTAACTTGGCTTGCGT
Organism: Zymoseptoria tritici IPO323; assembly: GCF_000219625.1. NCBI lineage: Eukaryota > Fungi > Ascomycota > Dothideomycetes > Mycosphaerellales > Mycosphaerellaceae > Zymoseptoria > Zymoseptoria tritici. The sequence continues at coordinate 2,605,093 of NC_018217.1, read as the reverse complement.
GAATCTCCTTCTCCTCCATCTCAACAACTTCCTTTCCTTCATTGCAAAATCATCTCAACCTGCAGGTCAGAATCAAGATGAACAATCAACAGTACGCACAAGACTTTGGCTTTTCCCTCATGGAGGACTCCAACGAACGCGCTGGTACGGCACCACCAAAAGTTGCAGCGACAGCAGCTATGAGGTACGGCGGTATGGAGATGGACGTGGACAACGATTCAACCACTGGCGCTGGAGCCCATACCAAGCAACGCACCTACTACCAGGCCGAGAAGAAGTTCCGCTGCCAGGCCGACAACTGTGGCCGATCGTTCTGCAGTCCCCACAACGTCCAGCAGCACAACCGCGAAGCTCACACCAAGGAGAAGCCTCACGCATGCAGTATCTGCGGCGAAAACGGCAAATTGAAGGCTTTCACGCGCCCAGCCAGTCTCTACCGCCACATCCGCGACATCCACAAGGTCGACATCGAGTACGAGCGTGGTAAGGGTGTACGCAAAATTGTGGGACCTCGTATGAATCCGGTCCATGCTGCCCCAGTCAAGCCTCCGCGCCAGGGCCAGCCGAATGGTAGACAGCAGAATGTGTATGGCGCACCACAGCATGATTATCCTTACTACCAGCAGGGCCGCATCGAGCCAGTTGGGCACCACATCGGGACTTCCGGCGATCTGAACCAGTTCCAGATGCCAGTGCAAGCCCTGCACTATCAGCAAGACGGCATGCAGGCAGTTGAGCACGGCGGTGGAATATCCGACCTCCCAACGCAGTTCCAGATGCCAGCGCAACCCTCGCATACCCAACAAAGCGGTGCGCAGGCAGTCGAGCAGACCAATGAGATGTTCGGCGGCCGTGTGCAGCTCGAGATGCCCGCCCTGTCCCCTGTCCCCAATGCTAACATGCCAATGATCTACACATGCGCGGATGGCGCCTGCGGCACGTTTGACAACGCCTCTGACTTTTTGATCCACAACCATGAAGTCCATGACATCGCCCGCTCTGCTGCATGCGCATGCGAATCGTGCTGGGCTGCCTTCTCGCGCGGCAATCCGGACCAGACGCCGCAGCAGCAGTACCCAGTCGTCGAGGACTTCATGCCTCAAATGCCCACTGACGAAGCTCTCCCAATCGTGCAATATCAGCGTCTTCCTGACAAGGCCACTAACAGCTCTGAAATGGATGCCGTCACTGCTGCGGAATACGTCGATCGCTGGATGCGGGAAGACCTCTGCAGCTCGCTGCCGAATTCTCCTGCAGCGGAATGAGTCCACTGGCTATTCTGCGTCGTGATCACGAGGTCCCGGACCATGTCCGCAGTTGTGTGTAAGTGCTCGCTTGGCTCCTTGTTCGATCTCTCATGTTTCTTGCGGCTTTCCTCTCAACCGCGTACACATATCTCATTTGTTCGAAGCATCCGGATCATGGCATCGAAAAAACGGACGAGATCCTGGTTAGTGGGATTGGGAAGGTTCCTCAAGAGTTTTGCTGCTTGTTGCTTTCCTAGGAGCGATAGACGGGCACAAAGCTCACGGAAAAGGGCTGCATCTAAATAGACGAGTTCGGAGGCGCTCTAGCTTCCGCAATGCAGGTAGATATTCAGAATCAGGCTTCTTGCGCTCATCAATTTCTACAATCGTCCCATGTGTCTCAAGTTGTACTTCAGGTCCTTCTAATTCAGCCGTCAGATAACTCAAAAGGGTCATTCGCCAAACCGGCCTGAAAATCACTGTGAGAAACTGGCCCTGGTAAGAGTTGTCGATCCCCGTTGCGAAGGAGAGCATACGAAGAGTTTGGCGCGTGACAAAATCTTCACTTCCAGTTTGTCATTGTGGCTGCCTGGCTCGATCTGCAGGAGGCGTATGGAAGTAGCAGGATGGGCGAGTCTTTCCTGCTCAAACATGTCTGCGGATCAGATGCTTCTGACAATCACAGTTAGTACCGTCAAGAGCTCTTCGAGAGTTCGCAAGAATGTATTGCCAGGTAAAGTCACTGTGTACGACAACGGAGCGTGCAGTGCGGCTGAGCATGCAGTGTACCTGTTTTCTTGGATCCATCAATCGACGGTGGCCCGCCACAGCAATGTCGATCATGCTCCATGCATGCGTACGATATTCAGTCATCCTCGACCACCTTTGTCCTCGAGGAGCGTACTGTAGCCCGGCCGTGGGCTAGAGCTCGAATCGAGGTGTCGTCGAGTCTGAGCGAAGACGTCGATTTTGGTCGACGTCCGGGTGTACTCCGGCGAGCCGCAACAACGCGCTTGTCAAAAGTACGGAACCCTATACACACTCCCGAAGCATCTTTCACATGAAATAATCTTTTGTCGATCGAGCTTCCTGTTTCCGAGCACAATGTCGGGCCTCTACAAGCGGTACATACCGCCGAAGCCGACAGCAACTCCTCAGCATACTCAGGTGTCGACCCCCATACCACGGAAGGTCGAATCGAAACCTGCAATCGAAACGCCGGACCACAAGCGCAAACGAGAACGATCGCAGGAAGAAGTCGCAGAGAGGAAAGCGAAGAAGTTGAAGAAGAAAGGAATCGATCCGGCTACGGTACAAGATTTTGATACTACTTCGGCGACAATCGACGACACGGTCGACAACAGCGTTTCTGAAACAACAAAGGCCCAAAATGCTACAGCAGCAAAACCGAACGATGCTGCAAAGGCTCGGGAACATGCTCTGGCAGAAGCCAGGGGCGATTTCAGCCATATTGTGAACATGAAGAAGCGGCATAAACTGGCAAAGGAGTACCGGAAGACGCACAAAGGATCGGACACATCAGCACAAGCCGGAGCTGCAGCTGGAGCGAGCGAGGACGCTGGGGAAGCAGAGGTGGCTGCCGGCGAGCCCGATCTTGCAGAGCAGAAGTATGAGCTTACTAGCACGAGAGAAGAGAATGCAGTGACGGAAGATTCGGGCTTGGGCTCAAAGGACGTGAAGAGAAAGAAGCGGCGGAAGGAAAAGGAGGAAAAGGAGGAAAAGGAGGAAAAGGATGGAGTCAATGAGGATGCCGGGGAGATTGAAGTCGCGCAAGCTGCTGTGGATGATCCGGAGACCACTCTAGGTTCACTGGATACAGCAATTCCGGATTCCGTACGAGAAATAGCCTCCTTGCAGCCCAAGAAGAGACGGCACAAACTGGAGGCTATCCTCGCCTCAGCTGAAAGCGGCGAAGAAGTCATCGCAGACGCCAATATGGAGGATGACGATCACTTGCGAAAGCACACTCGGGTCCTCGACAATTTCCAAAAGGCCTCGAAGCGATCTCAAAGTCTCAAGTCGCAACCGGAACAGTTTCAGGAGTCACTAGGAAACGCCCAACCTGTTGTGCATGATCTGGAAATGCCCGATGCAGATGGCGTGGACGAAGATGGCTTCGTGGATGAGGAATCGGCTTTGCCGGAGTGGCTAGCAAAGCCGACGATCATATCAGCAGAAAGCAAGTCCACCTTTGCGGCTCTTGGGCTGGCGAGCGACACTGTGGACCGACTGTCGAAGCTCAGTTTTGTCGATGCTTTGCCGGTTCAACAAGCACTCCTACCTCTGCTCCTGCCTCCCGGTTCTGCAGGCGCGCGTTTCCTCCCAGGAACAGACAGCATTTTACCTGACGTGGCTGTGAGTGCTGCCACTGGTAGCGGCAAGACCATCGCCTACTTGCTCCCCATGATCGAGGCGCTGCGGCGCAATGCAACTCGCGGGAGGCTCGGTGCACTTGTAGTTGTCCCTACCCGCGAGCTGGTGGTGCAAGTAGCAGCCGTTGCGGATAGTCTCTGTAAAGGCTGTGGGCTCAAAGTTGGTATGGCGACGGGGACTGGCAAGTTCAAAGATGAGCAGGACCGTTTGATCAGGCGTGGCAGTCAATATGACCCCGTCGAGTATCAGCGCATCGCGGAACTGGGTAGACGCGAGATCAATCCTCCAGAAGCGGACTCAGAGGAGTTTGACTCTTACCTTGCAGATCTTGGGAAGGAAGATGCAAAGGAGGAGCAGCGAATGCGTGATACTATACACGGCATTACTCAACATGTGGCGACGTACGATTCTGCGGTCGACATTCTCGTTGCAACCCCTGGTCGTCTCCTCGAGCACATCAGCAGCACACCAGGCTTCAACCTTGTATACTTGCAGTGGCTGATCATCGACGAAGCTGACAAGCTGCTCGATAATCAGTATGAAGGCTTCTTGGACTCGCTGAATGCTGAGCTGGCACGGCCAAGGTCAATACACGAGCAAGACGTCCGAGAGCAATACCTGCGGTCCAAAGGCATGTGGGATGATGTCAGAGAAAGAAGACTGCGTAAGGTGGTTCTGTCGGCCACGATGACGAGAGATATCTCCAAGTTGACTTCATTGAGGCTACGTCGACCGACTATGATCGCAGTCAGAGGTTCAGAAGGTATCGATGCTCAAGCAAGACCCGGTGCTCGCGGCGACGGCCGCGACGATGGGTTCAGGGAGAACGCAAGCGGTTTTGAGCTGCCAAGAACTCTGATTGAGTACTGTGTCCCTGTCGGAGACGGAAGTGAGAAACCGTTGGTAGTTGTTGAGCTGCTGAGTGCGAAGATCTTCAAAGAAGATCCTAATGCGCCTCTACAGCCTGTCGCTCCCAAAACCGATGGAGTTGTCTCAGACGACGAGGACGACTCGTCCAGCTCGGACTCCGATGACAGCTCCAGTATCTCTTCAGATTCTTCGAGCGACGTGTCATCTGTAGCATCCAGCGCAGACGAGCCCGACGAGCCAAAGGACACCAATGAAGGGACGACCGATATGGACGCCGTGCTGTCTCAGAAACTCTCGCAGCGCCATCGCAAGGACTCATCGCAACCTCAGGCTCCTACGGTGCTCATATTTACCGCCAGTAACGAGTCCGTTAACCGCCTTTCGCATCTCCTCAAAGAAATAAAGCCCTCATGGGCACGTCGAATCACAACCCTGGTCAAGCTGAAGCCCGGCAAAGCTCGCATCACAGCGAAAGCGGATGAGTCCGCAGTAGTCGTGTCAACAGATCGCGCAGCTCGAGGTCTTGACAGCTTCAGCAATCGTCCCATCACGCACGTCATTCAGTACGATGTCCCGCGATCTTTGACGGGCTACATCCACCGCGTTGGCCGTACTGCTCGAGCAGGTAGGGATGGAGATGCTTGGACTTTGTACACTCACTCCGAGGCGCGGTGGTTCGTCAACGAGATCACAAAGGCGAGCAACGTCAAACGCGCGGGAGCTGTGGAAAGGGTCAAGGTGTTCATGTCGGACGATGGCTTGAGGGAACGCTATCAGACAATTCTCGGAAGCATGAGAGAGGAGGTCTTTGGTGGGAAGACTTGAATGCAGTCTGCAAAGGGTGACGGCGCTAGAGTCTATAGCAGTCAATATCCAATATCGCAAATATGCTTCCCCCGAATAGGATCGAGATGGTCGTGAAGCGAGAGTTATTCTAGGACGCTGGGCTCTTCAGAGCCTGGGCAGCTGCCAGCTTGGCCTCGATCACATCGTCGCAGTCATAACCATTCGGCCGTAAATCTTCGACGTCGTGGCCTGCTCGCTTCTGCAAGACATCCAAACCGTTGCGACGTTGCTGCTCACGCTTCAAGGGATCTGGTAACGGCCAAGCACCCGATTTGACCTCTTTGGGCACGTCACGACGAGTCTTTTCTTTTCCGACGAGTGATCTTGCGGTCGCGCAGAGCCAGATCTTTGGCCAGACAGATCCGTCTACGTCTTCGAACTTCTCCAGATCGTTCTCGATCTGCTTGACCACAGTACGATTGCTGGTAATGGTTGTCCTCCCACTGGCCCAGCCATAGGCGAATACGGATCGATTGATCGCAGTCATGTTCTGACAAACAGTGAGCGCCTCCTGAGGCAGGCTTTTCTGACACTCATCCTCATCCTGATCGATGACTCGAATTGGCAGTTGCCACTCTTTCGGCACTAGGTATGAAGACCATTGCTGCATCTCATCGACTAGTTCGCTTTGTGATTTTGCTGCGTCGTCCGACATCAGAATGGCCGTGCGTGCTTTCTCGGATGGTGTGCCGATTGTGTCCACAATCTCTTGCATGCGAACTGCAGCCTCTCTGGTACAAACGAGACTGCGAGCGCCCAGCGCAGGGTATAATATAGCCGGCAGCAAATTCTCATTCCCTTCAATCTCGACTTGTCGCTGCAGCGACTTGTGGAACCAAGGCTCTTTGTGGACTTTGGCGTGCGAGAACTCGGACACCAACGCGAGTAAGATTGTGCAGTCGATGTTCAGGGTCGAGCTGAAGTCGTCGATGGGATCGGCGGCCATGTTGTGCAGAGCATCAGTGATTGCTGGTGCCGGTACGAGATCTTCTTCAGTGAACACAGTCGCACCCGCAGCTCGGCACTTTGCGATTATTTTATCGATCTCGTCGGTCTCGCCGAGAATGATTCGTGGTAGCACCAGGTTGACCACAGGCTTTCGTGTGCGGACACGATATGAGTGCGAAGCAAGACAAAGCTCCTTAGCTGTCTTGACCAGAGGCACGTCGTCGTCGTCGTCCGAGGATACAGGAAATGATCCTTCCTCATCATCCTCCGATCCATCTGATTGCCAACCTTGCTTTGCCAAGTCGAACAGCAGACGAGTGTTGGTAACCAGTGATACCTTCGTCCAAGTAAGCCCGCCGTCCGTCAGTGTGTCTACAGTCGCGCGATCACTCTTGCGACCCGGTCTTGTACCATTGCCCTCTGCATTGAGATCGACGTGATGCAGGGATTGTGAGAGCGACTTGGAGGGATTGTTGAAGTATACGGCCTTTTGCAGAGCCACCAAATTTTTCGACTTCTTCGCAATGTTCCAGATCGTCTCGAGGAAAGGTAAATTTGATGATCTGGCTATGTGTATCGTCTGCGCTCCATCCGGTTTCGAGGCTAGACGTTCCAGCATGCTCAGCTCCGACTGCACAGTGCTTCGAAAATGTGCAAGTTCGACATCTCGTTGTTGTTTGAGCTTGCGCAGATGTTCCTGGAAGGCTTGTAGTTCGGAGAGCAAAGTCTTCGCCCTGCCTGTAAGATCCATCAAAATTGGGACGACAGATGGTTCTTCATCTTCTTCAGTCTCATCGATTGCCCCTTGGCTCTCTTCGAGAACATTGTCGTGCGTCATCGTAGCAGGAGCAAAGATTGAATACGCTGAATCAATGGATGGCGTGCATGATAGTAGTCTCTGAATTGCTTCACGCGGCGAAGCAGTCGCGCCTTCCGTCGTTGGCACAGTCGGCTGCTGAAGACGCTGAGACGCCGTCGACGACTTTCGAATATTTGAAGCTCACAACTGCTTCAAAGGGACTAGCGCCGCTTGGCGAAAGCATCGCCCATTCGCGACTTCTCTCCGCTGTCAACTTGTCAGGACGACGATCGTTACTGGACTTTTCGAGAGGATGCCTGTACTCAGCTCGAGCGAAGAATGGCAACGGCAGTCTTCGTTACTGCTGCAAGCACGCCCAACAACGGTGCGTACAACGATGCGTACAACGATGCGACCACAAACTAGGATCCGCTGATGAAGCCTTACAGACACGAATTACCACGAAATACAACATACCGAATCTCGATTCCCCGAAGTACCAGAAGACGAAGAAGAGGAAGAGAGAGACTGATGGCGAGGATAAAGATGCTCCGGCGGCGCCGCGAGTACCCCGAGCAACGCTCACATTAAAGACCTACGATCCAGAATCTGGAGTGGTGTTGAAGTTCAAGACGGATAGAGCGGCAGAAGTCGGAAGACTGATTGGGAGTCTGGGACGGGTGGGCAGATACATGGCAGCACTTCCGGAGAAGGAAGAAGGTGAGACGACACATACTCCCAAGCCGACGGACATCGCTAAAGGTTTGCCAGCACAAGACACTGTTCCGGAGGATGTCCCTGCGATCGAGCAAGCAGCAGACTCAACGCTTCCCACGAGCGATTCTAAACCACAGTCGGGAGCTGGCGGAGGCAAGAAGAAAAAGAACAAGGGCAAGAAGTGAGAGGTGGATCTGGTACGGAATGAACATTCTACCAGCGCGGCGTGCATCCGCACTCCAGTGGGCTGACGAAGGGTGGAAGACGGATTCCAACAGAAGCGACTTGCAGGATCCTGGTCGTGGTCTCCACAAAGTCTGCGAAGCCATTCGCCCAACGAAACATTGAGGCGTCTCATCCACAAGTGCGAGAATTCGCAATGAGCATGCTACGCGGATGCGGACGTTAGTCTTCATGTGGGCCACATAACGGCAAGACGCGGATCTTGGCCTGAGCCGAAAGGCCGATATGCAGTGCGACTGTCACAGATCTAGGCTCAGAATCAGCCCTTCGGCGGCATTGCCGAAAGATGTCTTCGATCATGCCTCGAGTTTGTGATACACGTCGGCTGGGAGAATAAATTGCCATCGCCCGGAGTTACCTAGAGTTTGAATCGTCCCTAGTTTGAGAGCACCCCGAATTGCATCTCGGACTGCCACTTGGACGGAAGCAGAGAATGCGGATCGAGTGCAATGCATGGAAGCGAACCAAATGCATGCGGGTCTCCTTCGCGACTCCATTGGCTAGCTGGCCTGCCACGCGCGGACTTCCTGCATCGATGCGAGCGGCTGCGTCCATGTCTGCTGCAGCTCCCATCCTTTGGCGGGGCATGGCGGGGCAATTTTCAAGATGAGAATTGTTTCTGTCAGCGCGCATGTCGCATTGATGCAAGCATCGGCATCAAGGCCGTGACATTTCGCCACGGTCGAGGCGAATGAGTGTCCGTCATGTTGTCCATCGTCATCGTACCGGACCGCAACATGGATCGGTCATGTATGGACTATTGAGAGGCGGGCCAAGCTGCCCATGAATGATGATACTGTAGACAACCTTCTACCAGACGCTTTGGGTGTCATCGATGTTGGACATTGAGCTCACAACGGTAGCGGATGGCGACGAGTAGCAGGGTCGGACATGATATCGTGGTTTGTTGTATAGGTAAGCTTCGGCCGCCATACTTTCCAGTCAGAATACCACAATCCTATCACATACTCACATGAGGCGCGGCAGGCGCTCATCGTCGAAGTGATGCTCAAGGCAAGAATCCCTCTCCAGTCCTTTCAACTGCCGCTTTCAGGCTTGGAGACCAATGCGCGGCTGTGAGGGCTTGCAATAGATCTGATGCTCGACATGTTAAGACTCATGTTGTATTAGTGTCTCGTCCTGCCACTCGATGGACATGTGAAGCCATTCCTGAACGAATGAGGCCCAGTGACGAACCCAGTGACGAAGCTACAGATAGTTCCTGGGATTGTCCTGCGCGAGCTGCTTGGTCTTTTGCAGGGAAGCCAAACCAGGCAGACCTTCCCGATCGGCAGCGGCGCTCATCAAGTCGTCGCCGCAAACCCGCTCGCTCGCGTGGACGCCTCACACGCATTGACACCGCACACCTTCTCGATTGGCGGCCCAGTCAGCGTGCACGAATACCCGCCTGCATGGCCCTTTTCGCGTTCCTCCAGAGCCGGGAGGTATGTCCTGCGTGACTAGCATGCTGTCGGCCGCTGATGATGAGCCGCTCTGGGCCACCGCGCTCGGCAATCCTGCATTGTCATTGGCGCGCACCGCGAATATACCTTGTCTGGATCAATGATCCTGATTTGTCCTTCGCAGAAGGTCACCTGCCCGTCAGCATGAAAACGAGAGTGGATACTGGAGAATCGAGGCAATTGTTATGTCGTGCATCGATGCTCTCGCCGTCTCTTTTGCCGTCCGTTCCATCTCGCAGCAAATACGACATGGGTGATGCAAAAGCTGTGACAGGCGGAGACAACCATGCAAGTGATGGCATGCCCGATCGAAGTCATGCGCTACTTTTGCGTCTGCCGCTCAGAATCGTCGCACAGCACTGGATCACCAGATTCTCGATGCTCTGCTTGGCGTCTGGGATCGGCCTTCCGAGCCCTGCTCCAACCTCCGTGGAGCCTTCAGTCCGTCTGCACTTTATCCTATGGACCCTTGCTGGGACGATCAAGCACATCCGGCCGCCGGCCTGACTTGATGTGTTTGTCTGCCGGAGATGCATGCATACAAGTTGGCTGTGGTTCCGACGGAAGGATGCCACGCCCTGACGTCGTGGAAACGACCTCGAGACATTTGGCGACGAAACCATGGGACACAGAGATCGCAGCGCGCGTGGTTTCGGTGCGCACGGAGCCGGGACAGCTCGAGGGACGGTTCCGCTACCACGCTGACCCACCGCGCTGGTGACATCCTTGTTTGCAGCGGTCGAGCTCGTCGCTGACTCGCTGACGTTTCTCTAGAAGCCGATCGGCGGCGCAGCCGAGCAATGCGAACTCGGTACCTTACTAGACCGATGAAAACTGATGGGACCGCCACGCACCCATCTTTTTGCCGCAAGTCAAAAGTTCATGCAGAGCTGCATCCACACAGTGGTCCCTCACGTTGGTGGAGAACCCACAATGTCTGACGAGCATGGTTACTGTTGTCCGAACTGTGCATGCCAACGGTGGTTCTCGCCGAAGGTTGGCATGTTTCACACTTGGAGCCCAGAGGGGCCCACGCTTGACTTTGTGGCAATGCTGTTGTGCAGGTTGCGTGGGAGCCGCTGTTGCTGTGAAGGACCAGTAGCGTGCGGGCTGCATAATAATAATGCTGCTGGTCAACATGGGCATGGGCCGTAATTGTACAGGGAACGGGACGTGGACAGCTTCAACGCTCCACAGTCATCCTGCGAGCGAGCGCCTCGTCTCGATGCCCAGTCTTCTCCCCAGCGAAAAGAGCGCTGGGACATGTCATCCCGCTGATATCATAGAGGATGCACACGGTAGTGCACACGCAGACGGCAGCAGATATCGGCGGACGCTGTCGTCTGTGATTACGGCGTGCATACAGGCACAAGACCGCTAGCTCACAACGATGCTGATGAGGCAGGACCTTCTAATCTGAGCTTGGAGCGCCCATTGCAAGTGGAACCCTGTTGCGCCGCCGTTGCATGTTGATGCTGTACAGTAATCCGGCTCACAATCGGCGTACGCAGGGACGGGACCTCTCTCCGAGAGACGATGCCGCTCGACGAGGAATGCCGCAACTCTTGTGGGCTTGCAATGCTTGCCACATCGCGTCCATGCTCATCTCGTACAGTCCGCTTATGCTTTGCCGTGGAATATGGCGAACATGATTGGACAATTGTGAAAAAGCGCAAATGCCGAGAACGCCAAGGTATTACTCTCTTAACCCCAGGTTTTCACTAAATCACTAACCCGCATTTCGCGCGCCCCAACCATACGTCGACTGGGGTCCCTAGTCGGTGAGCTCGACGACCTCGTCTATACCCGACCTCGCCCATGGCCAGTATTCCAGCACGCGTTTTGTGCGACTCTGAAACCCAGACGCACAAAGATTTTCGTTGCCATTGTCATCCCTCGTTTCTGCAGGTATACGGCTCCAACGAGTCGAGCAATCACAGTGGACGGTAGCCGCTCGATCCGACGGCTCATTCACTCGACCGTCTAGACTATCCTAGCGTGGCCATCCCGACCCGGCCAGAACAGCGCTCCCAAGCTTCCCAGACTCACGAGGAACCCGCACGCACACGAGTGGCTGCCCTGCCCCTGCCCCAGACCACAGCACTGCGGGTAGTGGTACGCACATGAATGCTCGCACGGCCCAAAGGTGGGTCGAGACGAAGTCTATCTCGCTAGCCCAGGTGTTCGAATGCCAGCTGACGAAACCTAGCTTCTGCGCTTAGCCTCGTCCACGCTACTCACTTACACTTTTCGTTAGCCTTCTCGACGAACATCGAGCGAGGGTCCACCGCAGAGCATCCCAGTCTTTCGACACCTTCCTGCTCCTGGTTCCGGCTTTCCATTGTTTCCGTGTAAAGACATTCCGATCTTGCCACTTCGACGTACACATTCGGTTTGCGACCACCACCGCCGCCGATACCCTCTGTTTCCGCTCGCCGACAACGAAATCCCGCCTCGAACGGATCCCGCCGCCTCCTACCCCGGATTCGCTTGGTGAGCCCTCGCTGTGGTCTGCCGATCCTGTACCCACCACCGCACCTGACCGGACGGTGCCTCTGCCTGGTCGACTCTTTACTGTTTCTCTCCTTCTCCTGGCCGAATTTCTCTGTTTATTGAACTTGTCGTCTCGCGCGCTTTTCTGGCCACTTCTCTACGACGTTCTTTCCGGGTTCTCCACGTTCTCCAGCATTCGGCTGTGACAATCGATTTCAGCCGGCCTCTCCACACTCACAGAGCATGCAAGCGGACACATTACTCAAACATGAGCCCGAGTCCGAATCACCGGGCTCTATCGTGAATGGTAGTCTCGATGTGACGAACGGTATGTATGGAAGCGAATGCAGGATAGGATTCGAGCATGGCTGAATGCTGTGACCGATAGCAACCGCACAGCCAAACGGCAAAGCGACTTCTGCATCAGCGGCTACGAATGGCCAATTCCCACCACCGAAGACCGACAAACCGCGACCGCATGGCTGCACAACCTGCGGCAGGTCATTTGCCAGGCTTGAGCACCTGAAACGCCACGAGCGATCACACACGAAAGAGAAGCCATTTGAATGTCCAGAATGCACACGATGTTTTGCGCGGAGAGATTTGCTCCTGCGCCATCAACAAAAGCTGCATTTGACGGGCCAGCCCACGCGACCACGGAATGGTCGACGTGAGAGTGTCGCCGGTGCTCCCGGCAGCAAGGTGCGGAAGAACTCCATGGTCAATGGCAATGTTGGTGGGGCTGCTGCTACACATTCAAGACGGAACACAATCTCGCATATCGATATGTCTACCATTGGGCTGCTTGACGGGTCCAATGCAAATGTCAACCGCATGAATCCGCTTGGTCTTGGGCTCGGGAATCCTCTCGGCATGAATGGCGTTCACGGCGGAGCGAACTTCAACTACAACTTGAACTCCGGTCTTGGACTTGGCAGCGTGCATGGACTACCGAAACTGGACACTCATATCGACCAATTGGATCTTACAAATTCATTGCGTACAGCTCCGCCAGGTGCGGCATTCGGTGGCTTCGATATCGAGCAGCTGTTCACCCCTCACACTACTATTAATCCTGCGGCACTCCACTTTGGCGAAGCCGGCTCCGTTCCCTCTTCCAACATTCCTTTTGGCTTCGATCCCAGCACCAACCAGCAAGTGCCGGTAGAAGATGACTTTGGTTGGATGCGCAATTGGAATATGCAGATGCCGACAGGCGTCGACAACGAGCAGGCCATCGAAGAGTCTTCACCTTCGCGGATGAGCAGCGGTGACAGTCCTGCCGATTTCCCAGATAACATGACCCACAGCGTTCCATCGATGCCGGTCTCAAATAGCTTCCAATGGCCTCAGTCAGACTTGCATATCCACCGAGCCATGTCGATGAGCCAATTTCAGCTTGATGCGCTCGGGTCGGGGATCAACAATCTGGAGATGTCGAACGGCACGCTCTCTCCTTCAAGCTTGCACGATCCCACACCAACCGGAGAAGCGTACTTTCACGGAGCTATGCTCCAGCAGAAGTCAATACAGCAGCAGTCATCGCCGCAAAGTCGACCAAAGTCGAACACTGATGGGACCCCGGGGCACTCGGCCAACTTCTTTGGCAACCCACTGTCCAATCTCAGCTCCAATAGCCCAAGCATAGCCTCCTCCTCAATCACCGGCAGTGCACGGCATAGCTCTGTGACATCAATGTCGACCGACTCCATCACAGACTCTACCCGCCAGGCACTCCTAAGCAGTCTCAATCAGCCATCGGTATTCGGCGGCCACAATGCGCGAAAATATTCACAGCCGACTATCAGCAGTCCACTTTCTCCTGGTCCAGTCCGAGGCGCAATGCAGAGCCAAGGGCCCTCACTTCCGGAGACCACGGACATTCGACGATACATTGACGCTTTCATGCAATACGCCCATCCACATCTTCCAATCACACACATTCCAACCCTGTCGTTTGACTCGATCGAATCTGTTACAGGATCTCGCGGCACGCCACCGTCAAATGGTCCAAATGGAAACGGGAACACAGGTGGTGCCAGATGTTTGATTCTGGGTATGGCTGCGATTGGAGCTCTCTACGAGTATGATCATCCGGCTTCGAAAGGGCTTTTTGAATCTGCGAAGAAGATGATTCAATTGTATCTTGAGGAGAGGCGCAAAGCGGATATGTCAAAGGCGATGAACGGTTCGAATGGGGGTGCCAGTGCCGAGACACCGCTTTGGCTGGTGCAAGCTATGTTGCTCACTGTGATCTACGGCCACCACTGTGGCGACCGACTGGCAGCAGATATCGCCAGCAACCACATTGCCGCGCTAGTCAGTCTTGCGAGAGCCGCTAACCTTGCGCATCCGCCAATGACCCCATCCTCCGGCGAACACAAAAACCAAAATGGAGGCGACGTTGACATGGGTGAAGCTGGGCCCGAGGAAGACTTGCACAGTCAATGGATTAAGTGGAAGCTTGGAGAGGAGAGGAAGCGCTGTCTTTTTGCCATCTTCACACTTTCCAGCCTTCTCACAACTGCCTACAACCAGACGCCCACGATCATGAATTCGGAGATTCTCCTAGATCTCCCGTGCGAAGAAGAACTTTATGCAGCTCCCACCGCCGATGCGTGGCAGAATTTGGGCGGGATGGCTGCCGTTGAAGCCAACGCAATCCCATTTGCATCTGCACTCAGCACGCTATTAAGCGCACACCAACGGCAAGGAAACAATTTCACTCCCAGTCCATTTGGAAGCGTGCAGAACCGCGACACTTCTGCAGAGACTGAGATGAAGCCTAGCACATTCGGCTGTCTAGTCTTGATCAATGCCCTTCACAACTACATCTGGGAAACGAGGAGTCGGCGCCGAGAGTGGACGATGCAGGAGACTGAATCAATGGTCGCCTACATTGAGCCTGCTCTGAATGCATGGCAAGCTGCCTGGAAGGCCAACGAGCGCCACAAGCTGGAGAGACCGAATCCGTTCGGACTGGGACCCCTCTCCGCCGACAGTATTCCGCTGCTCGACCTGGCCTTTGTGCGACTATACGTTGACATGGGACGAACCGCGGAAGCATTCTGGAGGAGAGACTTTGATGCCATGGCGGAAGAATTGGCCAACGGCAGCCAAATGATCTCTGCTGGCAGTCCAAAGGGTATCAACGGGCAAGCAGGGCAGAACGGTGCAGGCTCTCCCGACCACCAAGTGGCGCAACGCAGAGCGTCCCAGGCACAAGTCTCAGATCAGGCATCTTCACGCCGAGAGCGTCATCTGCGGAAGGCTGCCTTCTACGCTGTGGACTCCCTCACCATCGCATGCACATTCAACCTCACATACGCCGACCCGACCGCTCACGAGCTACCGATCCAGTCCGCTATTTGCTTCCTTGACTGTGTCCAAGTTCTCGCGGAGTGGTGCGTTACCGTTCAGGAGCGAGTAGGCCGCTACCTTGGCGTGCTTGGCCGAGATCAGATCGACTACACGCAAGTCCCAGCCATCATGCTGCTCGAGACGGAAGATGCAGAGCTCTTGCGCAAGATCGAGCAGATCTGCACGAACCTCGAGGACAAGCGCATGCAGCAGGAGAACCTGCTGGCGATGGACATTGGCAACTTCAATCCTGGTGCAGCTGCCATTGCCTCTGCTCAGAGTAACATCGATTTGTCTTCGAGTGGAGTCGGGAGCAAAATTTTGAGAGTGACGGCCATGATGTTGGAAAAGGCTGTCATCTGGCCGAGTGAGTGATTCTGTTCTTCTTGAAATGCAAGCGGCAGCTAACAACGCATCAGTCACCCACGTCATGGCAAAAGCCCTCGAAGTCGAGGCCACCCATATGGACCGCCGCGCTGAAGCTTCCTGCACGCAGGCTTGAAAGGACTGGACGACTGTTACGACCTTTTACACGTTTGACGATACTCGTTTTCCCGAATGTCTTGTCAAATTTCTGGTACCTATTGTACAATCGATCGCTTCAGCTTGACGACAGCGAAAAGTTTGGCTATCTGTGAATACTGACGAGGGTCTTGAATGTTGACGAAAAAATATACCAAAATGAGAAGGCTCGAAGTGAGAGGCGGTGGAGGATCTACTTTGTGGAATGAGCTTGTGAGAACAGTCTTCCAAAAAATCAATCAATGGCTGAAGATGCGATGCAGTCGATGAGGCATGGGTCTCGTTTCGAGCGATGGAATGGCTGAGGAATTCCATAACTGAAGTGAACGCTTCTTCTCGAGGGCTGTGACAGTCGTTGAGAAGTTCTACATGTCAAATGAACGCACAGGTCTGCAATGAAAGCCGAGATGTTTATACCCACGCCACGTGACCCATGCAACCGTGGACGGTATGCCTCCACTCCACTCAAGATAGCTTATCGACCTTCCAACAACTTCACACGATCCACGACAACCTTATCTGAACTGCATCGTTGGACTGGGACCCGACACTCTGGGAACCCGATCTTCACGTGCATGCCACGCAGCGACCACCGAGCCGCCGCAATCTTCGGTCCAGATTGCGTCTTCCCCTCACGACTCCTCACTCCGGGGAATTTAGACTTTGATATCGTCCACCATCTACCGGTGTCCATCCAGGTACATCGAGTGGAGTCGAAAAGAGGGGAAAGCACGTCTTTTTGAGGGGAACAGAACCGAAGAAACCCCTCACCGCCCGTATCTCGACTTTACATATAAATACCTCCGTCCTCGTCCTCCCCGCGCGCGAAGCCCGCCATGTGCCGCTTCCTTATCTACTCCGGACAATCGCCCATCCTCCTCTCCCACCTCATCACCTCTCCCACCCACAGCATCCTCACCCAGTCCTACGACTCCCGCCTCCGCATCGACCACACCCGGCCGCATAATGGCGACGGCTTCGGCGTGGGTTACTACACCACCACAGGCGTCCTCCCCACTCGTCGACGTTCCAGTCTAAGCAATGGCACGACCGACATCTTCACCGAGAGGCCCGCAGCCTCGCGTCAAGCTCTCCTCGACTTGGGTCCCGAACCGTGCATCTTCACCTCTACCATCCCCGCCTGGAACTGTCGCAACCTCGAACGTCTCGCCAGCAAGACTGTCAGTCCGCTCATCTTCGCACATGTCCGGGCCAGCACGGAGGGCGCTTTGAGTGACAGCAACTGCCACCCATTCGCACGCGGAGCGTTGATGTGGATGCACAATGGCGGTATTGGAGGTTGGAAACTGGGCGTCAAGAGGAAGTTGGTATCGGATGTGAACGACCGATGGTTTGAATGCGTGCAGGGCGCGACGGACAGCGAGTGGGCGTTTGCTCTGTTCTTGGACTCATTGGAGAAGGCGGGCGTGGATGCTGACGATGCGGTGAAGCAGAGGGATGGATTCGGGCATACCGTGTTGAGGAAGGCGATGTTGAAGACGATTGAGAGGATCAATGGATATATTAGGTCGTTGCCGGCGAGCGTGAGGGAGGAAGGGGATGTGAGGAGCTTGCTGAACTTTGCGATTACGGATGGCAAGAGCGTGGTGTGCACAAGATATGTGTCGTCGAAGACGGACGAGGCGGCGAGTCTGTTCTTTTCCTCTGGCACGAACTGGGCAGAGCAGCCATCTGCAACACCACAGACCGGGCGAGGAAAGATTGGCAAGGGCGAATACAAGATGGAGCGGAGGGATAAAGGCGCGGACATTGTGCTCGTGGCCTCGGAGCCGCTGACATTCGAGCGGGATAACTGGGTCACGGTTCCGACGAACAGTGTGCTCACGATTCACAATCAGAATGTGCTCATTCACCCGATCCTGGACGAGTACTACAATGCTTCGGCAAGCTTTGTGCGGAGCGATCAGTTCGCAGCTGCGAAGGGCCAGGCTGCGGGTGATGGCATGCCGGACGTGAAGAGCACGAGTGCGGCGATTGTGGATGGAATGCAGCCTGCGAGTGCTGTGGTTGGTGCAGCTTGATCGAAAGGTGGTCTGGTATTGAAATTGGGGTTCAGCGAGAGCGTCTGGGCGTTGGCATGTCGCAAAGATTTGTTTGGGCATTATTTGGAACTGGCGGATATCTTGACGATACTTGTGTTCCTCGAATCCGTGTCACCATGGCTTGATGCCTGGCATTGACCGGAATGTTGGTCGAGACTTCCTTTTCTCGTTGTGGTTCGTTCATCGCATCATTCTCCAAATTCACTGGCATCCCTCCACGCATTCTAGGTCAGTGTCGCGTAATGGCTTCACCGACTAGACATGCTCCGTCCAGGGCATCTAGTTCTTGTCGTAGAAGATCTCCGAGTACCGATGCGTGGCGTCCACCAACGCCTCGTATGCGCTGAAGTCTACGTTCTCGGTCAGTCGAAAGCTCACTATTTGCCAGCAACACGAGGATGCCACATACCGACGTTCGGGCCCATATCCGTGCTCGCCATGACTTTGAGACTGAGATCCTGTCCAACTTTGCCGATGAACTCAAAGGTGTTGCCAACGTGAAGATGTGAGTCCTTTGACATCTTTCAGCTCGTGTATCGCGACAAACAACACTGCTCTGGTCTCACCATGTTCAGATGCACAATAATGTCTCCGCCTGAGTCGATGGTCGCCTCCATGCCTCGCAGTTGTGAGACCTTTCCGACGACTCGCACTGTGCGGTGGGAGAACTCGCCCAGGTACGGCGCTGTGATTCTTGGTGTTGCTTCTGACATGTTTGTGGTTGTGTCGGTGTCGATTATGGGTGTTCAAGGCCTCCTTCTATCACAAGTTATGTCGTTTGATGCGGCCTAAAATTGAGTCGCGTCTTCACGCGACATTCGAGACAGTCTGCGATCTAGTCCACCGTTTGCTGCCAATAGAAAAGTGGAGCCGATTTCCGACTTCACTTCGGACTGCAAGGAGATGGGGCCAGTTCATATGCTGCTGAGACACTCCACATACTCTGCAGATGATCGCATGTCGCCGCAATCATGATCGTACCAACAGAACTCGTTCTACTTATCGACTGATGATTCCAATCGTCGTTGACATCCGAAACTCCACGCGCGAGGAGCGTGTCTGGCCGCAAAGATGCCTTACAACATCGCGTACGTTCTCCGCCTGTCGCCGTTCGTTCCAGGCGGCGATCGCGAATGATCTGGACTATCGCTAACAATGACAGCATGGTGTCGGACTTCTTCTTTCCGCAACCAGGAGGCGTTGAAAGTCACATCTACCAATTATCCAGCGTGAGCATTTCGGCCGAGCTATAGACTACATTCGTTTCCTTACTGATACTTACTCCTGACAGAAACTCATCGATCGTGGCCATTCAGTCGTGATAATCACCCATGCCTACGGAGAACCGCACCCGAATAGATGTGGAGTCCGATACCTGACGAACCGACTGAAGGTGTACTCCCTCCCTCACTGGGTGGTGTACCGATCGACGACCTTCCCGACCGTCTTCTCTTCCTTCCCAATCCTGCGCCAGATCTTCATCCGGGAGAATATCCAGATCGTGCACGGCCATGCATCACTCAGCAATCTCTGTCACGAGGGAATCCTGCATGCCCGAACCATGAGTCTGCATACGGTCTTCACCGATCACAGCCTTTTCGGCTTCAGTGATGCCTCCAGCATCATCGCCAACAAGCTGCTGAAATTCAGTCTCAGCGACGTAGATCACGTTATCTGCGTCAGCCACACCTGCAAAGAGAACACCACGCTTCGAGCGTCCCTCAATCCATTGGCAGTATCAGTCATCCCCAACGCCGTTGTCCCGAGCAACTTCCGACCGTTTCAGCCTCACGAAGCTAAGGCATTCGATTCGCAAAGCGACAAAGGAGCTCTGCTACCTCGCCCTCCCGATCCAAGCCAGCCGACAGGTCCCGGAGACCCAATCACGATCATCGTCATCTCCAGATTGTTTTACAACAAGGGCACTGATCTGCTGATCTCAGCACTACCGCTCCTTCTTCAGCTGCACCCGAATTTAAGGTTCATCATCGCAGGTAGTGGTCCGAAAGCGATTGACCTCGAGCAGACGTTGGACTCACTTCCGCAGCAGCTCGTATATACGCCGACTGGGCAGCCTAGAGTCGTTCTGCTGGGAAGCATAAGGCACGAAGAAGTCCGCGATGTGATGGTACGAGGGCATCTTCTTCTTTCCACATCCCTCACCGAGGCTTTCGGAACAGTCCTGGTCGAGGCCGCAAGCTGTGGTTTGATGGTCGTTGCTACACGAGTCGGTGGAGTTCCGGAAGTGCTACCCGGCAACATGACCGTCTTCGTTCTTCCGGAGGTAGAAGATGTCGTGCGCGGTGTGACAGAAGCTGTCGGCATCCTGACCGGCCGCAATGTTCGCAGAGACAAGTTCCACGACTTAGTCAAAAACATGTACTCTTGGTCAGACATCGCACGACGTACTGAGCGGGTCTACGATCTCATCACAGGTACACCACCCGCCAAAGATAACGAAGGCTACTACGACGAGGAGTGGACGCAGTATGGCCAGCCAGTGCAGAATCCATCCTTCGCTTTGATGGACAGACTGAAGCGATACTTTGGTTGTGGTGTCTGGGCTGGCAAGCTTTTCGTGATCGTAGTCGTGGTGGACTACCTGATCTACTGCTTGCTTGAGATCATGTATCCTCGCGAACAGATCGATGTGTGCAAAGCGTGGCCATTGGTCAAGAATGATGTGTTCGAGAGCGGCACCGAGAATGGTCGACTGGAGCGCTACGACACTGTCAAATCGAAGACACGACGCAGGAAGAGCAGCAAGGATTTTGTGGAAGGCTGAACGGTTCCTGCATGCTCATCGACAGCATTCCGCCTTCGACAATCGAAGTCAAAACAGAGAGCCCCGCCAACGACTGATGCACGACAATCATCCGCTCGGTTTTGGGTGAGAAGGTATACTGCAACGCCTGATCTTGCGCCACTGGACATGAATCAAGTCGAAGAACGTTTGCTCGCGCAATGTTCCTTGTTTTCCAGCTTTGCGTCGGAACTGGAGCTCGCAAACCCAGATGCCGCCGGACAATGGGTCAAGACCTCGAAGCAAGTAACTACGCATACCGTTTGCGCAGAATGGAGATGTCTTCAGCAGAAAAGGGCTTGCCCGCCTCAACCACGTCTTTGTTGACGACAAGCAAGTCACAATGCGATACGTGTCTTGGCAGGTTGGCAATCGAGCAAACGCTGCTTCACTTGACGCACGGTGACGGCCAATCCCGCAGGCTTGCGAATATAGGTATACACAGAGTCGAAATCCTGTGTCGTCTCCAGATGCACACTTCCCTACAACTTCACGAATTCGACAACACCGACTTCGTTCTCACCGAGTCGAATCAAGTCAACACATCCTCTATCGTCGGTTGCGCAATCAGGCGCACACATCGCATCTTGGAGTAAGTATCTTCGGAACCCGAAAAGCACCAAGCTTGGGACGATTGGCAGCATCAGACGACAAGTCGGGACTCGACTGACACATCAAAGCAGCATCGAGCAAGTATGGCGGACCACCTTTCAGATATCGAGGCAGATCCTATCCATTTAACCTACGGTCAGCTCGGCGATGGTAACAAAGGTAAGTAACTCTGACAGCAGCCTGCCCATCCTAGCCACTGACCATCCTACCAGCGAGCAGAGATCAACCAGCGCAGCGAGCACTGCTTAATGAGGCTTGCTCGCGCAGAATTGTGCTTGCGCAGTACCAGCGCTTCCCAGAAGGATACGAGTTCGAGCACCATCTTGTGGGCGAGCAGAAAGCGCGCACTGTGATCCTCCTCTCTCCGCCCGACCTTGTGGCAATTCGTGATGAAGATGGAATATGGGCGCGCCACACACGCCAGGAAGAAGAGCATGGCCCTCCACCGTACTCCGCGGACTTCTACTCGATGTACCTGTACGACAGTGGACTCCCAAGCTGGTTCCTGACCAAAGACCACCGCGACATTTCCGTCACGAACCGTGAGCAGGTCCAACTCGGCATCCAGCACACCCCTCATCCGCAATACCTCGAGGTCCGATACCCAACAACTCCAATGCGACCCATCGCAAACGGCGCGCCAAATGCTTTCAAGCTCAACATGAGCGAGGAAGATCAGCTGAAGTTGGCACGCAACTTTCCTGTGACAAACCTGCTCAAGTCGGGCTATCTGGTCGACGTCGTTTCTGACGGCTACGTTGTCATCGATCTGCCGCCAGCGCTATCAGCGCAGCTCAAAGCCGACGATGTTACTTGGATCAGCAGCGATTTCAAGTCGTCGTACATCATTGAAGAGCCCGCCAATCCTCGCCACATCCAGCTCACACGATCGGATCCTCAGCGCCGCCAAGAACTCATAGAGGCTGCTGAGCGCGATGAGCACGGTATGCGAGTCAACCCAAATGTGACGCCAGAAGGAGATGGATACTGGGACTGGCTGCAAGCAGAAGTGGACTCGGAGCGAGCCAAGGTTCTCGACATCTTCGACCCGGCTGAGATGGCGGCTGCTCGTCTGCGCGGCTTTTATCGCAAAGGCATGTCACGCACGGAGTCGCCGGCAGTCATTTGGCGTCTCCACAATGAGGCTGAGGTGCACAACCAAGCGGAAGTGCATGAAGGACCACCAATCCAGAATCTCTGGCACTGGAATCCATCCCAGCAGCCGCCAGGACAAGGTGTCTGGAAGTTCGCCGAGGAGGCTGCTCGAGAGAAGGCGGCCCAGCTGTTTGGGAATGCAGAAGAGTTCAACATGGCTGGCAATCCGTTTCCCGATGCCGCGACAATCTTCACTCTGCGTCTGCAATTCCAATTCCAAATCAACAAGGGTCGAATCCCAAGCGAAAGCGATCCAACCCAGAGCATCACGCTCGTGTGGGAAGTTGCAGCGCAAGCCGATTATCCTCCTGGTGCAGATGTCATCAAGACTCGAGCAGAGTCCCCCTCCGCAGACGACGCTTCTCTCGCCGACGAATTGCCTTCACCGGATCACGACTATGGCTATGACGAGCGCTCGATGCTCCGCCACGACCCAATGAACGGTGGCAAGCCCGGCTCTCCCAACGACCAGCGCGGATTGATTGGTGAGGCACACTACATGACTGCCAACATCCACGGCACCATCATCACCCTCGATCGCTCTCCTGCGCAGCAGCACAAGCCGCATCAGTCTCACAAGCTCCGCGTCTTCGACACCCGCTGGAACCCATATCAGCCCGCAGGCGATGAGTTCGACTGGTCCGATGCTGCCAGCATAGTGAAGCTCAACAAGTGGCGTAACCAGATCATGAATCGCCGCCAGTGGCCAAAACTTCGGGAGATGCACAAGACGTGCACTACCGAGCAGCGCACTTGGTTACTGGAGAACGCCAAGCTGGATCCTGGTGCAGCTCCGCATCTCTTCAAGGACATTGCGGACCAATTCAACGAGCGCTTTGGTCTGTTGGGCCGTGAAGCTCGTGATGCACGTACTATCAACAACGTCTGCCGCCTCCTGCGCGGCCAGCAGGTCAAGGCTGAGGAAGAGGCTGACCAGCGACGAGCCGAGGTGATGGAGCCTGAGGTGAAGAAGGCCATGTCCATCGATGACATCCTGAAGCCACATGCCAGTGTTGAACAGCACACAGGTGTGGTCAGCAAGAAGGATGATGTCGCTGCAAAGCATACTAAGGCAACGCAGGACTCGGGTTTCGGCGATGACGGTCAGAAAGAGGATGTGCGCAAGGGCGATCAAGATTGTGGAGGAGCTGTACAGGGAAAGTCTGCTGCTGCAGACCAGGACATGATCGATGGAGAAGACGATGTCGATTCTCTCGGCAGCGATGCCGACGCCGATTATGAAGACGAGGACATGGACACGGTGTGGACTTGAGCGCCGAGCTGAGCATCAGTACATGATCAGTGTCAGTCAACGGCGGATAAGTGGAGTATTGTCGAGGAACGATCATGCGCAGACAAGAGAAGAGGGAGAGGTATTGTATGCACAAGCGCATTGAAGAGGCTGATGTCGAGAAGCCTACATTGAGTGTGTAGCAGGCTAGCAAGAAAATGCATGACCTTCACAAGACATGCAGAAGAGCAGATTGCTCAGTCTTGGACTACGACCTCTGCAGAAACAAACGCAATCACTTCTGCTCGATCTTCCATTTCCCGAAAGTTTTCCGTACAATGCAGTAGTTCGTGTTAAAAACTTTTCAATGAAGTAGAGCTCAAGCAGCCACACTATGACTATCTACCAGGTCCGTATCCGAGTGGCAGTTTTGCGTCGTGTGCATCGCATCGTCAATCAGCTCCCCTTTCATTCGTTCTCTCTTCTACTCATGTCTCATCCGTGAAGTCATCGCTCGTTATTGCTAACCCTTGTTCTTCTTGCGCTTCTTGCCCGCCGGCTTCTCGCCTTCCTCCACCTGCTCGACGTCTGTCTTGCGCTTCTCGGGCTTGTCCTTGGGCGCCGCGTGTTTCTCATGCTTGACATCCGCCTTCCTGTCCGCAGTCTTCTCCTTGTGCTTCACCTTGTCGGCATCGGCACTCTTGAGTATGTCATCAACTTCGGGAGCCACTTTCTTCGACTTCTTTCTCTTCGGCTTCTCCACAGTAAGCTCCGTCTTGATGGGCTCATGGACCTTCTCCTCTGCCATTGCAGCAAACGAGTCGCCGCTCTCCCTCTTCCGCTTCTTTTCCGTCTTCAGCTTGCTCTTCTTCTTCTCAGCAGCCTTCTCTGCTTTGGCCTTGATGCGTGCTTCCACCAAGTGGGAGACATCCTCGAACTCGACTGCGGGCTGTAACTTGCTCTTGATGCGTGCTTCAACCAGATGGGAGAAATCCTCGAACTTGACTGCGGGCTGTGGGTTGCTTGTCACTTCCGGCGCAGGCTTGTGAGCCGCTTGCCCGTCGGTGTTGTCCTCCGGTTGTGGTTCCTTCGTGTTCTTTTTTGCTAGTTCGGCCTTCTTCCAAGATTGTCTACGGTCCGATCGCGACAACTTGTTGCCATCCGTGGCTGGTGTGGGCGGAAGCGCATCGGTGTTGAGCTGCTCGAACGTCCTCTTCGCCTTGCCCTTGGGCAGAGCGGTCGTGGAAGTCTTGGTGTCCGGCTTGGCCTTCGTTGGAGAACTCACGACCTCCTCTTCCTCACTCTCATCATCACTCTCCACCGTTGCAGCCTTTCCCGCACCTTCGCTGTTTGCGCTTCCTGGTGCATACGCAATCGCAACGTCCCTGGCCGTCTGCGCGGTGTCAAGCATGCTCATGAATTGCCCGTGCGCCTTTCCCGCTTCTCTTCCCTCGCTCGGCTCCGCAGCGGTAATGCTTGTCAACTCGGAGAAAACCTGGCAGAATATCGTCGTGGCCGACTGCCATGCCTCGACGATGTTCTCCATGTACTGCTCGTGGCTCGGCACATCTTCCGTAGCAATTTTGACGTGCACTTGCTGCACTAAATCACGGGCTTTTGCGAGATTGTCGCGCTGGGCGTCGACGTTTGCAGCTCCATTGCGAAGAGCGTCAAAGAGTGGCTGGGAGGCGGCGTAGGCGGCGGTGGTTTCGCGGTCGATTTTCTGTGAGGGTGCGTGGGCGGCCGTGATATCGCGAGCGATCTTCTGACGCTTCTTGTCGCGCGCCATGGTGTAGGTTGAAAGTGGGAGGAAGATGTGGAAAAGAAGATAAAACGCGGATCGTAAAGTTTGAGCTGGGGAAGACGTGTTTTCGCGGCTCAATTTCTACCGAGGCACGTCACCAGCACACAAAGTGGTGGGATAACAATTCACTTGCGAATTCATTGAGCCGAATGGAAGGCCCTATATACCTCCGTGCTTCCACTCAAACTGCACCATCCAAGCTAACCAAGCGATACCTGTACGGTGAAAGTTGCGCGGAAGATTGGAGGCATGTGCATCAGAACCGTTGCTATTACGATCTTGTCGGCAATGTGTCTCTACGCTGTCGTGTGAAATACGCCGCACGAGGTAGGCCTGCTTAGTTTGGTTGGCGTACACTTCGATTGAGCCCATTGGAGATGCTATAATCTCAAGCATGGTATGTCAATCGCAATTGTCCGCAGTGACACAAAGCACTCACGCCCACGTGGGACGTCTCTCAAAAACCAGAACTTTTCGGCACACAGGATCGCTCGGATCGAGAGATTTTCCTTGCTCACACCGCACCAATTCCCCAAACTTGAAAGCTTCACCACTTCACATCGGGATGCTTGGCCTCGAAGACCGTCGCCATGACACCGCCACCTTGTTGGCCATGCTTGACCAAAGCGGTCTCCGGGCGATAGATCTTGGGCTCGCCGACGTTCTTCGATTTGAGGAAGCCTCCAGTGATCTCGTCGAGGAACTGCGGTTTCTTGTTAGCAATTCGACATCCATGTTGAAATGGACACTCTCATCACATACCGAGTCGAAGTGATCACTGTACTTGACACGGCACTTCATGCTGGTCTCGACGTGGCCCACCAGCTTCGCTACTCTGTCGAAGCGCTTCAAGCAGAGAGGGCATCGATAGCAAGTCATGGTGTGAGCAAGTCTGATGTGAGCTTCGATGTCGCTTGCGGCTGAGTACTTGCCAGTTCCATCTGCGCAGCTCGGAAAAGGGCAAAAGTAGGCGTTGAGTAGTTCGCTCCAGAATTGTTGCACGTTGTATTCTTTGCTGGTGATGTTCCAGAACTGAGTTCTGAACATGTTTGGCTGCTCGACCTGGTTTGCGTCATTGCTACTCTTAGTGGCCACAAGGTAGCCGCCCCAGTCGCCAGGGTTGACGATTTGCTTTTCTTTCGGCGTTGGGAACAGCGAGCTGGCTGTCTTGCCGCTGTTCCATGCCATCGGGCGAGGCTTCTCACTTGCTGCCACGGTCGTCGCTTCGGACGACACTACACTCCCACCCTGGCTGATGGACTCTGCAGGAGTGACGGTACGGTCGATGAGCGGATTGGTGGGTTGGGGAGTTCGAGGCGTCTTGAGGATGCCTTTCTTCGCGCCGATAGGAGGCGCTCTCTCGCTGATCGACATCGATCTCATTGATGCTGTTGCAGTCGAAAGAGATTGTGGCATGCGTGGCCAGGACTCTTGCGCGGGCTGTGGTGACTTTGTGCTCGACCCGGTAGATGACTCTGGGTCCATGGCCTTGTATCCGCTCAGTTGAGCTTCGTTCTGATCATCAAGCAGAGACACGCCACCATTGTCTTGGTCCAAGGTCTCTTCGCCATCTGTAATTGCGCCAGGATTCAGATTGTGCTCGTGTCCGTGGTTCGCGTACTCCAATGAAGACAGAGCTCCCTCAAGTAATTGTTTGACAATGTACTTGTGGTTTATGCGATTGAGAAACTCGTGGGCTCGAATATTTGCGCATTGGTTTCGCTCGAGATGATCGATGAAATAGGTGGCTTTAATGAATGTCGCCGGGCATCCCGGGCAGCGAATATCTTGGTTCGCCGGATGTGACTGGTGTGCTGATTAATTGATGCCATCGGAGGTCAGAAACTGACAGCTTACCTGGGTACGATGCCTCTTTCTGCCACCAAAGCTCTTGAAGTCCTCGCCACAGAATTCGCAGGTTCTAAGCAGTTGTTAGCTGTCGTTCAGGCATGAGGTACAGATGCAGCATCGGCCGAGGGCATGATTCAAGAGTCAATCTGTCTGGGGCAGAGCTGTAGTGCTCTCGCGCCTTGAACTCACATGTGCTTGAGGTCGTCGTCCACTTTCTTCCTCCCTTCGAGATAGGGAGCCATGTTATCCACTTTGTGAGCCAGCTGACTGTCCCAGTCCTCGCAATCCAGCCGGCATTTCGAACAGTAGAAGTGGTCAGGCTCCCGCTTCTTGTGGTAGTGCATGTCCTCCCAGGTATCGAACCGATGTTGACACCACTCCACAGTGCATGCAATCGGCTTGTCCTGAAAAGCGATGCGCTCGGCCTTGCGACTAGGTACGTCGGTTGTTGCTTGAGACATGGCGAGTGTTGTAGACCGGCGTCTTAGTATGTGTATCGAATAGCGTGTGGTGAAGGTGGCTGATGGTCGTGGTGTAGGATGATGTTCGAGAGTGCAGTGGAAGGTGCGCGGTGTGATGAAGGACGCAGCTGCCTCCACGAAGTTTGTCACATGTGAGAAGGGTCGCGAGTGTCAGCTGGAAATCGTTCAGTAAGTTTGCCCCAATGCACCTTCAACTGTGCCACACACAAAGGATGAAAGTGAGAGTCGTGAGGGCGGAAAGAGGCATATGCAGTAGGAAGGAGCTTAGCGGCGGTCCGTCGATGGTTTCCACATGCTCAACAACAACAAAGGCCAAACTCAACGCCAACCTTCCTTACCAGGTAATTCTGATGAAGGAGACTTACCTCTGATATGTTGGCTTTCAGAAAAGTGCGCTTTTACAGTGCCACGTCCGCGACTGGCCAATTTGCGAGCGAGACTTGGATGCAAATTGTGACCCGCGTGAAGCGAGCGAGTCCCGGGCTCGGTGGTGGCGAGACTGATCCGCGGAGACCGTGCAGTGTGGCAGGTGGTGGGAGGAGAGGGCTAGGAGCTCGAAAACTAGGAGAATCGACGTCGTTCGTGTCTGCAAGACTCGGTGTTACCGGAGTGACCCTACCTGTGGCGACATCGATGCGAGGCTTCGATGATCTGTGACAGCAGCCCACAGTGTGTCTTCGCGGGGACTTGGTCCGTGGAGAAGCTGCCGTATATGAGCGTTGCTTGAGCTCGCGCTGTGAGCCGAGGCGGTCCAATCACTCGATTCAATCAGCTGCTGTCAGTGCATCATTACTCCGAGCGCAGAGAGAAAGAACGCAACAGCTGAAGCATGGATGTTCGATCAAGCTTCCCAAGAGCTGAGGGTCATGCGGATTACGACAGGTCAGATGATTGCTCGAGGTACGCCTCTTTACCGCATCCGTACGCACATCGGCATTCGATTCTGGCTAGACGTCAGCACATAAATGGCCTACGAGCGCGCCACTATGTTCACTTACATTCTAAACAAATGTGACATCCGTATTGTGAGGCACAGTCTAGTATGGTTCGAATAAGGTACACAACGGGCAACTCGGCCATGTCAAATGGAAAAAGAACCGTGTGGCACCAACACTCAATACCTGCGCAAGCTGCCGAATACAGATTGGCAGACTCAACGGGGAATAAGCTAGAAACGAGTATACGGGAGCCTGGGATCGCACAAGTCAGCATTCATCATCGCCAGTCCTTCGAATGTCCCGACTCACCACTTTCCACGCAGAGTGATCTTGACCCAATCACCCTTATCGTCCGTCTCCTTCTCCACCTTCGTCGAGAACGAGATGGCACTCATGATACCGTCGCCAAACTTCTCGTTCAAAACAGCCTTGTACGCGTATCCGTAGTTCTGCACAATCTCATACAACCGATACATCAACGGCTCCCTGGGAGGCATCTCCATCGAGCGACCACGGTCGGGAAGAGAGGTGATCTCTGTGGCCCGTAGTGCATCTTCTGGGATATCGAGAATCTGGCAGAGCTTCGTAACATCCTCGTCTGTTGCGTTGGATTGACCGTAGAAGAGGGCTGCGACTGCTACTTCCTCACGTCCGAGCTCTTTTCCGATCGTCTCGAAGGAGAGGTTCTTGGCTTTCTTTTGGGCGAAGAGGATCGAGCTGTGGGCGGGGAGTTTGGGAGCGAGGTCAGCCTGTGATTCTGTGTGTTAGTACAGCTGGCTCTCGTTTGTTGGTGACTGAATTCAGACTCACTGTCAGAGCTGCGACTGGGAAGCCGCTTGAGGTTCCTGTTGGAAGAGCCATGTCTGCGTTCTCTAGGTCAAGTAGTCAAGGAATTCGATCGAGGTGGTATAGAGAATAAGGCTATGAGGCTGCCTGGCAAGGTTGAGCAATAAGATAGACGGCCAATGGTCCTCGAGCAGGCATTACACGGTACTTATAGCTGCCCGCATGTAAAGAGAGGGGCTCCGACGGAGCTTGCACGCAGACCGCCCGCCATACATCCGCGGAGACTGCATAACTTCAAAAGAAGGAGATCTTCTTGGCGAGAGCGGATCGTTGCATTCAAGGTCCGTCAATGCGTGGCTAGGATGTTTGAAGGAGTCGAAGTGAAGTGAAGCTTCTCCGCTATAGACTGGTCTTGGCAGCTTCTCGTTGGGTGCAGATAGCGCCGCGCGCCGATAGCACGATAAGAAAGTGAATGGAGCTTTGCCATCGTCATATCCAGGTCTTGCACCTTCATGACGGCGGAGCGGGGAGAGCTGTCATTCTTTTGTTTGATTTTGAATACGATAAGGCATTGCTCTGATCCGTGCTAACTGAGATTCCGCACGCGAAGGAGAGCTCTTTCGGCTGAAAGCCTGTTCAATTAAGAATTTTTCTAGATTGTTTCTGGCATGCCCATGAACAACTTTGCTACATCCTGCCTGTACCACTGCGCGACTCGGCGAGCCTCCTGCTCATCATAGCGGCGCATTCGTTGCCAAGTCCAGCACCAGAGCTCAGCCAGTCGATTGAGCTCTTGCAGCATTGATGCTCGTGACCCAAGGACGAACAGAGCTGTACCATTGCCGTCCAAGCAGAACCGAATCCTCACGCATCCATGGGGATGGAAGAGCGATCGCATCTGCCGCATATGGTCCCAGTCGATGCTTGCGGGTCCGCTCTGACCTTTCAAGGAGGCAAGACTGATGGTAACATCGCGAATGTCCCTGGCCTGCTCACGGCCAACGTGATCTGCCCATTCCTCCAGACGCCTGACTATTCGATCTTTATGCTTGCTCTTTAAGTATTCAGTCTGGAAGTAAAACTTGTTCAAGGAGTAGTACAGTCGTAGCGATTCCCGTCGTATCGTCTTGGACACGAGTGGCAGGCCAGTGATTGCGAGAGGCTCGGGTGGATATATGCATTCACGGTTGACGTGTATAAGACCGAATGCACTGTCGAACCAGCTTTGCTCAAGTTCGACGGCTTCTCGTGTGTTGTCGTCGCCCTCCGTGAGGACAAGCTCGTAAATGCGATTTTTTATTTCTCCTGGGAGTCCAAGGAGAGAGGCCTCCATGATTTTTTGACGACTTGTGAATGTCCTGAAAGATCCTTGATCCAGCCTGGCTCGAGTCCGTTGTCACGTTGGCTGTGCATTCGGTAGCTCTTACCAAGGAAGAAGAAAAGTCGGAAGCCATAAATGCCGCGGCGCGATGGCTGAACCATGAATGGCATGACCCTGAAAGGTACCAGCAATCGTACCTACATGTTGCCTGTCGGGTCAGCGGGACCGAAGGACTCTGCGACTGAACCCTTTCCCCATGTGACAAGTATCGATGGACAGCTGTTCCTGAGTCGGGAGAACGAAGCACGGGATGACATTGTTGAGTTGGCAGTCAGGTCATCCGGATTCTCGATTCTGGATTTGGATGGCAAGCTCGGCGAATTTCGGCAATCTCGCGCCGTCCTGCTCTTCGAAGTACACAGTTCCATCTTGACATCACCAACACAGGAGTGACAGGACTCGACAACAACAAAGTACCTTGGAACTATCATCCGTCACGAGGGTACCTCTGAAACTGCTGCCATGTCCAACCCTTGCGCTGTCTGCTCGGTTGCACCGTGCAAAGTAACATGATCTATTGAGGACCGGAATCTAGGATGGACCACACCGACGGCAGGAAGATTCGCAAGGTGTCGAGAGCTTGTGACCAGTGCAAGACCAAGAAGATCAAGTGTTCTGGTACGAAGCCATGCAATAACTGCGGGTCCAGAAGAGCAAGATGCTCATACGATTCATTGT